>NC_060209.1:159497500-160813750 GCF_021130785.1 Homalodisca vitripennis
GAAAGGACTGTACGATTCACCCGCGTCGGTCATAGCCAAACTGACTGTAGGCGTGCAATTACTTATCGTTACCGGAAGGTATCTAGCGTAACAGCAGTTCTAGTGCCATATCCTACTTCGATAAAATAGAGCAATATTCCACAAGTGGGTCGTTGCAGGCCCCCCCGCGCGACTCAATTAAGGGTTTTAAATATATATATTTATATATATATATATATATTATAGTATATAAATTATATATATATATATATATATATCGTACAGAGCTCACCGGGATTATCCAGTCACCCTTCTAACCAACGTTTACATACAAATGAATATGTGGCTTAACAGAGTGAGATAGTATAAAAAGTGATTGAAACATTTATTTTATAGCCTTCAAATTAACTTCCAACAAAACGTAATAACCTAGAACCTTTTTATCGCTCACTATCAACCTTTTTCTAAACAATTAAGTAAATGGGTTTACCTAAGATCTTGACCTTGAAAACATGTTGTATCTTAACCGGGTAAGGTTTAATTGCCACTGTAAATTTGTGTAGATCATATTATTCCGCACTGTTAATATTTTTAGACTGAGCTAAAAGCTATGTTTTATCCACTACAGGGCCTTCAATTAAGGTTTATACAGGATTCGAATTTTTCTAAGATTTTTGTCCGTAGATTTTCTCCCTATACAAATTATTCTTTATATATATATATATATATATATATATATATATATATATATATAGATATTAACTGTGTAGAGAGTATTTCCCACCATAAATAAGGAAATTACCTTCTCCCAATAACCATAAATTATTTTGGAGTTAATATACAAAGCAATATTACTCCGCAATATACAAATGAATAATACTACTCAGTAAATTACCTACTCGGTGATGTTTAGCAAGATCAAGATGCCAGTTAGAAACAAGAGACAGCACACTCAGACTCGCATCTCAGACCAAGAAGGGACTCAAGCAGGGAAGCAAGCTATCAGAACTATCAACTGAACGTGTAAACGGCTGATCGCCCCCCCCCCCTCTCACTAACAACGTGCCGCGGTCGCAAAGAGCCAAGAACACGGTATGGAACATCTACTAACTATCTAATTTTCTTATTGCCTCTAAGAGCCAAATGTTTGAGGTTAAATGCAATAAAATACAAACCCAACCTGCGTCCTACACATAAATTAACTTTGCAAACTGTACGATTCCTATTGAGATAATTATATTTAATATTATTAGATTTATATTATAAGATTATATTTTATACAACTGTGCGCTATTCTATATATGCTAGTTCTCATAAATTTTTATTATAAGCTAACTAAAAAAATGTATGCAACCTTTTCACAGTCGAAGGTCAAGAGAAAATATTGATATTACGAATTGCTATGACGTTACTGACAATTATTTGACCTATGACCACAATCCTTGATACAAACACTTATAAACTGTAGGATGTTAAGTTCTTAACTCCAACCTCACACTGTATCTACCCGATTAAATTTATAGAAGAAACCTACTACTATAGATTAGACTGCTTTCTATTACTTACAAAACTGCCTATTTTCTTTCATTGCTGTTTCTAACTTTTCCCATTACTGCAGTTCTGTGCTTATTTGTTGTACACTATCTTGACCACTCTCAAACTCACTTCTGACATTAAGTCCATGATTTTATGTGTGAAGCAGTGTTTGCTGTACTATACCTGAGAAAATGAATTTCACAAATATACAAAGAATTATATTTGATACATGGTTTTGTACTACCCAAATGGTATAAACTATGATGAAATATTGGTTTGTAAAAAAATATGTCGAGGCAAACTTGGTACATAGCTTTAGACAACCCAGTTGATTTCTTAATCTCAAGTGAAATTGTTATTCCAATCTTTTCTTAAGGAGCTATACTTAGAAAAGAACTTAAACATTTCCTAAAAAGGTTCTTGCGATAGGTAGGTGTAAGGCTCGGTTATAGATTCTACCTTATACGTTTAAGCACAGGTTGTTGCATCCCCTGTCACAATTCTGAGCAGTATTATCAAGTTTCCTACTGTATTCGATTTGATTTTATATTTTTTGTTATTATAATTTTATTGGTGTTGAATATTATAGTTTTTTGTATGTTTATTGCTTCGTTACTTTTAATAGCTTATTTATACGAGTAGTTTCTTATTTATAATCGATTATTTTGCTTGTTATTTTTATTTACATTCATGTTTATTGCATTTAATTGACTGATATGTTTATTTACAATATTATTTAATGCATGTAATTTATATTTAAATATTATTATCTATTGCATAAAGTTTAAATATTTATTTATAGTTATTTATTGAATAATATTTGTTGATTGTGGCTGTCCAACCTAACTCTTTTGTTCAGTTTTTCTTCTTGAGCAACGGGTAATCATTTCAGTTAGCGCTCGACGAGGTAACCGGGCGGCAAGTGACAACCTATGAATCTGGAATCACACACATCTAACTAACTTGGAAAGACTCTCGTTGATGGATTTTGTAACGTAGAAACTCAGAACAAGTGTATACATTATAGAGTTTCCACTGCCCTCTCAATAGAACTCCAACAGTTTATTAATTGTTCCAAAGCTCCTTCTCAATAGATAAAATAAGTAGCAATGCATTTGATACTTGACCGACATCCACTTGCTTTAAAACTAAGGTCAAGAAGAGAGGATCAAAAGGAGGTGTTTAGTTAAAACCATGTCCAATATTCACTCAACCAAAATATAATAACAACGTCCACTATGATGTGTGATTATCTTGAAATAAGAGCTTCCATATTAAAGTTCGTAACGGGTAATGAACCGGATACTCATTGTATTATGATAGGCTTGTAAGTATCGTTACCAATCACTATGGCCACTCAGACAATATAAGCTTCCAATAACTTTATGTTTTTAAGAGACTGTCTATAAGCAAACTGAGATATCGGAAATGTACTACCTGTAGGAGCAAGCCTAAAAAATGGAATTGACTTCAGGTTGGCTAAAATTGGAAACCATATTTATCACAACATATCTATTATCCGTGGTTGGTTAAGGTTCATCTAATAATGATAAAGTAGTGCTCTTTCAAACTCACATATTCAAAAGATTACTGACTACTGGCAATTTCGATTTAATATGTTAACTATAAACAGCTTTGCACAGTAACATTTTTAAGCAATATTTTGACGCACGGAAGACAATTACTTTTAATTAGCTGTGAAAATCTATGAAATAACAACTTAACGGAAACAGTATTTATTTTAATAACACTAACCAGAGTTTTAAAAGAAACAAGAAATCGTAAGCAAATGTTGATTGCTTGTATTCATTGCTGAAATATTGTAAATGCTAAAATATGTCAAGAATATTAGTTCCCACATAATATAACATTGTCATTAGTTATCTGGGAGCTAGCCTAAATGAACACTAGACATCTACTTAGAAACATTCAGTTACAATTCATCGCACGCGTACACCTAATGGTGTTTTTGTAACAGATTCATGACCACCAGTGAACCATACGTTTCTTTTGAAATCTTCTCACTCTAAGAAATTAAATCCAAATCAAATAGATTATATTGAACACTTTTCAGTTGCTTATGTAGCCTTATTACGTACCGTAAAGAGATCGCCTAAACGAAACTAACAGTTCCTCTGTCCCTATCTACTAAATTTTTACAATTTACAATTTGACATCGGTTAACCAGTGGAGAAAGGACAATAATCAACTGAACCTTTTATGTAACCTTTGCTTCTTAATAGGAACCGGGAATTCGTTTTGGCTACAACTGGAGGTTCTGCCGAAATCGTGCTAGGATCACAACTTTCAAGATGAAAATTAATGAAATTTCAACTTTGCGAGGGGTTTGTGGCATTACCATGCGAGATACGACATAAAGTCACTCGAATTTTTTTTAGGTTACTTTATTTTCCACTAGTGCATTTCGTCATATTCAAGCTAGTACTTAAGGTTTAGTCTGTATTGATCTACGAACAAGCCCGGCAAATGTAAATATAGGCCTAAAATTTGATTTTTTGAAAATGCCTTAGAAAGTTAGATACCAAATACAGAGTTTTCAGTTTTTCGTTCATTACAATACCAATGTTATCTGTAAATTTTAAAATGCAGTTGTTGTGCTATGGTTTGCTCAAAAATCGGACTAAATGTGAAAAAGAATATTATCCGGTTGTAGATGGCTTGAAAACTGTTATAACTCCATCTCAACAGTTAGACATAGCTGGAAGAATGTCGATGGGTCTGAAATCGGAAGAAGATTTATGAGGAGCAAGTTATTTAATTAGTTCACCAAAACTGATTTCAAGACCATTAGTGATCTATGAAAAATTGCAATGACTATATGAATTGTAACATGAATTGTTTCTTAAGAAATCGTATTGACAACTAGGACTCTGGTTGTCCTTATGATAGCCCCGAGGACGTCAACCTCACACACTGGAGTGAATGACAACTGCCGGAAAAGGCCAGTATGAGAAATTACCTCGAGCTCAATGTCACGAACCCTAGAAACATCGCAATAGATGTTAGTTGATAATATGATTATTTGTGACGTTTAGCTCAATGGGGAGGCTATTTATTTTAGAAAAATAAACAAAGTTAGTTATCTATATAAACGACTATAGATATTTATGATTCTTGATATTTTATTAGTATTCGATATAAATTATATAAGCCTAGGCCCTATAAATCATATAATTTACCTCCAAGAAATAAATGACCCCACCAGTTAACTATGTCTGACTTTAAAAAAAATACGACTTATAGTTCAAAAACATTCTATTTACGAAACATTTTTTCGTAATATAAACAAGAAATTGATATTTTATTGTTTATACTTTAAACTGCTTGAATATATATATATATATATATATATATATATATATATATATATATATATATATATATATCTTTTTAGCAATTAGAAGCCAAAAACGTAATTTATAAGCGTATTGTGTTTCGGGTATTCAAGAATTCACATATGTATGTTTTAATCTTCACTAAATGCATAATAATTAGTACAATGACGGTGCTGTCAATGAACAGTATTTGGCGAAGAGCTGTTTAAACCTGTTACTCATTATGCTAGCACATTTTATCTTTGTTGCCGAAGGATGAAATATTATATTTTCTCAATGATTTTCCGTCTATTCACCTATCCTCAATACCTTTCACGAAAGAAATAAGCTATAAGCTAGCAACTTTCTATGCAACCTGTCACGCGACACGCTGTATGGCGAACTCTTACCTTTTCTGTCTTGGCTTATTTTTCATTGTAAGATAAATTATGGACTTAGACTTTTGATTATTATAATATGTTTTTTTAGCTTTTTTTAAATATTATTTTGTCTACTTCCCTATTAATGGTTAGTTCAGGACCATTTTAGTACCATTTAGTATACCTCAGTGAGCAAGCTAACGATGAAACACCAGATGAAAAATTGATGAGGACGTATTTAAATGAAATGAAATGAAAATTCTCTTTATTTTTTCAGGCGAAGTTAGGACTACATAGTCCTTTCTTACACTTAACCTGATTATTAGTATATGTAAGTACAAGCCATTTGTAATCTTCAAAATAAAAACAAATCTTTTAACAAAAACAAAATTGCACTCTTAAATTTATACTGCGTATAAAATTAATATTTGATTACAAAATAATATTGATGATACTTTCAAACAAAAATGTAGTCAAAATATACAACATTACAATATTAAAACACTAAATGACTGGAGAATCAGAACAGAGTAATCATCACCCCTGAATACGTACCCGCAATCTACTGGCATCATTTTACAGCTTGTTAACTGCAGTTACATATAAACCCACAGTTATATGTCATCTATAATAATATACTTTCAGTAATATGCGTATAATATGTAATCTTACTCAATATATATGTAATATTACATACGAATATATTGAGCTTACTTCAGCTTCCTTAGATTCCTCTAAAGCCTTTGTTTTAGCATCGTCATTGGCAAGTCTCGGTTCGAAGGATGCTATTTGATTGGAGAGGCTCCCTATTTGAAATTGTATTGCATTATGAATTTCAGTTTTCAAGACCTCCTTCGTAGCATAGCTATGGGCAGACCGGGCAGTTTGTGTCATGGAAGCAAAGTCGCAGTCAGCTCTGTCACATTTCCACTTTTTGTTGACATTACCGGCAAGATAAATTTTGCATATTCGGTTTTGTTGAGATTTACACTCTGGGTGAAAATGATCTGAGCATTGGTCATCGCCGCGAAACCCTTATCGATTACATATTTACAACTTACACGGCTAACATTATCTTTATGAGTTTTAGAATTGGGCATGGTTTTGTGTTTAATAGATAGCAATTAATAATAACAGCTCAATGAGTCATGCAAAATCGCTACAGCTACTCAATCCGCCGTATAAGCATACATTAGGCCAATATCAATATAGGACGATAGCAATCCTTCATACAAAAATGAGTTGATAATAGAAAGAGACTACGAAAAACTACTAGGATACAGGGATAACAGCAAAAATGCAATCACAATGAGTTTCATGCTCAAAATATTTTTCGTGTAGTTAGCGGCAGTATGATATCATAAACGTGAATTTAGCAGCAAATTTCCCTCTTGTCTGTAAATTTAGTCCCAAAAAATCCCACATTCGTGAATTTGATGTTAATTGTTTAACGTATAACGTCCATAGAATATGTGGTGGATTTTACTCATTAAAGTTATTATTACGAAAAACTGATAGAAAAAACTAAATGTTCAGGTAAAAATGGTTAATTACCTTACATAGGAGAAAGATGACACAATAGCCATCAGTACAATACGTATAGAAATACTAACAAAAAATTAACCTCACCGTATTACCACCAGTGTATTCACTGCCTCTTGAAAAAAAGATATAGGATTATTTCTTAATTTCAAGATGAAGACAACTTGAAATATATAAACATTTCATTTTTCGTTGGGTTCTTACGCCCACTCAGCATCTACTGGAGTAATTAAGACGCAAAGTAAAAACATTATAAGGGGATAAAAACTAGGGGATATATTGACTACTATATTTATCTCACTTTAATATGATGGTAGAATGTTAATGAATATTTATTCACAATATAAACAACTAAAATAAACATCAAAATAACGCCACCATGTAAATAATGTAACAATCAGTAGAATGGAACACGGTGACATTGTTATTCGTATTTGAATAGCTTATAATATCGTTTTGTACGTGGTTTACGAAATGAAGTTTCAATAGATTTATAGCTCTTTCTAACTGAATCTTCATTGAGATAATCCTGAAAGTTTTAACTTTAATTTGGTACATCAGCGTTACTAGTTCAAATAAAAGTACGAAATCTTTAAAATAAGGGGGCAAAGCTAGCTAAGATAAAAAATGCCTTATAACTTTGATGTGTTACAATATTTGATATTAGTTTCAACCTATAATTTACGCTCATTAGATCATGAAATACGTTTTACAAAGGTAATATTACCCTTCCTTTTGAGTATTATAAAGTAAATAATTTTATAAACCTTGTCAAATATACAAGACTCTCGAAATGTCTTTAAAAATATTTAGTTTTGTATTGACATTATTATTAATAGCTGATTTTAGTATGTCTTGGGTTACTATTTACCTCAGACTTTTACATCGGTGGTTACCATTTTTTTTAATTGGAGTCCATTAAAGACAGTCTGACGATTAGGGCTAGGTGATTAATATGATTTGAGAGTTCAAGAGGCTGTATGGCTAGCTAGGTCTTCATTGTTGCCTTTTGTGATATTTTTTTCTATATATATATATATATATATATATATATATATATATATATATATATATATATATATTTGCATTCTTCGCCCAAATCTTTGTAGCGTGGACAATGTTTTACATACCCCACAAGAAGTCCAAAGGTGTTAAGTCTGGGCTCCATGGCGGCCACTCAACGTACCACATCTGCCGGTCCACCAAGAATGCGCTTGCACATGCACGGAGTTGCAACTTTAAGGTCTGCCAAATTACTGTATGTTAAAACTCGAAAAGTTTTTCTGTATTATAAAGTTAGTTTCCCTTAAATAGTTTCAATATTCCTTTTATGAATTATAAATTAAAATCGGGTTCCATTTCTTTTTATAATCCTGTACATTAAAAGTTTCTTGCAGTTGTAAAAACAAGACTTCTTATATTATTAAATATCTTATTTTACTTATTAATGATTTCTGTTACTGTTTTAGATAGTTGAGCACACATGTTAACTTAGTTTCTACACCATATCGTTAATTACTATAGACTAGAATGCTCAATTTTTTCTTTAAATAAGTCCAGCAGTCATAACCTGCAATAATACTTAATTACACATTTCTAATAACTCGTTAATATCTTTTCCCTTTTGTAAAAAATAAGCTGAATAATGTATATAGCTATATTTTTAAAGTAAAATGATATTTCAAATTATAAAAATAAAGCAATTTGTTCCATTAATTAACAAACAGTATTTATTAATTTCCTGAAATACGTGAAAATACATTAGTAAATATTGTATTTAGATAAATTACTAATATCTAATCTGAGGAAAGGTTTTCTACAACAAGAAAGAAAATTGATGACACGTGAGTCGTGAAATCGATGGAGTCAAATACCGGTTCGTTACCCGTTAGCAAAAAGTAAACTAACTGCTGAGACCTGTAAACAACAGGCAGTTACTCGTTGTGTTCTTTACTGCGATATTTACTTCCGTACGTAAAGGATATAGCTTGAGCGTCAACGAATTCAAATGATTTACTCGGTTATTTGTATTAATATTTTTCAAATCACATGAAATTAGTAGTCATGACCTTAATACTAAATTGTATTGTAGAACCAAAACACTTGGTTTTCCTTGAAATCGAAAGAGACATTTCCTTTAAGAACGAAATAGATCGTGAGCAGCATTAGTCTTGGTGGAGGTTCAAAAGGCGTTTAAAAGGCTAAAATATAAGAAATGATGATTATTTCTAGTAAAAACCTTTCTTAGCTTGATACTGTTAAATTTAACGGTCTGAAAATTTGCTTCCCACCCATTTCAACATTCGCCAAAACTAGTGTACTGAAAACAAATTTCTTGGAAAAAATCGTCTATCGATCATAAGAAAAACAAAGCCGCGTTATATCAATACACAAATTACCACACGTCTCTTAGACTATAGTAAATCAATGATAAATATTACATAACGCTTTAAAAAAATATATATAATAACTATTACTTTTATCTGTTGCAGTATTAATGTAGCCCCCTTATACATTAGTACTGAACAATATTTAATACGGTAGCAAGAATAATAAAATTTAATGCCCTAAATTTCAAGAATTATTTTTAGTAAACTTAACCAAATTTCTTTTTATAGGATTATAAAGACTGGACACAAGCAAATATGTTGGCAATTACTTGCTTGTTATTATTTAAAACAATATACTCACACTATATACAGCCCTATTCATGTTTCACGGTTCTAACTATAATATTTACAGTTTCACAGGTAAACTACGATGTATGAACAATTCAAACTTATCATTAGCGTTAACTTTTCTACTTATACATTCAAGTATGCTCTATTAAACTAATTTACTCTTAAATTTTATGCTGCTTTTGCAGGTTTAATCGATATGTAATAAAAATCGCTTCTTCAGTTAAAGGAAAAAATATAGAGACAATTAACACTTTTAAAATATTATTATTCTTAAATTTTTAATATTTACTACCTTATTATTCCAAATATCATTCCCAAATTTATGAAAAAACCTACAATAATACGAGTTGTATAAAGGATACTAACAATAAAACGAGCAAAAATGCAGGCATAAATATTATACTAATCCCCACCCCAAATACTCTGTTAAAGGCTAAACAAGTATCAACACGAGTCAGTGCAACTGATTATCAAACAGGCTATCAAACTTACTCTTCGTTCAAATAACTTTTTATTCGTCCAAACGTTACGAATAGCCAAGGTACACAAATAATGAAACATTTTTCATTCTAACTTATCATCTGCAAATACATTTTCAATTTAAATTTTATTTTTTATGTTTTTGTTTGAGCAAGAGCATTTTGTCAATAAATACAGTCTAGTATTGAAATGCGCATTAGAGATATATTAAAGCATATATGTATGCAACAAACTCGTATTGCATTCAAAGGCAAAATTATTGTATAGGCCGCTAATAGTGTATAAACAAACAGGTTGTTAAAAGCCCTTGTTTAGTGGTCAATGTGCAAAAATGCGCCTGTTCTCTGTTTACTGTGCCTTTGAGGTAGGTGAATCGATTTGCTTGAGGCATATCAACTATGTGCGTTGCTACCTTATTACGTGTGAAATGCTTCTTTTACTAATCCAGAGCAATTTTACTATTTTATTGCATAAAATTACAATCACAATGTGATATAATATTTATTTAAGGAATGAGTAAACTTCTTTACAAGTATAGCTTCCATTCGTTACTGCAGAAACAGAACAAATTTATTATAAGCTTTGCAGTTCAGAATTGGCCCAGAAAAACCACAACGATAAGTAAGAACAAAAACCATACGATTAAATAGAGCATCTTTAGGTAAGTAGAAAATAAATAACAAAGTAATTTTAATTATTCTAGTAGTTTGTACAGCAATGTTTTTATTTTAGTACAGAAAACATACCATATTACAGGGGAGTATTCTTGAAAAAATATAATATACTAAAATCACTGATTTTGATCATCTACTGTTTTTTTGTTTGTTTCTTTTTAATTCAATAAACTTTAAAGTGCTTTGTTAATTAAATTATTTAATCCCTTTGTACACCATTTTCACACCAAAGAGATACATATTTACTGTAGGTGATTAATGAATATTGTTATTCAATTATGCTCCGTTTATAAACAAAATTTTAATCTCTCGAGAAGCAGATAAAATTAATTTCTACCTGATTTACGCAAAATATCTCGAGAAAAAACTCACGTTTAGAAATATACTTATTTATGAAGCTTCTCTTCTATATAAACTATATCAACTGATTTTCAAGGTGGTGCTCATTACTTCATACAATTTTGTCTTAGTGTTATATAATATTTGTATTGGTCTCATCGATAAACATCATAGTAACGATAATTTGCAGAATAAATACATAGTTTTAACTTAGTATAATCATGTGACATTTTTACAAGTAAAATAGTAACCCATGTAGTTAAATAAAATAAGCAATATACCAGAAGTATTGCACACGGCCTCAGGGAAGCCTTTTACACGGCACCGTGTTGTAGCGTACTCTTACCTTTTATATAAGATTGTATCAAACATATTTTACCTTATTATATAAACACCGCTGAACAAATTAATATTGGTTTCGCGCTCTTTATAATAATGCAATAAAATGAAACGAGAGTTAGTTTTAAATTACGATATGTCTGATACAATTATAAGTAGTTTATAGTGAAATATACATTAATAAATCTCATAGAATTATGTAATTGAAAATCACACGTGTTAATTAATATTACCCGTACGTTCTATCAACAAGCAACAATGTCAACGAATAAATGGTAGATAAAATTAATTTGTAACCGAGTTCAATGAAATGAGATTTTAACAGTATCAATTATTTTACTCAGAATGATAGGACACCCTTTCTAGTAAAAATTTAATAACACCACTGACAAGATTTAATTTAGCTAACTCTTTCGTTGTAATAACCCTTCTAGCTCACCGAAATATAACACTGCTATAAACCCTAACTTTATAAAAAACTATGAATGGGGGCTCATTAATATTACCTTGAGAAAGACTTCGCGTGTAGAATTTCAATTTTGCATTAAATTTTATTTGTACACAGACAAGATTGAGTTTTGTTATTATGCATGTTCACCACCAGTTTTAAAAAAATTAGATCATGTATTGATATTTATATGACTTTCTAATTGAAGTAATCCATATTATAAAACTCTTTCATAATTTTGCTACAAAAATATAATATTATATACAAAAATCTATTAAAAAGCATATGCTTACTTAAAAATCATATTTAAAAAGAATGTTAAGCATATTCACGTGCCGTGCTAGCAGGTCCAATTATTCATTATTGAATATTTAGATTGTTTTTATGCTACATTTAATTCATGAACTAAAAATCACGTGTTTTATGTTTAACATTAAAAAATGAAACTAGTACAAATATAAAACAAGATAAGTCCTCGAATTCCAAGGTCAGCAGCTTTTCAGAGAACAGGAGGAGCGCACAGAGTGTTCAAAAGCGATCAGTGAGCACATTACCTGATTCAACAGAGATTACTCAAGTGTGAAATTACTTCAAAACCAGGAATAATTGGAGCAGAATCTTGTTGGCTCATAACGTTAATGGGGTGTGGCTTGAATGCAAAATGCATTCAAAACATAATTGAATTTATTTACCTATTGTATTATTTCATGGTTATAAATTAAACACTGATACATGTTTATGCTATTATCATTGAAAAGTTGTTATTACTCAGGAATATATTTTTATTGAGTATAATCTCAAACAGTTTTAAGGAATTTAAAGTAGTTTTATATAGGAGTTTAGATAATTATTTGTACAATAATTACCTCCTATTAACAGAGGAATCTTTTGCCCTAAGGACCACGAGCTAAATAATATTACGATAGTACAAAAAATATTTTTCGTCATGTATGATCACGTGACCCATTTAAAAATACAAAAGTTATTTAAGTAGGTTCATATCACAAATACAGCTTAGATGATTCACTTCAAGTATTCCCCGACATTTCTGTAATTTAACTAATCAAGTTTAATGTCAAAATCATCAATACCATTCGACTGAGCTTGCTTAAGAATTTTTTTAACTTACGGTAGAAGGTTAGAATAAACTGAACTTGAAATAAAAACCTGCGGGTCTATAATCTACATACACGTAATTGCCTCCTTTATAAGTTTCCTTAATATTATTAGTTATGTCCCTGTAATTGAACTATTTTTTTATTTTAATTAACTGTATATTTTTATTTCCTTATGTTAGGTTTTCATATTTAGTTATAATAATTAATTAAATGTTAGGCATTAATATAGTCTTTTTACTAATGACCAGAATTGTATGTTATTTAGAACTGCTCTTTGCCCAACATTGTTCGATACCATTTTTATTATAAGCCATCTATTTCCACTTATCTTTGTATACACACACACACACACACACACACACACACACACACACACACACACACACACACACACACACACACACACACACACACACACACACACCTGCATTCCAAATCTATAGTGGTCCGATTGTCACGTGGTATGAGGTGACTTCTGTCGACCAATCAGGCGTCCAGGACGCCGGACAAGAAAAGCTCCCCAAGGCATCTCTCCAGTTCTTCTAAAGACTCCGTCTCGCTAGGTTGTACGTCAACACCACCTTTAACTAAGTTCGGGCCGTGCCGCCTTGTCTTGTCTCTTGTGAACCGTAAGCCGTTCTATGGCAATTAACAGTCCCCTTGCCGGACATTATTTGGTTAACGAGCCAAAAATAACTTTGTCTCAACGTTCGTGAGTGAACCGAAAACAGTGTCAAGTGAAGGTGGAATCTTCATGGTGGAATCTTCATCCATCAACAAGGACTCCCCCTGCTCAACGTTCCTTGGAAGCAGCCCAGGTCGAACTACAATCAACCCAACTTCATGTGTGTCGAGGTTTCAGACAATGGACGGTGTAAGGTAACAGTGTTTCATCATTCTTATTATGGTCCTTCGCAACTAAAGACAATTCTATTCTCAACCAAGATTTAAAAATCCTCAACTAATTCGGACATTTTTGGACATTTTAATAGAAAACAAAAATCATTTTAACACCTGTATTTTTGCTTTAATTGTGTGCCCTTTTCTAATACTATGTTTTGTGATCTCATTTCGTATTTTTATTTTTCCCATTCGACTAATAGTTATTTTTAGAAAATCAATGTATGGGCTCCACCTGCTCAGCTATCAAAGTATGAGTTTTAAATATTAGACATTTTACTGGTCCTTCGAATATAATTGCGGTCCGCCAAGCCGGATCTCCTAAAATACCTTTTGGTCCTTCTGACCGGATCTAACACCTTAATTATCTATAGTTTAGTATTGTACAGTTACAGTTGCTAACTAAAATAACTACTCAATTTAAGTTTCAACTAATGGTAAATTTCAAAAACTTATATTTTATGTTAATGAAAATAGAGTCTACCAAAACCCGAACCATCAGATTTAATTTCATCAGGAATGCAATCAAGTATAGTGCAGGTTTTCTTTGTTTACGTGAGCCAATCATCAGGTTCATGGCTTTCACAGTCAGTAAAGGCAAACATTTCAGTACAATTGGTTCATACACAGGGTCAACAGACACAGTGAGTGACTTCGGTGCTGATATAAGTAATTAGCTTTCCTATTCTGTTTACGTTTTAAGTAAAATGTGTTTTTAATAATTTTTGGCGGTCAATTTATCATAGCTTATTATGATATAAGACGCGACGGATTACTTTAAAGATTTTAAAATACATTATTAGAGGCCTATATGAATATTAGGCAATTTTAAATGTGACTAAAGTCACTTCTAAAAGTTAATATAGGCATCAAGCTGTAAATTTGTGATCAGTTGCTCTGTTGTGATTTTCAATATTATATAATGGTTGAGATACATAAACTGAAAATATTGCTTTTTCCCTGGTATACACTTTTTTAATAGGTGTTATTTGGATTATTACACTGTGTTTAACTACAGTTTCAGTTATCTTTTAATTAATATATTGTAACGGTTTTTTTTTCAATGAGTAATGAGGTTTCTGACACTCATTGAATATTAAAACCAATAAATATATCTTACAAGTAAGTCTAAATATGACATATATTTAAAAAGAGACTGGCTTTAAATAAATTACTTCTTTACAAATTTTACAAACAGTGACTAATTTAATCTATCACAATCCACTATTAGCTAAAATTGGCTATCTAATTACACACGAAACTATATTTAACATTTACACAGTCAATAGTTGATAACAAAATCCAGCTCGAGTCACGAGTATTATCACAGGTTCTGTCACTTCATAAGTTCACTTTTGGAGCTCAAATCGCTCGCTACGTCGCAACAGCTCCTTATAACGTTATTGGTGCTTCCAGAACATTAAAATTCCAGAAGATACTAGAGTAGTTAAGAAGAGTCACCCACCGCTCATGTATGGAAGGGCGGGTACAACCAGATCAAAGAAAGTGTCCCAACCCCTGAGCACCAACGGCGCTATTCACCTATTATCCCTCTTCTTATAGCAAGATCACACTTCTCTGTATCTCAGGTTAACCTGTGTATCTGGAACATTCTTCCACATTACCGTAACACTACCCCTTCTTAAGACAAACCTAAATTTAATGCCATAAGATGTAAAACTACCAAACTGGGCCACGCAGGACGGTACAGTTCAAACGTTTGACTTACCACGCAGGAGTTTAATTTCTCAACATATTGCCAAATTCGATAAAAATGCCCCGTTTCGCTGGAAGGCATGTAATGTTCGTCTGAAATCAACTTTAGTCACAAACGCTTTTTCAAACACGTTATGGCATTCAATTGGGAGACCCTCGATTGGCAGACTGACTAGGGACTAGATTGATGCAAATTAAACCAGTGGGAGAGAGTAACTGCAAATAATGTATGTGTGAAAGAGATTTTTATAGTAGAATGAATTGATGAATTGAAAATGACGATTCCGGTACATTTCTTGTTAAAAATATATTACTTTATAAATGATTTCTTATTATTATTATTATTATTATTGTTTTCCCCCAGAACAGTATTCTTAGGCTTCAAGGTGGATGACATGATACGTTCTTTGGATTACGTTGACTGTCTCCTTCGTCTCCACGTTCTCCAAGGAGTAAAGATATACATGGTGGTATCGATTCCCGAGTCTTTGAAGGCCTTCTCCATCTTTGATACGACAATCTTCCAGTTTAAACCATCTTAGCCACAATCTAATTTAGTGATACATACCTTCTTCACCCCTAAGTACTGCAGGCGGGTACACAGATTGACTTGACAAGAGTTCACCATAAGTCCTCATAAATATATTCCTGGCACGTATTATCCTTGGTCACCAGGTAGAACAGGTGCCGATCCCAACGTCGAAGGTGTAGTACGAAGGTGTAGTACTTTCCCCATAAGAGCTCAAGTTCCTCAATTCCCTGAAACGTCTTCTTGAAGACCGTGGCGATCGCTCATGAAGCTGCTACATCCTCTAATACGCAGTGAGCAAGGGAAAATTCGTTTTGAAGCGCAAACAAATATTTCCAAAGCACCGTGGTTACTTTACTTCCTTTTGCCGATCGTAAGTTGGCCATCAATATGTGCAAAATTGGTGCCGATTGATTGTAAAGCTCGAACTGTCCGTCTTTATTTTCTTCCGTTGTTCCCATGATACGGGGAGAGGCGGTTAAATTGGACAATTCGAGTATTTCCATTGGTTCGCTTCTTAATCCGATAGATAACTTCATTTATTCCTGTCACCACTTCAAACGGTCCCTCCCACGATGATTGAAGTTTATGAGAAAAGCCATGGCGCCTTCAAAGGTTATATAACCATACAAAGATATCCTCTTTATCATCTCGAACGTCGAATCGGTCCTTCATTCCCGTCACTCGTTTTCTGAATGTTGGCTCGCTCTCTCTCATAAAATAACATCCAGCTGCTTCAAGGTAATGTAATTCTCTCCGGAAAAGTCTTCGTGTGGTTTGAAGCCAAACTATAAGTCGCACGGTAATCTCAGTTGTCAACTAAACACGACGCTTGCCCGTGTTTGTTTCGTAGTTTTACTGACAGAGCTGATGTACGCCATCAGAAAGAAGTGTATGGCTAACTTCTTAAAATTGCAGGGTATTTTTGTGACTAAGGTTTACAGATAAAGAGTAGGCTAAGTAGTCTCCTCTTTATATTATAAAAAATTATAAATATACTTACAGTGATTTTGTTAAAAGTCACATTCATCAAATCTATTATATTTTGGCTTATATGACACTGCATCCATGATGCAATAATTATTCGTACTTTTATTTTTACTAAAAGTAATTTAATTTCTAAGCATTCAATATGTAGTAGTTCAATATAATAATAACATGTTTGACCCTAATCATTTAAAATACAAAAATGTTAGTATAAGGTTACCTTTCATCAAGTTATACGACAGTGACTCGCTAGTTCTATTATAGTTTATGAACCATTATAAGGCAGATAACCCTCATTTCCTGCATGTATTAATACTGTATAGTAGGATTACTGTTGGCTTTGGGCAGTTTAATGGCAAGAAATACTATAATACAGTCAATTTTGAAATACACAGAAGGTCTAAAACTATAACTTGGATGAAGTGCATACGAATTATAAATGAGAAAAATCTAAATGTGATTTTCGTAGCAAACACAACTATGTATCAATTGAACGGAAGCTGACTCTGAAGTTTTGTGGTTAAGTAAGATATCCGGTTTAATTACAAATTTTTAGATAGCATTTCCCTTTCAAAGTTTCACAAATGCGGAGGGTGGTTGAATAATTAAAATCAACAAGGACTTGACACCGTTTTGTGTTTGGATTGTAACAACAACAATTTAATCTGTTTATATAATATTAATTAGTATTAAACAGTTATTTGCAATACAATTACTGCGTAGTTAGTTTCCAACGTTTTTCATAAAACTTATTTTTATCTTTAATTGATAAGCGTTTACAAAGCCTATCAGTTGAGGAAATAAAAAAATAATTTTTTCTTGTATGTCAAAACAAAATCTCAAAAATGAATATATTTCTAATTTAACATGAAGATTTATTTCTATATAAACAACATAAAACTTTAAGAGGGTGCATCTAATTCTATGGAGTTTGAATAAGTTTTACCTAACATTTGTAAATGGGGAAACTTGATCAGAATGAAAAAGTCGTACCATATACAAATTTGACTATATTTTGGAGCACAATAAGACATAAAATAATAATACTTTGTTTGTTTGGACGGTAAGACATACATTTACATTTTATTGGTTTCTACCATTACATTTTTATGTAGAGAAGATAGAGTTCGAAGATGGTGCATATGCTGTCATGGGATTGGGCGGAGGGTAAATAAACTTAAATTTGGTATATTTTGTTTTACACTCAAAATTCCTCTTTTGTCTGCCCGTCTATTTCCTTGGTTGTCTTTTTTTTAGAGAGAGAGATATTTTGAAAAATTCATAATAAGTGTTTACTAAGCCTCACTGTCAGCAGGATATCTTAAGAACTATTTCGTTTTAGACTTTAAATTTTGCACAAATTTTCATTTCTAAATAAACAGAAATTGTTTCAATAACGATGCATTTTTATTTCTGGCAGCTTAGCGCTAAGAAATGCTACCTTTCGGTGGCCTGGCAAAATTTCTGGTCTGTCTGCCTGGGGTCTGCAAAGAACTCTTTCTTCCAGGTTTTTTTCTCTGTCCGTGAGATATTTTGGGATATCAAACAATCAACAACATTATGAGTTAAATCAAAGAATCATCGTATTAACAGGATCTTAAGGATTTGGGCCGCAGTTAAACTAGGTTTTTATGAGAAGTTAAATCAAACTGACGTATTAAACTTCAAAAAATATTAATATATATACTTATCACTTTTGAAGTTACATCGTATTTGAATTTTCACAAATACGTATTATTACGAAAACTATTTATTACTTTTTGACAGGTTTGAAAAGGACACATTCTATTTTAAAATTAAAGTTCTATGACGTTCTAGAGTAAAGTTTGCAAAAGCGGTGTAAGTTTACAACTCAGTTATGGGACTCACAAACTTGATTTTCAGGAACACGTTTGTAACATACGTGTACCGTATGTCATTCAGTACTCTTCCTTGTGTTACGTGGTACTTCGTATAGTATGATATTTTTATTTTTACTAATGGAAAATATTACTATATTTACTAATAATAATGTTAGTGCTCGAAAAACTACAAGCCTGAGAGGCAGCTTTTCTTTCCAGTGACCTGAATGCCTTCAAATATTGAAACATACTTTTACATAATATATTTCATTGTGCAATCGGATTCGTAATTTTATTGCAACTTGTTAGTGAGTGGAATTTAAAAAGTTGATACGTAAACATTTTCGGGTCGTTTGCTTGCCAGTTTGAATATCATGATTCGGTTTTACAATACAGCGCCCTTCCACCAACTCCGGTCTCCTTTAATTTCACTAGAATCTTATCTCCTATTTATTCTCATACAATTTAATTTACTGATCTACCAAACAATTCGTCTTTATTGTTTTCATCAAGGAGCACACTAGACTGAGGTTAACGAAGAAATTGGTGCTTAGACAGTTCCTAAGTTCTGATAAGTTGCATATGATCGTGAGTGAGGAAATGATTACTAAAACGAGAGATGTTTAACTTTTTATACATCATCTTACTTTAATATCATAATAACAGCTTTCTTCATTCAAACTGGAATCCCCGAGGTATGTGAAGGATTATTCCACGGAAAAATTCTCCGAATTGACTTGTCATTCATTACACGCTCTCCATTTTTAAAACTTTAGTTAAAGTATCATCAATCTAGTTCAGAAATACTTTAAAATATTTTATGAATTCTTTATGTAGTTTTTCATTGCTCGGCTTTTTCCCGTAAGTGTAATTCTTTTTCTATCTGTTGCATGTTACCCTGCACAATAACACATTGTATATTTACAGAAACACAAACACAATGTGTAATACTATTGTCCTAGTTAATTCAAGTTAAGCTATACGTCTAAAAACAAATCTTTTTAATTGAATTAGAGTGTTGTGATGTAATAGTTGTAGGACCAAGAAGTCTAGGTTCGGTATATTAGAAACACTACAAATTAGTAGTACGCCCACACAAGCGAATTGCCTTAACAGGCTTCGTTGAGATTGAATGCAAAATTTATTTTTTTTTAAAATAACTTTTTCTATGGTGTTACTTACTACGTCCAAACATGTTAAAAGCTATAACGACTGCACTTAGTGTAATAAAAAAGTAGTTTGAATCTGTAATTCTAATGTTTATATCAAAAATTACCCATAATACAGTAGACATTTAATGGTACAACTTGCATTTTTAACCAAACTGCTGATTGAAACTATTTTTATAGTGCTCTAGTTTAGTGCACCACTGGTTGTCGTTTAATAATGTGCTGCATATAAAAGCAATGCCACCCACCCCCCACAGTTTAGACAAAACAATTGTTGGATTACAGGGCTTGGATACCGTTTCTTTCGATCGTTCAAGTAGTATTCAGATTTTTAATTGAGCAACCAAGCTTTCATGGCTTATTAGTCCTGCTAGATTCATATGCCCAATATCAACGTCACAAACTTTGCACCATTAGTTTCACATGGCTAATAGTGGCCTCATATCAAATTAAAATGTTTAGTAATACTAAAAAATCCCATATAGTGGCATGTAGAATCAATCACCCTCGATATATATATAGAAATGGTGAAATTCCATAAGATAAACATGAATTATATACATAAGTTTATTTCCATATATTCTGCGGAACAGATTCAACAAGAATGGGACAGTCCCCTCTCTGGGTCAACTATCCCTTCAGTAAACTGAGCCAATAAATATTTCACCTGATGAGTTCATTAGAAGTAAAATTAAAAACTACAACCTACAATATATTTTAGTATATAACTTTTAAGATGAAATTTGAAATATACCTCGCGGCCACTTTTATTATTTGAAAACAGCTATGAAACGGTTACTAAGTAAACTGTAAATTTATCATGTCGCAAGGTATTCTGAAAAATGATTTCATGATATTAAATTTTGCAAGAAAACTTAACTTCTACAAAGACGAGCATATAAATGATGGTATGGTGATGGCGTAAGTTTAGCAAGTTCTATTCTGTATATCTGCCCCATAAGACATCATGGAGATTGTGATCAGTTTTTTTATATATACTGTATATATTATATATATACCTATGAAATATATAATAGATATATAGAAGTATATATAACAGTTTTTACAGTTAGTTAACCTAAGCTAGAGAGGGAATAAAAAAAATTACATGAAAAAAACCCATATTAATTTGTGAAAAAAAAACTGATAAATTAATATTACATGAAACATTCCAATTTGAAACTGCAGCCTTCGTGCAAAAAATGCTCGAGATTTTTTTTATGTTGATAACACTTGATATATTTAGTGAAAACTGCTGCTAACGTCATCGGGGACAGTGTCCCTGAATTGGAAAATTGTTGATATACGTATTTCTTCGTCCTGAGACGTATGTAACACGGAAAAAATCTTGTATATGTATAAGATGTATGCAATACTTGTGCATATTAGGCATATTTGAGTAATGTGTTAGTAAAATATTTGAGTCTTTATTATTCTGAGTCAATAATTTATCAGATATAATTAATCAATATAAATGTTTATTGAAAATTTGTGCAATAAAAATACAAGTATATTTGTAAATCAATGTAATTTAATTTAAAGTTTACAATAAAAATAATACTGTGTTAGAGTTTATGTTTAAATACTAAAATTTACTACTTTAAAAGCAACTGAGATAGTCTGGCTTCAAAATATACGAGACACACTGAATCCAGATGTTACTGCATCCATTGTGGTCTTGTAATTGTTGTTATACTACTTAGAGAATTGCCAACATAAGAGGGCTATTCAGAAAGTAAGAAACGTTTTGAAATTACAAAAAACCGAAATACAAGAAAAATGTATGTACAAAACAGATGAAAGAAGGACTAAAATACTACTGCTTTGCTAGATAATCACCAACTTCAGCATTCAGGTGAGCAAGCATTGAAACTCTTGTGTTCATAGAATTCGGCCGCCTGTGATCTCAGCCACTCAGTGACATAAAACTCCTCAACGTTGTAAAAACGGTGTGTTGCTAGCCAGGTATTTGTGATCGAGAACAAGTCAAAATCACTTGGATTAAGATCAGGACTGTAGGGGGTAAGAATAAAAAATTCCTAGTTGGTCGAGTTCATGCGTGAGGTTTTGTTGTGTGCGATCTGGCATTGTCGTACAAAAAGCCTAATTTTGAATGACAATTTTCCTCGGCGCTTGTTTTTGACAGCTCTCCAAATGGTTTTGCAATGTTGAGAAATCCTTCTTAAAGGTTATTTTTGCACAATGCTTGATATAAATCAATAAGAAAGACACATTACCTGTCCCAGATCACTGTTGTGCCATTTTTTACCTTGCCGACAAAGAGTTTTCCATACAATTTCCTTCGTTTAAAAAACTATTTTTAAATTATTGTTAAAAAGTTCTAAGGTATATTTATGTTACCTTAAAATTAAAAGAAATTTACTTCAAAATGTTCAGTTATTATTAAGACTTTGAACGAAGCATAATGATGGATGACTTCAATAAACCATGTATGAATATGTTTACCCTAATATACAGGAGAATTGCTGTCTTTTTAGAATTAACCCTCCTTCGGTCGCACCTGAAACGTTTACATGACAGGTCGCACTGTATCAAATTGATACATTTTGTATTTAAACTAATTTCACTGTATTCTACTCCAGTATAATCATATTATATTTTATATTTAATAGGTTCTCTAAAAATATGTCTTATGCTTTTCAAATATCATAGTTGTCTTTTTAAATGTAGGTTTCTAAAGAAATATTAAAAATATTTTACAAAAAGATGTGCACTCAAACCAAATTTGTTATTGAAACGGGAATGGTCGCACTGTATCTATTTGATACACATTTGGTAAAGTTCATGGATTTGTAAGAAATATACACGCAATAACGATCAGGAATAATGGAATATATTTATATTTGAAACTAGTTACGATATATTTTGGCGCCATTGTTTAGCCAAACATTTGCAGTACAACAAAGTAGTTGTTTCTGTCGCTAAAAAATATAGATATTTTTTAAAAAGGAAAATACAGTACTACCAACTTGCTGTATATATCTAATGAACGCAAGAACTTATGTACGCAGGAACACTGTTTTTTACATGTTCGGATAGCAGCGTACGCACACAACCTCTGTATGTTCATTGCAGATGGTTTCTTACACTTTCTGCAAAAGTGTTTTTTGTAAGTCGGGTTCTCTTATCAAGTCTTGCAGAACTCACACCTTGTCCGCTTCTCTAACTGTGGCCATCTCTCTATTTACATCATTTCCATCCCGTCAGCATTGCATATTTTCTTCAGTCCATGTTGAATGTGCAAGGGAATCCCTCCAACTGGTATGGAGTCTCACACCCCTTCGTTGAATTGTTGTTCAGCCTACAAGGGAGTTACTGAGTTCTCGTAGAAAACAATCTTCTAATTTTGGTGACAACGTCATTTCCAAAAAAAGAAACTACTTGAGCATTGATGCCATTCCTACATTAAACAAGGCACAAAAAATTATACCATCGGCCATCGGCGGGTACCTCTGGCAACGTTGTACGAAGCACATAACTTGTCAACACAGTCTACACCAGACTTTGTGTTATGGTAGTGGCAAGACAATTTCAGGCTTATTTGTGTGAGCATCAATTTCGTCACTGAAATGTAAGCTTGATATCAACAAAACATTTTTGTTTTTTTTTTTTTTGGTACATATGATACCATTGTTGAATTTTCACCATACACGAAATAGCTTGACTGCAAAGGTCTTCCTTTTGTACATGTCAGCTCAGAAGGAATACCAGCTCCGGTTTTTTTTTATCGTACCAACAAATGATAATTTTTTTCTTTCAAATGGTCAACAAGGCTTACCGAACTGAACCAATTATCGGCAGTAATGTTCTCTGCCGCTGTTATGTATTGGTTAAACCAATCGCTTAACAACAATCGTCCGACTTATTGCTGACCCAGAAAGGGCATCTGGCTGTTTAGCGCAGTACACTTCAAGATTGCTAGTGTAAAATTGTTTTTTAGTGTCACAAAGAGCAAAGATTTTGATGCCATATTTTGCTGGTTTTGAGGGAATATACTGTTTAAAATGGCAACCACCACGAAAGGCTTCCAGTTTTTCATCGATAGTTACATTTTCTCCGTGATAGTATAACACTTTTTTTACAGTTACCTACGAAGTCTGATAAATATCTCTCTGATAGCGGCTAAGTTATCGATCTCCTTTACGCTCGTCTCGAGTACTTCTATCATCAAATCTTAAGCATCTTAGGAGAAATTTAAACCGTCTGAGACTAAACTGTCCATTCTGCATTTTTTCTATGCCGAAACCATCGGTAGAAAATATCTCATCCAGACTTTTGCCTTTTTGACTTAAAAAACTCCTAAAAGGTAAAGTATCCTATGAACGCCTTTATTTCGATCAAGTCAGTGGTTTTGGCATCACGAAGACTAGTGTACTATTTAGCAGTACAAGGGTAATATACTGATTTGTATGCAAAACAATTTTTTTTCTAACATGGAATCTGTGAAAAAGTTGGACCAACAATCTAATTTCGGATTTTGCTTTGACGTGCAGGACACCAATCACGGCCGCCAGGCAGAACGTCGCAAAATGTTTTTTGGAGGCTGTGTTCTTTGATTGTACTGCCGAGAGTCTTAAGAACCACTTAATTGTATCATTCTTACACCATTTAGCTGTCAAAAACAAGTTGTCTTGTGCATCTTCTTCGCGAACCTGACGTTGTAGAGGGTGGTGGCTGGTTGATCACCTGTCGGCTGTGGCTTGTCGATTACCTGCGACTGTGGCTGGTCGATCACCTGCGGCTGTGGCTGGTCGATCAGCTGCGGCTGTGGCTGGTCGATCACCTGCGGCTGTGGCTGGTCGATCACCTGCGGCTGTGGCTGGTCGATCACCTGCGGCTGTGGCTGGTCGATCAGCTGCGGCTGTGGCCTGGTCGATCAGCTGCGGCTGTGGCTGGTCGATCACCTTGCGGCTGTGGCTGGTCGATCAGCTGCGGCTGTGGCTGGTCGATCACCTGCGGCTGTGGCTGGTCCGATCACCCTGCGGCTTGTGGCTGGTCGTTCGGCTTGTGGCTGTGTCGATCAGCTGCGGCTCTGTGGCTGGTCGATCACCTGCGGCTGTGGCTGTGGTCGATCACCTGCGGCTGTGGCTGGTCGATCAGCTGCGACTGTGAGCTGGGTCGATCACCTGCGGCCTGTGTGCTGGTCGATCAGCTGCGGCTGTGGCTGGACGATCAGCTGCGGCTTGTGGCTGGTCGATCAGCTTGCGACTGTGGCTGGTCGATCAGCTGCGGCTGTGGCTGGTCGATCACCTGCGGCTGTGGCTGGTCGATCACCTGCGCTGTGGCTGGTCGATCAGTCTTGCGACTGTGGCTGGTCGATCAGCTGCGACTGTGGCTGGTCGATCACCTGCGGCTGTGGCTGGACGATCACCTGCGCTGTGGCTGGTCGATCACCTGCGTCCTGTGGTTCATCCAACAGCATTAGTTCGTCATCAGCACTCTGGGTTCTGTAGCGGAGTTTTCCTTTCTCTCTTTCTCTTCAAACCACATCTTCATCGTCTATAGCGCTATTATCACCATCAATGTATTCTAACATTTCATTCTCTTCTTCACTTGTATCAGAAATATAAGAGGCGATGGACAGTTTCCTGAACCGTCATCCGGTTCTTCTAAGTTCAAAACTGCGTTTAGGACATTTTTTTTACCTAAAAAAGCGCAACAGAAACGATCGCACTGCATCACAATGATAATGTAAATATGATACGTGAACGGTCCCCACGCACTGTCATCAAATTGATACCGTAAATCTGAAACGGGAATGGTCGCACTGTATCTAATTGATACAGCTCCGTAAACACGCTCCGTTCAAGGTCAGGCGTTGTACTGCCAGTTTAGTGATGAGGAGAGGGAAGCCCATTAGGGAGGGGATGGCAGTAATGCGCCCGCGCATCGTGAAATAGCACGGAGGAGAACGTGCATGCGTATCAAATTGATACAGTGCGACCGATTGGAGGGGTTAAACAGCTTTTTATGAGTAATGCAGTTAGAGAGGTGTATTTTTGATTGGTATTACTATGGTATGTATATAGAAGTGAAAAACATTCTTTTGTTTTTTCTTCTATTCAACATAGTGATTAGTAAATAAGCCATTTTTGGCAGGTACGAAAATCGAACAACAAAAGCATGCTGGTAACTCTTATTATACTTTCATATTTTGGTTCTCTGTCTGTTTTTCTTTTTTCCTTAAAATGATTTCACAGCGTAGCAGAAAACATTTGATGAAACAATTTAAATACCATTCTTTTAAAATCGTTAACATAAATTATCACATATGTTTTCTTAGTGTATTTTTGTCTTTTGGTTTTTGACACCGTCGTGGATTAAGTCCGAATTTTCCTTTTCTCTGGACTACCCACCATCTATGCATGAAGGTGTTGAAATACTTGCAGTAAAAAACTAACTTTGACCTGTCAAATAGTAATTACTTATTTCATATACAAAAATTTAACTAAAGAACACGGTAATTCATTGAAGAATATCTAAGTTTTCTAAGATTATTAATTTAATTAGAATTATAGATTAATTCTAAGATTTATTAATTTTCTCTTTTTAATAGTTGAAGAACTTAAAACCGATATCAAGAACATAATAAAAATACCACATAAAGTTTTATGACAAACAAAACAAGAGAAGCTCAAATGTAAACTGTTACGTATCCTGTAAAGAATACATAGAATTAGGTAATTAAAATGGAAATGTATATCACAATTTGATTTAAGTAATAAAAATGTCCACAAACTGAATCGGAATCTTTTAATCTACGAACAACCGACAAAAAAAATTAAGTAATCTAATTTCAACGATGAGCAGCAAGCAAATGCACAGCAAATCTCACTTAATTGTAAAACCTTCCAAGTTATGATCCAAAAAAGACAGAACTGGAAGTTCTTTCAAGGAGTCTTACTTTTGGTCCGACCCCTCAATTTAATCAAATTAATTAATTGAATGATGCTTACGCATTTTGCGACAGAGATGTAAAGAATAAAATAATTCTTCAGTAAACAGCAAGAAACATTAAACTCTGATATTATTCCATGAGTTTAGACAAATTCAAAACAAAATCAAGTTGGGAACCTCCTCCTCTACCTCCGGATCACCCTATTAAACAGTTTATCAACCTAGTTCTGTTTAATTTATCCTACCCTGAGTTTAAAAATTCATTAAATACAAATTAAAACCTCAGTCCAGACCAATTTAAAGCAATAAAGTCATTAAAAAATAAAACAGACATCATCACTCTACCTGCCGATAAAGGGAACAAAATTTTTATTCAAAATTTAGAAGATTATATTAAAGAAGCACAAAAGCACATGTCAGACCATGATACATATCAAACTTTAGCTCAAGACCCAACCGTTAAATTTAATGATAAAATCAAAGAATATTTGGAGGAAAATGGTCCAGAACAAGATATATCTTCAAACAACATAGCATTGCTTTCACCAATAAAACCTCGCACCCCCATTTGTATACACTCCCCAAAATTCATAACCCTCGTTGTATCCAAATACGGGTCACCGACTAAAAGTATATCGTCTTTTGTTGATGATCAATTGCAACCACATGTAAAATCTCTTCCATCATATGTAAAAAATTCATTGCATTTCATCGATCAAATTTCCTCTATCAACCAACCATTACTTGATGACTCTATTTTAGTAACAGTGGATGTCAATTCCCTATACACTAACATCCCAAATGAAGATGGATTAAAAGCAGCAGAATATTGTTTTGAATTCGCGACCAAATACGCGTAATACTAAAACTACAACACAATTTATTTTCACGTTAATCAGAATGATACTTACTATGAACAATTTAAAATTCAATAACCAAAATTATATATAAACTTCTGGTACTGCAATGGGAACTAGAATGGCCCCATCTTACGCAAGTATATTAATGGGTTTATTTGAAAAAGAATTTGTAGATACACAATGCTTAATACCTTTGAAATGGGTACGTTATATAGATGATATTTTTTCATCTGGGATCATGGAGTCGATTTATTAACACAATTTCTTAATGATCTTCAAGATTTCTCTTCTTTAAAATTTTCATGGATATAATCAAAATCTAAAGTCACGTTTCTAGATTTAGATGTTTTTATTGAATCTGGATTTCTCCAAACTAAATTACACATAAAAGAGACTAAAACTATGAATTACCTACATTTCTCCAGCTGTCACCCAATGTACGTCACAAAATTCATTCCAAACAGTTTGTCAGTAAAAGCAAAGAAACTATGCAGCAGCCAATCTGATTTCTTAAACTACATTGAAAATTTGGGTAAAACCTTCAATAAATCTGATTACCCCGAAAAAATTGTCAAAAATCAAACTAATAAACCAAATGTCCAAAAAATTCATATGATTATTCAAATGAAACTAAATTTATTAATCAATTCCTCCCTGGTCTACACAAAATTAATTCTATTATAAAAATTGGATTTAATTTACTTCAAATTTCTCCTGACACTTCAAATTTTATTTCAAAAGCACCTCGAGTAATGTTTAGAAGACCTCCAAATTTGAAAAAACAAGCTTGTTAACACACTAGTTCCAAAATCTATCAACTATACAAGAAATGGGTGTGATCCATGTAAAAAACCACGATGTGGTACATGTAGTCCATTTGGTCTAAATTTAAGATAACTTTTAAAATAATTCAAATACATTCAAAATTTGTCATAAATTACAAGTTGTATTCCATCCTTTATAAAAATCAACTGTTCTACAAGATTGAATTAGAAAAATTTCACGTCAGCTGGACTATCAAATGTTATGCACTGTGTTTACATTTTGTTTTCTTAATTCTTGCTTACGTGTTATAGTTTTGTGTTAATTGTTATTTAAAACTTCCTGAAGACGGGGGTATTTAAATGCCCGAAATATAGAAGTGAAAAATAGTTCTTTTGTTTTCTTCTATTCAACACAGTGATTAGTGTATATATATATATATATATATATATATATATATATATATATATATATATATATATATATACCAACAGTCATTTGTAGACAATAATATAACATATAACACCTATATATTTAGAGCTTTATTTTGGAAGCAGCAATTCTATCTAAAACATAAACTGTGTTGAAAATGTACAGACACGAAAGGGAAACTTTCAATATATACCAAACAGTTCTTGAGTGACAGAGCACTGAACCGTAAAGCCGAAATAGGAAATCCCACACCCTTGTGGCTCAATGTTAGGATAGGATTAGCGTAGTTCTCGGCAAAGCTTTGTATATTGCCAAACATTCAGACAGCCGACACGTTTGCACAATGGTTCGGTATAACTTATTCCATTATATGGCTATTTAAATAAATGTTTCATCTGGTTAGCTAAACTTTATTGAATTTTTTTTAATGTTCTTAATTTTTGACGTTTAATTATATGACATACTTTCACTTGTGTATATCATATAAAACTGTTCACTGCAAGATCCCATTACTAACAAAGTATAAAATAGGAAGAGGTTGTGGAATTTGACGTATTATATATCTTTTTTGAATTACCGGCATAATTGATTATACATGTACGGATTAAAATTTTCATAGTTCCGTATGTACTCGTATTATTTAAAAACCTCTAAATGTTGTAAATAATAGGTATTTAGTGATAGAATCGTATTATATATTCCCATTATTTTAATTTTTATTTGGGTTACGAGTATTAAATTCCTGTTATTATCCTACAATAACCCCGCAAAAATGAAAAATTAAATTTATTTGGTTACTAGACTATTGTGAATCATAAAGTAACAAATAAGTATAAAAGGCATAGACTGTGTGTGATATAAATAGGACATTATTATGTCGAGTTGTTATTTTTAATTTGGTTAAATATAACCATCAATTAACTAAAATAATAAATGGAAATCGTAACAGAGCATGAAATAGGGCAAACTCACGTACTCGAACGTGAAACAGCTGGACTATGAGTAAAATACTTAAAAGAATCAAATATTTCTTTACATAAAAAAACTGACAGTGTAATTATTGAAAGATTCATACCTATGATGGTATGACACTAAAAATACTGTTATTAGATAACAATTCAATTGGTATAAAAAGTCTGTTTCAGTAATAAAGTGTACGTTTCCAGCCACTTTAATTCTTTTCTGGTATAAGGCTTTTACAATACCATAATAGCGTTTGCATTGTTGCCATAGGTTGATAAAAATAATCTACTTCCTTTCTAACTTATTCTATACGGTGCGAGAGGACCATCTTCCTTATTGTCCATAATAGTCCTACATATGTGTATCAATTTCATCTTTCTAAGACAGCGGGAAGTAAGAAATCAATAATATAGTTATTTTACAGCCCAATCTTAGTTGATAAGTATTAATTGATTTCCCCAAAAACCATACAGTGAATGGAATTGGGAATTTCTTTGTGTTCAATATATATATATATATATATATATATATATATATATATATATATATATATATATATACACGTTAAATGGTATAAATGGCAATAGCCTTATTTAATTTCAATAAACATTGAATCACAAAAAGTACTTGCTCCGCCGGGAGTCGAACCCGGATCTCTCACTTGCCGGGTGAATGTGCTACCATTACACCAGAGAGCGCTTACTTTTTCCGAATCAATTATTTTGTATTTGGCCTTATCTGTCACATATGTGTTTAAATAAGCAAACTAACATATGATCGGAAGACCAAATACCTGTCTGATACATATAATTCCAAATACCAAATACATATAATTCTGTGTCTGATAATATTACCCACAACGGGACGAAGTCAGAGCTAAATACCCTCAACGTATTGTGGGTATTTCTATGTGACCATTATTCAACATGAGATAGCCATTAAATGTTGCAGCTACTAATAAATAATCCCAACGATACGTGGGCATTTCTACATGTCAGTTTTCGAAATTATACATGAACTAAGCGTTATCGGTAAGCACATTACGTGACTCTTAATTTTCATCTTATATTGTGTTTTAAAGTCAATAAAAATTTACTTAAAGCATAATAAAACTAGTTATTTCTTTCTTGAACGCAATTCTCTATTTAATTTTAGGTAATTATGAAATATACACAATGATGTTGTATTTGTTCTTTCGACATATATATGTTTCAAGTATATATTATAAAAACTGAGTGCATAATTTTGAACATTTGGGTTTCTTTAGCAATTACAGTTTATTATTTTATTAATATTATAAAGTTATTATTAAAATATTGTTACTATTACTTCTTACATACATTATTATTACTTTATCATTATTGTCATATAATTATTTCCAAAACAATAGTTTTAAAAATTAGGTTATGTAACTCAAGAACAATGAAACACATACAGTTGCTCAGGAGCATAGTTTATTTCTAAACAGCATTTTAAATTGAATTAACTCTTGACAGTTCATGTCTTAAAACACCAGTCAGATGAGACATACGCTAGACTGGAATCACACGCTGAGTAGAGTACTTTCCATGTAGAACTCTTAATGCCATTACGTAATTTCTGAAGGATTAAATATTATTTCCTTGTTTATTTATTATAACAAGTAAATATTAAATGTCACTGATTAAATGCTTCTGTGCAGTACTTATATATCTCATTTTATTCGTATGTATAAATTATATATATATAATTATATATAATTAAAAAAGGTTCAATTTTATACTAAAGTTGGATTGAGTTACTAAACATTTATCGTCGCCAATAGATTAACCTATCGATTTTCCTTTCCATGATTAATTACGCCATTTATGTAGGTCATGTTATGTTTGTCGTAATGTTGGAAACTTCCACATACTTTTTTTTATTGGATATTTAATGACATTTTATAGATTTACGGTCAAATATTACATTACTATCGTAGTATAATTATTTTAATATTGTTGCTCATTTACTATTATTGAGATTAATTATAAATTATTGTTATTTACACATTTCCTTAAATCAATAAACTGGCTCTCTGAAAGTATTACAAATTCCAACAACCAAATAGAGTTCTTGTTTTGGTCTTAAATAGCTTTTACTGTCCAAAGCATTTCAGTTGTTTGGCGAGTTCATTATGAGCTCCTGGAATGGCTGTGGAATATCGGAAGTATACCATTCACATAATCAGTCACAGAACCCGAGGTTTATAGCAGCAACAGGGTCAATTTTCGCGATACAGATCTGCATTTTTTCAATGATAGTTTGAATGTGGATTAGGGATGTTCAAAAGGGATCGCATAAGTCCGATCGATAAAAGAGTCAACGAAGTCTGAGCAGTTGACTTTTAGATGGTGATGTCTGTATTACGTTGATAGAAAATCAAGTTTGATTGATTGATTTATTTATTTCCAAAGTTTACATACAGAGTAAATAAAATACATACAAAAATATCTTTATAGGAAATTATCCCCACATGGCCATCAGCCTGTGTGTGGGGAAACGAGTTCATCACTACCCTATACCAATAACACTAAAAAGTCTTATATGAAAATAAGGGAATGAATTAACATTAATAAAAAAATGTAACCTCTAAACTATACCATACAAGACCAGAGCATGAAAAAATGTACTAGATAAAATGTTATTCCTGGTTCATTTACCGAAGAACAAATTTCTTTAACAATGTTTTCCCTCCACGATCACTTGGCTAAGAACATGTTAAAGAATGGTACATGAAACATGCTTTAAAATTGCTGGATGGATATAGATACCTTAGTGTATGCTTCTCTGATGTGGCAGTATGAAAGTGTATTAACCTTAACACACTGGATAATAATAGATAATAGCCTTCAGATCTGGAGAAACGTATTCTAGTCATATATCCTGTCCCACATACGAGGTTTGTATAACAGAGGAGTGGGAATTTTGTTACAAGAATACTGTTGAAAGACTGCTTTAAATATTATTTAACAAATATTGTACGGTACAAAATTATAAACAAGATTTTGGGCTATATTATCTCCTGTTGTCGTTCAGATTAATAGCCACTCTTTAAAAACTTTCATTTAATATTGTATAGTTCTTAAGAAACAAGCTTAAATATTTATATTATTTGTTAGTTCTATTTAAATCTTATTCATTGTTTTATGAAAGTAATGAAGGAAATAATTATCATGATAAAACAGAATTACAGACTCTACCAACTTAGCCAATTAAGACGTTAATGCTGTCAACAATCATGCAATACAACATCAATACGCAGTGACAGATGCTCAATATATAGTCAACGTAACATATCGAACTACTGCATCCTGCAGTGTTCCAGTTTTCACACCATTTGTTACAAGCCTTGTATTTTTAACATTACCGTACTGAGTTGTGTTACTTATTTATCTAAAGTTTAAAGTAGTTACGCAAAGAAGTTGTATGTCAGAGAGAAGAGTCTAAACTTAATTATTTGTAGAGGGAAGGTATTTTTTAACGAGTAAAATATTTTTTACTTGTTTTAATCAAAACAATAATTGTAAAGTTAGTGCTTTTATACGAATATGTTATTATTTTCTTCAGTAGCTTAAAAATATCAGCTGAGAATATCTGTCTGGCCTACTAGTATAGCGGTAGGAATAGTAATTGAAGGGCTATTAAGTGCATAGATCTGACCGCCCAAAGTAACTCAAAACTAGAATCACAAATTATTAACATGGTGCCTAGTGAAATACGTTCACAGTGAATTGTGCTAGTAGGAGTATCACAAGGAGTATAAGAAGAAAAACTGATTGTAATATTATTACGAATGTGTCATGAATTTGTTCTTTCTATTGTAGATAGTCGGAAACACAAATGGCTCAGGTAGTAGTTTAATTAAGTCTTATGAGTTTTAACTCCCTCAAACTGAGCGTTTATAACGGTTCATTTGGATGGGGGAAGATTTACAGTCCTAGAAAACTGAAAAAAAGGAGATAAAGGGAAAAATCCAGCAAGAGGCTTAAGATAACTGTCTTCACACCTAAACGTTCCTTAAAATAATCGCGGTTAACTCGACTTGCATCGAAACTAAGGAACACTGGTGCCAACAAACGTCAAGTGACCCAGCGGCATCGAAAAAACAACTAAATAACAATTTAACCGCAATCACGCCTAACTTGAAAACAATTAACACTGGTGCCAACTTATGTTAAGTGACCCACCGGTCCCAAAAGAAAACGTGAAAATAAATAAAAATAATGGCGAAATCCGTGGGGTGGAGAGAGCGAGCCAGGCAGGTTCAGCGCACTTATATGACGTAGTATCTCAACCCTTCGCTGTAAGGAGCTCCCACTTTGAAGACTTCTGCAACCGGACTTACGCCAAAACTCCGTGATGATCATTACCTAGTCAGGTTAGAGCCTGCAAGTCTTCTGAGTTGAAGTTGTGTTAATAAAGAGTAACTATAGCTAAAAGACATAAGGTTCACAACATGTTATTTAAACTGAAAATGGCTTCCTTAAAAAAGTTTTCTTTGTGTAGCTATAACATACTAAACGTCGATATTGTGAATGTATTCCTTCATGATAAAAGATATACATGTGTAACACATTGAATACCATAGCTCATTAGTAAGAAACCCCATTAGGTATTTTCTTCATGTAATCATTGCTTTAATAAGTCTGTTGGTAGTCTCATGATAATATATCCAGGCTATTGTCTATACGACTTTCTCATATCATCCTTTAAGTATCAGTATCACCTCTGGTAAAAGTCGAATAAGTATAATTCTAGCAACCACTGGTGTATACAACATGGAATTATGCTTTTTACAGTACTTTATTAACGAAGATAATAACATCAGCCGTCAAAAATAGCAAAATAGAATTGTATTAAGATATAGTTAATATCTCTTCTTAAACACTTGGTAATTAATAAAAAATAAGCTGTAATTAAGAGGGAGGCAAATGTATTGTAAGTTTGAGAAAACAATATTTCATTTCGATTAAACGGTTTAAATTTTAAGAATTTTAGACTCAAATATTTAGACCATAGCACTAAACTGAAGACAAAAATATTAATTTTGAAGTATTTAGACAAAAATGAGCTGTAACACATGGCATTTAATTTATAGAAAAATTACTTCAAAAAATGAATATTGAAATACCAATTAGTATTTTTCATTAATTATATTTCACTATAACGGTGTGACTATATTAAATAAATCTTAAGGTCTTACAAAATTAAAAGCGTTTCATTCTACTGCAAGAATGCACATGTTAACCACTTCTTGGTTTCATTTGAGTCTGATTAAAATAAAGCAAATATTGCTAGTTTTCTTGTCTCTATGTGTAGAGTGATGACAAATCCTGAAAACATTTGGTATTGACTGTATTAATTGACAAAAACTTTAAGTGATTGATAGTAGTACTTTTCAAATAAATACTAAATTTATTGCTTCAAGTATATAACTAGCAACCTGTTATTCTACTTTTGGAAACAGGCCGATTTCCTTAGTTACTATTCTACGAAATTTGAATTAATAAATGTATCTTTCAAAAATTGTATTTTTTTATGTTAGTTTTTTATTGTTTTAATTATGGAAATGTTTAATTTTATGATTTTTGCTTGAGGAAATGTTGTTTCTTGATTATAATAAAAATTATGAATGAACATAAAGTTTTCTTGTTAAAATAAAGTTTGAAACACAAAAGTACTTGCTCGGCAGAGACTCGAACCTGGGCCTCTCACTTGCTGGGCAAGAATGTTACCACTACACCACTAAACCCTTATTTTTTACGATTCAATTATTTTCTAGGCCCTAATGATACGCTTAGTTTCCAAAAACTTCACCGAATTTATGCTGCATTATTCCGTATATTCATCATTACACAGTGTCCACAAAAAAGTCTGACAACGACATTTTATGTTTTCTTACTATACCTAAAAATTTACTTTTCAATCAAATATAATTTTAATCTACCATGCTAGGGACGGTCCACGCGGAGTGAGAACATTTAATTTAAGCGTGTTATATAAATAAATGTTATAAAATAAATTTTCTAGACCCAATACTGTGAAAAAGATCAGTACAACTTCGTAGTACTTCTTATATAGGTCAAATATCAGTAGGTTTTGTAAGAAAACATAATCTTTCTATTACAACTTACTAATATACAACAAATTTGAGTCATATCACAAACCAGAAAATTTCCTCGACTGAATTATGCCGTTGTTGTGAATTCAATTCTTCTTCTTCTTCTTTTGTATAAAAACCTATTTTAGTAGTAATGTGCTACTAACACTAATATAACGTCATAAAAGCATAATTAAGAGTAATTATTAAAAAACATACATTACTTGCAATGTTACAAGGTCATATAAAAAACATTTATGCGTCATAAAAGTATTAATTAATTATAACCTTTTCGTAAAATGGAACATTTTAAGGCGTATTTTTTCTTACTCTATGATCATTATTGTATATTTTTCCATGACATTTATTCATATTATGTTGACATCATATTCATTCCAGTGCCAGCGCGCTATGAAAATATGAGGATACCTTATAACATTTCGCATAATGCTTGGTGGGCCTATGCATAATGTTCTATGCATGTGATTTAACTACCGAAGAGTTTAGAGGTATGTTTATGTTTTATGAATTTTATAGACTTTTCATCAATAACTTTAGAAATTTCATAGAACTTTATTTAAAAGTAGTTGAAACAAATATATAAATATTTCAACGAAAACTCTGAAGTAAATCTTATATTAAGCAATATAAAAAACATTTATGTGATAGATATATGAGAGTTCTTCACTGCAAGTACCCTCTCTGCTATCATACCTTTGTATCTGTCATCTATTAGACATTCCTAATTTATTCACATGAAATTTATTCCATAATTTAGGATGCAGCAGGAACTGTCTCACTACTTACTTTTTACAAAAATTATAAAAATAGCTTAGATAATAAAGCTAAAAAGTTTTAAAATGATGCATGTTACACTTTTATTTGTGCCAAAATAACGTTCTGCAACAAGAAGATTGCTATTTTTTATATGTTATAAACACTTCATAACTGAAGAAATCATTTCCTCGAACAAATCTAGTCATGATGTAATTGAGATCTCTATTGTTATCCTCACTTTTAAAAATTGATATCCTAATAATGTTGCGATGAGAATATAATTTTGGTCTATTGTAGAAAGCAACAATTAATTATAAAGCCCGCTTTGTTTACACTTACCCTAAATTTCCACAATGCCCCATAACCCCACTTACACTACGATTAGTTTCTGGAATGCAGCCAAACACTTTGCAGTCTCTGGTTACTTCACGGATCATTCGTTATCGGTATTCACATTATACTCCACACCCCTGCTCAGTGTTCAGTGAACCATATTACCTAACTTTTTCTACTTAATCTTTCCAACCAAGAAATTTTGAGCTGTGGGATACTTAGTTTTAATTTAATATGCGGTTTATGTTCTACCTTTAGAAGGATCCATGATATTAGTATGGACAAACAGGATGTTAAATGTTACATTCACTATAATGAAGCTCTTTCAAAGTCGTTTTAAACTCTTTTCTATATTTCTAATAAATACTTTTAAAATAATAAAAGCCTTAAATTTTTTACGTAGATTTATACTTTTGCTTTATTGTGAAAAAATATCATGTGTATTATAATTTGAAATGAATAATTTACTAGCTAAATATTATATTTACAAGGAACACATTAAAGTAAAGAAGCCATTTAGGTGGAGAGTTAAATGAGAACATTATAAACATATGATCATCTAAGTGGGCCTCATAAAGTACTATCAGTTTGTGTTAATACCATGGGATTTGGTATTGATTTTCAATTTGATTGAAATGAAAAGTGTTTTTCATCTGTCTCAATCTTTGTTAAATGTATTATTTTGCCAATAGTATTTTTAAATTTTCATTATTATACCAAAACTCCTCTTTTAAACAACTACTAAGTAGTATTTTAAATCTCAAATAAACAATTTTTATGGAATTTAAGTTGTCTTCATTAGCTAAGATTTGGAGAAGATTGATATTTTGGATGGTGGAGAATATAATTTCTGTCTGTCTATCTATCCACGGAATCTCGAAAACTAACTGACACCTGAAAGATTGCTTGAGGTTCCATTTAAATAATAGGAATGCTGACTTTAAGAACGGTGCATGTCACTCCATTAGATTTGAATGAGCGTTAACAAATATTTTACTAATATTGTTTTAGTGGTAACCATGATGGGAACGAGATAATGATTGATACAGGAAAATGCAGTCGTGGGACATATATATACATAAATGTATGGTGTGCATATATATATATATATATATATATATATATATATATATATATATATATATATATATATGCATCTGAAAAACTAAGTTTGCTAATTATTAAATGGTTATTTTTTATTTTTATTTTTTTTTTTTTTTTTTTTTGAGGGAGAGGCAGGAAAAATACAATTACGCACGCAGGTGGCCAGCCTGTAGTGTGGGAATCCCCTAAAAACGGGTTTACCCACTAATAAACCTCCTCTACTCTTTAGAATTCTAACCTGGGATTGTTTATCACATTACTTCAGGCTAGGCCTAAATTAGGCTTAAGCCCATGGGGCTCGCTCCTTATCCAGCCGCTCGGTCAAGGGATCGATTAATTATTTTTAAATAATTAGCGGCACTCAATTCTTTAACATCTAAAGGTTTATATATTCTAATAATGCTATACAGATTACTGTAATTTTTTTACACTTCATATATTACAATGATGATTATTATCGTATTTATCACTGTATTATTAATTGGGTCAGTATAATTTTCACTACAATCTTGTGTTTCTGAATTAATTGTCATTGCCATGATATTTTAACAATGAAATTCTGGTTTATAACAGGAAGAAGAAATAAAATCTCTACAATAAAATCTTGTTAAATATCTTGTAAACACATTATATTTTGATTTTCCATGTCTCTTTATATTTATTTCTTTATCGTTTGACATTATTGAATTATAGTTTTTGAAAAATAGTGGTTTTCATGCTTTTTCAGTAAAATTTTTATTAAAACCTAAATAACGTAATTTATTTATTAAGTGAATGTAAGGTAGTGTAATTAAGTAAAGGTTATAATTATAATCAATAGAAAGACTAATTTTCTTCCAGGATTAGATTACACTACGGCTTTATAACTAGAAAAGATCTAATCAGTTTATTTTAAACCATTTTTAAATCTCGGCAGAGAGAAACTAGTGGTGAACTGTAATATGAACAATACAAATCCGTGCTGAAATTCATTTTTGAATCCGATGAGCTTTAAATAATGCTATTAAATGATACAGTAAGGTAATCAATGAAATAAAATAAATAATCATCAACAAACAAATTACTAGTTTTTAAATTTTTCAAACAAGTATTTTACCATATATTTTAGTCTGTGTTTAATTTTATTCACAGTCAGTTATAATAAGTAGTCAATTCTGTCGGTTAGTCCCACAACTGCCTCTCTATTCCTCCCCCTTCTCCCCCTCAATACAAAAAATACATCCACAGCCCACCAAACCGAAAATGTCGATATAAAAAATTTAATAACTTTGTGCAATCGTATGAGATTTTAAAAAATGACACATTTATTTATAGAGTAAAATGAAAATACGACTCAAGTCGATAATCAAAGTTGGTGGTTATCTTACAATTCACCCATTCTTGTATTGTTGTACTCTCGCTTGTTTCCCGAAACACATATAGGTTATGAAGGTTATAGCACTTGCTATAAACTTTAACTTACTGAACACAAATATGAATTATTGCTTTGGAAAGATATCTTAAGAAAGATATGATCTGTTCACTTTGAATTAATCCTTCTTTCCTCATTAACAAGAATGAATTGTATGATGGAGCATGTCCAACCATGGAATTAAAGCAAAGCGTCATGCTTATCATCAAAAACGGTAACTCAATATCTCTTCAGTCTTCAAGGAGGATTTAAAGAAGTGAGACATGAAACTTAGAAGTCAACAAAACAACTAGGTCCTATAACCTTCATGGCGCATTCCCCTATTTTTTATTGATTTTGGAGAAATATCTCTTTAAAATCAGTGCTTTTTGGTGTCCCCTCTAGCTGTTCCCTTCTACGAATCTCTGAACGAACCGAGGAACTGTCCGGAGATAAAATAACGGATGGTACTTCGATATCCTGTAAACTGTTGGACTCGGATGTCCCAGACTACCAGGTACCGTTCGATAAACCAAAACCAACTGTACTGTTCCATCTGAGAGTGAAGCCTTCGTTATCATAAGTTTAAAAACCACCTTAATTCCTTGATTTCTAATTTCATAGTTTTATAAGCCTCTTTTACTCCCTTTGTAACCCTCTTTCCAATCCAGCCCTCTTGGTTTAAATTTAAAGGGATGTTTGTAACAGTAAGTATTGAGTTGTAAGTATTGTAAAAAGTAATATAACTTAAACTTAATAATATACCTTCAATAATTCTACTCAACCTATCATAAATATTTTGTATAGTGGAGTATATATACCCAAGTACTTTAAAACTGTCGTATAACATACAATTCACCTCTACAAAGACAATCTTCCAAAGAATGGCCGCTGACAAAAGAAGCAAGATTAGCCGCTGTCTCATTTGTTAGTGCGGCAGAATCAAAGCAACAACCACCAGCGGATATGAGACGTGGTCATAAGGCCACACAATGTAAGCTGTCTTGGCCGCACAAAAGAACAAGCAAAGTAAAGAACTCCCCCGTGGTCTTTTATTCCACTACAGTGTCTGAATTTTAATTACATCCGGTGCATTTTGTTTTTTCCAAGAGTTTTTACGTTTCATTTTGGTGGCTTCTAGGTTTAATATCTTACTTCTTCAAAATATTGTTCTACTCATCCTTTATTGTTTGCGTTGTATTGTCTAAAAATCTAAGAACATGTAAACCATAGATTAGAAGGATTTAGTATAAAATAAAAACTATAACGCAGTGAAACGGTTTTATTGTAACCATTTACGTTTTGTTTAAAGATTGACAAACATAGAAAACGAACTAACTATAAGCATGAAAATTTTTTTCGGTGATAGTTATTTTTGGTAAAAATTTGTTGTCTGTTCTTACTGCAAACCATTGTCCTAGTTTAACTTGGGCAAGGTTATTTTCTTTATTTACAAATATACTATTTATAGATATTTTTGCCACATAATTTAAATTATATACAACTTCTTCTGTAACATTATGTGATAATAGTAGGTAAAGCTATGGTTGGTTATCAGTATTGTAGACTTTAGTATAATAATATTAAATTTAGCATTATTCTTTACATGCATGTCGTAAGAAAACCCATCTGTGGTAAAATTTTTTTGTTATTTCAGGTAATTATAACAACGTTATAACTACATAAACGCACTTGATAGTAATTTCAAACTAAGTGATTATATCATAGATTTGTACATTAAATTAGAACAATACTGGTTTTGTATGAATCTAAAAATGAACGTTATAAATAATATAAATGCATGTACATAAATGACTTAAAAGGGTCGTACTAAATTAAATTTTTGACTAAGTCGTGAATCACGCTTACAATATTTGGAATTTTAAATGGTAATTTCCTGAAACATTTAATCTTGAAAACAATTCACAATTGCAAGGCAACAAAGAAAGTAAATTATGATTGTAACGGTGACCATGTGATAGTTTATCCTTATTCAAATTATCTGGTTCTCGAGAAACATTTATTTAACGAATTTTATTTTCTAAGAGAGTGTTTAGAAAGTTAAATATAAATGACCTACGTGTAATAATAATATGTATTAATGTATACTAGCGTGTACTCACAGTTATGGACAATTTATTTTCTTGTAATCTACACAAAAGTTTGTTTATAACTTTAATTTATATTGCTACAGAGTTTATATTGAGGTGATTTTAATTATAAAATCAAGGCGAAATTCATACATATATTCTGGTAATGCTTCATCCCAAAACGTAGTTTGTATAATAACTTGTTTTAAAAACAAACTATTTACTGTCAAAATATGTTTTTTAAGTTTAATGTGTTATAATTTCATAAAATATATAATACGTGTATGAAAATCATGAAAAGAGAATGTACAGAATTCAATTTTGAGAACATTTATATAAACAAAGTCAATAGCTAAAACATTCTAAATTAATTAATTAAAATTTAATTTAAAGGAAACAAACACTGAAGCAAATGCCCTTTGAACGGACTGAATGCAATAACAACAGCTGTAATTGTAACATATCAGCTGATCAGTTTAAATTAAGTTTTATTTTTGATTATTTTATTACTTTTATATTAAATTAGTAGCACTGGTCATTTTTACTGTTATTTGGCTGCTTAAACACAGAATGACTTATTCGTAGGGTTCGATCTGTATTTAGAAACCTTTTTGTTTCGTGTTATATTTTTAAAAATAATGCCTCACATAGTTTCTTACGCCGAGTACGTAGATATGCCTCAGTTGTAGAATATTAATGTTGGTTTCCTCAACGTAGAGTACCAATTTAAAAGGTATTTTCCAGATTATTTATTGATCTTTGTGAGATCGGTTGTTTTCCTACAGCAATAATGATGAGATAAAATTATTTTATCTCATCAAGGGCTTCAATATGAAGATGACGTTGAAGGTATTTTTCAAGCAGTTGAACATAGTTCCACTACAAGTTAGCGGTGAATATTTATGCGATTTAATCTCGCAAAAGCTAGTTTGTTGTAAACTTTACACTTACACGGATTGTATCCATTTCATGCACAAAAAGTGAACAAACTCCCGCCAGGAGACAATGCTAGTCGTCTGCAATTCTTTTATTGGATTAAATCGCATCGTTGTATTGTTTCAAGTATATTTTTTACTGTCGAATTTACATTTATTCGTGATGGTGTTACCCAGGAATTTCCATCAGGGGTCAGATGTGAATCCTCATACTACAACGGACAATAAGTTTGAGCGTATATTATCAATCAATGTGCGGTATGATATTGTAGTTGATGAATTAATTGGCCCTTTCATACTATAGAGAACCGACTTGTAGCAGAAATACACATGGAAGTGTTACGTAACTAATTGTTCACTTTTCTGGAAAATACACAACTTTGTACACGAATGATTATGTAATTTCAACATAACGGCGCTCCTCCGCATACTGCTCACAAAATTAGAGAATATTTAAATGAACATTAGCAGGAAAGCGGATTGGTGTTAGAGGAGTTATTAAATGGCATTAACCCCACTGGACTACGGCATATCGGGATTAATATAAAGTGAAGTTTAAATTAAGCGTTAATACACGAGATGAACTGATTGGTCGAATTTTTTATGTTACTGCCCTCTTAAAGGAAAAGGAAGAAGTTCTTGCAACAGCGACTCAAAATATTCGGAAGTGTTTTAGGGAGTGTATAGACTGTAATGGCAGAAATTTGAAACGACATTTATAATGTAATGGAATTGGTTATGTTTTATTATGAGAAGTATTATGATGGTAATTTTAATTTGTATCTGCTTATTTTTAATCGTTTTTATTGTGATAATACGGTATTGTTACTATTTTGGGGTTAATAAAAGATTATTTAAATTTGAATTGATTAATCTAGAATTTGTTTGTTATTGACTTTATTTGTATAAGTTTTCTCAATGTTAAGTTCTCTACGGTTTTTGTTCATTTAATCCTCAGAGTTTAAATCTTTGCAAGATATTTTGCTAGCCTTGTCTCGCTAACTAAGCACTTCCAGTAATTAGTTTATGTGAATTTTTGTCTTGTTTTAGGTCTACTATCACGCGCTAAAACGTTTTCCTCTCCTCCTGGACCACCCAGTGAATTATGCAGTCATAAGTCTAACGCTGCCGGACTCATAAGACTGGAAGAGGATTACAATGGCCGTAATTAGTTTTTTTTTTACAAAATAGACTTTTCTGACTAATGTAGCCATACAGGTTCTCGATTAAGACAGCAAGACTAATGCTTAAACAGTACGATGCCGAAAATACCTGAGACCAAAGGTCTCAAAGGTTAGATGGCAATGACTAGAAGTAGACGTTTTTCGCCAAAGAAGGCTTTCCCTTTTATTAGGCTACCTTTTTCATTATTTTATATTTCCTTCATCTCGGAAACAGCGTAAACGCTACTAATACACCTATTAATTATTAGTTTATATTAATGACTGGAAATAGATGCTTTTTGACGAATACATTTTTTAGATATATGTAAGTGCTGTATATATTTTCTTGATTGGGGTTAAAATGCAAATGAGATGCTTTAGACCATGAATAGGATAAAATGGCAATGTATTACTCAAAATGATTACGTACACACATTTTTTATCGTTTCAACAGGGAAAACTCTACTATGTCGTGGTAAATACAATTTATTCACACCATAAATACTTCTTTATGCAGTAAACCTGCAATGAGAGCCAATGGCAAATTTTATTGCTTTTGGACATTTTACCAATTACACTGAAGTAATGTATACCTAAAAAAATACTACTTCTAATTCAAAACTACCATCGGAGTCCAACGTATTACAACATAAGAGCATTCACGAAGATTACTATGGAATGTGTATTCCTCTACTAAGGCCTAAAATAGTATAAGTAGTGCTGGAATTTTGGAAGTGATTACTCTTTAAACTTAAATTGGTTTATGAGATTGGAATATCTTACACTGACAATCCCTCATTTCAGGAGTATTTATTATGCCATCATAAGAGATATGCTAATGATGTACCTCTCCACTACGAAATCGCGTTTAAAGCCCCGCGTTATTGCTAGTACTTAAATAAATTGCTAACATGTTTTATTGCGATATTTTTATAAGAAATATTAATGCAAAACATTCTTGACGTCTCCAATTGTAAATACAAGAATATTGGTTTTTATTATAGAACGAAAATTCCAGGGAGTATTGTTACTTTCTGGTCAGAACATTTTTAATTATACTTTAAGTAAAAGAGCATAATGGTTAGTACTATTTCGTTTTTTTTCAAATATTGAATTTTTATAATTACCTTTTAATTACTGATATGTAAGTTAAGAATAAAAAGCATCATAAAATTATGAATTCAGAGGTAAAACATTATTATTGAGATTCTTAATTTGGATACAGGAGTTCCATCTTTAAATGATGATACAAAGAAGCTTATGTATATTAAATAAGTTAAATTTGTAACGATGAATTTATGACTCTATAAATAAATGGGCGATCAGAGCTAACGAACGATGGCCTAGCTTAACGTAATGGCTCAAGCTTGGTCCGGAGTGGAGCACTTAGTGAAGTAAACACGAGTCGTCCAACTATTCGGACAGTGTTTGCCGGAACTTGTAATCGATTTGAACTCGAACAGGCTGAAATTATTTCCATCTGCAAGAAAGTTCTAGCCGTTTAGTAAACTTTCTGGAATAATGGTTGTGCCTAATGTTTTTAACTTTAAGGAAGAAATTATTCTGTTCAAAATTATATATAAGATACACTATATATTATATATTTAGATTTATAGGCAATTATTTGCTATAAATAAAGGTTTACTTTTCATTATCTCATTTAAAAGTTGGAAACGATGAGGTATTCCATAAAAAATTTTTGATCAAAAAATCAAAAATCAATAAAAGAGTAGTCGTCAAGGATAAGATCAGTTATGACTCTACTAGAATTTCCAGCTCAAAAATAAACAATACTAAAAACCTATTTATTATAACCTTAAAATTAAGGAATGTAGTTCTGATCATATTTTATTTTCTATTTAATTTAATTATTGAAATTAAAATTAACACAGAGAAGCTTGTGTTAGGCGTTAAACAACACAACCCAAACCCCTTGAGAGTAACGAGCGAACATGGTTTACAGTGTTTCTACAACAAGTGTTAGTTACTGACTTAAACATTCTGTTCTGCTTTAACTTTCTTTTTTGTACATTTGTTTATACATTGAACTATAGTATACACACTCAAGGAAGGTAAATACTTAAAAACGCAGTTAGTGCGTGAAAGTGGTTTTAAATTGACTTAAATTTAATAATACGAGTATTTTCAAATTCATAATACAAAAACATAATAGGAAAAAGTAGGAAACTTTTATACATATATATAATATATACACCCATTTTTTTACATCCTGGTAGATAAAAACTGTGTATAAGCAAACAGTCATTTGAATCAGTATATTAGATTTTATGTATTTGTCTGTAGCTTTTGAACAGTTTTTATGTTAAACTCATGCCGACATTAAGTATAAAAACATATTAACAACAACCAGTAACCAAATCTTGAAAGTTGAATTGGTTTTCGGTTTCAATGATAAAAACATTATATACATCACATTTTTCACAACCTTTTAGGACATTCTGAAGACTAAACATATAAAGAAATATTTTATGTTCCGCAAGTAGTAGGTAATTGCAGCAGAATTCTTAGGCATCGGTAGTATTCAGACCCGTTAAAGATAACGATGTGAAGTTTTTACTTTGTATATAAAACTATTATTTTTCATTTACAAATATTTAATTTCCATAATATAAGTTTTGCTTGGATTGATTATGCATCTTCCTCCTAAACTTGTTCATGTCTAGATTCACTTTTTCCATTAACATGTTTAAAATTAAGTACTAACTAATCTTTAGACTTTATTGTGTGATTTCAAAGCAGTCCTTTAATAAACAGAAGTTTTTTATTTCGCGAAATTTAAAAAATAAGCAAATTCTGTTTGTAGGCGTATACGTTAATTGTTGTACAAAGAATAAGCCCAAAATATTAGACATCTGCAGTAGTAAAAACATTGATTCGCATGAATATTATAATTTATTTTATAAAGGTATTCTAATATTTATTATTGTGGCAATTTAAAAATAATTTTAATTTAAAATATATCATTCTCAACTCTCTCAAAACGTGCCATTTAATGTAAGTTAATGTGTTTTTTGTGGTCTGGTCGGATTGTATAATATATTGAAATGCTGATGTATTGTCTATAGTGATACATGGAATCGCTGCCAAAGCGGTCGTATCACATCATTCTTCAATCTGTCAACGGTTCAGCAAACCTATTGTGAAACTGGAAACAGGTATGACATTGATTACAATCTTGCTTCCATAAATTATTCATTTTTCAATTTATTTTCAATTGTTATTTTGCATAAGGAAGTGCAATAGATATTTTTTATATTAAATTTACAAGCAATACTAAAAGCACGCAAACACACGCGCTTTTAAAATAATATATAAATAAGTTGTAACATGTTTTTTTTAACATACAAAATTAAATTTAAATTTAAAATATTCATTAGTTAAAATCGAAAAAAATTAGAACAGACAATTTTTTTTTTAATATTACGAATAACGACTTGAGTTTTAGAATTATCATAAAAAGGAGCGAAATAATTATTTTACTGACGATGAGTCAGACGCTATCTGGCAGGTCCGTGCCCACACGGATATCGCCGCTTCCCCTCCGATCACGGCAAGAGGAGAAGGCTTCCCCCACCCCCGCGATCGCGCGAACCTATATAATGACGGCCGATTGAAGACACAGGGAGACAGTAACCGCGACACCGCCGACGACCGCTGCTCACCACGACTACTTCGACCCCTTCCCCCGACCACGCTCGCTGAACGACTGTACATCGCGACTCGACGCCCGCCGCCGATATCCAGCACCAGATAAGGAACAACGACCCTGTTCCTTACTAAAGTGTTTTATTTCCGCCATCAACAATTCTTCCAAATTTTTATTTACGTGAAACAAAATTTAATATTTTATTTGTCATTTATGAAAATTAATCGATCTGAAATATATTAGTAATGTTTGATGGTTATAGATTTATTTTGATAAGATAATTGTTTGATTTTAAATATACTCTTAATAATTTATTTGATATTTAAGATATCATTAAATTTAAATAGAATATATTTGAATTTCTCAATTTACTGAAACTTTAATTACTTTTTCAACTTGAATGAACTAAAGTTATTCTTTTCTTCAATTTAACTTATATTTAGAATTTCAATTACTCAGATTATTTCTTTGTCATTTCGACTAAATTTTTAATTACTGTGTTACAATTTTCCTTTCTAAATTTTTCAGATCTCGCATTTCTTTTCCTGGCGATCGATCTGACACCCTCATCCCGAGTTTCCTTTACGAACTTTCCTACCAATTATCTCCTACCCGGAAAAAATTATAACAGTCGGGACTCGCCTTACCACTGCTTTCTTTCCGGCGATAGTACTGGCATCCTATACCCACGACTTCATTTTATAAATACTTTCTTCCCACCGACCCCGTCCTCATAAACAAAATCTTATGTTCAATCGATGTAAATTTTTATATTAGGTATAAAGTTTTCTCGACCATCATTCTGCTGTCTGATTATTATCACATTTCTTGGCGAATCTCTAATCTACTCGGAAATATTTTTCTTTCTTATTGAAGTTCAATCTAATTTTCATTTTATTAATTATTTATATCTTTGTAAGTGATTATCTTTATTTTTTCTCCTTTATCTATTTCGGACTCGCAACCCTTTCTTTTTATTTTTGCGAACGTCCTGACACCCTCACCCCGATAACCTCCATCAAAAATATTTATTTAACGATATTTTAGTTTATTTTTCTGGTGAACTGTGCAGATAGGGTGAGTGTTCAATTTTCTTTGATATTCATACAGCCCTAATATTTATAGTAATTTAGCTTAGTAGCCTTATTGCATGGTTTTAAATCATTTACCTTTATCTTAGCTTGCATATGGTAGGGTAATTCTGCATGGTGTGTTATAAGTGATTACTTTTGTTTTTTTATTTTCTTTCCAAAATTATCTGCCTGAGAAAGTAAACTTTATATTTTATTTTGGAGCTATACACTTGCCTACAGATAATACAGCTTAGTATATTTTTATATATTATAAGTTCATCTAGCTTTTGCAATCCCGTAGAAATATTTTTTGTTAAATGGTTAGTGCTTGCTTTATGTATATAGTAGTTGCACTGGATATTGGTGCATGGCTAATTTTTAAATTATAAGATGTATATTTGCTATTGGTGTTATTTGAATATTGCTCTTGTTTGCCATTGCTATTCATATTTTTGCTTTGATTATGTATTTTGCTTCTACTAACCATCATTATTTAACCGATTAATTATTCCAACCCCGGGCTCTTACAATAATTACTGTATACGACTCCCCGACCAAGTTATCAGTGGAGACTACTCAGCTTACTTGTAATTCCTCACTGACCGACGTATTAATAAACAATACAGTTGTTTTCGAAAATCGAACTCGGTTGAACAATAACTTACCTAGAACAAAAAAATTTTATTTTTTTTAACCAAGATTATTTTTTATTTTTTACGTCTTCAAAATTTTATTGGAGTTGACGTGATGAAGTAAGCCCAACGTTATTTTGGAAGTATCAATTTCTTCCGCAGGGCCCTCTGATTCGACTCCTAACAATAAATACTAGTTGTATGAAATTCTCGAACCCTGGAAAATTTTAACCCAGCTCGACTGGCTATCTGGCAAGTTGCGAATATTTTCGCTTGCCCCGAAAATAACATCGCAAAGTATATATCAAACTTATAACAGATTGGATACGTGCAATACCTTTTAATTTCCATTACTAATATGTAGCCAGGATCTCGAAGCTGGAACTTTTTATTCTCTTGCTGTTAATTAATGAACATTTTTGGTGCAAATTAAGGACTGAAATGTTCAGACGTTAATGATGAGGTCAGTTCATATGCTTTATACTAGAAAACAGTCTTGAGCCTTATCGACCGCTTTTGCCATTCGAAATTAAGTTTTTAACTCGTATAAAATATCTTAAAAATAATAAGGAACATCACGACGAGTCATAAAAAAAAAAATAAGATTGTTCCTCATCTGTAATATTGATTTCAAACAAATCCACAGTTTTTGTATTGATATCATAAGGTACTAAGGCTCAAATCATTGTGAAAACGTATCATCCAATTAACTGCACTACTTTTCCACTATAAATTTATACTGTCAGATTTTCCTTGACTATGTAACTTTATTATGGAAATACAAAACTTAATTCTTAAAGAAGTTTATAAAAAAATATAAGATTGTTCCTCATCTGTAATATTGATTTCAAACAAATCCACAGTTTTTTGTATTGATATCATAAGGTACTAAGGCTCAAATCATTGTGAAAACGAATCATCCAATTAATTGCACTACTTTTCCACTATAAATTTATACTGCCAGATTTTCCTTGACTATGTAACTTTATTATGGAAATACAAAACTTAATTCTTAAAGAAGTTTATAAAAAATATAAGATTGTTCCTCATCTGTAATATTGATTTCAAACAAATCCACAGTTTTTGTATTGATATCATAAGGTACTAATTATTGTGAAAACGAATACAATTAATTGCACTACTTTTCCACTATAAATTTATACTGTCAGATTTTCCTTGACTATGTAACTTTATTATGGAAATACAAAACTTAATTCTTAAAGAAGTTTATAAATGGAAAAAGTCTTATGAATATATCGGTGTGCAATGAATGGTTATTGTAAGTAAAACCGTAACAGACTCGTTAGTCTTCTCCATAATTATGAATTTGTACTGATTTGAAAAATGTACTTCTACGGTTTGTTTTTTGTTTAATATTGACTTATTTCATTCAAATCTTCTTCAACCTCTTCTCTGTAAGTTTTATGGAATTTATGAGTGTTTATATGAGAATTCTGTACTCCTAGATATTATAAAGGTTTTGGTACAATATTTTCACAACAACGTGTACTTTATTCGGTATTCCTTAAGAATAGAATACTGGTTTAACTAATTTCTCTCCATAAGAAAACGAAACTTAGCATCACTGGCAATAGGTTGCTTTAGTACTAGAACCTCCTGCATTAAATTTATGCACGTTATTAGCACTCTTGCCTTATAGTAACCTCCCTAGCTCACCATAATTCATAATTCATTTCATTATTAAAACGTTCTGTTATGAAACCTGAACAAACAGAAATGTGGATGTATAATGTGGAAAAACATTACAAAAAAATGTAATCTAAAAAAATGTAAATTCTTGATGAGACTTCATTGATATATACGAGAACGTGTTCCACGATGGTGAAATTCCAGCTATGGACTTTTGTTGTGTTACATATTTTAGCCTCAATCATTCACGGGACTGTAGTAATTTAACGATTTAGTATTTGTTAAAAGCAGACCAAAGTGCTTGACATGTTCTGTTTAAGCTAATTATAATAATTAACAAATTTAAAATAATTAATTCTTTGTTTGAAGGTTATTTTTGACGATGGAAGGATTGTGAAGGAAACAGGATTTTTCCGGACATTTGCCATCGTTTAGTGAAACAAGAAACCAGTAACACTACGTTTCGAGATCTGCAATCTGATCTCTTCTTCAGGTAAAGAACTAACCTAATACATAATTACAAACTAGGTTAAAATAAACAAATCTTACCAAAGCGTTGTGGCACGCCTAAGTCAGGAATCACAACCTACATGTTGGTTGTCAACTTCACTAACTTTATAAACATGCACTTAATAAAAAACTATACAAAACACTAATCATCAAAACTTAACTACGGAATACAGGTCACAATACGTCTTCACTCGTCTACTAACCACCTACGACTGCCATTTCCCACCGCTGCCATTTTAAAAATAATTAATCGTATTATTTCATTAAGCATAACTGTATATAATTTACAAAAAAGAATATAAATCACAATGTTATAGAAGTTTTATTTGGACGTAAATATTAAAGATTATAATTTAGGATTTACGCTTCACAACTGAGGCTATATCCATTCAAGTGTATCATGTTATGAGTTCTCACTAAGGATCTAATTTACCCTCCTAAACCATAGCTTCTACCTCAAACCCTATTAAATCCACACTGTATCGACTCAAAAGTATTTCTCCAATGATCTTATTGCTTACAGCACTCTTGGTGTATGTTTATGGCTGCTTGTGAGGAAATGTACAGGTACTAGCAGATATTTTAAAGAATTCTCTCGCATCTCGTCAATACTCTTGAACTTCTTAACTATTTTTTAGAAAGTTTTAGTATTACATACTAAAATATAATTAAGCAAACCAGGATAGAGGAAATCAGGGGAATCATGCGGAGTTACACTATTATATATATATATATATATATATATATATATATATATATATATATATATATATATACCTAAACCATAAACATGATTTTATATACTATTAAATCTTTTAGAAACTTTGTTGTATGAAAGGATTAATTATCATTTCTCAACTCTCAGGCAATCTGTCCACACTTTACTTTAAGAATAAACTAACCTGTAGACTTCTAATTTTGCAAACAGCTTTATTTCAAAATACCCAATAACTAGATGGAATATTTTGCATGTCACTTTGTAAGATTTGGATAATTATGAATAAAAATGTTTACATTATTCTTAGAATAACCCTTAAATATAGCACCGATATTATTGCAGATTAACTAAATTTGTAATCAAAGGTGGAGGGGAAGATTTCTTAACCTCAGCAAAGCCTGCCACGCAAGTCTCTTTTACCGAGTAGAAACAGACGATTTATATTAGAACTGTGGTGAACAATAGGTTTTTAGTAATATTTTGCACGGAAAAATGTATTCTTTCTTAAAAATGTAATGTAATGCAGAATTGATGTATGCTACTGGTTGTTTACTAATGATTATTATTAATGGAACTTTGCTATATAAAATTTGTATTATAAATAAAATATTATTATTGCGTGATGCATGTTTTATTAAGTAAAAAATATAGTATCTACTTCTGCAGATATCATGAATGATTTTTAGTACTAAAGGACATTAAAATCTGAAAATCGGATACATTTTACGATTTTAATCACTCAAAATTAAAATAAAATTCATAATAGATTTCATGAAATACTGTTATTATTTGATCAAGTTTAATATTTAATTAGCCAATTACTGCCCATATCAACAACAACAAAATCGGGTTGGATAAAATTTTGTTTATTTATGTGATTGGTGCTTATACAGAGAAACTTGGATACCTAATTTAGAATTTAACATAGTGTTCTCAAACTGAATAATACGATTGAGAGTCTAAATTTCCATTGTTGTAATACGCTCTGTTATACTATAGGTTTGGAAATGAAAATTTTTTCACAGAATTATAACCCCGAAGTCAACCGACCAAACCGTTACCGATGCTTTTGAGTTTACAACCAACTCAATTAACTCTGTCGGTAAGACAGTTTTTTACAGATTTGCGGGAAGGTGTACTAACAAAGCTGTTTATAGAATGTGCCAATACCTTTAAGGTTATATTTTTGGCACGTTATTCATATAGAAACAATTTCCATAAAGCAATATAATTTCTGATAATGTTGCAAGAGTGTATTTATAACGTTTGGAAACATTTGTATGACTATGTAATATTACATTATATTAAGATTTAAAATTAAATTGCTATTGAACGTATTCCTGCTTGTCCAGAAGTGTCCTGGATATTAACAAGAAAAGTTAACAAGTGGAAAACCAATCTTGCTATACATCACGAAACTTGAACCATTAAAGAGAAGAAACAATAACGTCTCCCGCACGATATATTGGCTCAATAACTGTTAAATTGTTTGCCACTTAGGACGGTGCAGAGGCTACTACTTTTTTCAAAAGTGCTTCTTAAAGGGTCCTCGTGTAGAATCAGTGCAGTATTTCACTTCGTTGTAACAAATTTAGTGTCTTACTCTCTATAAACTTATTTAAGCTTTATGTACGGTAATTGTTATTGTAACAACTCACTTGTAAGAGCGAATAATTTTACGAAAGAATAACTTACTACAGAGGCTAATATATAAATTTGTTATTATAGATTGTATTACCTTTCCCGTAAATTCCTTTTTAATTTGTTCTATTTTGTTACCTTCACTTTTATTGGATAGTGTTAAACAGTTTTTAATTCCTTACACTTGTATTCATGATAGCACGACTTCGTATAAAATAGTGATTCGGTACTAGTACTTTCATATTCATTGATTAATGAGTATTCATAGATTAAAACCTATCACCCTGCAACTAGTTATCATATAAAAAAGGAAGTGATCCAAAAACATTTAATAATTATGGTTTCATACATAAATGAAATAAACTCTACTATTGTATAAAAATCTAATGGTGTTTATCTGTGTGTTCATGTGTGTTACTCAATCACCTAAAAATTACTACATATATTGTTTTGAAATTTTACATGGACATTTTTAGGGTCCGTGGTTAACATATTGGTTAGTTTTTATTTCGATAATCCCTCCTAGCTACACCCTTGGTCTCTACTCATAAGTAGCGAAGAATCCTATTTCGGTGTCTAAAGCTGCATTAAAAGAAAAGATATTATTAATTATTGAAAGAGCCTGTAAAGCGTAGTCAAAATTTCATTGTAAATATTATTTATCACACCACAAAAATTTTTTTCATTAATTTAACTACTATTATAAACTTGTTTAATTAAAATAGCCTTGAAAGTAAAGAGCTTCTAAGTAACAACATATATTTTTTCTTAATCGGGGAAAAATGCATAATAATCTATGACGAAAAATACTAAGACCGGAGTAAATTACAATGGACATAAATAGACATATGTTGTTATGTTTTATTTGTCGTAGCAAAAAGGCAAAAATCAAAATTATCATGGAAAATATTCTTATATTTACATTAAAATGGAGCCTAAAATATTACTTGCGTAGCTATGTGTATGGAATATTAGATAAAAGCTTAAAAATTGATATTACCATTGTTTAAATTTTGCACTAATTACATTATCTGCATGTGAATTAAAAATCAAAAAATTATCCCTTTGTTAAATAAACTAACATTACAGCATTACGTTCTTAACAAAACATTTACCAACTTAGAAAAACAATGCTATATTCTTGATTTTGTCAAGAAATAATACCAACAGCTGACTAGTGTACCGGCCTACCAATAGAGATGGAATAATCACTCTGAGTGCTATTGTGATGTTAAGAAGCAATATTATTTAGACCGTACCAAGCCATTGTTCTAGACCAGCCTCTCAACGCACAAGTTTGGTAATCACTAGCTTCATTAGGTGCTGCAATGTTCATCATACCTAGCTATCTGCATCACTAGATAATGATCTAACTTTATACATTCGGGACTGTTTTCTGCTTTCAGTTTAATCCATAAGTCAAAGATAATAATTTAATAATGATTACATGACTATAGGTCTCATTCTAAAATATTGTGGTCCGTAGTAATTCAAAAATTCTTACAATATCAAATAGTGATAAGAAAAATTAAACACTATGGTTTTTATATTAGTAAGAACTAAGAAGATAGAAGTGGTAAGAACTATATACAGATCTTAACTTTTAGACCACGTATATGTTCTTAGATTATTCAAAGAAAATATGAAAAGTAAATAAAAGTTTACATCATTGACGTGTACTATTGGGCACTGAGTTCAATTCCTCAAGACTTAATTAACTTCAAAATATGCTCACCTAAACTGCTTATATCGTAAGTGGATGCAATTTTTTTTTTAGTTTACGCAATTTTAGTTTGAATCTCAACTGTCTCCGACCCTAAGTAAAATTCCTGGAATCATGCCTGTCGTTATTAGATACAGCATATATAACCCTGATACTTAAGTGATGACATTAATTTTGGAAAGCAGAGCTATTTCTTCCACAATGGAGGTTGTTATTATGCTGCATAAAATTCCTACCAGTAATTAAAAATACTTATCGAAGTAACTCGAAACGTACATACTGTTTATACAGAATTATTACAGTAGAATTGTTATCATTGTAGCTCAAATGCTAATTCTTAAATAGCCAACTCAATTAGGCATTAAAAAAATTACCAAAATGTTAGCTTCCGGATGACATACGCCTTAATATCTTTAATACATAACTTGCTGGACTGACATAGAATCCTGCACATCCGTAATTTATTCTGCATTTAAATTCTTCTGTGTTACTGTGACTTCGACATTTATCAAAAACATGTTAGTTTATGGAGAACGTACTACATAATTTGATTAGTTTGAGCTGTTTTTTTATTATATTAAATAGTTATAAATGTTATCTATTATTGGTACTAATATTTCGGTACAACTTGTTAACGGTAATTTCATAGAACCAAAATAGTTGAGTATAGCATAAAACACTCGGTTTCATATTTTTTACCTTATCAGTGAAACAAACACACGCTTTGAAAAATGAAGAAATACTGTGAGAAACATCACATGAGTTCCAGCCTGAGGGAAACATATGACCCCGCTAACCAGCGCCACAGACTTACAAAGCAATCGCTATATGTTTGTCTTGTGGCTGTATCTGTAACATGATTGTGTGAATGAACATTACCTGAAGTTTAATACATAATACTTACATTGTCTACATGTAAATGTTCAATGGCTTTAAAAATAAATATTTTAATAGGTTACTGATTAAATTGGAATTTATTTAAATGGCATTCATATAAATGTGTTGACAATTTCCAGAACTGAAGATCGAAAACATTGTATATACAGTTGCATATTTACTTTAACGATTTAGTTATATAACAGCAGTGACAGGCAAACAAATCTCCGAGTAGATTTGTGAAGTTTTAAGTCGAAAAAGTTTAAAATGTGGGAAAAAATTACGTTTTATATAGTTTAATTGTGTATAGGAGTTATTCTAAGACTAATTTAATACATTAATTAAATATAATTTTTTTATTACATCTCGATTTAAAATTTAATTTGCGTAAAAATTCTCATCTCTGAATGAGAAATATAAGTACAGCATGAGTTACCTGAAATATATTTTTGATACGTAGTTCTCTTTATTAAAAATTTACACTGTGTTATACTGAAAGTTATATTGATGTCACAAAATATATAACATTTCTAAACCTTTATAAATCAGGTGGATTTTATGATTTATAATATTAAATGCGTAAATTATAGATAATAGGTTGCTCAACTTAATGGCTATTTGATGTTAAACAAATTTATATTTAAATGACTTCGTCGAGTTTTCTTTCAATTTAATTACCATTACCATGGAGTTGTTAAGAAACTCGTTAACATAAAAGTCCCATTCTTATATTGTAAATATTTACTCGATTTTAGGTCAAATGAAGCGATATAATATTATTGATACTTGTAACTCTACTAGGTTTGTACTTTCTAACACAAGTCACACATTATTGCGAAAAAATGCACAATTACTGTAATATGCAGGCATTTATTCGTGTTCAACAAGGCACCCAATAATTGTGCGTGTCTTGGGCTGGAAACAAAGAACTATAGCTATTCTCTGGGTAAACAAGGAACAAAGAGCAACTGAGCCAAATTGCTGCGTGGTCGAAGTCCTCCTCTTCAATCAAGCGAAGGGTACTCTCTGTTAATTTCACAGCATTACAATAATTTACAGCTATTTATAGATGGAATAAGAATATTTACAGAACTATTCATATATTGATTTTTTTCCAAATTGAAGATTATGTAAAAGTATCATTAATTATTTGCTATTTCAATCATTATTATCGGGAGACTACATTATACGATATAGGAGTTTAAGGTTTTAAGATTCGAGAAAAACAATGGTGGTTACTCTCAGATTTAGTACTTAGAGTTTATTTTTTGAAGTGTACAAAGAATGTCGATTATTGGACGTTATATACTATGCAATATACTGATCAGTAAACTTTCCATACATTTAAGGAAATGTTATAGTCCTACTCTCAAATTGGTTGAGTAGACGTAACCAATACTACAGAGTGGTCGATCAATTTGTCTGCAAGTCGATCATATAGATCTGTCTAGTCTTTAAATATATAACATCTGTCAAAATCTTAATCACTACTACAGTATATATATATATATATATATATATATATATATATATATATATATATATATATAAAATTTTTGTATGGTATTTGCATTAGCTATCGTAAGAGTAGGCTTTAATTTATTATTTTGAATTAGACTCATCTTTATCATCTAATAGATCAGTGGGTCCTATGTAGAACCCAAATGTAGAACCAATAACATATTAAACAAGGTATAGTAAGCGGTAACGTATGATAAATAGATACAGCGAACCCCTCCCTCACCGCGTTCACAAAGAGTATCGAGACCCGTAACAACAATTCCACTACCACGATAAGAAAGTGCTGGGCCTATGTACGATACCGCGACCGGAGAATGTGGCATTAAGATCGACTCCAACGTTACAACTTCTAACAAGTACGAGAAAAGAAGGCATGAAGACCTAAGACAACGCTTATGCAACAAACGAGAACAAAGGGGTGAGCGACCACAACCAGATCATATCACCTCCGAAAGCACCGACGATACAATTTCTAATGCGTACGAAAAAAGAGGCCCTACTCTGCTCAAGAGAGATCAAAGTGCGAGACTTTGTTGAGCGACCAGACCGACTTCATATAATACGAAATACCTCAAATCTTTTAAGTGTTTAAGCGCTCTGTCTGGAAGGAAATTTGTCACACAGTTGAAGAGCCAGGCCTGAATGACCTTCGTAAACAATGTACTAAAATAAAAATATATTATTTTTACCATTACTTTTATTTAAATAAAATAAAAATACCGTACAAATATGGTTCATAATGAAATAAATATACTGAATAACTAATGTTAAATTTTGAAAATATATTTTTGAGTTTGATCTTAGTTCGTAAACCTCACACGCATAAATAAATTATACCCATATTATTTTCGTTTAAATAAGTACAAATAAATTTGAAACCACTAAGTTGTACTTATTAATATTGAAATAATACCACACCCCTACACACGGTAAATACTGTGTATAAAGTGAAAATTTCAAAATAACAGTTAAAAAAAACAGTATCATTTTTTGTGATCCGGGGATTAGAAAAGAAAAAAGGTTTACTCTAATTCATCAGTGTCCATCAGTCCATCCACGTAACATCACGCTAACCATCAATCACGTATGTTACGTGACACTAGAATGTTACTACTGTAAGAGAGTATGGACTTCTTATCTGGTGCCTGGGTCGACCCTGGTGCATGAGATATTAGTGTTATATCTGGTCTTGTCTTTGAATCGCTTTATCATGTAGTCTGGCAGATGAATCATGTTATGTGCTTTCATGTAGACTTGGTTTGGGTTTATCCCTGTTTTATTTGACTTGAGCACCGTCCCTCTAAGGCCTTGATGGGCAATGTCTAAGCATATGTTTTTTTTGAAAGATTAGCTTTTTTTAAAGCTTGAAGACATTAACGTTCTTATGATCGTCTTATTATTTAAATTAAAAGGAATTACTGACTAATTCGAAATAAATATTTAGAGTAGACATACAAACACGCACGCACACAATTTAAAATAATGTTAAAACAATTTCATAATATTTCTTTTCTTATTGAGATTTATTTGAGCTATTACTGAACAAACACACAAGTGAACGCGAATGTTGAACATAAAGAGGAACAAAATAAACTCGCTATTAACCTCAGTTGAAAATAACAAGCAGTACTGAGGGAGACTGACATATCAAGTATACACAATGACTTTCTCTTAATGGCCGCAGTTAGGAGGAGGAGCTCATTACTCTTTCCAAGTGTGTTAGGTCTTCTTAACAGTGTCACTTACAACAGTCCTATAAACCACAGTCAGACTTGTCATCTTAACTTTTTTTAAATAGTCTTGTCTGCAGCTAAATGCAACTCCTTTTTATAACTAATTTTATACGAGTGGATAAAAAATACGAGTGGGTTTAACTCTACCATTGCTATTGCTCACTCTTCTTGTTTAAGTATTGTAGAAAAGCTTTACACAAATTAGATTTCTTTATATAGGATTGTACAAATTTAAAATAGCGAAAATACAACAAAAATGTACAAAAAGAAATAGCTTAATACAAAATCGAAAATTACGTCGGTATGTCGTATGTTCTTATTTATTTCGTTGTTCTATTTTTGTTTTTGTTTTTTTAATTTTTAACTGAGACACATCCATGTGGAGCCTTTAGATTTAAAGTAACTGATGATAGAACGAATTTTCTGAAACATTTAGTGAACATCTAAAACATTTTGGAAATGTTTGTCATAGCATAGTACGATATTTTAGTTACATATTCTGTCCCGGAGCTATAGACCATGAATTTCGATTTAAATGTACTGTTTTGTTTTGCTTCTTCAATTTTCCGATCAGCTAAAAGTAATTATAATTAAATTGTGTTTTAAAAACCAATTTTCCAATTGTTAAAACTAACAACTGTACGTTTATAAACAATGGTCAATTTAATGAGATGGTCTAAGTAACAAAACAATGTCTCCACTATACATTTAGAATGATATTTAATTAAAGTTAAAATAAAATTAATGTTAGGATTCTCTTTAATCAGTATAAAAAAATACATAAAAACAATTATTTTACAATATAAATGGAGACAGTTGTGCACTATAAATGGTCCTGTTTGTTCAAATATCTGCCTGCGCATGTCATGAAGTTTCTGAGACACACTCACTTATTATAAGATCAACATATACTGTTATCACTTTCTAATTCTTAAATAATTAAATCACTTTATTGTTTTTAATTTAAATTAATATATGTTAAATCTCAAAGTCTTACAGAGTTTTAATGGTTATACTCGTTCAGCATATTTTATTTCAGAAAGATTGGATGTTTTTATGAGAAATTTAGGCATTGGGCTTCACGAAACAAATTGGAAATTCTAAAATTGAACTATAACTTTACTTTAATAATGCTTTCCCCGATATGTACTCACTTGAAAACTTGCGTAAATTCTTAAGTAAATTCCAAATACCCCTTTGTAAAAAATAATAAATAATTCATTTAAAAGATAGGTAACATTATTAGACAACAAATGAATTACTCACATGAAGGTAATTAGAGTATAAGAGAGCTATTTACGGAAATCCCTCGTATACTTGTATAGGAAAAACATTTTAATCTGAAAACACCAGCAATTAAGCTACAAAATAATACTCAAAACAGGCCGAGAGGCACGTGTCGGTGGTTTTTATACCGACCCTTTCCCCATACCGGCTAAGTACGTATAACATATATCATTGATTGGCTTCCGACTATCCAATGACATGGCCACAGAGATTCAGTGTCAACTGAAACCTACCCTTATTGTAATCCCGTTATCGAAGTCGACTACCAGAAAATCCTCACGTCTTACTCTACCATTCCTACATCCGCGGTAATTATTGAGAAATTATAATATTTATTTCACCTACTTTTATAAACAATATTGAAATTAAATATTTTCGTATATCTTTTCTCCCATACATAGTTAGTAAATAAATGATTAATTGCCTATGTAGCAGGCGCTACACTGTTAATGCTATCATCTTACAATTTACTCTATTACTACACATGGTATAAATAGACATACCACCTGACCCCTCGAGCTCAAGCAGTTCTTGTGGCCGTATTAATCAACTCAATACGTATTAATCATACTGAGGTACTGCATGTAACTGCTTCGGAGAACTCTAGTTACTATTGTAGTAAGACAATGAGAACCTATACACTTGAGACGGCCTAATTAAATTCCAATTAATCGTATCAACCTTTACATGAATTCACAATTCTGTTACAATAAAATTAATAGCTAAATTATATTATTTATATATATATATATATATATATATATTATTTAAAATTTAGTTAATATATATTATATTATATTATTACAAACACACATCAAAAACAAAAGTAGTTTGTAGAATATCAAGCAGTCATAAAATCGAATAAATATCACTTATTGCACTGTAATTATTTTTAATACATTAGTATTAAGTTTTATTTGCTCCTTATGTATTCTTAGATGCTTTTAAAACAATCTTTAAAGAAAGCTGCTTACAACTCCGACTAGTTGTATTTAAAAATGTATGAATTTTAAAAGAATTTCAACCATTGTTTTCTTCTTACTAGGTTAATGGTTTAGCTTTACTTTCATTTATAAGCTATAAAGAATAAAAAACAGGATATATATATATTTTCTTTTCATGATTTCAATAAAATCTCATAGTTATTTTTTTCTATTCAAATAATTAACATAACTTTACTCTTACATTACGGACAGACAAGGGTACTGCACTTTGTCATATGGCAAATATAAAATTTTCCCCAGCAGCGACACAAAACTAACTATAAATTTGAGAAGGATTGCTGTTGGCGTTAGTAGTTACACTTAGTCTTTTATTTAAAGCAAGCAAAACGTGAGGGAGAGCAGAACTCTACCCAATGTTAGTGGACAGAGCATTCGAATCTTTGAAATGGAATGGCTGGTACCCACTGTTCTTCCTCATGAAGATCCAACCATTCACTAATAGCTATCTTAAATATAATGTCACTCCTGAAACGTTGCGGATGACCCATGTAGAATCAAATGAATTTCAGCTTTCTCAGTCCTGTGCTCATTTGAAAACATATCTTTATTGTCCTAGGAATATATTATAATTTCTATAACACAAAAACCTTGGTAACACAGCTTACATTGAGCCCATTTTGTTTAATGAACGGTAATAAACAGATACAGAACATGCAGATTATGTTTACCGAGTGTATTAATTATTTTCTCTGATGTTCAAAAAATACGCCTTCATGTTAAATCAAATCAAATCAAATCATCTTTTATTGCATTTCCTTTACAATTCAACATTGCATCGCAATCGTCAAGAAACCCCTTATAATTATAGTTATAAGCAACCCCTTATACATTCACACACACAGTCAAACTTACATCTTCATACATTCTCTCAAACACATTCTCACTGACCTCAGATCCTATGCTCTCATAAATCCCAGCGGCTCATCATGAATTCATCGACAGAGTAAAACGCTCTAGACCACCATAGGCATCTTAGACGAGTTTTAAATTGATTTTGATTGTTGGAATTCATTATACTTTCAGGGAGCCTATTGATCAGTTTTGACACCAACTTCTTGAGGTAGATGTTGCGACAACGCCAGTCTGTGATGCTGAGTTCGATAGTTGTCCCTGCCTCTTGTTTCATATTGGTGAACGTCCCTGCCACGAATCAGAGTACACCTTGATCTGCAGTACGTAATCACCTCAAAAATGTAGAGGCAGGGCAAAGTCATAAATCCAAGCTCCCTAAAAGATTCCCTACACGACTCTCTGAAACTCAACTTTTGTATGATTCTGACAGCCTTTTTTTGAAGTCTGAATACTCGTTCCAATCTATATTTTGGCACAGCCTCCCCAAAGTCTTACTCCATACGCAAAGTGTGGATGGATAAGGCCATAGTAGGGCCATTTTTAAAACTTTGGGGGAACATAACTTTGCTAGGTTTGCGCAAGGCATATATACCTGCGGAAACTCTAGCACATATGTGGTCGATGTGGTCGTCCCATGTCAGCCCTCTGTCAAGGAACATTCCCAGAAACTTTGTAGAGTATGTTTCCTCTAAAAGGACATTATCTACAAATACAGCTGGCCCATCCGAACGTGTATTCTGCCGAATGCAGAAATGTACAAAATTTGATTTGGTTTGATTTGTTTTCAAGTTCATTTCAGAAAAGAATTGACTACATGAATTCACTTCAACAAACGTTGTGATTTCCAGTTTCTTGCAGTGTTTTGCTTTTAAAACAGAGAGTCGTGTCATCAGCATATTGAACTAGTTTTCCCATGTTGGATCACCGAGTTCAATCTACTGACATAAATCAGGAATAAAAGAGGCCCAAGGATAGATCCCTGAGGGACACCATGAGGCATTTTGATTTTGTTAGATGTGACGTTCGAAATCTCCACGCTCTGATCCCGCTCCCTTAGGTAAGAAGCAAGCCACAGCTGCGGGAGTCCCCGAACGCCACATTTCTCCAACTGGTGCAGCAGTATCTCATGATGCACACAGTCAAATGCCTTGGACAGGTCAAGAAATATGCTAAGCACATGTTCTCGCCGTTCCAAATCCATCGACAACATTTTCCAAAAGGTTGTTCACAGCGTCAATTGTGGATTTGTTTTTTTCTGAATCCAAATTGCTCTGGATTCAGAATCCGCTTGTTTTCTAGAAAGCTTTCAAGTCTTTCATAGAAAATTTTTTCAAAAATTTTGCTGAACACCGGAAGAATTGATATGGGCCGATAATTGCTTGGAATGTAAGGATCGTCCTTCTTGAAAATTGGAATGACTTTGGCTGTCTTCAAAAGAGAAGGAAAAGTTCCAGATTCGAATGAGGAATTTATCAGTTTTGTGAGTGGTCCTAATAAGTGCCTGAGGCACCGTTTAAGTAACCAAACTTACATCCCATTTGCGTCACCTGTTTTCTTCGAATTCAGTCCCTGTATGACACGTGCTATCTCATCCCCACACACAGGAGGCAGAGCCATGGACGCAACCGGCTCCGGAACACGCCTTCCACAAGATTGAGTTTCCGTGAATGACGGATTCATTGAGGCAACAGAAGAAAAAAATATTTATTGAATTCATTTGCCACTAGTAATTGATCTTCAACAATGTGTCATCAACTTTGATCACAAATGATCTGGAACCCTTGTCCTTCACTCGTATCTCGAGAAGAATCATTAATAATTTTTCCAAGCTGTCCTTGAAAAATTTTTCACATTCACCCAAGGCTCTATTGATGTCATAGGCTTTATCCGCTCGTATGACTTTCTTGTAGATCCTCCGGTATGTTCTAAAAAATTGTTTAAAACGTTCATTTTCAGATTCAATAAAGATTTTGTGAAAGAATTTTAGGTTTTCTCGAGATATGAGAATGCCCTTGGTCAACCATGAAATTTTCTGAGGTTTGGTATTGATTTTTGTTTTTTTAAAAGGACACGCAACATCTAGATAGTAATTGAAAGCATCACTAAATGCCCGATACATGTCATTGACGTTTTGAAAGTTATTTAAAAAGTTCCAAGATTCATTTTTTAAAAGTTTGTTCAGATGGCAAATGTTTTGAAAATTACAAACTCGTGAAATTTTGAATTTTGAGTTTGTAGTTTGCATCCATGAACCACTATCTCCTGCGCAAAATGGTCAGAGACCGCCGTATTCAAAATAGAGACTGTGGTGTTCAGAAAATGTTGGTAATGACGTTGTCGATGGCAGTACACAACGTCGCGGTCACTCGTGTCGGTGTATTCACGGACCAATTTAAGTTAAAAGATCTTAGAACATCGCGAAGCCGGCTGGTAAGGGGGTTGGTGTGGTCTATTACATTGATATTAAGATCACCAACTAATACGAAATTCATTGAATTTTGAGAAAGACGATTTTAAGAGATGCTCAAACTTTTTCAAAAAAAGAATGTTCACAGCCATTTGGAGACCTGTAAAGTCCAATAACCGTTAATTTACCAAAAGAGCTTGACGAGACTTTGATACCTACGGCCTCAAAATCCAAGTCTAAACTTTTGTCAATTTTAAAAGATTCGATTTTTGACGATTTTTTTCACAAAAATTGCCACAACCACCCCCTTTAAAAATGATTTCGACAAAAATAGTTTGCCAATTAGAAATTTTGAATTTTGAAGATATCGATTGATTCGGGCTTGAAACCATGCTCCGAGACAACCAGCACATCAGGTTTAAGCTCTTCACACAAAAGCGCCAATTTGTAAACCTTGGTAGTCGCAACATGAGCGTTCTGGTGAATTACTTTAAGCTTGTGATTTGAAATTTTTTGAATTTTGAATGTTGAGATTAGAAATATGAGCATTTTTTGATGTTGGATCCGAGGTCCTCCCTAGGTTGGTTCCGCACTGGTCAGCACTGTCAAGTTTTTTGAGACAGGAGAGCGTCCATCGAGACCATCACTAGGTAGTCCTCTCACGGTGTCCGCGTATGAGAGGCGCTGGAGATTTGGAGATGGCTGTAGGGTCCCAGTCGAATCTCCAACAACCTCAGTAGGCACTGGCTCGAGCGGAGAAGAATGCGATGGCCGCCGGAGCGCTCTCGAGGGACGTTGACGGCGTCTCTGGACTAGAAGAAGCGAGAGCTCTGACAATCATCCCTGCCAGCATCCGTTTCCCCCGCATGGAGAGATGTTGACCGTGTCTCGTGAAATACCTTCGGCCGACTTCATCAAATTTCAATAAGCGGACGTTGTGGCCGGGCAGCCAGTTCCTCCACGAAGGCATTCACGAGCACGGTCTCCACGTGTACGGGGTGGTCCAGGTCCAGGTCGTGTCGATGCGGCAGAGTGGCGAGGAGAAGCTCGGTGCCGGCCGGTCTGGCCCACGATGTAGTTCTCCAGGTGGCGGTAAATGTTACGCTGCTCGCCGACAGCCAAGTCATTGGTGCCGGCGATTAGCATCTCACACCGTGGTCCAGGGTCAGGTGACGTTTGGTCCGACGTATGATGTCGAGCAGCCGGGCTCCAGGCATGCACATGCCGCTAACCGATGTCCCTAGGGCCGGTCAGCTTCATCACCATTCCCGCGATGTGACGAGCGTGGCTGTCTCCTCTGACGGTAATTGATGTGTAGTGAGGGATACATTTCTGAGAAGATTGGAAATTTGCGTGTTAGTTGAGGTTTTGTTATTTTTTGAACTTTAGGATTTTTGACTTTGTGAATTTTTTTTGCTGCATTGTCAATATTTTTCTGCTTAGTTTTTATTTTTTACTTTTTGATTCGAGGCAATCGGCGTTTTTTCCCCCACGTACCTGCTCCTGTGGGTTTACTGCTTGTTGCTATTTTTTGTTTATTTCTTCCTTTTACCTCCGTCCATGGCTCCGCACACTCAAACTTTTCAGTTGGAGTTTCAAACACTGGTTTTCAGCTGTTAATACTTCCATGGTTGTCTTTAGTGATTTGATCAATGCTATGTTTTTCAGTGCATTGACCAGCCATACAAGTAGGCTGCTCCTGTAGATCACACTGAACACCTGAGTCCACGAGAGCTGGAGAGGAAGCTGGAGGCACCTCACACTGGACACCGCAGTCCACTGTCGCGGAAGCGCGGGGCGGTCTGGTCGACGCGGAGCGAGACACTCACAGGAAAAATCTGATCAGTGAACTGTAGCAGCCGAGTGTCAGATTCAATGGTGTGGTTTTAGAAGTTTTTTATATTCTTCTTCAAGGCGCTCAAATTTATTCCTGATTATGTGGATCTCTTCTTCAGAGGCTTCAGGTGTTGGTGAAGTGTTGAGTGATATGGCGTGGGCGAGGGTGGAGTAGACAGGCGGCGAGGCAGGTGCAAGGCGGCGCGGCGGGTGCGGTGGCCGAGGGTGTGGCGGGAGCAGGCAGGCATAAATGCATTTATGAGTCAAATTTAGTTTTGAATAAACATAATGTGCTTTATTAAGGATTACAAAGGTGTTATATCATAATAATTAGAGTTAAGCCACCCCATTGACTAATAATAATACACCTTTGAAAACGTTTTTATTATTAATTGTTGTTGCAATGTAAATCTACATGTACCTGAAGATGGATTCTTTGATTCTACATTTCTAATACTTCACTGCTAATTATCAAAAATTGTTTGGTTAAATAAAATATTTAGCAGTAAATAGTTTTATAAGACCTCTCAAAAGAATCGCTAATAGAAATATATCTCACGTAAAGCTATATTACACCATTTCATTCAAAACTTTACTGTCTTACTTGATTCTCCTATTTTAATATACACTCACTCCCGCTGACCGTGACTCTTGACGAGACAACCTCAGCTTTAGACTGCATTACGCATTCGTATTTATAGTTTTTCGGTGTTTAAATAGTCGCTTCATTAGCTTTGTATAAAAGTTTTACACACATACTTCTCATTAGAGATTCTTTTTCTCCAGTTTCAAGGGGGTAATCCTAAAGTACCAGCTATAGCAAGAAATGGACAGCCGGAAATCCTGTTCCGTACCCCCCTTAGGTGCAATATGAATGACATTATATTTTAATTACACCTTAATAATATTTAAATTTTATATTGTCTGCAAAACGTATATATTGCCTAAGATTCTAAAACGGTGTACGAAATTAACTAATCTATTTACTAACGTATATTTTACTGGATTTCTTCACTGTTAATTCTTTTACATACATGATGATTACAAACTCAGATAAGTATGATTCTTACATTTGTGAATCAAGACCTCTTTATATTTATTCTATACACTTACAACAACACTCTGTAAATATATTTTATTTTTTAGAAGCGTGAAAAGAGAGACCCTGACTAGAATACATTACCTGACAAAAAGTTTGTGTAAGCAATAAATTTTCGAGAAACCAAGAATTCCTGAGCAATGTCGGAAGTGTAGCTCCGACTACATTCATGTCTCGTACGAAATCAATCTTTCTAGACTTTAATACTTTTCGTTGAACTTTGTATACTCTTTTCTAGAAGTTGAAGAAACAGAAGATTTAATAGGAAGTTCATGTTGAACTAAATATTAATATTGCTAGATATAAACAAATTGTATGCATTATATAAAAGTGTAATCTTCTATATGAACACTGGACAACCATGTTTTTTTCAATTAGAAGATACTAAATAATTTTATTTGCTGTATTTGTTGTTATGTTATAATAATATTAATTGAATTGAAAATTGACTAAATCTGGTTGATTTATGACCCCGTTAGGCTGTATTTAATCTCTTGCCTTCAAATAAGTTATTATTATTTGGGTTATAGTTACAAGGTTTAATGCTTCGTATACCTTATAAAATATATTTACTAAAATTTCTATAGTACAATTTAATCACTATGTTTTTGCATTAGTGGTATACTTTATCTTTTCATAGACCAAGCATTGTAAGAAGACGTAAAGAATTTATATATATATATATATATTTATATATATATATATTATATATATTTATATATATATTATATATATATTTATATATATATATATTTATATATATCGGTTCTTTTTGGCACTTACTGTATTTCCGAGATCTTAGCACAATAAGCAATATTTTATAATAATTGGTAAACATGAAATATATACTTTGATTTCCTTCTTTAATTCCATTCGTGTTGTATTATATTGTCATTCAAACTTAAGAATGTCCTTGTGTGTACGTCAAATTTAAACTAGAATGCTATCGGAAATGACTGATTTCTTAATTAAAGTAAAAAGTCATGAAATATTAATGGTTATTCAATACTAAACAGGCATAGACAACTCCAAATTTACATACTTTCTTCATAAACCCAGTATAATATTGTGTACGTTGTTTAATTCTAATCCAAAATCGCACGGATTACATTATTGTTACGCTGACTAAAGATTGTAAAAAGACGTAAATAATTTATATTCCGTATATATTCTTTCTTACGAAATGGCAAGTACTGTATTTATGCGGTATTAATACAATAAGCAATATTTTGTAATAATTAATAAATCTGAAATATATTCTCAGATTTCTTCCTTTCAATACATTCATGTTATTATACAGGCATCCAATCGTCAAATTTCCTTACGTGTTCGTCAATTCCAAACTAGGCTATTGTAAGAAATAATATAAATAAAACCAAGGAGCACAAGGGATATTGTATGGTTGTTAATATACCGAAATTATTCATTATTGTTACGTTTGACAAAGACCGGAGGTAGGTCATTGAACTGTAGGTAACTTTATTTAAATCAGCCATGAGTCCTATGTTTTTATTAACGTTCTATTAAAACAGCATGTTTGTCTGTTTGACAAAGAACAGAAGAAAAGTGTTAAGTTACTAATTCATGTTACGTTATTTTAACTGATGAAAATGTAAATAATTTATTATGTACAACATATACAGTTTTGAATTAATATTGCTTTTTGTTAGTTTTATTATTTAAAAGCACAACTAAACTTACCTATGTATTAATAATAAACATATTATATCAAATGTATTGAAAGATATTTTTAAAGTTATAAAAACCTAAATGTTAAAAAGTAACTTAGGCAAGTTATTTACTAGTATAGTATAGATTTTAACTTGCGTCATTCATTAACTTTGTTTATAAGACATTATTTACTCTCACTGCATTCTCAGAATTTAAAAAATTGTATTCAATGAAATCATATAAATTCATCCTATATAATATTATAAATCCGAAGAAAGTGCCTTCTTTGTTTGTTTTTATTTCACTCTTAAACTACTACTAAAATTTAAATGGACATTCTTATGGTCCTTGGGATGAATATAGGCCTATTCTTATTTAGTCCTCCGGACTACGCCCCATTGGTCTTTAAAAATCGAAATATGCCGTCTTGGAGTCTAAAGTTCTTCAATAATAATTGATTGTGCCTGTCGAATGTAATCAACTGTTCTACTGTATGTAAACATTGTTTATCACTTTCAATTTGTTTAAATTTTATAGTGATAGAACCATGGAACATGGGGTGACTCCCCTCAGAGCAACTTCTGAAATACATTTCTCATTTACTACAGGAAATTGACTAAAAAGGTCTCTTTAAAATAGTCTACAAGAACTATGCTAAATGAACTTTCGTAGGGCTGTACTATTGAACTGAAAGAACAGTTGCAGCTCTGAATGTTTTTAAATGTAAAAAAATACTCTTACTTCAATTTTTTAAAGTATATATATATACTTAACGTTTGAAATATAATTCACTCAAACCATGCACTAAATTGCGTACAAGGCAACTGTCCTAGCAGTCCTGATACAAGAGACAATGTAATCTAGCTTATACTATAAATTTGAAGACTGTTATGAAACCCATCTATGTTGTATTTTGAAAACAGTAGGTCTCTTATAGATATATGTTTTCTTGATCGGAAGAAAAGCAAAATCAGCTTTGCAACAAAAATCCAGACCAGAGTAAATTAAAAAGTCTATACATATACAAGTTTTAACATATTCTCTTGATCGTAGAAAGAATTAAAATTCAAAATTGGCGTCGGGAATATAATTAACTCGAACCAGAATTGCTCATGATGGTGCAAAACTTACGAAATTGTGACGAATTGTGGGTAACTTCTAGTTAATACAATACATAATAATAATAATATACATAGGTTCCTACATATATCTGTACGTTTCTTACCTTAGGACCATTGGTAAAAATTAAAATTTACAACAGCTTATAAAACTTGTAAATTTTAATAGTAATAGTAATTACTAAACTATGTAAATTTCTTTAGTAAGTATTATATACAAAGTTTCAGTCAACTCAAAATTTTGTCTCGAGGTACTGTCAAATGTTTAAATGCTCGATAAACTGCTTTCTTACACACATACACGAGAACACAGTCACGTACGTAATTATCAAAGCTGTGGGATAATGGTGTAAAACATTTAACTGGGCATTTCAATATCCTGCTGTGTAATAGGTCAGGGTCCTTTCTCAATATTCTACTTCGATTACGTAAAAGTTGTATTAAGCGTTTAAAATAAATTCATAACTAAGCAAAAATACACCTTAGGTTAAAACTTTTATTCATGCATTGCTTTATAAACCAGTGCATAAAAATAAAACTGAAATCATTTGCATATCTCTGCTTGCTTATTGATTCTTTATAAACTTGAAATCTGGTCAAACTACGTTTTATAGTTGATAAGGATCTACGCTTTTTGAAATAGGTATAACTGATATGTATAACATGAAGCAGATGAAGGAAATAACATAAATATTCTGCCCCTTGGCCTGCGGCCAAACGGAAAATGGACCGATAACGACCCTGCTCCACCACGATCATTAAGAGGCCGTGAGGTAACGTCTTTGCTGTTTCTACCGATTCCTGCTGTGTAATAGGTCAGGGTCCTTTCTTAATTTGCATTCATATTCTACTTCGATTACGTGAAAGTTGTATTAAGGGTTTAAACTAAATTCATAACTAAGCAAAAATACACCTTAGGTTAAAACTTTTATTCTTGCATTGCTTTATAAACCAGTACATATTGTTATATTAGTTATAATTTTATAACTTCTTGCTATTGCTTTTAATCAAAAATTACAAAATTCAAAATAACGTTCATAATTTTTGAATCAAATATCACATAAACTGTCAGCATATCATCACTTAGAAGTGAGCTCTTTATAAACCTAATTCATGAATTTTATTTCAATCATATTTCATCTATACTTCTAAATAATCTTAAAGTATACATTCTTAAAATAATATTAGTATTGAGTGGTTTATTATTTCTTTACAAGACAATACGGCAACTATTGAATAGAAAATAAATCGTAAAATCTAGTATTGTTATCATTTTTTTAAATCCAATTAGCAGCATTTGGTGAAGGAAACAATAATTATAATTGAAGAATTATTAATTGAAGAAATTATTTCTGCATTCCATGCTAACTGAATCAGGTTTAAACTTCCTTAACAAAATTATAGTAAGTTATAAACGGAATTTTTATTTAGCACTTATATTATAAATATATCTTAATTTACATAAAAAGATTAGAAAAATTTGTGTGAGTTAAAAACATGTTAAGGTTTGTAATTAAACAAATTATAGAGGTTGAAATAAGCTTAAAAAGTACTAAAAAAACAGCACAAACGGTATATATGTCTTATGCCACACACTCGGGGCATGAGAGGATAATGCAGGACCGAGCTCTCTCTACTATGTATGGAAATGTGTAGGGTGTTACCAATATCAGTTTCTCAGTCGGTCTTCTTGTTTTGCATAAAACCGTGTCATGTTTGTATTGTTTTGAGACTACTACGATGTTGTCTCTTATCGTACCACTTATTATTACTACTGTTGCTTATTCTATGTAACCAACAGCTCCGCTCCGCCCCTTTTATCTCTCATTTCTTCTATAAGCAGTGAAAATCACGTAGGTATGAGTAGTAAAAAGCAAGTAGTTAGAAACAAGTAATTTTACTCAAAAATTTTATTATTGAATTTAATTACTCCAACTATTTAATGTTGTATTTATATTATTTTCACGTTGTAAGAATTAATAATGTTAGAGCTTGGTGAATATCTGAATGGAAATTTTAGTTTATACCAATTACCACGTCTTCGCATTCAGATCAGTAGCACCATTATTTCTTGATAGTAGGGACACTTTTTCGTTGGTGTATTCATTAATACAAATATAATGAATACAAATAAAAGCACTGGAAGAAATAAAAAGAAATGTTAAGAACTCAATTACTTACAATTAACTGTATAATAAGTTAGTAGTAGCCTAATATTTATAATGGTATCTGCTTAGTACTATATGACGTAAAAGTATTACTTATGTCTGTTACTAATCCTTACAGAAATTCTTTTAAGTGACGTGTTTATGTGTTTTCGTCCTTACTTATGACGCACTCATATGAGTAAAGGTTTTGTTTTCTACACACGATACAATTGTAACAAAACTGAACCAGAGCTGTAACTACACTAATGATACCGGTAGAGGACCAAATAAATACAATATTTATAGCAATTTATAAATAGTATAGAAGCTGTTATTATTGACTTTAATTTCACCAAGTTACTTTAGTTCATATAGATGGTGCCGAATCGGTCTGAATGTGTTGTTTGTATATGTTAAAAATGTAAATGTTTTTTAACCCTCTCCTGAAATAGCATTTAAAGAATCATGGAAACAAAATAAGAAATAATAAAACGTATTGAGCCGGTTCAATACCTATATCTCCCCGGCTCATGTGTGTTTTATATAGTGTATGTGTGTGTGGTTTATTGGCTGCAGAGGCCACTGACCATTTGAAGGCGTTTGGCCTTTCCGGGAGAGTGGCAAAGACTCCGAGCCGTGGTGTACAAGTTAGGAGTAGCTCCAGTTTAATATATTTTGTTTATTTAGTGTTTGTTAGTTTTGCTGAGCTATTCTCCTTCTGACATGTGCAGCTAAGTTTACGGCCCCTCACTGATGAGGTCCAGGAGATGAGTTGATTTTCTGCTGCCATCTCTCCATCATGCGTGGTCGCAGAGAACCTTCGCTTTTGCGCTCTGCTGAAGGACGGCCACCATGATGGACATTTCTACTAGTCAACATCTGTGATACCCTGCCCATATTCTTTATTTATTTGTTATTGTTATTGTTGCCATTTATATAGTTTATATTTTGTTATTTAATTTTAAGTTAGTTTTAGATATTATTTAGTTATTTCTTGGATTTCATTAGGAGCCCGCCCTTAGCCGAAGGATACCGGGTGGAATTGGCATTTCTTGTTTCAAATTATGGCGTTTCTAATTTTTGTATGCAGGTGCACCTGACGAGGATTGTTTGAGGTATACTACTGCAGGCACTTTTTATTTATTTTTTTATTTATAGTATATATATATATATATATATATATATATATATATATATATATTTATTTTTGACTGGATAGGCCTATGCGGTGTCTTAGTAAATGAACCTGAGTATACTGACCACGGTGTTCTTTTTTACCTAGTTTTGTTTTGATCCGGCATCCCGTTCGCCACCATGGGCGCGCGCTTCCCTAATGGTTTGCAGTGGGTGTGCGAGCGGCGATGTACGGTTTCAGTATTGGCAATATTTAGTAAATAGTTAAATTAGTTTAAAACAAAATACAGTGTTTTTTTAATAAAAAATTTAAGTTAGCTTTATAAGGAGCTAAGCTGAAATATGTTTGGAACTTAGAAGGTAAGTGCCGAAAGGAGTTGGAGAAAGTCGGAATAGACTAGTAATAACTTGAGGTAAACTAACCAAGCTGTTACTTTGGCTGCCAAGTTTACAACTGCAGTTTGTATTTGCCAAGTCGGTAATGCAGTTTTTAACATGTCTACGGCAGTGGTTCTCTCTCTCTCTCTCTCTCTCTCTCTCTCTCTCTCTCTCTCTCTCTCTCTCTCTCACACACACACACACACACACACACACACACACGCGCGCGCGCGCGCGCGCGCACACACACACACGCACGCACGCACGCACACACACACACACACCAGCGTTTTATGGTCACACAGACAAAGTAATCTAAATTTATTTTTTTTTTTTTAATATCAAACACTAGGAATAACTAAAGCTGCTTAGAAGCTTCTTCATGTAGATGGCGTGACAGTGTAATAAATTAGTGTTGTATTAATTGTGTTTGTTTATTTCCTGAAAATGATGGAAATAAAAGTAAGAAACAAAATTGACTTGAAAATGTACAGTCATTTTATAATACAATAGAATTCTACAATACTGGACTAATTAAGTGGTTATAACTGCTTATGGTAGTATTACGTATTAGGTAATCTGCAATTATCCAGATCATGGTTTCAGTATTGAACCACACCAGATTAAGTAACAACACACTGCTAAGTTATTGATAATATATTGGAAACAGTTAAAATAGAATTAAATCGCAAAATTAAATTGCTTCAAAACTGAATTAAAAATTTTCAATTGTACTTATACAGATGTTAAATATATATAGGATGAATATCTTTATCTCATATGCGTTACTCGATATAGCTTCAGTATTGATCTATTTATCGAACACTGTATGGTGAAACTCCTTATGTTAAATGAATTTAATATGAGTGGATGTCAGGAAAGTAATAAACACTCCGGAGAGGATACTAAAATGGTTTTACCTAATTTATCTAACGACCTTATTTTATCCATTCAATTTTATTTCGAAGTAACTTGTAAGTAAAAACTGTATAATTTACAACACGTATATTTTAGCTAAATCGAAATAAACAATTCGGGCTCAGGTGTTACTTAAGCTAATAATTTAAAAGGTTTTCGTAAACCTATTGAGTCATCGTTAAAATATTACTATACGACACAATTTAAAACCGAGTTATGTTTTCATTCAGTTCATGTAACTCTTACTTCATTCGCCTCCCGCTTTGAACTTCAAAACAACCGAAGCCATTCCATCTGAAAATATTTTGATTTATTCAATCACTTCAAGTAGTCTTATACATCAGAGGCCAAATCTACGATAGCTTGAAATGGAATAACTTCGGTTGTTTTAAAGCTCAAATTGGAAGGTAAATTGAGTAAGAATTAAAAAAAACTAAGTTCATTACCCTTCTCACAAAAAACTTTGGTCTATTACTAACCTATTCATACTTTTACTATTATCAGGAGCATCGTAGTAGACTATATATTTATCATTTTAAAATTATACAGAATTTTAAAGTTATTCTACGTGGTATGTAAATCAATTTCATCAACGTCATCAAATAATGCATTATTGGTAAATTTTCTAATGCGTGATCCATATCTCTATAGATCTTGTACTCACCAATCCGTACCACAACCTCCCTTCCAAAATGTAAAGATACCCGAACTCTGTATTTACCTTTTTATATCACCGATTTATACTTTGTCCTCTCCTATAACTTCAACAAGTCAAGGAACTTCAACATGCTGTGCAGTTTGTTGATTTAATTTCAAAATACGTTATTGCAAAAATGTATAAAAAGTTTTATTTTTTATTTTGACCTGGAAATGTTTAATATTTTACATGAATTATTCCTTACTAAAACTAGAATTTCGTAACAGTAAACACTATTTACGAGCACACGGTACAATAAGACAAAGGTAAGAAGTACACTGTATAAATGTTAAGAAGATTAATTTGCTAGTCTTGGTCGTTACGGCATATTTAATCCTTACCGTCGAGCTTTACTACTACTCGTTTATCTTACTGTCCTATTACTTCAGACCTACAAGTATTAAGTTCAAAATGATATAAATCGAAAACTTAATTTCGAAAAAAAAAAAACATAGTACAGTTGTCTAGTCGCGAAAGAAATGTTGGTTGCTATGCGATATTTTATTTTACTAAAAAGTCATTGTTATTAACAAATTTTAAGTAATAAGTAATAACTAATTTCAATCCAAAGCTGGCTAATAGAAGTATTCTTTTAAGTCGAAGAAGTAAAATATGTTATAAAAAGACGGCGAAAGCTTCCAATGCACAAGATAACCTGTCAGCCAGGTGATTACCTTGGTGAGTTTGAAAAATATCATATAATTTATTCTATACAAATACTTGTTAATTTTCATAACAAATTAAGTTATTATACATAATAATAGTTATACTAGGTCAATGTTTAGTAACCCACTTATATACAAAATTAATAATCTGTGTAACATTTTATATACTATGTAAATCCACCAAAAACGTAAAACTGTAGAATCGAATACTTTAAATTCTTGTAATCTCAGCTTACTATTCTTTAAATTGTTACACTTTCAGAGTTTAAAGATCCATGTGAAATTTACAACTGGAAACTACCGTAATCTAAAATATAGTAATATAGATACCGTGAGCAATTTTCAAAGGCCCTATTACTACATATGACATGCGCAATATATGTCTATATTATGAAACGGATGTATCCACATCACCAGACCATAGCCTATTACTTAATAAATTTTCCAGATAGCTTTGAATAGGGATTCAGGATCTCATATGAGCCCAAGAATGAATTTCTTTATTCAATTCCGGACCCCTTTACTGCTAATGTTCAGCACGGCGGCATTTAATTGTGGGTGTTACACTTAAACGGATTGTAGCAAACTCATCAATATTTTTGAATATAACACCCAATAGTTTGTAAGTCATATTCTAATAAAAACATTGCATTTAAATTGAAATAATAACAGAGAATTCTAATATTTCACCCAAATTTAAATTAAATCAATAGTTTCATAATGAAATAGTTTCAAGCTTTAGTTAATTTACGAAATGCTTGACCGTTCCCCGATAAAATTGGGCTATTTTTATTTTTGTAGCGAAGTCTTTTTAGTTTCCAAAGCTTTTCGTAAATAATTTGATTAAAATAAAACTTTAAGAGAATTTAAAATAAACGTAAAAAACTTACTAAGGAAAACGGTACTCTGATAGAGTGGAATTGCTTAAGGTTGAATGCTCGGTACTCGGTATTTAGAGCTATACTTTTTTTCACAAAATATCAGTCTCCTTCAAGTGTATACACTTCTTTGAATCTTTAAGCTCATCTAATTCATAATATATATAATTTAAAGTGCCGAGTTTTGGATCTTTAAAAAAACGAATTTAAACTACAAAATTGCACATTTATAAAGAGACCAAACCTTCCGAAGTGAGTTGTTACTACTCGTATTTACAATAAGGCACAGTACGCAACATTTATTATCAGATGTACTCTTATGGAAGTTAGATTTACAAATTTTATAGGGATCTAGAAATTAAATATGAAAAAGAGAGTGATTGGAGGAAATTACTTACGATAAGTCATTCCTTTCTTATAGTGAACTACTTAAAAACCGTACTCTAACGAGAAAAAATACAGATACACCTGCTTCTCCAATAATTGACACGAGAAGTGGGGGGGAGTAAAAAACTTGGTTGGACGAGGATAGGAAAACCAAGTCTACCGAGTGTAGTAGCTGAAATTTAGTACACCGCGAAGGGTTTATTGTTCATAAGGTTAAAATAAGCAGGAACATTATACACCTGATTAGCCTTATAGATCGGCAAAAGCAGATGGAACGGCGACAGATTATTCTAAATTTAACATAGATTCTTATGCGGAAAATATGTTAATATATAATAAATAAAAAATGCAACACAAGGTTGTAAAATAACCACACTTTTTCGTTATAAAAATACTAGATATCAGATTCAATATTTTTCAAAACTATTAGATTTACAATTTGACTTTAAAAAAATTCAGTAGCGGCCATATAGGACCACAAAAATTTCAGGTTACTTACACGATTTCTTACTAACCTAAAAATTGCTATGGAATTGTCTGTGATAAAGAATACTGATAATTAATAGAATAAAGAATAAAAGAATACTGATAGTAAACTTATTACTAATTATCATGGAGAGTTGGTTAAAGCTTAACCAAGCTAAAAAAAATGAGGTTTTACCATCGACCAAATTGCTTCAGACCACTTGTAACTACAACAATGTTTAATATGTATATATATAATATTATATATATCCAATCATTAACACTTAAACATATATACTAAGCATTTACTATTTTATGTGGGATTTGACGGTAAGAATGGCAAATGTTGAATGCCATAGTGAGTAGTGAATTTAATGGAGGTAATGAACAATGAAAGGTCATAAGCTTTCCCTCTTTCTTTATTTCGTACCATATGTAAAATTTAAATAAATTAATGTTAAGAAAACTGAGTTGAAATTTCCAACAGATTTAAATTCAAGGCGGATGAATCGTAGCAGACAAGACTGTCCCTAAGGTGTTTTTGTCACCCAGAAGGAGATGGTGAGACAATAGTTCTCTCGGGACTTCTCTATCTGTTGAACTGCAAACGTTCCATGAATATTCCCTCCTCTCTCTATTGACAGTCTTATCTTGTTATAATCCAATCCTATTAACCCGGAGTCCTAAATACAGTGTTAAATCAGTTTTGAGTGACAACTATTAGGTAATTTATTAATTATTAGGTTATTATTTTTTAGCTAAATGTGGTGTTTGGTTCTGCAGTTTTTGTGTTTTCACTGGTTCCTATTATCCGTTTACATAATTTTCACAGTTTTTTCAGTAAACTCATAGATTTTGGTTGGACGCCCCAACGAAATTTCGGTTTACGATAGAAAAAATCTTGATTTTGAATACGACTCAATTGATTCTTTAAGATCATAATTATTTAAGGTGAACTGTTGCGGCATATTACAGTAAATGGTTATGTAAATTTCATATTTGAAGTACTATACATATAATACCATGCATATTAAACATGTTGATTATTTAATGATGAATTAGGAATATAGGAATAATGTAAAGCAGAACTTACGAACAAAGAGCCAGCTTTACGTGATGGCTTAAGAACCACTTAGTAAAAGAATAATCGGATTCCGGAAATTTTTCATCTTTCTTTGTTATCCAATCATACAAAAAAAAAACATTGGTATTTTCATTGGTTTTGTGAAAATTCATAGGATTACGTTTCGATAACTGAACTTCACCCTCTTCGTCAAGTGTGTAGACAAAGAAATACATACACTTAAAACCTGTAATGTTCGCTCACAAAATATTATCATAGCCTAAAACTGCTTGGAGTATAGACGGGAAAAAATTAACCTGGGAATTACCACTGCACAGAAGTCAAGAGCACAAACACTCGTCACACCAGCAGAGGCAAAATTGGGATACTATCAGGAATATCTATATAAGAATTTGCTGTGGTATCGTGGCATGTCATCTGAAACAATGAGACAGAAAATTATTATTGTGACCGGGGAGTGTAAACGGAGCTACTTTCTTCCCGGTGTTTTAGTTATAAATCTTGATGTCACGGTGTGAATGCGAATTTTGTTGGTTGAGGTTTTTTTAAGTCTTAAAATCTATTTAGATTTCCTATTTAGTTTTTTAACAAACTGTTTATTGTTCGATTTAAAATTTAGATATTAGCACGTTTGTGCTTTCTTACAATGAACTGTTGTGTAAAGATGTTCATACTTCTTAACACAATTTAGCTCCGCCGTTGCCAAATGGAAAAATTTAAAAAAAATTAATAAAAACAGTATTTTAAGGGGAATGCTATATTGTTACTCAATGACAGGTGGTACTACTGCTACCCCACGACACAGCTGTTCATTAGTTGACACATAATTTTAATGCAGGTCTTAATTTGGAGTTTATGTGCTTCCACTATGACGTACTATGAAAGTTATGTGATTGAGCATTATATAAATGATAGGTATCAAATGCTTTACATGATAAAATAATTCAATACCATTGTATTATATCTTAGTTTCTTTATAATGGCCTAAAAATACAAAAATTATGTTGTTTACGTTTGTGAACAGAGGAACTGAATGGATAAGTTATTATTCGCATGTTTCATTGTTTCAGATTGGCCCTAAATGGCATTCAAGACATTTTAGAGAAGGAAGCAGACATCTTCAAATGGAAATAGTGATTTTTTTTAATCAAGGAGTTTATGTGGATGCTTAGGTGAGGAGGAAGAACTAGATCTTTCATGTCTATGACGAACAAATTGTGGATCGTGAATTAGTAAAAATAACAATTGGTGTTCCTGAAAACATTTTAGAAGCTTATGAACATTTCTAAGTTATAGGTTAAGAGCAATTTGTCCTTTCCTGCAGATGGGTCTAGTACTAAAAATTTAGTTTTTACTGACAGTACTGATGAGCCGAAAGCTAAAAGAAGAAAGCTTTGTCATTACCTAATCTGGTAGTATACAAAAATGATAATATAGAAATACAAGGGAAGAAAATATTTTATAAACAACAAGCGTAAAACCTATGTTTTATTTAAAAAGAACTTTCAAAATTCCTCTTTCTAGTTTCTTTATGTCTTTTTATGTTGGAAATGGTTGCATTTAATGTTTAATTTAAGGTTACCTCAAAAGTTGGGATGGGAGTCCTGTAAAGCTATATGAACTGTTCTATGACGATGAAGTCATTGATATTATAGATCACCAAACTAATTTATGTGATTATCAAAATGGTTGCACAATTCATCTACCGGAGATGAAACTGAAGGGTTCTTGCAATACTTTTACTTATTATAAATTGTCTAGTGCCAATACTCCGCATATAGTGGAAGTACAGCCCTCATTGTCACAACTCCACAGTAAGTAACGCTATGCCTATAAATCGATTTACACAAATCATAACATATTGTGGACGTTTTGCCAAAATAAAACCCAAAACATTTAATGAAAAACGGATAAAATTTTATCCATGAGAAAATAACATAAATATCGAATAATGACTCACGGTAAGAATGGCACTAAAAACACATGCATAACAAGCCAATAAGGTTTGGCTTCAAGTAGCTGGTTGGAGTTTCTCATAAAATCAGTCAAATATATGGGCAAAAATACAGGAAATACACATGGGTGGATCTGTTATCATAGAGGTATTGAATTAGCGACCAAATACACAGTCCAGTGTATTATTATAACTTTTTTACACTTTTTTATTGTTAAAAAGCTCTAAGCAATGGCTTTCTGCTGAACTGGGACTTTGAGGAAAAAAGAACATTAAATGCACCATTTATAAAAAAGATACATGAATAAACTAGAAAGAGGAAGTTACTATCCAGTTAAAAATGATGAAACAGGTTCGTTACTAAGATACAATGTAATGGCAATGGCGTCAACCTAAGCTAGAACATTTCTAGTTGATCTGAGGAGATATAGGCAAAATGTATATTTCATATAATTTTTTATCAGCCATCTGGTTTTGTTCTACATAGTAAATACATGGGAAGTGTAGATTGCCTAGATAAAAACTTTTTTAAACTACGCATAAATATAAGAGGGAAGAAATTATATTCACATTTGTTATGTTTTCTGCTAAATGCTTTTGTAAAAAATGCATAGCAACTTCATAGGTGTGCCATTCAGAGTAAAAGCAACAAAACTTGATATGTTTTAGTTTACAAAAGTGATCTGTCAAGCATGCTTCCAAGATTATGCGCAACGTTTTTAACTATGGAGATCAACCAAGTGGTATAGAGAGAAATGGATGACATACGTTTTACAGGGTGACCCACGTTCTAGTAACCAACTTAAAACAATATAAAGGTGACTAGTTAAAAAAATGCACGGTTAAAACTCAAGAAGTACAATGTGACAATTCACCAATAATGTTCCTAAGAATTTCACTTTGGACAGTAAAAAAAACATACTAGATTTATTATTGCTAGTTTTATGTAGTTTATTTAAAGTGTATTTTAGATATATGCATACATATATTGAAAAATAAGTTTACATACATAAATAATTATAGTGTTTACACCACCCCTTTACGCCTATTATGCTACCATTTGAGAACGATTGGACACCCAATTTTTCAGAAATTTTCCATCGTTCAGTGGTAAAAATGTTTGTATCATGACCTATTCTAGCAGTCTTCTGAGGGGTGGTGTGCCCAGGCGCTCCAGTCCCGGCGCTTCTTGTGAGGGCGCCAGCGACTTCAGCGTCTGTGATTGTGAAGGGTTCTACCTCGTTGTCATGGACCTCCTGATCGGCGGCCCTGGGAACTCCTCTAGCAGTACCGAGCATAACAATATAGAACAGTGTCTTTCATTGAGTATGTATCTTTTTAAAATACCGTACAGAACTAGCGGAGCAGTTAACGATTAATGGTTCTGCTGCTACTTCACCTTGAATAATTATCATTAAGATATGAAATTTGTAATCTACTTGTAGCTTAACCACTTAAGACAGGTCAAAATGTCACAGAAACTTATTTAATATTGTACTGTAAGTTTATTGAGTATCTTTAGGCTACGACTTCAAGTTCCAACCTAATATGGCTTGAAATAAAAGCTTACGCGAAGAAAGGGTATAATATATAATAACCCGGAATCTTATTTGACAGTTTCCCTCGATACAATAGAAAAATATTGAATGAAAATGGGAAGACTTGTTTATTTTGCACAATGCACGTACTCAAACACTATACGGTTTAAACCAACAGACAAGATCAGAATATTCAACACATTACAGATTATTTGACAGTTTATCTTGCCAGAGTAAGGCGTCTCTATAGAGTGAAACACATTATGCCATACTGAATTGTAATTCGTTCACTGTAATCTTATTTTGAAATTAAAATTATATTTTGGATAATAATTTTTACAATGCTTAAAAAAATTCTATTTTTATTTACAAAAATGTTTTTCTATGATGGAAATATTAAAACGTTATGATGAAGGAAATGTAATTTTAGGAGAGTTACAGATCAGTATTACCTTCAAGATTTCTTCTTATGTACTATATAAACAAAGGCGATAATTAAGCTTTCCCAAAACACTATCATACATGTTAGTTGAAGGTACAGTAAGTATACGTACCGATAGTAGGTTGCATTAACAATGCATTTATTTAATTGAGACATTGTTGTATATAAAAATATCTGTAGTTGACTTAGCAGCCAAAAATAATTTTTAGTTACTTAATTTTGTCGATGAAACACTCACTTCATATTTCCAGAAACAATAAGTAATATTAAACATGCTTTAATAGGTGTAGCAGTTGTAATTTATTACTATCACGTATACAGGCAAAGTCGTTATATCATCAAACAGGAAACTCCTATTGGACATTGGTTTGCTGCAAAATTGTATAAATGTGCTCGAAAGTAAAACCTAAAGCACACCGATTATTTTAAGCACCGAACGCGACTAATAAGTTTCACTTCATACTTATAATAATGTTGGGCAAAGATCAGATGTTGTTATTTGGATACAAGAATAGATCCAACCACATGCCCTACTCCATATTCCATGGAAATCTATATGTTAAAAATGCCTATTGAGATAGAACATAGCATTGCATGTTCTCTATTCTCTATGATATTTTCTGTATAGTTAGGGTACAATAGTCTCTACAATGACATGGCTGATCCAGCTAGTTAATTTTCAAAATACATTCTTTCATGTTTTATCTTATAAATATTCTTGTACAAATTTAATTGAGAATTTTGAAAGTGAAAGGAAAATTGTTTAAGTAAGAAGTTAATTTTATGTTAAAATATTTTAACAAGATTAAGTGGCTTAATAGCCTGTGCAAAGCTTTCTCAGATACTGCAGCCGTTAATAAACTTTTAAAAGGCTCTTAAGAGTATTTAAAACATAACTTTTAAAACTTCTAGCAATATTATATTAATTATTTCTTGTTTATAATTTATAACAGTATGCTTGTTGGATTTAATGTTATCACTATTATAATTTTAATTAAAATACATTCTTTGCATACTTACGTACTTATTCATACGTACCAAAGCGAATCTTGATTGATATTCCCAATTGTTAAGGTTATTTATCTGCAATATATGTTAAACAAAAAATACATAGAATTACGTGGTTCAAAGCATTTTTGTTGTTTTATAATCTCAATCATTGTGTTTAGATAACAAAATAAATTAATTCCAAGTTTTGAAAGACAGTAGTAATATCTCAACATTAGAAAACATTAAGGAAAATACTTTTGAATCATTTATAACAACATTAGTCCTAAAAAGGTCTATGTTGAATTTTTAACGTTACTAAATAGCAATAGTACAAATATGTGAGAGGTTAATAAGAACAAAGAGACATTATTATTGAACACGATCACGGCTGTAAATTCTAGTTGATTGTATTTTAGGTAATATGGAATTTGTACTTGCACATGTCTTGATGATTTCGATGCCCTTCTTCAACCAGTTTAAAGTGTTAAGGGGCTTATTTTCCTCATTTAAAAAAATATGACCTTAACTATCTTACAGCAAGTGACTCAGACACTTTTAACAATGGCAAATGATTTTACTCTAAGACTAATTTTGGGATTTTTAAGGTTTAATTGTGGTAAAGGAAATTTGAATACATCTTCCATTTTGTTCTAACGTGAAGAATGTTTTAACTAGTAGAATATTTTCAAGATAATGACAAAAGGGACGATTTATTTCTGGGTCAGAGTCGGTAACGGCTTCAACTTCAATCAACCTTTCCCTAACTTCGAATTGATTTAAAGTTGCGCTCAACCTCTGTCATCGAGTTTGTGTCCCTTGAAAATGTTAAAGTGGTGAGATGCTTCAACCATATTCAGTAAATTTAAACAGTTTAATTGGATAATTAAAAATAACATACATATGTATATATATATATATATATATATATATATATATATATAATATATATATATATATTTATATATGTATATATATCGCAAAAATTACTTGCTCCGCCGGGAGCAATTTTTGCGATTCAATGTTTATTGAAATTAAATAAGGCTATTGCCATTTATACAATTTAATGTAAATATATGTATATATATATTTATATATCTGGTTTTTCGCTTCTTTTCAATATTTGTTTAGCTATAGTTAACAAATAAAATCATGAACTGTTTATTTTTGTAGCAAAATGTTTAATTCAATGTATTTTTTAAAACTTAAATTGAAATTTTTCGGTGAAATTTAAATATATATAGACATTTAGGACTTTCACAAACATAGAAGCTCGAAGGATACTATTAGCACACAATCACCTCCTCCAAGTCGGCGACAGAAACACCAACTATGCTGTCTGCTTCTACAATAATTTTTACCATTAATTAGGAGATGAATGGGATTTTAAGGAAATTTTACTACATAATGCAAAATAGTTCATTAATGCTGCCCTTATCAAAACTACTGATGTTCTAAGTTAGAAACACTACTTTCAGTACGTCTTAAAAAATAAGTAAATACATTGTATTATCCTACTCAAAATCATTCAAATTAACAAATAAGTTGTTTTTTATAAGTAGATTTAGTTCAAATTGATTTACATTGCACGAATTATACATATCACATATAATTTTACATGTTTTTTTTTCATGATAAGTGTAGAAACTTTATTTAAAGTAACGATTGAAAATCAATGTATTTGCATATTGTTTCAGTACAGGGAAAAAATATATATATATTTTAATAGTTCTTGCTCTAGTTCTTCTCTCAGTCTTGCTCTAGCTCCCGAGCAGTCAACAGCTGTGCGCGCTCGCTCCGTGACTCATCGTTGTATGAGTATTACGTTAAATAGTTCTGTTGACTTAACTTTGTTGTTATAACTTTATATTAATCATAATACTTCACTACGAGTAAATATGTCTGCTGTCTGTGGCGTCTGCAATACGGAATGCAATCGTAACGGAAGTGGAGGTTATGTGCGACGGAGGTTGTAAAGAGATTTTCCATCCTAACTGTGCCAAGAGCGATGTTGAAGGCAAAAGAACACGTTCTGGAAACTATAAATGCAGGAGTTGCAGATCTACTGTCACAAAAACAAACCTGTAAGTACCTCAGACTCTGATAATTTGAAGGGACTTTATAACTGAAGCAATGATAAATTTTTAAAACTGACATATTAAAAAAGAAGTACAAATTTGAGATCGGATATGTTCTGGTTTTATACTACTTCAGTAGTAGTTTTTTTCAGCTCAAGTAGACACGGACTAACGGTTTAATGGAACAATTGAAGAATGAACTGGTTGCATTGAGAAAAGAAAACTCTGAACTCCGAGCACACTGTACTGCGCTAACTGGAGAAACTTGTGGATACAAAAAGAAAGGTTAAGAAATCTTGAACAATATAGTAGAAGAAATAACATAGAAATAAGTGGTATTCCTGTTTCTCAAAATGAAGACCGTACCCAAAGTTGTGAAGGACCTGGGCCTAGCGCTGGGCGTTGAGGTGGACGACTCTCAAATTACAGCAGCTCATAGAATCCCGACCTTCAAAAAAGATCGTCCCGCGGCCTGATAGTGCAATTCCTGAAGAAGGATGTGAAAGACAATTTGGATAGGAAAGTTCAGAGAAGCTAGAATATAACAGCGGATAAGGACAATCCTCACTTCAGTAAACAAATAGTGTACGTAAATGACCATTTTTTGCCCTGAAAACATGCTGTTTTTGAGTAAACTAAAAGCGAAATGTCATGATATAGGCTATAAGTATGCTTGGTTGCCGTGATGGCAAATTTTTTGTTAGAAAGGATTAGGGAGATAAATGTGTAAAAGTACTAAGCATTAAGTGACATTGACAGGTTAAAGTAAATGATCCATGAAAAGGAAACTACAGAACGTTTTATATTGTGTAAGTTATTTTCTAGGTTATGTTATTGTTAGAATAGGTTATGTTGGGTTACAATTTGTTATGTTTTGGTCACTTAATGTTTAAGGTTATGGTAGGATTTAATGGTAATAAAGTATTTTCACTTCATTGTTCTGTTTAAAATAACTAAATGACTGAATCAAGCACTTTAGATTTTAACACTTTTTTTCAGCAGCAAAAGAATCCTAACTGTTTTATTGTGATATATACTAACATACAAAGTATGAGAGCTAATTTTAATAATTTCCTGGCTGAATTTACTCAAATTGAAAGGAAAGTACACTTTGTGATACTTAGTGAAATTTGGATAGATAGTGTGATGAGGTAAACTTTTATAGCATCCCGGGATAACCAATGTTTTGCTTGTTGCAATGAATAATTTTTAGGGCTGGGGGGATATTGTGTTTTGTAGATAATAACATTACTGTAAATGATATAAGGTTCAATATGAAAACTGCAGATATTCTTCTTTTGAGCGTCAAATTGCTTTGGAATAAATTTTAAATTATTTTGGTGTATATAGGACTACACAAAATTTTCTGTAATGGATTATGTAAAAGAACTTGGATATATTTTATTAGAAATTAAAGGAAATCTATTTATATTGGAAACATTAATCTCAATATTTTGAATATTTCAGAAATTTCCCAATCATATAAAGGTATAATGAGTAACAATGGCTATTTTTCGTTAATTAACTCCCCTACTAGAATTGTATCTAATAGCTGCATTGACCATATATATATATATATATATATTATATATATATAAAGAATCGGAATATAAACTATTTTAAAAGTGCAGTCTTTGAATATTGACCTTACTGATCACTGTGTATTAGGCTTAAGTTATAATTGTGAAACTAGGCCAGATATTATTACTAAAAGACTAAATGAAATGGATGAGAAGTACATACTCGATTCACAATTATTTTACAATAGATTAAACTAAAAAGATGAACAGTGGAAGGAATGTTTTGAATGTACAGATGTGAATGAATGTTATGAGAAGTTTCATAATTCTTTAACCGAAATAATACAGAGTTGCAAGAGAAAAGTTGAAAATAAAATCAAAGTATGAAAAGGCCAAAGTAATTAGTCCCTGGATAAAACGGATCTATTTTAAGAAAGATTGATAAAAGGAAAAAGCTCTATATAATATATAAAAAAAGACCATATTATAGTAAATTTATAACTTATTACAGACGCTTTTGCGATAGTATAAAAACAAGAAATTGATCTAGCTAAACAAAAGTTTTTTGGCGACAAAAATTAGAAGCTGTATGGTGACTCCGCGCAACAGTGGAGGGTCATAAATAGTAATCACTGGTAAAAATAATAAAAAAGGAGTACATAAAATTGAGCTGAATAATGGTAATGTGATAGACGAACCGGATATTGTCGCGCGGGAGATAAAAACAAATACCTTATCTCGGTTCAGTCAGACAACCGAGTGCCGCGTCAAGGTCAGAGTCAGGTATGCGCGCGTAATACCACCAGCTGCCCGTCATCTGATATAGTTGTTACTGTCCCTGGTTCATTCTTTATTTTACCGGTCACCGAAGGTAAACTGCTTGAAAACTATTAAGCAACTTAAAAAATAAACGTTCTAGCGGATTTGATTCTTTTCACAGTTGCTTAAATCAAGGAAATCTCTACTCTTATAGCTCCTGTTTTAACCTATATTATTAATTTAAGTTTTTACTAATGGCATCTTTCCATAAAAACTGAAACTAGGTCTATTATACCCATTTACAAAAGTAAAAGGCTGTATAAAATTGGAAATATATAGGCCTATTAGTTTATTATCAGTATTCTCGAAAATCTTTGAAAAGTTAATGAACAAAAGATATTTTTAAGCTATCTAGAAAAAAATAACTTTTTTAATGAGAGTCAATTTGGCTTGAGAAAAAAATAGGTCAACTGAGAAAGCTATAACAAGGATGACAAATTGTTATTTTTGAGAGTGTTATGCAAACCAGAAAACTGTGGGCTTGTTCGTTGATTTCAAGAAAGCTTTCGATCTAGTTAATCATTACCATTTTACTACAGAAACTAGAAAATGTGGGAGTGAGAGGGGTGTGTCTTGACTGGTTCAAGAGTTTTCTATTAAATAGAATCCAACAAGTTGCGGATAAAAGATACAACCAGCCCCCCTCTGACCGTTGAATCAGGTGTACCCCAGGGATCCGTTTTAGCAGCAACATTATTTTTTAGTTTTATAAATGGATTATTGGAAACCCCGTTTTATGGTCAGATAACTGCTTTTTGCAGACGACGTAGCTTTTCTTTATTCTCAAAAAAAACTATGCAATAATTACACGAAAAGATAAGCAGTGATTTAAATTACTTACAAATTTGGTGCTGTCGGAATGATATGCAGGTAAATGTATGAAAGACTAAATATATAATCTTTGGATTTAAAGACTTTGAATTAGAAAGGCCCTTAAAATACCACAATATGAATTGATAACGTAAAAATCTATGTAACTGTCAGTGTATAGAAAGAGTAAATATAGTTACAAATACCTTGGAGTAGTAATAGATAGCAAATTAACATGGGGGGGTCATATTACCGCGTTACATAATTAAGTTAAGATTCATCAATTAGAACTTTTTATCTTCTAAAAAAATTATTGCGTAGATCTTATGCGTACTTTATATTTTGCCCTAATCCAATCTAGATTACAGTACTCATTTAGTTTCTGGGGAAAAGTGTACGTATAAATTTTTGATAAATAAGTTAAAAGTGACACAAAAATTATTTTCATGCGTATTATATTAAGTAGAAGCAAAAGAGATAGCGTCTTTTCCACTTTATATGGAATTAAAAGTCTTGCCTATAGAACATTTATACGTATACAAAGTTTTGAGAATATTTTATACTAGAAGCGGAAATTTAGGTTCAAAGAGGTTTGACGTATTAAAACTAGGAATTAGTGAAAGTAGAATCTTCAGGTTACCTAAAGTTAAATAAAGAACTCTATAGACAGTCCATTCAATACGTAGGCCCAAGATTATTTAATCAAATGACTGATGAAATCAAATCGAGTAATAACTTAAAACAATTCTGCTCCTTACTAAAATTTCTGGCTATTTACAAAACCTGATATTGCTTTTTTTAACGAGTGTATTAATTTAAGTTTTATGCAACCACCTATTACATTGTTTACATCATTATTACATAATTTTTGTCATAGTAGTGTGTACGTGCGAATGTATGTTCTATGTGGATGTTCTATAATATGCATGTAAGTGTACGTATGTGATTTTCAGATATTTGTATGTAATTTTATGTGATACATTAATTTAATTTTCTATTATTTCAATCTATTTGTTTATACATTTTTTGTAATATTATTTATGATTTTAGTACATAAGATTGTATATTTTTATTTTTTTTCATAGCTTGTTTTTTTATTCTTTGCATTGTCTAATTAGTTCCTAGTCACTCTATCTTGTATAAACGTCGGCAATTATGTATTTATTTTGGTTGTAGTTTTCTGTAGTCTTGTGCAGACGTCGCGGAGAGCAGTCTGTTGACATTTTAAGTTTTAGTTTTTTTTATGTTGAGAGCAAGCTATAAACTGTTTTATTTGTGTATTGTGCATCTGTTACACTGACCAGCTACTTGTTTTTAGGTCAGTGACTTCCTAAGTTTTTTCATTTATTTGTAAACATGAATGAAAATGTTGGAAAATAAATATTTATTATTATTATTATTTATTATAGTTTTTAACCTTCAAAATGTCAGCTTAATTTCAGTTATACGATCGCCAAAATTATGACACAGTTACCATTACACGATTAAATTTTGATTGCAATTTTAAGTAGTCATTTCATTGAGCCTGAACGATGATTTGTTGTTAAAGAATAGCATTCACTTATACAGTAGAATTGTTGAGTGATTTTAGAAATTTAAATTTAGGAATGGAATATCACGCTTTAATACCCTAGAAGTAATATTTTACATATAACCTCTAAGAAAAGAAAGCATACGAGGTGGTCTCCCGTTTGTTAGTGCGGTTAAATCAAAGTAACAGCCAGAAGGGGGAAATGAGACGTGGTAATAAGTCTGCACAATGTCGTCTGTCAGAGTCACACAAAGGAGCAAGTGGAAGAAATTACTTCTTTGCTGGCATTTTTACTTTAGCACTGTGTTTACTAGAGATGTGTCGGTCGTCCTTTTACGGTTACTTTGTAACGGTTCCTCATATGTAAAAGTAACTGTTACTATAAACTGGAAGTCTCCGTTAAAGCTACTCAATTTTTTATCATGTTTGATGTTACAGTGACATAAGTAACAGTTTTTACATATAACTTAAACCTTTTTTTGATGTAACTGAAAACCTTTAAGTGCAGGTATTGAAAGGGTGCTATCCAAGTCTCTAGGAATACAATGACACTGCAGCGTACAAATAACCTAAATGCTGTTTATTCTTATTATTTTATTGTGAAATACTAAGAAGAAATGGGTCCGTTTTGTTTTATTATATACATTTCATAATCAAATAAAATGAAGGATTATTTTGCTACAAATTTGCTATTATTGCTCCTTTTGGTATTACATCAATGTGTTGTTGTACTTAGGTTATCTGTCCTTGCTGTGTAATATTTTAAAATATATTTCATAATATTTGTACAGTCATAGGTAAATGTAATAAATAGTAGAGTAATATCCCATCTGTAATTATGTGTCCTTCGTGAACTTATAATATACTACGAAACTCTCGAATACTTAGTAACTGAATATTACTAGTACTTTTGAGTATATTTTAACTGATTAGTATTTTGTAACTTATGAATACTTTGTAACTAATGAATAGTTGTACTTTATAACTAACATTATTAATCGCTACTTGAGAGTAACTGTGACGGTTACAGAGGAGTTCCCATTTAGCATGTCTATATTATTCACACGGTAATGACCTTAGGTACGGGTAAAGTTGTTTTATTGTACAAATGAACGTATTATTTGTAATTAAAATAGCTATAAAAACTAAAATGCAACCACTTCTTCAACAAAGGTTAAATTATACATTTTTACATTAAAACAAAAAATGTTATCATATTTTTCATGGTTCAACAAAGATTTTTGGATTAAAGAAATAACTTTAGAATGATAGTTCAAACGTGTAGTTCTAACTGAATACACGTAAGTGCAGGCTATCATTAGAAAGGCTGGAGAATTGTATTTCTGTTTATCTGATTGCCTGTCTATCTGTCTGTCATAATAAAAAAAAAAATAAAAAAATAAACATTAGTATAATCTAGTAATTTAGAAAGACAGGATACGTTCTTTTACTCTTAAAATTGAACACCTAATATACAAGTAAATAAAGTGAACCCAACCTTTTTATAGATTTTGAATATAGAATTTAAGGAGATTATATATGTAACACATACACATGTCCACTTAGTGGGATTAAAAGACTGTGAAACTTCTTGTTGATAATATTTAAAGTTGATTTTATGTATACTAATAATGATCTATAATCAACTGTTAAAACTTGAATTTTAATGTCAACTTTATTTATATGTATTTTACAAAATCTGAATTAATTTCTTAATTCCCTTAATTGCTTAAAACTACTTAAAACCTAATTACTTTAAAACTTGTTGTATTTACTAATACATTTGTTATGTATCTATAATGTTCCATACTAAGCTGAATTTGAAGACAAATAAATACTAAAATTATATTGTGTTAACATGTATTTATTACGGTATATTTATTAAAGTATGGTTATACTACTCAAACATGGTTGTTATAACGTAACATTCTAATAATGTCTTGGATATAGTATCCCCAACAAGAAAAATTTGAACAAGCCTAATTAAATACACCATGATAGATCCAAATATCTGTTTATTAACTGTCCTAAGCAAGTGTAACACCAGACAGCAGAGCTCCTAAAGGGTACTGTTAATTGATACTAACTAAGAGGGTTATTTTGTGAGACAGTAGTTTCTTACGTGATCTATTCCATTCGATGTTTAAGTTCCAACTCCCAAAAATCTCTAAACAAATATGGTTTTAAATACAAAAAATAATACCATAAACTTCATAATAACAAATTATAAGCGGCGGTAAGAATGGTTTTAATTTTAATTTTTAATTACCAAACCTAATTATTCAAAGCCTACTCTGACGTTAGCAAGTGGAGTAAACATGAAACTGTTTGAGCAAACATGGCAGAGCTCCCCGACTCAGAGGTGGGTGCAACTTTAAATCAATTTGAAGTTGGGCAAAGTTTGATTGAAGTTGAAGCTGTTACACACTCGGACTTCGTCATAGCTCTCTTCCTCTCCGTACCGTTTGTAACTTTTTAGAGTGTGTTTAATTCTCTCTGTATTGAAAAAAATTAAACGCGTTATCTCTTCACATATAGAAGGATCTATAGCCAATAAGCACTATTGTGTAGTAAACAGTATAAATCAGAGTAATACTACACCACAGCGATGTATTTGTATCTAATTTGGTTTATCTTCTATTAATGAACAAATAATTCACCTCCTCTACGAAGGAGGGTAGAAGGGGTTTAAATTTAACGTTTCAAATTGCAACCTCTATCTTTTGACGTATCACTTTAAAAGTATATTCATTAGAAATACAATGGCATGAAAAACACATCTCTACAAAACCCTATAAACAGTTTTGGGTAAATAATCCCTTACATTGTAATTCGGTCTAGAAAAAGACACCCCACACCAAAACTATGCACACCAGAAACATTAGATACTACATAAATAAATAAGCTGGGCTTCTCAAAGTATTACTAAACGATATCACGCATACATTGTGTTGATATGCGCAATAGCACAATACATTGCCATTGTACCTACAGATTGTTATTTTTTTGAGCTACATGCCCACTACTTTTGCTAGAAAACGCCGTACAGGTGTTTTCCTAGTGTCATTGTCTTTGTATTGAATAGCCCTTTGATATGACATGTTACAAGATAGGGGTTTAAGTTTGAAAATTTAAAGCTACCCGTTTCTACCAACCTGTGAAAAGGGGGGTGAAATTTGTGTTACACTCAGAAATTCCCAAAAACTAATTTAATAAGTCTGGTGAAGATTGTACATTCATATCACATTCCGTTTGGAATATATCTAGGCGTATCACAGCTTAATTTATACACTTAGATGTACGGGGTTGCCTATAACTTTTGCTAGGATTGTTGTAGATATATTTTGTTCGTTTCATTGTCTTTCTTTTGAATTTAACTTTCAAATTTTATGTCTAAATATAGAGATTTCAATTTGAAAATTTTAAGTGACCCTTCCTCTACTCCTCTTTGAAAAAGGGGGCGAAATATTTCTATTTTTGAAAAAGTTCATAAAAGAATGTTCATACTTATGGGGAAGTTTTTACATCGATATCGGATCTTATGACTTATTGTTATAAAACCTAGTTGCTTGCTTGGCTCTGTAGGAGATTTAAAGCTGCAATGTTTGTCCAGGCAATTTTCTTAGTTAATTGTTGTTACTCGGTTTTGTATTAAATCAGTTTTTAATATTCACCTTTAAAATAGTATATATCTATCTAGTTGACATGAATGTTATTTATGTTTAAAATATCCAACCAGTTTCACAAAAAAATAATAAAAACTAATAACTAAAAAAAGTAATAATTAATATCACTTAAAACAGAAGTTTAAAGATATCCCATAATTCGGCACCGCCCAATCAACACCCTTACCGGAGATTACGGTTTTAGAATGTCTTAACTAACTGTTATAAAACAGTTAAGTAAAACATGCAGTAATTTACCTCATGATTCTTTATGTTTTGTTTTAAGTTTGAGGGTTCATATACAAAACATGTTCGAAGAAGTATATTTTCTTGTGAACCGCATCAATGATGTTGGAACCATTTAAGCTTTCCTAAGTAATATCCTATTATTCCCAAATTTGTTACATTACGAAATAATATAAAAACCGTAAACACTTTTTAAATTAGAAGTGAGATTTTCTTTTCATAATATTGTTAATTTCTAGTTATTTTTCCTTATGATTATTTTTTATATTCATAACTTTATTAATGTGATTAAGAATTCATTCTAGTTCGAACATGTTGATATAATTAGAGCAACAAAACTATGAATTGTAGTCTCAAATTATATTCTAAATTACTTTATAGAATGTGGAATTTTTTCTTAGATCCTTAGTAATACCGCATGAAAAATATTTCAAGCTTTTCAGAATTAATGTAAAATTAAAATTAATTAAAATCTTTAGTTTATTGAACAAGGCATTTTTAATATTTGAATAACAAACGTGTATTGACGGTTCATCCTATTCTTTTTGTTGAAAGATAAAATTTTTACAGTATTTAAATAACAAATTTCACCAACCACTTTCATAAACTTACAAACTGCTTTGTCGACTTAATCAAGTCTGCAGTAAAGTTGGCAGCTGTGTTGGCTTACGTCTTTCATCACGAGATATATGTCACTCTTCATAATATTTTCAACGGAAATTATAAGTTTGATATTGTAAATTAGAATATAATATATTTATGTTCAACATTTTAAATTACTAATCAATTATAAGTTGTAGTATTTATATTAATTATAATATCCTATTGCGATGTTTTTCACATATAACAAAAGTTTGTCGTGGGTTATTTCAAAACCCACTTAGAATTAAGTTCTAATATTCTAATAATTCGAATATAATTATAATAATCTTTTGTGATGTTCTTCACATACAACAAGAGTTTGTATTGGGTTGTTTTAAAACCTAAGCCATTCGATGCTTCTCTGATTGCTATCTGTGATTGGTATATCGCAGACAAAGATCTGGGTTTGTATATCAAAAACAAAATAAAGTTTCTACCAGAAGTCCATTTCTTCAGCGGAACTGAGTCAATTATTGTTTTAACTCGGCAGTGGTTTACCCTTAATAAAATAAAATAAAATATTAACGTAAAATGTTACAGTTATGTTATAATAATCGTCAGTAATAGTAAAATGTTCGCCAAGGAATTCCACTGTACGACTTAAGTGTCTACAGATAGTTTTTATCCCTTGACTCCATGTCGGGCTTAAACATTGCACACGCTTATTGCCTCACGTCTCGACTGATTTGAGTGTTTTGGGACATCTGCTCAACAGCACGTCGTGGAGTTGAACTGTCTCCAGCAGAGCAACAGTGTGGACTGCGGTAAATGTACTATAAGTAATACCTAAGTTCTTTTTACAGCGATAAAGAACAATGCTTCATTTGTCAGAAATACTATATTCTTAGAAACTTTGGAATTACACAAAATTAAATACTAATTGTCGAAACAAAACAATTGTTGCTTATTGTTTTCGTCAAGAATAAATCTAACCTCTATACGACCAAAGAAAACATTAAAACCTTTTATGGCCATGAAGCAATAAAATAATGAAGTTTCTAGAAACGGAGTTCTTTGGCAGTCCGGGAGTCTGCGACATCATGGTCGGCTACAAGTAGCAAGAACGGCGCTCGGCTAGGACCTTGAACCCCAACAGCAGCAGAAACTAGGAGATAGCTACTCTGTCAGATCCCATTCCATGCTGGGAGCGACTTTCTCTCACGTTATGACTGGATTGTACGACGTACTCCTGTCACTCAATGAAATATATACTCTAGTGGTCGTCTATAATATTAAGACTATATTTGAGAAAACCAGATCTGTTTAAATTGTTCTATGTAACTTTGCTTATCATTTATGACGAACCTAGTGTTAATACAACTGTATATAATTTAAATATCAAAATATCTAAACTAAGTAATAACTACCAGCATGTACCTATAATTTCTACCTAGCATTTTCAAAGGTCTATCTAGGTTTAATCTACTAATCCTACTAAATAATTAACTAATCAAGGTTTAAATTTCAGCAAAAAGGAAAAGCTGAAGCTCTTTAATGAAGTTAAGAAAATTTTACTTACTAACAGGAACTGAACCAACAATAACTTTAGTGATACACATATTAATACTAATGTTACATTCATGGAAGCAGACAGTTCCATTACAAACAGTGATCTTATTTAAGAAAGTAATAGCTCATCTTTAAACTTCAAATCCCAGTCCAACCCACTGAGATATTACACGATTTAACAAAGAACAAATATATTTTTTCTCATAATAGGCGTAGTGCAGCCTCTTCAGAACAAATCTTTTCTCCGTCAGTTCAACAAATCGTTTCCGTCAAAACATACAAGGACTGGTAAAATAGTAGTGTTAACAGATGTGTTGCATGATGTGTATCAGACATCGGAGGATTATTTAAGTCAAGAACAAACTGAGGCTCTTGCTGCAACTTGATATAGTTTAGTCATTAAATGAAAGTTGTAACTTATTTTATAGTTAAAAAGACTTATTTCTTTGTGTTTTGTAGTCGTATTTTGAGTTTTGATTTTATTTTGGTTGACTGTTGCGTTAGGTGAAATGAGTGATTTAAAATGTGCTTAAAATATTTTGTAAGCAATTTTCAATTGAAAGGAAATATTTGGGTTTTTAATAATTATCATATGATAAGAATGAAGTGTATCAGTTGGGACTTGCAGCCAGGACAAGGTCTGGCTTAGCAGGCCTTATCAGTGATTAGTGTTGAAGCCAAGGAGAGCAGCCCGGCTGATAAACACACTGTTCTAATTTGAACTCTGATAAGAAATTTGTTACTTATTGTGTCCTATACTGACTACACTTCTCTTAAAAGTGGTCAGTCAATTCCGGGTTGTTTTAGTTATGGTAAGTATGTACTGAATATAATGGAATAAATTCATTGATTTTCTATTAAGCTTGGAACATCTCTGAATATCATTCATTAATCGTGGTTTTCGCCACTGAGGATTTCTGATCATCTCGATAATTCAAGGTCCTTTGTAGGCCAAGATAATAAAACGTATTTTTAATAATATTATTAACCAAGAGCATTAAAAGAAACAAAACATGGAGACGTTGCATTGTAAGATGATGGTAATCACGTATAGTTTCAAACTTTGTTCAGAGTTGGTTTTAACGTAATTTGCCATGATTATTAAAAAAAGGATTTGACCGAATTTGAAAAATTCTGTACACTAGTACGGTCGTTTAGAACTAGTTAAAATTTCCTACCGTTAAATTTCTTAACCTTACCTTTACTGGATATATTGCACTTTTTTAACGACTTAGAAAGTTGTAATTTAACGTATAATTTGTTCAATTATCATTGTGCAAACCTGAATCATTTAATCCATAACATCTCTTTCCGATATTTTTAAACACAGGTTTAAGGAGCGTTATACTTGTTAAAACAAAGCCCCAATAATTTTGAGTGTTTTGGGCTGACATAAGAGAGGGAAGATATTGCACACAGAACAAACAGGAAACAAAGAACAACTCAGATAAATTGCTGGCGGGTTGAAGTCCTGTTCAATCAAGCGAAAGATCCTCATTGTTTGCTTTGTTCTATTATTTCCACCTATTGACATATTTTGTGTAATTAGTCTGAATTATATAAATAAGTCCATTTACATGATTGTTTTTATAGATTTAATTTCTAAATGTTGAAAATTTAAAATGACTTATTAATATGATGTATTCCCTTGAATACTCGTTCTCAGTAATACACTGGAATTTATCCTAACGTACCATATAGTACTTTAGTACTTTTTCCGTGGTAAAAAGTTAGTACTACAACCAATTGGCTGATTAACTGTTTTGTAATTTCCATCGGGGTAAAATATACTCACTTTACCATAGTAGTCATTAGATTACTGTAGAATTTTAAAAAAATGGTAGGTACTTTGAAATATCAGAAACATGTAAGCGAAATAGTGATATTGGTTAAAGGAGTAACTTGCTTATGTTTTTAAAATTAATTTCAAGTAAATTTGGAGTTTAATTAAAATGAGAAAGGTGGATTATTATATTTTTAAATTATACATTTAAGAAATTGTTCCTAATAAACCTACGTACATGATATTTTGAAACAAATATTGTTATATGTTATCCAATAATTCAGGGTTGATGGATAAATCTGTTCTGGCTATGGTATTACTGCAATTAAAACTATTTTAGAAAGGAAGTTTGATATTGATCAAATAAAACTCATAAAGTATTTTAGGTCAAAGTTTTTATATTTATTTTTTACAAAATGAAGTACAAAATTACCCTGTTAAGAAGATGCCCTATAAAGCGAAGCAAAGATTGTGGTTTTATAATCTCTGGACAACTTAAAGTCCTATTAGCGTGGCAGATCTTGTTTACGACTCGTCATTTATTTAATTTGTTGTCTCTCCCTTGAGATAGGAGAAGATTTAACTGCAAACATCTCTAATTTCTAAAAGTTCTATGATCATTTTAGATAATAGCTCGCGATCAATTGACCCTACCTCCTTTTGTATTAAATCGTTGAATATGGAGTGTGACTTGAACGTTAACTTCTCGATCAATTGACCCTTGTCCAGCTGATAACGACAGTGATAATAGTGGCCGTGACGAAGTTATGTAATCCTGCTTTTCCAGTCCCTTACCTATCCATAGCCGTGCCGCACTGATAGGCCGAGAAAACGTGTCAGTGTTCGTGTAGATTTCCGTGTTTGTTGTTTTAATTAATGGCACGCCTAGTGCAGGAACATTTCAACAATTGTATTACTGTTTAAAAACTAATGTTGTAACATCAAAACGCGTGTGAAAAATATTGTTTTTGGATTGCAGAGTAAAAGTATGTAAAAACATATTTAAACACTGCTTCTTGGAACTCAGTAGCTAAAACATACATTTGGATTATTTATCACATAAATATTTTGACATCAAGTCCATCACTATTTTTCACACTACATTCTTTACTCAAATTTACATTTGTATAACATTTTTTCATATTTTTAATGATTATCGGTTCACTGTTGACACCATATAAGAATTATATTATATTTTAAACTATGTCTAGATTATATCAATACATATTTTAAGAATAAGATGATAAGGAGTCCAACAAACTTTGTAGTATGAGTAAGACTCTAAAGAAATTATATACAAGATACAAGTGCCTCGTAAGTGTTGAAGATTCATTCGAGGGTAAATATATTTACCCAAAATTATGTTGGTATTGAAAAATGATAATGAACGATCAGCGTAGACAAATTAATAATTTTAATACTGGAATAAAATTATTAAATGGTTTTAAAGGCTTATTCACAAATTAGGGAAGTTTTATCAGTGGCTAAATCTCAACATTATGAAATATTTCATCTTTATTAATACTATCTCAATAATAACATAGTGGCGAGGCGCTGTGAAGCAATACAAGTTGATAATAGACAACGATCTCTAGTTCATCAGAGAAGTCGTAAAACCAAGGATCGCATTAGTGGCTGAGATGCCGGAGATTGTTTTGAGTCCATCCTCATCAAATCCTGGAGAACAGGAAGTTATCAGGCTGATTTATATAGAATGATATATTTTGGCATTGATAAACTCTACTAAGCACATTATCAAAATCAATTACAGTTACACTGATCATATTGCAAACTGTGTACAAGAGGTTAAAATAAGGTTTACATCTATTCTAATTTTCTAAATTAAATTATGAGTTGTCAGTTCAAGCACTGATGTCTGCTACGGATTATGTGATGATAGTCATGTGGCTTTCATCTTGTGGCTGAAGTTATGCTTGTGGAATAATCTTGAGAGATTACCTATTATTCCCATTTAGGCGGCTCCGTTTTTCCTGTGCATTTTGCTATCGATTATTGCTACAAAATGGAGAATTATAGACAAGTTTCTATAATTAATAAACAATTATCAGTTGTTTAAGAATTAGAGTTATTTTTATTAAGTACATGTTGTAGAGGTAAACCGCATGAAATAGATGTTCAACGTGTTTTCGTGATTTCCGGCTATTTAGTATTACAACAATATGACATATTTTGACCTAGATTGTATTTATGTTTTAGATTAGTTTAAACCAGAATAAGTGGCTACATTTAACAGTTCGATACGTTGTGTCTTTGATTTTGTTGTTTTATGTCTGTACGATTGTAAATATCAGGGTAACCCCACAAACCAGCTGATAAAACTGAACTTATACGTTATTTTTTCTTTATAGTTCCCTACTGTAAGTAAATTATTAATTTTAAAATGTTCAATACTTAAAAGTTTCCTTGTTACTGTTAACTAACTCATAGTTTAGGAAATATACACACGATAAAAAATAGGTTCAATACAGTTTCCTATCTTTTTATATCAGAAAATATATTGTATATACCGTTACAGTTTCCTTATTTGGCTTTACTAATACTGAATAGGCTATCATATAAAAATATCTCTTTCAGCACAGTCGGAAAAAGTATATTTCAAATGTTGCGTAATATCTACATATTAAAAGGAAGATGCATTATTAGTTTGAATGTTCAATTCACCCAAACTGTTAGGACAATAACTTTTAATGTAAGCATGTTAATGCAATAGCAACACTCAAATATTTAAAAACTCCATAGTTTAAAAAGCTTACAAGATAAAATCTGTTATAAGTATATGGGTTATTTGGACGATTCAACGGTATATGTTTCTAAAAATTTTAATGGTTACCATCCTGAAACCTTAACAGTGATCGAAAACTAAGTAAGAATAATTTTAGCTTCGAATTAATTTAGAGTGATTTTTAAAGAAAGGTGTCAGTATTGATTTATGTTATAAAATACTCGATATAAAATTTAGCCTAATTGTATATAACCGTTAGTTGAAATTTTTAGTTAGTTAAGCCTCGCCAACGAACTCAACCAAGCCCTATGCAATTACTGTTTTTGCACCATATTAAGTCTGAATCTATTAACAAGAAAGGTATTAATTGTGTTCAAAACTATTCCTACAATATTATATACTTTATAACGTTTTACGCCAGGTATCTGGAAATCTTAAGAGGTATAAAAATACATGCAATTAAACGTCATTGTAAATTTTTCTAAAAATTCAAAATATCTTTTACAAAAAGTTAATTTAGGAGTATTGAACAATTACGGAAGTTATTGTGTTCAATAACACGCGTTATGTTGCACAAGTTCATACTCATACATTAGATTTATTTAGAATTAGAGTCATCATGTTTTGTTCTAGTAATTTCCAAAATATCGATAAAACATTAAATATAATAAATAAACAATTTAAATACTGTTATTTGGTTTTTATTTCAAATTTATAATAAAAACGAAACAGAAATTGGAAATTATTAGAATTAGTGAAATTTTTAAATAACGCTAATGTAGTTTACTATGAAACAACTCAAAAGGAGAAACTAGTTACAATTTGTTTGTTAATTACTTATCAATATAAGATTGGTTTTTAAATAGGTATTTTATTAGATACTTATCATCTTCAACTCTCAGGATATGTCGGTCAGAGTTTTGGTCGTTATGTTCTCGTTTACAAAATATTTATACAATTTTATTGTATGCATTAAATAATTTCTAAATTATATTACACATAGTATAACTACTTTCAGTTGAAAATTTAAAACTAATTCATTTATTCAACAAATATCAGTAAAAACTGAGTTTGCACAAAGTGAAATCCCCTTTTCTTCTCCAAAGTGCTTTCTAATGTGAGTAAATACAACATTCTTATTGCGTTATTCATATAAAGATTCAGATATTCCTGATATCACTTCTCTTGAATATTTTATTATGTTATGTATAACTTAATCTTCTCGAGTTTTATTTACAAATACATGGAGCATTTTCATTTTAAAGCAAATTTATTCGTCTCTAGTAAACTTAAAAATGTAGATTGATTTAATTTAAATCATTAGCTATTTTTAATTGTAACTGTAAAAATGGCAGGTTATATTGGTAATTTGTTGCCGATTGTCTGTATATTGCTTTAAACTGCATATTACAATTTAGCAACACATTTTTGTCTTTAAGAAGGATTTTAATTCTCCTTAAGTTTGGAAGTTTAAGTATAAATACTTGTATGTAACATTTGTATCAAAAAGTTTGTTTCATGCATAGACTATAGTATACAATGTTATTCTGAGACAGCCAGAAATATGTAACAAATTTCATATTACTACAGTCATAAAACAGTATTTTACGATTATGAACCTTGTACTTTATAAAACAAATTGAGAAATAACAACTCAATAGAGAAAAAACTTAAATATATTGTTTAAAATATAAGGTAGAATGAGATCAGCTCCCATAAATCTTGATTTTTCTGTCAACATTTACTTGGTATTATTAGATTTAATTTATTACGTGACGTTAAACTTTTTTAATATTTTTTAATTGTTACTAACTCAAAAATACACAAAATAGATATGCGAACTCATTTTCTTGATATATGCTTTAATCTGTGGTGAGACATTTTTCCCTATATATGAGATAAATCTCTCAGTCAGTCACTCATTACTAATTCTCAAACTTCCCGATTTGTTTTAAATTTGAAGTTGCTTTAGGTATTCCTCATGTCCCTGAATAGAAAAACTAATGCAAGGAAATCAACCAACCACAAGGACTGAAATGGGGATGAAACTTCTAGAAGAACTATATTTTTTACAATTAACTAATATCCTTCAAAGATAAAAATAGATACACACGTGCCTCATTATTTAAATAGGACATTAATTTAGCTTTTAATAATGAGCAATGACAGTTTTTGGATTGTTTCGTATAAACTGTTTTCAAAGCCTTCTGAATCTCACTACATTAACATTCGAGAGGGTTGTAGAAGCAGATAACGTAGTAGAAAAGGGTTTAGTCGTCACCAGCATGGAGGAGGTGGTAGTTTGATAATAGTTTCTAAGGGCTTCTCTGCCTATTGAAGTTCCAACTTTAAATAATTTACTCATCCTTCAGCACTAACAACTTTTCTCTAGTGATTAGTAAATTATCATAACTTAAAAATAGTGATCGAAAATAAGTGACTAATAAATGTCAGCATAGAGTTGAACTTTTATTAAAGAACTCAAAAACTTAAATTTATATTATAGTATCAGAATAAATTTACTAATCCAACATTAGCATATAAATAAACCCCATTTTTGGGGGGCAAATTTTAAAACCTTGAAGGCTCAGAGGTTGGCCGCAACTTTAAAACCATGAAGTTTCATTGAAGTTGAATTCGTTACCGACACTATCACGGACATTACTCACAACACAAAGTTTAATACGTACCTAAAGGCGGATTCAATTTTACACGTATGATTTCTACAATTGGTAAAATTCATAATTATTGTCCAGTAAAAATGCAATTAAACACAGTATTTTTTGCAAGCCAGGTTTAATCAATGTATTTGTATTCTTAGGTTATTTACATCGAAATAAAAAAGAAACTAAAGCTTATTTTGTAAATTCCAATGTATTCCATAGAATGAAGGTGTTACCAGCCAAGCTGCAACTCGCTTGCCTCCATCCCAACACTTTGTGGTTTACATATAGACAAGTTGTAAGTACATCAGTTACTGACTGCTTATGTTGTTGTTTAAATCAATGCTTTCTACGGAAAAATTTAGTATCATAATATAATATTCATAATATTAGCATGTGTAAAGTACATTATAAACATTGCAATGAAATTTATTTATATAATTGCGAATGAAGGCCTAAAAGTAGATCATTAACATAGAAAGAGAAAACTACAATACTGTAAACATACAATACAGTTTGAAGTACAAAAGAACAAAAATAAGTATCATTACCAGAATCAAAGAGACTTAAAGTAAATAAATGAAAGAGCTAACTGTGCCATTTGTTGTTATGTAGAGTTTCTGCGGAAGCAACACATTTTCACTAACCTTAATGATCCAGTGACATATATTAGCTTTTATGTACACGAGTATGTATTTTACACTAAAAGGATTAACTTACTCTAGTGATTAACTTCGTGCATGTAATCAGCTGTTTTATTCAATAATGCCGTCTGTAAAATATATGAAGTCAATTTAGTTTTTTGTTAAAAATTGGTATTTAAAATTTTATGTGTATGGATTGAATAAGGTTTAATATAAAACTGGAAAATTTGTCTTGAAAATAAGAGCCCTCCCATCAAAATATATTTGTCACTTTCGATAAGGTAATTAGGCCAGAATTGTTTGTGTTAGCCTTTTTGCTACCACTGAAAGAATACATTGTGGTTGGTTATGTGGTTTACCCTTGCTGTGGCGTACTTCTTGTAAATACTTAGGCAGAATCTTTCTGTTGGATTTCGAAACCAGGTTTTAAAAATTATATTTGTAGATTACTATTTATACATTTCAATACAAGTAATCCATGATACATAAGGTTTTCTCGTAGTTTGGCTAAACAAAAGTTTGACATGATAAATAATAATATATATTATTAGGTAAATTAAATGTATGTGTTTATTTGGAAAATTTATATAGCAAGAAAATTAAGCTTATCCCTTGTGAAGCCAAGGAAATATAATCATTCATAATAATTGAACAAAGAGATTTTTAAAAGTTCGTAGGCACTATAAACACGTATTTCATTTGTTTTATTTTAATATAAACTACTACTTAATATAAAACAAGTTAAGGCCTTAAATTTAAAGCTCAGCAGCTTTTGAAAGAACATTAAATTATAAGAGAAGCGCACAGAGTTTTCAACAGCGATCAGTGAGCGTATTACCTGATTCAACAAAGATTACTCAAGTATGAAATTACGTTTCAAAACCTGGAATAATTCAAGCAGAATGTTGTTCACTCATAATTTTCATGGTAGCCTATATAGGTTAAGTACAAAACCCATTCCAAAATTAATGAAAATATTTTACCTGTTATATTATTTCAAGGTCATACCTGCAGAACTGATAAACGTTTTTATATCCCTATTTAGGCAAAGCTTTCATAATTCTGGAATATATTCTTATTGTGTACAATCTCATAAAATTCTAAAGAATTTGAATTTTTTCAAAGGACTTTATAAAATTATTTTAAAATTGATTATTTAATATTAAAAGAGACGTTTTGTTCAAGGAATTTTGAGCTAGAATTGTAATGCTATTACCGAAAACATTTGTTCCTGATGTTTGAACACGTTACTTGTAACTCATTTCAAAATGAAAAGTTAGTTGGGTAGATACATACGACTAATACAGCTTAAATGAATCATATCAAGGATTATTTACTAATCAAGGTGAAAGCCAAAACCCTAAAAATTAGACTAGCTGGGTTATGTATTTTGTACACACTTACATAGAAAGGTGAGAATACTTTGAATATAAAAAAACACGTAGATACTTTAATCTACTTTCTACAAGCATTTCGTCCTTTATATTTTTTATTAATACTTTATCTGTAATATAAACATTTCATATTATTAGAGTGTATTTTTTTCATTTCATATAAAAGTTTATTTATGGTCTAATATTGTACTGTTAATGTTGTTAACTAAAATAAGTACTAAATTTTAGTTTCAAGAAGTGGCATACTTCCAAAATTTATATTTCATGGTAATGTAAATAGAGTCTACTCGAAACGTAGTCAAAAAAAAACGAAAAGCAATCAAGCATATTGCAGGCTACCTTTGTTTACGTGAGGGTCTATAATCAGCATCATAGCTTTCACAGTCAGTTAGGGCAAACATTTCAGTACAATTGCCTCATACACTCAACATACACAGTGAGTGACTTCGGTGCTGATAAGTAATTAGATTTTCTATTCTGTTTGATGTTTCAAGTAAAATGTGTTTTAAGTTAAGTATTTATTTGGAAGATTTCATAATTTGTATAATACAAGACGCGATATTTAAGTGTCAAGCTTTTAACAAACATTGTTAAAGACGTATATGAATATATTAGGCCCTTTTTTAATACCACTGAAGTCACTTGTAGAAGTAATACAGGCATCACACTGGAAATTTATGATTAATACCTTTGTAGTGATTGTCAATATTTTATAATGGTTGATACAACTATACTTATAATATTTTTTTCGTCTGGTGAAAGAAAAATTTTTAATAGATTATTTATCTTCAAGCATTCCATAGAGTTTAAATACAGTTTCAGTGATCTAGTAATTAATGTGTTAGCGCAATTTTTTGTTTTCTGTCCAAATAAACTGTGACCAATCAAAAGCTCAAATGTTTGTAAATAGAGATATAAAAACTAATAAATTAAATCAAGTATATTCTTTCAAAGAAAACATTATTATGCTGAAAAACAAAAGCAAACTTTGTGCTCATCCGTTTTAAGGTGTGAGATGAATTTAAAACTTCCGTTCAGCTGTCTGAATATTTGCCTGGTAGTCTATTTTTAAATATTTTTTTTTAAATATACATATTTTGTACATAACCTAAATTACACGTAGGCAACGTATTTTACGATGAAGGGCGTGTCCTAAGTTATGAGGACTTGGCTAAATGATTAACTAGTCTCACTATCAGCAGGATATTTAAAGAACTATTTCGTCTTTAGGCTTTTGATTTTGCATGACATTTCATTTCTAAATAGACAAAAATTATTTTAGTAATGATGTATTTATATTCATGGGAATTTTTCTGTTCTGCCTGTCTGGGGGATGTACGTAACTCTTTCTGCCTGATCGTCTGTATGTCCGTGGGACATTTTGGGAATAAAATGAGATATAGAAAGTTTGTATGCAATTTTAGCGAAACCTGTTACGTTATATGTGATCAAGTGTACTCTTATCTCATAAAATTTGTATAATACGTAATATATAACTACATATTAAATACGCAAAAAAGTTTGTAATTATTTAGCATATAATAGTTGTGTAGTTTATTCGCTAATAAATCTATCTCAAATGACTTAATTGTATTTTTATATTTCATCTTTGTCCTTTAGGTATATGTATATATCCATGTATGATTGAATATAAGAAACAAGCACGTCAAAGTTAACAATGAAATAGTTTAACTAATAGGTAATGTATTTATGAGAATACATACAGAAGTAAAACGAATTATTCTAAAGCACTGGAATTGGTTTCTTTCCTTGCTTTATCATTTATGTCATTATCTGTGATAAGCGTATGTCATAACCTCTAGCATGTTGCGTGAGTTTAAAGCAATCAAACTAAGTCCATTACTGTTTTCCGACTGCTCACTGCAGCGCTAGTGTCGCCTCAACACTTTGTCAGGTGTAATTGCACCGCCTTAATTATCCTCTATGAGCTCAACTCAAAGACTTTCACAGTAATGAAAACAGCGTAATGACCTTAAGTCAACCGATGCATTCTTTTTTTGACAACGACGCCTTCTCTTGGTTCTTGTATGGAAGTCTTTAAGCGCTTAAAAACCTATTGACAAAGAGGAAAATATTGTTTTCAAAATAAAGAACGAACTACTACATCTTATTCTAAGGTAATGCAATTGAAATTTTGTTGGAATTATCATTTACTTTAAAGTCGTCGTAACTATCAAAAATAATACCCCTGAAGACAGGAAAAGAAATATTATTTCTAATAATTTATTATTTAAGTAAACTGGGTTGAAGGTCTTAATGCCATGGATTTTCAAAAACTATATTTATCAAATATATTCCTAAAGAAATAAATTATACAAATAAATGTAAATAAATTGTGATATTTCTACAGAAATTTTCGTGTACTGCTGTATTTAATAAATAAACATACTATCTGTAACTGTATCATGATTTATCCTGATTATAAGAAGTGATCAAATTCTGTGTTATTGCTTACAATGCTGAATAGAATGATAGCATTCTTTTTCTACTTTTATAAAGGTATCTCAAGTTGTTATAAAAAATATATTTATGTAAATAAGTTCTTTATACCATGCCAATCAAGCTTGATTGCCTCAGCCTAATTTTTGTCATATAATAATATATACTTTTCTGCGTATCACAGAAGGCTATTGTTAGTTTATCACTTTACTTTACTATGCATACTTTGAGCTATTATGGATTTTAGCAACAGGACTTCTTACATCGAATACTCGGTACTATGTAATAGGAATACGACTATGCAATACTTGTTTTAAAGTGTAATAATTTACGTTGATTAAGTAGATGAAGTAAAATGAAATAAAATGAAAAAAACGATTTCCTTATAAAATTAAATACAACTCGTTTAATTGTTGATAAATAAATTAGGACGTATATTTTTTAACATGTGGGTACTTTATAAGGTATATTAATAAGAGTAAATTTTCGAGAGCACTAATTAAAAAATTTACAGCCTTATACTATGAAATATTTCATTTTGTACCATTTTCAAATAAATCATAGTTTTGTTACGTATAAATTTAAAAACATACGATTATTGTGTGGATTCCTAAGTATTAATGCATGAAAATTAATAAGGAAAACTTTACATAATTTAAGCTATGATATGCAAATATACAGTAAATGTTTAATGATTACTGTCTGTTAAGCGCTCCTGCGGCAAGGAATTTGAGTCCTGAAACAAAGTAAGTAGTCAAAGCTGGAATGACAGCTACAGGCGAACACGTGTGTGTGTGTGTGTGTGTGTGTGTGTGTGTGTGTGTGTGTGTGTGTGTGTGTGTGTGTGAGAGAGAGAGAGAGAGAGAGAGAGAGAGAGAGAGAGAGAGAGAGAAAACACGGGAGCTCACACTTGCTGTTCCATTACCACCTGTGACGTAAGTTGACTAATTTGAAAGTTTGTGCTGTTCTAGTTAAATTACTAACTCTCTCGCATCAGAATAAATTAGAACTACTTTGGAAACCAATTTGAATAATTTTCTAAGTATGTTAGTAATGAAGCTTATGTTTAAATATCTAACAGAAACATTTTTAATTAAATTCTAGGTATCAGGGGAGAATGAACTAACTTCTAAGTGATTGATTTTTATACATCAGTAATTGGTGATCAATTTTCCAAGCAGAATAAGAACAAGATAAACCAACTGTAATAAATACCAATAATCCTTTTTTAAATGTACTTATATATTTTTAGCAAACATCTGTCTAAACCATCTCATTATATTGCGACTAATTCGCATTCAGGGTGCACAATATAAATCTCTTCTCATTGGCCTTGTTTCCGTCATGAAAATTAAATCAAACCCTGCATGGACGATCCATACATTTTTTTGAATTTTTTATTCACTTTCCGATAAAAAGTTAGGGACTATACTGAAAATCTTCAAATATGAATTTCTTTCGTACAACCCTCTAAAGAATGAACATTTAAAAAGTACGTACATTTTAAAAACATTTTATTTTATCTCAAATTCACAAATACGGAATTTTAATTGATGCTACCATACATATCTATTTCAAACAACACACTTAATAACATATCAAATTACCATGTCCATGCATTAATTCCAACCATCACTATACATAAATATGAAAAAAGTAATCAAGATAAGTATTTATAGTTCATAATTAATCTGTTGTGTTTAACAATATTTTTTATAATGTGAATATTTGGACGGTTCAAAATATGCATAAGAATAATATTTTTGTCTTCTTCGTATGGATTGAGCTTTTTTACTTAAGTTTCTTCGTATTGAAAAACTAATATTATTTCGAAAATAAGAATTTTCATCTATCAAACTCATATAGTCGCATAAAAGTAGTGATACTGAGAAGTTTGTACAGGCTATGAAAGTAATTTCTCTATTCCAAAAACATATTTTTTATTAAAAAATGTTCACTGCTTTTTCACAATAATCTATTATACTTGTATATCGCTTTCATTTAAATTCATAAGAATTTTTAAAATGGTTAAGATAGTTGTTTAAAATATATTTCACCGTCGATCTTTTATTATGGATTTATAACATTAAACAGATTTACGCGATTATAATATTGTCTTCCTCAATATATTTGTTCATAAGACAAAATGAGTATGTATATATGACTTTATATATATATATATATATATATATATATATATATATATATTATTCTGTAATTGTATACAATGTTAATAGTTGCAATTCAAATCATATTCGTTAGTACTAATATAATAAACATTGATAATTACAAGCCCCATTCACATACCTATGACCCTAGTATTTAAGCAAAATATGCAGTTATTATCTTTATGAATAAGAGACCTATATTTCCAGGTTTAAATGCTTTATTTATCTGAGATTTGTCTGAATTGATGTTCAATAGAGATTGAAGTCACGCATAAGAACCGTTCTATCAGAGCAATATATCAACACGGAACACAGAACTATAAGCTATGGATTACTGTGTCGAGCTGGTAATGTATAGAATACACGGGAGTATTCCATGTGTTTAACCAGGAGGGCTGAACGCTTAGCCGCGTGCAACGCATCTATCACTCTCAATGGTCAAATTTCAATACGTTTATTTAAAGGCACGATACAAATTTGGTTTTTAAGCTCTTTCAATTTAAAACTTTTTATCCGATTTTCATCAAATATCAAAGAGGTAATTTTTATTACCAGATCGTTAGATAAGCCACTCACTCGAAGGACAATAAAAATGTTAATTTCTGTCTATATTTCTACTAGTGTCTATACTTGAAATTTTGCTTACAGCTTCATTTCAGCTTAAGCAAAATCAAGTTCGATTAGGTTACATGTCACTCTATGGATTTGGTAACAATAATGCCAATAAAAACACTAAATAATTTAATTTACAATCAAACTAAGGAAAGAGCATTGTAATAATAATATTAGTTACAACCTTAGCAAAGCTTGTTATGTAACACGTTATTTGATGTCCTTATTGTAATTCTCATACACACGTATTCTTTTAACTATTTACAGAATTTTCAAATTATAGGTTTATTTTATTTTATTTTAATTCAACACAATTATTAAGATTTACGTTAGTTGTTACAAATATATTTTACCGTCTTATTATGGATTAATAGCGTGAGTACATTTACACGATTATAATTTTCCTCTACAAAATAGTTATTCTGAAGACAATATGAGTAGCTGTAACATTTATGGAATTGAATCGAATTGAATTGTTTTATTTCCAAAAGCTTACATTTCAATAGGTTTAAATTTTTTATTAATGTAATTTTGATAGTTATCTCTATAAAAAAGATAAGTAACTTTAAATAATAGTATTTTATATCGGGTTTCTGTGGGTAGTTGTTCACTAGAGATTGAAGTAGCGAATAAAAACCGTTCTGTCGGAGCAATATATCAATACGGAACACAGGACTATAAGCTACGGATTACTGTCGAGCTGGTAATGTATAGAATACACGGGGGTATGCCATATATTTAAACAGGAGAGCTGAACGCGTAGTCGCGTGTAACGCATTTGTCAGTACTTACTGGTGGAATAGTTTATTTATTAGGATTAATATGTGTATTTAAAAGCACGATAAATATTTGTGCTTTAAATAAAACAAATACATATATGTGTGTGTTTTTAAACTCTCCAAATTCAATCCTTTTCACCCAGTTTTCACCAAATACCACACAGCTTATTTTTATGTTCGAAAGGTTTATCGAGGGACAATAAACCCTTTAATTTTTGTTTGTCTGTCTGGCTACTCTACATCTCGAAAGCGAACTAATACATAAACTTGAAATTTGCTTAAAGCTTAATTTGTACATAAGCCATATCAAGTTCTATTATGTCCATCCACGGATTTTTATCAGTGTTAAAATTTTTGCAATGGTCTTATTGGTGAGAATAACGAAAATGAAAACAGAATAAATAAATTTACAGAAAATAGAAAATTTTTTCAATAAAATTAGCTATAGACAAGAAATTTTGCTACAGCCTTAGCGTTTTCACACGTTTTCATACATTTTCAATCTTGTTGAAAATAAAACTTATGCAGAATAACTTAAATCAGTAGTTCTTAAAACAAATCACACTGATGTCCAGGAATGGAAAAACAGGATCACTGCTGAATGCAGACGCTTAACTAGAAAACCTTTTAGAAAGGTTAGACAATAATTTGAACGTAGGTAATTATTTTTTCTTGAACTAAATTAGCTACAAATTTGAACATATGATTTGAAGTATACAACGGATTAAAAACAGTATTCAGTGAAAAATTCTGTTGTTATTAGTAGTAGTACATTAATTTGTAGACTAATAAATGTTAAGTAAGTACTTACATGATCACCTGCTGATACCAAACGTATTGGCCAATTTTATTTTTTTTTCCAAAAGACAGCATTTTATGAACTTCAATTTAATATGTCACAAAGTATTAGTTGCCATCTCGCAATTTTGGCTTTAAAAACGGGGGGAATGGGGTTGAGCACCCCCATTTTGAAAATTATTGTTTTTAGTCCCCCAATTAGTACTATACACTACCGTTTACAACATCAGGATATTTAGGCTATAAGTCTTTAAATACGAGTTTTAAGTTTTTAAATGATGAACATCCTTTATATATTTCACATGTCATGCTAAAACATACATGTAAAATTTCAATAAAATCGTTTGAATATTATACGTGTGAAAGCGTAACAAACAACTAGCTCAATTTCGCAATTATAATATATATTAACCCACTGTAATAGGCTTAGATCCCAGTTCAACTAGAAACCCTAGTTAAAATTTGGGAAGTTACATGAACATTTAGTATTAAACCTTAAAAATATATATTATATTTATATATAATTCTTACTTTTATAGTTACATGGTATTCGAAAGTTTACAATTACATAGTATTCCGAAAAAGCTATGTGTTTTAGCCTGATTTGAAAAGAACACATACAATTTGAAAATTAAACTTGTATGAAGCCCCAGAGTAAAGTTTATACAAGCAGTGTAAGTTCACAACTTAGTTATGTGACTCAAAAACTAGTTTTCAAGAACATATTCAAGACATACGTGTACCCTGTGAAGGTATTCTTTTTTAATGTTGCTTACTGTACGTACATATTGCAATTGTATAGTGTTATACTTATCTGTTTCGTTAAATCGATATTTCATAATATTAATTGTAGTGCTGGAATACAAGCCCAAGCTAGTACTGCAAAAATACGTAATGTATTTGATAGTACATGAGAGTTCGTAATTATGTTGAAACTTGTCAGTAAGTAGAAGCATTTTTGTTAACATAAAAACTTTTCAGGATCATTAGTTTACCAGTTAGTATTTAATTATTCTCTTTTATGATACCGCGCTCTTATACCTCCACCTATTTCATCGAGATTCACTCGTTCCTTATTTCCCTCTTATTCTCATAGAATTTTAGGGTCCAAACTGCTAAATGCTTTGTATTAATTGTTGTTCAGGAAAGAGCACACCGGCTCCTAATCGGAGGAGGTATCTGATGTTGCATTTGATTTTGAGGGAGGAAATGATTACTATAAAAGGTGATGTTTAATTTGTTATTCATCACCTAATTTTAACATCATAATAAAATTTTTCTTCATTCGAACAGGAATTCATGAGAATTCCCTATAAGTGATACTTTACAATACGATAGTATGTATGGTGAAACCAGTTATATGGAGCACATATAAATACCGATGGGTTTTTACTAAATCTTGTCACTGCACGTTTCTAAAGAGTTTTTAAAATGTATTTTGTTGTTATTTCTATGTAGTTGGTTGTTATTTCTTTGTAGTTGTTTGTTGTTTCTTTTTTGATTTTTATATATTTATATTGTTATAGTTTTATTTATTTATACATTGTCATATAGTTGTAATGTCCATATTTAATAGTATTGTAAGTAAACCTAAACTAACGATCTTAAAATTAATTGAAACTGCCTAGATTTAAGTATATTATTATTATAATTATTAGGTTATGCCAAATTACTTCCCGCACGCATCTAAAAGGTGCATGGGAGTGTTAAAAACTACATGTAATAGTTTGTTTATTTATTTATTCTTTGGAAATTTCTCCTCTTACTTTCTTGTAGTTTATTACAAGCTCTCCCTCTTAAAAACGTTACTATTAACACTCTAGTCAAAATGAACATTTATATAAGTTTTTTGTGTCATAACAATTTTTCATTTTTTCATTGCTCGGCCATTTCCCGCAAATCTAATGCTTTCACAATCAGTTGCATGTGAATTCTGCACAATAACACAATCTATATTTACAGCAATACGAAACAATGTCTAATAACTTTCAGTTTAATTAGAGTTAAGCTATACGTCTAACAACAAATATCCATGCATAATTTCAATTCTAAATGTCAGTTTGTTCTCAATATATTCTGCTGACAGACTTACAGACAGATTAAAATATTTTCAACCTCTCTGCTGAAAGATGTCCCTTTACTAACCCTCAGTCAATAAAAATTGACTTAAGAATTAATTAATGGTACAGTAAATACTGTCTACAGTATTTTAGTATATTACTTTTAAAATGAAGTTCCAAAATATATCTCCAGCTTACTGGAACTTTTATTATTTGAATACAGCTATAAAACGCTATAACTAATAACGAGCTATAATTTAATTGACCGTGGCAAGGTATTCTGACTTTACATTGTACATAAATCTTAATTTCTACAAAGACAAGAACGTATTCTATGATGGTGTATGTCTAGCAAGTTCTATTATTTGTATTAGTCTGTCCCCATATCTGCCCACAAGACATCATGAGAAAGAAATGTGTTATATAATTGAAATTTTGAATCCCGCGAACACGTTAAACGATACATGTTGTAGCGTACTAGTAACTTGTAGTTATAAATATAAATTTATTTAATACTTCAATGACATAAAGGACATTTTTAACACTGGATAAGTTGGGTTTTAACACCAAAGCTTACGACATTTAGAGAGAGGAGGCAAAAAATATCAATAAAATGTTTTACAAATGAGTTTTTAAAAAGAAAGGATATATCAATATTATATATGCATTAAAATTTGACACTGCAGTTTTCGAGCAAAGCAACAAGAGATTAAGTCATGTACATGATGCTCGATATGTTAGTGAAAACATTTATAATCGGCTGAGACGTCTGTAACACGGAAAACCTGGTGGACAGTACAACATTTAACAATGATTTTGCCCAAAAGTTATCAACATAAGTTATATACGATGTTCTTGGAACTAAATTCTTGGCGGATTAATAACCTAACTGGCACGCGATAGGTTACTTCCCCACATGACGTTTTTCTCTTGGAAACTTTGTAGCTGAACATGTTGCTGCCAACAACACCTCGAGCGCCTTGTACACGAATTTAAGAACCATATAACATATTATGTATTTGTAACATCTAAAAGCGCTGCTTTTATGTTTATTTTCCACAGTTAAACATATAAGTAAACCTTGCAAGTCGAGTATTCTTTACTACGACCTCAGTGGTATTTAACCCCGTGTGTTTCGTCCATTTGGTCCAATATGTAAGATGTTAGTAAAATATTTAATTTATTTATTATTTTGAGTAAATCATTTTTAATAAAATAACTATTTTTCGATAAGAAGGCATAATAAAAAATAAGTATCTTTGAAATAAATCTAATTCATGTACGGTTTACAATTAACAGATGTTAGAGTTTATGCTATATATAATTAATTGCAATAGTTAACTACAAGCAACTGAGGTAGTCTGGCTTAAAAATACACGAGACAGACACTGTGCCAGATGTTACTGCAGCCATGCCTTGTATTTGTTTGTTATATACTTGGACAAATAGTTTCTAATCGTATAATGTATACATAATTTTTTGTTCATAAATACTATTTTAATATAGAATGTTGATTTCTGTCTATTTTTCTATACAACCGCTGATACAATTTGTGTGTTCAATTGTGTGTAAATATTTTTGTTTTAATAATGATTTGGTATCAGTGACGTAATATACATATGACGTTACACTGACGAGAAGTAAATTCCCTGAAAAAATAGAGCGGGTGGGAGACAGATGATAGTGGAACTAGAATAGTTACTGATAATTTTTAACTGTGTAATAGTTTACAGGTAATGAAAGTAAGTTTATATGAGAACTGTTTAAACAATACGTTGTTGCTCTGTCTACTCTCATCAGAAGAAGAGGCGGATTTTCGGAGACTGAGAAGTTAGAGCGAATATACAATAATACGCACCCGACGTATAAAATGTATGTTCGAAGGAGAGATTTCGTGAACTTAGCCGGACTAATGAAGGTTGATGACGAGTATGAAACTTGTTTACGAGAGAAACTTAATTATCGGCCTCCACCGTGTCCTGCTCAAGCGCTAGTTCCGGAAACAGCATTTCAAAGCAAAAGTAGATCTCAGCAACTAAAAGAAAGTTTTCACGCATATGCCGTGTCTAGGACCGCACATCCCAGAACGGAAACTCCTCGAGATAAACTTGAAACTGCGCAAACCGGGCCATCTGACAGCGGGCACCGAAAAGTATCGATTAATGAACCATCAACCGATCAGAGAGCTACCACACACATGAAGACTCGTGACGACCAAAAGGACCCGTCAAAACCTAATAGTATACGAGGGCTAGTATGTTGGAACTGCGAAATACCAGGCCATCTCTATAGAAATTGTAGAAAACCAAGGAATTTGAAATGTTTCAACTGTAAGAAGCCAGGTTTTAAAACGACATCATGTGATTGTAGGCAATCGGGAAACGAAGCGAGGACTTCGGGAGTAGGGGGTCACCGGAGTCCAAACCGAAGTCAAAACTGACTACCCCAAAAGAATGGAATGAATGGCTCGACAAAATTAAAAATTTTTGTGGCATGAGCAATCGGATCGATATTGATGACCCAAGGCCGTACACGAACGTGGAGATTTACGGAAGAAACTTCAAAGCGTTGATTGATACCGGTGCAGTGGCGTCACTCATTAATGAAGAGGTAGCCGATTTCCTGGGGAAAGTAAGTGTTCTACCTACGAGGAAACAATTCAAAATCTCACTAGCCGACAATACTCAAGTGTCCGTCTCGAGCATATATCGCTTTAAATGCAGAATCGCCGATCACGAGCTGGACGTAGCAACTGCGTATTTGCCGTCGCTGACTGCCCCGATCATCCTGGGCATGGACCTAATCCGACCATTAAATTTGGTATCAGTTAACTGCGGCGAAGATCTATATGACAGTCGTGTGACCGACATCAGCTGCATGAATAGCGACAGAGTACCGTAGGAGGTTAGTTCACTAGATGATGAAGAGAGACACACATTGAACGAATTTTTACAGGAGGAGCTTCCTAAATTCGAGTCCTGCTCGGGAAAAAACAACTTTAGTGGAGCATCGAATCAAACTCAGCAAGAACGAACCGACGATACTATCCTAGGAATCCGGCGATGCAACAGATCGTCAACGAGGAAGTTGATAAGATGTTACAAGACGGAGTTATAGAACCATCGTCGAGCCCGTGGAGTTCTCTGATAGTGCTAGTGAAGAAACCCAGTGGGAGATATCGTTTCTGCATATATTTTAGAAAATTAAATGTCGTCAGCGAGAAAGACGCGTATCCGTTGCCCCATAAAAATTCAATTTTGGAGAAATTGAGAGAAGCCTCCTTCATCTCTACCATTGATTTAAAACAAGGATATTGGCAGGTACCCCTTTCGCCAGAAAGCAAACCTCTCACTGCTTTCACCGTACCTGGCAAGGGCCTGTACCATTTTCGGGTTATGCCGTTTGGATTGCACTCTGTTGGAGCAACGTTCCAACGATTATTAGACCAAATTATAGGTCCCGAACTAGAGCCAAAAGCATTTGCTTATTTAGATGACCTAATTATTGTCAGTAAGACGTTTAAAGAACACTTAACGCTCCTCAAGGATGTGTTCAATAGGCTACGAGGCGCTGGTCTGAAACCAAATGCAGAGAAATGTCAATTCTGCAAACGAGAATTAAAATATTTAGGCTACGTTGTAAATAAAGACGGAATTCGTACAGACCCAAAAAAGGTACGAGCCATCCAAGAGTTTCCCACACCTACTTCAGTTCGCTTTTTGAGAAGCTTCCTAGGACTCGCTTCTTGGTATAGAAGATTTGTGGAGAATTTCGCCAAATCAACTAGACCTTTAACCAAACTTTTAAAGAAAAGTGAAAAATGGGATTGGACGAACAACAGAGTGCGTTTCTCGAGCTTAAAGATAAGCTTTCCGATACACCAATACTAGCGTGTCCCGATTTTCAACAAACGTTTTGGCTAGAAGTAGATGCTTCGAATGATGGACTGGGTGCAGCATTGACTCAGAAAATCGGTAAGAGAGAACGCGTTATAGCATTTGCTAGCCGATTGTTGACTGACGGTGAAAAAAAGTTTACCGTTACCGAAAAGGAATGTTTGGCGTTAGTATGGGCGGTGAAGAAATTTAGGCCATATCTGGAGGGGTACAAATTTATCGCCGTTACCGATCATCAGGCTCTCAAATGGCTGATGAATATTCAGCAGCCGACGGGACGACTAGCTCGGTGGGTGCTAGAACTTCAGCAGAACGATTTTCAGATTCATTACCGGAAGGATACTCTAAACAGAGAGATGCTCTGTCTCGCTACCCCGTAGAAGGTGCAAACAGCGCTAAGTTATGCTCTAGCGCAAAAGTTTTGGAAAAGGAATCGGACTTAAAGCGAGATTGGTACCACAAGATGTTCGCTAGAGTTACCTCCAATCCCGACACGTGCCGAAATTTAAGGATTACCGGAGGAAACCTTATGAAGTATAAGCCCCGAGGAAGGGCGAATAGGTTCGACGACTCTCTAAATTGGAAACTGTATGTGCCAAAAGACAAGCGAGAAGCAGTGTTGAACGAAAATCACGATCGCGAAACGGCCGGCCATCTTGGAATAAGAAAAACGGCAAAGCGAGTCCAAGAGAGGTATTATTGGCCGGGATTGCTCACAGATGTGAAGAATTACGTTAGAAGATGTCAGTCTTGTCAGGCGCACAAGGTTGAACAACGGAAACCAGCAGGAAAGATGTACTTTCGGAGACCAACTGGTCCATGGTATAAGGTCACGGCCGATATAGTAGGACCCTTGCCACGTTCACGAAGAGGTGCGAGGTTTATTCTAGTGGTACAGGATATCTTCAAGAAATGGGTAGAACTGTGTTCATTAAAATCAGTGACCGCGACGAATGTGGTGAACGCATTTCAAAATTTGGTGCTTTTTCGTTACGGCGCACCAGAAGTCACCATCACCGATAATGGATCGCAGTTTACGGCGAAGCTATGGCGTAATTTACTGGAGAGTTGGGGAATCGAACATCAACTGACAGCACCCTACACGCCTCAAGAGAATCCGGTGGAGCGGGCGAATCGAGTCCTAAAGACGATGATCGCGCAGTACGTCAAAGAAGATCAACGGCTTTGGGACATACACTTGAACAAATTCAGGTACGCCATGAACACCGCCGTACATGATTCTACAAGATTTACTCCAGCCTTATTAAATTTTTGACGGGAATTGCGGTTACCGAATGCAATCCATGGCCCTCTAGAGGTACAGAATGAGCAAAATGACTCCGAGTCTCATGTGACAGATACGAACCGGAAAAGATTAGAAGCTTTCACAAAACTGTACAAGCAATGCCATTCGAATTTAGAAAGAGCGAGTCGATCTCAAGCAAAATATTACAACCTAAGGCGGAGAGAGGAAGACTTCCGGGTTGGGGAGTTGGTGTGGCTGAAACAACACCATCTCTCGTCGGCGATTGACTCTTTCGCCTCGAAGCTAGCGGCGAAATACGACGGGCCTTATAAAATTGTAGAAAGGTTCGGATCAAACATCTATAGCCTCTGTGGTCGAAAAACGAATGTGCTACGAGCTCACGTCAAAGACTTAAAAAAGTATGTCGTCTAAGGGAACACGTCTATCTGGCTGAATAAGGCGGATGTTGCAGCTCCTACTGGGTAAGTAGTAGGCTGTAACTTCGCACGTTATAGATAAGGATGTCCAGGTTAGTTTTAAGTGATTCCTGCATGTGTGGAACTCTTGCTTTGGGTTGCAGGTTACACGCTAACTGCACTATCCCCTGCTATTTGCACTTGTAGCTTTTGACTGCTTGAGTGGTTACCTTGTGGCTTTGCACAGTAGTTTAAAGCTTGGCTTGTGTGTCTGGGGTTTTTTCCACAGTTTGACACATAAGGAAGATGGCACGAGTCGTAAGGAAACAGGTCCGTTTGCTGCCATGCGATTCCGAGCGGATTTTTCCTGGACAGCTGCTACACGGCGAGGTAATTTCGGCGTATCTTCGGCTTCTAGAGAGGCGGAATGCTATGGATCACAACCTGCCCAATGTCCTCGCACTAGATTCCTACTTCTTCACGGTGCTGAAGAGATCCGGCCACGAGCGAGCGCAGGGTCACCATCGCGACCAGGACTTATTAGATTATGAGATAATCCTCGTCCCCGTACATGAGGAGTTGGCGGACGTCGGCCACTGGTGGCTTCTCGTAGTAGAGCCACGGAAGGCAACCATCAGCGCATATGACTCCCTAAAAGGAAGAAACCACAAGCCGGCGATGGATCTTCTGCGTGACTACGTGAAGAAGGAGGAGATAAGGGCGAAGACCGAGGCCCGGAGTTGGTGCCTCTACGGTGAACGGAGTTGTCCTTCACAGGACAAACTTGTGGACTGTGGGGGTTTCCTCTGCGCTATTGCCGGAGCCATCTGTGGGGGACGGGAGGCTAAAGAATTGCACGTAGATGGCCGAGAATTCCGGCGGCAGATGGCAAAAGAACTTCGGGAGGATTCGATTACCGAAAACAAGAGCAGCCAGTCGGAGTTGTTTCCGGGGGAGGAACCGGATTGGTCCTTCGAAGATCTGGCCGAAGAATTAGACCAGCTAACAGACCCAACGAAGTGGTCGCTTATACTTCCGGCCGAGGAAGAAACACCGGAAGAGATCGGTGTCCTGCAGGAGGAGGTGGACGCGATAAACCCACCGGAAGGTGCCGCGGGAACGTCCTCGGGACACATGGAGGTTGACAGGTGTATGTCCCCCAAACCCACACTACTAGAGCTGGCCAGACTGTCACCTATGGACGAGGGTGACGTCCTCTCCTTGTCGCCCGGTTGGAGCATGGGCAGCTCGATTGAGGTAATCCCGGATCCTGAGGAAGAGGAATACCTTCGAGTAGCCCCGTCAGTGAAATCCCAGCTAGAGGAGACTGCAACGCAGGAAAGGATGGGCGACCCTCCAGAGCGACCTCACTGCACCAAACCCAAGAGGACCCGTGGCAAACGCCGTACCATGAAAGTCCAGATACCGGGGACGAACGAGTGGAAGAGGGTAAATGTCCGGAAATTGGCCCTCCCAGTCTTCCCAAAGAAGAGATAATGGAAAGAGTGGGCAGTTTAAGAAGAATTTTTATTTTATTTTCTCCTACGGGGCGTAGAGGAATTTGTTAATTCGAGAACGAAGTGTGCTCTTTTAGTTTGCCTTATTTCTTCTATGTTCAGTTTTTGTGAAAAGTAATTTTATTTTGTTTCGTTAATCCGACTTCAGAGTCTTTTTTTAGTTTTTATTTTCTCCACGAAGTAAGTGGGGGGTGTAAGGGTTCAATTTTATACCCCTTTTTTTTTGTTCTTAAATGAGAAAACGTTTATTTTGACAAGTAGGTGTGTCGATTTATTTTTTCGTCGATAGTCGTCGTCGTCATTCCATTAGGAGTTGATTTGAGGTTAGGGAACCTCTCTACTCGGGGCAGTGCAGTTAGCCGCAGCTCTGATGTGGCCGCTGCAGCGGCTGGCGACGACTGACGAAAACGCGTCTCTGCGCATGACCGGCTGGCGGTCTACTTATACAGCCGATCCGACAAGGGACGAAGAGTTTTTGCTTGCTAACGTCGTGGAGTAAAGTCAATCCGAGGAGAAGAATTTTGCTTGCGGACGTCAGTTTGTGAAGTCTGAAGTCAAGTCGAGGAGAGAAGCCCTGAACGAGAGAATACGCAGTCGGCATATATCATCTTTTGGTGAGTCACCCCAAATTGTAATCATTAAGGGAATTTAAAAACAGTACGAATATCGAATGTTGAATATAAAAATTAGTACTGATTCGTTAACCTTGAATTCTGAATCTTTGAAAAATTAATAATTCGGTGCATAGGATAGGTTAAGACCAGCTTGTAGGTTATTTCGTTTAGTGATAGTAGTATATCCATTAAATATAGGTTCTACTACCCTTCACTACCTTTCCTAGTTTGCAAACGCGTATTTTGCATCCTATAAGCCGCGTAGGCTTGTTATCCTATCCCAAAAATTAATAATTCGGTGCGAGGCATAGGTTAACAGCAGCTTATAGGTTATTGCGCTTGGTGATAGTAGTGTACCTATTAAATATAGGTTCTATTACCTTTCACTACCTTTCCTAGTTTGCAAACGCATATTTTGCATCCTATAAGCCGCGTAGGCTTGTTATCCTATTCCTAAAATTAATAATTCGGTGCGTATGATAAGTTAGGCGTATGTGCCTGGTCAATCTACTAGATATAGCCTATATAAACCTTTCTATAGCTCACGATAATATATTTTATTTACTGTAAGTTGTGTAGGCCTAATAGCCTAAGCTTAAAGCTATTGATCAACGCCAGGATAGGCTGGGAACTTAATTAGGCTATCTAGGTTTAATTTATATCTAGGCCTTGTTTACAAATATATTATTCATTGACTTAATAAACCTCTGAATTCTCAGCTCGGTTCCTGAATATTTGTTTAGTACCCTGTAAACCGTATAAGCTTTCTTCCTACTTCGAAGAGTATGTTTCAAAGTGAATATTAGGTTTTAGCCTATAACAAATTTTTAATGCTTGTCAATATTAATAGATTTGATACTAAGAGTCTAAAGAGGAAAATAGTACACACGAAATACCTGTATTATAGTTGAACTAGGATACTTGTATTAAATAACCTAAATATATTTGCTTGAAGGAATTTGCTGCTTCACAGGGGAGGGATATAACACAAGACTCCCTTTAGACATTTTGCTTCCAGCTTAACTTATAAACTTATACTTTAACGTTAATTTTGTTAGTATAGAGAAGGAATTTGTTTGGTTTGATATATTTAATATTTTATTTTGATACTATAAAGTCAAAACATAACCTCAGCTTAACACAGCACAACGACACACTGAAGGAAGAAGAAACGAGCAGACGATACAGAGACTGGTTCGTGTCAACGGCTGTGGAATAAAGATCTCGCGGACCACCGATATTAAAAATCTGTTTTCTCACGCACAAATAATTGCCAAATAGTCGTCGTTACAGTAGAATTTATTTCTAAACGTAATATTTTAGAACGGGGCTTTGACAGCTCTAATCAACATTTATTCACGTAAAATCGCGAAACATAGAACAGAAAACTGTGATGATATCGTTCTACTGAAGAGTGCGAATAACTGAATTCGCTCTGAACGAGTCTGAGATTTTCTGTTCACCTACGTTTAACCTTGTGTATCATATCGATCTCTATCAGCGTACGGTGAGGGCGCGGGTAAGATAGAAATAGCTATAAGTCGATATCACAACCCTGGAATAGAACCCAGCACGACTGCAACTATCAGGGCAGACGATATAACAAGCGATTTCACCGAAACACCTCACAGACATTTTATTTGTCGAGCCCAATCATTAGGATTTTACTTTATTCCAAGATACCCACGTTCAAGTTCCAAACCAAATGCAAGTGCCAACCGATTTTGCAGTACTTGTTAATAATTCCCTTGGGTTTGGATAGAAGAAAAAGAAGCATTAGAATTGCCATGCCTCAGTAAAATGTAGGGCTGATTTGTTTTTGTTTGGTTGGCTATAACTTTTCTGTTATAAGTTCACAAGCACGGCATATGTTCTAGACATTAATTTCTAAGTGACTAATGCAAACAGTGGCTAATACACAATAGTACAGTTTGAAGAGCTGTTGTTTAGTCTGTTCGTAACTGAAACAAAGCGACCATTAGAATGATAAGTGGTACAATAAACATTGAGCTCGGCCATTTTGTGGGTGCAATGAAAACTGTCCTTTAGCTAAATATTCCTCTAGTTGCATATATGTTATATTGCGTATTACTCAGATACATATAAAAATTATCATAATGCTTTTTGTTACGTTCCTTTAAATATTAATTTCTATACTAGTACGATTCTACGGTTTGTATACGGTTCTAGTACAATTAGTAAAAGTAACAAAAAACTTTATGAGATATATGAACAGATTACTACGTTGCAACTGTTGTACATGAAAGTTAGTTTTACCGCAAGGTCATTAGACGGTTGAAAGTCAAAAAAATATTTGTAAATAGTTCACCATCCAATCACAGAATAAAATTTAATTTCTTAATTTGAGTATATGAGGAACAACAAATAATTTGATTAAAGATGAGCGTTATGTTAGCTGTTTGTTCAGCAGTATGTTCAGTTTGTGGTTAGGCTCTAAAGTGCCACTATATTACAGGTTTATGTTGTTGTAAAGTTTTCTTGTTTGCTTCTGTGTTTCATTTATTACTTAGACCAAGTTCATGTTCTTGGCTTGGCATGTGTAGCGGTTGTGGCAAACAAGTTACTCTGTATAACTGTATACAAGAACATCAAACAGCGGTTAAAAACGGAGAAGACTTATCCATTGATAAATAATTGGTAAACCGCAACTATTTACATTTGAAAGACTTGTATATAAAATCTTTATATTTTTTATATTTTCAGCCAACATATGTTGGCCGAACTTAAAAAACGGCTGTTTCTGATCAGAAATACTAAAATATTTTAAATCTTGTTGTATTGTCCGTAATCTACTTTTACTTACTGTTTTCTCGTTAAACCTATTTTATACACACACACACACACACATATTTGTATTTACTTTTTATTTTGTTATTGAATTAAAGTATGTATTATATAAATATTACGTTTTAATTTCACACTTTACTTTTTGTATTAATTTTTAATTCTTAATTCTCGTAGAGTGTTTTCAATAAATTGTGGATTACCTAGTAATTACCGACTAGAAATAACCCTTCTTAGACTACAGCTTCAATGTCTCGTGCCAAGACGCCGACGCCCGGGTTGTGAGTCTACATATTGCGAAGGGAAGTGAAATCTTAATGTTTTATAGAGTAAAACATCGTAGGCATAATTCCATAGAACATTGGATATTTTAGGCCCACCTATCAGATATACATTTTTAGTTCTTGTACTCTAATTGGCAGCAACGTGGCAAGGCATACATTTCATTTACCAACTAAAAGTGGGGATGCTTGTAAGTTTCACTGATTAAATTGAACTTATAAGTAAACAGTGCAATTCGAGTATTTATTACTACGACCGCAGAAGTCACCACCCCTATGTGTTATCGTCATTCGGTACAATACAATATAAAAGTCTTACCTATAAAACTATCATTAATTTAAATGTGTCGATATTTGCTGTTGTTAAGGTACCGCTCCTCCAAATTTTTTTTGCGTTGGGATATTGGGGTGGATTCAGAGATCCTCACACGTCAACCTGAGCTTATTGTGTGCCCCTTTGATCTTAGAGGGGTAAGCCTATATTTGTGCCCTTAATTAGGCTAAGAAGCTTTTCCCCGATACTAGCATCTGGTTCGTCGCCTGGTTGTTTATCACTTAAAAGAGCCCTTCTCCTTGCTCCCAGTCCCTCACAGTCCAGTATTATGTGTTTCATTACATAATAGAAGTTTCCTCCACATTAGATAAATTCTATAACAGTAAACTATCTTAAATTTCACAAAAAGATTTGTTTTAAATGGAATATTTTTACTATTATTTCTATCGCTTATTTTGAAAATGGATTCCAAAATATTATATGTTTAAATAATAGAATATAACCATCTACAACAAAACCTCTATACAACATTAATGGAGTAATGTTGTCTACATATTATATTGAAACCACAGATACTATTGCTGGCTATGGCCTATTAACTAAACAATAACTTACTGACTAATGCACATAATACAAACAGACCGTGCCATTCAATCGACATGGATAGATCTGTATAATAGGATTGGAAATTATTTATAGCTACATATCTATAATATTATAACTGGAACAGTAAAACTCTAAAATGTAATTTTGTATAATGCAAGATTAAGTTTCTGTATACTATGTATAAGGGATCACGTATCTCAGCATCGTCCCAATAACCAGTGGTTAGTGTGTCGAAAAGATAATCCAGAAGTCGGTATGTTACATTATTTACCTTTACTCCATACTATCATTCTTTGTTAACAATCCAGTTAAATTATATTATTTTCATTAATAAGTCTTAATTGTATAGTAATGTTTTAAAGCAAGAGGTTTTGATAAACTATAATTTATATATTCTTAGTGTAGCAAATTGTGGCGTATAATGTATTTTTTGAAATACTTAATCTGTTCTAAAATCTGTTATTACATAAATCATCTACCTGCTAGTATGCTCTTAGTAGATTGCCGTATTCTCTCATTCAGTACATTCTTTCAACTGTAGATAATGCCAGTTCGGTTTTTGTGATATTCAAATATTTTTTGACACCATCAAATTTGTAAGTAGAATTAATTAAAATAATCGTCTAGAGGAGCTCACATTCCATAAGATCTAAAAGGATAAGGCAATAAAATGCCATTTTCCTAAACAACAATGATTCATGTATTATTAATAGCCTATTTTTTGCCACAAACCCACCAAGCTGATAACAATCATACGTATATCGGTGTGAACGAGATGTCTGATAAAGCCAGTGAGGCGATGATATTTACTCTGAAATCACCTTAAAATTGCTTAACTCGGTGATCGAAGTCATTGCTGGCCGCGTCATTCCTTTTTCATGTTGTTCGCATAACTCAAATAGAAGATACATTTAAGGCAATATTTGGTAAGGCTCTGCATTGAATATTTGCATGGGACTCCTCCTAGGCCAACGTTTTTTACTTTAAACTGCCGCCATTTAGCTAGGTAGACCCTTTTTAAGTCGGATTTGCGGCGTTGTTTACCCTAATGGAGACCTTTAATTTAATGTCCTCAACATATACTTTATTTAGGATTTCCTTCTGATTTCTTGTTGTACGCAGTTAGAATAATAAATTTTTTGTTATAGTACTTATGCGTAAAGTGTTGTTGCTTTATCTGAAATATTTAAAAAAATACCGTTCCCAGACTTTTGTAGACCTCGTGTACTATTGGATTGGCTGATCCGTCATGGATGCTCATCACTCAGTAGTGTAAAAAGTTTTCTCATTCGTCTGACAGGAAGATTTGAAGAAGTACGATATTAAACCTAGAATTCAGCAAAACAAATTACTCCTACAAACTTTGGAACGCTAACCCATTTTTATTAGTTTTCTCTTATTACCCGCAATATTTGCTTAATAAATGTAAATTTTTTCATGTATATCTGTTATCTCCCCTTCAAGCTGTGACGAACCGAGGATCTGTTCGGAAATAAAAGTACCTATGGTACTTGGATATACTCTTAACTGTCGAACTATGATGTCTCAAACTAACAGGTGTCGTTCCATTGACATAAACAAACTGTATTGTGTCATGTAAGAGTGAAGCCTTCGTTACCATGAGTTCAACAACCATACCTTAATTTCCAATTTTATTTTTACAAACCTTATTTATTTTAGTCCTTTCCAATCCAACCATCTATTTTTTAAATTTGAATAGGTTGTTTGTAACGGTTCACTATATCCAAACCTAACCTAATTAAATCTGCTCATTCCACTATACATTTTTTAGATTAGAGCATATGTACCTAAGTAACTTAAAACTGTCGCATAACATACAATTCACCTCTACAAAAACAATCTTCCAAAGAATGGCCGCTGACAAAAGAAGCAAGATAAGCCACTGTTTCATTTGTTAGTGCGGCAGAATCAAAGTAACCACCACCAGTGGGAAATGGGACGTGGGCATTAGGCCACACAATGTAAGTAGTCTTGGCCGCACAAAAGAGCGAGCAAAGTAAAGAACTCCTTCTGTGGTATTTTACTCCACTACGGTATCTGCATTTTAATTACTTCCGGTGCATTTGGTTTTATTCAAAAATTTCTCAATTCCGTTTTTTGTTCTGTTCCTCTTTTTACATTACAAGTGCTTTCACTAAGATTACTACGCAATTTGTATTCCTTGATCTAGGGCTTAAATATAAATATATATATTTTGATGTTTGAATGCTTATAAATCAATAAAACAAGGAAATAGTTCCATCCTTCTGCACGAGGTTGATTTCAAATTACCTTAAACATCATAAAATATAATACAAAATATACAATAAACATATAATATCTCTTATTCAAACCATTTCTTTTACTCCCATAAGTCTTGTAAGGTCTTTAATTTTATATTCACCAATACTTTGCTGAAATTAATATTTAAAATACAAAAATGTAAAATACAAATTTTGTGTTATATTCTTAAAACTGAGGGCTGAATATTTCTGATCATATATTTTATTTAATTCAGTTTTGGAAATTAACACTAACATGGGGGCTGCTCGTGTTAGGCGTTAAACAACACACCCCAAACCTCTTGGGAGTAACGAACAAGCATTTTTTACAATGTTTCGACATCAAGTTTAAGTTACTGACCAAAGCATTTTGTTGTTTCAAAGTTCTTTTGTGTACACGTATTTTCACATTAAATTCTACTGAAAGAGATTTCTGTGTGATAGCGGTAATAAAATTATTTACATTTAATAATATTTTCATACATAAACAACATATTTAGCAATAACTAGTATGTATATATATATATATATATAAAATCAGATTATACATCATACTTTTTCACTGATGGATAAATACTGCGTAAAGCAATCTTTAATTTGATTTAGCATATGATGCTATTTTTTGACTGCAGCTTATAAGCTATTGTTAAGTTAAGATTATCCCACAAGCTAGAAATAATTAAGGTTTTTACCTATGACAAACAACTAGTAACCGAATATTAAAACTTAAATAGGTTTTCGGTTTTAATGATTTAAATTATATTTACAGCACTTATTTGAAACCTGTTTTAGACATCTTGTCTGACGATGGGAAAATATAAAAAATTATTTGAATACTTTACAAATGGTACTCACTTAAAGTATTTGATGATATAATAAATAAGAAAGGTGGTTATGAAGAGTGCAAGCTTTTGTAGTGAAGATTCTTTTTCATTGCCATACATCTTCAGGAAGATTTGTAATTACTCGACTTGTTATAGCTCTCATTGCCCTATTTCAATGTCAACGAGCGAGCCGCCCGGTGACCGCATGTATATTCTTCCCTACAAATAGCACCAATAGCTACAAATAGCAAATAGCACTTTATTTAGTGCAAATATTTCCGAGTTATAATCTTTTTGGTATAATTATAGTGATTGCGTTTTTAAACTTAATTTTCATTTGTCTTACATTTAAAATTAAACTATATTCTATTATGTATATAACACGTCTTAATATTAATTTGTATCTAGTATAGTAATAAGGTCACTTTGAGGAACCGCTTTAGATCTATGCAATCTCTTATTAATTACGCTTAACAGCATACAATCAATAACGGTTCTTTTTTGTGCACCAACTCGCTTAGTTCAAACCTTTCTAGGTGTAATTAATCAATTATCAACATACTTACTCTTTTACACTGTAGTCGGTAGCATAATCGCATTGACACAAGGTTATTATTTCCATTATATAAAAGCAATAAGTTGTATTTACTACTGTTTTATTTCAACGAATATGAGATTACAATTTTAGCAAGAACAGCTGTATATTAAAATTAATGTATTCGATTCTATATACATTAAAGTCTACTAAAAGTGACTGCAATTAATAAGACATGCGTAATGCAGTACTTTTTCACAGTAAAGAGGTTAGATATAAACAACAACATAGACAGTCGGTAACTGATATAGACAACTAGTCTATATGTAAACTACCGAGTCCTGGGATGGAGCCAAACAATTTGCAGGTTGGCTGGTAACACCTCCATTCTATAGAAAACATTACCATTTAAAATGCGAGCTTTAGTTCTTGTCTTTTTAGGTGTACGGATGAATGCATAACTATTAAGTTATTTGTACTTGGCACTTAGTCTAATAAAAAGGCATAAAGTATTTTAGTTCACATTACTTACTAATCAGTAGAGTCTATATGTTATAATGTATTGTCGAAATTAAACATATCAAATTTAATTTAGTTTAGAGTTTAAAAGTATTCCTTTTCATGAAAATATAGCGATGGAATCATATCCTAATTATTTTAAATGGCACCTCAATCGTCCATAAGACAAAATATAGGTATTATATCTCATATTTCTATTACATGATTTTTGTAGTTCCTATTTTAGTATTGTATGATAAAATCTTCCAAATAACATGATCTTGGATCTTGTATTCAGCCATAGAATATACCAGGATTACAAAAACTGACGTTGACGGATAACTAATGGTAAAAATTTACATAGGAGTTCAAAATAATGTAGTTCATTGGCGTTTGTGTTGTAGAGGATGTCACCGGACGGACACACTGATCAGTATCACGCAGAATGTCAAAAGTTAAGGCTTTGCAGATTAGTGCTTCTGGAGAAATGACACTTCAACCCGGTCAACGGGATATGACCATGACTGTTATTGCGTTTCTCGAAAATTGTGAATTAAAGGGTGGCGTTGTCTATTGCGAGAAGGACGTTAGAAAATTTAACAGAAATGTTTGTTCCTTGCGGTGCCGTAAGGGAGATCACGTGGAATAGTCGCCACGTATTGAGACCCAAGGAGTAACAGCAGCTGCCGTTTGTGCTTTATATATAACGCGATTCTCCAGATGTTTCCAGAGCACATCTTTCCCCTTAATATCCTCGCGGTTCATAAGAACTTGAGGCGGGCCATTTATATATCGTTGTGCAAGACAAGTCTCATAAAACTGTACGGCTTTGATCAGTTCTGTGCACTGGGACCCGTTGCTTACAGACTCCAAATCCGTCACTGATATTGACGGAAGCTGGATCATGTTAGGAGCTTTGAATCTATCAGGCAGAATTTCAACAACAAGGACATAACTGGAGACGACTAGTGCAATCTGACAACTACGCCCGTGTACTTGTATAACACGAGGAAGGAATGCATTGTCATATCATCCAAGACAGTCTTTGATAATACCCTCGAGAATCGTATTGCTTAGTTCTACGGGTTGTCAAAATGGGAAAGTTTGTGTTGCAGAACGCATATCTAGTCATGGGAGAGCTTTGATTCTAATTCTTCGACAGTGGCTCGTTGTTGGATTTCACCATAATACAAATGTTTTTCCAATTCAGTCTTATCATCCTCCATGTCGGAGAGACCACAATAAACCAAAGAAAATCATTGTCGACTTGTGGTGGACGACTCATGAGCGAACCAGCTTACTGAGTGAGCTTAGCTTGTTCTTATATTCTACCAAAATGAGCCAAATCATATGGTGGGCCGTGTTAGTTCTGGGATTAGCCCTTTTATAGCAGGTTATCTAAATTAGCTATTGGCTATCTCAAACATGTTTCATATAGTTTTATATTATGTTAGATTTGTCTACTGAATATTAAATTCGGAAAATATTTCGGAACCCTTATGAAAATATAACAACATTACAATAATTTACATTCCATGACTTGACCTAAATTCCGTGAAGTACAGAGATCATGGTTTACAAGAATCCAAGATAGGGTAATTGCACTAAATTTTATTAGGATAGTAAGCAATTAAAACTGAAATTTGTTTCCAACACCAAGAATCTAATTTTCAATTTAAAATACTACTCAATAGAAACTTATAGGTTTCATAGTTTATTAGTTTATGATGTAATGTGACTAAAAACTATAATTTTAGAAAACAAAATCGTTTAAGAACAAATACAGCTAGAGTGTGACGTCAGTGACAGGGGTGCTCTGAAGATCCTGCTCATTTCGATGATTTGAGCTTACTGAACCAGATAATACAAAAGAGCTGTTTCTCTCATCACTACTGTCAGCGTGAACTACAGTCGTTTTAAGTGATTTAGAGGCTCTCTCAGAGTCTGGTGGTTTGATTTTGACCAGAATTTTATTGTTGTGACTTAACCGTCTGAGTAAATAGGAACTAGACCTTTATTGTAGTTCACTTCATTCAAAACCTACTTATTTCGATTTGATCAGAGTCACGATGTCTAGTTCATCCGATATCGGATTTTTCATATATGTATGTTTCGATGTTATCCATATCTACTATTGATTGTAATCGTGTCAGTGCAACAAAATTAACAAGCGTATCTAAAAAAAACAAGAAATGTAAAAAAAACTAAAAATGGGCGTTCAGAATATGTCTTGTCATGCCATGGTCTCTTCCAAGCTCAATGTCTCGCCGATCTACTAGGATCCATTGGTCTCTGTCGCTGTCTAGCAGCTGGTGGGTGAGCCACACATGGCAACTACCTCATAGAATAGGATATGCGGGTGAGGTGAGAGTGGTCAGTTGCGTAAAGATCTTAGCAAGGATAACATGGACCATGCGCATGAAGGGGGTGACTAACAACTGGCTCAGCGTCGGTGTCACTCTGGGTGACCGGTTGGTCCTCCGAATGTCCCGATGTGCTAGGCAGCCGGTTCGTTGGGTTTCTTCTCCGGAGCGGAGTCTTCTTTTTCTTCGTATTCCTGGATAGATACCACGGAGGTGACATCATAGGTCGCTCTTTTTACCAGCTGGGCAGTGAATTGCTTTACGGGATTATCGTGATTAAGCCTTAGACCCGTTCTGGCTTCTGTCGCCTTAGCGTCCTTGAACAACTTTTGTATAAAACAGTGTCTTTCTTTTCATGTCTAGCTTGGCTGTATACTGTACAGAACTAGTGGAACAGCTAACAACTAATGGTTCTACTGCTAATGGGCTTCAAAGAAGAGTCATTAACATATGAGATTTGCAAGCTCTTTGTAGATTAAACACATAACTATTTAATCATGTACTAAGTTTATTGAGTGTACGGTCTTTGAGGAAGAGCCGTAACCGCGGTATAGCCGAAATAAAAACGACTGGTGATGTACCTTGGGGGAGTCTCGTAGAACGGGGTCGTCGAGGTCCTCGGCTAGGGCAGCGGGGAGTCCAGGATCACCAGAAGTCTTGGGTAGGTCTTGTAGATGGAGAGCGGTGGACAACAAGGGGAATGATTCACTCCGAGAGGGTAAATAAAGTAACTATATTGACTTGAAATACATAAAAACAAAATAGAGCTGTATAAACGTGAAACTGTTCATGTATTGGGGTGGAATGCGGGCAGCAGCGTGTGTCCAGTACGCCGCCTGCGGAGAGAATAAAGAGCCGCGTCTTCTTATCTTGAAGGGGTTGGAGAAGGGGCTGCGAGTCGGTGACGTCATCTCGGGCCAGTAACAACACCAGCCGTTAACTAAGAAATAAGTACTGAACATTCCCCCCACCCAAAAAAGGACATTTTTTGACCCAAGTAAGAAAAAAGAAAACGTTATGATTGAAGAAAATTTACCATTCGTCATGAAACATACCTGAGTCAATTTATCATTAATTAAGAGCTAAATATGAATAGAAAATGGAGTTATATGTACACTAAGGAGATTATGACTAAACATTAGGTAAAACAACCAACTTATTTACAGGACGGGTTACAATACCTGACGGGGTTTTCACTTGGACCACACGAACAATGTTGTCAGAGCTAGGTAACACTTTGATAATCCTACCTAGGGGCCAAGTTAGAGGATCACTATTGCTAGAGTACATTAATACTAGGTCATTTTCCTTTACATTTGTAGTTTGTTCAGTCCATTTTGGGCGTTGGATTTGCGAGTGGAGGTAGTCTTTCTTCCAGCTCTTCCAGAAGTGTTGAGTGGCGCGAGACACTTGTTGCCAACGAGATAGAAGATTGAGTGGCTCGGAAGTGATGTCCTCTTCTGGACGTGACAGCAGAAGATCTCCAGTGAGGAAATGGCCTGGAGTCAAGTAGTTGAAGTCGTCGTCAGGTGATGATGGAAGTGCGCAGAGCGGCCTGGAGTTCAGAACAGCTTCAATGCGGCATAAGAATGTCGAGAATTCTTCTGAAGTGAAGTGGTGGTTTTGTATTATTCTCTTCAGATGATGCTTGGTAGACTTCACTGCAGCTTCCCAGAGACCACCAAAGTTCGGAGCACAGGGTGGATTGAAGTTCCAATGGATTTCGTTCTTGGCTAAGTGGTCTGAGATCAGTGGCGTGGAGTTCTTGAGTAGAGAATAAACTTCTTGAAGCTGACGAGCAGCACCAATGAAGTTGCGGCCTTGATCAGAATATATGTTGCGGCATAAACCTCTTCTAGCAATAAAACGGTCGATTGCGGCTAGACAAGATTCAGTATTGAGAGAGTGGACTAGTTCTAGATGAACAGCCTTGACTGTCATGCATACAAAAAGAGCAATGTAGCATTTAGACAATTTTGCGTTTCTTCTAGTACTTTCTTTAACAAGAAAGGGACCAGCAAAATCCAATCCAACGTTGGTGAAGCATCGCGTTTGCTTGAAGCGAGAGGGGGGCAAGTCTGCCATTAGGGGTTGTGTGGGTTTTGCTTTCATTCTAAAGCAAGTGAGACATCGAAAAATGCGTTTTCGGATGAGATTTCTCGCACCCGGAATCCAGTAGCGGCGTTGAATAAGAGATTGAACTATTTTGGGACCACCATGAAGAGAGTACAGGTGATAGTGATCACACAATAGAGTTGCGAAGTGACTTTGAGAAGGAATCAAAACAGGGTGCTTCGAAGACTCAGGCAAGGGAGAAAACTTCAGTCTACCCCCCACCATGAGGGTATCAGATGATAAAAATGGTGTGAGTTTTCTTATCGAAGGAGAGCATGGCTTTCCTTGATTGACTGCTTTTATTTCTGGAGAATAGTGTTGCTTTTGAACGAGTTTTACACATTGAGCAAGGGCTTCGGTTCGTTCATTTACAGATAAAGGACCAAAACGTTTAGCAGACTGTCTGGATCGGATGTTATGAATGAATCTTAGTACATAACTCATTGCATTTTGTAGTTTAGTGAGTGAAGAAAATCGATTTATCCACTGGTACAGATCGTTTGGTGGTAGTTTTATTTACAGGGGCAATAGCGTAGTGAAAACAATCCGTGGAAGGGTCCCATTCAAGTCCTAGTACTTTTATGGAGTGAATGGATCCAAGGGGATGTGGTCTTTCTCTGTGGTCAGAAGGGATGGTGTTGAGAACGGAAACACTTGAACTAGCCCATTTGTGAAGTTCGAAACCACCAGATACGCAGAGTTGATTGAGTTCATCAAACAATTGAAGGGCTGCGTGTTCCGAAGAGGCACCACAGACGATGTCATCGATGTAGCAGGACGAGTTTAGCACTTCTGCAGCATTGGGGTAGTTAGGACCTTCGTCGAGAACTAGTTGCTTCAAAGTTCGAAGGGCGATGAAAGGGCTTGATGAGAGACCAAAAGTTAATCGTTGAAGTTCCCATTCTTGGACAGGGCCAGAAGGGTCAGAACGCCAAAACAAATGTTGGTATTTGCGGTCAGAAGGAGCAACTTTTATGGCTCGATACATTTGTTTTATATCGCATGTCAGAGCGATGGGGTGCAATCGAAACATAGAGATAACAGTTCCGATGTCGGCTTGGAGCTTGGGTCCCGTCAACAGCAATTTATTAAGAGACTGATTCGTGTCACTTACTTCAGAGGCGTTAAAGACAACTCGGAGAGGTGAAGATGAAGATGATTCTTTTACAACTCCGTGATGTGTGAGGACATATGGAGAGGGCTGAGGGGCGAGACACATGTGACCTAGGTCAACATAGTTTTGTAAATTGTCTGAATAATGAGCGAGATTTCCCGGCTTTCTTTCAAGCCGTCTTTCCTGTTGGAGATACTTGCGAAGAGCTATTTCTCGTGTGGAGCCTAGGTCAGAGGGGACGCCATTTTTGAAGGGTAATGAGGCTACATATCGTCCGGTTTCGTCTCTATAGATGGTTGATTGATAATGATCTTCACAGAACTGATCAGCGGGACTGAGGGGTTTTGGAAAATTGATTTCTTCCATTTCCCAGAATTGTTCAAGGAGTCGATCAGTGCTTAGAGACGATGAAACAAAGAGAGAGTTTCGTTGGTGAGAAGGTGATTCCATGGGGACATCACCCATGAGAACCCAACCAAATATTGTGTGCAGCGCGGTAGGCTGCCCTTTGATGATGGAAAGTTCATTGGTAAGCATGTCTGTGAAAGCTTGAGCTCCAAAGAGAATGTCAACTTTAGCAGGATGAATAAATTCAGGGTCTGCTAGATTCAAAGAATTGAATCTCTGCCTTAGAGATTCTGAAAGCGGGGCTGTAGGAAGATTAGATGCTATCTTAGAAATGATAACTGCATCCAACTGTAGTTGGACGTCGCTGTTGTAGCGAGAGGCTATGTTGCAAGTAACGAGGCCTTTTGTGTTTATGCCACATTGATGACCAATGCCTGAAATGTTAACATTACACCTTTTGATAGGTAGTCGTAAAGTCTGAGCTAATGATTGAGTGACAAAGTTGATTTGACTACCTCCGTCAATGACAGCTCTGCACGTTTGCCAATGACCTAAATCGTCTTGAATGAGTACTTGAGCGGTGCCTAACAAAGCAACATTTCTTGTGTTAGTTCGCTGAGACTGACAGGACAGTGTTTGAACGGGTGCGGTTGTCTGAGGTGTAGGCGCGGCGGCGGAAGCGCCGACTACTGAGGGGGGTGACGCAGGTGTAGAGATGTGAGAGTGAGGTGCGTCTGCGTGGACGGGCGGCGGAGTGGAGACCCGCTTGTCATGGAGTAGAGAGTGATGTTTCTTACTTTTACAAAATCTACAACTCGCATTTGAAGTACACGCAGACACATGGTGTGACCCAAGACATGAAAAACATCGTTTAAATGAGCGCACAGAATTATAACGTTCATGTAAGGGCAAAGCAATAAACTGGTCACAGCGGTAAAGTTGATGGTTATTTTTACACATAGGACACTGAGAGGCAGGGCGACAAGGCGACGAGTTAGTCTTCTCTGAATGTGAAACACCGTGTTGAGCTGAGAACAACGCCTTGCGGGGAAGGGGTGCGGGTGGTCTTGACGTAACTACACTAGCTTTGTGTGTTTCTTTGGTGAGTTCATAGACGGTACACTGAGCGCGAAGAAACTCCATAAGGTCTTCCAATATAGGAAACTGTTTGGATTTCACTTCTAGTTCAAACGCTTTTCTAGTATTATTGTCTAAGAGGCGTAAAGCTAGTTGCAAGAGCATAAAACCAGACAAGTCACTGATATTAAGACTTTTCAATGCTTGAACATTTATGTGAAACACATCTACGATCTGTCTTAGGCTACTTAGACTAGGGGTCTTTACAGGTTGTTGATCAAGTATTTTATTAAGATAAAAACTAGCTAGGAGGCGTGGATTAGTGTAGCGTTCCACTAGAGTGTCATAGGCTAGAGTGTAGTTAGCTGGATCAAAGGGTATGGCTTCAACAATGCCCAGAGCAGGGCCTTCCAGTAAGCTTTTTAAATAACTAAACTTTTCAATAGGGGCCATGGAGGTATTGTGGATTAAATTATCATACAGAGATCTGAAGGAGTTAAACTGCTCTAACTGTCCACCAAACTTACTTATATCTATTTGCGGAAGCTTAGGTTTTACAAGTGAGGTTTGTGAGAGATCTACATCGACAGTTTTAGTCTTAGTAGCTACAATAACATCATAGGTGGCTTTACATTTATAGTACATGGTATCAAACTGCTTGAAGGCGGAACTAGTATCTACAGTGTCCTTGGGGTCATCTAATTCAAGATTAAGATTATCCATCTGTTCTGAAAGGGCTTCAAAGTCTGAGTACAAAGACTTTAAATTTGAATACCTAGCGACAAAATCATTAGTTTCACCTGGAAGTTCCTTGATTAAATCAAAACACAGCTGTAACTTTTGAAAATACCTTTCTCTCTTTTTCACACATTGTTCTAGTTTTTTAGTAGCCATATTTTCAAACACTAATTAAATACAAAATGTGAAATACACCCTACATAAGACAGAATCCTTATTTACTAAATTAACCTGCTTACAAACTAATTTAGTAAACCTTGACAAAAATAAAACAAGTAATCTTCAAACAAAACATTGACACAGAAATAATATTAGATAGTGAGTGATTAAGAAAATAAGAATGATTCCCTCAGTGATAGAAAATTATTAGTTTTAAATAGAAACAGCTGACAGATAAGTTGCTCAAAATAGATAAGAGCGTCCGGTCGGCGGACAGAAATACTCGATCAGCTAAGCGACAATCACATAGCGGCCGATAAGCAGCGCAATCAATAAACATAACCTGCAGTTCTGTACCTGTCTGTCTGGCTCTATAGTTCAGTTCACGAAACTTAGCTTAAATGCTAATTTTATTTTTAATGCTAATCAGGTTTGTTTCATGAGGCGGTTGAGTTTTGATTTGAACTCAAATTAAATGTTAAAACTTAGTGGACTGTTTTTTGCATGAAACTGAAGCGTTCGTATAGGACCAGCTGATCCGGCTCGAAGGACCAAATGTACGGTCTTTGAGGAAGAGCCGTAACCGCGGTATAGCCGAAATAAAAACGACTGGTGATGTACCTTGGGGGAGTCTCGTAGAACGGGGTCGTCGAGGTCCTCGGCTAGGGCAGCGGGGAGTCCAGGATCACCAGAAGTCTTGGGTAGGTCTTGTAGATGGAGAGCGGTGGACAACAAGGGGAATGATTCACTCCGAGAGGGTAAATAAAGTAACTATATTGACTTGAAATACATAAAAACAAAATAGAGCTGTATAAACGTGAAACTGTTCATGTATTGGGGTGGAATGCGGGCAGCAGCGTGTGTCCAGTACGCCGCCTGCGGAGAGAATAAAGAGCCGCGTCTTCTTATCTTGAAGGGGTTGGAGAAGGGGCTGCGAGTCGGTGACGTCATCTCGGGCCAGTAACAACACCAGCCGTTAACTAAGAAATAAGTACTGAACATTGAGTATCTGTAGACTACAACTTCTAGTTTCTCCCTATTACGGCTTGAAATAATAGAATCTTTAACTAAAAAGATAGAATATACAATACCCGGCAGGTCATTTGACAGAATTCTTTGCAACAATATTAAATGTGAATGGAGAGAGTAGTCTATACTATACATTGCGCGTACTAATCACTGTTCGGTTTACACTGCCAGACAAGATCACAATATACAATACCCGGCGGCTTATTTGACGGTTTCCCTTGCCACGGTGTAACAATATTGAATTTAAATGGGGAGACTAGTCTATACTGCACATTGCACGTACTCAAACACTGTGCTGTTCACACCAGCAGACAAGATTAGAATATACAATATACAAAATTTTTCTATAGAGTGAAACACATGATGCCATGCTAAATTTAGATTTGTGAGCACTGTATTTTTTATTAAAAATATGTTTTGGAAATAATTTTTGAGAATATGAGAAAAAAATTCTTTTCTTATTTACGAAAATGATTTTCTGTGATAGAAATATTAAAACTGTATTAAGGAATGATATTTGTGGGTAGATCAACATTACCAGGAAACCCACTTCACCAATCAAAATTCACCGCCAACACACACTTGTGCTAGTAAACCAATGCATTGTCATATCATGTAAGACCGCCGTGGATGATACCCTCAAGAACACACGGGACGACGAGAGGACCCCATACAGAGCTGGGATTCAATCCTTAGATTCTGATCTACTAATTTACCCAAATTCAAATTTATATATATATATATATATATATATATATATATATATATATATATGCATATATACCAAAACGATAAATAACCGCAGTAAATCATAGTCGTTTGAAATTTGTTGTTACGCGGGAAAAGTACTATATTTCTACAATATAATAATAAACTTTCCTTACATGATTTTTAAAAGATTTTATTTCCTTAATTCCATAATTATTGAAAATTAGTTTTTCCGACCAGTAGCTGCATTTGTGAGCTACGTGTTTTCTTCCTTTCGCTTAGTCTGAGTGGTTATAACTTCTATAACAATAGTTCACTATAAGAGTATAAAATTGGAAGATATTTTGAAATGTCAAAGGAATATAAGCTAAATATATATATATATATATATATATATATATATATATATATATTAGATTGAGGAGTAGCTTGGTAAAGTACTTTGTAAAATAATTTCAATTAAATTAAATGGTGGATTTAGATATTATTTCAATCTAAATTTAAGTACATTAATTGTCCCCTATACAACAACGCTAATAGCACTTTAAAATTAACATTTTCTTAAGTAATCCAGTAATTCAGAGTAGCGGAACAAATTGTTTGTGGCTATGATATTAGTGTATCTAAAACCTCTTTCCAAATGGATGTTTAATATTTTGTGTCATTTAGAAGTAGTTTGGAACTTTATGGTTTTATTATAATATTTTTTAGATTATATTTTTTACAAAACGAAATAACAAATTATATGGTTAGGAAGACGAACTATAAAGGCAAGGAAAGAGGGTAATTTTATAATGTCTAGATAACTTAAAGTATTATTAGCGTGGCGGATCTTGTTTACAACTTGTCATTTATTTAAATTGTTGTCTCTCCCTTGAGATAGGAGAATATTTACTCCTAACATCTCTAATTTATCAACTGAATGTGCTATATGTTCAATGATGATTTTAAATAGCAGCTCGCGATCAATTGACCCTTCCTCCCCTTGTATTAAAGAGTTGAATATGGAGAGTGGCTTAAAGTTTTACTTCTCGATTAATTGACCCTTGTCTACCTAATAACAACAGTGATAATAGCGGCCGTGTCGAAGTTGCTTGATACTGATTTTACATTCTCGTATCTATTAATAGCCGAGCCACGACGGTAGGCATAGAAATTTGCCTGTGTTTGTGTCGATGTCCATGTCTGTGCCGTTCAGTGCCGAAACATGTTAACGGTTTTAATACTGCTTTGAAAATTATGTTGTACCATCAGAATGCGTAAGCACAATATTGTTTTTGGATTGCAGACAAAAGATACGTAAAAGCATACCTTAATACTATATATTACAATCCTGTGGCAAAAATATGAATTTTGATAATGTATTCAAATATTCATGTGGACAATAATTCAACTACTATTTTTTACACTATTTTATTCACTCAAATATCCATTGAAATACAATTCTTTTGTACTTTAACTGATTACCGTTTCATTCTAGACACCTTATACGTATTATAGTAGTCTTTTATTTGCAACTATGGTTGGGTTATAACTTTACCCACTAGGAATAAGGTGATAGTCACATCAGAGTTTGTAGCACGACTTCTTAATATTAATCTAAAGAAGTCTAAAGATGTGATATACAAGATGCACGTGCTTCGTTGATGTTTAAGTCTCAGTTCCGTAGAATACATTTGAGCACAACTGAGGTTGTATTTCCTTGTGTCTTGTTTTCTGGACCCCCTGTATATTTCCCTAACAATTTTGTATAGTGAAGGTTGGTCTATGGTAATCTCGAGCCGCCTGTTTTATTTTTTTCACCGTTTGCCATTATCTGTATATGCAATTTAAGGTAAACAAAATCATTTCGAAAATTTCATCACCCTATGGGAAATCAAGCAGTACCAAATACTTTAATAAATTTAATTAATCTTTGAAATAGCACATGTCTAATTTTAAAATCTAGGATATCAGAGGGTCTAAAAATGAGACGACACTCTATTCTTCCTTTTATTTAATTATACCTTTGTACCCTTTGCAAATATTATTACTTATGATTTTAATAGTTTTACTACTCTTATTAATTTTGGTTATTTAATATTTTAATTTGAGTAGGAAATTATATCAACATTCATGAGCATATGCCTCCAGGGACGAATATTGTTAAAATCATTATTGTATTACCTTTTAAATTATTTATTTAGAAACCTGATTGCAAATAATGCAATATTAATCGTGAGTTATTCAACCGCACTATTCTTTTGGACATGTTATTGAACAGTTTAGTAGATATACGCAATGATTTAGGAATCGACGTAAATTAATAAAGGTCAAATACAAAAAAATTAACAATAATTTAATTGCTTTAAAAAGTTCATTTACAATCTAGGCATGTTTTACTTATTGTTATATTTAAATTTTTAATATAAATATTTTTACATTAAGATTATTTGATAATAGCATGGTAGTAAAGTGCTGTAATACAATAGATTTAAAATATTTTGCAATCTCAGAAGAGAAGTTAAGACAAGTCGTAACGAAGAATCGCATTAGTGACTGATATGTCGGAGATTGTTGTGAGTCCATTCTCATCAAGTCCTGGAGCCTAGAGAGCCATAAAAGTTATCAGGCAGATTATATGGAATGAGATTTTCTGGCAGTGATAAACTCTTCTAAGCAAATTATCAAAATGAATACAGTTCAACTGCGCAAATTTCATACTGTCTATAAGAGGTCAAAATACAGTAAACACCGTTCTAATTATCTAAGAATTTAAATTAAGGGTTATCAGTTCAAGCAATGACTATCCACTGACAGATTTATGAGATGATTTCATATGGCTCTCATAATGTTTATTGTGGTTTTATGTTTACAGAATAATTTATAGAGATTGCCTAACATTAAAAAAAAAGACGACTGCAATTTTTTCAGTGCATTTGCCAGCGTTCATTGCTATGCCAGTATTACTCAGTTTGTTAATCAATACCAATTTTTATTAGTTTAAGAATTGGTTTTAGTTTTACTAAGTACATGTAGAGATACACTGAATGAAGCATAAATACATTTGTCTCACATTGTTGTGATTTCCGACTAATTCATATCAGAACGATATAGTATATTTTAGCCTACACTGTATTTATGTTTTAATTTAGTTATGGACCAGATTAAGTGACTAGTTTTGTTTATCACCACAAATCATAAAAACCGAAAAAGTACAGTACAAATGTGAATGAATAAATGTTGTGTATTGCAATTATTACTATATTTTTAAAAAGTATCCTTTTCTGTACATGTTAGTTGAGTTATAATTTTTGAATCTCACCAAATTAATATTCGGGAGGGTAGTAGAAGCAGATAACGTAGTCCCCAAGGGAGCATTTGTCACCAATAGATCCCTAAGGACTTCTCTGTCTGTTGGAGTGCCAACTTGAAATAAATTACTCTTCCTTCTGCACTGACAACTTTTCACTATTGATTAATTATTATAAACCATAAAGGTTTATAAAAATAAATAACTAAAAGCTGCCATCACAAAGTGGAACTTTTATTTGTGTACCCAACAACTCAAATTTAGATTCTGTTTTCAGAATGATTTACGAATTCAACATTAGCAAGGAAGTCAACACCAGCTTTTTAGGCAAATTTTGAAATGCTTGATTTTGAGCAGGGGTTGGGCGCAGCTTTAAATAAATGAAAATGGTAAAGTTTCATTGATGTTGAAGTCGTTACTGACACTATCACGGACATTAGTCACGATTACGAATTTTAAAACATGTTTGATTGTATATTTTGACTTTAAAGCAAATTAGAAGTAGTTTAAAAAACTGCAATAGATGGAGATAGATTCAATTTTACATGCATAATTTGTATAATAAGTTTCATTATTCCTATGATTAATCGGTGTAAAGTTATTAAAAAAAAATTATTCCTAAAATTTTGCTTTCCAAGTGAAATATATGTACGAGCATATTCATTCTTTGGTTATTTAGACCGACAGAAGAAAGTTCTCTAAAGCTTAAATTGTTAATGCTAATGTTTTACACCGAATGGAGGTGTTACCATCAAACCTGAAAATCGCTCGGCTCCATCCCAACACTTTGTGGTTTACATATAGACAAGTTTTAATTAGATCAGTTACCAACTGTATGTTTTTTTTTGTAATAAAAGCTCTCTATTGAAAAATTATGCGTCATAATATACAATTAATAAGAATAGGTATGTGTAAAGTACTGTTTATAAGTATATAAACAGTATATACTTATAAACGCAGTAGCGTTTATTGTTAGTATTGTGAATAAAGGCCTTAGAAAGGTAAATAACATGAAAAAGAGAAAACATACAACGCTATAACCAAAGAATACGGACAGTTTTAAATATAAAAGAATTAAATTAAATTCCATTACTAGAACCAAGAATGTCTAAGACTGAAAATAAATTAACCCTGGATTAGTCGCACCAAAAAAATATATAATATGCTCGCGCACGGTCAAAAAGACCAGGTTGTATAAAATAAGATTGGAAAATTTTGCAAATAAAATGTATTGTTTATTAATACATAAAAGTACCACATAAACACTAAATCAAAACATATATTTTGCAAAAAAATTAATTAGCGTATATAAGATTAAAAATATTATTGTAATATTTAGTTTTTTATTTTTATTTTATTAACGTACGTATTAACCATATTTTAATACAACACTTTTGTCAACTAAAGAAATGAAATCTACTATCCTTTTATAAATATTTTGTCATCAAAACACAAGTGTAACATAAGAAAATCTAAAGTTATATAATTATTTTAATAAATAAAGTTTCTTATAGCTTAAAGTATGTGCTATTGAATATGATAATATGATATAAAAATAGTGTTTGAAATAAAAATATAAAATAGCAGCAAACACAGCTGGATAGTGCTCTTTACATTCTTTACGCCTCTTCTACTTTGTCACCTGCGTCTTCAGAACAGTTGGTGCAGAAGTTTGTTGTGTGTTCTTTACATATGTACCGATAGCAAGAAGAACATGTCATTTTTGTTTTCCGGTTCTGACGCCATGAGCAGTAAGCACATCTACCAGCAGCTGTTTCTGCACGACATCGTGGTTCATCCCTTATTCCAGCAAGTTCCTTCACCTTTAGTTTCAACTGTTTTGGCACATTTTCTAATGTTGCCCTAAATTTCAAATGATCAATGCAGAGTTCTCTTGCTAGGGTCTTAAAGAAATCACGTCTTGTAATTTCTTTACCTGAATTGGCAAGGTAGATTACATAACTGTTTACTCCTGTTTGTTTTTCTGGTAACAGAACACGTAGCTTTCAACTGATCAAGGGTATCAACGCCACTTTTGTCCTGTTGTAGTGTGTCAGCATTTCAGGTTTCTGTAAATCACCAGTCGTTTCATCAATGGTGTCCGAACAATTCTCAGTGGATAAAAGCAAGACTACTTTTTTTGTTTCGATTTATAAGATAGAAGTGTAGCCTTCTCTCCATATACAAACAAAATAGTGTAAAGCTCACGTTCTTTATGAGCTTTGTACACTGTGATGTTTGGAAGTTCTTTTTTGTTTTTCCTCACAGTCCCAACAAGTGATAACCGTTGCATTGGCTTGTATTTGTTGTCCTTCTACTACCATTTAATTTTCTTCTCTAGCAGGTTCCGGCCGTTCATCATCTTCATCTGCAGATTCTTTTGTTTCTGTATTGTGGTCACTATTATCTTCTTCATGATCTCGTTCATTGTCGCTGTCATCGGCCAAAGGCTCATTACCTTACGATATGGGCTCCAATAATAATGCTCGAATACGTTCGATCCATATTGCACAATTTTTCACTTAAAAATAGATTAAAACATTAAGGATTTTTTTATAACACATACGTATTTACTCGCGCACGGAATTTTAGACCCGAGATTAGGGTCACACAACTACTCGCGCACGGAACTTAAGACCAGGCCGAGAAATAATCGATCGCACTCAGTCAAGGTCAAACGCCAAACTGACGAGCAGGGTGGCAACTGGTGTTTTAGGATGAAATAGGAGGCTACTGGTCAGGGGAGGTGTTTACGCGCGTAAACAAGTACAGTTGCTATCAAAATATAATAGACCCGGTCACAAAGACCGTGGCGCGAGCATTGCAGGGTTAATTAAAGAGCGTGGTGTTTTCTTGTAGAGTTTCTGCAGAAACAGCACATTTCTACTAACCTTAATTATCCAATAACAAATACTTAGGTTTTATTTTTATGACCTTCATACTAAAAGGATTAACTTACTTTAAAGTTGGATGACGTAATGAGCCATTTTATTCAATAATCTCATCAGTAAAATAAAAGAAATCGAGTTAAATAGTTTTTTTTTCATATAAACGATTGTTTTTTGTGCATGAATAGAGATGAAAATAAACATGGGTCGTAAGCGCCTATAGAGCCAAAACAGGATTTTTATGGTAAAACGTTTTCCTTGCCAGTAATATTAGCAACATGAAGTTTAATGGATAATCAAAATTAGATGAAACTTTCTATATTTTTAATACTAACCATTGATGGTAACTGACTATTTTAGCTATCTTAACACTTGGGACGTTCAAACTTCTGTTCAGTTAGGTATCATAGCAGTGCCGAAATAATAAAAGTTCCGGTGAGCTATGGAAGGTACTTTAAAGCAGGTGTGCGTTTAAATGAAATCTTGTCAAGGAATCTTAACTGTAACTTTCCGCTTTACTATTGTATGAAGTTTTTACTCTATGGATAACAATGTCAGAATTTGATTTAAAATGTAATAATTGTATAGCGTTTTATAATAGAATGATAGTGTTGCACGTATTCGAGTATTATTTTGACATCTAGAAATATAAAATTTTATCTAGCAGATTTAGATATGCAGTAATCACAAGGATCTGTAAATTAGTAAACAAGAATAAACAAATATGTTTATACATTATGCTTAATTTGAATTAAAGTAAATTTTAAATAACACCATTTAATAAGATGCGATTTAACTCCTATTTTGAGTCAACCAGAAACGAATTTAAAAGCAGCAATGGTTAGAAATACAACGGATAATACGGAATAACACCTATTTCGGTAAATGAAGATATGTGCCCTGAGCCCTGTGTGAGAGTGCGCATAAGTTAGCCGGCTAGCTTTTACGTACATATGGCAGTATGCAGATGGGAGGCGCAACGATTTGAATAATTACGACACGACACCGAAATAACAACTCCGACATGTATATTGCACCGACATGTTTCTTTCACTGGATTCTTGTTATCCTACTATTTTATTAGTACTCGTATTTAATAATAAATCATACAATTCTCACCTGGAGCAAAATGTTTCATAAATAAAGGGCTAATCCAAAAGTAAATCACATTCGCTTACGCTGGATTAGCGCTCATTTTTACATTGCGTGCGACAGAGAGAGCAGTTGGAAAGTTATACGAGCGCTCGTTCATTTCCTTTAGCAATAAAGTGTTCCACCACTGAATTTTATAGCAAAGCAATATTCAGCGGTACATTTTCATATGGGATAAACGTTATGCGCAAAAAGGGCCTGTTTGTGAATGGGTTCATTTGTTTAAAATTGGACGAACAAACATCTACGACCAAGAAAGGAGTGGCAGGGCGTCAAAAAATGAGTGATGAACTAGTTGACAAGATGAACGAAATGGTTAGAGAATATTATGTTCTATTTCTACAAATTTCCAGGACATGGAAGTGAAAAATTAGCTTGGTTCTTACCGTTTCAATGGCGATGATGCACTCAAAGACTCACTAGGAGGCTATAAACGCAGGTGGCAGAATTTTTTTAGAAAGTGTTTCTAAGTAAGTCAAAAGACATGATTAGTAAATTCTAATGCCACTTATGAATAAAAATAGAAAAAACGTAGTTAAATATATATATATATATATATATATATATATATATATATATATATATATATATACATATATATATATATATATATGTCTATACTAAACGTATAATACAACAATTAGGAGAAATAAACATTATAATACAAGCAATTTCTAAATGTAACTTGTTAAAAGAACTCATTTAACAAACTTCTCTTCAATAAACCTCATATAATAAGTTCTCAAAACCCATGCATATATTACGTAAAACTGTTTACACGCAATATATTTACACACTTAAAAAAGGTAACTTACGCTTGGTTACATTAATATATGTTAAAAAAAGTTTAGTTAAACAAAGAACTAAATTTTAAACGTGTCCTCACCTTCGGTTTTCCTTATTAGAATAGCAGAGTTTGTTCAGTACATGGTTATTCAAGGGGCCTTGCTACCTTCATTTACATACTCTGTCTTCATAGCTTTACATGAATAAATTACACGTTTGACCTAACAATCTATCTGTAAAAGAAGATGTTCCTTTGACAATTTTATAAGATATGTTTACCATCTAATAAACTTTTAAAAAGTGGTTTTGTATCATTAATGACGTTATGACAACAATTGTTTTAAACCGAAAGGTTGAATGACTTGTAATAACTTGCGTGAGAAAGGAAATACTGAATAAAATATTAGAGGGTTTCAGAATATTGAGCACTCTTAACTGGCGTCAACAGTTAGTAAATATATTTGAAACGCAAGACCGGTTGTAAGATTTTGTCTACAATTTGGTTTATAGAGAATCATACTGAAAATGTTGGGCTAAAATCCTAATTTAGAATAATATAGTGCCCATGCCTCAAGGTACAGTAACTCGAGGATGGAATTATATTCATCAACTTTTCTCTCTTTAAAGCTGTCTCTTTACTAGTAAATATACATTTCCTATTATCTTACGACCCCTTTTTAATTTTTTGTTACTCAGATTTTTATCTTTATAAAGTGTAAATATGTGGGCTACTAAATGCATTAGGACATTTTTGTTTTGAAAAATATAAATTCATACTCAGTAATGAAAACCTTTGAAATGTTCATGGATTGCCTAAAAATTTAAGACTAGGTTATATTTGAACGTCATGGACATACAATGGGAAACACCTCTTGACAGATTTTATAAATTATGCTTAGATTACTTAGTGATGAAATACGGCAAGATACAGTAAACGTTATGCAACGACGACTATATTCAACTGAAGTTGTTTTATTTTCGAATTTTTTTTAGTAACACAACTGATCCTAGATTAATGCAGGTATCCATTAAATTCATGGTTCCAGGTTTCTAGTGGTTGTTCATAAGGGACATCATTTACACAAAAACTAGTTCCAATATGTATTGCGTTGTATTAATCAGAAGTGGTGATGGTCGAGCGTTCTCAGACGTGGGGGATGGGATCTGAATCCCATAATTCAGGTTTATATCCTGTCTGTGACCATTGCATTTCAGTATTATCGACCTTTACTGATTGAGTTTTCTTCCTATACTGTTTACCAAGATTTTCAGGCTAGTATCCATTGAGAACGGGCTGAATAAGGAGTAAGATTATCATCTCCCTAATTATAATAATAACTCTCTTACACCCTCAGCCCAAACAGAACAGATTCTGGAAATATAGTTGTAATTCAAACATTAAGGAGCTTGTCAAATATATGGATGTGTGTGAAAAATGTCAGTGAGATTTATTGTTGTATATAATTAAAAAATGACACGGTGTATAAAAGAGATCAAAAATCTAAAAAAGTGGCAATGGACTGCCTTTCAAATATAAAATAAATATTAAGGGATACCTGATGAACAGAATGAAGTCCAGACTGGAGAGTATGAACCCAAGCGATGTCACTGCACAAGGGGCAAAGAGCGTAAACAGTTCACAGCCGAAGTAACGAAGATGAACTGGTAAATAAACATTGAGGCCAAGGACAAAACATAGGGCTGGGGGTGGCTGCCCTTTACGCATCCACGTCATAACCATCGCCTTCCCATTTACTTTTATTCAGGTAACACGTCGCAATACTACATGCAATTCCAACATTGAGTTCCTCATCATAACGATGATAAATATTCGAAATCCTACTTTACTTTCAATATATACAGGGTGGAGCGCGGTAATTTGGTGATTTGGAAATGAAATAGAAAAATTATGAACCTTAGAAAATATTATTTTTTATTTTAATTACATTGAACAGTAAGGGAATTTTTAAATTACATGGTTTTAAATTATGTATCTGGCAAATGTCGATCTTCGGCATCCAGACAATGCTGCATACGTTTTCTGAAGTTTACATTAACTCTAACAAGCATGTCGACTGGTATTCTGCCAATTTCAGCCTCAATATTGTTCCTTAGGTCTTCCAAGGTGTTGGGACGGTTGATATACACCTTCGACTTCAGGTAACCTCAAAGGAAAAGAATCGCATGGGCCTAAGTCTGGTGAGCGTGACGGCCAGTTCACATAACCCCTCAAAGAGATAAGTCGTCCAGGAAACATTTGCCTCAAACAATTCATGGTAACCCTCGCTGTGTGTGCAGTGGCACCATCCTGTTGGAACCATGTATCCTCTAATTGCATTGCCTCAAGATCCGGCTGAAAAAATCCTGTATCATAGTCAAGTACCGTTCGGAGTTCACAGTTATGGCACGACGGTTATCCCGAAAAAATTAAGGGCCAATAATGCTTACTCGTGATATGGCGCACCACACAGTGACGCGGTCCGAATTCAGAGGTCTCTGGTGGACTTCTCTGGGGGTTGTTTCACTCCAGTAGCGCATGTTTTGCTTTTTGACACATACACTGAGGTGAAAATGTGTCTCATCAGAAAAGAACACATTTGCGTCACGCGGTATAGTTGCAAGCATGTCTTCACAAGAAGTACGCCGTGTCAAATAGTCCCGTGCTGACAATTGATGGACCACGCACATTTTATACGGGTGAAATCTCAGTTCATCATGAAGAATCCGGTGGAGAGAACGTCTTGAAATGCCAAGAGCAAGTGATTGCTTTCGAGCAGAGCGTTTTGGAGATTGCAGTACTGCTGCTCTAACTCTATCGATGTTTTCCGGTGTTGTAATCCTTCTCTGAGGTCCCCTTCGTACACATGACACATTCCCTGCTGTTCTGAATGCAGTTACCCAATTTAAAATTGATTGCCGACCAGGAACACGTCAGCGTGGGGGAACAGAGAATCGTAAACGAAAAGCACGCTGCACTGCAATGATCGAGTGGGCATTTGCTTCAACACAAAACGACCTCTCCTCTCGTGTCCACTGCATGATGGCAACTGGAACGTCTGGAACGCAGAGGAATACAAATCTCCCGTCAGCCACTATAAGCCACACCCACTCTTCCCTCTCTTCGACCAACAGTGCCGCCACAGCCTACAGTGCAAAAAAGCAAATTACCGCGCTCCACCCTGTACTTTACTTTCGTTATCGTGAACACAAAACAAAAACATTTTAAACATAAATAATCATATTGAATTTAGAAACGTTTTAAATGTTTAATTTTAAATATTAATGTACCTTGTTTATGTCAGTATTTAACAGACAGAGTAATATATGCTGGGAAATAATATTGTCATTCATACTCTTTAAATTTTATTTAGAACCCGGTCATTTAATATTATTCAAAATAGTGTTAAATCCAGTTGACAAGAATTGGAAGATGTAATAATTTGATTTGTCCCTTGAGGTAATGTACAATTATGAACGGCTGTGGTTGGAGGTACAGCTAAATGCAGTATAGAATCCCAATAGACTCTACTTAGAGCAGATGGTGCAGAGTTAGGTGGCATGTAGACTGACCGCACATATGTCTGGCTGTCTGACCTCCGTGTTGTGGTGTATTAATAACCGCAATTAGTAGCGGAGTTCAACGGGTAAAACACTGACTGATCGGTTGTGTTGTACTGTTTCACTGTGTACATTTACCTCACATTGCTGACTTTGTTGTTCCAGCATTATTCTGTCAGCTTTTATACATAATTTAAATTATAAATTATAATGCGTTTGAATATGGCCGTCCTGTAGATTATCTTTAATAATGACATTAGATGACCGCATGGCTTACTCCAATGTTCAGTGCCTTATTTTGTATTCTTTTTGTGTTGTATATTAGATGACTAAGTTTATTGATCCTTTATTGAAAACAAATTAATATGATAACGAAAATGCTATTATTTCTAAAGGCAACAAGTTAAATTGAAATTACGTAATGTGTTTTAATTACAGTAAGTCTCTTTGTTGCTTGACTCGTAATCGAGTACTCATATATAATTATTTACGCTTCTGATATCTTGTTCTTGTGAAATTTGTCTTTTTAGGAGACCAAAACCATTGTTTATGTTTTTATTGATTGTTGATCTGGAAACATCTTTACATTATGTCATCACTCCCGTGTTCATTATGACATCACCCTAGCCTCCCTATATGAGGGACATATATTAGTCATATATGACCCTCGATTATGCTTGCTAACAATTATTATTTGCTAAGTTCAACACATGGTAATCTTGTGTCTTATACTATTTATTAAAATTACCAACATAGATTTATTTACATATTTAAGTATGGTGTACACTGTGTAAGAACCAAACTTGATTACTTTATTATAGTTCAGCAAAAAGACGATTAAATGAAAAATTTGAAATAATATAGAACGGTTATAAATTTCTACTACATAAAGAGGCAATCAAAACCTTTGAATACAGTCTGAAATGACACTACTTAACATTTTCTGCAACAATTAAGTTTCAGAATTATGGAAAAACTTCACTAAGTTACTAAACGAGCTGGCTTAAGCAGTTTATTAGAGGAACAATCACTGTTTTCATTGCATCGTTCTCATGATGAGTTAAAGTTTTCCTGATAACCTGTACAATGTCTGGAAAAGACTAGAATATCCTTGACAGAGATGTATAATGGTTATTGTAACGTGTTATAAAGTATACACTTTTTTAGTTTTTACTAGTTTTTAAGAATTCAATAGAGTTTCTCATTATTGATATGAAATAAAAAATATTATTTTAACTAATATTGTGACTATGAAATATATTTATGTTTTCCGTTTTTCCTGTATGCCATTATTAGTAGTAATTAACGTGTAAAAACTAACACCATTTAATGTTGTACATTCACGGTATAAAAGTTTCATGGTTATTATAATTCCCTATTTATTCATTCTCACATAACCTTCTCAAATACAACTTTTGTAACTCTGTTTTACATCCTGGGAGTGTAAATAAAATTAAAAATAGATTCCAATTATGTATGTTTTAAATCGGCTAATTTTTAAAATGAATAAATGGAAGTTTGTGTGAAAACCTTATCTACAATTAACAGATTAATAAAAATCTCATGCATTAATAACTTGTTTATATTTATAGTGTTATTCGCCTTTAATGCAGAGATCATAACACAAAGTATTTGATAAACAGATAATATTTTAAAAATAAAACTTCACTCTAGCAAAACGTGTATCTTTTTGTTAAATATTTGTAGGAATAGCAAAAAATTTTTGTTTTCCGCTTCAGAAACGAATTATTTACTATTTTATTCCAAAGACCTAAGACAGTTTTAGCCACAAATTTAGTGCTACACAATAATACATTTAAATTAAAAAAGAATAAAAGAAATTTGACTTAAAGTGTAGTAAAAGATTGAAATAACATATAAACGATTTGAAAAGAAATATCATGTCTACAATAAAATCAACTTTCACTAAACATTTATTAAAACGGACTATAAGTACAAATATATTTCAGAGGAACATGGCAATTTTTGATATTGAAAGGAAAGGTGAAAAATTAAACACAAAATAAGAATTAAAAATCTATGTAAATTCTAATAAAAATCATAATAGCATTCTAAATAGCATTTAAAAAAGGAAAACAAACTTAATAGTTGACAATAATTAAAATATTTAAATTCCGAATATTAATCAATATTATAACTGCATCATAAAATTTTAAAATCTGTTTAAATAAACTAAATTTCGTCTTCACAGTGCACAAAAACATGGGATCTGAAGAGGATAGTACAGGGTACATGATGGTATGCAAATATGGACAGAATTGTTGAATATTCTGGGCTGCTTGACATTACCAGACAACACCAGCCACCCACAGTGCACAAAAACCTGGGAACTGAGGAGGATAGTACTGGGTACATGACGGTATGCAAATAAGGACAGAGTTGTTGAATATTCTGGACTTCTTGACATTAACAGACAATACCAGTCTCCCACAGTGCACAAAAACCTGGGATCTGAAGAGGATAGTACAGGGTACATGACGGTATGCAAATAAGGACAGAGTTGTTGAATATTCTGGACTACTTGACATTACCACATAATACCAGCCACCCACAGTGCACAAAAACCTGGGAACTGAGGAGGATAGTACAGGGTACATGACGGTATGCAAATAAGGACAGAGTTGTTGAATATTCTGGACTTCTTGACATAACCAGACAATACCAGCCACCCACAGTGCACAAAAACCTGGGAACTGAGGAGGATAGTACAGGGTACATGACGGTATGCAAATAAGGACAGAGTTGTTGAATATTCTGGACTACTTGACATTACCACACAATACCAGCCACCCACAGTGCATAAAAACCTGGGAACTGAGGAGGATAGTACAGGGTACATGACGGTATGCAAATAAGGACAGAGTTGTTGAATATTCTGGACTACTTGACATTACCACACAATACCAGTCTCCCACCGAGTTTTTGAATAATCCGGCAAGTTTGACGTTCAGGTCTCTACCAGCCACCAACAGTGCACAAAAACCTGGGATCAGAAGGGGTGGTTAGAGTCCTGAACGAGAAACTGGCCTGATTATTCAAGAACTTCTTCCATATTTGCATACCGTCATGAACCTTGTACTATCCTCATCTGATCCCAGGGTTTTGAGCAGTGTGGGCGGCTGGTATTGTCCGGTAATGTCAAGCAGCCCACAATATTCAACTATTCCGTTCTTATTTTCATACCGCCATGTACCGTGTACAATCTTCTTCAGATGCCAGGTGTTTGTGCACTGTGGGTGGCTGGTATTGTCTAGTAATGTTAAGCAGTCCAGAATATTCAACAACTCTGTCCTTATTTGCATACCTTTATGTACCCTGTACTATCCTCTTCTGATCCCAGGGTCTTTTCCACTGTGAGCGGTTGGTAGCGTCCTGAACGTCAAACTGGCCGGATTATTCAACAACTCTGCCCTTATTTGCATACCGTCATGTGCTCTGTAGTATCCTCTTCTGATCCCAGGTTTTTGTGCATTGTTGGCGGCTGGGTAGAGTCCTGAACGTCAAACTGACCGGATTATTCAACAACCCCTTCCTTAACTTACATTAAAACATAAAACCAACATTTAAGACTTTTATTGTTTTGTGAGGCCTTTCGATAGCGAGGATATCTTCTTCAGACACATAACAAAAGTATATACAAATATTAAATTTGAATTTTAATAATAGCTAAACATATGTGATTTAATAATAATTTGTCCTGTGTGGCGTAGTGTGTAATTACAATCAAATTATCACTGGTATTATACTATATGAATTTTGAATGTTATTTTTGTAATCTTCATTTAAGTAATATTGAATTTTGTATTGGTCCACCTTCGTGATTTAATAAATCTTCTGTGTTTGTTTGATTAATGTAATATGACACCCATGCATTTAAATATGTGGAGTGTTAACACGTTTTAATAGTTTTAGGTTTTTCTGTAATATAGTGTGTCCAGTATTGATATAGTGGTGTGCGACGGCCGATTTTTCTTTTCTGTTGAATTTTATGTGGGAACAATGTTCTTTATATCGTGTATGAATTTTTCTTCTTGTTTGTTCAATGTAAATTTTGTTGCAGTCATCACATTTAATTTGGTTTATCCTTCATTTATTAATAATTTCTTCGTCATCTTTTGGATTTTTCAAGTTATTCCTCAAGTGACTTGTTTGTTTTATATGTGACGTTTTTATTTGTATATTTTTTTAATGATTTTTTGTACATCTTTTGATATATTTGTCCATGTAGTGCTAATCCAATTTGCGTTTTATGTAAAATAGGTAATAGTGTTGTCTTTGACTTTTTGTCATGTTTCTTTTTACCTTTTTTAAATATATGTTCGAATAAATCTGTTTTATATTCATTAAAAACGGCAACATCTTTTATATATTGAAGTTCTTTTTTTAAATTTTTCTAGTGATAGAGGAGTGTTTAATAATTTATATATCAATGAATGGAAGACTGCTCGTTTTTGAGATGGTGCATGATTTGAGTCATTTGTTATAAAACGATCAGTGTGTGTTGGTTTACGATATATATATATATCGTATTCTAATCGCTTTGAAATTGTGTTTTTTATTACTAAAATATCTAAAAATGGAAGTGAGTTGTTAGATTCAATTTTATGAGTAAATTTAATGCTGGAGTAAAATGAATTTAGGTGAATCATAAAGTTATTAAGATTTTAATTTTTGTTGAACACTGCAAATATATCGTCAACATATCGAATCCAAATTCTTGGAAAGTATGGTAGAGATTCTTTTACTAAAATTTCAAAGTGACTCATGAAAATATTTATGCAACGAAGCATGACAAAGGATTTCCCATTGCTGTTCCATCAGTTTGAAAATAAAATAGGTTTTTGAATTGAAAACAATTTTTATTCATACATAGACTAATTAGAACCATGAACTCTTCAACTTCTTTGCTTGATAAACGTATAGACTGAATCCAATCTTGGATTAAGATAATCGTAGTGTTCATAGGTAAGTTAGGATATAGAGAAGTAACATCAAAAGATACTAAGTACTCATCATCTTCAATTTCAATATTATTTACTAAATTTAAAAATTCATATCTGTTTTTCATTGCTAATGAAGGAAATTGTGGTAGCTCTTTAAGTCTGGTTTGCAACCATTTAGAAAGTAAATATGTTGGAGAATTTATTTATGACACTATAGGTCTCATTTCCTTTCCAGGTTTGTGAACTTTCGGTAAACAGTATAATCGAGGTAGAATGGGGTTTGATATTATAAGCTTTTTACATATTTCACTATTGATTACTATTTTACATTGTCTCATAGACTCTGAAGTGGAATGGGTAAATTTTGAAAGTGGATTTTTTGTTTAAAGTTTGTAGGGTCCTTTATTTAACACACTGTTTACTTTTTCATAATAATCGTCTTGGTTCAAGATTACTATTGATTTTCCTTTGTTTGATTTTAAATAAAAAATTTTTTTATTTTTAAACTTGTGTAATGCGTCTTTATTTTTCTTATCTTCGTTTCGGAATGTTAGTTTTTTTTTAGAACTATTTAAGCCATTATATATAGCTGAGTAGACATCAGATCTAATTAATGTTTTTTTTTATTTGAGTTTAAATTTTGAATGTTTTTTCAATATCAATCACTAATGACCTAATGTCTTTAGAATCACTCAAGTGGAAATTTAAACCTGTTTTCAAAAGAGATATTTCATCGCCTGAAAATGATGTGGAAGATAAATTTTAAACTAAGCACTGATTCGGGAATACATTTTTATTATTTTCAGGTTTAATTTGATTCTTTATTAAATTATCAAACTTCTTTTCAAGTGTTTTCATTTTTCTATTAAATTTAAACTCAATACTCTGAAGTAGTTTTTGGTATCGTTTTTCAAATATGTCATAATACACTGGTGACAATTTTTTGGTAATTTTTAAATGCTGTTTCATAGGTTCTAATTCCAAAGAAGCTTGTGTTGAATACATATTTTTTTTATTTCCAAACTAAGCCAATTCAATTATGCATCATGAAGAACCTTATTAGTTGTCGTCTTTTTAATAGGTATGTTTATTTCGATAAATTTCAAAATTTTTTGTAATGTTTACAATTTTTTTTAAAACGAATTTCATAATTAATTATAAGAAAACGTATAACAATTCACTCAAAAAAAACCACCAACACAAAAAAAGCAGTCTTCCATTCATTGATATGTAGATTATTAAACATTCCTCTATCACAAGAAAATCTTAAAAAAGAACTTCAGTTTATAAAAGGTGTTGCCGTTTTTAATTGATATAAAACAGATTTAGTCGAACATATATTTAAAAAAACAGCTAAAAAGGAACATGACAAAAAGTCAAAGACAACACTTTTACCTATTTTACACAAACGCAAATTGGATTAGCACTACATGGACAAATATATCAAAAGATGTACAAAATAATCATTAAAAAAAACATACAAATAAAAACGTCACATATAAAACAACAAGTCACTTGAGGAATAACTTGAAAAATCCTAAAAGATGACGAAGAAATTATTGATAAAACAGAGATAAACCAAATTAAATGTGATGACTGCAACAAAAAATTACATTGAACAAACAGGAAGAAAAATTCATACACGATATAAAGAAAATTGCTCCCAAATTAAATTCAACATAAAATAAAAATCGGCCGTCGCACACCACAGTATCAATACTGGACACAAAATATCACAGAAAAACCTAAAACTATTAAAACGTGTTAACACGCAACATATTTAAATGCATGGGTGTCATATTACATTAATCAAACAAACACAGAAGATTTATTAAATCAAGAAGATGGACCAATACAAAATACAATATTACTTAAACGAAGATTACAAAAATAACATTTAAAATGTAAATAGTATAATACCAGCAATAATTTAATTGTAATTACACACTAAGCCACACAGGACAAATTAATAATATTAAATCACATATGTTTAACGATTATTAAAAATCAAATTTAATTTTTGTATTTACTTTTGTTATGTGTCTGAAGAAGATATCCTCGCTATCGAAAGGGCTCACAAAACAATAAAAGTCTTAAATGTTGGTTTTTTATGTTTTAATGTAAGTTAAGGAAGGAGTTTTTAAATAATCCGGCCAGTTTGACGTTCAGGGCTCTACCAGCCGCCCGCAATGCACAAAAACCAGGGATCAGAAAAGGATACTACAGGGTACAAGACGGTATGCAAATAAGGAAGGAGTTGTTGAATAATTATGCCAGTTTGACGTTCAGGACTCTACCAGCCACCCACAATGAACAAAAAACTGGGATCAGAAGAGGATACTACAAGGTACATGACGGTAATATTCTGGACTGCTTGACATTACTAGACAATACCAGCCACCCACAGTGTACAAAAACCTGGGATCTAAAGAGGATTGTACAGGGTACATGACGGAATGCAGCTAAGGACAGAATTAATTAATATTATGGCCTACTTGACATTACCAGGCAATACCAGCCGCCCACAGTGCACATAAATCTCGGATCTAAAGAGGATAGTACTGGGCACATGACGGTATGCAAGTAAGGACAGAATTCTAGAATATTGTGGGCTGCTTGACATTACCAGACAATACCAGCCGCCCACAGTGCACATAAACCTGTGATCTAAAGAGGATAGTACAGGGTACATGACGGTATGCAAATAAGGACAGAATTGCTAGAATATTCTGGGCTACGTCACATTACCAGACAATACCAGCCACCCACAGTGCACAAAAACCTGGGATCTGAAGAGGATAGTACAGAGTACATGATGGTATGCAAATAAGGACCAGAATTGTTGAATATTGTTGGGTTGCTTGACATTATCGGACAATACCAGCCGACCACAGTACACAAAAACCTGAGATCTGAAAAGAATAGTACAGGGTACATGACGGTAGCAAATAAGGAATGAGTTGTTAAATAGTTCGGCCAGTTTGACGTTCAGGGCTCTACCTGCCGCCCACAGTGCACAAAAACCTGGGATCAGAAGAGGATAGTACAGGGTTCATAACGGTATGCAAATAAGAAAGGAGTTGTTGAATAATCCGGGCAGTTTGATGTTCAGGACTCTACCCAGCCGCCCACAGTGCACAAACACCTGGCATCAAAAGAGGATAGTACAGGGTACATGACGGTATGCAATTAAGGACAGACTTGTTGAACATTCTGGACTGCTTGACATTACCAGACAACACCATCCACCTACAGTGCACAAAAACCTAGGATCTGAAGAGGATAGTACAGGGTACATGACGGTATGCAAATAAGGAAAGACTTTTTGAATATTCTGGACTGCTAGATATTACCGGACAATAGCAGCCACCCACAGTGCTCAAAAACCTGGGATCAGATGAGGATAGTACGTGATACATGACGGTATGCAAATAAGGAAGGAGTTGTTGAATAATCCGGCCAGTTTGACGTTCAGAACTCTACCAGCCGCCCACAGTGCACAAAAACCTGGGATCAGAAGAGGGTAGTACATGATACATGACGGTATGCAAATAAGGATCGAGGTGTTGAATAATCTGGCCAATTTATTTTTTAGGACTCTACCAGCCGCCAAAGCACACTACTTAATGACAGTGTATGCCATTATTGTATTTTGTTATGATAATCACAGTCGGGTATATGAAACCATGGAAACTAAACTAATATGGTATTAAAAGTGAGTAACAACCTTTAAAGTATTGACGGACGAAATCAAAGTGTTTCGTATATGGACATAGCTGTGAGCATAAAATAATGATTGGTTTTCTGGTCTCATGTTTTTAAGTTTGCCGTACCTGCTTAAAATAGAAATGAGAAAAAAAAGTTCATATAATAAAAAAAATATTTATAGCCGCTAATAATTAGCATAAATTATTTATAACGTCATAAATTTGTGCAAAGGCATGTTGTCAAAATAATACATTTAAATTGCGCATAGTATATATTTTAAACCATGGCATATATTACTTTAACGAACGTCGTATTGTTTTCAAGGGCAACATTATTGTACAGGCCACTAATCTATATATATATATATATATATATATAAATTAATGTTTGTGTGTTTGTCCTTTAAGGAATCATAAACTATTTGTCCGATAATTATGAAAATTTGTATGTACGTGTATTTTTCCATGTAGACGTTTTATATGCTATGCCCATTGATGTAACTCGCCACCAGGAGGCGTTGCAATAGATTAGAAAGTTTTAAAGTGCCTGCACATTATAAACTGCAAATACAAGACAGTTATTTATTTTAAATAGTCAAACACTATTTGAAGGCGCTAAAATATTATGTATATTTGTCTTTAAAATAACTTTCTGGTTGAACTTAAAGCTTGAGGTTTGGACCACTTTATAATAAAGTACATGTACGTGTACAATGGCTGTAAACATACACGTTTGACAAATTTCCTTGGTCGTGGCAACAAGACAAACTCTACATCGGCATTGGAAATCAGAGTTTACGAAAAGCGTGCGAAGCCACGGGAAACAGCTAGTAGTGTATAAACAAGTTGCTGTCTCGTGTTCGATGTACCCAATTGCGTCTGTCCTCAGTTAACTCTGCCTTTGAAGTAGGTGAATCAATTTGCTTGAAGCGTGTAAACTAGGTGTGTTGTTGTTTTATTGTTTGTTTAACACTTTTGATGAATCCAGAGATATATTATGAAGATGGAACTATTTCAATGTATAAATAATGCATTTTATTATAATATTATTTATATAAGGAATAAGTAAATCTTATTACAAGTATAACTTTGATTTCTTATGGTATAAATAGGACAGACTTATTATAAAGTAGGGAGAGTCCAGAAGCGTTCCAGAATAAAAACGATACCTAAAAAACTATGAAATGGAGCATATCTAGGTAAGTAAGTAAAAGGTACATAACAGTCATTTTCAAAATTCTATTAGTTTGGACAACAATGCTGTTATTTTATAGAAAGAAAAAAACTTTTAAAATTAATGGTAAATATTTCTAAAAAAATATTGGATTTTAAAATTTCTGATTTTGATCATCCACTGTTTTTTTAATCGATGAAATTAAAAGATTTAAAACAGGTGTTGTTAATGAAAATATTTTTGAAACGACTATACACCTTGTATATACGAAAGTGATATATTATTTTAGCGTAGTTAACCAGTGAATATTATTATTCTACCTGCTTTGAATCAATATCAATTTAGTTAAAAAAAATAGGTCGCAGAGCAATATAGACGATGAGAATTTTAGGAATAATTAAGATTGATGTCCTATTACACTATGATTATTGATATCACTTTAATCACTTGAGAATTATAAAAAAAAATAGTTTCTATCTGTTTGTTCCCAAAATATCTTAGGAACATAATCCTATTTATGCTTTGTTATGCATGAATGTCCGCATATATATAAGCTATATTGATTTTCATGGTTTTGTATATTGCTTTATAGGATTTGGAGTAGCAGAATATTTTATATTGGTCCATGGTTAACCATGATGCAACAAAAGTTCGCAAAATAAATAATTTTATAAAAAACGTACAATTAAATGGCATTTGAACAGTAACACATGTAATCTAATAAAATAACCAATATACCTGAAATGTTGCATACTACCTCATGATTGATTTTAAACAAGACGTGATGTGGTGTACTCCTACCTTATTTAATTACCTTATTATAATTTGTTATATAAATATTTTACCTTATAGTTATAAAACCTTCGAGAACATTAAAAACAGTGGTTTACGCTCTTTTAATAGTGCAATAAACTAGAACGGGAGTCAATTTAAAATTACAATTTGTCAGCAAAATCATCTAATATGTTTAGTTTATATTGAACTATACTTCAATGAAGCACATAGAATGATAAAAATTGAAAATTACTCCCACCGAGAACTGCCGTCTCAGCCTCACTGGGAGTAAATATCAACGTCCTTAACTCACAAGGCAACGAGTGAATGGCAGATAAAATAAATTTATCAGCAAACTGAGTACAATCAAGTGAGAGTTTTTAATGTAAAATTTTACATATATTGTACCTGCATCGAAAAGAATACCTTGCGAGTTGAAAGTCAATGACGACGGTGAAGACAAGACCTGATTCTAACTCACTGTTATGTTGTATTAACCTCTCTAGCTATCCGACCTTAACACTGCTATTAAACATATCTTTATGAGAAAATGTATGAATTTATGCTCATTCATCATACCTCGGAATAGATTTCATATGTAGAATTTAAATTTTGCATCAAGCTTCATTGAAAAAAAGACAGGACTGAACTTTATAGTGGTGTATGTTTCCCATGAAATTTGTATGAGCGTCATTAAGCCTATCACTCAGTATGCAGAAAAAATTTACCTTTTAGAATATGTGAAAATGTCTTTTGTGCAAGATGCAAGCGATCTCAGTCAAACTTGACACAGGAGCGGCGTAGTTCACTCCATGTTAGGGTAAAGTCCTTTTGTTCAATTTAGAAACAAAAAGTTAGATATGTGAATTAATATTTATATACGTTTTTAATATAATCAAGCCATATTTCATTAATGTTTTTTATTATGTGGCTAAACAAAAATTTGAGATTTTAAATACAAATCTAGGACAATTTAACATTAAATGTGTATGTTTACTTGTAAATTTTATTTTGTAAGAACGTTAAACATATTCACGATAATGATGACAATGAATGAATTGTAATCATTCATATTTAAAATTTTGATTATTTTTTGTTACCCTTAATGTAGTAACTATAAGATATGTGTTTTATTTGTAAAATTTACAGATAAACAACATCATTTAAAACAAGATAAGGCCTTACATTCCAAGGTCAGCAGCTTTTGATAGGAGCGCACATGTGTTCAACAGTGATCAGTGAGCACATTACCTGATTCAACAGAGAATACTCAAGTGTGAAATTACGTTTAAAAACCAGGAATAATTGGAGCAGAATGTTGTTGACTGAGAACGTTGATAAGATATCGGTTTACTATAAAACGCATTAAAATTGTAATGGAATTAGTTTATCTGTTATATTTAATGTTGCATACTGCATGTATATTAACATGCTGCACTGATACATTTTTATATTATTATTTCAGAAAAGTTCTTATTATTTTTGGAATTTAATTATTAATTTTTGCAATAATTAATTACCATTATAACAGAATATTTTTGTTCTAAGGATTCCGATCTCAAACCGTAATACGCTAGTAATGAAAAAATATTTTCCTCATTCTTGAATATGTTACTTGTGACTCATTACAAAACCCAAAATGTTGTTAAACATGGTATCTTAGATGAATCATGTATCATGCTTAGATGATTCATGGTAATAAAATTTAGATTAATCACGTCAAAAAATGCTCGACATTGTTGCAATTTAAATAATGTAGGGAAAATCGACAACCCTTAAAATCATTCGACTGAGCTTGGTTATGTATTCTTTAATCCATTACATATTCAGGTAAAAATCAGTTGAATATTAAAAATATTGCTGATTATTCCGTTTTCTAACACGTAATGTCGTCTCTTTTGCTTTCCTTAATTATTACTTTTTTTCCGTAACTCAAAGAACTTTTCATTTTAATTAAGTGTATCTTTTTACTTTCTCAATTATGTAAGGCCTAATATTGTACTGTTACAATTTATAATTAAAATAAACTATTACATTTTATTTTGGTTGTATCTTTAAAAGGTTTAGGTTTTATAATAATGTAAATAGTCTACAAAATTCCAAATCATCAAATATAACTTCATCTAACAGGAAGACAATCAAACATAGTGCATGCTGTCTTTGTTTACGTGAGAGTCAATCATCAGCATCATGGCTTTCACAGTCAGTTAAGGTAAACATTTCAGTACAATTGGCTCATACACAGGGTCAACAGACACGGTGAGTGACTTCGATGCTGATATAAGTAATTAGATTTCCTATCCTGTTTCAAGTTTCAAGTACAATGGGTTTTAAATTAAGTAGTTATTAGAGGTTTGGGCTTTATTATTTGCATATTAAAAACACGATAGTTGAGTGTAAAGCTTTTAAAATACATTATTACGGTCATATATGAATATATATTAGGACCATATAAATACGACTAAACTCACTTGTACAAGTAATTTAGGCATCCAATTTTAAATACCTTTATAGTGATTTTCAATATTATTCAATGATTGAGACAAACAAACTGAAAATATTTATTTAGTCTGTTAAAATACAATTGTTTAGTAGATTATTGTTCTTCTGTTCGAGTACAACTACAATTTCAGTTATCTTGTTAATAATGTATTACCGAAATTTGCAGTTTCTCTTCGAATAAAAAGTGTCCACATGCTCAAACGTTTGTAAATAATGATATAAAGACTATTTTTAATCTAGTATTGTCTTCCGTATAAACATTTTTGATGTTGAAGAAATGGAAAAATTTGTGCACAACAATTGTAAGGTATCAAACGAATTAGCATTTTCCGTTCAGGCTTTGAGTCTCAAAGTCAAGGTATGAAAAGAAACACGTTACTCTAAACATTGTTCTTTGTCACATATGTTACTTTTAAAAAGAATACATGGAACGCATTATTAAATATAAATCCAAATATGAACTTTTTCAAGGACGTTTTAAAAACTTAAATCCGTTTACGTTGTTCAATTTAAAGTTAAAATATTTTGCACAGAAAATAATTACAACAGGATTTACCTATTTTTATTGTTAGCTGTAGAATATTAAGACGACCTATCATTGAAATAAGCGAGATTACATACAGCATAGGCAAATTTTTGTCTGTGTTATAATTTTTTCCAAACTTTTTATTTGATTTTGGTTAAGGAATACTTTTATAAAATAATGTGGTATTATAAAGTCAAATCTTTTTGTTTTTACAACTGATGTATTATTCGATTTCCTTTGTAGCAGGTGATGGCGTTTTGGTAATCAATATGTCTCGGGGCGACACAATACAGGCCGAGAGTGTAGATTTAGGTGACGGATGGGCTCACCCTAAATACTAATATTCTCGCATTTAATTTCTTTTATTGTAAAAATTCTCTAGTTAAAACCTATTACTTTATATAAATAACAGAAGGAATCTAACAAAATACCAAGTGATTGACACAAGTTTAAATACAACCTAACTCCTATAAAAATGCTGTTAACGGTATTTTTATGACGTTCATTTACTAGTAAAGAGTAGGTTTCTGCTTAAGAATATATTTAAGGTGATACATTTTGTTATTATTGTCATTTATGAAGTCTGTTATGTTTTGTTCTTGTAGATGAGTTCTTGCATTGATAATTACACTATTAATTAAAATATTATTATTATTAAAAGTAATTAAATATCTTGGCATTCAATATCTAGTAAAAAATATAGTAAAAATATAAACTAATGTATAGTAGGATTACTGTTTGTCTCCGTTAAGGTAAGGGGAAAAATTACTAATGGACATTCAATTTTTCAATATACGGAAAGTGTTAAACAATTACTTGGATGAAGTAAATATCATTTATAATTAAAATAGTCATAAAATTTGATATTTAATAACAAATATAAACATGTGAAAAGAAAATAAAAAAATTACTCTGAAAGTTTATGGTCAATTGAGATATCTGGTTTTAAAGCAAAATTCGTTGTAACAATTCCTTTGCAATAACAAAGTTCCACGAATAAAGAGGGTGGTTGAATTATTCAAACCAATAGGGAATTGACACCGTTTTGTTTTTGGATTATTAAAACAACAATTTAATCTGTAGGTGTAATATTAATTTTTATTAAATAGCTATTTAGTATAAAATGTATGCATAATTATTTTCATTTAACTAAGTTTTATCTTTAATTCATCAGCCTTAGTAGAGTCTATCACTTGAGGAGCGGTAAATTATCATTTCTATCAGTGTCTAAGCATGAAATCTCAAGAATGAATTAACCTATAGACCTTAAATTTTATATGAATCTCAAATTATTTATAGACAATATCAATTTTAAGGTGGCTTTATAATCTCATTCCATGGGATTTGGCTAAGTTTTACCGATGTGAAATATGACGGCATAGAAAAAGTCGTACCATATACAGATTTATAGAAAAACTGAACTCTGTATAATGACTTTATTAAGTTTGGAATATTGAAACATGCAATGAGCTTTCGCCGCTTATTTAAACGGTAAGACTTTGCTTACGTTTTATTTGTTTCTTCCGGATAATTTTGTATATAGAGAAAAAACTTCAAAATGGTGTATTTCTTTTTACGGTATGTTTCTAGAGGGTTAGCAAAGCGTATTACAATCAGGGTAATATATATAGAATGAATAAACTTAAGTTTGATGAATTTATTTTAACAATCAAAATCCATCTTCTAGTGTCTGTCTATTGGCCTAGTTGTCTCTTTTTTAAAAGAGGAAAATTTTGTACACAACATAATTTACACGTACGCTACGCCTTTTATGATGAAGGGCATGTCGTGAGTATTAAGGATTTGGTAAGTTGTAACCTAACCTCACTGTCAGCAGGATATTTTAAGAACTATTTCGTCTTTAGGCTTCTAATTTATTGCATAAAGTTTTCATTTCTAAATAGACAAATTTAGTTCAGAAATAGTGCATGTCTATCTATTGGTTGGATTAGGTTTAGCGGCAATAAAGCCTGGCTATAAATATAGCCTGGAGCCTATGTATAACTCTTTCTGCCTGGTTGTCTGTCTGTCCGTGTGACATTTTGGAATTAAAATTAGAAATAGAAGTTTGGAATGCAATTATAGCGAAGCCTGTTACGTGAAATGTGGTCTGTTGTACTCTTATATCGTACAATATGTATAACAATAAGTATATAACTACAGATTAAATGAGCACAAAATATTTTAATGTTTTTGTCTGTAACAATGCGGTTTCTGCGGTTTTATAGTTATTCTCTGTGCATTGTATGTATAACTCGATACACAAATAAACACGTCCAATTTCAAAGGGAAAACTAGTAGGTAGTTAACTAGTAGGTAGTTTATAATAATATATATACAGGAATGAAAGGACTTATAATAAAGCAAAAGGAATCTGTTTGTTTTCTTGAATTATCATTTATGACATAACTAAAAGTCCGAAAAATGCTGCGTGAGGTAAAAGCAATCAAACTAGGACTATTCATGTTTTCAGAATGCTCACTGCAGCGCTAGTGTCGCCTCAACACTTTGTCCGGTGTAATTGCACTGCCATAATTATCCTCTGTGAGCTCAACTCAAAGACGTTTGCAGTAATTAAAACAGAGTAATGACCTTAAGCCAACCGACGCAATGTTTTAGACAACGACGCCTTCCTTCCGTTATCGTATGGAAATCTTAAGCATTTTAAATCCTACTGAAGAGGAATTAAATATTTTTTAGGATAAAGAACGAACCATGAGATGTCATTGTAAGGTAATGTAATAGATGTTTTGTTGGAATTATCGTTTTCTTTAATTTAGTCATAGCCCTTGAAAATAACTCCCCTGAAGACAGAGTAAGAAAAAATCATATTTCTGATGATTTATTATTCTTGTAAACTGTGTTAATTTCTTAGAGAAATAAATTATTTTAAAATAAAATGATTATTTCTACGGATACTTTATGTACATACTGCAATAAATAAACGTGCTATATGTAAATGTATCATAATTTTGTTCTGGTTATAAGAAGTGCATGAATTCTGTGAAAATGTTCAGTTCCATGATAAAAATCTGTATCTATTTTTTGTATTTTTATAAACGTATCTTAATTTCTTGCAAATAAACTGTTGATCAAGATTTTCTTTAAAGCATTCCAATCAAACTTGATTGCCTAATTTTGGTCATATAATATATTTTTCTGCGTATTACAGAAGGCGTATTATTGTTAGTTTATAATTTTACCATGCGACTTGGAACTATTACGGATTTTAACAACGGGACTCCTCACATCGAAAACTGAGAGATTATAATTTAGCGCAATCTACAAAAGAAACAAATAAATTTGTAACAACTTTAGATTGATTAACTACATTTAATAAAACCTAATAAAATTATAAAAATATTTATTTATAGATTTAAATAAATATCTAGTTGATGATACATAAATAACCATATATATTATAACACATGTGGGTTGTTAAACGTACCTTAACAGTTCCGCTTTTTTGAAGAAATAATAATATGTTTGAATTTTCGAAAGAACACTTATTACACAATTAGCATCCTTACACAGTTTTATATTTAATTTAATATTTCATTTCGCAACGTTGTCCACATTAATCATAGATTTGATACCTATAAGTTTAAAAATATAGGTATATCGTATGGATTCCTTTGTATTAATAAATGAAAAGTTACAAGAAAAAACTTTACGTCATTTAAGATAAGGTATGCAAATATACAGTAAATCTTTAATAATAACTGTCTCTCAAACCTCCTGGAGCGAGGAATTTGAGTCCTGAAACAAAGTAAATCGTCAAAGGCGGAATGACAGCTACAGGCGAACACGTGTGAGAGAGAGACAGGAAATCACACTGGCTGTTCTATTACCTACTGTGACGTAACTTGACTAATTTGAAAGTTTGAGATCTACTAGTTGAATTACTCACTCTCTCACATCAGAATAAATATACCCAATTGCAATAATTTTCTATTTGTGTTATTATGAAAAGCTCAGGTTTAAGTGTCTAATATAAATATTTAAATTGATTGGTATCAAGGGCACAATTAACTAATTAGTAAATAGTGGAATTTTAAACACCAGTAATGGGTGATCGTTTTTAAAGCGAAATTAGAACAAGTTGAACCAACCATGTGATACATACTAATTATCCTTTTTTAAATGTCTTTATATATTTTTAGCAAACATCTGTCTAAACTATCTCATTATATTGCGATTAATACGCATGCAGGGTACAATGAAATAATGTCCTCTAATTCATAATTTTTCAGTAATAAAAAGGAATTCAAACCCTGCGTGGACCATTGATACACTGTTTGAATTTAATATTTACTTCCGACATTCAAGTTAGGGACCATATTTAAAAATCTTTAAATATGAATTCCTACGATATAGCCATCTAATTAATAAATATTTGAAAAGTCGAAAAATTTAAAATCTATTTATTTTGTCTCTTTAAAAATTACCAGCAAATTCTTTAAATAAATACGGAATTTTAATTTATGTTGTTACCATACCCAATAAGATTTAAGTGTACCATGCCCATGCACCATTTCCAATCATTATTATTCATAAGTATGAATTCTTTGTCGTACATTATTAATTTGGGTTTTTTACAAAACGTTTTTAACGTAAATCTTTTGTTGGTTTAATATGTATAGCAATTATATATTTTTTTCCACGTATGGACTGGATTTTTTAATTAAGTTTCTCTGTATTGGAAAACTAATAGGATTGCCTACCGACCTCCTATACGTACATAAAAGTATTGACAATGATCAGTTTCACAAGCTATGAAAGTAATTTGTTTATGTCTTAGGAAACATATTTTTCATTCAAAAATGTTCAACGGCTTTTCCAAAATAATTTATTATAATTGTAGTTATTACGATGTTTAGGCTAGTTGCTTAAAATATATTTCACCTTCAAACTCTTATAATGGATTGATAGCGTTGAATAAATGGATGCTATTATAATTGTCTTCCCCAATATTGTATAGTTGTTCATAAGACAAAATGAGTAGTTGTTACAGATATGGACAATGCTGTACATGTATATATAGGTGTGTTTGTGTGTGTGTGTATTTTAATATTTTATTATATACAATGTTAATAGTTTCATTCCAATCATATTCGTTAGTGCTAATATAATAAATATTGATAATTACACGCTTAATTCACAAACCCATGACTCAAGTATTCCAGTTTTAGGAATTTAACAAAATACATAGTTATTTCTCTATCAAAAAAGAAGTGTCTTTCAAGCTTTATATCCTTTATTTTATCTCGGATTTCTCTGAATTGTTGTTCACTAGAGGTTGCAGTGACGCATAAGAAACGTTCTGTCGGAGCAATATATCAATACGGAACACAGAACTATAAGCTACGGATTACTGTGTCGAGCTGGTAATGTATATAATACACGGGGGTATTCCATGTGTTTAAACAGGAGGGCTGAACGCTTAGCATACATCACTACTTACTGGTGGAATTTCAGTGTGTTAATTTAAAATCACGAAAAAAATGTAAGCTTTAAATAAAACTAATATGCATGAGTATGTTTTAAAACTCTCTCAATGCAGTACGTGTTATCCGATTTTCATTAAATCCAAAACAGCTGATCTTTATTACCAGAGCGTTAGAGAAGCGTATCACTCGAGGCTTAATTTGATTTCTGTCTACTCAACATCTAGAATTTGAACTAGTCTGTAAACTGCTACAGCCTTAGCAAAGCTTTCTATGTAACACGTTATGCAACGGCCATATTGTAATTCTCATATATAAATATTCTTTGAACTATTTAAAGAATTTTCGGGTAATAGAGGTTACAATAAATCTTCCCGAATAACTTCAATATTGTTAAATACATTAACAGTACTGCTAAACATTTAATACTGAGTTTTAAGATTTTAGATTAAAAAGTGTTATAAAAACACAGAGACATCGACAAAACATAAATGTGTTTAAAGTTCTTTTGAGAATTTTAGACATTCTCAAACACTCTGAACCATACAGATATTTCTTAAAATTTACGGTTTATGTGACAATTAAAATATCTCAATTACACGAAGAAAATAATAAAAAATAACTATTGCATTAAAACATCTACTACAATTACAAACAAATAACTTATCTAAAATGTCCTAGGGCAAACATTTTAAAATATGACATACTTCAAGGTCACAACTAAACTCGAAAATTTTATTTTCATTCACACGTATTCTCCATAAACAACACAGGTAAGTCGATTTTACTTGTTATCTATTACAGAAATTCATAATAAAAGTATAAATCCCGCTATGGTTACACTTAACCTAAATTTCCACCCCCAGCCTCATAAGCTTCTGGACAGCAGCCAAACACTTTGCAGTCTCTGGTTACTTCACGGATAATTCGTTTATCGGTACTTCCATTATACTCCTCACTCCCTGCTAAGAGTTCAGTGAAACCATGTTACCTAACTTTGTCTACTTACCATTGCCATCTACAGGACTTTGAGCTGTGGAATAGTTTAATATGCAGATTATGTTCTACCTCTAAACGGATTCAGGACATAAGTATGGACACACCGGATATTAAATTCAATACTAACTATTAGTAAGTGCTCTTTCAATGTCATAATAAGGAGTTTTGAATATTTAGTGTACATACTTTTAAAATAATAATAGTCTTACTTTATTTTAATTACATTCTGTACTTGTATTTATTGGTTTTGCTGTATTAGGTAAAACATCATGTGTATTAAAATTTGGTACGAATAATCTACTAGTAAAATATTATACTTACAAGGAACACCTTAATGCAGGCTATGTAGGCGGAGAATTAAATTAGCAAAAACCCTATATAATTTTCCTCATGCAATTCCAATGGATTTAACAAATAAATAAATAAATAAGGATGTTTTAAAGTAAAGTTTTTGCGCAGTCATGAATCACGCAGCCGATAACAGGAAGGAGTGTTACGAATTTTAAATGATAAGTTCCTGAAACAATTTATCTTTTAAATAAATCGCAATCCCAAGACAACAAAGAAAGTAAATTATTCCTTTAACGGGGACTTTGTAATGCTTTATCATTATTCAAATTATCTGGTCCTCGAAAAAACTTTATTTAACTAATTTTAATATCTGAAAAGAGTGCGAAGAAAGTTAAATATAGATGAGCACATGTAATAATAATATGTATAAATAAGGTGTATACTCAAATTTATGAATAAGTTTCTTTTATTGAAACCTATACAAAGTTTTATTATACTTCTAGCTTAAACTGCTATAAAGTGTATATTTGATAAAATAAAGCGTATATTTTTAGAACGTACTACAACCACGAGTTAACGAAAACCCGTGTGGGGATTTGTTAAACCATAAACTTTAACTTTGTTTTGTGGAAGATTGATAAATTCCTCTTAACATTGCTACATATAAAATAAGTGAAGAATTAATATCCACCATAATTATGTTTAAATTTTCTAGTTCATATCCCAGAAACTATAAAACGTATTATTATGTCACACCACGTGCCGCGTAGGTTTGTTTAACTGGTGAAATCATAGACTGGTAGGTTATATTCTGTGCTTCCGGAGTGAGTTAAAGGCCCTTGATGCTTAAGTGCACGGCAACAGGCCGCCACATAAAAGAAGAAGAACAGGCTGTGCTGAGATTTTATACAAATTTTCAAGTCTATAGCTCATTCTATTAGGATGCTATGCGATTGTACTTAGTTTATTTACTAATTTATTTATTGATTTTTGTGTGCGTTATTTTAAAATTTATAAATACCGTATTGTACTTAGGAAGATTAAATTATAACTCTAATTAAATTTCTTCAAACATAACTATTCTAAGAATATTACATTTGAGTTGATTACCTTACTTTAAAATTCAAATCTATATACTTATCCAAATTACCATATATTATTTTCGAACCTTTTTTGTTGGAACTGGGGCCAGAAGAGCAAATAGTTCTATAGTTTTGTGCTTTTTTTAAATTTCCGTTGTCCTTGAAAGGTCAAAATGTATCACACGTATATATTATGCAGTCATCAGACAACTGGTACCGGATTTATCAGACTCCAAAAATTGATTAAAATAGCCAAAGTTAGTCGTTTTTCGTGCAAGGCAATATATGAATCTTTCAATAACTCTATTCGAGTTTGGCTATATTCTAAAAAATAATGTAATGAATCAAACATAAAATTAAATACATAATAAACACATACAATAACTCTCAATCGGAACATTTCTTTCACACCCATAAATATTTTCAGTTCTACGTCCTACAAACTTCTTTAATTTGGCTTATTTCCAAATTTAAAATTTAAAACCTTAAAATACTAAAAACGTGTCTTTTATAGTTTTGAAATTAAATTAGTTCTGGTTATATTATATTTTGTATTTAATTCAGTTTTGGAAATGAACATATCAAACATGGAGCCAGCTGGTATTAGGCGTTTAACAATTCACCCCCAACCCTGTGAGAGTAACGAGCGAACATGTCTCACAGTGTTTCAACAACAAGTGTTACTTACTTATTTAAACATTCCGTTCTGTTTTAACTTTATTTTTGTACATTTAATTTCACATTAGGTACTATTATACATAATAGAAAAGTGAATTTAAATGTCGCAATTCGTGTAAATAGTGTTTACAAGATTATTTAAAACTTATAATATGATTAAATACATAAAAAATCTACCAGCAAATATAAAATTAGATTATAGATTCATAATATTTTGTTCCCTAGTGTACACATTTTTTTTAAGCCACCAGTAATTTCATTCAGGATGTGAGGTTTGATATCTTTCATGTATCTTGTAAATTACTGGCATGTAAGCTTACACTCCAAAGCTGGAATTAAATATAACACCTATTAAAAATAACTATTAACCGAATTTTGAAAGTTAAAGTGGTTTTCGCTTCAATGATTGTTAAAAAGTTTTGTCACACCCCCGTAAGATATCTTTCAAATTCAAATTCAAATTCAAAAATCCTTTATTCAATAAAATGTACATTGTACAATGAATAGCGTCAACCTACAATAAGTATAATTACTAATAACTAATAATATTGAATAATAGTTAAATAATAACTAAAATTTGCATATAATAATTAAATTAATACAAGCAACAGCTGACATATAACTTAAACCAAACTAATATAATAATTAGCAAAAATTTAAAAACAAATAACAATTCAACATTTAACAGGTCACCAAACAGAAAAAATACACACACACACACACACACACATATATATATATTTTCCAAGACGTAGTTAGTTTCTAACATAAATTCTTATACATAAAAAGGATCCTATCACATAATTTTCTTAAGTTTATGGCACTACGTGTATACATAAACTACAACTTAAATAATAGCTTATAAGTAAATAAATAGACAAAGTGTATACACAAATTTTAATTATTGTTTCTTTCCCAAAACTCCTCAATGGAATATGGTGCTATTTTAATCAAAAATTCTTTTAGTTCTTTTTTAAATTTGATCAAATTTTGTTCCAACAAAAACTTCCGGGGAAGGTGATAGAGCATTTTAGTGCCTACAAATTTTGTTTTTTTAGTATAAAATTTCAAATTATGGGGTTCTACTTGCCTGTTTGTACGAGTGTTATAATTATGCCTATTTGTTTCTTGGACAAAATTTAAATTTACTTTAGCATATGCTACAGTTTCCAGAATGTATAATCCAAAAACAGTTGGAATGCCTAATTCTACAAAAATATGTTTCACTGATTGGTCTCTTTTTAAGTTAAACATTATTCTAAGTGCCCTTTTTTGTTGAAGCAGTATTCTATCAAGATTTCTTTTTGTTGTAGCGCCATACACACTAATCCCGTAGGCTAGGTGAGAATGGACCATAGCATAATAAATTTGTGTTTGAGTTTTCAAATGACTTATTTTAGACATTTGTCTTAGGGCATACAATCCAGATGACATTTTACTAACAACATAGTCGATATGTTTATCCCATGAAAGATTTTTATCTATCATTAGGCCAAGAAATTTGGTATGATCAACTTGTTCTAATAAAGTGTTGTCCAAAAAAATATTTGGTTGATAATTTTCTCTATTTTGTTTAGTATTAAAAGATATAAAATTAGTTTTACTTGAATTTATGAGAAGATTTTTACTGTCAAAAAAGTCTTTAATGATTGAAAGGCAAATAAAAGATGATTCCTCAATACATTCCATGGTCTTCCCAGAGATTGTTACATTAGAGTCATCGGCATACAAGCAAATATTATTGCCCCTAGGAATCAGCCCAGGCAAACCTTTTATGTAGCAAAGGAACAATAATGGACCTAAAATAGATCCTTGTGGTACTCCGTGTGGTATTTCTAACCTATGAGAATTAAACTTTCTCAAATATATGTATTTATCATTAACTTCTGACTCAAGATGTTCAATTTCCACATATTGTTTACGGTTAGCTAAATAGGACTTAAACCATTTTAATTCTTTACCAGAAATACCCAAAATAGTTAACGATTTTAACAACTCTTTGTGAGAAACGCTGTCAAAAGCTCTACTGAGATCTAAGAAAATACCTACTACCTTTTCTCCTCTATCAATTGATTCAATTATTGAACTAATAAAGTCTATTCCAGCTGTTATTGTAGATTTTCCTGATTGAAATCCATGTTGTTCCTTGTCTAACAATCTATTCTTATCTAGATAGCTAACTAATTGCGTGTAAACTGTCTTTTCATAGATTTTTGAGAAAATTGGGAGCAATGAGACAGGGCGGTAACATGAGGGATCATTTACCTGCCCCTTTTTAAATATTGGTATTACTTTTGCAATTTTAAGTTCATCAGGAAAATAACCAGTAATTAAAGATGAATTAATTAGATGAGTTAAGGGTTTTATAATAGATGGTAGGACCTTTTTAATTATATTTATTGAAATATCATCGTACCCAGTGGACAGTTTATTTTGAAAAGAATTAACTATTTTTCCCAGATCTTGCTCTGTTATTGAGCTAAATTTAAAATTTGTATTTATAGTATTGATATTACTCTCATTATAATCTTTACTTTTAACAATCTTGGGTAGTACTGCTTGGTCAACTACTGAGACAAAGAATTTGTTAAACACATTGCTAACTTCAATAGGACCACTTGTTTCCTCCCCATTACTGTCAATACTTATATTTGAGATTGCATTTGAGGTCTTTTTTACTTGTGATTTTATTATACCCCATGTGACTTTTGAGCAATTTCCAGAGTTTTTAATCTTATTGTCAAAGAATATTTTCTTATCCCTAGCCATACAAGTTTTTAGATCCTTCTTCAGATTCTTTATAATTGTCTTTAAATTTTGGTCTTTACTTTGCCTAAAACAAATTTCTAATTTATGAATTTCATTTTTCCTAAATCTTATTTCTTCAGTCATCCAACTATGATCATCACCCTCCCGCAGTGAGGTAAAGAGTTTGGGAAAACAAATATTGAAGTGATAAGAAAAAATCCCTAAAAATATATTATACTTTAGATTTACTGGGGCTTGATATACATCCAACCAAGATTCTTTAAACAGGTTTTGTAGAAAAATGCATGTGTTATTTTGTGTAAATTTCCTAGAATATTTTTTTAGTTATTTTCTTACTGTTATTTCTTATACCAAATATTTCCAAGAGTTGTGCATCATGATCAGAAATGTGTGTTATTAAACCTGTTTACTTTACATTCTTTATCTTCAATATTACTTATAATGTTATCAATAGCACTCTCCGACCCTAATTGAACTCTAGTTGGGAAATTTACTCTGTAAGTTAAATTGTATAGTTTTAAAATGCTAATAAATTTATGATAAAGTCTGTCTTTTTTTAAAACATTAATATTAAAATCTCCAGTTAAAATAATATGCTTATGTTTGTTACTTAAAATACTACATAAAGCTTCAAATTTTAATAAGAAACCATCCATTAAACTTGGCATTGGTGACCTGTAAATACAACCTAAAACAAAAGTGAACTTAGATACTGAAATTTCGGACAGACAGCACTCAAATTCTTTTTCAACTAATAGATTTTGTATAGCCGGCATTAGGATTCTTTTACTTGTGATGCTATCTATCTTGTGAGGATCATGACACCACCGCCAATAAAAGTAGATCTAGTGTAATAGGAGCTTAAATGATACCCTGGGATGTGCAACAATGTAAGCTCAGATTCTAACATTTTATGCTCTGACAACGTCAATATATCTGGATCAATTTCCATTAAGTTAAGTTTTAAAATTTCTAGCTTTGAGCTTAAATGTTGAACATTTTGGTGAAAAATTGAACATTTATTATTTTGAGTGCTATCTGGTTTATGATTAATTTTATTTACAGTGGTGGGAACAGGCTTAGGTTCTCTAAAAAAGATTGGTTAGTGTCAACTTCAGGTGTCTGGTTAGTTTGTGTAGACTGTTGAGGATGAGGAAAGGGTAAGACAGTTGGAGGTAATATATGGGTGTGAGAGGAGTTGCCGGATGCAAGTGGTATGATAGGGTTTAAAGATGGTACTAGGCTACTTACAGGAGATGCGTTTTGTACATGTTGAAAAGCAATGAGATTGTTCAATTTTTTTACAAAGGATTTGTGAGACAGTCCATTCCAGAGAGATCTTGTTGAATATTGGTTGTAGGATATGATGTTCACAATAGCGCCAGTAGCCTCTTGGAATTTTGTCAGATTTCCGATGAGTCGGTCAGGTGCAACCAGGTCTCTAACGCACCCCATGGCAGAGCAGACCAGCCTCTTCAAACCCTTTTCTTTGAAGTCCTTCGTTAGATGTTGAAATGCCAGGTCGTAGTCTAAGTCCGTTGGCTTCCCATTGTACTCCAACTTTGTTATAAGACTGTACACGCTTGCCCCGCCACAGGTCTTTTGGTAAGCCAGGTGATTACTTATACAGTCAGAGCGCTGTGGTCTACCAAATTCCTCTCTAAATACTACAGCCACACCCGCTGTCATATTTCTTTTGTTACCAAGGTCAGATGAAATGGTGTGAGCAAAAGCAACAGACTCATCACCACGAAAGTCCTGGATTGCATTCTTCATGTTCGTCTCAACTACTGATATAGGTTTCTCTCCATCATACTTCTTGTTCGGTGGTATGCATGAAGTTGTAGTGTTTTGAGCCTTAGTTGTTGTTTTAGAGTGCAGTCTTATTGTAGCGTGTAAGGCGATTGACGTGCAAAGGACGTCTTTACCTTGCTTGTTAAGGTGTAAACCTCTCCTTGTAAAATGTTCTCTAGTAATTAAGTTATTTATAGGTAAAAATGAGGTTTTATGGTGAGCAGCAGTTTTATAGATCTTCTTGTTTATCTCGTGGATTGTTGAGTTCAGGTAAGGTTGATCATAACGGTGAGGAATGGTAGTCAGCACAACATTTGTTGTATCACTTATTTTAGTTAGCAGTGTATTTAAGAGTAGTTCAATTTTGTCTTCTTCTTCTGTATTTATGCTATTTGAGCCACCCACTATCATGACCACATCATTTTTTGTGTAATTGTTCTTCAAAACAGCTTCTTCGACTTCTTTGTAAACATAAGATAGGGGTGCTCCTGGATACACATTGCCACTAACATTAGCTTCTTTGTAGCTGAAAATTGTTTCTAAATTCTCCACACAACCTTTCGCATTCCTGTCACCAAAAATTGTAATTTTGGATAAACCAGCCTTTTGGTGCATTTTGTTACTTTCTTTGAGTGTAGCTGATTTAGAAGTTTGTCTAACCTTTGTATTGTTTGTTATTTGTTTATCCTCTTGTGGTTTAGGGTGATTATTTAAACATGTTTCTAAAAGACAGGAAAATCTATTTGTACACGGTACTACAGTGTGCTCAGTATTGTTTTGCCCATGGGAATGTTTTCCTTTCACCTCTGTCCACATTCTTAGTTCAGAGGGGCTATTCTGGCTTACTTGTGCTGTATTGTCCTTGTTTTCTCTAGAAGTAATGAAAAGTGAGAGTAATTGACTATTTATTCCACACCTGTTGTTCAAAATGTAAGCTAAACTGGCCCTTTTCTGAATAGCTTCCTTCTTTGTTATGTTCATAAATTGTAAAAATCTCATGTCGGCAATGTCTTTTTCAGTCAGGAAGTTTGATATTGTCAGTTCAATAGCAAAAAGCATGAAAATTCCACAATCATAAGCATTATTTTGTTGAGGCCCCTTTATCTCTGTAACTGACAGATCGTCACAATTTCCAGAAGTATATCTCAAGATTTTAGCAGCCACACTTGTGGCATTTTCGTAATTTTTCCTTTCAATAGAGTCATAGTGAAAAAATGTTTTGTCTTTTTTGCTGTACACAAGCAAACTCCAGTGTGACCCTCCTTCAGATAAACTTTTTAAACTATCGTTTATTGGCATTAAAACTAGACTCCATTTGTTTACATCAATAGGATCCAGATATTCACTAAAATTCTGAGCTTGCTTGACAGCTTGCACAATGAGCGGATTCAAGACACAAATAGGTTCATTTTCTAATATCAAGTTATTTAATAAGTCAATGTATTGGTTAATTGTTTTTTCACTTAACCAGTTGGTTCCTAAAAGTTCATTGCATGTAACTAGATTCTGTAGGTCAATTTCTGTTTGACAAGCATGTTCTTTAACAGAAGAACAGTCAGTTTGAACATCAATATCTACAGTACTTTTAACACTATTTTTTTTAGAACATTTTACATGGATTTGAGGTTTTGGAGAAGCAGATTTTAAATTATTTATTGGGGAGCAAGGATTTTTGGTATTTTCTTTTAAAGCTTTTCTTCTTGTCATAATTGTGTTAGTAATTTTTGTGTGTGATGGACTTACATTTTTTAAATCAGAACCACCCATAGTACTGATATTTAAAGTAAATACTGTATTGTAAGTACTTTTCTGAAGACAAGGCCCTTATAGCAGAATTTATACGCATCTTATAATAAAGAACAATAAAAATGGTTGAAAATAAAAATCTTTACAGTATGTATATAAAAATTATTGGAGGGAATGACTTATTTACAAATAAATAATTTCCTTAAGATACATGTAGTTTAGAATGATTATATATCTTCCACCCAGCATTTTAATATCTAGATTGCTTGATGCGTAAATATGCATAAAACTAACCTCCAACTGATCTTTAGACTTATATATAATACAGTGAAAAAATGTCTTTAATGGCCATAATTTGTATATTTCATACAATGTTATTATTATGAAATTGCTAATTTTGCTGTTTACTTAACTTGTACAAAGAATAAGCACAACATATAGGACATTGCTAATAGTAAAATCGTTGGTTCACATGAATATTATAATTTACTTTATAAAGTTATTTACGTATTGATTTTTTTTGGTGATCTTAATATTGTTTAAATTCAAGAAATATTACTCGCAATATTGTAAACTAGAACTAATGAATTTAATTTAATGTATTTATAAGGTCTGGTTACTTTGTATACATTGAAATGTTGATGTATAGTCTACAGTGATATATGGAATTGCTCTCGAAGCGGTCGTAGCACATTGTTCTTCTATCTGTTAACGGTTCAACAAACTCATTGTGAAACTATAAACAGGAACTGCTGTGACATAGGTATGACATTGATACAAATTTAGATTCAGTAACCATATCCAATTCTTTTTATTATTTAACTGTGTTAACTTAATTATTATATTCATAAGGCAGTGTACACTTGAATATTATCTTTATTACAGTTGTCGATCTAGACTAAACATCCTATGTTTGGATTTATATAATTTAAATTAACAGTGTTCTAACGAAATAATATGCAGTGTAACAAATCGTAAACATGATTTGTATTTAAGGCAGGGAGGGAGAGAGTGAGAGTGTGTGTCAACGTTCAGAACGTTAACGATCAGTAGTTAATCGTGAGTAAGTTTACGTAATTGATAATAGAAAACTGTTTTGACCTTTGTGACCACTTTGCCTTTTGAAATTTTGTTTTTAACTTATATACCATCTCTTACCAATTATAGTGAAAATTACAGTGTGTTAATAATCTATTTTTTACGTTTTATTGTTTTGTTATGTTGATTCCAAACTATACATTTGATATATGATTTCAGTTTGTAAGAATTTAATTTGCAAGAAACCGTTTCATTTAAATTCATTGCACTACTTCTTCCACTATCAATAATTATACTGACAAAATTGTGTAGACCACGTTACTTTCTTTATGAAATCTGAAAATGACTTCTGTAAGAAATATACATTTCATTGAAATACAGCATACATATATTTATTACAAACCCTATGTGTATTTGTTGTCCGCAATATATACATTTGTAAGTGAAATCGTGACAAGAGTTTATTTTTTTCCGGAATCATGTATTTATACAGATGTGAAAATTGTATAACTACGTTTTGTTATGACTTTGTTTAATACTGGCTTGTTTCGTTCAATCTACTTTTCCATGTCAGTTATACATGTTAAAATTTCGTGATTGTTTATTATTTATCTGGTTATTATTTTATTTGCTTCCCTTATTTTCTCAACATCGTGTACCTTAAGTAATCCTTATGCTTTAATAGTAAAAGATTGCTTTAAACTCCTTTCACTACACAAAATAAACAAGATAAAGTTTAAGTCAGGATTTTTCCAAATTATAATCCTACATACGTGTCTGTACCTCAATATAATCTCAAATGGTAGGACGTTTAAATAAAATTTTCAATTAGGTTTTTGCTTTTTTCAACAAAAAACTAACTTAAGCTTTAAATGTTCTAATATTGTCACAGTTTGTTCTAGTGTTCCCACACTCATAGTTACTGTTTGTTGTTAAAATATTTATAAAAGAGGCGTTTTACAGATAAGCATTATCGTTACAAATTAAAATTCAAAAATAAATACAATATAAAAGGCTACACATATCGTATCATACGAAATGAAGATTATACGAAGAACATTACGTAGCGTTTATGTAGTACTCTATCATATAAGTACCCCAAAATGACTCGGCCTGGACATAAAACGCTCATCCAATGGGTTATTTACACGTTAGCAGCAGTGTTTCATAGCGTCAGAGCATCTCCCTTTAAAATTTGTTAAATGCTACACCACATATAAACATATATAGTTTGAATTTATTGAGACCTTTGCTTTTTGTCACAATAATTTATATACATACAAAGATATAAATAAACTAACGTCATAAAAAAGGGCTTTACTGGTCTGTGATACTTATAGTACCGTAGTAGCTATTTGATTGATAAATCAGAAGAATATTTACGTTCAAAGGTCCTTAATGTATATTACAGTCTATTTCCATGCATAATAATCTAATTACGGTTTAAGTAATTTTTGGCTCCAATGCAGCTTTTGCGCTGTTTCTCCAATAAGAAAAAATATTTACGCTAAATAGTTTTCTTCGGCCAAAAAGTGACTACTTATAGCCATTTTAAAACTCAATGCAGTTTTGAGATAATTCCAGTACAATAGCAGCGTTTTCATTGTTGACCTGACTTTTTGAGCATAATAAACAAATGCTCCGATTCCACCCCTTATCTGGAAGTAGAAAAACAAATATATATATATATATATATATATATTTCTCGTGAGGGTCACAAACCCATTTCAACAAGAACCGGTAGTTTAGAGTCATAAAAACGTTTTATTGCCCGGTTGAGGTTATAAGGCACATGTAAAATTTCATTGTCATAGGACATCGGGAAGTCCTAACTTCAGCTTCAATTCACATTTTTTTTACTCAGCGTAGCATACTTATGGATTGTGGAGTTTACACACAACTGGAAAAAAAATTCATGTGCAGTAATAAAACAGTACGTGTCCCAAATAACTTCTCTGAGACACATCCATATTCTCGACAGGGCAGTAAAAGTTTCAATTCACAACCTTGTAACTGACGCCCTGTGTTCCTAGCATGACTTCATCCATTCGATTGACTTTACATCAGTCCTCGAAATTTATCTTTTATAGTAAAAGAGCATGAGTTACTGAGACCACGGCCTGCGAATAATGCTAGATTAATGTTTTTAACAGTTATTTTTAATGTATTGGAGATGTATATTTCTTCAAAGAATTTTTCTGTGAGCAATATATTACTAATGTAATAAATGTAACTTCAAATGTTTACTAAACACTATTTTTAAATATACTCTATATTTCTCTTAAGAATTTGATTATTTATATTTAAAAATTAGTTTTGTCAGAATTTACTAATAACTCATTCAAATCATTTATCAGGCAAACCCCTGGAGTTGTCATTAACACAAACCTGCGATGTACGATCATAAACTACCTACAGAATACTTACGGAATTGTACCTCTCTTATATTTACCTTACTCTGTTGGATCTCCACTTGCTTTCTTACCACAAAAGTATGGTGAACTTTCTTTTTTAGAATTGTGACATGATAAAATAACTTTTGTTTTCACGTAAACTAATAAAAGCATTTAAAATTTATTATAATTTAATGTAGCCTATAATGTTATTAGTCTTCCTGGTACGTTTCCTTAAACTGCTATTGTTTATAAAACTATAAAAGGTGCTCGTAATAAAGCCTTATGGTCTTCAGAAAATGTAAGGAAGACAGATCAGTGTGTTATTGTTCAGCTAGTGGTTTAGTCATACATAACATTACCGTGTCTAGTTTTATGAGATAAATATTATTAATATATATTATATATAATCTTGTGAATTAATTCACTATTGTGACATAGCCAAAAAATCTTTCAGTCTGCTTGTATATAGTATTAGCTCCGTATATTCTGGCTGACTAAAAGATTATTCTAAAAAGTAAATGCTCTTTATTTAAAATGTGAGTAAAAGAAATAAAACACTGATAAAATCAAAGAATGCAGAAGAAACTGGTTTGTACGATTAATTTTTATTTGGTAGATATTGAAGGAATAGATATCATATGTCTTATGCTTTGTCCAGGATTAATACTGGACACTTTTTGGGCAGAGTCCCATAGATAAGAATACACTATCCTAAAAATCCAAAAAACGACATAGATTTCTTGTTCTGATATTAAGGGAAAGAAGTTATTTTGATCCAACCCACAAAGTCCCCATTTTGACTTTCGGAGTTACAAAATATTAATTATTAATAAAGGCAAGCTCAGCAGCAAGCAATCCACAAGAAATTTGTCCAGATTGAAACAATATAAATCAAATAAAGCACATATTTTCCAAACGCTTAGACATCCTATAACCTTTTGACTTTTGAGGTAACCTCAACATCTCTAACAATCACCCTGCGCAGTAAAACTAAACTTACGACTCTAACTCTATTTTACTATTTACTTCAATGTCTCAATATTTTTGTTTAGATATGTTTAAGATCCTGACATCATTGATTTGCAGGTTGCAATGAATAAAGCTTCTTCTGTAATTACAAATTTGGTAAAACCTTTTAAATTCGTTGTAGTCCATTTAGCGTATTAAGTGATCTACAGGGCGTAGTATTTAGGTATTAAAATTAAACTTATTCGTAGTAAGTCATGGGTAAAAATATTAGGTAGTTTAAAAATAGGCACAACTTCCTACAGCGTACCCAGCCTTCAAAATACATATTCCATCAGAATATACACAGAAAATATACAAGTATCTGGAAAATTTAACTACTCCTAAAATTATTAAACAGCACAAATGTCAATATTGATTTACATATTAGATTCTCTAAATGTTCATGTTGACTTAAATTTATTCTTTACTCTTAAAAGTTAGGAGCGCGGACTTGCAAAAATTAACAATTATGAGTGTCGCTAATGTAGGGAAATGTGATAATGCCTTAAATTGAATATTCAGGGTGGCTTTCCAGAGGATAACATGTAGAAGCACTTTGTGGTAATTTAATCTTGTTATGAACTTCAGAAATATTTGAGTAGAGATGTTTTGTACTTGCCTCCGCATTGTGGTTGTCAAATCTTAACTTATAACATGGAATAATGTGGCGTCTACGGAAATAGCATCACCAAATATTACAGTTATTAAAGTAACGATTACATTATGAACTAAACTATGATCGGATTTTCATGTATATTACAAAATAGTGTTAGTCCATGTAATACAGTTTGACATTAAATATCTCATCTTCTAAAGAGTGAATATACATTATCATTATATTATTTTGGTACGTAATTATTAAAAATAATTTACATTCTGTGAAAATACATATTAGAAGACATGGAATTCTAGGAATATAAACAAGAACTTTATGTGAATTAGTAAAATATTGATTCATTCGTAAATCTTGTAACTGTTCAACCATTGCAATAAGAAATTAAATTAAAAAATGAGTTTCTTAAAATAAATCATTTAACGCCTTGGGTTCATTGATTTTATTCTCATTTATTTTACCATTTGTGTATAGCAACAACATTCAGCGTAACGTTCCTCTATATATTTTACGTATACCATGCATCAAAATAATTTTGTTTGAATAATTAAAAATGTAATTTGTTGTTCCTTGCTAAACGTATATATGCATTATTATATACCTACTCACTTGTTGTTGTCAAAACAAGATAGTCGTTGATTGACTGCAACTATAAAACGGAAGAAGGAAAAGTGATTTTTTTCAAAATTGAGAGGAATATCAGTTAAATATATAAAGGTTGTATTTACATTTAATTTCGAATAACCGGAACTTTAGTTTGAATTGTTCGCAAATTTACTGATCCAGGGATTTGCGATTGGTTTTTCCTTACATCGCATTTCGCAAAATAAACTAATCTTTTAATTAACTGAGTGTTCCTAAAGATTTAAAACATCCTTAAAACATCTTATCGTTGTTTTAATTATTGTAGTAGGCATTATTAGGTCTATTTTTTCAGTTGACCTGATATATTTATGAATGCTGTATTTGAAATGTATCATGTGTCAAACCATTGTGAGAAGTATTTCATCTGTTGTAATAAATTTTCCGATATGTAATTTTAATCGGCATTTTAATCACTCATCAGGCAGTTATAATTTCTGTTTTATAACAGAGGGATGATGGAGGTGTAAAAATACATATTTTTGTGTCTGTCTGTAAATCTGGATATCTAGAAAATGAAATTAGTTATAAGGTTGACATATTGCATACAACATCAGTAGAGACTGTTACGCAATACGCTGTAGCGTACTCCTGCCTTGTCGTTTCGGTTACTAGTTTGAAATGTATAGTGGGAGACATACCGAAACATATCTTTGAACTAGCAGCTCGAGTTTTTTGTAAATTTATATAAATAATACTAGACATACATAAAATACAACATTTTATAAAAAGAATTAAGTCTTCATTGAAATATAAGTATTATAGATAAATGTAAGATCTGGGAATAGTAGCAACCAGGCAACCTTAAACAAAAGTCTATAACAAGTTTATCTAGGTCTAATTCTATCATCAAGTATGATAGCTTGTGTTTATTTATTATTGTATTGTATTATACTCTTATCAAGTATGTCAGGTTACTTTCAACTTCCCTATAAACTACTGTCAGCCTTCGTCTTCCCAAAACCTTTAATCACTCACTCCTTGTCTGCACCGCACTGTAATTCCTTGTGTCTCTTATAGAAAAGAGCCAGATTTGCCTTCTCAACTTTTCAATCACTCTTTCCCTGTCTGCTACTCATTTCTATAAAACATCGTGTGTAACAGTGGATAATAACTCTACAAATGGCTCAAGTTAAAAAAATAACGTCTATAAAAACATTAAAACTGGTTTTATATTGGTTCTTAGATTTCCCTATGGCTTAAAAGTAATTAATATATTAATTTTGTTTTAAAAACTATTCTATCCACACTGACCGGAAGATTTATACATTTATAAACTCTTGTCGGTTTATTATAATACTCAGAGCAAAAAGATTATGCCTGCAATATAAATGTCGTGAGTTTTTTTGAAATTAAAAATCTAATTAAATCAGTTTATTTTTTGTTTGAAGGTTATTTTTGACGATGGAAGGATTGTGAAGGAAACAGGATTTTTCCGGACATTTACCATCGTTCAGGGAAACAATAAATCAGTAACACAAGTGAACGATGGCAAATGTCCGGAAAAATCCTGTTTCCTTCACAGTTTATTTTCATGAAATTGTATAATATATCTTACTTTTTTTTATTTATGGTTATATGTAGAAAGTTGGTAGGAATTTAAAAACACTCGGACAACCAAATATTTACCAAATATTCTCTTAAATCTGTAAATTAAGTTACGCGATTAAAAGAAAGTATAATCTTCGAAACCCAACCCAAATTAAATTGATTTACGTGCAGTACTGACGAGATATCCAACAACTATCCACCAATCACCTGATTACCTATCGATACATCTTATAAACAAAGCATTCCATGAATGCAATAGAGACATATGAACTACCTTTTTCTGGTGTTTCACATTCTACTCTTATTATATTTAACTGGTTTCAGTTGGGTACACATTTTCCAGTAGGTATTTCTGAAATACCTAATTGAATATGTTCTATATCATTTTACATTATATATCAATGATTCAAAACCTGATTCTATCTTCATAATAAATGAGCCTATTTTTGAGTTATCACGGTTTGTGTGGATTTTCAATCATCCAGGTCATTTCAAGTTCCAATAATCCGGATAAATGAGGTTGTGCTGTATCTATTTGCGCATATATTTCATACAGCATTAAAGACTAATTGTAAATGAAAAATAAGGTTTTAATTATATAAAACTAACATTCTTTCCTTATTATTAATACTAATTTTCTAAAAAAACTATGTTAAGTCGTTAGGCGCTATTATTACACCCTCGGTTTGTATATAATATAACTTATACATATACTGTTTTATCATTTTTCAACAATATATGAGGAATTAACTTAATGTGTTACACAGATATCTAGTTAGTGATATATTTTATTCTATTATACTGTACCATGATTAATGTAGCAGACGAAATAATTGGTTGCTATGTACTAACTCAAGATCTCATATAGATCAGCAGTAATGAATGTAATGGTGAAAATCCTATACAACATTATGGATCTTTAAAAATAACTCTACACGTGAAAGACATTATTTTTTCAACTCATCAGAGTTATGGGGAGTATTTTTCATTTCTTTAGGTTCAAACCCATAGTTTATGTGATATTTATTAATGTAGTGAATAAAACTGTTTTTAAATTTTATTTTATTTTTTAGCTCTTAATTTCTTAAATTCTTATAGAGACAAAATGTAAACTTCCACTTGGCGTAAATAAAGTTGATTGGCATTATTTCGGTAATGGTAAAAAAATACTTCAAAAGTAAATATTATTAAGTTTTTTTTGGCTTTTAAGTTGTTGTGGGGGAAAACAATCGTACAGTATAAAATGTTTTGATTATAGACATTTTAAATTTTCAAAAAGAAAATACAACATAGTAAACATTTTGGTATATTAACCATGATTTTATGGGATTCAAAAGCTTGTGTCATTAAGTATTAAAATATATTCTGGCGTGGGTTCATTTAATATGAGCTGCACTAAAAACAAAAAAGTACTTTGTAAAAATTTTAACCACCATTTCTTAAACGAAAAGAGATTATTATTTTTTCTTCGCCAGAATGTGTAGGATGCAAATGCATTTAAAATTATGTACAAGATGGTGTACGTTTGCTGATGAAATGTTTCAGATTCGAACTTGGGATCCTCCGATTTTGGGACAGACCGTAATTTTACAGAGTTAAAATTGTTTTATAAAAAAAATATTTAGAGTGGAATTAGAAGGACATCTGTTTAAACTAGGTAGTTCTCTGCATTTAGCCGTTTAACCATTATACATTTGAGAAAGGTGGTCTGAAACGCTGTATAATATTAAAATGACTAGGAAATTGTCAAACTACCCTTTGTTTATCTAGTTAATATTACTTTGGATTGTTTCTTAGGAAAATCTTTCTATAGTCATGCCATCAGCTGATATTGCAGTAGAACATTACCTGTAAGTGTTAAGCCTGGCTGCGGGTGGTCTGAATACGGCTGATAACAGAAGCTGGGCTTGACAACAAAGCCGCAGAGACTAGGCTGCTCCTTTTTATCGTTCATTCTAAACCTCCAGACAGTTTAATCACTAGATTACTTTTGTATAGTACATAATAGTGCTATATTACAACATTCATTATGTAATTCCATTGCATTTATCCTACAAAAACACTAATAGGACGATTGGACATATTCAAAACCAGGATGTTCATTGCAAAAATAAAAACCTTTATTGGCAAAGTTAGAAGTTAATTAGTATTTTCTAATATTGAACAAAAGACTATGAAGTTCGATCTTAATATCAATTAACCCTACCAATAGGTAACCAATAGGAAACACTGCACGCTTCACAGTTCAATACCACGTCACCCTTGTTCGTGTTTTCCCTGTGTATATAAGCACAAGAAAGTTGGTAATTTTACTAATGAGGTTTAATACGTATAGAATTCTTAATTAAAGTTACTTATAGAGGGATGAATAGTCACTATAAAAATAAACAAAAGTTAGTGTATTCACATTCAAGAAACATTTTATATTATTCTACTTGTAGTTTTTCCAGTTTACAGTACGTTAAATTACAGTTATGTTTTGCTGGGTAGAGACATATTTATGCCTTTCTGGAAATTTAGAAAATTGTGTTTATAATACGATAAATATTTTCACAGAGATATGTGGCACAAGATCTTGTAAATATGTATTATGTAATAATAAATCTGACTAAAATTTAAAGACACATATTTTCAGATATATTGAAAATAAATACAGTAGTTATTTATCACGCTTAATTAATCACCTATTCAATCATCTCTTTATTATTTATCTGGGCTCCATTGTTTCTATAATAATTTACATTAAAACCGCTTAAGGTTAAATTTTCTTGTTTTTGTTATGTTTCGTAATCTGTATTTTTGTTTTAAACTTTCCATTGATTTATTGTTATTAATAAAAAGAAATGCACGGAAGATTTATTTCATGTAGTTTCATACTCAATACGAAGACAAAAAAATTTAAACGAAATGAAGTGACAGGTAAGAAGGAAGAAAAACTTGTCCTAGATTTTTAGCTTTATTTTGATTTATTTGAAGTGTTATGATCTGGAAATAATCCAGGACTCAAAATAGGTAACTTTTTTTCTATGGATATTAACCGTTTTATAGTTAATAAAACTTTGTAGCTTATTTCAAAAAGGTGTATTTTAATGCAGCTTGTAATTAGGAATCTCAAGGTACTCACAGATTCTAATTACAGGATGCTGATAAAGAAAATTATTAGATGATGGACTGTTTTTATTATGTTTACGTTTCAGTGAGGGGGGGGGGGAGTTAAAGTAAAGTACGTAGGAATCCAAGCAATGATCTGAGATAGTCACTTATGTTTAAATTGGTAAACGGCGGTATATTTGAAACTCCATGACTTGCAGGCGATTAGAACATATGTACCTAGTAGAATCCATTAATGAATTAGTTTCATGTTACAAGGAAGACGAGCTGAGATAGTAGGAGTGTGCGTCCACTGCAGTAAACCTGTTAAACTAAGATACATCGGTAGCTATATTATACGTTGTATACACCTGCCCATGCGACACGAGTCTTGTATCGCCTTCGGAAACTACTGGGGTAGTAGGAGTTTGCGTCCATCGCAGTAAACTTGTTAAACTAAGATACATCTGTAGCTATATTATACGTTGTTTACACCTTCCCATGCGACACGAGTCTTGTATCGCCTTCGGAACTACTGGGGTAGTAGGAGTTTGCGTCCATCGCAGTAAACTTGTTAAACTAAGATACATCTGTAGCTATATTATACGTTGTTTACACCTTCCCATGCGACACGAGTCTTGTATCGCCTTCGGAACTACTAGGGTAGTAGGAGTTTGCGTCCATCGCAGTAAACTTGTTAAACTAAGATACATCTGTAGCTATATTATACGTTGTTTACACCTTCCCATGCGACACGAGTCTTGTATCGCCTTCGGAACTACTGGGGTAGTAGGAGTTTGCGTCCATCGCAGTAAACTTGTTTAACTAAGATACATCTGTAGCTATATTATACGTTGTTTACACCTTCCCATGCGACACGAGTCTTGTATCGTCTTCGGAACTACTAGGGTAGTAGGAGTTTGCGTCCATCGCAGTAAACTTGTTAAACTAAGATACATCTGTAGCTATATTATACGTTGTTTACACCTTCCCATGCGACACGAGTCTTGTATCGCCTTCGGAACTACTGGGGTAGTAGGAGTTTGCGTCCATCGCAGTAAACTTGTTAAACTAAGATACATCTGTAGCTATATTATACGTTGTTTACACCTTCCCATGCGACACGAATCTTGTATCGTCTTCGGAACTACTAGGGTAGTAGGAGTTTGCGTCCATCGCAGTAAACTTGTTAAACTAAGATACATCTGTAGCTATATTATACGTTGTTTACACCTTCCCATGCGACACGAGTCTTGTATCGCCTTCGGAACTACTGGGGTAGTAGGAGTTTGTGTCCATCGCAGTAAACTTGTTAAACTAAGATACATCTGTAGCTATATTATACGTAGTTTTACACCTTCCCATGCGACACGAGTCTTGTATCGCCTCCGGAACTACTGGGGTAGTAGGAGTTTGCGTCCATCGCAGTAAACTTGTTAAACTAAGATACATCTGTAGCTATATTATACGTTGTTTACACCTTCCCATGCGACACGAGTCTTGTATCGCCTTCGGAACTACTGGGGTAGTAGTAGTGGCGTCCACTGCAGTAAACTTGTTAAACTAAGATACATCTGTAGCTATATTATACGTTGTTTACACCTTCCCATGCGACACGAGTCTTGTATCGCCTTCGGAACTACTGGGGTAGTAGAAAGTTGGCGTCCACTGCAGTAAACCTGTTAAACTAAGATATATCTGTAGCTATATTATACGTTGTTTACACCTTCCCATGCGACAACGAGTCTTGTATCGCCTTCCGGAACTACTAGGTTTAGTAGTAGTGGCGTCCACCCATCGCAGTAAACTTGTTAAACTAAGATACATCTGTAGCTATATTATACGTTTGTTTACCACCTTCCCATGCGACACGAGTCTTGTATCGCCTTCGGAACTACTGGGGTACTAGTAGTGGCGTCCACTGCAGTAAACCTGTTAAACTAAGATACATCTGTAGCTATATTATACGTTGTTTACACCTTCCCATGCGACACGAGTCTTGTATAGCCTTCGGAACTACTGGGTTAGTAGTAAGTGGCGTCCATCGCAGTAAACTTGTTAAACTAAGATACATCTGTAGCTATATTATACGTTGTTTACACCTTCCATGCGACACGAGTCTTGTATCGCCTTCGGAACTACTGGGGTACTAGTAGTGGCGTCCACTGCAGTAAACCTGTTAAACTAAGATACATCTGTAGCTATATTATACGTTGTTTACACCTTCCCATGCGACACGAGTCTTGTATCGCCTTCGGAACTACTGGGGTAATAGGAGTTTGCGTCCATCGCAGTAAACTTGTTAAACTAAGATACATCTGTAGCTATATTATACGTTGTTTACACCTTCCCATGCGACACGAGTCTTGTATCGCCTTCGGAACTACTAGGGTAGTAGGAGTTTGCGTCCATCGCAGTAAACTTGTTAAACTAAGATACATCTGTAGCTATATTATACGTTGTTTACACCTTCCCATGCGACACGAGTCTTGTATCGCCTTCGGAACTACTGGGGTAGTAGGAGTTTGCGTCCATCGCAGTAAAACTTGTTTAAACTAAGATACATCTGTAGCTATATTATACGTTGTTTACACCTTCCCATGCGACACGAGTCTTGTATCGTCCTTCGGAACTACTAGGGTAGTAGGAGTTTGCGTCCATCGCAGTAAACTTGTTAAACTAAGATACATCTGTAGCTATATTATACGTTGTTTACACCTTCCCATGCGACACGAGTCTTGTATCGCCTTCGGAACTACTGGGGTAGTAGGAGTTTTGCGTCCATCGCAGTAAACTTGTTAAACTAAGATACATCTGTAGCTATATTATACGTTGTTTACACCTTCCCATGCGAACACGAATCTTGTTACGTCCTTCGGAACTACTAGGGTAGTAGGAGTTTGCGTCCATCGCAGTAAACTTGTTAAACTAAGATACATCTGTAGCTATATTATACGTTGTTTACACCTTCCCATGCGACACGAGTCTTGTATCGCCTTCGGAACTACTGGGGTAGTAGGAGTTTGTGTCCATCGCAGTAAACTTGTTAAACTAAGATACATCTGTAGCTATATTATACGTTGTTTACACCTTCCCATGCGACACGAGTCTTGTATCGCCTTCGAACTACTGGGGTAGTAGGAGTTTGCGTCCAATCGCAGTAAACTTGTTAAACTAAGATACATCTGTAGCTATATTATACGTTGTTTACACCTTCCCATGCGACACGAGTCTTGTATCGCCTTCGGAACTACTGGGGTAGTAGGAGTTTGCGTCCATCGCAGTAAACTTGTTAAACTAAGATACATCTGTAGCTATATTATACGTTGTTTACACCTTCCCATGCGACACGAATCTTGTATCGTCTTCGGAACTACTAGGGTAGTAGGAGTTTGCGTCCACTGCAGTAAACCTGTTAAACTAAGATATATCTGTAGCTATATTATACGTTGTTTACACCTTCCCATGCGACACGAGTCTTGTATCGCCTTCGGAACTACTGGGGTAGTAGTAGTGGCGTCCACTGCAGTAAACCTGTTAAACTAAGATATATCTGTAGCTATATTATACGTTTGTTTACACCTTCCCATGGCGACACACGAGTCTTGTATCGCCTTCGAACTACTGGGGTACTAGTAGTGGCGTCCACTGCAGTAAACCTGTTAAACTAAGATACATCTGTAGCTATATTATACGTTGTTTACACCTTCCCATGCGACACGAGTCTTGTATCGCCTTCGAACTACTGGGTTTAGTAGTAGTGGCGTCCATCGCAGTAAACTTGTTAAACTAAGATACATCTGTAGCTATATTATACGTTGTTTACACCTTCCCATGCGACACGAGTCTTGTATCGCCTTCGGAACTACTGGGGTACTAGTAGTGGCGTCCCACTGCAGTAAACCTGTTAAACTAAGATACATCTGTAGCTATATTATACGTTGTTTACACCACCTTCCCCATGCGACACGAGTCTTGTATCGCCTTCGGAACTACTGGGTAGTAGTAGTGGCGTCCACTGCAGTAAACCTGTTAAACTAAGATACATCTGTAGCTATATTATACTTTGTTTTTACACCTTCCATGCGACACGAGTCTTGTATCGCCTTCGGAACTACTGGGGTAGTAGAATTGTGCGTCCATCGCAGTAAATGTGTTATCTTGAGAGTAGCCACGCATAAACTTCAGTTTTATCGGAAAATTTATTGGAATAGATTTAAAATAAAACTAGTTTTAAAAACTGTTTTTTGCGTATCTCCTGTAAAAAAACTACATCCAGTAGTCACGTACGACTACTTATTTTTCCGATGCTAGTATTTTACAATATGATGTGATATTGCTTACTTTTTACCTTTTTGGGTCGAATGATAGTAATATTCTATGTTATGATTAATTTAAATTCCCTTATAACAAATTGGTTAAACATTAATAAACAGGTCAAAGTGACCCACGGAACAAATGACGCTCTAGATAATTAATAACTAACTTCAGCTAAACAGCTGTTACCAATTATGATGAGTGGATCAACGCTACTTCTATTAGATCAGCAGTACCTTTGTTATCAGTTTGTCTCGAAACATATCATACAAATTAATGTCATAATATTTTTCTTATACATTCGTATTTTTACTAAAAGGCTAAACACTTATACTTATGTATTTTAATTGCGTATTTAAGTTAATTATAATTTTATTAATACTGTGAAAATCAATAGTTATTATTATAGGTATATGAAAGTTTAAAATTAACACGTAACCTTGTATCTCATGGTTACCTGTGCTTTAGTCAAGCCTAGCACTAGTAGTGCTGGCAACTTGATTTCTGTCTATATGTCGGTCTGTCCGCACAAAATCTATAACGTTCCTATAGACCTATAGACTTTAAATTTTCCTGTGATAACCGTTGTACTCGCATGTGACAATATTATAAAAATCACAATCGCACACGTAGTATTTCTAAAAACTTGGTTCACACGATACAGTGAGAATTATTTTCTCTAATGCATTAGCTTGTTTCCGTGTTCTTAAGTTTCCTGTTCTGTGGTTTCATGACAGGGATCCTATTACCTGTTAAAGTAGGATACTTGGAGTTTACGTGGTCGTCCAGGACATCCACTCCCAGCGCCTTACCTTTGCACTTTTCACAGCCTTAAGTAACATCCTCCTCCACAGTTATTAGTATAAAGCTGATCTCGATGTTTTGTCTTGTGCTCTACAGTAAGCTCTGGACACTCACACAGCTTAGAAGCATTATTTATTATTTCACCTTTTTAAAGTAGCAGTTGTTTCTTTTTTAAGGATTATATTACTTTTCACATTACTTTCACCTTCCTCATTAAATAAATGCCAAGCAGACTTAAACAGGATGCTCATTTTATAACGAAATAATTTAATCTCAGTAAATGCTTACTATTAATTTAGTATTCTAAGGGAAACCTTGGTAAGAGGCATACTTCAGACAGACACATTTTGTGAGTACCATACTTTTGGCCTTACATTTTGAATTTTTATACGAATGAAAGTTTCTGGATTATTTTATGCAGTTTACACATAATTGTTTTATACATATTTAAACCAATTTTAGTAACATAAGGTTTGTAAACTTTTTATTGTAAATGCTATCACGAGTTTCTTCTGATTTTTACAGTCATTATATATTAAAAATTTTATCACAGATCCCCACAAAATAAAGCTATTGAATTATGAATATACATGCTATGAAACTCACTACTGAAAAACGTAACAGTTACTTTTGTTCAGATACCTTAGTCTTACCAATATATCTAAGGTGTGAATATTAAAATAGCAAGAAATATATTACGAGAGAAGGAAATGCAGAGCGGAGCCTCAGATGTGTTTTCTTTGACATCAATTTGTTACGATACTCTCAAAGAGTACGTCTGGAAGAAAATTTGTTGGATTGCAAACGGTTACACTCCCTCAATTTCTTAGCTGTAATATGCAAGCGAAGTTTACAAATATATCTTGTACGAACATTAACAGTGTATACTCAACTAGTCACGAATAATGTTCTGTTACCTAGAAGCGTAGTTTACAAAGGTATGTTGTACGAACATTCACAGTGTATACTGAACTACTCGCGAATAATGTTCTGTTACCTAGAAGCGTAGTTTACAAAGGTATGTTGTACGAACATTCACAGTGTATACTCAACTAGTCGCGAATAATGTTCTGTTACCTAGAAGAGTAGTTTACAAAGGTATATTGTACGTAAATTCACAGTATATACTGAACTAGTCGCGAATAATGTTCTGTTACCTAGAAGCGTAGTTTACAAAGTTAGATTGTACGAACATTCACAGTGTATACTGAACTAGCCGCGAATAATGTTCTGTTACCTAGAAGCGTAGTTTACAAAGGTATATTGTACGAACCTTCACAGTGTATACTGAACTAGTCGTGAATAATGTTCTGTTACCTAGAAGCGTAGTTTACAAAGGTATATTGTACAAACATTCACAGTGTATACTGAACTAGTCGCGAATAATGTTCTGTTACCTAGAAGCGTAGTTTACAAAGGTATATTGTACGTACATTCACTGTGAATACTAAACTGGTTTAGAATCATGTTATTTAACATGCAAGTGTAATTTACAAATATATACAGTAAGTAGATTGACGTTGAATGTTAACCTGGTCGAGGATCATCTTCTGTTACATACAACGCATTTATAAGAACGTACTTTATAAATATATCTCATACGTATATTCACAGTGCGTACTAAACTAGACGAGGATAAAGCAACCGTAGTTTACCAAAATATATCTCGTATGTACTATTACAGTTCATACTAAACGCGTAAGTAGGAAGTTACAGAAATGGAAGTTTTCGGTAAAAATTTTTTCGTATAAATAAGTTTTTTGATAGTTAAAACAGTAGCTTATTTTATTTAAAATTGTATTCTTATGTATTTATTACTTCCGTAATAATGCTTTCGGTTCCTAACCTTTAGTGAAATACTTGTATTTTTAAGTGAAATATAAAAAATAAAACAAATTTAAACAACAATTCACTACTCTTTTCGTTACCAAAATCCATTGTAAACGCATATACGTTTTCTATCATGATCTTTTAAGCAAAATGTAGAGTTGTGTTATATACTAAACTCTGGTTTTATAATATTTTTCCATAATTTTAGTGACACAAGATTCTCAAAACGTACAGTTTTATACATATTAGAGTTGATACAACATGGCCATAGTAGTTTTAGAATCATAGAGATTAAAATATAACATTAACTTCATTTGATCAACTGAAATGCCCACCTGCAGTATACAACAGTTGATATACATGGCCATTAACACAACAAGTAGAGCCTTGTACCTGCATAAAAAATCGATGCACCAAATTAAAAGGAGAAATAAACAGACAAAGACATCCAGGTTCTTGGATCATAAGCATACCTTATATAAATAAATAATCTAAACTAATATAAAACATATTACGGGTAGTTGAGTTTTTGTATTTAATATTATTTTTAATATTGTATATTAACTTATCCGCTACGATCACCAACTGCAGGTGGGCATTTCAGTTGATCAAATGAAGTTAATGATATATTTTAATCTCTTTGATTCTAAAACTACTAATTTCTGGAATTTCTATAGACAATAATAACCTGCTTATTATTGTAGAAATTCTCGATACAAAATATTTGGTTCTGAAAAAGTATTTACATTTATGTTTAGAAAGGATATTCTACCCATAACAAATTAATAAACTTGTATTGCTTTTAAGATGTAACGAAAGTTACTTTATTTTTTATAAATCTGTGTTTTTCGCTGCATGTTTAAAAGGAATTATTGTAAATCAACATTTTGAGTACGGTATATTTAATATTTGTAGTATCTAATAATACAATAATTAATATTTGCATTTTATTCGATTAAAATTTTACGTCATCTTTACACCTCTTTACTTCTACGTAATTTCAGAATCGTCGCGCTTGTGATTTGATTATATAAGACTTATTTTGTAATATTTCTCTTGTTTTAATCTTTAACTCAACGGGATAACATTTACGTGACATAAATCTGTATATTTCTGTGAAACATAATATATGAACAACTCATTGTGTCCATCCTTCTTATATTTGATCATATGGTACTTATAATTAAAAGCTGAAATTATCAACGGTAAAAATGCTTTTTTTCTGTAGCAATTTATTTTTACCATCTGTAAAACCGCACATGTGGGTTCCTAACGTGGTTTCTAAGTGAAGGAAGTATTAAAAAATTTAGAACTATTTATATTATAAGTGGTGTTCAGCAAAGCAAGGCACGCGTAGCCCCCAGCAGATCCGCCACTATGTATGGAAATGTGTGATTGCATCATATGAATCCACCTGTTATTCTTGTTTATTCACCATAGAAAATAGTTACCTCTGTATGACATATTATGCTACTTTGATAATATAATGTGTGAGTATGTTTGTTAGAATGTGGTACACAACAAATAATACTTAGCACTTATTATAAGTATATAATTAATATATAGCACAATGTAAATAATATATGGATATAAAGTTAAATACCAAACTGATATGTTTTTTAAGGTACATATGGTAATTTTAAAATGTAAATAAATACATTAATAAACATTTTAACACTTTTTGATATATATTTTTTATTTTGTACAATTTACATTTCAAATTATTGTAAGAATTCATCATCTGGTACTTTCAATTACTTTACATAGGATAAATGGACATACCACCTGACTCCTGAAGCTCAAGGAGGTCTTGTGGTTGTATTGATTGACCTACTGAGTTACATGTAACTGCTCCAGAGAATTCTAGTTACGATTGTATTAAGAGGATGAGAACTTAAACACATACCAATAACAATGCACTTGAGACTTCTAAGTAAAATGCCAATCTCTTAAGAATAATTACTTTAGTAGTTAATTAACTCCTACAGTGGCAATTAACACTTTTTAGATGAATTAAAATCTGTATCCAATCCATTATTTTCTTTGACCAGGTTTTGTTTAGTTGTAGTAACATGGTTTAGTTCTAAATCACAAAATCCGGATATGTGTTTAATTTAACTTTATGAATACGCTGAGTACATAAAAGGATACAGCATTTTGTAACTTTATAAATTTACTAAATTTCCCAGCAGCGACACACAATTAACACAAATTTGAGAAAAATAATTGTTGGTGTCTATGGTGTTTTAGTGTTTTAGGCTATTGCGATAGAAACGTGAGTAGGAACATTTCCCTACCCAATATTACTGGATAGACCCTTCCAATATTCAAAATGGCATGTCCTTCCTCATGATGACCCATTCGTTCACCATTAACTATCCGGAATATCTTGCCTATCCAGAATCCTTACAGAAGTAGGATTAAGTGAATTAGAGGGTTTTCAGTTCCCTGTCATAATGAACATATCAATACTTTCTTAAAATCTAGAAATATATTTTACGTTATGCAACACGAACCATCTTTACACTCCTATAAAATTAAATTAAATTGTGGCATGAATTTCAATGAGTGCCCATACGATTTCAATCAGTATGTAGATATATGTTTTTTGCAGTTTCCTGTTCTGCAAAAATACCCCATTATTTTAAATATAGATTTTGAGACAAATATGAATTTTTAAAAAATTATCTTTGCTAATATATCACAGTAAAAGTTAAACTATAAAAATTACAGACGAAAATTTTGATAAATTTACATAAATAATTGTTGTTATTTGGAATTTTAGATTTAAGAATATTCTAAATTACACAATCTTTCCATAAATTAGTCAATTTTATATTAATATCCCCTGAAAAAGCGTTTGCTTTGCTTTTCTTAGTACCGAGATAACGTTTAGTGTGTAATATTTAATTATTTCAGATAAATATATAAACGCCATCACTGGAAAATTAAATGGAGATTTACCAATTTCTTAATTGTAGTCAGCAAACTTTTATGTGCAGAAATAGTACTTTAAATAGTATAAAAAGCAGGTTTTCAGGTTACTTTAAATCATTAATACATGTACAATGACCATTAAGTATTCGTTCTTTTGCAGAATGTTCACAGAAACAGAAAACTGACATGAAAGCCTCGACTGAAAACTTATTACATGTAGAGGTCTCGGGTGTATTTCTTTGAAGCAGCCGCTTGAAAATTTTTCAGAGAGTGTGTCATAAAATACAATCTGTAAGACGGCAGAGCTTGTCATCTACTTGTTATAAAGCAATATAAAGAAATGCTGTTTTTAATTTATTTTGAGAAATATTTCATAAAACGTATATTCTGTATCGACGTCTATTTATTCAGGTTTATCTGCGCATTCAACATGAACAATATAATAACTTTATCCTTTTAAGATGTACAAGCAAGAAGTCTTTAGGGTTTTCTTAAATTATCTTTTTTACAATTTAAAGTTAAATATAATATTATATTTATATGAAAAGTTATATAATTAATATAGTTAAATAAAATATAATAGTAGTATTATACAACATTTATCACTCATAAAATAATTTCTTATAAAAGTTCTAAAACTGAAGAAATAAATTTAAGAAGTACTATATTAATAAATGCTTAAAGAGTGGCATTTGTTTCAGTCATTATAAGAACTTGTAACAACATCACGTTTTAACTCAAAAACATCTGATGAAAGGCAAAACGAAACATATGGTGTCTCAAGTTTGTAAAAATAATTGTTAATATAAATTCATTTTTAATGAGTATTTTATAGCTTAATTTCAATCATTTATTTATACTTAGCACATTTGCAGTAGAGCCACATGTATAGAATTATCCTTATGCCATTCTGAGTTCTATAAAACTGGACATAGTGGTTACGTAGAGTTTGGCAAAGATATTACCTTTCGATTATTATTATTTATAAACAAGTCATCTAAGTAGGTCATCGATTTATCGATTATAGGGGTCTTACATGATCCAAAACATTTAAAAGTATTACATATTAAGTTGGGAAACCCATGCAAGGACTTGCTGTATATTTATGAATTACCAAGTGTATGAAACAGATGATAAACACATGAGAAGCCTCTCCTATCCTATCTCCAAAAGCTCCTTATTAAATATGGTTTTAATATATTATATATAAAATATATATATGAAATATATTGTACATAATATATATTATATAAAGTTTATATATATATATATATATATATATATATATATATATATATATATTAGAAATTTACAAGTTCTGCCAAAACAAGATTGAATTATATTGATTAGCAATCATAAACAGAACAAGCAGCGTGAATTTAAAATTATTTAAAAAATTAAAGGTATATTACCTGCAGGTTATATTTACTCGTACATTCAATTTCAAATAACCGGAGCTTCAGTCAAAGTGTTCGTAATTTTATTGGTAAGAGGATTTACGAATGATTACTTCTTAATGTAAAACAAATGTCATCTTGATTGAGTAAAATAAATTATTCTTTTAATTAATTTGGCGTTGACGGAATCTTTTCCCTGTATATATTATTTTGGTATGAGTTTTAATTCAACTTAATTATCCATTTGACTTTATAATTTTGACTATAACACCGTTCTGAATATTTTATAATTAAAAATTGCTCTATTAATTAGTAATAGCATTTTTATGTGAGCTTTTCACGATTGAAGCATAGTATTTTCTTTGTACTTAGAGAGTATATAATTAACAACAAAATAAACTGTTTATAATTTTATGCTCTGCAATGATAAAATAATAGTAAATTTGTTTACCTATATCAATTATAATAAAATTAGTATTGGTGTTCTTGTTCTTTTTGTAAACACAATATTTAAAGAACGCCTGTAGGAGAGCTACATTTTCATTTATTACTTGTTATTATTCTGCATGTATAAATGTGCAGAACTAAATGTCTGTAATTTAATTAAAGCCATCAGTCACGTTAGTAATTTCACACGCTTCAAATATATATCCGTTTCACAAAATATGTAAAATAATCCACCAGAATCAGTTATTAGTTTATCTGAAAACCCATAGTGCAGAAAGGCCGTATTTTAATAACACCAAGCTATAAATTATCATATTTAGGTTGATGACAAATGATAAATAGCAGTGCAGTGGATAAACACGAAAAGAAAGGACGATACAGTGACTTTATTTTTTATCTCATTCATTTTTATTCTTTACGTAAGGAACCCAGCCTTTAAATAAGCATAGCCATTCGGATAGGCAGGTGTTTCTTCTAGGAACTATTCCAATCCTAATAATTCATTATTTATATTGGTTTATCTTTATATTAAGAGGGCCCAACTGGTCTTTCCTAATAGCAGGATATTGCCTGTCCGGCCAATAAAGAATGAATTAAATAAATTGACAGCGTCAGTAGTTTAAATTTAATGTTAGTGTCTCTTAGAAAAAAAATACGATCTAGAAATAAGATGTATTACATGTTTATCGTGTCCTTACCGTACCAGACAACTTAAATATTAATGTAAATAATAGATAGGGACAGAGGACGTTTAAGTTTGGTTAACAAAAACAACTGAGAACGAATTGAGCCATGAATATGAAATTTAGCATGTATTTTAGTTCTACCTATAGTTTCCATAACTAGTTCGATGGCGGTCGACATCATTTCCGGAAACGGCGGATTATCACTAGATATATAAGTACAAAGTAAATTTCATTTACGTTTATTGTTAAAGTTCAGACAATCGATCTTATCGGAGTCGACCTTGGCACTGACTGTTTTACCCACGGCCAGTTGTACGTTCTTTTAAGTAGACTTAGACGTCCAGAAGACATCGTTGTCCTTGTCCACTCTGATTATGGTCTCCTAAAATTCACGTACGTGAAGAACTTCATGTATGGTGAAATTTTTCAGTAAATCATATTGACACTGGCAGGTGATTGAAACCATATTTACAAGGCACTGAAGATTTGAAATACGTGGACACATAATAAAACCTTTAACATTCCCCCTCTCTCTTTCCTACTCACCCTTTGTTATCCCGGTTTCTTTCTTATAGTTAATACTTTAAACAATCGATTATTTTAACATTGTTTCTTCACCAACTTTTTAGGTTTTCAATGGACTTCTACTTGATAAATAGTAATAAAAAAGCCCCAACTTGTTCTATTAAAACTATTTGGTGTTCAACGATGAAAAATAGAATATACTCTGGGGATCATACATGAATCTGCATTTTATACTAGTTATATTGTATTATTTATATAAGTTGTTGGTAGAGTATAATAATTTCTTATCAGAATACCATACCATAAGATATGTTTATAACCATATAAATACTCGTATGCATTTAAACTAACAATTCTGTAGTCAGATCTAAGGAAAATTAGCTGAAGATAATGTGATACTTATACAATATGTGTCTGTTTATATTACTCCCTATGGCTTCAAGGAATGATATGTTTTTAAATAATTTAAGATAATAAATCAACAATGTCACTCAATGCAGGCATTTTATACACATATTCAACAACTTTTATTTATTTACCTTCAGCAATATTCTGAAAGCCTAATGACAATTTACTACGAAATTCTGCTTTAAATGCCCACAATTCTGCACAGAATGGTAATAACTGCTGTATATTTTTCGTGTCTTCTAAAATAAATTTAAAGGGTGGTTTTAAGTAGTTATTAAGAAAAAAAATTATAATAAACCAACCAAACATGGATTGCACCAATATTTCTTATTTGAGTCTACGAGTATATAACTTACCTATCAAAGCATTAGCATGTAACTATACCGTGGTAAAGAACGCAGCAGTAAACTCAATGAAGTTGTCAAACAACCTTTGAGGTGGAAGATCAGACCAGCTCTGCAATAAACAGGACTTATCTATAAAGATATCCAATTATTTTAATGTTTCATTATGCATTTTCTGTTATTGATTAACCTGTACTGGACACTGATTTATGTTGTAAGACACTCAACCTAGTATATTAAATTTCACACAAGGTAACATTTTATATTTTGGGCTCTTGGGAAATTTTGTTGGCAAAATTAAATAATTATTTTACTATATATTTTAGTCCTTTTTAAATTTAATTAATTTTAATTCATGAAAACGATACATTATGTTTATATATCAGAATATACCCATCTTCCAAAATGTATATGCTGCAATACTGGAGTTAGGCGCTGTTTCATGACGTATTTTAGTCCAACCGCAGATAATACGGGTGGCTGTAGCCTATTAACTAAACAATGGCTTACTGACCAAGCTGATGTCGCTAATAATGAAAATAGCCCCGCAAATCTACGTGGGCCACACGATATCACGTGGCCAGCTCTATACCACGGGATTGGGAATTAGTTACATTCTATTGTATTATAACTGATACATACAACATTTTTAATTTAAAGTTTTATAATGCAAAATTATATTTCAGGAAAACTTGTAATGGATTATAAGGGATTACTAATCTCATTTCAAGCATCCCAATGACCAGTGGGGTCGAAAAATAACGCAGGAGACAGCGTGTAATAAAGGCGGTCCAGCCGCCAGGACTGTACTCCGCTACTTTTCCTTGTTAAAATCCAGTTATTTTTAAAAACAGTTTTGAAGGATAATACACTTGTATAAAGTTTGACCTAATTTAGTTATAATTTTTTATATTAAAAGGATCTTCCTTCCTTAATATTTTTATAAATCGAGAATTCCTAAATATTAAAATTCCTATAATAATAAAAATATTGAAATTGTAAATAATGTATTTTTTCCGATGTTCCGAAATTGTTTGGGAGTTTACAATCACAATATTTTTATAACAAAACTAATATTTTAACATTGTTGCTAAAATTATAATTTTATTTTAATTATTAAAATAAATGTAATTACGTGAAAATATTCATCTGTTACATTTTTGCCGTACACATATGGTGGATTAGTTTAAAGATCTAATGTGAATTTATTTACCTCTTTTACTGTAAAGTGAAGGAGAGGTAAGCAACCCTGCAGCCTTATACTGTGATATTTCAAAGGGAGTTCATAATCAAAGGTGTATTTTAACTGCTGCAGGCACTAACATGTCACCTGAGCCTTGATTAACTGTAAGAGTAGAACAAATATTTAAAAAAATATCTTCAACAATGTTTTAGATTTGTTTGCGTTGACACAATTTGAGTTGATTCTTATGCATGCATACATCCTTTATCCCTTTGATGATTAGGTTACAATTATTAACAACTTGAAATAAATACATTAACATAAATTAACATAAATACATTAACATTATTAACATAAATGAAATAATTATGAATTGTTAATAAAACATCAGAGTTCCATTACGTCAAATTCACATACATATACGAGTAAAATCGGTCAAAATTTAATAGAATATAAAATTATTTTTATTCATCCAGAGAATCTCTTTTGCTTTGAGGCCAATATGTAAATGCAAACGTCCACATCTAATTGATATTTAACCATTAAATCGTAGGTGCTTGAAGAGAAATCTTTTAATAAATAATAATAATTTTTTATTTTACTTCTTAGCCTAAAATTTATTTTAAAATTATTTTGTAATTAATTGTGTAATTAAAAAGTTCAGATAAGAACTACGGAATTCCTAATAATAATCTTTAATAATCAGGCGAGATAAAATATACTGGTATGGAATACTTGAAATTTTTGAATAAATAGAAATATAATATTAAACCAAATCTGATTTTTTTAAACACTAAAAAGAAAGTTTAAATATATGTTTTTAAAACAGAAAAAAGGAGCGAGTAGAAATTCTACAAACATGAAAAAAAAAACTTTAACTAGTGTAACAACCTTAATTCAAAGGAATAACAAGTGCGTTGGAATTTTTTGCTGTATACAAAATTAAAAACTTTAATTGCTTTGTTATAAAAAAACTTTAAACTAAGCATAAAATTTGAGGAAATTTCAAGGGAAACTAGCTTTAGAAGAATGCTTTTATTGATAACTTTATCTAGTAGTTCACGAGGAATGACACTGGTAAAATCTGTCCAACCTACTGGATTAGTTTGTTAATATAAAAAAGCCTTTTTGTTATAAAAAATATTCCAATAATTATAAATATCTCACAATTCTTCCCAAAAATAAGTTATAAAGATATAAATAGTTAATTAAAAGTAGCTGTTTCGTGGATGAATATAACGCGGTCTGGCCCTGACATCAAAGCTTGGGTGAGAGCTTGCTTTATCCACCTTTTATATTTAGCGGAATTGGTGATTAACGTGTTATACGTACAATGCCAGATTAGCGATAATTTTGATGATAAATATTATGATATTTTAAAGCGTTATATATTCTCTTCGTACGAAATTTCCAGATTACTTCATAACACTACAACAGTCTGGCGTCCAAGAAACGTGACTAAAAATTACCCTACGTTATAATACTTATAATGTAAATACGAGATCATACTTATAACGAGGTAATAGTACAACTTGAAGTAAACATTAAATAAAAAAAAGAAAAGAACACTCAATAGAAAACTTGGGAATTTAACCACCAAATCAAACACAAAACAAAATCTGCATATATAATAAACATAAATGCTGAAATCCACTAAGAAGGAGATCTCCAACAAATATACCGCTTCCATGTACAGAATGTTTTGCGCGAGGTTGGTACAACTTTAGTATATGATAGTAGAAAAAAAGCAAAAAGAATTATTATATGAGCATGTGTCCTACTAACAAATAATTAGGACATATACTTTAAAATATGCTTTCTACATGTAAGAAAGCACAAACACTCACTAAGTGAAATATATGTTATTATTTTATTTCTGAACCAATGTTCAATAATTTTGTATTGTTAGCTTTGTAATTAAGTTTTAAATAAATAATTATTCTTGTAATTCTTAAGTAGGATTAACGGTTTTTGGGTATCAAAGTTTAAAAAATTTTGAATACCACAATTTTGAAATGGAAAGTAATATATGTAATTAATTTAAATTAATTTTCTCTTTAATTATCTTAACACATCTGCCAATTGTCATGTCATTTGCTACGACGAGTTCTGAGATACGATAACAAAAATTAAAAACACAAATAGACAGACAGGCAATAAACGAAGCGAGATAGGTCTTATGCTTCCTGTGAATTTTGGGTTTTTTGTGTTTTTTCGTAATATCACATCCTGAAGTTGTGCCAACCTCTCGCAAAACACCCTGTATGTATATCCAACGGGCCTAACAGCTACCTGTCATGTATTTCAATTTTGTTTAATTTTCAACGGAGGCCTAAGTTTTGCCTGTAAATTATTTATATGACATACAAAACGTACAATTATTATTTAAAAGTTACTTTAGTTCTTATATACATTTTAATGTATTATATCGTTTTGACTGTTGTAAACTAATTAAAAAATATATCACTTTCAAAGGAAACTAAATCAGAAAACTTTTTATATTTAAGGAAAATATATATCCGTTATACTCAATCACAATATAACCACTTAGTGACTTGTACGACAATTTAGTGAATTATACGATATGTTACATTCAGAGGTCATACTTAGTCAACAATGAGTAACTTACAGAAATGTATTCCTATATCATATAAATGTGTTTGACAGTTAAAAATGTTGTTGAACTACACAATTTGAACATGTATAACTTAAAAGGGTTAATACTCGTATAAGGCTATCACATAAAAAGTTTAAAATAAATAGGTAATTTAACTTATTAATGTAATTAAGTGAACATGTGTTCTATTTCATGAGTACATGTTCGCAATAAGTATTTATAATGTGTTAAGTATTTCTTGATTTTATAAACACCATGTGAATTAGACACATGGATACACTTGACAAATATCTCCGTCTAAATCACTGTCCAGTAATCACCAGAGCAAGCCGCCTAGCTCCACAGGTCATTAGGCTCCAATCAAAGCCAAAGCCGAGCACTTGGAAGATAGATGCCCTATAGACTAGCCCTTACATAACAGAAACTGTCTGTGATTCTAACTATGTATTGCACTAAAACAAAACTAATGAAATTTTGAAACCCGTCATAATTTTAGTTATTGCTACTACTAAAGGTTATTATAATGTATCACTGAATTGTTTTAAAATTACTGAAATAAGTATTCGAAATATTAATTGCTTCCTTATAAATAAGAATATTCTTACAATATTGACAGAGATATTTAAATATACGTCTTCAACTTAAAAATGTTGTGCATACATTATTAGGCTTTATTGAAAAAAAAAAATCAGAATATTTGTTGAACAGTTATGGTGAATAGATATTCAACTTACTATTTATACTACACCCGTAAAATTATTTTTGTGTTAAATTAAAGATACCTATTACGCTTATTTTATAAGATTTTTTGTTAAAACTTTTGTTCCAGTACAAGCATAGATTAGCGTTAAAAATATCGTAATTTTGTCCGTCACAAAGCACTCAGTGCTTATACTTTTCTGTATTTTCTTCTTTTCATTTTCGTTATATTGTATTGTTACCTAATTTAAAAACCTGTAAGGAAAATGTTACACTACTACTATTTTAAATTGATCTACTTAAGTAATACTTTAATAATGATGTTAGTATCAAACTATCACTTAAATTTAACAGATCTAGTAAAAATAGATATTTACTATGTGTATTAATAATTGTAAAAAAGTAAAGTTAGTAGAGGAATAATTTAAAATAAGTATAATTGTGTATGATTGTAGATTAGTCTCATAAAAATAATTTTAACTTTCAATAGAAAAAGTATTTCTTATCCTCAGCTATTTTTTTTGTAGTAATTTTTATATAAAAGTACACATTTTCAATATCGTATTTAGTTGGATTATTAATAGTAAAACCGTCATCATAACAAGTAATTCGGTATGTAGTTAATCTACCGGAATCTAAAAGCCTGGCTTGGGGCCTTAAGCAAAAGAAAAGCACCATTTTAAACTCCTACATAATTATAACCTACTAGACGTAATCAGCAAGTCGACTTTTAATTATTTAACATTATTTATATTTAAAATTTGACTTTTAATATATTATTTGTTATATAAAATTTAAAAATTAGTACATTATACATTAGCTAGTGGATATAACATTTTACGCTGTTTTAGAATATATATATTGATTTTAGTTAGCCTCTTCTGACTATGCAGCCGATAATTTAAGTTGCAAGGAATTTCGTTTCCAATTTATATACATTATTAGTAATAAATTCACTTAGAAGAAAAACCTGATTTGATAAAAAAAGTATATGATAGAGTTCGTTTTAATCGAATCAATAGAACTAAATACAAATGTAAATTATTATAATTGAGTCCGGTGTCGAATATTTCTTACATTTAAATTATAAATATGTTTCAATTAACACATTATTAAAGTATAATATTTATAACGATAGTAGACGAAGCATTATCAATGGTAATGGAAGTCACTATGTACTGTGCATGTTACAGTAGTTAAGTATTACCATTAAAAATAAGTCTTAATATTCTCTCATTATTTTCGAACGATTTCACTAAATTATCTGTACTCTTAAAACTTTTGTTACTAGATACGAAGTGTACAAAGCAAAGGTGCTCTGCGGCTTTGGTGTCAAAGTCAGCTTGTCCTACCAGTTTTTGCCAGCTACAAAGGCTGCCTACTGCTTAAGTTTACACCCTCTATTTTATGTTGTAGTATTCAATTTCAACATGGCCAATAAAGTTAGTATACATTATGTTGGTATAAAAATATTATGTGAAAAATATTAAAATATCAATTTTGTGTAACGTTATAGATTTAGCTTGAGTAACATAATACGGACAAGACTACCAGTCATATGTCTCACTGAAATTTTCTTCATATTTGGGAATGTAAGGTACGTTACGTCATCATGGTTAACACTCATTAACATTCCTTTTGTAATTTATAAATAACTGAAAAAGAGAAAGTTTAGTGTTCAATTATAGTTTTAAACATTTTGACTAAAGCATTTCACACCGGTATGATAAAAATATATATAAGGGGAAATTTAGGAATCACTTGATAGTAGTTGACACTGTTGTGTGGTATACTAGGGCGGATATAGCCGTTGGGTAAATTGACCCTCTATTGTTGACAACTAATAGAACTTCCCGCTCAATATCCTACCTCAACAACATTTAACAACATTGTGTGGTGTCCTTCCAGTCCCTCAATAGCCGAGCTGTTCATACAATTATTCATTGTTTTACCTGCCACATCCGATAAACAGTAAAAGTAGGTACAGACAAAAAAAAAACGCTGGAATCAACCAAAACCACACAATAGGTTTATGTTTATTTAGACTGTCACATCTATCAATAATTCGTCCAAGTACACATTTCAGTTCAGGTCTTCTCTTCACATACTCACCCAAGTTTTGATAAAGATAGTCAAGTCAAGAATAGTTTGTCTTTACTTCTACAAATTAATGACCCACAATCTGACGCAGATGGATGAAGTAAAACATTTTTATAGTATAAAATAAAAATACACATCATATATATCATTTCGGCAAGATACATTGCTGCATCCTGATTCTTCAATGATACAATTAGAGCCCCGGTCAACTATCTAGTGAATAAACGCAAGTGAGTTTGCGTTATAGTATGCAACTTTAGAAGAAAAGAGAATATATCCGAACATTTTCCATCGTTCCGTGATTGATACATTAAATGAGTAACATTTGTCAAGATCTGCTATCTGATCTATATATCAGATAGATACATAAGCGAACATATAAATTAAATATACCGTAGATCAAAACAAACAGTTTAATTCAGAGCATATTATTACTTTTTATTAGTTTAATTTAAACATATAATCGTTGAAATATTTTATTACACCTTTAGGAGGTGTAAATATGTGTTTAATTATATGTTTACCACACTGCCATACCTTTGCTGAGTTTCAAATCTACCTAGATACGAACCTTCGTATGGAGATTTTGGATAAGTAAAAAAGCCAATTGTTCTTTTCTTTTACAATACGCTAATTGAAAAATTGGACTTAGTCCTTACTTTTGAACCTACATAAATTAGTAAAAAGAGTATAATTTTTTAGGCTTTTCTGAAATTTAGATAAAATAAATTATATATCTGGCAAACTACTCATTTAAACACATTTAAGCACATTAAAACATCATTTTCTAATAATATTCTTATTGATTTCTTTAATTTGATAGCGTGACTTGTAATCGTTTCTCTCCTCATTTAGTATACTCATTCCTGTTGGATTAAACCTAATCATATATTTAAAGCGTATTATTTAAGAATTATAATTACATCTATAATTATTAAACCTTTGATCAAAAACTCTGGCATAACTATAGAAGTCCTTCGGATACATACTTTTACATATTTGCAGATTAAATAAATTTTTCTCCATAAATTACATTCCTAGCCTTTTTGGGAACACATCATGTGAAAGTATAAGATTTCATTATATTGAATGTGATATACAAGTTTTTATATTTTAAGATAATAATATTTAGAATTCAGAATAATTAATAGGTTGAAATGTGAGTTTACGTACCATGCAGAAACCGTGAATTGACGAAGTAATGTTTGTATAAGGTGTATAACTGCAAGAACTAATGAAACTTGTTGTAATAATAACAAGCGGAACTCAGACTGGAGGGTTGCTGCCTGTTATTCTTCAATTACACGTTTACCTGCACTTTCGACCTGTTTTATGTTTCCTACATTACTGTAATAGACTATTTATTGTGATAGTCCCACTTATAAATTGTTAAAAAGAAACACACACTCTTTAGTACAACTAGACGACTATGATGACGAGTGTAAGAATATAAGGCTATTATACAGAACATATAGTTTTTGTATTATGTGTTGCATCAACTTACAAATATGCTATTTTCAACCACAAATTCAAAAGCTACTTTGAATCTTACTGAACAAATAATGTACAATACAAAATTATGTATAATATTATAGGGTTATACTCTTTTCTGGTAATTTCCAGATTTATAGCCATTATTTAAACAGTTGTCTTTAAAAACTATAACTCTTTAGATATAAATCTTAAATTCATGTTCATTCCTGTCACTAAATATGTTTGACCGAATAAATATTTCTTGGCCGAGAGCTGTTATTTGCAGCTCTCCGTAATTCTTATTATTTTACTAATGGAAGTAATAAAGTACATAAACGTCATAAAGAAAAAAAGTTATAGATAGTACTAATTTAGTGAACCAAGACATAGATGATGTGATACAGCATCAATGCGCAGTAACAGATGTTCAATATATCGACAATACCGACGTAACATATCGAACTAATACATCCTGCAGTGTTCCAGTTTCCACATCATTGTTTACAAGCCTTGTATTTCTAACAGTGCTGAGTTTTGTTTCTTCTTAGTATGAAGAATGAGGTAGTGAAGCAAATAAAATAAGTGTAAGAAAGAAAAACTTAAATTTTAGTATTTTTAGTTGGAAGAGACAGTGCTAAGTTCAGTTTACTTAAAATAATTAAAAGTTTAAAATAATTTTATTTGTGTTATTTGATTTAATTGTGAAGCCAAAGGTGCTCTTATATATACAATGTTGTTCTTTTCTATAATTTTGCAGTGAAAATATATATTTAAAACACATATAATAATCCAATGTCTTTGTGCACTGATTTCTTTAAACAAGTTACTCATTTCCAAATATAGTGAAGAGAACTTTATGGAGGAAAGTAATGTATTGGCTTTGAGTTCTACTGTTAATCCCAATATAAGATTCTTAATATAAGGTTTCAGTAGAATGTTTTTTGTTCCTAATATAGGTACATAATTTCATTGTAACAGGTTAAATTATTAAAGCAACAAAACCAACTTTTTCTGAATTAAATAATGCATATAAATATGTTTTAAAAGTACTAACATGGCACAGCAAACATCTTTACTTAAAGTATCAATACCGTTATTTTTAGTATACATAAGATTAATTCCATCATCATGACAACTTAAAATTTTGGAGTATACAATAATAAATACATTGGTTTATACAGCAAAAGAGCGATGAATTACTCGAATCCGAACGAATCTGTAGGACCTGGAAAACGAATCTCTATTCATATGATGAAACAACATTTATTAAAAATTAATAATGTATAACAAGAAGAATTAACTATATTTTAATAAAAATATTTGTTGGTAAAGTTGATATTTCATACTATTATTACCGTCAATAAATTACTGTACAAAGTAACGAAAAACTCCCTGTTACGTAAACGGGTGGTGCCTAAAATTATAGGTACTCTACTTTTACCAGATTTGGTACTGGAAGGATGATATGGGGACGTCTAATTAACTATAGGATGGTCGTTTTTAACCATGGAACTCTATATATATATATATATATATATGATATTGCGTTATATTTCATGAAACAATTTACACGCACATTAGTAATAATACAAATTTTTATGGAAAATAATTTTATAGAACTATTTACTTTCTATATGAATATTCCTAAAATCAAACGTTTTTATGAAACTAAAAAAGTATAAAAATAAAAGCCATTTTTACTTTGAAGCTCGATTTGGATATTGGAAAATAAAAAGGTAGTACGGTAAAGATTAACATAGCCTTAACATTTCCCTGTATATATCAGTTAGCGATCTCTAATATAATTGTAATCTAGCTTGTGCTGAATTAACTCTCCCCTTGTTCTGTTTGATAAGATCGTCGCACAGACTAGTGGCGCATGAGCGCAGAAGGAATAAACCTTAAAAAGTGATCGCCCTCTTCATTAGAACATAATAAAAAAAGAATGACCTTATCAATAACATATTGCAGATATATAAAACTGGTAACGTTCGGAAACGTCCATTTTAAATATATCTTGTACGTTCATAAAATTATTGGAGAAAACTATAGATACACAAGTATCTAAGTGACTGTTATTCAATAGTATGAGTTTGTTTTAATACCACGGGTTTAGTGTTGAGTTTTAAAATGCTTTCAAATGAAAAGTGTTTATGGTCTGACCCAATCTGTGATAAAGGTTAATTATCATGACAAAATAATTTTTTAAGCGCCAAATTCTCAATACTATACCATTAATTGTCTTTTTAAAGCTTATTAGTAGAAATTTTTTATCTAAAATTAGTCATAGTTTTGAAATTTAAGTTGCCTTCAGTGTCTGAGCTTTGCCGAAGCTTGTTACTCGTGTGAATGGGAAATTTAATTTTTTCCTGCCTTTTTTTATATTTACGCTGACCTATAGATTTGAAATTTATATGAAAATATTTCAATAATAGCAACACTAACTTTGAGAATGGTGCATTTCCATCCATAGGATTTGGCTGAGAGTTAGCGAATATTTTTAAATTGGTATTCTATGTAACCATGATGGATACGAGATGAAGGCTGAATACAACAATTAAAGGTATATAACATATATAACCGTAAGAGACTTTTAGTGATGACAATGTTATTCAAAGAGTAAAGTGAAATTATAACGCACTGTCAATAATAAGTCAATATTAAAGGTTAGTGGCAATATTTCAATTCAGCTCACTGCTATGTTGTAGTACCCTCCAATGTTTATAAAAAAAATTGTTTAAACACTTGAATGATATCTTAAGAAGATCTGTATATGCTTCGAATTTTGCATGAATATTTATTTATAGATAGACAAGAAGGAATTGTATAATAGTGCATGTCTAACAATGGAATTTGCCGAGCATCATTGATGCACATCACTCAGTAGTGTACCAAATTTCTCCTTAGACTGCAAAGAGGATTTGATGAAGTGGGATATTAAACTTAGAAGTCAGAAAAAACATCTTAATCCTGCAATTTTCGTGACAAAAGCCCCGTATTTTATTGGTTTTGCTTATTTTATGGAATATCGTTAAATAGTAGTGCTTTTGATCTTCCTTCTCCTGAAGCTGTGACGAACCAAGCCACTGTCTGGAAGTAAAAGTACTTGGATATAGTATTAACTGTTGGACTGTGATTTTGCAGACTAGCAAATGCCATTTAATGGAACAAACCGACTGTATTGTGCCATGCGGGATTGAAACCGTCCTTACCTCAAGTTCAACAATCAGCTTCATTCTATAATTTTAAATTTCATAATTTACAAACGTTTTTACACTTTTCCAATCTAGACCTGTTCTTTTTAAATTTTAATAAGTTGTTTGTAACAATTCACTAAGTACTGTAGAAAACTAAATCTCCAAATCTAACCTAAATAATTATACGCAGTATATCCTGAATATAATTTGTAATGGAGTATAAATACCCAAGAATCTTAAAACTGCAGTATAACATACAGCTCACCTCTACAAAGACACTCTTCCAAAACAATGGCCGCTGACAAAAGAAGCAAGATGCGCCGCTGTTTCATTTGTTAGTGCCGCAGAATCAAAGGAACAACCACCAGCGGGAAATGAGACGTGGTCATAAGGCCACACAATGTAAGCTGTCTTGGCCGCACAAAAGAACAAGCAAAGTAAAGAACTCCCTCGTGGTCTTTTACTCCACTACGGTGTCTGCTTTTTAATGACTTCCGGTGCACTTGGTTTTTCTAGAAATCCACATTCCGTTTTGTTAGCTCCTAGGTTTAATATCTCACTTCACACTTTTTGACAAAAGTCCTTGAAGTCTACTTCCAAATACATGGTTTTTCATGTCAAAACTTTTAAAGAAAATGTTTCTCTGGTTTTATTTCTCTGACGATATCTGTAATAATTATATATATATATATATATATATATATATATATATATATATATATATATATATATATATATATATATATATATATATATATATTATACAGAATATAATTTACAATTAATTATGAGCATTGCAACCAATTATGGTATACATAAGAACTATTTTTATGAATAAAATATTTATAGTGGTGGTCTCAACATTAGTTAATATATAATGTGATGACTAATAGCAGCAGTTGATAGCAGCTGCAATGATAGTTTACTGTTTTATACATATATTGTTTTGTATAGTTCAACAAAATTCCAAATATATGTATCAAATTTTATATTGTAATTCATCTTATCTGCAATGATAGTTTACTGTTTTAAACATATATTGTTTTGTATAGTTCAACAAAATTCCAAATATATGTATCAAATTTTATATTGTAATTCCTCTTTATTACAAAATATAATATACTGATGTTTAGTATGACACTAATACTATATTAGAATAAGCCATACTTATTCCACGTAAACATGATTTATACCTGGATGTCTTCATTTAAATTTACTCCTATGATAAAATAGCCTTACAAACGTCGCATTTTCCGGGGAAGTCAAAATACCGAATCTTAACTATTACATTTCTTGAATATAGATAGTTGATTTACTAAGTTAAATAAAAAAAGCTTTTGAAATTACACAATGAAATATTACAAATATTTTCTGGGCGTTTATTTACTGTATACGCAAAAATTATACCAAAATAAGCACGTTTGATATGAACGTAAAAATCCCAATATGATCTTGTCGTAGGTTGTGTATGTCTAATTATAAATTGCAAGAGAACAAATTGTTATTATAGATACTACCCAATGTTAGTCATGGAACTATAGGTAGCCATAATTGAATCAGCTTATTTCTATTGCAATTACATGACATAGAGTCGTTTTGAAAAGAACAGTTTGCAACATTAATCATCCAATGGGTGTTTTCACCCATGAAAATTTATATATATATATATATTATAAGGTCGGTGTAAGGCATAGATGACATTAAAATGACAAGTCAGTACTTTATTTCATCATAGAGTCGTCCTATTGAACTATAGGTAGGTAGACAATAATGCATACAAGTAAATTATACACCCCCACCAGAAAAAAATATTGTGTCAGATTTGTCAGTGGTAGCTTTCAATGATGCTCTAATTTTATTGTTCGAAATGGTATATGACAGAAATCATTCTTGTGTATTTTAAAATGATGTATCATGCAAACTTTAAAGTTTATATATCTTTATCGATAAATCAAGCCACACGATACACTGAAGAGTAGCCCGATTAATTTACAACAGTAATTATTATTCTGTATAATATATGAAAAAATATTAAATGTTAAACAAAAATTATTTGACATATTTTGTTTATAAATTTATTTATTTTACTTTTGTATGGTTGCTATCATAGTCACTTATCTCCATAAATTGACGTGCACTCTTACAGATTCAGAGTTGATCAATTATAAATAACGCTTTATCGAAAAGGATATTGGTCAGTTCATTTTTGAGATATCGCGAGGACATATACACAGACAGACAGAAATGAAATTTTTCCAGGACCACGAGTGATATGCTTCACTAATTCTCAGGCAACAATTTCAAAACGTTTTTGAATATGTTTGGACATTCGGATGTTTGATACTCAATCACGCCGTACCGTTTTACTGGCACATGAGGGGTTAGCTTTGAAATTTAAGTTTTGTGAAGGTTCAAAAAGGAAACGAAAATCTTCTCAAATTAATAAAGTTCAAACTAAAATAAAACTTCTTCTTGAAAATAATCACTGGATTTAAAATTAAAATAAAAACTTCTTGATGACTTTTAAGTTCAAACTTGCAATATATTCGTCACTCAAAAAAAATTTCCAAAGTTCTCACAGCTTGTCTTTTATTCAATTTTCAAAATTCAAAACTTCCACACTCTAATCTGATCTGGCAATTCTTCACTTTAATTTATCTTCAAAATTAAATTTTATTCTGTTAGTAATTTCTTTACTTTAAATATCAACAATCTTTGTATTATAAAAATTCTTCTGTGTTAGAGAATATTAGATATTCTTCAGTGTTAGGGATTTAAATTGCTGAAAGCATCTGTAACAACCACAAAACTCTTTTAGTTATTATCTTATTTTTTACATAAAATTGTATATACATGTGCTCATACTGCACCAACAAGTTTTATATTGCACAGATCAAAAGGACAAGTTCCTAAATTCCCATTAAATTTAATTTTCACAATATTTCTTTCCCCAAGATTATTCAAAATAACTAAGAATGAATATTGACTGGACTCCAGTTAAAAGTTCACTTACCCGCAGGTTCGACGACGATTAGCAAGAAACAACTCTAACACTTTCAAAGGCTTTATATCGTTACCACTACTACAGATCCACTGACATGGGAGGTACGGCACGTCTACCTCACTCCACCTCACAATTTCGTTATCAAACTCTCCCATCTGCGATGCGCGCCTCGCTGATAGAAGGCTTTTTTGTACTGTCCAGTCCTTATCATTCTTCTGGGCCTACTCCTTCCACCGGTAATCCAGTTACCCCAAAATTACTATTTAATACAATCGGTACAACGCAAAACCCTTCTGGAAAGATTACGATTAAAGTTGGTACGTAATTATATATAAGAATAAAACATAGCAATGATGGGTATTAAAACATTACGATAATGTGACTCCTTTTAGTTGTCGATAATATAAAACTTCTATTGATTATTTGGCTGCCCTCATTTTTAATTCGTTCCAAATACTTATTGAGAATTAATTTATTGTATGATTATTTTACAAAAATCATTCCCAGTTAAAATTTGTAATTATTGTCCTCTACCCACCCGTCTATGTAGGAAAAACTTGAGATATTTCATTTTTATTTCTTTCAGGGTCAAGCTTGATACCGTGATGTCGAATTTAAAGTAATTTATTTTTAAATTAAGGTGAATGTTTCTTCTACAGCTATCGAAACGCCGCTGTAAGGACTTCTACTTATTACTATCTTTATAAAAAATCTTTAATTAGAGATTTAATAGATATAATAAGAGAATTGGTCTAATTAGGCTTGGTAACATTAAAACATTTTTACGAGAATAGTGTACAGGAATGTTTGTGAATAGTTAAAAAGACGAATAGCAGGTCACAAAATCGAGAATTTCTTAAAATTAAAGAATTGAATATAAGAAGAAATAGTAAGAACTTTGGTGTATATATATATATATATATATATATATATATATAAGTACTTCAATAACAAGTACTTTTTGTGATTCAATGTTTATTGAAATTTAATAAGGCTATTGCCGTTTATACAATTTAACGTAAATATATATATATATATATATATATATATATATATATATATAAGTGTTACATTGTATTTATTGATTACATTGATGATGTCATAGTTGTGGATGGTGTATACCAAATTAAATTCCCACGTTTGATACAAATATTTTGAATTTATTTTCGTTTTATTGTGAAGATAGCTGGTGATAAAGAGGGCTGAAAAGAAAATTAGATCGTTTTACAATAATAAGGCCTTTCGCAAAATAAGGAAAGCGTGAAACAAATGTATACATTAGATTTCAATACCAAATATTGTAAATTATTCCTTTCTTAAAAACAACCTTTAAGGTTCAGTCATATTAATAAGTCTTTTATCTCAAAGCACTGTCAAAAGTAATAATTGCTTTTTTACACATGTACGCGCGTGCACACTCATCTACGTCATTAGCAAAGCTGAGGGGGAATTTGGGTAACACATTTAGTTGGATTGTTTACATGACAGTGTTATTTTATACATAAATTACCAATTCTCTGTATCAATTTATTTAATATTATTCAAGTAATCACTGAGTTATATCATTCTTTATTAAGTGAACATCATGTCACGATCATTGATAACGATGAAACATATTTGGAATAGGTAAAACTAATATGTATAACATGAAATACCATAAGCTTTCTGCTCGTTGGCCTGCGGCCAAACGGGAAACGGACCGATAACGAAACCTACTCCACCTTGATCATTTAGAGGTTGTGGGGTAACGTATTTGCTGCTTCAACTAATTCCTGATTTGTAATTGGTCAAGGTCCATTCATTATTTGCATTAATGTTCCACTTCGCCTCTGTCTAGGTACTTGTAGTGTTTAAAATAAATTCATTGCTAAGGAAAACTTGCAGACAAGAAACAAAATCTTGAGATGTACATATTTCTTTGCCTTTCGCCTGGTTCAAATCAGACCTTATCGATTTTTTATTATTATTTTTCTGGCCTCAGTTCTACCATGTGGATTTTCACTTTAGTTTGTTTGGATTATAGTTTTATTGAAAAATCCTTGGCTTTCTTTTTAAGTGAAAACTGTGAAGGTATAATTTTTATTGAGCAGTTTGTAAAACGTATGCAGGCTTATAATGTGAAGTCTTTTTCATCTAACTGATTAAAACTACATCACTACGTTAAAATATTCTTGACATAAAATGTGATAATACGTGGTTCTTTATTTCTGTACAACACAGTTTTACGAACAAAATATACAACAATTCATAAAATCAGTTTAATTTGTAATAGTTTATAAACATCTAATGAAAGTTAACTGGTGAGAGAGAACAATTTATTAATGCAGAACAATATAAATCATCATATGAGGAAGTTATGTACTCGAACATTAAATCGTCATGCTCTGCACAATGCATTATTAGATTTTTTTAGTATCACCGGAATTAGCTTTCAAAGTTCTCAAGAAATATGTTGATTATTAAAGTGTTTTACTTTTATCTACTTCTGTTTTATTTACACGTTCAGTTATGTAACAATAAATGCGACTTCTTGAGTAGCCAGTTACATATAACAATTTTTTTATTCGAAAGAAACTATGGAGGATACATAAGCTGACAAAAAATTCTCATTAAACAAGAACAACTGTAGTGTAGGACTCATGCTGCACACTCTGGGCATGAGAGAATAGGCGAGCATGAGCTCCCTCTACTATGTATGGAAATGTGTGAGGTGTTGCCAATATCAATTTTACAGTCGGTCTTCTTGTGTGGCATGTAATCGTTACAGCATTCTATTGTTCTGTAAACAAATAATTCGTTTATGATTTTAGTTAGTATTACTACTGTTGAATTATATTAACAACTCGCCATGCCCCACCTTCGTTTTTATAATTACTTATCTGCAGTGAGTGTAGTGCGTAGGAATTAGCATACGAGAAATATCGTTTTTATATACCATAATAAATTGGTATTAATATTAATTCGCTTAGTCTAATTGTATGTAAATATTTTGTACGTAAATAACATGTCCCGGTGATACGATTTGATAAGAAATAAATTTAAAATTTAAATATTTTTTCCTAAGCACGTAATGAGTTAAACTTACCCTCCGAGCGTCCATCATATTTCCCTAAACGTCCACCTTTTTTATAGGTTTTGCAGTCTTTTTTTGCATATAACTCATAAAAAATCTTAAAGAATGGTTTAAATATAGAGTATTATACATCATTTTTCTCGTAAAGACTTACAGAATATGATTATATAAAAATTAAAATTAAAAAAAAAAATTTTTTTTGCAACAGCCTATGAAAGGGAAAAAATATTTTAGAAAATATTTTTATAATATAATAAAAGTATCCACATGTTATTGTTATATTACCTCTAGAACAATTTCATAATAGGCAAATTATACCAAATTTAGTCATGAACACATAAATATACAGGGTTATAGGGTTCTGTGAATATATTCATAATGTTTATACAAACTTACATGGATATGCACAAATTTGAATTTTTGCCTATTTGGTGTTGCTAAGTAGCACAACAATAAAAATTATTTTCATGCAGTTAAATGCTTTTGTTATTTACCTTTTTTGAAGTAGTTTGTAGATTAGATGAAGAAACGAGTTTTTTACAACACAAAAACTATAACACCACACACACCACACACGAAAAAAACACTTATTATTTACATTATATACAAAAAAAAACTGTTCACAGTTTTATTCATTGTCGTCTTGTCCATCTGGTGCTGCCTTTTTATCCCTGTAAAGGGACCTTCTGAAGTGCTTCATTTTTGCTGAAGCACTTGGGAATGAACCCCACAATTGCATGCTTCACACCACCAATAGCTGCGTTTTTTTACAAACAGGACATACCCTTTTGATTGTTCCCTGGTAGGTGTGCCAGTGCATGTTCTACTGATGTTGGAGCAGGCTGAGGGGCTACTTCTTCTGGTGCTGTTCTTTGTGAGTTTCATCAATTAGAAACCATCACAAATTTTCTTCTGGGCATAGGCTTGTCTGTATTTTTTGAATATAAGATGAAGGAGTCGAAAATTGCCATGTCAAGGAGATTATAAAAAAATTTTTTTTTCCAATAGCGAGTGGTGGTCCGCGAGCATGATATGTGATAGATGGATTTATCTTTCATGTCCACCTCCACCCATGTATAAATTATATTGCTGTATCATGTATGGCTTTAACAGCCTCATGGTGACTTTTTTTTTGCTTTGAACTCGTAGATCTTGGGCATGACAAGCTGTTGACAAAAGGTATACTGGTTTTCGGGTTATTTTTTGTTTGTACCCTACTGCTAACACAGGCCCTCTTCTAAAATAAACACTCTGTTGTTCACCTAATTTAGTTGACAAGACACTCTTTGACAAATCTTTGGTCCTCTTATTCACAGTTCCAGTAAGGTAAGTGTCCTTCTCAAACAAGGATTCAGCGAGTGGAAGCTTTGTATAAAAATTGTCTGTGAAGAGGTGGTAAAATTTGTTTAGAAGCCTTGTTTGTGTCATTAATTCCATTATAACTTTTGTGAGTAAATGGATCATTGCCGTCTTGGAGAAAGTCTTTACCACTTTATAATGCCGTGTGCAAGATATATCCAGTCTCACTGTCACATATTTCAAATTTTTTAATCCCAAATCTGGCGTGTCCTTTTATTTGGCATGTACTGTATGAATACCGATCGATTTTTCATACCTATCATACTTTCATCTATCGATAGGTTTTTGATAGGGAACAAAATATGTTTTGAAGGCATGATTAATTGAGTCCATGAACTCTCGAACCTTGACCCAGGGGTCGTACCCTGGTTCTCCCTTTTTTAGAGTGTTTGCCGAAGTCAGATGGAGAAATGACGAAAATGAGACAAAAAACGATTGTAAGACATTGTCTGTCCAAACCAGGGGAATGTATTGGTTGCTAAGGGTTGCCCAATAATCTTTTTACATTTTGTTTCCGGATCATTCCCATATTAATAACTATGGCAATGAACCGCTTCATCTCAGCTATTGAAACATCAACCCCATCGCTTGCATCTAGATGTTGGTTTCATTTTACCTCCAGTTCTTTTTTCATCCAATTTTTTTGAAGCATACAAATTAGTTTTCATTACATAGCAAAAACCAGATTGCTTGGGTAAAAAATAAAGAGAAGTATGCCAAAGGTGAACTATTTCTTGGAGGACAGTTTTTGATCCCCGGATTCCTCACACGAAATTTTGATGGCAGATCGACTGGGTTTTCAGAACCTGGGTATACTCGAACCCACACTGGCCCAGGAGGTGCAGGATGAACTGGGATCTCAGGACGATAATCATTGTCGGATTCGTTTCCCAGCTGGGCTAGAGCCGGACCTAGGCCTTTCGCTTTCCTCATTACTAGAAATCCAAATCTGATGCATTTGGCTCATAATCGTCATCTGAGCCAGATGAATAGTCACATAGGTCATTATCTATATCTGAATTACCTTCCGATACATCTCCTAGGGATATTTGATCATCGTCTAGGTTATTTTCGTCTATGGATGTAGTAGGGACTGCCTCAACTTCAGAATTATCAAATTCACTTACATCGGTCAATGATAAGATTTCTCTAATGTTCACTTGATCTGCAACGGGTCACCCATTGTTTACAGTTAGTACACTAAACTCACACAAATAAAGAGAAAACTATTCACAACACAAAATACTATTCGCAAAAATGCTCAATCACTCATCGGTGTGCAAAACAACAACACACTGAAGAATCACGCGAGCCGCGTCCCGCCCGAAATAACAGCTGGTATAACCACGTACACTAGCATCTGGTACAGACCAAGAGGTATACAAAGACCACTAAATGTAAAAAAACAACTCACGGGCTTTCGTTATATGTAATTTAGAACAATATTACGCCAATAATAGCGCGGGTGCAATTAATTTGATCGGCAAGTGCCCGTCGACTTAAAATAAGACGGCGACGTTTAGAGAAAGGTGCCGTCGACTTAAAACAAGTCGGCCGACGCTCGGAGGGTTTTAACCATCACGTAACATAAATGTATTAAAGTTTCGAATAATTAGACAGGAAAGAGGCCGGTCTGCAATCGATCATATTTTGCTTTGTCTTCAAAGCTTCTTCTTTTGACAATGCATAATACATAAAATTATCAGCTAAAGTAAAAATTAATATGACTTTATGCTTAATATTTTTAATTGCGATGTGTGTTTACGTAACAGAGTACAGGATGTTCAGCGAGCTCCGAGCAACGTGACATCCTACGTCTTATAAAGCGCTCTTATGGTAAAAAAATTTTATTCCACATGAAGACGTAACAATCGCTACGAAAACGTAGTAATGCATAAACCGCAGACAGAATCACTGAGGAATACCAGGTAAATTATGCTTTTAACTTCATCACTGGAAGCTGTCATAAAGTACTTATTTACATTAATTTAGTTTGATTAATTGAGTTGATATAGATTTTCGAATTACCTTGTATATATTTTTGTACACATTTAATTGCGTTTCCTTAAACTTTTTCTGGAAGGAGGTTATTAAAATCAAGGAACTAAAGTAAGAAATTACATCAGCTTTTCCCAACAAGTATTTTCTGAATATTTCAGTCTGTACATACATTTTAAACTAAATCTAGTGTTCCTTTTTTACCCTCATATCATTAGCAAGCTTTATAAGAAATTAAGCAGTTAACCAACAACAAAAGAGTCTCGTAATGTTCAAAATTACTATGTAATATTTTTAATAACTGCTAGTAATATAGGTTTCGACAGCTCAAATATGTTTCCAACGTAGTTGGTACTTTACCGAAACAAGTTTGAGCAAAAAGAGCTAGCAATAACTCGAGGCGAACTGGCCAATCTGTTACTGGGTTGGTCAAGTTTACTGCAGACTTGATTAACTCAGACGGTAATGCAGATTTTGGCGTCTGCGGTGTGTAGTTCTGAGAAAGATGTTATTCGGAGGTTGATAAATTTCAAATATTTTTTCATACAACTGTCATTGGTCAAGACCTCTCACGAATTACTATAATACATATTACAATGTTCTCGATTATATTTCCGCTAAAACGGAGCATAAAGAGACATTGGATGATCGAGTATACCAAATTTAATGAAATTACATACCTTACACGAACCATGAGAGAAGATTACGTATAGATACGCAATTATATATGTAACATTTAGATTATATGAAAAACAAAGCACTCACTCGTCAACAATTTTCAACTTCCCGATATCTCAGAAAGTCAAAATTTGCCACACTTTTGCCAAGGGGGGCTAAAGGAAAAATTCTTTTTTTAAATTTTTTAAATTTATTTGTTGAATCTATGTTTCTTTCTGAAAAGAATGGTGCAAAAAGTTTGGAATTTTGACATTTCTAAGTATTTTAATTTTAAGTTTTAAAATAACCTTACATGTAGGTTTTTTGCCCACGTATAGGCAGAATGTTTTGAATAATTCAAGTGATCGCGACACTTGATCAACTTCACTTATGATGATATATTTGCCTTTTATTCCGAGTATTTCATTTTTAAAACATACACATGTTGGCTAACCTGTCTAAAAACAGCTGTCTGCAATGAGAATTAAATAAATGTTGCTGTAAATCAACAACAATATGGTTCTGGTGTTGAGAATTTGTGAAAATTGTTTTCAATTGCTATTTGATATTTTTATAGTTCTTTCTCAGAACATACAATGCCTAGAATAAAAACATGGTGCAAGAAACGCAAGTTTACAGGAAACATGTATGTAAGACAGGATGGTGAGAGAAAACCATCGATGTACACAGATGTTTTGAACCAAGTGTTATCTAATGCAGCGGAATTATCAATGAAACAAGCTACTGCAGAGGCAGTAGAATATAATGACGGGTCTAGATACATTGCTATAGCCTATGATGGTACATGGCAAAACAGAGGATTTGTTTCCAAAAACTCATGTTGCACAGTCACAAGTGTTGATACTGGCAAAATATTGGACATAGAAGTAATGACAAAGTACTGTACTGGATGCAACCGCAACAAAACAGATACAAAAATGGTTGCTCATGAACCACATTGCGTAAAGAATTATGAAGGTCCAAGTGGTGGAATCGAAACTGTCGCAGCAGTTGCGATTTGCAAGCGGTCTGAAACTACACGTGGAGTTCAATACGTAAAGTTTCTCGGAGATGGTGATTCTAAGGCATACTCAGCAGTCATTAAAAGTAAACCATATGGAGAAACGCAAGTAGAGAAACTTGAATGTGTAGGCCACATTCAAAAGAAAATGAGTTGCAGACTGAGAAAATTTAAGAAAAAGTTGGGAAATAATTTGCTGTCTGATGGTAAATCTATCAAAGGTACTGGAAAATTACCAGATAAAACTATTGATGAAATACAAAGCTACTATGGAAATGCAATTAGAAACAATGGTGACAACTAAGAAGTAAAGCTGTGTGGTCAATTTACTTCCACCGTCTGTCAACTGATGGTAATCCCAGCCACAGCTTGTGTCCTCCGCCACCAGACACCTGGTGTAAGTATAGGCTAACCCAAGCAGAAAACAAACCCTACAATCACAAAAGGGCCATCCCCTTAGCAGCAATGGAGGCCATAAAGCCTACTTTTCAAGCTTTGGCCCATCCAGATTTGCTTCGAAAATGCTTGCACGGCAAAACACAAAACGTGAATGAATCCTTTAATAATGTTTTGTAGACAAGGATTCCTAAAAATAACTTTGTAGGAAGAAAAACCTTGGAATTAGGAGCTAAAGATGCTCTTCTAACATTTAATGATGGCAATATAAGTAGACTACAAGTTTTAACAGGACTAGGACTTTATGTGATTTTGGATTACGTACTGTTGCTGCACTGAAAGATGCGGATGACATCTGGACCCGTAAAGCGGATAGAGCAGCCCGAGAGATGACCAAAGAGCCAGAGTGCAGAAGAGAAGAAAGAAGCTTGCTGAAAGTGGAGGCGGGGGTGATCACTAATGTCCAGGAGGTTTCTAACTATTGTAAGTTACATTGTCATTGTAAATAAAGGCTACCTTGGTTTGTTTTTTGCGATTACCGAAAGGTTCATTTTTTCACCTTTAGGTACCAATATCTTGAGAACCGTTCAAGATATCTCTTTGAAATTTTTAAACCTCGTTCACTGTTACATAAAAACAATTCAAAGAATCAATCATTAATATATATAAGAAAATTGAAAGAAATAAAAAATAAAAAAATCCAATATTCAGTAAAATAATAAAAAATGAAAAAGTTTAGAAAAGTTTTATTTTTTATGTTAAAAATATATTTGGTTCATCATAGCTTGCCAAAGACCTAAGAAACATCCTCCAAAAATTTCAACTCTATCTCAAATACAACCCGAGATAAGTGTACCTATAATTGGGCTTTTTAACATGGGCGATATAGTACCGTTTAGCCCCCCGAGCATAACACCCAGTTGTGTTGAACCCCAGCTGTTCTCCTTGGGATGTCAACCTATTTCAACAGCTACGGATAGTTGTTCTTTTTGATATATATATATATATATATATATATATATATATATTTACTTGTTTGCAAAGAATAAAATACATATGAGTCAAATTTAATCTTCCTAGAAAATGTAAAAACAAAATCAAAGTCTTCTAGCAGTAAAATGCTTCCATTGTAGAGTAAATATGATTTTTCATGAATTAATGTTAAAAAATACAATGTCAAGATTTGAAATAAAGATTATCTATCCAAAGATTACCTAAGGATGTTCAATGCGTTTCTTGTATAGACGGCATGAGAGTGTTATCAAATAAATGTTAAAACATCTGTATTCAACGCGTATTTCTTTATGAAGTTTTAAAATTATTTTCAGTGAATAAATGTATCCCCGGCAAGTGAGAGATAAGGGTTCGAGTCCTGGTGGAGCGAGTACTTTCTGAATAATAATCTTAACAATCTTCAACAATATTTGAATAACGGGTATTAAATGTAAATAAAAGATATAAAAATCAATACGTAATTAAAAATCACTATTCAGGACACAAATCATACCATACCAGAAGGCAAAGGTAAGTGCAGGTTATACATTTTACAAAGATTAATTAGCTAGTGCAGATCGTTTCGGCATATTTAATCCTTACCGGCGTACTTTACTAGTGCTCGTTTATATTTCTGTCCTATCACTTCAGATGTTCAAATATCTAATTCAAGATTAAAAAATAAAACAGCATTTTAAATCAATGAAAATATATTGTAATAATACGTGCAATCTCAGTTCATATATTTGGTGAACTTACAATTAGTTATAAAGACGATATAATTATTATACTAAAACATATTACATTATTCTTACAGTGAAATGAGTTTCGAAATATTTTTTAGCAACGTGGTTCACTGAAACATTGGTTCGTGAAAGCGAAAGCTCCCAATGCACGAAATAACCTGTCAGCATGGAGATTAGCTCCAACTTTGTTGCTTGTCCCAAACAGAGATTGGGAAATGTTACACTAGGGTTTACATCACATAAATATTTCATAATTATCGTTGTTTTTTTTACTTATACATTAAACAATTGTGTCATTTTACTTTCAATTACCATCCAAAACTTAAAATATTTAGAACGAAAGCTTAATCATATTTTATATCTCAATTTATTTTGTATATTCTTAAGTATAAAGCGTAGATACAAGCTCTCGAAGCGTCTTCTAACAGATAACTCCAGAATACGACCCAAGTATTTTCAAAGTTTTATATTGGAGTTCGTCCTATTTATATCGGAGAGGCCCATTGATTTGTGTCGTATTCTAAGTTTAACAACGTATTATTTGAATTTTATTATTGTATTTTCAATTTAAAAAGTAGATACATGAGGCTGAAATGTAAAACACTAATACGTGTAAAATTCCTGAATATTTTGTTTAAAATCAAAGACTTACTCTTGGAAACTGTGTAATGTACGATAAACTCAATTATATTTGAGTATGATCCTCTGAGATTTCTCTCAATAACTTTTTTCTAAATATTTGTAGTTTTTAGTGGTTTATTAAGATTTTGCATCGAAGCGCAAGTTCCGATTACAAACCTTGTTTTAAATACAAGAGCACTAGGTAATGAGGATGAACCAACAGCAAATCTTTTTAAAATTAGATAAGATTACAAGTCGTACTGAAGTGATGTGGAAGTGAAGCTGCAGACAACTGCTAACGTTAATACACAAGTTCACCTAATGTGTAACACTTCAATGAATTGTATTGCATAAAATTCATAAACATAATTTTTTTTAACTTTACCAAAGGTTTTTTTGTGGACAATCCCTTTATTTCACTACTATACGACAGTTCGATCTCTCACAATCTCCATGAGACAACTTAAATAAAACTCTATATTTAAAATCTAAAGTATCATTAAATGTAATTAAATTAAGTGTAGTTGTTGCTAATATATTCTGTTCAAATAAATAATCGATAAAATTATTGAAATACTAAACAACAATTAGAGTACCTTTAAAATAATTCACAGAAACGTTGTTATTTTTAAATAATTTCCTGAAGTAGAAATAACTTATTTCTGTATAAATATGTTTAGATTTTGGAAATACAAACTTAAAAAAAGAAAGAACGTAACTATAATGTTGTTTTGGTCTTTATTTACTTTGTTTGACTAATAATTATGGTGTTACTATTACAAAAGTTATAATTTTTTCGATTGAGTTAGAAATTTTCAATTTATGAAACACTAATTAACGATAAACTAGTAATTCCTATTTTTATAGTTTAAAAATTATTACTATTACCATACCTTTTTTAATTAAATTGTACAGATTAAGTCAACCTGTATGATCATACATGAACAATAATTTGAAACATGACGTATGAAGAGTATGTTGTGTTACGGACTGAAATGTTTTTATTCTTTCAATTTATGTTCCACTCACAGCCTTTATGTATGTATTATATATGTAAAAATAAGCCAATGGAAAGAAGTTATCTTAAAACGTTTATGAATTGTAAAAAATTATTAAGCAATAAGAACATATGTTAGAATAAGTGTTACAGAAATATTGAAGTTATATCGAAACCACTCCTACATATTGGCTACTTCTACAAGCATTTATCTGAAAATTGTATATTCTTATCCTTTGATATTGATTAAAATAATTCCTTATGAAAAATCTATATTTCGTATGAAAAGATGGTGATAAAAACGGAGATTACTTTAAATTGGTATTTCAACTAAAAGAATAATAGAACATTCTAATACTACTCCACTTTTAAAATGTAGACACCGGTCAAGTAATTTAATCTTGATTGTATTTCAAGTTTTAGTTTGATTAAAAAAATCTATGTTTCCTTTACAGAAATGTATAAATATTTTGCACAGATAGTGCCTGGTCTTATAAAATACAAACTTAGAGGAAAATTGAATAGAATCATAACAAAATCTGATGTAATTACTATTTCTTTTCTTTTCCATATGATTTTATAAGAAAATCGCTTGATAATTTCTCGGTACTACGTAATCTGATTTTAATGTCGTCGAATATTTAGAGCTCTTTAAAAGTTAAGAGGGAGTCGGGAGGGAAATAATAAAAAAATACTTTTTTAAATTTTGTTTGAATATTAATATAAAATTCATGACCTTTAATTTAAGTCAAAATTTAGGAAATTCTGAAGAGTAGTTTTTTTTATTAATTATTTTGTGAAGTACTGCAACCACAATCCAGACAATTTTTTAAGTTGCATTCTTCAACGCTGCAACTTTATATAGTACTCATTTTAAATAGTAAAAAATTAATATTCTGGTTTGATTGGTTGGTATACCTGTTTGTCATGTGTTATTGCTTTCAGCTTCTCATTATTGTTTACATGTGTTACTGTTTTCGCCTCTTGTTTACAGTGTGTTGATATTGAAGTGAAAACAGGTTATGTACCGGTAAAAACTATGACTATTGATAACTTTGATACTTATAATCTATAATAATAGTTTATAAATATGCCTAGATTTGTGAATAGCGTGTTCAAGAAACGTAAAAATGTGGGAAAACCCATAATAGTTATAGTTCAACATAATGAAGCTGGTGATAGTGGTCCTAGGTCTACTCCTGGAACTTCTGTGTCTACTCCTGGAACTAGTTACACTCCCAAGGAAAGTACATCGAGTAAAAAAATAATTGAGAATCTGTCAGAATACACATCATATAAGTGTGATTCTAAATGTTTCAATATTGTACAGTTGCAAACAATTGAAAATTTAATCGATAAAGTTTGTGTTTGTGCACAGTGCGCTCGATCAATGTCTATTGTCGCTGGGAAACGCTTAGACCTGAGTGTAACCATTGAACTTACATGTAATGTTTGTGGTGTAACTGTATGTGACACTAACAGTAAAATATTTAAAACAGTTAAGGCTGAGATAAATGTAACATTGACATATTCATTTCGCTGCATTGGCCTTGGAGAGCAAGCTGCAAAATTATTTTGCGGAATGATGAACTTGCCTTGCCCTACTGAATTGAAGCCCTTCAATAAAATGATATGTAATGTAATCAAACAGGTAAGATTAGCTAGCATGAAAAAAGCAGCTAATGAAGCTATAGATTTAAAAACCCAAGAAAATGAATCTCCAGAACCTGTTGAGCGCAATCTGACTGTCGCGTTTGATGGATCTTGACAAAAGCGTGGCCACATTTCGCAGAATGGTGTGGTCACAGGCATAAGCATCACTACAGGGAAATTTATTGACGTTGGAGTTCTGAGCAAGTCCTGTAGATGCAAAAAAAGATTAAAAATTCAACATGACCAAAATTGTACAGCAATTATTCAGGCTCGAGTGGGGGCATGGAGGTGGCTGGCGTGCGAAATATTTTCTTGCGCTCTGAACAAATGCATAGCATACGCTACAATGAATACCTTGGAAATGGCGATACAGCAGCTTTTGCCACTATTGCACAGCGAAAACCTTATGGCTCAGACTGCCAAATTGAAAAACTAGAATGTGTTTGTCATGTCCAGAAACGAATGGGAACTCGCCTCAGAACAATGAAATCAAAAAAAGGAAAGGAGAAGCTTTCTGACGGTAAAAACAATTGGAGGACGTGGAAGGCTCAGTGACTCAGCAATTCAAAAAATAACTACATACAATCGGCTTGCTATTAGACGAAATGTCAGTAGTTTGGTTAGTATGAAACAGGCAGTGTGGGCTTTGTTTGTATTTCCATTTAGTTTCAACGCATGGATAACCAGCGCATGGACTATGCCCTAAAGGACCGGAGACCTGGTGCAAATTCCAAATGGCACAGTAGAAAAATTAAAGGTACTGTCATAATGACCACTTTCATCTACCTCAGGTTATTATGGAGGTAATCAAACCTATTTTCAAGGACCTCTCTAACCCTGATCTGTTGAGGCGATGCTTACATGGGGGTACTCAAAACCCAACCGAGTCTCTGAACAATATGATATGGGCTTGGGTACCAAAACGTACATATGTCATGCTCATACATTTCGTTAAAATTCTTTCAATTATTTTGAATTGTGCTTTATACTAAGAAACATTGAACCATATCAGATGTTTTATTAAATATATTGGTATGAAACTGAATATAACGCCACAATACTCTCTGCCATACTACATATTGTTTTGATTTTATAATGTATTTATCTAATTTTATCACATTACTTATTATTGCTATTGAAATTTTACGTTCTACCATTTCATTTTCTTTACTCTATAACCGATTCGTCTCTAGAGAGGTTTTAGTTAGTCATTGTCAGATCAGAGCAAGAGCTGCAAAGAAGTGCCCAAGAAGGTCTTTAAAGAGAAATATTCAACCAGAAATTTAAGGGTATTCCAAAATATTAATATAATACTCAGTAAATAATTGAATCTAATAACATTAAGAAAAGGCTATATTTCATTACTAAAGGATTCGCAAATAACATTGAAATCAATATTTTGATAACGATGAGTAAGGATGGAAGAAATTTTCACAGAACTAACACATCGAGGTCAACTAGACAAGTTCATACTGAGGCTCCTGAGTATACAAAGAAACTCAATTAACTCTGTCGATAAAACAGTTTAAAACAGTTCTGCGACATGTTGCACTATTTATAAAATGTACAAATACCTTAAAGGTTATATTAGTTGACTGCGATATTCATGTAAACTACAATTTAAGTATAGTAAAATTAGTTTGTTTTTTGAAATAATTTTGTACGAATGTTTTTATACAGTTTTGAAAAATCTACCAATAACTATATAATATTAGAAAATATTTAAGTGTAAACAATCCAGTATTTTCATACTTACGCAGAATAAATACAGGAAAAGTTAACAAACCAGAAAACTGAAATAATCGAACATTGGGAGACTGGAACCATTAAAGAGAAGAAACAATAACGTCCCCAACACGATGTATTGGCTCAATAACTGTTAAATTGTTACAGTTCTCACTTAGAAGGACGGTGCAGAGGCTACCAGTTTCTTCAGAAGTGCTTCTTAAAGTGTCCTGGTGTAGAATCAGTGCAGTATTTTATTCGCAAAACTTCTTAGTAACAGATTTATTGTCATTGTAAACTTACTTCAATGCAACGTGTTATAATTTATATTTAACAACTTTCTTCAATTATAATACTGTATAACCTAACCAGAGCCTGTTCATTGATTTTTAGGCATCCCTTAATTAACATCTATCACCGTGTAACTAGTATTATGTTTAAAACCAATGAACAAAGAACTTTTAACAATTATGAAAAAAATTAAATAATACATAATATTAAGAAAAGGTGATAGTTTTTATTATTAGATTTTCTACCAGTTGAACGATTCTGCATGTCAGTTGAAAACTCAAAAATTATACCTTTGTTAAAAAGACTAGCATTGAGTTTAAAGTTTTTAACAACTACGAAACATCGCATTATATTTTTTATTCTGTTAAGAAAAAAAAACAAAAACTGACTAGCACACTGACCTCCTTATAGAGATGAATTAATTACTCTGGCTGTTATTATAGTACATATGAAACAAGGTAATCTGGTCTATACTAATCCATTATTCTAAACCTGCCTGGTACCTCACAAGTTCGGTCATTACTAGCTTCATTAGGTGCTGTACTGTTCATTATACTTACCTATTTACATCCCCTCGTAATGAGCTAACTTTATACACTTTAGGACAATTTTCTACTTTAAATTTAATATACATGTTAAAGATAACAATGCAATATTTATTACACGGTTATCGGTCTCATTCAGAAATATTGTGCTTCTTTGAACTCGCTAGTTTTTACACTAGCAAATTTTTGTAAGTAAAATCATACACTACTATTACCGTAGTTTTAACACGAAGAAGATAATGTATAGACATATGTTAACTCCTAGACCACATTAACGTCTTATATTATTTGAAAGAAAATATGAGAAAATAATAAAAATTACATCAAAAGTATGAATCACTTTTATACTTTACAAATTATGCATTTGTACTCAGACTTGTACCGAGTACTGCGGTAAATTCCACAGAATATACTTGCCTTGAGATTTTCGCCGAAACTGCTGGTGTCGTAAATGGAATGCTATGTTTACGACTTGTAATTTAGTTTGGAACTCAACTGTCTCGAGGCGTTGAGTAACCTTCCTGGAATCTTGATTGGCGTTATTAAATTAAGCAACCTATGAGCCTGAAATGTAATTAAATTACCTTAATAATTAAATTAAAGTAATTAATTCACTACCTGATTAAATTATAAAAATATATTTATTGAGTAAATACAGTAAAATAATTTTAGAATATACTCTGCTATACTTTTACTTTATACGCCCGAACTTGTTGCGTGAACGAAGCCATTAATTCAGAGTGGTCGGTCAAGTCGTCTGCAACTCCATCGTATGGTGCTGCCTAGCTTTATACTTAATAATTACTTAATCTGTGAAATTACCGCAGGTAATATACTTATATTAAATCAAATTTTTTATTTATTGAAAATATAAAAAAAAAAACACGTAATAATATGATATTACCATAGTAAAAATAAAACCGGTACTGAAACCTCTTAACTATGTACAGTAGTTCTCCATTACCAAGGACCTGGAGAATGAAACATAATGTCATTATCCTACACACGGCTTCGATTGCAAGATAGGCAGCATCCCTATTGAGAGACACGTGGTTAAAACGTCTCAAGCAATAGACAAATCTGGCAGTGCTGTTTGTTTTTTTTTTTATTCTTTATTTGTATTCCGCATAAATGCTGTTACAGTATGCAGGATATCAGCATTTAAATACCACCAGTACTTGTAAGTGTATATGGAGCCCTGCGGATTCCGGAAGTACTGCACAAGCCTCAAAGCTTAGTTATAGCTCTCTGAATTGTGCAACACGACTACAAGATTTTTAATATTGTCTGAGACTAACAAGACTTCTTCGCCGAGCATAACCTGCATAATGGTGTCACTGAGGGAATGCATTAATTCTTGTGAAGCAGTATGCAAGACAGTGCAAGTGATCACTTTGTCACAAGTGCCACATTAGCGTCTTATATTATTGAAAGAAAATATGAGAAATTAATAAAAATCACATCAAAAGTAAGGAATTACTGTTATACTTTACTAATTATGCATTTGTACTCAGAATTGTACCGAGTACTGCGGGAATTATACAATGGCATAATTGCCTAAATCTCCAATGTTGATATACCGGCAATATATATGTAAGATATATATAAGATATTGATATGTAAGAATGGCAATTCTCTAATATTGCCATTCTTTAGATACACCCTCCAATATCTTTCAGTCGATTTTACTTCAATAGCTAGATTCACAAATAGAGAGTAAAACGGAGTGACGGAGATGCTGTGTCCTTTTGTCTGGATGTTGTGTTACATCCATAACATCTCAACTTGGGAATCAGCATCTCTTGGTTAAAAGAATTAAATTATTGAGAGTATTCAAGTCGCATAATTTAGCTAAATTTCCCAGCATCTTTTGCTTCGTAAAGGTCACTGAACAAATTGAATAGTGCTGTACTTGTATTATAATGTTTTCTGAAGCCTGATTGCAGTTTTGTGAATTATTTTCCTCCTTTTTTGAAGTGTTTTAACTTACGGTTGGCGATCTTTTCAAGTATTTTGACGTATGAAGAATAATAGTAATCAGTCTGAGCTGTTGTTTGCTAGTAGGTCTGGTTACAATGGCAATATGATCACATTGCTATTTCCATTGTTCATAGAATTGATCATACATCAAAGATTCATTTATCAGGTGAGTAATTGCTCCAAGTGTAAAAGGACTACCGGTCTTCACCGTCTGAATAGACAATTTCATAATTACCTACTGCTGTGGAATTAATTTCATGTATGGCTTATTTTACATATATTTTAATTTATAAACGACATTAAATTCTTTTAGTCATAACCAAAACTTTAGATCGATCAGAAAGTAAATAAGTTTCACCAAAGAATAACGTTTTCGCTTCAACAATAAGTCTTTTTAGAGTGTTTCTTTTGTGCTGATTCCAGTGTTCGATTTGTCTTCTATTCTAAATTCTATTTCTAAGTCTCTTCTTTTCTTTAGTGAATCCACTTATTTTCTTACTTCTCCATGGAGATATCGATTTCCTCACTTTTTACAAATAATCGGCGCATGCTCGTTAATGATTTGTTTTATGTTATTTGTTATATATCTTTTAATATTATTAACACCCTCCAATATCTTTTAGTCAAGTTTTAAATATTCTCTATAACATACAAGTTACACCTCTCCTTTTCTTTCTTACACATACTACTACGATAAAAAAGTTAATTGTCTATTATTCTTCTTTCTTGCTGATTCTTATAAATGAGATGCAACCAAAACGCAAAATTTAATAGTAAGTGAGCCATTTTCTGAAAAAGGCTTCAACCTTCAGGCGCTGCTCAATTGTGCATCTCCATATGGGTCAATATGGAAAACACTGACACAAAGAAATGTCAAATTAAGTTGGGCTAAAAACTTGACGTTAAGAGGTGTGTCACAATTAACATTGTATATTAAGGTTAGCCCACCCGAGAAGCATCAATAACGTCGATCGTGTCAAATTCGGATGACATGTTAACTATTATATGGTCCATAAAATTTTCCGAAGTTTCCGTCACTCTAGAAAGGTCTTTGATGAATATATATATATATATATATATATATATATATATATATATATATATATATATATATATATACACACACACACACACAGTGTTTCCAATCTTTTTGCTTGCTTTTTATCATAAACTATTTCCCTTACATTCCTCTTCCTACTTATTTTCGTTGAATCAGACTGGTTTTATCATAGCTCGTTATTATCTCGGATTATTTATTTTAGTAAATTATTTTTTCCAGCTGCACGATAATTTTGTCATTATATTCTCCTAAAAAACGGAAGTTTCTAAGTCAAAGTGTTTAGTACAAACAAAATTGTACCTGTAAACTTCCCTTCTCCAAAATTCTCTAATTGCAGTATTCGTTTGAATATATTTCAATATATGTAAGATTTCTCTAATTAATATGAAGTGTTCCTCCGTTTACCCGATTTGTATGTTTTAAGTCAAATACCGTCCCTCCGTGGTATATCACAATCGCCTAGGCCATGTGGTTTCTCAAGTAAATCCTATTTTACAAGCTGGAATAATTTCTCTTGAAAGTTTTCTCTTGAGTATCAAATTCATTACAGTAAACCTAATTATTACCTAATTGGATATGCAAAAAGGCACAGACCACAAAAATAAAGATATTTTTAATACCACGATATTGGTTTTATTTTTTACATTAATCAACAAATACAAGTGGACCTCGTGTGCAGCAAAATAAACTCGTGATTGAATTATTTTCAAAATATCACTACTGAGGGAGTATCGTTAAAACACAAATTATCCAGCGTGAGTCTAAATTAATGAATAATTAATTACAGTGTTTCCACTCTTTTTGCTTGCTTTTTATCATAAACTATTTCCCTTACATACCTCTTCCTACTTATTTTCCTTGAATCAGACTGATTTATCATAGCTCGTTATTATCTTAAATTATTTATTTTAGTAAATTATTTTTTTCCAGCTGCACGAGAATTTTGTCATTATATTCTCCGAAAAAAAACGGAAGCTTCTAAGTAAAAGTGTTTAGTACAAACAAAAACACTTAGATTATTTATATCCTAAAAAATACAAATAATAGTAACAAGACAAATTATATATGTATTGCAAATCTATAATAACATTAAATAATATTTGTTTATGACAAATGAAGTATAAAGTTTTAATATTGGCCTAAAAACAAAGCGTGATTACGGATCGTATTAGATAATTTCTTCAATTAAACAAAGAGTTCATTCGCTATGACAGACACTAAGACTATATACAAATATTATTCCCATAAATAACTTATTGTACACTTACGTTTATCGCGTACCGAACAGAATTAACTAAACTTAAGCTTACCTTTCTTGAATTAAACAATAAATTGAACACACACACATTTTAAACAAAATACATGTTTTAAATACTATATTGCTACAGACTACCAATCTAAAATGACAAATATTAACGGTTTACTTGTATACACTAAAGCACACTTATTTTAAAGAAACGTAATACCATACTAACATATCACAGTAAATATATTATAAGAGAAAATAAATTTGTTAATGAATAGTAGTTAAAAAATATTCTCCCCACTGCTTGTGTCCATACTTAAAGGCTAAGTTTTAACACTTCTGAGGAATTTACTTCATTTTTAATATTTTTATATGTTTTGCGGCGACCTATTAAAAAATCGTGGTGATGTATAGTTAAATGTTTTTTGTATAAAAAGTTACTACTTTAGGAACTCTAAAATGCCAATCAATTATAAGAACTAGTTTTTAAAAGTTAACATTTGATGGTAAATTTCAACTAGTTAAATAAAAAACTTTTAAGACCTTAAATATATAAATACCACGTTACGTACACATTTTCATACAAACAAAACATGGATGAAAAGGGTTTCTTAATCTTTTCATTAGAATTGATTTAATATACGACATTTGCGTGTCCTCCGCAGGTTTTATTGAGGATATATGCGTTCCACCCCATGAAATTGTAGCGGATTCTTATCTGCTATTTACAAAGGCTAAATATAAACACTGCAGTGTTTGGATTGGGTATATGCCCTGAAAGTGGCAAAAAAGTCTAATTCCTGTCATGATTTTGATTTTAGTTTAATTACATGTATTTTCCAGCTTAATTATCTATCTAAAAATTACACCCAAATATTTTATTTCATTGGTTTCCCTTATTTACGAACAGTTTACACAAGTATTTAACGTATTTAAACAATCAAAACATTTATATATATAATTGTATTATTAAATTCAATAGACCTCCTTTAACGGGGGTTATTTCAAATATTTTGGTTTTGTGCTGAGAACCAATTCAGTTTTGCAAAACAATTCAATTTAAAGTTTCTTGATCAGTTAAAAATGTTCTTGCGGTTTCTTCCATGTCATACTTATACAACAGAGGGCCGTGTCATCGGCAAATGCTGTGATTTGGCCATTTAATCAAGCATTACAAGGGTCATTGACATAAATAAGAAGAAAAGTTGGGGGGCTCCTTGCCTGACTACACCCATTTCACTTAAAACTTAATTTTAACAAATTGTCTTCTGTTTTGTAAGTAGCTGGAAAACCACGCATGAGCTGAACCCGAACCTTGCAATTCTATAATTCATCTAATAAAATGGCATTCTTGACTGTGTCAATTACCTTCTGTTGTCTAGGAAAAGGCCACTCACACACAAGTATACACAAGTAAAGTACAGTGACAAGTATACACGATGACTTTCTCTTAATGACAGCATTTAGGAGGAGGAGCTCATTACTCTTACTAAGTGTGTTAGACCTCCTAAAAGTGTCACTTACAAAACTCCTATAAACCACAGCCAGACTTGTCTTCTCAACTCTTCAATTACTCTCTCCTTGCCTGCATCTCACTGTAACTCTTTTTTGTAACCTAATGTTTTGCAGAGAATTATTTTAAAACCATTCTAACCGTAAGTATTTATTTAATTTTTTTTAATATTCCGCTGAACAATAAATAATAAACTAAAAATACTGCGTTGGTAAAAAGTTTTAAATTTATTGAAAGATTCCAAGTAAAAACGATGTCTGCACTCTTAAATTAGAATTTTAATAAATTGAAAGTCACAAAATTATATATATTGAAAATTTAAAGTTTTATAATACAAATTTACAAGGCTCACTTTTGCTTGCCATGATTATTAAAATAGAAATTATTTATAAACTTGTATATTGAAACGATTTCACGCTAATTAAATTAAAATTTAAGGCCTTATGTGCTAAGTTAATATTCGAAATAAATCAATTGCCTAGGTTTATTTGTAAAAACCCAGCTATAAAGATAACCTTGAATCAATATAAATACAATATCAACATAATTATTGAAAAGAAAAATTAGAGACATTGTGCACGATAAATGATCCTGTCTACCCCGTTTTATGCCTGCCTATGTCATGAGTTGATGTGTCACACTTATTTAGTATAAAACACGAAGTATACTGGTATGTCTTTCTAGTACTTATATATTTAAGATCCTTAACTCCTTTGAGTTCAAATTAAAACATTTTAATTTTTTTTATTTTTAGTTTGTATGGATAAAGTTGGAAAAAGTTTTAAAGCACTTAATTACTAAATATTCTACAATTCAATACAATACTCATCAACTTTCTCTTAAAGTATTGTAAATGCATTTATACGTTTGAAAGAAAATACAATTTCTGAAACACATCCCAAATTAAACCGATTCACGAAAAGTGCTGGCGAGATATTCAAGAACCGTTCCTTCTAAAGCCAATCACCTGATGTACTCTGTTGAGGGCTCTCATCATCAATACATTCTGTAAAGCATATACAGAAATAGCAGCTACTTGTTTCTAGCGCTTCAGCTATTACTGTGATTAGATTCAACTCGTTTCTGTATCTCAACGCAGTAGATATGATTTCTAGAAAACTTTAACTTATTTGAATATTTTCCCATACGTTATCGATTATAAATCTAAAATTCCAACTCATATTCTTTCTTTTTTAAATTTAAATAGTATAATGTAGCAAATAAGGTAAAAACAATTACAGAGCTAGGCGTTAGCTGGGCGTAATTAAAAACATTCCTTATACTTAGTTTAAAAGTCACTTCCTCTTCGTCTGTATAATAATGACCAACAACAAATATATCATTGAAATATTTTTCAAAATTCGGTCTTCCTTGCATCAAGACGATAAAAAATATTAAGACGGTGTACTGAAATCATGTGCGGTGGAACCTTGATTATATGGACCTCATTTATCCAGATGTCCTCTTTAACTCAATCGGTTGTAAAGAGTGGAGGAAGTCTAACATTTGCAAGAAGAAAACAAGTTTAGTAAAATTTCCCGTGTAAGTAATCGGTTTAAAAAATGTTAAAATGATCAAGATAACACGTACAATGTAATTAAAAATGTAATTAACATTGATGTGTTATGCCTACAAGAGATTTTGATCATTTTGTAAATTATAATGATATAAATTATTGGTATCATGACTGACAGAAGTGTCGAAGCGATGTTCTTAGACGGTGAAAAGAACAGGGAAAAATAACTCGCATAACGAAGAAAGTGGAAGATGTGATAAACTGATTCTATTTCTACAACTATCTGAAATAGTGAAAGGAAAAGGATGCTTTTTTAAGTCTGCATGATTGTACTTCCAGGAATCAGTTTAACAATTTTAAATAAAATAGAATACTTAAGTTATTTCAGGAAACAGTAAACTAAGTTTTCTAAAATAATTATTATATTTATATTCCCTTCGACAAAATCTCTGTAAAACAAAATAATATATTGGTTTTACTGTTATATTTGTAACAAATACATTTCTTTCTTTTCGCAATTTATAGTGTATTATGTCATTCTAGATATATCTGGATTTTATATCATCTGCGTCGTTTCAAGTTGCAATCTATTCGGATGTATAGGATTGTACTTTGTTAGCATTTACTTGTAATTTAATATATTTGTGTATATATTTTATATGGAATTGAAATTCCAGGCTAAATAGAAGTGAGAAATGCGGTATATTCATCCTGTACACCTAACATTTGATTTCCTTATATTTATACCAGTTATGTAAAGACTAGGTTAATGCGTTGTTTATACCCCCTTATACGCATATAATATATAACTTACCCATATACAGAAAAATAAATGTATTACACAATTAGCTAGGCAGTGATTGATCATACAGTTCAGTAACACATTTAATATGGCATGTAGAGTAGCTTGTCGCTACTGACTAAAAGACAAAATAAAGTATACTAGTATAGCAAACGTATTTGACTTAATGGTGAAAATCCAATCAACCATTCTAGGTCTGTAACATAGGTTTCTTTTTTAAACCAAACGTAGCCTTTTATTTACTTTGTAATGATGAAGATAAAATTATAAGAATTAGCTATTATACTCAGCAGATATAGAGTTAATTTTTTTATCTCCTAACACAAAAAGCTTTTGCCACATTTTGTGAACTGATTCCTCCGGGATTTGTTACAATCTGCTAGTTGACTGTGTAGATCGATGTCTGATACTTTGGAGAGGCGATACCGCCTGTTGCAAATAATTATCTGAGCAGTAGACTATCATGTACAAACTTTTGTGTAGTGCCAATAGGAACATACAGTTTGGTATTAGTTGGATGGCACGACTGCATTGGGTCATAGATTATTTGTTTCTTGCTTACATATTGTCACAATCAGTAGGTACTTTGCTTATATTTACTTTATTGTACTTTCGTCTCAGTATCCAAGCTTCCACAAAAAGTTGTCGTAGAATCGTTCAGATCAATTTAAAATTACAGTTTAAAAATTAATCAAGATAAACTTAGGCTCATAGATAACAATTTTCTTTTAGAATGAGTAAAATTGCATTATTCAAATTATATTTTTTATTCATTTCGATTATGTATTCACGTATGAAAGCACCTTAAAGTGACTTGAATTTAGGTTAAATTGTATTAAATTTTACATTACATTTTGTTATGAATTTTTATGTTGTAAATTTCAAATAATTTTTCAAAATAGTCTTAAAATTGAATAGTAAGTTAAAATACATTATAAACTAATATCAGTAAATACACAATGTTTTATATAATATTAGATACACAGTGTACGCCTCACCAGGTCTCCCTAAAGGCTTTGCTGAGTTTTAATGCAACATTTTAAGTCTATAGATCATTTTATTGTTGACAGATAGAACGACAATCATATGAATAAGGACTTTGTAGGTCGTCAGGCAAACAGAAGGATATTTTGTCAGCCTAATAAGTCACTTGCTTCAATAACGCTCAGCCAAATTTTATACTTGAACACGTACCATCATAGAACTCATTTTTTATTTATAAATCGAGTTTCAAATACTTTGAAGTCGACAAATGGAATATTACATATCTTGCCAAATGACATATTCTCGTTTTTGTTCATTAAACTGGATTTTAAATCTGTATATAATTTCCAATGGAGTGAAATCCACCGTTATCGAAATGTTCCTTATACAGAAATAAAGCTTCATGCGCAATTTATAATTTACTGCATATGTCAGCTCGACTTCGACATATCGTGTAGACAATCAAGCAGACAGACAGATAAAGAGAAATAAAATCTTTCCATCTTGAAATCTCTCGAGTAATAGAATATTTGCCGCTCATCAAAAAAAAGAAGTCATATAAATATTCCTTCTTGATATAGTTTTACATACTGGTTGGTTAACAAGAACCACTTTCTGTAGTATCAGTATCAACTGGTATTACAATAGAACACTCGGTGTTAAGCCTAGCTGCGGGTGGTCTGAATACGGGCTTGACAACAAAGCCACAGAGTCTAGGCTGCTTTTTTCTTACATTCAGTATACAGTAAAAGAGCAACGACTTTAATCTCTAGATTACTTGAATTGCACCATGTACTATGAAACAAACTTTAGTGTGCAATACTAGTGCAATTATGCTACAAAAAAAACTAGTATATTACGTAAAAATATTTTGATCTAGTATGTGTATTGCAACAAGTAAACATATTTAGATATAATACTCGGATTAAATGCGCCAAACTTCAATTCTAGATTACGAAGTTGAACTCTAATACAAATTAATTCATAGAGGAAACTCTGGAAACACAGTTAAAATAAGGTTGCTGTGTTCGCATTTTCTCGTCAGTCTTTATAGTTAAGATAGATTGGACCATTGTGCCAAGTAGAATTAATAATGTAGTCACAGTTTTGTAGATGAGGTTGGTTAAGGAAGGGATACAAATATTTCGTTCAATAAACGATAAAATGAATATTTTTAATTAAGAAACATTCCTATTACTTATCAAATACTAAAATGTGTGTTAGAAAAATAATAAAATGTGTATGTTATTAGATAATAACAATTATTTAAGGGTTGAATTTCACAGCAAGTCAAAATATTGTGACATTTGTACGTACTATAGTAATATTTTGCTGTGGGTAGCTATGTGAAGATAAGAGACGAAAAAGGTACAATAAATTTAATGTAATAGTCATGCCCTTCTATTACCTTTTATAAATTAAGGGAAAAAGAGAAAAATAATATTTTATGGAGTTAAAAATACTGGATGTCGTATTTACGTGCAATATAAGTGTTATAATTTTGATTTAACGTGAAAGATATATTGGTACCTGGAATGCGGCAATAATCACTTACATAATCAACCACCTGTTTGTTTTATTCCATTGATCGTATAATATTTTAAGAAATGATTTGTTTCTTTTCTGTTTTCTGTATTTTTTATTTTAATTATCCATTAATAACTTTTTGATTTCCAAAAAAGAAAGCATTGTAGATGAATTTATATATATTTCAATTGCTTTTATCTTTGAAAACTGATTTTCAGTTACATTTCTAAACTTATATTCTCAATTAAAGTTTAATTTTAGTAGTGAAGAAGGTGCATCTTGATAGTTTAAAACAAGGCTATACAATGCCCTAGATAGTTAACATGATTTGTGTCCTTTCCGTGAGTTAAGCTCTAACATAAATAAATAAAGCACTCAAAATAGGCCAATGTATTGTCTATTTCTAAAAATTGTCAGTTATTTTCTGAATTAATGAATTACTTTAAAGGTTTGATAACGACCTGTAATCATAGACTTTATAGTAGGGTCTTTCCTTCTTAATCGTTAAACGATTGTCCGTTAAAAACGTCATCATCAGTTAGAAACTTTTCACTCGTTTTGAAGACCTGGTTGTCGTCTTGTTGACTCAGTAATTTAGTTTCAGTTTATGGCTGTGTTCGTCCTTCGATTCGGATATCGCTGCAGCTGTCAAAGCACATCACTGATTATTTTTTCAGCACATCGCCCTATAAAGAACTACTGACGCGTCATGGCTCCCAGAATTTTGGATTCGGTGCTTTAATGCTCTAAACCTTCTGCCAACCAACATTCCAGATCATTACAAATCAAACTGCTTTGGTTTAGACTTAGATAATGGAGGGCTAGAACAATTAATAGTAAATAGATTCCCTTCTTCAATTAGTTTAATGCTACAAATTGAAACAAATATGAATATAGATCGTAAATAAATAACTTTTTAATAAATACCAACAAAATCTTCTCATTATTCCCGATCAATTGGTTTGGATCAGGTCATATCTGTAATTCTAGAATACATTTCCAAATCTTGATTATGAATTTCAAACCAATGTAATAAAAAATAATTGTACAATCGGAGCATATTTTATAATATCAACTCGCGTTTTTGCTTATAGGACTATTAATATGAAACAAGTTACCATTCTGTCAAGACTATCGATCTTATCATATAGGACAGCATGGAGTTTGTTATTAATTTGTCATCTCAAGCACAAACCAAACAGAAATTTTGTCAGCTCTTTATTGAAACACATTAAACTTACTGTGTAAGAAAGGGCCATGCGGCCCTAACTTTGCCTGTAAATATAAAGAATTTTCATTTCATTTTTTTCATTTCATTACTTGTTATCAATTTATACTTTATTATTATGCATCTTACAATTCATATATATTTGTTTCATATTATATATCTATTGTTTTGTTTGCTGGTTGCATATTCTGTTGCTTTTGTTTTAGTCTACTAATTAATTTCTTTGGTCACTTGTTATGCATGTAGATAAAATTGAAACTTACTTGTTGAAATGGTGATGGTGAGTATTTAGAGTTTGAATATTTCAAATTCCTTATATCTTTTGAATTTTTAGGTAGAAAAACTAACCTTTAAGAACATTAGGAATCAAAGGTAGAAATTGTAAAGATATCATAAAATTTTTTCAAATAAAAAATAATTTATATTAGTAACAAACACAGAAAACCTATTCATACTAAAAATAAATTATAATCCTGAAAATATCCATTTCTGTTATCTCTTGAGATTAATATGTGACATTAGAACTCTGTTTTAATCGGCTTCGAACCAATAAACTCATATACCTTCAAAAGTATGTTGCATTTTCTAAACTCTTCTCCAAAATTACAGAGCATTATCCTCAACCAGTTTAGTATGCACTGTGAATGTACATTGTACATACAATATATATTTTCATATTACAATTGTATTTTTGTTACAGAAAATGATCTTCAACCAGTTTCGTTTTGCACACAGAATCCACATAGAAGACATATTTGTATATTACGCTTTTAAGTTACATCTAAGAAATTATGTAAAAATAACTGCTTTCAATGCAACAAACGTTCTTCCAGACGTACTCTCAAAGCATAGTAACAAATTTAAGTCAAAGAAAACACATTTGAGATCCCGCTTTGCATTCCTTCTCTCATAAATATTTCTTGTTCTTTTCATAATAAATCATACCTTAATACAATATTCGTAACACTAACGTAACTAACGTAACACTAAGTCGTTCAGCAACTCAATCACTGTATTTATTAAAGAAAAATATAACCTAATACTGAAATATCTGTAAATAAAAACAGTTATACCTCATATTTCCGAAAAAGAAGTAAATTTTGAAATAGTGTAAATATTACTGTTTACAATAATTATTATGCTGCTATAGCTTTTTCCATAACCAAATTATGCTTTTTTACAATTGTTATATATCGGTCTCCATTGTTTTTTTTGTTATTTTTTTAGAGTGAAGCAATCATAATATTTTATGAAATTATAATCATTTATGAGGTATAAACCAGAATAAACTCAAGATTGCAGTCGGTATTAAAACATTTCAACCATCAATAAAAACGTACACATGGTATTTTAAACATAAATAAATGTTATTAGTAAAATTATAGTTGTTAAGAATGGCGTCTTTAATTTATATATAAGTCTTTTTAATCAATTAAACACAAGGTTTCATGACGTGTTATCTCTTTCTCGTGAACACTTAGTCCCAAAGTCTGTCTTGGGAGGATTCGAAAAATTAAAATTAAAATTATTTACTTCATTAATTTTTTTTATGTAATGTACAATGACAAACAGAAATATGAAAGTAATGATATCTGTAAGGTGAAAAATAAATTAGCTTCCCTAATAAAAAAACTTACACTTGATCAGGGTGATAAAATCAATACCGCCCCTAACCTGCGTGAGAGTTTCCAAAGCTTAACTGTAGAATATAAGTTACAATATATTTGTTATAACAATAACAGTACAGGAGGACTTTGACCTTAGGAAGTGGATAAGGGCGTAAGGAACTGGGAATACAGGTCCTGGACGACCACATCAAACCAGCGCTTCCATTTTACTGGTGATTAAGTTCAATCCTATCCGTGCAACCACATAACTAACAGGAAGCTTAAGGATAAATGAATCATCTAATATGCTTCATCTTATTTTAACCAAGTTTTCCCGAAGAAACAGTTGCATGAGTGTATTTTATTTCTGAACTGCAGACAAATACACAATTCAAATAAGTTAGAAAGATTTAAGTGAACGACAAAACTTAAACGTACATACGTACGTTTACATATAGCATGCGCAGTTTGAAGTCAATCACAGCATAAACTATTGAAGAACTCATGAATTATCTTGTGATTTTTTTTTTATTTAATATTCGCCTTAAATTCCAGTTTATTGTACGAAGACGTTCATACGATGTCGTTATGATTCAAAATATATATTTGAAATAACTATCAGTTTGAGAGTTTCAGTTGATTTTAATAATTTATAATTACGTAACCATGGCCCAACCCAGTGTCGAGACCTAGTTGAAGTTGAATTTTGAGTTTAGCTTCATTTCACCTTTCTTATATTGCATTATTTGGTATGTGACACTGCCTCAGACTTGACTGCTGGAACCTGAAGTCATTTTGTCTGAAGAGATCCAAAGAAAGTCGGCAACGAAGAACTTACAGCGAAACACTTACATCGTTTCGACATCATAGACACCTATAAATAGGTTAAGTGGTATTTTCTTGTCTCGTTTGGTACATCTAATATACTATACAGCCGCATGTGAAACTGACTGACTGACTCACTGATATATAGATACAAATTCTAACATACTTCTAGAAGTGCTGGAAACGTGAAATTTGGCACGCAGGCACCTTTCACAATATGACCCGGAGGAAAAGTCTGAAAACCGGAATTTTTTACTTTTAAACCCCTCAAAAAAATTCCAAAAAAATTGCGCATTCTTCCACCCGTGCAGACATTTTTTGTAAGCCCGATAGCGGGCGAACCGTTCGAGCTAGCTCGGATCTGACGAAAAATTCATCGTCAGGAATGAAGTGAACTACAAAAAAGGTCCAGTGACTTTTTGCTCTATCTTCCATGGTTAAGCGACAAAACGCTCGAATATTTGACATTCCAGAGATTTTTTCGATAAAAATAATGTTTCGAGCCCGATAGCGGCCGAACCGTTGGTCGTAGCTCAAATCTGATTGACCCATTAAATTCCGCGATCTACAGAAAAGGTCCAGTGACTTTTTGCCCTATCTCCATTGGTTTGGCCTAAAAACGTGATTAAGTGCAATGTTTGTGTAATTTTCACGTGAAAACTTTGTTTGTGGGGTAGATAGCGGTGAAACCATTGGTCGGAGGTCAAAATAAAACAAAGGTTAGATTTAGGAAATAATATGATCTACAAAAAAGGTTTTGTGACTTTTTACTATATCTCCATTAGTTTGACCGCAAAACGCGAATAAGTTGAAATATTTGGAAATTTTCGCCTACAAATTTACATTCCGGGCTTAATAGCGGCTAAACGGTTGGTCGTAGCTCAAAACACGTCATTCAATAAGTTTTAGTAAATGACGTGTTCTACAAAAAAAGTCCAGTAACTTTTTGCCCTATCCTAAATGGTCTGGCCGAAAAACCTGTTTAAAAGGAAATATTTTATAATTTTTAGGTGAAAATTTTGTTTCTGGAGGCGGTAGCAGCCGAACTATTGGTCATAACTTAAATCCTAAATGTTCAATAACTAGACAATCTAGATATCTAAAAAAAGGTAACGTAGCTTTTTGTCGTATATCCTTACGTAAGCCCTAAAATCTCTCTTAATGGCAAAATCTTGGTCGTATTTAGCAATTTCAGGACTTGTAAATATGATGCGACTGTAATTTGTGCAATCCGTTCTTGTTCTGGATTTAACTTGTGTTACTAAATTTAACGAGTGACTACAACCCCACATCGTGAATTGGCTGAGCGTTAGAGAAGGTAACATTAAACCCCCCAGGAAATTCCTGGTATGACCAGATAACCTCCTGAGTAAATTAAACCCCCTGATGTGTTAACCCCCCCGTAACAGCAAGCCGAAGGCGAGTAATTGTATGCACTGCGATGTGATTAACACAATCTGAGGACGGAGAAGCAACCGAGTTTTCTACACATAATGTACTTATGGTAGGAATGGTTGATTCAATTGAAATTTGAGTTTAAGTCCAGTTCACCTTCTTTTTATTGCAGCGTCTGGTATCTAACTATGAGTCATGAGCAAACTCAGGGAGATTGGGGTACAAAACTTCATTGGATGTTCAAGACATGAAAATATACCTGATAGAATTTGTTTTACGGCAAAAGAATAAAATTCTGTTAGTTTCTTTACTATTAATCAAGTAACCACGTGGAGTGAAAAATATCATTCTAATCACGTCACGATCGTTTATAGGGATAAAACTTTTTTTAGATTGGGTATAGCATATATACATATAGCATATTTTATATATATGAACTATAACCTTATATATATATATATATATATATATATATATATATAAATATAAAAGGAAAGATATTCCTTCAAAACCACAAGAATATGGTTATTATCATCTCAAATATGTTTCAAACGTAGGTAGTACGTGTCGAAAGGAGTTTCAACAAGAGTAAATAGACTAGTAATAACTCTAGGTGAACCGACCGAGCTGTTTCAGCAGACTTGATTAAATCAGTCGTTAATGCAGTTTGTAACAAGTCTGCGCCATGTGGCTGCTACAAAGGTGTTATTCAGAGGAAGTTTAAAATCCTTTGATATTAGAGTGGTTGCTATTTACACCAAAACTTAAACATAAAACCTTTCACGTATTACTATATTACATCTTTAAATAATAAGGTTTATTTTTCAGGTATAACGTGGCACAAAAAGAGATATTGCATGCCCGAGAATACCTAATTTAATCAATTATATAGGGTGAGGCAGACCACCCGTACAGTACGTATAGCGGCCAAACCAAACGAGGTAGATTATTCGTAACAACTTAAACCCCCCTATTTCCACCCCAAAGAATTTGGAGAAATTATTTTTAAATCTCTAAAACTCCCCAAAAGGGTAGTTTTTGGGGGGTAGGGGTGGTTTTTGGAAAATTTTCAAATGTAAAGGTATGTTCAGTTATACCTCATTTTAAAGGTATTTTTTCACTGATTATTTTGATGCAAAAATTTTGAACCTATCTTGCCGCTTATGTACAGGGTACACCAATACGTTAAAAAATCAGGGGTTTGTGGGTAAATTTATTGCAACTACCTGCACAAATGTAGAGAGACGATATTTTTATTCAAAACTAACGATGAGACGGCTTATCGAAAAATATCATCAAATGCCACCCTACCCCAAAATTTACACATTTTAAAAATACATAGAATTTTGAAATACTTAACAGCCCCAATCTAAAAAAACTCAAATAGCAACCTAGGTTGTGTTGTACATCATTAGAAAGGTCTTTAAAAAATAAACATTTTCTACATTTAAAGTTTGTCTCTATCTCCAATGGTTTCAAAACTGTGGTACAAAAATAGATTTTTTGGAAATCATTCATATTCTATGCAAACATCTTTAAATTATAGAAAAGAATACCACATAAGGAAAGAACGTAATCACATTGTTACTTACTTTAGTATTTTTATTCATTTTCATTTACTCATAACTATGACGTTAGTATTACAAAAAACTTAATTGGTTCGATAGAGTTATAAAACTCCTAATAATTTAACCGTTTTTTTTTTTTTTGTAATTTGTTTGTTTGTCTTTTTCAATTTTTGTTTATCGGAAACCTTAATTGACGACAAAGTGGAAATTCTGATTTTCACCAGGAAAATAAAACATATTTAATATTACAAAACCTTTCTACCAGTTTTTATAGCATATTTACTTATGGTAACTTGTATAAACTTATATGGATACTACTCGCAACTTTGTTTTACATTTAAAGCTTGTTATAGAACTTAATCCTCATTCCAACTCTTATTTGTACAAATAAATCTTCAATTCAAAAGAGGAGTGCCTGAACTAATTAAACATTTTTTATAGTTATTTTCTTATTCCAACAGCTTTTTTAATTCCATGATAGTCATTAATTTTTGTCTTATTTGTACTCAATCTCTAATAATCTTACCATGACACCGATTTTTAAGTGAAGTTTTTACAGCCTAAGTTTACAGAGTTGACAATGCAGGAAATAGTATTTTCATTTAATTTCTTACGTAAATATAACACCGTGTACTTAAATATCTTAATATAAATGCTTTTGATTGTTTTTTTCCTGTTTAATCCAAACGTGTACTTTCTTACTTCGGTTTAAAATTTAATGGCTTTTAATAGACTAAAACGTCCCATTTAATAAGGAGTCCAGTTGATTTTTTTTCTTATTTTAGATGTTTAGTGCTCTTTGGTCCATCACAAGTAGATAGGGACAAGAGACGGTTAATACAGACAGAGATGGTGTTGTGAGAGTTCTTTACGGTACGTATGAAAGCTATATAGGTAGGAAATGGAAAGGAGAAGCTTTATATTATTTCATCTGTTTTGATCTAGTTGTACTGACACGATCGCTGTTTCATTGTTCCTTGAAAGGTTAAGTCGAAATAGGTCGGTGGCTGTAACATTAGTAGATAGCGTCAGCGTGAACATCGCCTTTGTGTAAATATTCTTACAAACCTACTGGATTCAGATTAAATTCCTTTTTACTGATAGTTATCCTCTTGTCTACATATTTTTATACGATATATCCTCTCCTTTCAGTTTATTTTCTCGTTTTTAACGAACCCTACAGGTAGTCTTAATTTGCTTAAATCAATCTTTTGAAGTTCCTTAAACATAATAATGCCATTCTCTTGTGTTTTGAAGGGACTCTCATTCCATCAGGAAAACGAGGAGTTATTTCTTAGGAGCAAAAAATGCTCAGTACACTGCGTCATGGTTACCCATATTACTAATGTAAATTAATATGCTAAACTTAAGTCAGATTCCATGTAATGACATGCCACCATCATCGAATTCAGTGTTTATATAGAAATTAAGCTTTATGTCAGTTTTTTTTTTTCGATATATATTACGGCCATACTGACAGATGATAGAAATGTATTTCGTTCATCCCCCTGAGCGATAAGCTTAAGGATACGATCTAATTAATTTAGCTCGAAGGCTTCGAATATTGTCATTTTAACTTAACGTTCATTTTAACATTAATATATATATATATATATATATATATATATATATATATATATATATATATATATATATATGTGTGTGTGTGTGTGTGTGTCTAAATTTGAAAACTGTCTATTCTAATTTCTTCATTTAACTTTTACTTCGTCTTCCCAGTAAAAGTATAGAGACAATTAGCACATACCAACAAATTAAACATATTATGCATTTGAACTTTAGAAATTTGAAGTGTACAGAAAAATAAGTGCTATCGGTAAAGAGAAAAACAGTTAAAAATCTGTGTGATATACATTTATTTGTAGTAAGAATAAAACTATTTAAAAAGAGCGCTCTGAAGCATACTAATTATTTAGCTTTCCTGAATTTTTAGTTTAAGAACTTCACTCGATATATATATATATTTACATTTTTTTTTAAATAAGACATAACCCAATCATCTACCCTGCTTCCATTTCCAAGAAAAAGAACATAATTAAAAATAGGTTTTTAAATGTAACAAAGTATTGTGGCTCTGTGATTTTTGCTGTTTAATTAATGCAAAATAATCTCCACCATATATCCACTAATGTAGCCCATAATTTTTCATATTCCACATTTGATATGTATCTTGCTTTCGCACGCGTGAACTTTTTTATTTTGTAAGTATGAGCAAAATTGTTTTACTTTCTAGTTAAGAAGTATATTTTTGTCAAAATGTTTTAACAAGATGAAGTGGCTTAGTAACTTTGGCAGAGCTTTCTCAGATACTGCAGCCGTTTATAAACTTTAAGACGCTCGTAAGTTTATTATAAACAAAGCTTTTAAAACTTCTGGGAACACTACGTGAAGTCTTTATTTCCTCTTCTAATTTATAACATTATGCCTGTGTGATGGAACCCCAATATTTTAATTTATAGTAATATAAGATTTTTGATTTATTAAAATGAGTATAAAAAGTCATGGTTACGTTGAGTGAATATAATTGGATAAAAATGTTGAATGATATACACTAATATTTACAGGTACCAAGTTCAAACTACAATGATCAATTATTATGTTTATCCATTTTCAATACCTACTAATAAAAATTTCTCCATTTAGGTAGTTTAAAGCGTTTTAGAAGAATGTCGGTATGTGTTCATACAAAAAACATCTCTTGCGAATTTTTAGCTCCAGTTTACCTTTTTATTGCGATCAGCATCTGAAATCTTATACTTTTGCAAACTTAAGTCATGAAATCTAGAGTCATGTTTGTCTGAAGGGATCCAAAAATAGTCGGTGATAAATAACAAAGAAGTTCAAAACGAGTTCTTTGCATCTTTTCGACATCTGGATCACCTAGACTATTAAATGTAGCGCTATCTAGGTAAATGTGCTATAGTCTCATTGACTTCCAAGCATGGCCAAAAGCTCTCCTCATTAACTTGTCCAACTCCTCTTACTTGTCCTAGGGAAGTGTACCAGTAGAGGGAGTAGTCTCCAAGGGGCATTTATACTCGTCATTAACTATAAGGGGATGGTGCTGTGACAATAGTTTCCTCGGGTATTCTCTCCCTCTTGTCATTTAAGTATCAGCAGCTGTCAAGAAATATTATATTTGCAGCCATAGTTTTTTTCAAATACGGTTCTTAATAAAAAGTGTAAAATTTTAATTGCTGAACCTAGTCCTTCAAACGTAGGTAGCTATCGCCTACTCTGTCATTACCAAGTGTAGTATACATGACCCTGTTAAATAAAACGTGGATGAATATTCAAATTGAAATCTGATTTATTTCAGAGAAATGTAACAAAGGCTTTCGCTTTTAACTTTAATGAACATACCCACTAAGATTTGATCACATGATAGTATTAAAAATGCATACAGGAAAACTTATTTTGAACTGGCTGTCTTTTTATTGGATAAATGAGTAAAATATTTAAAAGGTATCAATGGTCACCTAAACGAAAAATTAGTGGTTCCTGCAAAGCGTCAGAAAATGTATGAGTATCGGCTATGCGTGTGAGCGTATTATACTGTGACCGTAACACAGGTGACAAAAACACCCTTAATTGATATAACCAATTGTTATATTATCTATCTGAATTGTATATTAACACAAAATATAAAAAATTACTGGGGTTAGAGTGATTTTGCTGTAAATATGGTAGAACTAGAATGAATATGTCGTAGTAGTCGTTAGTTACTCTCATGTAACCCTTACAAATACCGGTTACAAAGTAACCATCACTTACAAGTATTCATCAGGTACAAAGTACTCATCAGTTACAATGTACTTGTACGTTACATAGTACTTATCATTTACTAAGTACAACGATTAACCAAGATCACATAAGTACAGAGGGGAAATAAATACTTACTCTTTTATTAGAGTTTCTTATGAGGTACTAATATTATTAGGTAAATTTATAAATATTACACACGAACAAATAGACATTTTAAATACAAACACACCCGAATGTGGCAAATGTTACGATAATACTGAAAGGAGCAAAGATAGTAAATTTGTAGCATATAAAGGTGTTAACTTTATTCCAACATGCAATGTGTTCATATACAACGAACTTTTTCTCTTTAGTGTTGCAAAATAATAAAATCAAGAATAATCAGCTTAGCGGTTATATGCACATTGCAGGAAGTTAGTGTCATTGTGTTCGTAGAGACTCTCAACCCTCCCTTACACCATATAATTTACGACATGAGATTGAGCAGTAGAGAGTGGGTTTGACAGCTCTCAGTTTAGTAACCATACTTAAACGTTAACAGTTACATCTCGAAAATGTACAATTTACATTTATTTTGATAACTATAACATCGAAAGCGATGGAGATTGAGTAACTGTAACGGAGACTTTGAGACGTTAGTAACAGTTACTCTTGGGAGAAATGAGTAACCGTTACTAAGTAACCGTGACAGGAGTTACGAAACAACTCTCGTAAACATCTCGCTAAAGTAAAAATACCACCGAAGAAGAAGTAATTTCTTTCCTTTGTGCGACTATGACAGCCGACATTGTGCGGCCTTAAGATCACATCTCATTCCCTGCTGTTGGCTGTTACGCTGATTCTGCAGCACTAACAAACGAGTCAGCAGTTCATATAGTTTCTTTTGTCAGAGAGTATATGTGGAAAATTACCCGTTGGATATTAAAACGTGATAGTATATGCCTATTTTTTAACTTCTATAAATCAAGAGGCTATTTTATAACTCCAGGTCGTGGTTCAAAGCTCTGTGGGTTAGTACTTAAAATTTTAATGAATTTATTCATTTAATTGTAACTGTTTTAATTTGTTGATGATATATCAAAAATAAAGGAAACATTTTGTAGGTTATAGACAGAGAACTAATATTCACTTCCCTTAACTGAAATAATATACACAGCTCATTAATATTTTAGGCTACTTTCAATGAAAACTTCTACACTTATTTATTAAACATATGTATTTGTTCAACATAGTAAACTTTTAACCATCCGCAACACATTGAAATAAACATATTTAGTTAATTGTAAAGGTTTGAGTAGGCTAATGTAATTAAGTATTTTTAAAGAGGTTCTGTAAGTAGTGTTTCTACCTCAGAGAACCAGTACCGTTGATCAGGGTTAATGCAATATACGTTTTATGATGCATTATTTAATAAGTTGCTGCTAAAGTTCAAAATATCACCTATATAATATTTAAAGTGAGTGTAAAAGCAGATAGCGTAAGGCCATAACATTGTATCTATCTCTAACATGCAGAAGGATGGGGTGTAACAATAGTTCCTCCAAGCATCTGTATTTGTGAAATTGTCAAGTTTTTATAAATATAACGTACTTTTCGTATCTGCATAACACCTTTAAGTTATTGATTACTAAATTGCTATGGATAAAAATGTAACAGCAAAAATAAACAGTTGTAATTCGTTTTTTACGAATGGTATCTAAAATATAAAAAAGGCGTAAAACAAAGCATTTAGTTTGTTTTTTTTTACGTTCTTTGTTAGAATATATCAATACTCCTACATTACCAAGTAATGCAAACCCAAGATTTTTGAAGCAAACTTGGAAGAGCTTGACGACCTAGAAGTTGATTCAATTTGAAGTTAAGCAAAGTTTCTTTTGACGTTACCAACACGGACCCAGACATAAATCTCTCAATTTCCGCAATTATTTTTAAAATATTTGACTTTTTTAGAATTCTTCAAGTTTATTTTTAGGACAAAAGGGAAGATGTAATAAAATTTCCGATACTGCTGGATCTATAAAAACGACTACTATTTTAACCTTAAAATACCGAAATAAATCTGTGTGAAATAAATTCAAACTGATTTTAATGTTCAAGGCATTGTGATATTTTGTCTTGTTTTTCTGTTGCGACATATCCAAGGTCATATGTTTTTAAATGAGATAGATTAGCATCCTAAAAATTTAACTCGTTGGGGGTGACCTAAGAAATCATTAAGGAATTTGTTACGAATTGCTTTATTCCTTACTTTCAATTAACTAGGATATATAGACATTATCGTGTTCATTCATAATGTCTCTTTGTTCTTATTTAAATATTATATATTTGTAATACTGCTTTTTCAAAAACCTTTTTTGGAAATTTCAGAGAGATAAGGGGCCGAAAGGTAAAACCACTTAATTAACAGTCCAAATCGAATCAAAATAAATTATTTATTAACCCACACCAAAGTCATTCCCTGTATCGCCGAAAAGTATTTGTAAATACGAGAATCCTGACATCAGTCTTTTCTTTACATACAATTCCAGAGGCTGAGAACTGCCAGGCAGATGTAGCTCCTGTAGGTTAGATGACCTAAGAGCCTGATAGCTCCTAAAGGTTAGGAACAGCTAGATGAAATACCTGCCAGATGCCAAGAGGCTGACCTGCCAGGATCTGGCATAGGTCGGAGCTGCCTCATGTTACGATAAGCCAGATTCCAGGACCTTAATGATCTTTACGCATGAACAGAATTCTTATTCTTATTAGCATACATCCAGGTAAAGTACAATAAGTTCCCTCTACTATCATTCTCCTGGCTATAATTGTAATTCAAACAAATGCCCCATTAGTTTACGTTCATCAACGTTACCCTACACGAATGAGAGTTAGTGTCTATCATAAGATTGGGTATCTTGCTACCGCAATATATAAAGTTCAATCAATATCAGCCACAAATTATAATGGCAACCAATCATTTCTTTAAATACGACAGAAATAAATGAAAAATATACCAGTGTAACTCATCAAGTCGGCGTGAAAATTTAATGTTCAATAAAAATAAATATTTTTAGTAAATTAAGTAAGAGGATTCTGTATCTCTTAGAAATATTTTCTGTTAAAAAGTATCCTGTATCTCAATTTCTTGAATTAATAAGGTTAATCCAGATTAGGTCCTGAGCTCTAGAACCCACCCAATCAACGTTTGCCGCTAGTATGACCTGTCTTGAGCATATCTTGGACTCTGGCATGTACCATTCTCTGGCAGCTCTCCGCCTCTTAAAGGTTCTGGCATCTGGGTGATCGTAACATGGGACAGCCCGAGCTCTGTCAGGTCCTGGCTTTTGGGAACTCTAAGCCTCTAGGACCTTTCGCACATTGGCAAACTACGGCCTTTGACAGTCTCTTGGCTTTCCGGCTCTAAGGTCACCCAAGCTATGGAAGCTCCATGTGCCTGGCAGGACTCGAAATAAAATTGTAAAGAAAAACTGATGTAGTGATTCTTGTCTTTAAGCACACCTATCGTATATATAGGGAATATCTCGTGTAAAAATATTTAATTTTATTCTAAGTAAAGCATTTTGTGTGAGACAATAAATAGTTTAATTTTATTCAATCCAAAATGTTTATAAAAAAGTTTATTACTCGGGCCGGCACCTTGCCTCGCTGAAAATTAGTTATCAGATGGTATGGTCTGTTCCATTATATTTTTCAAATTTAATCCAACTGCAATTTTTCTGCAATGTTACTATAACAATTATGCATAAACGGGGTTTAAATTGGCGCTCCACTCGTTTGTCCAATTGGCTCCATAACCGCAGACCTTCCCACTTACTTGTAGAACGTACTATAACGTGATGGTACGTAGATGTAGAATTATAATTGTTCACTTACGAGTATATTAAAAAAAGTTAACTTATCAATAACATTGTCGTTTTTGTTTCGTTAGTTTTATTAGCTAATACGAAAAAAGATACTAAAAGATACTTTGTGAACTTTGATTGACAAGTCATCATTGTGTAAACCGTAGTTTTAATTCTGACCACAGTTTAATGGAATAGTGGCAACATGCATATTATTATTACCTTAAAAAAAACTTATATCAGTTAAAACGTAAAACATAATTTTTATTTAAGTTTTTGAATAAAATTAGGTTTTCCATTATGATTCAATTTATAATGTAGTAAAACTAAACATTTACTCTCCTCGGTTTAACGTAACAACGAGCTCCAACCTCCAAATGTATATATCAAGAATATTACTGTAATCTACGTTGGGCATTAAGTAAGTTAATTTGTTAATCTACGAGTAAGACAAATCTCCTACACAAATTGCGTTTGACGGTATTAGTTAGCTGAGGTACTTAACAATAACGGCTCCCGGCTTTGTTTGCTAATAGAAAAATTTATTTTTAATAATAAATCATATATATCATTACATTATTGTAACAACACGAACGGAATGTATAAAAAATTATTCTGATATCGCGCTTGAATCTCTTAACCTTGTAGTGTGAGACCGGTTCCAGTTAGTAATTCCGTTCATTATTGGTCCAAGCTGAAATCAATAATCCTGTCGATAATATAATAATATGTGGTATAAAGAAACTGTCAAGTAACATTTTACCCTATCTCCAGTGCTTTAGCCACAAAACGCTTTTCAATTCAATATTTTTTTTTTTATTTTAATAAAATATTTTATTCCTGACCCGATTGCAGGCGAACGATAGGCAGTAGCTCTAATTTATACTCATCGTATGTTAGACAATGAGGAGATCTACAAATAAGGTACTTACTACGTTTCCTGTATCATTATCAGTTAACCAGAAAATCAAAATATTATTAAATTAGTAGGTGGAGGCAGAATTACTCTTTTTACCGTGTAAACTTCTCGTAAATAATAAATAGCGGCCGAACTAGAGGTTAAAACAAAAATATTATGGCAGTATGCCTAAAAGAAAGTAAATTTCCTACACAAAATTTCCAATCACTTTTTATCACATACCCAACAGTTAAGTGAGAAAACGCCTTTAAAGTCAAAAGTTTGGTCCAGATATAAAATTTACTCTGTCCCTATCTACTAAACTGGTACCAAGCCCGGTGAGATCTGTACGGTACGTAACAAAGTACATCAAAGCGTGCAAATGCCGTTTAAACATATTTTGTCTGTTTATTCATGTTTTACTTTTCTGGCGTTATAGCCAAACAAGCAACGATTAATTATAGTTTTTCAGCGACTCTTAGGTTAAGTGATCTATAAATATATTCTATATTCTTTCATATCTAATTTTTTTTCTACACAAATACTGAATTAATCTATAAATTGGTGTCTTTCTGTTGCATTTTAAGGGCTCTTCCCATCTGGGGAATTATCTGCTGTTTCTGATGAGCATAAATTCGTAAAGCACTGATTTTCTGCTTGTGCCCTAGATTAGAATTTTCTACAGCGGCCATCGATACTATTCTCGTCACTGACAATTCTATTTAAAATACATTGCAGGATAATAACGTATGGGTGGAAACAGGTACTCGTGCCCTGATGACCTTCTCGCGGATTTTTTTGGTAACGACATAATTTTAGTGAATACTCTACTTCTATGTATACTATTGCGGTTTCTTTTTAGTTCTAATAGTAATATACCAACAATTCTAGTGGTATAGATCAATACATATTTATTAAAAAATTTAAACATTTTCAGTGACAAATGTATTGTTAAAGTTGAATATTAAAATACTAAATTTCTGACTATGGAGTCACACACACGCCCTCAGATCACATGTGCTCCTTTAAATCATGCCAATGAACAAAACAAACATCCTGTTACATAAATACAACATACTTCGTAATATAAATAAAATATTAATAAAAATAATAAGTAACAATAAATATGCTATCAAAAGTAAATAAACAATAAACGTGCTATAACTATAACATTCTGCAGATAGGGGATGCAGTAACCCATGCAGTATAGAACGTTGAGTTTAGAAGGCAGATTGTACAAATCCAGTTTCTCTAACGAAGAACGTGACTCTTGTAACAGAAATAACTCACAAGTTTTTTTTCTTTTAAGCAACTCTGAATAATCGATATCTGAGCCTTTAATTTTGTACAAGAAGGGATTTCCTGAACTAGCCGTCTTAATTACAGTGGTGGCAATTTCAAAAATCTGCCGTGTAGGAACCTCGGAGTGTTTTTAACCGATCCTTATATCTACCCATCTCAAGAACCATCTTTCGACATTTTTTAAGTTTTTACATTAAGTATAGCTGGTGAAGATTGGAATGACAATATCACTTAAGATAAACAAATAATGTATTCAGTTGTCTATGAAATTTTTATACGTCTTCATATCTTATTTGTTCAACACAAAAACAGAATTACTCTATAAATTGATATGCATCTGGGGAACGAGCTGCTGTTTCAGAGGAGCATAAACGGTTAATTCACTGCATTTGGAATTTCCTACTGCAGCCATCGATACTATTCTCATCACTGGCGATTCTATTTACAATACATTGCGGGATGAGAATCGTATGGGTGGAAACAGGTACTTGTGCCCTGATGAACTTCTCTCGGATTGTTGGATTTCAAAAACTTGAATTCCTCATCACTGGACAAACAGTCACTGCCAAGCACTTCTGTTCGAGGAAGGAAATGGTGTTGCGTAATGGGGGTAGGATGTACCGCCATGTGTACAGCTTGGACGACCCCATCCAAAGGTTCGGTACTGCGAGCGGTGAGGTCCAATTCGTAAACCGGTGCCGCCTGTGTATTGACGATAGTGAAGAACGCAAGATCAAAGCCATGAGAAGATCCCTTGATGCCGACATAACTGACGCCATTACCAATCACTTGTATTCATTCAATCCACATGTTCGTGAATTTAGACAGGTGAGTAATCAGCCCTCGGTCAACGCCCATCATTCATTCCAGTTGACAAGTCGAGCTACTCATGGGCCTGTTCTTGATGAATGACTAGGTGGCTTGAAATGCACGCTGTGCTTAGGACTGACGACACAATTACTGAGCCCCGTCTGGAAAGTGGGAGCTGGAAGGCAGTCTACGATAGATTTGTGTGAAGAACGCAAGATCAAAGCCATGAGAAGATCCCTTAATGCCGACATAACTGACGCCATTACCAATCACTTGTATTCATTCAATCCACATGTTCGTGAATTTAGACAGGTGAGTAATCAGCCCTCGTTCAACGCCCATCATTATTCCAGTTGACAAGTCGAGCTACTCATGGGCCTGTTCTTGATGAATGACTAGGTGGCTTGAAATGCACGCTGTGCTTAGGACTGACGACACAATTACTGAGCCCCGTCTGGAAAGTGGGAGCTGGAAGGCAGTCTACGATAGATTTGTGTAGACTATTGATGGAGTCTTTCCAGTATCCCCTTGCATATCAGCGGGGCACGTTGAGTTGGTACATTGGCATGGTGGACAATAATGGGAAAAACTCTCGATACAATTATGCTCGTTGTCTCTTACTCTCCGATTACCGGTTTTCGCGTCTAGGCCGTCTTTCGCAAGCTTGGCAGGTCGAGATGTTTGCGAGGTTAGAGGAGGAGAGTTCGTTTCATAAAATATTCCCAGTCGTCAGTCCCAAATCCCATGTGAATAGGAAAACTAAACGCTCAACTTAATGGTCTGGCAGGAAGGCAGATTATGTATTACATCGCAGGTGACGAGACGGTTCAAGGTCAGGGTGAGGCACTACGTGGTAAAGTATTCCTCATAAGTACGATCACCGGTAAGCCCAGGTAAATGAAGATTCGTTACGAGAACACGATGGCTTTCGTAACACGCTAGAATTTACCAGAGCATTTCTTTACGTTCACGTACAGCACAAGTTTGGTGAGAGCAAGAGAGCGTGTTCTAAAGGCAGTGGGCGCAGTGACTCTTGCTCAGCCTGCGGAGTTTTCCAGATAAAACTTCTAGAGCTTCTTCGAGATCTGCGGAGAAGAGCGATGTTCGGCTGCACGAACTATGTCGCTTACATCACCTTGTGTAAATGAGAGGTCTTCCTCACGCCCACATTGTGTTCAAGATCGACGGAAACGGTCCAGTACAAGCAGACAAACATGGACTCTGTAATCCGCGAGGTTATTCTCTCGGAATAAGAAACCGGAGAAAGACTCAGGAAATTGTGTTACAGCAAATGATCCACGGTCCTTGTAGCACAGACTTCCTGTGCTGGGACGCTGGGAAGGATTACAGCACAAAGTTCTATCCTAATACATCATGCCAGACAACTCACGTAGACGATAGAGGTTTCTTTCATTACAGATGGGACTATATAATTACCGGTCAGTTACGCAACAGGTCTGTTCAAGATGGATATATTGTTCTTTTGAATTTAACTAGACGATGCTGGTTTCAATCCTATTCTCGACCTCCAGTTTCAAAGCAAATGGACGTCGGTCAATAATAAATGCATTGCTGCATATTTTATCAGTTGAGAATCAGCTTGGGAACAATTCATAATCAATTGCTGGAGTTATGTATATCTTAAAGAGCTTTGGGAACTTCCGCAATGTACACACTTGATGTGAGTTTTTACTTTGCAAGGTCCAACAATGTCAGTTCTTCCTAGATTGTTGGTTGTGTGCTTCAAGATTCGTATGTTGGGACTGGCTTCCCGGTTACCTCGTCGTGTGCTGACTGAAGTGATTACCCGATGCTCAAGTAAAAATACGGTACGCGGGAGGTCGAGATTGGAGATCCAGAATTAACAGCAATTAGGCAATAAATAAGGTTATAAATGCAGTATATAACAATCAATATATAAACTTTATGCAATAAATATTATTTAAATTAAATGCACTAAATAGTATTACAAATAAACACAACAGACAATTACATACTGCATGGAATTAATAAGAATAAAAATAACAAGAACAAAATCGATTATAAATAAGAAACAATTATAAATAAACACAACAGACAATTATATACTGCATGGAATTAATAAGAATAAAAATAACAAGTACAAAATCGATTATAAATAAGAAACAATAAATATGCTATCAAAAGTAAATAAACAATAAACGTGCAATAACGTTAATACGTGCAATATTCAACACTAAAAAAATAGTAATAACCACAGACAATGAAGATAAAACCGAATATTAAAAGAAAAGTACTGTTATAAATGTGAAAGGGATGCACTATCCTGTGCTTTAACGTAGTATGGAAGGCAGAATTTAATAAATCCAGTTTCTCTAACGAATAGCGGAATGGTGAAGATCGCAGGAACAAAGCAATGAGTAGATAGTTTATTATTGTTATACACACCAAGTATAGTTCTTTTACCCAGTGTTCTTCCGGAAGCTAATAGTAAAGCGTTTTTCTATCCCGACAGGTCATGATGAAAAGACATAAATCTGACGATGTACCAAGTTATGCAATATGTTCCCTCAATAATAGGTTGCTTACTATCCCAATATACAGGGTTATCATACGAATGGTGCGGTTTCAGTAATTCGTAGGGAGATAGTAGTGGAATTTATAGATGTTATATTAGTATCTCTGAATGCCTCGAACCCAAAATCTTTTTATAAGCTTTTCTAACCTGAAAATCGGTTCTTGTATTGTTGTTACGGTGAGTTTAATGAGTTAGTATGTTCTCGGATAAATATGAAGCAAAGTGTGCTTTATTGTTGGCTAAATTAAATTCCGTACTTCATTTTAGTTCAAAATGCGTTTCGACATGAATCAGTAAGAGGTCCACAACACCAAAATAACATAACACGTTGGCTTAAAAAATTCGAAGAAACCGGATCAGTTAAGAACCAGAAATCAACCGGTACACCAGGTGTACCAGACGAAACGATTGATTAATTAAACAATCGGCAGTTTGAAGTCCTGTGAAGTCCATCCCTCGTCCACAACAGTTAATAGAGTAGTGTATCTTGACGTGTTAACAAATTATATTCTTCAACTAAATGGACTTGAAAGCATTCATCAAATTCATTTCAAACAATACTGTACTTATGTGGCCCCCAAGGGGTCCAAACCTGAAACCTTGTGATTCTTCCATGTGGGGTTCATAAAAAGCGTTGTTTATGCACAAAAGAATTCGTGATCTGAAGCACTTAAAACACAGGATTAATGAAGTAATGACAACCATAATCTGAGAAATGTTAACAAATGTTTGGAGAGAAGTGCGTATCTTTTTGACAATTGTCTAGCGACTAAGAGTGCACATACTGAAATGTATTAATCATGACAAAAAACTTTTTACGGTGGCAAATAGGATGAATATAAAATTAACTGTAAGTAACTCGTTTTTTCTTTAAACTAAGTTTGAAACCTCAGCATTCCTTTTATGATAGCCCTGTATACTGTAAAGTTAAGTACGTGTCAGCCACAATTTAAAGAGATTCCAACGATAAGCATACAATTGTAAAGAAGCGACTGATATAATGATTGTTATCTTTATACACACCTGTTGTCTAAAGGGAATATCTCGTGTAAAAATATTTAATTTCACTATAAGTAAAATTTTGGTGTGACATAATTAACAATTTAATTTGATTCGATTCAACATGTTTATCAAATGGTTCACTCCTCAGGCTCAACTACTTGCCTCGCTAAAATTTAGTCATCAGATGGTATGGTTTATTAAATGTTTTAAAGTTTTCATCCCAGTGAAATTTTACAGCAATGTTACTATAACAATTATGTATAAAAGGGGTTTAAAATTGGAACTCCACTTGTTTGTCCCATTGACTCCATAACCGAAGAACTTCCCACTCACTTTAAGTACATACTATGACGTGATGATATTGTTCAATTACGAATATATTAAAAATATAAGTTATCAATAACATGGTAGTTTTTCTTTAGTTAGTTTTATTAGCTAATACGAAAACATATACTAAACTTAGAGAACTTTGACAAATCACTGTTGTGGTAAACCTCAGTTTTAATTTTGACAAAAGTTTAGTGGTAACATGAATAATTATACCTTTTATAAATAAAACATTTCTATAAGTTAAAAACGTAATAAGTAATGTTATTTAAGTTTTTGAATAAAATTAGGTTTTCCATTATGAGTCAATTTATGGTGTAGTTAAAGTAAACATTTACTCTCCTCGGTTTAATGTAACAACGAGTTTTAACCTCTAAGTGTTTCATTGATCAAGAACATTACTGTACTCTAACGTTTGCGTTACGTACGCCAGTTTAAGTTAATTTGTGAATCAATAAGATAAATCTCATACACGCTTGCATTTGACGTCTTACTTAGCTGAACAACCTATAACTTACTTAACATAATAATTTATGGGCCATCTATCTTATTCTTGTCTGCCGTATTTAGAGGTATTAATAAAGGCACCTGGAATTTTCGCTAGAAAGATTTATATTTTAAAATAATGAATATTAGCATTATATTATTATAACAAGATGAGCGGAATCTATTGGAATTACCCTGATGTCACGTCTGAGTCCCTTCACGTTGTAGTGTGAGACCGGTTCCAGTTAACAACTCCGTGTTTATAGAGTGGAATTTAGTATTAATTAACTTTAACAAAGAAAAAAGAAGAAAAAGCATGAACAGTCATTTTATCCTTTTAAGGAGAAAACAGATTTTGAGACAGATCACTGAAATATTATATAATAGCTAAACTTTGTATGATTACGTAAAGCATATTAAATGAAATAAATTATTTGGTCAAATAAAATCAATCTACATCCTGAAAGCAATGCACGTTACAATAAAACATGTTGTATTCAATCAATTATAATATAATATTTCATTGAAATCGTACACAGTTCATTACAAGTACTATTTTAATTGCAAGTAAATTATTTTCAGTGAATTTGTATCAGGGTTTTTGTCCCATTAAAGAGAAAATGGGTGAATGGGTTCTTTAATTCGTTGTCTAGACAAAAATAGGTAAAACACTCATACTTTCTAAATACCTCGCACAGAAGACATATTTATAAGGCTTTGCAACATTAGCCGGTGCCAAAGTCAGCGACCATATAGGGTTGGAATACAACCAAACTCAATGACTTGTTAACGACCTTAATCGAAAACACCAACAACGTAGTTTAATATGCATACTATGTTATTATGTATGTATTTTTTATGAAAAACGAGGTAGCAAAGTGTGTAATAACGATGGTTTATGAAATGTTATACCCTTCCTGTTCTTAACCTAATGTCCTTACCCCCTAACCACTTTTAAAATTCTCGTCTTGATTACTTCAGTAGATTATGAGAGGGCATCCGATCCTAAATAAAAAAGAAATATTAACATATTTCAAGTTGTTTTCAGTTTAAGATTGGGAACTAATGATATAGTATACCTTGTATGTGCATGAACACATACTCAGTGTATGTATTAACAAGATTCATTCGACCGTCTACCAATCTAATTTTGGTTTTTAATGTACTTTTATGTATGCTATTATTTTATTTTATTACTTCAAATTGTATTATGCCACCAAGTCCAGCAGTATGCATCAATATATATTTGTAAAACGATTTAAAGTTTTTCAATGACAAATATATTACATTTTTTTAAATTCTTACTATTATATAATATTGGAAACGGTACAAAACTTTCGAAAAAAAGAGTTATAAAAATTATAATTTTAATAAGAAAATACAAGATAAATTAATGTAACAAAACAGTACTTAATTTAATTAATTGGGTAATAGCAATAAAGGCAAAACCTTGTTAATAAATTACGATGAATGTTTTAAACAAAAATCTAGTATAAAGTGTCTAATGTGCATGATGATTTGACATAGTTGCTTTATGAAAATCAATTGTAAACTCAGAAATTTTTTACCGGTTTAATATTCTTGCAATATTCCTACACCTAACAGTACAGGCTCCTCCCAAATCTTACATATATATATATATATATATATATATATATATATATATATATATATATATATATATATATATATAATTATTATGATTGAATAAAGACCTAATTCATATTGTTAAACTTTTTATAGTACGTATATCTATTATAATTGTAAATGGTTCTCTATCTTCAAAAAGAAAATTCAGTATTTCTCTGTCAATCCTTTTTGATCATATGAAATAAAATCAGTCTTTATTGTCATAAACATCGCATAAAGCATAGCAAAAGTCAGCATATACGTGAGAATAACATTTTGACACACATACGACAAGATATCAAACTCAAACAAACACATTACAAAGTCAACAGTTTGGTTCAGGTATAAAATTCACTATGTCCTTATTTACTAAAATAGTTCCGAGTACAATGAGTTCTGTACGGTACGTAAAAAAGTACATCAGACCGTGTAAATGCGATTTAAACATATTTTGTCGGTTTATTCGTGTTTTACTTATCTTGCGTTCTAACAAGATAGCGGCTTTACGGTTCATTATAGTTTTTTTGCGACTGTTAGGAAGTTAAGTTATGTGTAAAGGAAACATATTGCGAAACTTGGTCCACCTTCAGGTTTATGTCTTTTCATCATCACCTGTCGGAATAGAAAAACGCTTCACTAAATACCTTCCAGATGAACATTGGGTAAAATAACTATGCCTGTGATGTATAACAATAATAAAAGAGCACAGCTCACGATTCTGATATGGATCATATACTACGATAATATTCCCCTCATGCGTAAAAAACCTTATTCTAGTGACTAAGACTTAATATGACGAAGATTACTAGAAGTATACTCGTTATTTTATTTTAAAACATTCGCAATGACGTGACATTTGTATTTCACCCGTGAAAAATTAAATTTCAATATAGTTTCTAGAGAAATCAGTTACGTCTTCAACAACTCGAAGAAAGTGGCCAGAAGTGTAGATAGTAATCAAACAGATATGAAGGAAATATAAAGAGTATCATGTGTCTCAGAGTGGAATATGAGTATGGGCAATGGCTTTATAGGGGCAAACCGTCTATCAATGAACCTAGTTAATTCCGTAAGAGAAATCACCATAAAAGAAATCATTCCAAGTTTCTACTGACTTAAACATCATTAAACAATATTGCATATTTAATTTTAGGAGGTAATTAGGTCTGAGTATGATAAATTAGATCTATAATAACCGTTAAACCACACAGGTGGCTGACCATTTTTACATTCGTTTGATTGCTACAAAAAAGCTCTAAATAAATACATTTATAAATATTGTACGACAGTATGGTATATTAATATGTGAGATAGCAATATATCTTATTTGAGTGATATATATTAACAAGTTATGTGTTGAAAAATCATCTGTGGGTTGAAAGTTCATTTATACATATGCAGGAATGATTTATTTATGGTGCATTCCCATCTATGTGATTTGGCTGTCTTTTAAATCAATCACTCAGTAGAATAGAATACAAAAGCAATGTTACATCGAACATGAAGAAGCCATAATCAGTGGAAGATAGTCCACGCCTGCTCATTAGCAGTCGGTTTGCTCCTATAGAGCCATTACCGATACTCATATTCCAATCAGAGACACACGACACTCTTTATATTTTCTTCATATTTGTTTCATTACTGTCTCCACTTCTGGCCACCTTCTTGGAGTTGTTGAAGACCTAACTGATTTCTTTAGAAAATGTTTTTAAATTTTTACGGGAAGAAATACAAGTGTCACGTAATTGCGAATGTTAGAAGATAACAATAATACTTCTAGTTATAAAGTACTATAATAAAATTCTTCATAGTAGTCACTAGATTGATGTTGTGTACGCATGAGGGGAATATTATCGTAGTCGACAATTCATATCAGAATCCTGAGCTGTGCTTAGGATTGACTTTACCCGCTGTTCTTCTGGATGGTATATAGTGAAGCGTTTATGAAGTTAAGACAGAAACCTGGTAGGGAACCAAGTTATACAATATATTCCCTCTACTATTATTCTCCAGGATGTAATTGTAATTCAAATAAAAGCCCCATTAATTTACATTCAACAACGTAATTGGACAATTTAACTTTCATTATCAGCGCTCAATACATCAATTGTGGTCCTTAGGCTTTTTATCACTTCAACCATCTCCTCGCACAGCCTTTGGCAATCATTTGATGTGGCAGTTCGATCATATAACACTCCACTCCAGATTCAACCTCTGCAAGCTCACATTATATGCTACAGTACGTTATAATCGCAGGAGTTTGGTCGCTAAGAACCATACCATCCCCGCTAGATGTGCGGGCTATAAATATACTATCTGTGAACTTAACGAGACGCGTGTGACTTGATGGTTATATGGTGTGGTCTCGATGCTCACTCTTAAAATCTCTGTTGCTGAGTCATCACGTGTGTCTGAGGAAGGTGTAGTCGAGCCATGGTTTGTTTGGTGTTGTAGGAAGTTCAAGGAACGTACTGGAAGAGGCACCGCTCGTCAGTGTAGCTTGTGTGGTGACGGCCAGAGGCGTGTCATTGTCAGCCGGAGGAGTACCTACCGCAGGAAAGTGACAGTTGAGTTAGAGTTGGTGTCAGAGATCTCATGGTTACGAGATGTGGTCCACTATGGTTCTCGTTACATACAAAAATAGACTTTTTCCTCATCCGTTCTAACCCAATCCAGTCAATGACACGTTTTTTATTTTACTTTTACATTTACTTTTTATTTTAACAATGTTTTTCTTTTTACTTCAAAGACATTGTGCATAATAAGTTTTTAACTTTCCTAATTGTAAAATATTTCATGTATAAACACTAACTTTGTTTTTATTTATATGTAAAAATGTCATCCAAGATTTTATCTTAATAAAATGAATCAATTGTTTCACACAAATGACGTGATATAAGCAGATTTATAACAATATATTTACATAAATTTTTTAAACGTTGTTTATTATAATTTCCTTTTCTTAATAATTTAAAACATCTTCACTATATATGCATTGTTTGTATTCCAGATCAAGCATTCACCACCTTCCATAATATAATTTATATAATTATTTCAAATCAGCATACGATTATACACAAATACTTTATCAGTTTTATAATTTGAATAAATTAAGGACTTATTATTGATATACAAATCATCAAGTACTGAATCACTAATAACAAATAATAATAAATATCTCAAGAAATAACAACAAAGAGTACAACTAATAACAACAACTAATTATTCATTAACACAGCCCCGTTTCTCATATTGTTCACTGTCTCAAGATTTTCTTGAATTATGAATTCAATAAATTATTCTACGCTGTAGAAAAAAATTATGGACCAAAAAGTTCTTTCGCTCACTCAGGCTGATGGTCTCTTTGGTGGATTGAGTCTTCACTGATACTACTTCTTTACTGGAGTCTTCATGTGGCAAGATCGTTCTAAAAATCATATGGTCGCGGCTGTTTTTGCTGAAAATCTTCTTCATCTTCGTATTCTCTGAATGACGAATCTGACTCTACACAAGGCAGTCTACCACATATTTGCCTTCGAGGCATCCATATTTTTACTAGTGGAGTTGGTACAGGAGCTAGATGTCTCCGCAACCATACTTGTAAATGATTAGTAATACAAATCGATTAGTAAAAGGATTTGAACTTGCGTTATATCTAAATCAGATCCAACTGCTCACGTCGTAAAACTCTTCGTCATCGCCATTTCTTTTTAATATAACACAGTACATATTACGTTACATAAAATAAAGAAAATGCAATAGTCGGGATAAGGCAGCCGCCTCTGGTCGTAAGTTTCGTCTTCAACCTCCATACCATAATGTGTGTACGACTACCTCGTAATTGCTTCATCTTCGTTACTTTGGGTATGATTCTATAGACTAGAATTTTGCTTTAATATACACATCTGCGATAGTAAAACAACAGCCTTTAATAAAAATCTTCAGAAAAAATATTCATGATATTATGTAAATACATATTACAATTAAAGGTAAAACAGTGTCGAAAAGAAATTAAAAGAATATATTATATGGTTACTTTTTGTGATGTCTAATTATTCATTTTCGTAATATAATTCAATATTCATACATTTTTCAAACCAAACAATAAGTCACGTTTTCAAGCAGCTCGTTGTAAGTGGCCAGAAGTGTAGACAGTAATAAAGCAGATATGAAAGCAATATAGAAAGCTCTATGTGTCTCAGGGTGGTCTGTGGGTATTGGCAGTGTCCTTATATGAGCAAACTGTTTATTATTGAGCGGGCGTGGTCAAGTATGGATAACTTATGGTTTCTTCATGTTCGGGGGGTAACATTCGTTTTTGTTTTCCACACTGGGAGAAGTTAGATTTTCATGTTTGCAAATACATCATGCTTTGTATAGACTCAAACATCAAATGACAAAATGGGTTCCTAAAATTTCAGTTGTAATGGAAAAGGCTCCTTTATGTATCAAGTAATCCTTGTCAGTGTTGTTTGGGTTGGGGTATAAGAAAGTTATTATTGTTTGAAGGAAATTAATACTTTTTCTGCCCATCATCGTAGGCTACAATACTGATTTCATCAATACGTATAAAAGGGAAATTACTTTCTTTGTATTTTAATTCCGCAGGAATTGGTCCAAACTGGGCTTCTGCAGGTTAAACTGCCCTACGAAAAGTCAGGGTGGGTTGGGTAAATTGCCTGAACAAAATTCAAATATTCTTCTACGCTGTAGAAACAGTTTTAGACCAAAATGTTCTTTAGCTTACTCAGGCTGATAGTCTCTTGGGTGGATTGACTCTTTACTGAAGATATGTACTACTTCTCTACTGAAGTCTTCATATGGCAAGATCGCTCTGAAATCATATAATCGCGGTTGTTGTTGCTGAAATTCTTCTTCGTCTTCGTACTCTCTAAATGACGAATCTGGCTCTAATATGGCAGTCTACTACATATGCTAAAATTTCACAAATCACAAAAAAATTCGTGATCTGAAGCACTTAAAACACAGGATTAATGAAGTAATGACAACCATAATCTGAGAAATGTTAACAAATGTTTGGAGAGAAGTTCGTATCTTTTTGACAATTGTCTAGCGACTAAGAGTGCACATATTGAAATGTATTAATCATGGCAAAAAACTTTTTACGGTGGCAAATTGGATGAATATAAAATTAACTGTAAGTAACTCGGTTTTTCTTTAAACTAAGTTTGAAACCTCAGCATTCCTTTTATGATAGCCCTGTATACTGTAAAGTTGAGTACGTATCAGCCACAATTTAAAGAGATCCCAACGATAAGCATACAATTGTAAAGAAGCGACTGATATAATGATTGTTATCTTTATACACACCTGTTGTCTAAAGGGAATATCTCGTGTACAAATATTTAATTTCACGATAAGTAAAATTTTGGTGTGACATAATTAACAATTTAATTTGATTCGATTCAACATGTTTATCAAATGGTTCACTCCTCAGGCTCAACTACTTGCCTCGCTAAAATTTAGTCATCAGATGGTATGGTTTATTACATTTTTTTAAATTTTCATCCAAGTGAAATTTTACAGCAATGTTACTATAACAATTATGTATAAAAGGGGTTTAAAATTGGAACTCCACTTGTTTGTCCGATTGACTCCATAACCGAAGAACTTATCACTCACTTGAAGTACATACTATGACGTGATGATATTGTTCAATTACGAGTATATTAAAAATATAAGTTATCAATAACATGCTAGTTTTTCTTCAGTTAGTTTTATTTGCTAATACGAAAACATATACTAAACTTAGAGAACTTTGACAAGTCACTGTTGTGGCAAACTGCACTTTTAATTTTGACAATAGTTTAGTGTCAACATGAATACCTTTCATAAATAAAACACTTCTATAAGTTAAAAACGTAATAAGTAATTGTCATTTAAGTTTTTGAATAAAATTAGGTTTTCCATTATGAGTCAATTTATGGTGTAGTTAAACTAAACATTTACTCCCCTTGGTTCAACGTAACAACGAGCTCTAACCTTCAAATGTATAGATCAAGAATGATGTAATATAAAGTGTGCGTTAATATATAGAACGCCAGTTTTAGTTAATTTGTAAATCAATACGACAAATCTCTTACACGCTTACGTTTGACTTCATAGTTAGCTTAATCAACCTGTAACTTACTTAACATAATAATTTGTGGGGCACCTAACTTTCTCTTGTCTGCCGTATTTAGAGGTATTAATAACGGCACCTGAAATTTTCGCTAAAAAGATTTATATTTTTAAATAATGAATAGTAGCATTACATTATTATAACAAGATGAATGGAATTTATTGGAATTACCCTGATGTCACGCCTGAGTCCCTTCACGTTGTAGTGTGGGACCGGTTCTAGTTAACAACTCCAAGTTTATAGAGTGGATTTTAGTATTAACTTTAAGAAAGAAAAAAAAATTAGAAGCTAGAACAGTCATTTTATCCTTTTAAGGACAAAACAGATTTTTAGACAATTAGAACACTGAAATAGTATATAATATCTAAACTTTGAATGAGTATGTAAAACATATTAACTGAAATAAATTATTTGTTCAAATAAAATCAATTTATATTCTGAAACCAATGCAATATAATACATCATATTATATTTAATCAATTATAATATAATATTTCATTGAAATCATACACAGTTCATTACAAGTACTATTTTAATTATGAGTAAATTATTTTCAGTGAGTTTGTAACAGAGTTTTTGTCCCATTAAAGAGAAAATGGGTGAATGGGTTCTTTAATTCGTTGTCTAGACAAAAATAGGTAAAACACTCATACTTTCTAAATACCTCGCACAGAAGACATATTTATAAGGCTTTGAAACAATAGCCGGCGCCAAAGTCAGCGACCATATAGGGTTGGAATACAGCCAAACTCAATGCTTTTTTAACGACTATAAGCGAAAACACCAACAACGTAGTTTAATATGAAAACTATGTTATTATGTATGTACTTTAATGGAAAACGTGTTAGCAAAGTGTGTAATAAAGATGGTTTATGAAATGTCATTCCCTTCCTGTTCTTAACCTAATGTCCATACCACTTTTAAAATTCTCCTCTTGATTACTTCAGTAGATAGTGAGTGGGCATCCGAAATAAAAAGGAAATGTTAACATATTTCAAGTTATTTTCAGTTTAAGATTAGGACATAGTGATATAGTATACGTTGCTATAACAGCATGAACACATACTCAGCTTATGTATTACCAAGATTCATTCGACTGTCTACCTATCTAATTTTGGTTTTTGTTGTACTTTTATGTATGTTTTATTGTATTTTCTTAGTTGAAATGGTATTAAACCAACAAGTCCAGCAGTATGCATCAATAAATATTTGAAAAACGATTTAAAGTTTTTTGAAGACAAATATATTAAATTTTTTTAATTATTACTATTATGTATATATATAATAGTATATATATATATATATATATATATGTATTTAATTATAATAGTGTATATATATATATATATATATATATATATATATATATATATATATATTTATATATGTATATATTAATTGTAAACTGTACAAAACTATGGAAAAAAGTTATACAAATTTATAAATTTAATAAGAAAGTACAAGATAAATTAATAAAAAAAACAGTACTGAAGGTAATTAATAGAGTTATAGTAATAAAGGCAAAAACTTTGTTAATAAATAACGTTTAATGCTATATAAAGTCCATAAAAAAATCTAGTATAAAGTTTCTAATGTGCATGATTATTTTTGTGTACATAGTTGCTTTATGGGAATCAATTGTAATCTCAGAAATTTTATACAGGTTTAATATTATTTCGATATTCCCACTCCTAACTGTACAGGCTACCTTATGATAATATTGGATCTAGATAAAATTTCCTACATACTTTTACTTAATGTTGGCTAACAGTAACTCCTCCCATATCTTACATGTATCTGTAATAATTACGATTGAATAAAGACTTAATTCATATTGTTAAACTTTTTATAGTACGTATATCTATTATAATTGTGAATGCATCTCTTTCTTCAAAAAGAGGATTCAGTATTTCTCTCTCAATCTTTTTAGATCATATAAAGTCAAATCAGTCTTTTGTTGCCATACACATCGTATAATGCATAGCAAAACTTATCTTATATATATATATGAGAATAACATTTTGACACACAGACGACAAGAAATCATACTCAAACAAACAACTTACAAGGTCAACAGTTTGGTTTTGGTATAAAATTCACTCTGTCCTTATTTACTAAAATAGTCCCGAGTACAAGGAGTTCTGTACGGTACGTAAAAAAGTACATCAGACCGTGTAAACGCCATTCAAACATATTTTGTCTGTTTATTCGTGTTTTAATTATCTGGCGTTGTAGCAAGTTAGCGGATGTACGGTTGATTATAGTTTCTCTGCGACTCTTAGGAAGTTAAGTGTAAAGGAAACTTATTGCGTAACTTGGTCCACCGTCAGGTTTATGTCTTTTCATCATTACCTGTCAGAATAGAAAAACGCTTCTAGAAGAACACTGGGTAAAATAACTATGCATGTGATGTATAACATTAATAATAAAAGAACACAGCTCACGATTCTGATACGGATCGTCGACTACGATAATATTCCCCTCATGCGTTAACAACATCAATTTGGGGACTACTGTGACGAAGATTATTATAGTACCTTATAACTAGAAGTATACTCGTTATTTTATTTTCAAACATTCGCAATTACGTGACACTTGTATTTCTCCCTCTAAAAGATTAAATTTAAATATATTTTCTAAAGAAATCAGTTATATGCTTAGCAACTCGAAGAAAGTGGCCAGAAGTGTAGATAGGAATTAAACAGATATGCTGGTGAAATGAAGAGTGCCATGTGTCTCAGATTGGAATATGAGTATTGGTAATGGATCTATAGGAGCAAACCGACTGTTAATGAGCAGGCGTGGACAATCTTCCACTGATTATGGCTTCATGTTCGATGTAACATTGCTTTTGTATACTATTCTACCGAGTGTTTGATTTTAAAGAAAGCTAAATCCTATAGATGGGCACCATAAAATAAATCATTCCTGCATATGTATAAATTTATTTTCAACCCATAGATGATTTTTCAACACATAACTTGTTAATAATATATTACTTAAATAAGATATATTGCTATCTCACATATTAAATACCACACGGTCGTACAATCTTTATACAAGTATTTATTTACAGCTTTTTGTAAACAATCTTTAAATACGACTGAAATAAATAAAAAATATGTCTGAGTAACTCACGAAGACGGTGTGAAACTACACTGTTCAATTAAAATACAAGGTCTTTAGTAATTGTAGCCTGTACCTAAAAATTCTTGAATTATTGGGGTTATAATAGATTACTCCCTGACCTCTGTAAGTTGTTCCCCGGATCAAGCAACGTTTATCACTAGTACGAACTGTCTTCATCATATCTTGGACTCTGGCATGTACCATTCTATGACAGAAAAATTGGTCACCATAAAACTGGTTGTACTTGTTCAGAAACTGAAGCAATCTCGCTAAGAATAGGTTTTCAAGTAGGTTTTGCTATGGTTGGCAAAATTGAGACTGGTTGGTTGTATGTGGAGAAAGAATCAACATTTTTAATTGGCTCAATTTTGAGAGTTTTAGAATAGGGGAAAACTCCTCAGCTGAATGATAAATTTACTAATTGGGTTAATTATCTTACGTAGCATTATTATAATGCATTATATAGATGGGTAATATCTTACGTATCTTAATTATCTTACTTTAAGCGTTGCTTTAAAAGCCAAATAAACATTAAATTTAGATCGTTTGATTTTTTGGCTGGCAGCTGCTGAATTATTCTAATCACTTCATCCTCACCAACCGGTATCAGAGCCATTCAGCTTGTCGGAGATTGGATCCGCTTAGGGTTTTTTTGCGGGATGGGAAACGTGGATCTTGCTCACAAGCAACATACGCGAAATCTGTTAAAACCATTTTAATCTCCACCGGATCTTTTACAAGTCCATTCCCTATTTTATGAAAGTGTATTCCTAACATTTTAGAAGAAAAAATATTTTTAATTAACATATGCGTTCGCAGCGCTAATCACTAATCTGTAATTTTTTTATAGTTTAGAAAAAATAATGTAAACTCGACATTACCAGTAGATTTATGATCTCTGTAAAAAACTTCAATTTTTTTGAAAACCAACATTATTAGCGATCCACTTGTTGCTATTACATTTTCTTATTAATATAACACAGTACATATTTCAATAATACAAAATCAAACATCATATGACAAAATGGTTTTCTCAAATTTCAGTTTAGTTGGAAAAGGCTCCTTTAGGTACGTATCAATCCTTATCCGTGTTGTTTGGGTTGGGGTATAAGAAATGTATTATTGTTTAAAGGACTTAAATACTTTTTCAGTTCATCAGCGCAGGCTACAATACTGATCTTAGCAATACGTATAAAAGGGGAAATACTTACTTCGTACTTTAATTCCGCAGGAGTTGGCCCAATCTGGGTTTCTGCAGGTCAAACTGCCCTAGGAAAGGGTCAGGGTGGGTTCGATAAAGTGCCGCAAAAAATTAAAAATATTCTTCTAAGCCATAGAAACAATTTTAGACAAAAAAAGTTCTTTAGCTCACTCAGGCTGATAATCTCTATGATGTATCGGATCTTTACTGGATATATGTACTACTTCTCTACTGGAGTCTTCATGTGGCAAAATCGTTCTAAAATCAAATGATCGCGGCTGTTGTTGCTAAAATCCTTTTTTGTCTTTGTACACTCTAAATGATAAATCTGAATCTACACAAGGCAGTCTACCACATATTTGTCTTCGAGACATCCATATTGTTTCTAGTAGAGTTGTACACAAGCTAGACGTCTCCTCATCCATACTTGTAAGTAATTAATAATCGAAATCGTTTCGTAAAAGAATTTTAACCTGCGTTATGTCAAATTCAGATCCAACTGCTCAGGTCTTGAATCGCTTCGCTATCTCATTTTGTTATTAATATAACACAGTACATATTTCAATAATACAAAATCAAACATCATATGACAAAATGGTTTTCTCAAATTTCAGTTTTAATTGGAAAAGGCTCCTTTATGTATGTATCAATCCTTATCCGTGTTGTTTGGGTTGGGGTATAAGAAATTTATTATTGTTTAAAGGACTTAAATACTTTTTCAGTTCATCATCGCAGGCTACAATACTGATCTTATCAATACGTATAAAAGGGGAAATACTTACTTCATATTTTAATTCCGCAGGAGTTGGCACAATCTGGGCTTCTGCAGGTCAAACTGCCCTAGGAAAGTGTCAGGTGGTGGGTTCGATAAAGTGCCGCAAAAAATTAAAAATATTCTTCTAAGCCTGTAGAAACAATTTTAGACAAAAAAAAAGCTCTTTAGCTCACTCAGGCTGATGGTCTCTTTGGTGTATCGAATCTTCACTGAAGATATGTACTACTTCTCTACTGGAGTCTTCATGTGGCAAAATCGTTCTGAAATCATATGATCGCGGCTGTTGTTGTTGAAATCCGCTTTCGTCTTCGTACTCTCTAAATCACGATTCTGACTCTACACAGGGAAGTCTACCACATATTTGTCTTCGGGACATCCATATTGTTTCTATTGGAGTTGGTACAGGAGCTAGATATCATCTCAACCATTCTTGTAAGTGGTTTGTAATCGAAATCGTTTCGTAAAAGAATTTGACCCCGCGCTATGTCAAATTCAGATCCATCTGCTCACGTCTGAAATCGCTTCACCATCTTTATTTCTTTTTAATATAACACAGTACATATTTCAATAATACAAAATCAAACATCATATGACAAAATAGATTTCTCAAATTTCAGTTTTGATGGAAAAGGCTCCTTTATGTATGTACCAATCCTTATCTGTGTTGATTGGTTTGGGGTGTAATACAGTTATTATTGTTTGAAGCAGTTTATTACCTTTTCTGCCCATCATCGTAGGCTACAATACTGATCTTATCAATACGTATAAAAGGGAAAACACTTATTTCGTAATTTATTTCCGCAGGATTTGGCCCAATTTGGGCTTCTGCAGGTCAAACAGCCCGAAGAAAGGGTCAGGGTGGGTTGGTTAAAGTGCCCGAAAAAAATTAAAAAATTCTTCTAAGCTGTAGAAACAATTTTAGACAAAAAAGTTCTTTAGCTCACTCAGGCTGATGGTCTCCTTGGTGTATCGAATCTTCACTGAATATATGTACACTTCTCTACTGGGGTCTTCATGTGGCAAAATCGTTCTGAAATTATATGATCGCGGCTGTTGTTGTTGAAATCCGCTTTCGTCTTCGTACTCTCTAAATCTCGATTCTGACTCTACACAGGGAAGTCTACCACATATTTGTCTTCGGGACATCCATATTGTTTCTATTGGAGTTGGTACAGGAGCTAGATGTCATCTCAACCATTCTTGTAAGTGTTTTGTAATCGAAATCGTTTCGTAAATGAATTTGACCCTGTGTTATGTCAAATTCAGATCCAACTGCTCAGGTCTAGAGTCCCTTCGCTATCTCTTTTTCTTATTAATATAACACAGTACATATTTCAATAATACAAAATCAAACATCATATGACAAAATGGTTTTCTCAAATTTCAGTTTTATTGCAAAAGGCTCCTTTATGTATGTATCAATCCTTATCCGTGTTGTTTGGGTTGAGGTATAATAAATTTATTATTGTTTGAAGGATTTAAATACTTTTTCTGCCCATCATCGCAGGCTACAATACTAATCTTATCAATACGTATAAAGGGGAAATACTTACTTCGTATTTTACTTCCGCAGGAATTGGCCCAATCTGGGCTTCTGCAGGTCAAACTGCCCTACGAAAGTGTCAGGGTGGGTTGGGTAAAGTGCCGTAAAAAATTAAAAATATTCTTCTAAGCTGTAGAAACAATTTTAGACAAAAAAAGCTCTTTAGCTCACTCAGGCTAATGGTGTCTTTGGTGTATCGAATCTTCACTGAAGATATGTACTACTTCTCTACTGGAGTCTTCATGTGGCAAAATCGTTCTGAAATCATATGATCACGGCTGTAGTTGCTGAAATCCTTTTTTGTCTTTGTAATCTCTAAATGACGAATCTGACTCAACACAGGGAAGTCTACCACATATTTGTCTCCGAGACATCCATATTGTTTCTAGTAGAGTTGTACACAAGCTAGACGTCTCCTCATCCATACTTGTAAGTAATTAATAATCGAAATCGTTTCGTAAAAGAATTTTAACCTGCGTTATGTCAAATTCAGATCCAACTGCTCAGGTCTTGAATCGCTTCGCTATCTCATTTTGTTATTAATATAATACAGTACATATTTCAGTAATACAAAATCAAACATCATATGACAAAATGGTTTTCTCAAATTTCAGTTTTATTGCAAAAGGGCTCCTTTATGTACGTATCATTCCTTATCCGTGTTGTTTGGGTTGGGGTATAAGAAATTTGTTATTGTTTGAAGGACTTAAATACTTTTTCAGTTCATCATCGCAGGCTACAATACTGATCTTATCAATACGTATAAAAGGGGAAATACTTACTTCGTATTTTGCTTCCGCAGGAGTTGGCCCAATCTGGGCTTCTGCAGGTCAAACTGCCCTAGGAAAGTGTCAGGGTGGGTTGGGTAAAGTGCCGTAAAAAATTAAAAATATTCTTCTAAGCTGTAGAAACAATTTTAGACAAAAAAAGCTCTTTAGCTCACTCAGGCTAATGGTGTCTTTGGTGTATCGAATCTTCACTGAAGATATGTACTACTTCTCTACTGGAGTCTTCATGTGGCAAAATCGTTCTGAAATCATATGATCACGGCTGTTGTTGCTGAAATCCTTTTTCGTCTTTTTACTCTCTAAATGACGAATCTGACTCTACACAGGGAAGTCTACCACATATTTGTCTTCGAGACATCCATATTGTTTCTATTGGAGTTGGTACAGGAGCTAGATGTCATCTAAACCATTCTTGTAAGTGATTTGTAATCGAAATCGTTTCGTAAAAGAATTTGACCCTGCGCTATGTCAAATTCAGATCCATCTGCTCACGTCTGAAATCGCTTCACCATCTTTATTTCTTATTAATATAACACAGTACATATTTCAATAATACAAAATCAAACATCATATGACAAAATAGATTTCTCAAATTTCAGTTTTGATGGAAAAGGCTCCTTTATGTATGTACCAATCCTTATCTGTGTTGATTGGTTTGGGGTGTAATACAGTTATTATTGTTTGAAGCAGTTTATTACTTTTTCTGCCCATCATCGTAGGCTACAATACTGATCTTATCAATACGTATAAAAGGGAAAACACTTACTTCGTATTTTATTTCCGCAGGAGTTGGCCCAATCTGGGCTTCTGCAGGTCAAACTGCCCTAGGAAAGTGTCAGGGTGGGTTGGGTAAAGTGCCGTAAAAAATTAAAAATATTCTTCTAAGCTGTAGAAACAATTTTAGACAAAAAAGTTCTTTAGCTCACTCAGGCTGATGGTCTCTTTGGTGTATCGAATCTTCACTGAATATATGTACTACTTCTCTACTGGGAGTCTTCATGTGGCAAAATCGTTCTGAAATTATATGATCGCGGCTGTTGTTGCTGAAATCCTTTTTTGTCTTTGTACTCTCTAAATGACGAATCTGACTCTACACAGGGAAGTCTACCACATATTTGTCTCCGAGACATCCATATTGTTTCTAGTAGAGTTGGTACACAAGCTAGACGTCTCCTCATCCATACTTGTAAGTAATTAATAATCGAAATCGTTTCGTAAAAGAATTTTAACCTGCGTTATGTCAAATTCAGATCCAACTGCTCAGGTCTTGAATCGCTTCGCTATCTCATTTTGTTATTAATATAATACAGTACATATTTCAATAATACAAAATCAAACATCATATGACAAAATGGTTTTCTCAAATTTCAGTTTTATTGCAAAAGGCTCCTTTATGTACGTATCAATCCTTATCCGTGTTGTTTGGGTTGGGGTATAATAAATTTATTATTGTTTGAAGGACTTAAATACTTTTTCTGCCCATCATCGCAGGCTACAATACTAATCTTATCAATACGTATAAAAGGGGAAATACTTACTTCGTATTTTACTTCCGCAGGAATTGGCCCAATCTGGGCTTCTGCAGGTCAAACTGCCCTAGGAAAGTGTCAGGGTGGGTTGGGTAAAGTGCCGTAAAAAATTAAAAATATTCTTCTAAGCTGTAGAAACAATTTTAGACAAAAAAAGCTCTTTAGCTCACTCAGGCTAATGGTGTCTTTGGTGTATCGAATCTTCACTGAAGATATGTACTACTTCTCTACTGGAGTCTTCATGTGGCAAAATCGTTCTGAAATCATATGATCACGGCTGTAGTTGCTGAAATCCTTTTTTGTCTTTGTACTCTCTAAATGACGAATCTGACTCAACACAGGGAAGTCTACCACATATTTGTCTCCGAGACATCCATATTGTTTCTAGTAGAGTTGTACACAAGCTAGACGTCTCCTCATCCATACTTGTAAGTAATTAATAATCGAAATCGTTTCGTAAAAGAATTTTAACCTGCGTTATGTCAAATTCAGATCCAACTGCTCAGGTCTTGAATCGCTTCGCTATCTCATTTTGTTATTAATATAATACAGTACATATTTCAGTAATACAAAATCAAACATCATATGACAAAATGGTTTTCTCAAATTTCAGTTTTATTGCAAAGGCTCCTTTATGTACGTATCAATCCTTATCCGTGTTGTTTGGGTTGGGGTATAAGAAATTTGTTATTGTTTGAAGGACTTAAATAATTTTTCAGTTCATCATCGCAGGCTACAATACTGATCTTATCAATACGTATAAAGGGAAATACTTACTTCGTATTTTAATTCCGCAGGAGTTGGCCCAATCTGGGCTTCTGCAGGTCAAACTGCCCTAGGAAAGTGTCAGGGTGGGTTGGGTAAAGTGCCGTAAAAAATTAAAAATATTCTTCTAAGCTGTAGAAACAATTTTAGACAAAAAAAGCTCTTTAGCTCACTCAGGCTAATGGTGTCTTTGGTGTATCGAATCTTTACTGAAGATATGTACTACTTCTCTACTGGAGTCTTCATGTGGCAAAATCGTTCTGAAATCATATGATCGAGACTGTAGTTGCTGAAATCCTTTTTTGTCTTTGTAATCTCTAAATGACGAATCTGACTCTACACAGGGAAGTCTACCACATATTTGTCTTCGAGACATCCATATTGTTTCTATTGGAGTTGGTACAGGAGCTAAATGTCATCTAAACCATACTTGTAAGTGATTTGTAATCGAAATCGTTTCGTAAAAGAATTTGACCCTGCGCTATGTCAAATTCAGATCCATCTGCTCACGTCTGAAATCGCTTCACCATCTTTATTTCTTATTAATATAACACAGTACATATTTCAATAATACAAAATCAAACATCATATGACAAAATAGATTTCTCAAATTTCAGTTTTGATGGAAAAGGCTCCTTTATGTATGTACCAATCCTTATCTGTGTTGATTGGTTTGGGGTGTAATACAGTTATTATTGTTTGAAGCAGTTTATTACTTTTTCTGCCCATCATCGTAGGCTACAATACTGATCTTATCAATACGTATAAAAGGGAAAACACTTATTTCGTATTTTATTTCCGCAGGAGTTGGCCCAATTTGGGCTTCTGCAGGTCAAACAGCCCGAAGAAAGGGTCAGGATGGGTTGGTTAAAGTGCCCGTAAAAAATTTTAAAAATTCTTCTAAGCTGTAGAAACAATTTTAGACAAAAAAGTTCTTTAGCTCACTCAGGCTCATGGTCTCTTTGGTGTATCGAATCTTCACTGAATATATGTACTACTTCTCTACTGGAGTCTTCATGTGGCAAAATCGTTCTGAAATCATATGATCACGGCTGTAGTTGCTGAAATCCTTTTTTGTCTTTGTAATCTCTAAATGACGAATCTGACTCAACACAGGGAAGTCTACCACATATTTGTCTCCGAGACATCCATATTGTTTCTAGTAGAGTTGTACACAAGCTAGACGTCTCCTCATCCATACTTGTAAGTAATTAATAATCGAAATCGTTTCGTAAAAGAATTTTAACCTGCGTTATGTCAAATTCAGATCCAACTGCTCAGGTCTTGAATCGCTTCGCTATCTCATTTTGTTATTAATATAATACAGTACATATTTCAATAATACAAAATCAAACATCATATGACAAAATGGTTTTCTCAAATTTCAGTTTTATTGCAAAGGCTCCTTTATGTACGTATCATTCCTTATCCGTGTTGTTTGGGTTGGGGTATAAGAAATTTGTTATTGTTTGAAGGACTTAAATACTTTTTCTGCCCATCATCGCAGGCTACAATACTAATCTTATCAATACGTATAAAGGGGAAATACTTACTTCGTATTTTACTTCCGCAGGAATTGGCCCAATCTGGGCTTCTGCAGGTCAAACTGCCCTAGGAAAGTGTCAGGGTGGGTTGGGTAAAGTGCCGTAAAAAATTAAAAATATTCTTCTAAGCTGTAGAAACAATTTTAGACAAAAAAAGCTCTTTAGCTCACTCAGGCTAATGGTGTCTTTGGTGTATCGAATCTTCACTGAAGATATGTACTACTTCTCTACTGGAGTCTTCATGTGGCAAAATCGTTCTGAAATCATATGATCACGGCTGTAGTTGCTGAAATCCTTTTTTGTCTTTGTAATCTCTAAATGACGAATCTGACTCAACACAGGGAAGTCTACCACATATTTGTCTCCGAGACATCCATATTGTTTCTAGTAGAGTTGTACACAAGCTAGACGTCTCCTCATCCATACTTGTAAGTAATTAATAATCGAAATCGTTTCGTAAAAGAATTTTAACCTGCGTTATGTCAAATTCAGATCCAACTGCTCAGGTCTTGAATCGCTTCGCTATCTCATTTTGTTATTAATATAATACAGTACATATTTCAGTAATACAAAATCAAACATCATATGACAAAATGGTTTTCTCAAATTTCAGTTTTATTGCAAAGGGCTCCTTTATGTACGTATCATTCCTTATCCGTGTTGTTTGGGTTGGGGTATAAGAAATTTGTTATTGTTTGAAGGACTTAAATAATTTTTCTGCCCATCATCGCAGGCTACAATACTAATCTTATCAATACGTATAAAGGGGAAATACTTACTTCGTATTTTGCTTCCGCAGGAATTGGCCCAATCTGGGCTTCTGCAGGTCAAACTGCCCTAGGAAAGTGTCAGGGTGGGTTGGGTAAAGTGCCGTAAAAAATTAAAAATATTCTTCTAAGCTGTAGAAACAATTTTAGACAAAAAAAGCTCTTTAGCTCACTCAGGCTAATGGTGTCTTTGGTGTATCGAATCTTCACTGAAGATATGTACTACTTCTCTACTGGAGTCTTCATGTGGCAAAATCGTTCTGAAATCATATGATCACGGCTGTAGTTGCTGAAATCCTTTTTTGTCTTTGTAATCTCTAAATGACGAATCTGACTCAACACAGGGAAGTCTACCACATATTTGTCTCCGAGACATCCATATTGTTTCTAGTAGAGTTGTACACAAGCTAGACGTCTCCTCATCCATACTTGTAAGTAATTAATAATCGAAATCGTTTCGTAAAAGAATTTTAACCTGCGTTATGTCAAATTCAGATCCAACTGCTCAGGTCTTGAATCGCTTCGCTATCTCATTTTGTTATTAATATAATACAGTACATATTTCAGTAATACAAAATCAAACATCATATGACAAAATGGTTTTCTCAAATTTCAGTTTTATTGCAAAGGGCTCCTTTATGTACGTATCATTCCTTATCCGTGTTGTTTGGGTTGGGGTATAAGAAATTTGTTATTGTTTGAAGGACTTAAATAATTTTTCTGCCCATCATCGCAGGCTACAATACTAATCTTATCAATACGTATAAAGGGGAAATACTTACTTCGTATTTTGCTTCCGCAGGAATTGGCCCAATCTGGGCTTCTGCAGGTCAAACTGCCCTAGGAAAGTGTCAGGGTGGGTTGGGTAAAGTGCCGTAAAAAATTAAAAATATTCTTCTAAGCTGTAGAAACAATTTTAGACAAAAAAAGCTCTTTAGCTCACTCAGGCTAATGGTGTCTTTGGTGTATCGAATCTTCACTGAAGATATGTACTACTTCTCTACTGGAGTCTTCATGTGGCAAAATCGTTCTGAAATCATATGATCACGGCTGTAGTTGCTGAAATCCTTTTTTGTCTTTGTAATCTCTAAATGACGAATCTGACTCAACACAGGGAAGTCTACCACATATTTGTCTCCGAGACATCCATATTGTTTCTAGTAGAGTTGGTACAGGAGCTAAATGTCATCTCATCCATACTTGTAAGTGATTTGTAATCGAAATCGTTTCGTAAAAGAATTTGACCCTGCGCTATGTCAAATTCAGATCCAACTGCTCAGGTCTTGAAATCGCTTCGCTATCTCATTTTCTTATTAATATAACACAGTACATATTTCAATAATACAAAATCAAACATCATATGACAAAATAGATTTCTCAAATTTCAGTTTTTATGGAAAAGGCTCCTTTATGTATGTACCAATCCTTATCTGTGTTGATTGGGTTGGGGTATAATAAATTTATTATTGTTTGAAGCACTTTATTACTTTTTCTGCCCATCATCGCAGGCTACAATACTGATCTTATCAATACGTATAAAAGGGGAAAATACTTACTTCGTATTTTGCTTCCGCAGGAATTGGCCCAATCTGGGCTTCTGCAGGTCAAACTGCCCTAGGAAAGTGTCAGGGTGGGTTGGGTAAAGTGCCGTAAAAAATTAAAAATATTCTTCTAAGCTGTAGAAACAATTTTAGACAAAAAAAGCTCTTTAGCTCACTCAGGCTAATGGTGTCTTTGGTGTATCGAATCTTCACTGAAGATATGTACTACTTCTCTACTGGAGTCTTCATGTGGCAAAATCGTTCTGAAATCATATGATCACGGCTGTAGTTGCTGAAATCCTTTTTTGTCTTTGTAATCTCTAAATGACGAATCTGACTCAACACAGGGAAGTCTACCACATATTTGTCTCCGAGACATCCATATTGTTTCTAGTAGAGTTGTACACAAGCTAGACGTCTCCTCATCCATACTTGTAAGTAATTAATAATCGAAATCGTTTCGTAAAAGAATTTTAACCTGCGTTATGTCAAATTCAGATCCAACTGCTCAGGTCTTGAATCGCTTCGCTATCTCATTTTGTTATTAATATAATACAGTACATATTTCAGTAATACAAAATCAAACATCATATGACAAAATGGTTTTCTCAAATTTCAGTTTTATTGCAAAAGGCTCCTTTATGTACGTATCATTCCTTATCCGTGTTGTTTGGGTTGGGGTATAAGAAATTTGTTATTGTTTGAAGGACTTAAATAATTTTTCTGCCCATCATCGCAGGCTACAATACTAATCTTATCAATACGTATAAAGGGGAAATACTTACTTCGTATTTTGCTTCCGCAGGAATTGGCCCAATCTGGGCTTCTGCAGGTCAAACTGCCCTAGGAAAGTGTCAGGGTGGGTTGGGTAAAGTGCCGTAAAAAATTAAAAATATTCTTCTAAGCTGTAGAAACAATTTTAGACAAAAAAAGCTCTTTAGCTCACTCAGGCTAATGGTGTCTTTGGTGTATCGAATCTTCACTGAAGATATGTACTACTTCTCTACTGGAGTCTTCATGTGGCAAAATCGTTCTGAAATCATATGATCACGGCTGTAGTTGCTGAAATCCTTTTTTGTCTTTGTAATCTCTAAATGACGAATCTGACTCTACACAGGGAAGTCTACCACATATTTGTCTTCGGGACATCCATATTGTTTCTAGTGGAGTTGGTACAGGAGCTAGATGTCATCTCAACCATTCTTGTAAGTGATTTGTAATCGAAATCGTTTCGTAAAAGAATTTGACCCTGCGTTATGTCAAATTCAGATCCAACTGCTCAGGTCTAGAGTCGCTTCGCTATCTCTTTTTCTTATTAATATAACACAGTACATATTTCAATAATACAAAATCAAACATCATATGACAAAATGGTTTTCTCAAATTTCAGTTTTATTGGAAAAGGCTCCTTTATGTATGTATCAATCCTTATCCGTGTTGTTTGGGTTGAGGTATAATAAATTTATTATTGTTTGAAGGACTTAAATAGTTTTTCTGCCCATCATCGCAGGCTGCAATACTAATCTTATCAATACGTATAAAGGGGAAATACTTACTTTGTATTTTACTTCCGCAGGAAATGGCCCAATCTGGGCTTCTGCAGGTCAAACTGCCCTACGAAAGTGTCAGGGTGGGTTGGGTAAAGTGCCGTAAAAAATTAAAAATATTCTTCTAAGCTGTAGAAACAATTTTAGATAAAAAAAGTTCTTTAGCTCACTTAGGCTGATGGTCTCTTTGGTGTATCGAATCTTCACTGAATATATGTACTACTTCTCTACTGGGGTCTTTATGTGGCAAAATCGTTTTGAAATTATATGATCGCGGCTGTTGTTGCTGAAATCCTTTTTTGTCTTTGTACTCTCTAAATGACGAATCTGACTCAACACAGGGAAGTCTACCACATATTTGTCTCCGAGACATCCATATTGTTTCTAGTAGAGTTGTACACAAGCTAGACGTCTCCTCATCCATACTTGTAAGTAATTAATAATCGAAATCGTTTCGTAAAAGAATTTTAACCTGCGTTATGTCAAATTCAGATCCAACTGCTCAGGTCTTGAATCGCTTCGCTATCTCATTTTGTTATTAATATAATACAGTACATATTTCAATAATACAAAATCAAACATCATATGACAAAATGGTTTTCTCAAATTTCAGTTTTATTGCAAAAGGCTCCTTTAGGTACGTATCAATCCTTATTCGTGTTGTTTGGGTTGGGGTATAAGAAATTTATTATTGTTTGAAGGACTTAAATACTTTTTCAGTTCATCATCGCAGGCTACAATACTGATCTTATCAATACGTATAAAAGGGGAAATACTTACTTCATATTTTAATTCCGCAGGAGTTGGCCCAATCTGGGCTTCTGCAGGTCAAACTGCCCTAGGAAAGTGTCAGGGTGGGTTGGGTAAAGTGCCGTAAAAAAATTAAAAATATTATTCTAAGCTGTAGAAACAATTTTAGACAAAAAAAGCTCTTTGGCTCACTCAGGCTGATGGTATCTTTGGTGTATCGAATCTTCACTGAAGATATGTACTACTTCTCTACTGGAGTCTTCATGTGGCAAAATCGTTCTGAAATCATATGATCACGGCTGTTGTTGTTGAAATCCGCTTTTGTCTTTGTACTCTCTAAATGACGAATCTGACTCTACACAGGGAAGTCTACCACATATTTGTCTTCGAGACATCCATATTGTTTCTATTGGAGTTGGTACAGGAGCTAGATGTCATCTCAACCATTCTTGTAAGTGATTTGTAATCGAAATCGTTTCGTAAAAGAATTTGACCCTGCGTTATGTCAAATTCAGATCCAACTGCTCAGGTCTAGAGTCGCTTCGCTATCTCATTTTCTTATTAATATAACACAGTACATATTTCAATAATACAAAATCAAACATCATATTACAAAATGGTTTTCTCAAATTTCAGTTTTATTGGAAAAGGCTCCTTTATGTACGTATCAATCCTTATCCGTGTTGTTTGGGATGAGGTATAATAAATTTATTATTGTTTGAAGGACTTAAATACTTTTTCTGCCCATCATCGCAGGCTACAATACTGATCTTATCAATACGTATAAAGGGGAAATACTTACTTCGTATTTTACTTCCGCAGGAATTGGCCCAATCTGGGCTTCTGCAGGTCAAACTGCCCTAGGAAAGTGTCAGGGTGGGTTGGGTAAAGTGCCGTAAAAAATTAAAAATATTCTTCTAAGCTGTAGAAACAATTTTAGACAAAAAAAGCTCTTTAGCTCACTCAGGCTAATGGTGTCTTTGGTGTATCGAATCTTTACTGAAGATATGTACTACTTCTCTACTGGAGTCTTCATGTGGCAAAATCGTTCTGAAATCATATGATCACGGCTGTTGTTGTTGAAATCCGCTTTCGTCTTCGTACTCTCTTAATCACGATTCTGACTCTACACAGGGAAGTCTACCACATATTTGTCTTCGGGACATCCATATTGGTTCTATTGGAGTTGGTACAGGAGCTAGATGTCATCTCAACCATTCTTGTAAGTGATTTGTAATCGAAATCGTTTCGTAAAAGAATTTGACCCTGTGTTATGTCAAATTCATATCCAACTGCTCAGGTCTAGAGTCCCTTCGCTATCTCTTTTTCTTATTAACAACGGGACTCCTCACATCGAAAACTGAGAGATTATACAATAGCGCAATCTACAAAAGAAACAAAGAAATTTGTAACAATTTTAGATTGATTAACTACATTTAATAAAACCTAATAAAATTATAAAAATATTTATTTATAGATTTAAATAAATATCTAGTTGATGATACATAAATAAGCATATATATTATAACACATTTGGGTTGTTAAACGTACCCTAACAGTTCCGCCTTTTGAAGAAATAATAATATGTTTGAATTTTCGAAAGAAAACTTATTACACAATTAGCATCCTTACACAGTTTCATATTTAATTTTATATTTCATTTCGCAACGTTGTCACATAAATCATAGATTTGTTACCTATAAGTTTAAAAATATAGGTATATCGTATGGATTCCTATGTATTAATAAATGAAAAGTTACAAGAAAAATTTTACGTCATTTAAGATAAGGTATGCAAATATACAGTAAATGTTTAATGATAACTGTCTCTCAAACCTCCTGGGGCGAGGAATTTGAGTCCTGAAACAAAGTAAATCGTCAAAGGCGGAATGACAGCTACAGGCGAACACGTGTGAGAGAGAGACAGGAAATCACACTGGCTGTTCCATTACCTATTGTGACGTAACTTGACTAATTTGAAAGTTTGAGATGTACTAGTTGAATTACTCACTCTCTCACATCAGAATAAATATACCCAATTGTAATAATTTTCTATTTGTGTTAGTATGAAAAGCTCAGGTTTAAGTGTCTAATTTAAATATTTAAATTGATTGGTATCAAGGGCACAATTAACTAATTAGTAAATAGTGGACTTTTAAACACCAGTAATGGGTGATCGTTTTTAAAGCGAAATTAGAACAAGTTAAACCACCTATGTGGTAAATACTAATAATCCTTTTTTTAAATGTCTTTATATATTTTTAGCAAACATCTGTCTAAACTATCTCATTATATTGCGATTAATACGCATGCAGGGTACAATGAAATAATGTCCTCTAATTCATAATTTTTCATTAATAAAAAGGAATTCAAACCCTGCATGGATCATTGATACACTGTTTGAATTTAATATTTACTTCCGACATTCAAGTTTGGAACCATATTTAAAAATCTTTAAACATGAATTCCTATGATATAGCCATCTAATTAATAAATATTAGAAAAGTCACAAAATTAAAAATCAATTTATTTTGTCTCTGTAAAAATTACCAGCAAATTCTGTAAATAAATACGGAATTTAAATTTATGTTGTTACCATACCCAACAAGATTTTAAGTGTACCATGTCCATGCACCAATTCCAATCATTATTATTCACAAGTATGAATTCTTTGTCGTACAGAAAAGTCGCAAAATTTCAAATCAATTTATTTTGTCTCTGTAAAAATTACCAGCAAATTCTGTAAATAAATACGGAATTTAAATTTATGTTGTTACCATACCCAATAAGATTTTAAGTGTACCATGTCCATGCACCAATTCCAATCATTATTATTCACAAGTATGAATTCTTTGTCGTACATTATTAATTTGGGTTTTTTACAAAATATTTTTAACGTTAATCTTTTGTTGGTTTAATATGTAGAGCAATTATATTTTTTTCCACGTATGGACTGGACTTTTTAATTAAGTTTCTCTGTATTGGAAAACTAATAGGATCGCCTACCGACCTCCTATACGTACATAAAAGTATTGATAATGATCAGTTTTACAAGCTATGAAAGTAATTTGTTTATGTCTAGGAAACATATTTTTAATTCAAAAATGTTCAACGGCTTTTCCAAAATAATTTATTATAATTGTAGTTATTAAGATGTTTAGGCTAGTTGCTTAAAATATATTTCACCTTCAAACTCTTATAATGGATTGATAGCGTTGAATAAATGTATGCTATTATAATTGTCTTCCCCAATATTGTATAGTTGTTCATAAGACAAAATGAGTAGTTGTTACAGACATGGACAATGCTGTACATGTATATATAGGTGTGTTTGTGAGTGTGTATTTTAATATTTTATTATATACAATGTTAATAGTTTCATTCGAATCATATTCGTTAGTGCTAATATAATAAATATTGATAATTTCACGCTTAATGACTCAAGTATTCCAGTTTTAGGAATTAAGCAAAATACATAGTTATTTCTCTATCAAAAAAGTGTCTTTCAAGCTTTATATCCTTTATTTTATCTCGGATTTCTCTGAATTGTTGTTCACTAGAGGTTGCAGTGACGCATAAGAACCGTTCTGTCGGAGCAATATATCAATACGGAACACAGAACTATAAGCTACGGATTACTGTGTCGAGCTGGTAATGTATATAATACACGGGGGTATTCCATGTGTTTAAACAGGAGGGCTGAACGCTTAGTCGCGTGTAACGCATACATCACTACTTACTGGTGGAATTTCAGTATGTTAATTTAAAATCACGAAAAAAATGTAAGCTTAAAAAAAACTAATATGCATGAGTATGTTTTAAAACTCTCTCAATGCAATACGTGTTATCCGATTTTCATTAAATCCAAAACAGCTGATCTTTATTACCAGAGCGTTAGAGAAGCCTATCACTCGAGGCTTAATTTAATTTCTGTCTACTCAACATCTAGAATTTGAACTAGTCTGTAAACTGCTACAGCCTTAGCAAAGCTTTCTATGTAACACGTTATGCAACGGCCATATTGTAATTCTCATACATAAATATTCTTTGAACTATTTAAAGAATTTTCGGGTAATAGAGGTTACAATAAATCTTCCCGAATAACTTCAATATTGTTAAATACATTAACAGTACTGCTAAACATTTACAACTACTGAGTTTTAAGATTTTAGATTAAAAAGTGTTATAAAAACACAGAGACATCGACAAAACATAAATGTGTTTAAAGTTCTTTTGAGAATTTTAGACATTCTCAAACACTCTGAACCATACAAATATTTCTTAAAATTTACGGTTTAAGTGACAATTAAAATATCTCAATTGCACTAATAAAATAATAAAAAATAACTATTGCATTAAAACATCTACAACAATTACAAACAAATAACTTATCTAAAATAGCCTAGGGCAAACATTTTAAAATATGACATACTTCAAGGTCACAACTAAACTCGAAAATTTATTTTCATTCACACGTATTCTCCATAAACAACACAGGTAAGTCGATTTTGTTGTAGGTAACCAAAGTAACTGAGACATGCATCACATTCCATTAATTAATTGGCTCCTTCAACCCCCTCCCCTTATAATACAAGGTAATCTACGACAAACCACGTGTCCATGTAACAGGCTTCGTTGAGATTGTATGCGAAATTTCAAACCTACAAATTGTTTCATTCGCTGTAGACAAAATCACAAATAGACTATCATGGACAAAAGACATTTATAAATCTCTCCTGCAGACAAAAGATAAGTTGCGTAAAGTGATATATAGGTTTTCAGTACACTCTGGTAAATTCTACGGTCAGACATGCATCATAATAGAACTCAGTATTGACTATACATTTTAGCCAAGTGACCTGGCCTATTAAAATTGAAACATAATTTTGAATTTTGTACAGTACCCATTTTAGTCTCTACATGTTGTGGATGTATGTTTTTCCTATTCATACATTTTCTAAATCAGTGAAACAAATAGAGTTGTTTTGAAAAGTCTAATCATTTGTATCTGAAGGCTTAATAGTTCTTTTTATTCAAGTTATCAAATGCTGTTAGCTTTATACACCAAAATATTCTGCTTATCTCTTTAACATTATAAATAAATTAATAAAGAGGCTCATTATTCGTTTGTGGTATAAATATTAGATTTAGCCTGATTCTTTCAAGTAGGCCTACATGGATACATGAAGCGACTATATTCCCTATGTAGATAGTTGGCATTTGGCATGACAGACTTACACTGTATTATTTTGGCTAATAGGCGACCTTCTTCATAACATGGTAACAAAGCTAATAGTTCATTTTCAGATAATCCGGTTTCACATTTATGTTTGAAAACATATTCAAACAGTTTATTAGCTGAATGATTACTCAACCATTTGTTACTGTGAATCTTTGCAAGTAACATTCTAGAGAGTTCTTTAACTGATTAAAAATATTTGAACGATACATTGTTTGACTTATACCAACATTATAAGCGTTATAAATATGTAGGTAGGTAGGTACTAAATTTCTTTACCACTTTCATAAAATCATTTAATCGAACTGAAATAGTCTAAAACTGGAATAGAAGCAAGAAATTGATAAATATTTCAATTAAGACTCCCAAGTAAAACTTAAGTCATATAGGATAAAAATAAACTTATTTCATACTTGTAAAAAAGAGTAGGAACTGTATCTTTACTTCACCACAAAACTATATTGAAGTAAATACATTTGCGAAGGAATGGTATAAAGGTAATCACGATAACATTGCGGTCATGCAGAATGTTGTATAAAAAGAAACTACTCTTTGCAAATGACTATTGGTTTATAGTATGATTGTTAACATAAATACATATGATAGTGGTATTTTATTATATTGCAACTAAGAGAAATTTATTTAAGTAAACTTAAGGAATAAAGCTAAAATTTATATTTTAAATTATGCCTCTTCACTCCTTATACTTGCCAAAAATAACCTTTTGCACTAGATAAGATAGCTATTTTTCTAATATTGTATAAATGTAATTACCGCTGAAATCATTCCTTTAAAAAATCTAGTCATCCTCTAAATGATATCTCTATTGTCATCCTCAATTTTAAAAATAAATCACCTAATACTGTTTCTGTATAACATTTAATTGTTATCTATTACAGAAATTCATAATAAAAGTATAAATCCCGCTATGGTTACACTTAACCTAAATTTCCACCCCCAGCCTCATAAGCTTCTGGACAGCAGCCAAACACTTTGCAGTCTCTGGTTACTTCACGGATAATTCGTTATCGGTATTTCCATTATACTCCACACTCCCTGCTAAGAGTTCAGTGAACCATGTTACCTAACTTTGTCTACTTACCATTGCCATCTACAGGACTTTGAGCTGTGGAATAGTTTAATACGCAGATTATGTTCTACCTCTAAACGGATTCAGGACATCAGTATGGACACACCGGATATTAAATTCAATACTAACTATTAGTAAGTGCTCTTTCAATGTCATATTAAAGAGTTTTGAATATTTAGTGTACATACTTTTAAAATAATAATAATCTTACTTTATTTGAATTATATTCTATACTTGTATTTATTGGTTTTGCCGTATTAGGTGAAACATCATGTGTATTAAAATTTGGTATGAATAATCTACTAGTAAAATATTATACTTACAAGGAACACCTTAATGCAGGCTATTTAGGCGGAGAATTAAATGAGCAAAAACCCTATATAATTTTTCTCATGCAATTCCAATGAATTTAACATATATATAAATAAATAAGGATGTTTTAAAGTAAAGTTTTGGCGCAATCGTGAATACAGGAAACACACGAACAGGAAACACACTCCTTCCGTGTTCCGATAACAGGAAGGAGTGTTACGAATTTTAAATGCTAAGTTCCTGAAACAATTTATCTTTGAAATAAATCGCAATCCCAAGACAACAAAGAAAGTAAATTATTACTTTAACGGGGACTTTGTAATGGTTTATCATTATTCAAATTATCTGGTCCTCGAAAAAAACTTTATTTAACTAATTTTAATATCTGAAAATAGTGCGAAGAAAGTTAAATATAGATGAACACATGTAATAATAATAATATGTATAAATAAGGTGTATACTCAAAGTTATGAATAAGTTTCTTTTATTGAAACCTATACAAAGTTTTATTATACTTCTAGCTTAAACTGCTATAAAGTTTATATTTCATAAAATAAAGCGTATATACTCGTATTTAGAACGTACTACAACCACGAGTTAACGAAAACCCGTGTGGGGATTTGTTAAAATTTAAACTTTACCTTTGTTTTGTGGAAGATTGATAAATTCCTCTTAACATTGCTACATATAAAATAAGTGAAGAATTAATATCCACCATAATTATGTTTAAATTTTCTAGTTCATATGCCAGAAACTATAAAACGTATTATTATGTCACACCACGTGCCCGCGTAGGTTTGTTTAACTGGTGAAATCATAGACTGGTAGGTTATATTCCTGTGCTTCCGAAGTGAGCTGAAGGCCCTTGATGCGTGCATGGCAATAGGCCGCCACATAGAAGAAGAAGAACAGGCTGTGCTGAGGATTTTATACAAATTTTCAAGTCTATAGCTCATTCTATTAGGATGCTATGTGATTGTACTTAGTTTATTTACTAATTTATTTATTGACTTTTGTGTGCGTTATTTTAAAATTTATAAATACCGTATTGTACTTAGTAAGATTAAATTATCACTGTAATTAAATTTCTTCAAACATAACTATTCTAAGAATATTAAATTTGAGTTGATTACTTTACTTTAAAATTCAAATCTATATACTTATTCAAATTACCATATATTACTTTCGAAACTTTTTTGTTGGAACTGGGGCCAGAAGAGCAAATAGTTCTATAGTTTTGTGTTTTTTTTTTTTAATTTCCGTTGTCCTCGAAATGGCAAATGTATCACACGTATATATTATGCAGCCATCAGACAACCGCTACCTGATTTATCAGACTCCAAAAATTAATTAAAATAGCCAAAGTTAGTTGTTTTTCGTGCAAGGCAATAATATGAATCTTTCAATAACTCTATTCGAGTTTGGCTATATTCTAAAAATAATGTAATGAATCAAACATAAAATTAAATACATAATAAACATATACAATAACTCTCAATCGGAACATTTCTTTCACACCCATAAATCTTTTTAGTTGTACGTACTACAAACTTGTTTAATTTGGCTTATTTCCAAATTTAAAATTTAAAATACTAAAAACGTGTCTTTTATAGTTTTGAAAATTAAATTAGTTCTGGTTATATTATATTTTGTATTTAATTCAGTTTTGGAAATGAACATATCAAACATGGAGCCAGCTGGTATTAGGCGTTTAACAATCCACCCCAAACCCTGTGAGAGTAACGAGCGAACATGTTTCACAGTGTTTCAACAACAAGTGTTACTTACTTATTTAAACTTTCTGTTCTGTTTTAACTTTATTTTTGTTCATTTTCTTTCAAATTAGGTACTATTATACATAATAGAAAAGTGAATTTAAATTAATGTCGCAATTCGTGTAAGAAGATATTTTTCGTGTATTTAGATTAATCGGTTAGAAGATTATTTAAAATTTATAATATGATTAAATACATAAAACATCTATTAGAAACATAAAATTAGATTATAGATCCATAATATTTTATTCCCTAGTGTACACATTTTTTTAAAGCCACCAGTAATTTCATTCAGGATGTGAGGTTTGATATCTTTCATGTATCTTGTAAATTACTGGTATGTAAGCTTACACTCCAAAGCTGGAATTAAATATAACAACTATTAAAAATAACTAGTAACCGAGTTTTGAAAGTTAAAGTGGTTTTCGCTTCAATGATTGTTAAAAAAGTGTTAACATCTATTTTTTCACACCCCCGTAAGATATATTTTCTGAAGTCAAGGCCCTTATAGCAGAATTTATACGCATCTTATAATCAAGAAAAATACAATTGGTTGAAAATAATAATCTTTACAGTATGCATATACAAATTATTGGAGGGAATGACTTATTTACAAATAAATAATTTCCTTAAGATACATGTAGTTTAGAATGATTATATATCTTCCACCCAGCATTTCAATATCTAGATTGCTTGATGCGTAAATATGCATAAAACTAACAGCCAACTGATCTTTAGACTTATATATAACAAAGTGAAAAAATGTCTTTAATGGCCATAATTTTTATATTTCATGCAATATTATTATGAAATTTTTAGTTTTGCTGTTTACTTAACTTGTTGTACAAAGAATAAGCACAACATATAGGACATTGCTAATAGTAAAAATCGTTGGTTCACATGAATATTATAATTTACTTTATAAAGCTATTTACGTATTGATTTTTGTGGTGATCTTAATATTGTTTAAATTCAAGAAATATGACTTGCAATATTTTAAACTACAACTAATGAATTTAATTTATAAGGTCTGGTTGGTTTGTATACATTGAAATGCTGATGTATTGTCTACAGTGATATATGGAATCGCTCTCGAAGCGGTCGTAGCACATTGTTCTTCTATCTGTTAACGGTTCAACAAACTCATTGTGAAACTATAAACAGGAACTGCTGTGACATAGGTATGACATTGATACAAATTTTGTTTCAATAACCATATCCAATTCTTTTTATTATTTAACTGTGGTAACTTAATTATTATATTCATAAGGCAGTGTACACTTGAATATTATCTTTATTACAGTTGTCGATCTAGACTAAACATCCTTTGGTTGGATTTATATAATTTAAATTAACAGTGTTCTAACGAAATAATATGCAGTGTAACCAATCGTAAACATGATTTGTATTTAAGGCAGGGTGAAAGCAGGGAGAGGAGAGAGTGAGAGTGTGTGTGTCAACGTTCAGGACCGTTAATGATCAGTAGTTAATCGTGAAGTAAGTTTACGTAATTTATAATAGAAAACTGTTTTGACCTTTGTGACCACTTTGCCTTTTGAATTTTTTTTTTAACTTATATACCATCTCTTACCAATTATAGTGAAAATTACAGTGTGTTAATAATCTATTTTTTACGTTTTATTATTTTGTTATGTTGATTCCAAACTATACATTTGATATATGATTTCAGTTTGTAAGAATTTAATTTGCAAGAAACCGTTTCATTTAAATTCATTGCACTACTTCTTCCACTCTCAATAATTAGACTGACAAAATTTTGTAGACCACGTTACTTTCTTTATGAAATCTGAAAATAACTTCTGTAAGCATACATATATTTATTACAAACAAAACCTTTATGTATTTTTTGTGCGCAATATATACATTTGTAAGTCAAATCGTGACAAGAGTTTATTTTTTCCGGAATCATGTACTTGTGCAGATTTGAAAATTGTATAACTACGTTTTGTTATGAATTTGTTTAATACTGGCTTGTTTCGTTCAATCGACTTTTCCATTTCAGTTATATAAGTTAAAAAGCTCGTGATTGTTTATTATTTATCTCTTTATTATTTTATTTGTTTACCTTATTTTCTCAACATCGTGTACCTTAAGTAATCCTTATGCTTTAATAATAAAATATTGCTATAACTCCTTTCACTACACAAAGAAACAAGATAAAGTTTAAGTCAGGATTTTCCAAATTCTAATCCTGCATACGTGTCTGTACCTCAATATAATCTCAAATGGTAGGACGTTTAAATAAATTTTCAATTAGGTTTTTGCTTTTTTCAACAAAAAATTAACTTAAGCTTTAAATGTTCTAATATTGTCACAGTTTTGTTCTAATATTGTCACAGTTTGTTCTAGTGTTCCCACACTCATAGTTACTGTTTGTTGTTGAAATATTTATAAAAGAGGCGTTTTACAGATATGCATTATCGTTACAAATTAAAATTCAAAAATAAATACAATATAAAAGGCTACACATATCGTATCATACGAAATGAAGATTATACGTACGTAGCGTTTATGTAGTACTCTATCATATAAGTACCCCAAAATGACTCGGCCTGGACATAAAACGCTCATCCAATGGGTTATTTACACATTAGCAGCAGTTTTTCATAGCGTCAGAGCATCTCCCTTTAAAATTTGTTAAATGCTACACCACATATAAACATATAGTTTGAATTTATTGAGACCTTTGCTTTTTGTCACAATAATTTATATACATACAAAGATATAAATAAACTAACGTCATAAAAAAGGGCTTTACTGGTCTGTGATACTTATAGTACCGTAGTAGCTTTTTGATTGATAAATCAGGAGAATATTTACGTGCAAAGGTCCTTAATGTATATTACAGTCTATTTCCATGCATAATAATCTAATTACGGTTTAAGTAATTTTTGGATCCAATGCAGCTTTTGCACTGTTTCTCCAATAAGAAAAAATATTTACGCTAAATAGTTTTCTTCGGCCAAAAAGTGACTATTTATGGCTATACTTATAGCCATTTTAATATCAATGCAGTTTTGAGATATTTCCAGTACAATAGCAGCGTTTACATTGTTGACCCGACTTTTTGAGCATAATAAACAAATGCTCCGATTCCACCCCTTATCTGGAAGTAGAAAAACAAATATATATATATATATTTCTCGTGAGGGTCACAAACCCATTTCAACAAGAACCGGTAGTTTAGTGTCATAAAAACGTTTTATTGCCCGGTTGAGGTTATAAGGCATATGTAAAATTTCATTGTCATAGGACATCGGGAAGTCCTAACTTCAGCTTCAATTCACATTTTTACTCAGCGTAGCATACTTATGGATTGTGGAGTTTACACAAAACTGGAAAAAAATTGATGTGCAGTAATAAAACATTACGTTTCCCAAATAACTTCTCTGAGACACATCCATATTCTCGACAGGGCAGTAAAAGTTTCAGTCCACAACCTTGTAACTGACCCTGTATTCCTAGCATGACTTCATCCATTCGACTGACTTTACATCAGTCCTCGAAATTTATCTTTTATAGTAAAAGAGCATGAGTTACTGAGACCACGGCCTGCGAATAATGCTAGATTAATGTTTTTAACAGTTATTTTTAATGTATTGGAGACGTATATTTCTTCAAAGCATTTTTCAGTGAGCAATATATTACTAATGTAATAAATGTAACTTCAAATGTTTACTAAACACTATTTTTAAATATACCCTATATTTCTCTTAAGAATTTGATTATTTATATTTAAAAATTAGTTTTGTATAATTTACTAATAACTAATTCAAATCATTTATCAGGCAAACCCCTGGAGTTGTCAGTAACACAAACCTGCGATGTACGATCATAAACTACCTACAGAATACTTACGGAATTGTACCTCTGTTGGATCTCCACTTGCTTTCTTACCACAAAAGTATGGCGAACTTTCTTTTTTAGAATTGTCACATGAGAAAATAACTTTTGTTTTCACGCAAACTAATAAAAGCATTTAAAATTTATTATAATTTAATGTAATTTAATGTAGCCTATAATGTTATTAGTCTTCCTGGTACGTTTCCGTAAACTGCTATTGTTTATAAAGCTATAAAAGGTGCTCGTAATAAAGCCTTACGGTCTTCAGAAAATGTAAGGAAGACAGATCAGTGTGTTATTGTTCAGCTAGTGGTTTAGTCATACATAAAATTACCGTGTCTAGTTTTATGAGATAAATATTATTAATATATATTATATATAATCTTGTGATTTAATGCACTATTGTGACATAGCCAAAAAATCTTTCAGTCTGCTTGTATATAGTATTAGCTCCGTATATTCTGGCTGACTAAAGATTAATCTCAAAAGTAAATGCTCTTTATTTAAAATGTGAGTAAAAGAAATAAAACACTGATAAAATCAAAGAATGCAGAAGAAACTGGTTTTTACGATTAATTTTTATTTGGTAGATATTGGAGGAATAGATATCATATGTCTTATGCTTTGTCCAGGATTAATACTGGACACTTTTTGGGCAGAGTCCCATAGATAAGAATTACACTATCCTAAAAATCCAAAAAACGACATAGATTTCGTGTTTTGATATTAAGGGAAAGAAATTATTTTGATCCAACCCACAAAGTCCCCATTGTGACTTTCGGAGTTACAAAATATTAATTATTAATAAAGGCAAGCTCAGCAGTAAGCAATTCACAAGAAATTTGTCCAGATTGAAACAATATAAATCAAGTAAAGCATATATTTTCCAAACACTTAGACATCTTATAACCTTTTGACTTTTGAGGTAACCCCAACATCTCCAACAATCGCCCTGCGCAGTAAAACTAAACTTATGACTCTAACTCTATTTTACTATTTACTTCAATGTCTAAATATTTTTGTTTAGAGATGTTTAACATCCTGACATCATTGATTTGCAGGTTGCAATGAATAAAGCTTCTTCTGTAATTACAAATTTGGTAAAACCTTTTAAATTCGTTGTAGTCCATTTAGCGTATTAAGTGATCTACAGGGCGTAGTATTTAGGTATTAAAATTAAATTTATTCGTAGTAAGTCATGGGTAAAAATATTAGGTAGTTTAAAAATAGGCACAACTTCCTACAGCGTACCCAGCCTTCAAAATACATATTCCATCAGAATATACACAGAAAATATACAAGTATCTGGAAAATTTAACTACTCCTAAAATTATTAAACAGCACAAATGTCCATATTGATTTACATATTAGATTCTCTAAATGTTCATGTTGACTTAAAAATTTATTCTTTACTCTTAAAAGTTAGGAGCACGGACTTGCAAAAATTAACAATTATGAGTGTCGCTAATGTAGGGAAATGTGATAATGCCTTAAATTGAATATTCAGGGTGGCTTTTCAGAGGATAACATGTAGAAGCACTTTGTGGTAATTTAATCTTGTTATAAACTTTCAGAAATATTTGAGTAGAGATGTTTTGTTCTTGCCTCCGCATTGTGGTTGTCAAATCTTAACTTATAACATGGAATACTGTGGCGTCTGCGGAAATAGCATCACGGAATATTACAGTTATTAAAGTAACGATTACATTATGAACTAAACTATGATCGGATTTTCATGTATATTACAAAATAGTGTTAGTCCATGTAATACAGTTTGACATTAAATATCTCATCTTCTAAAGAGTGAATATACATTATCATTATATTATTTTGGTACGTAATTATTAAAAATAATTTACATTCTTTGAAAATACATATTAGAAAACATGGAATTCTAGGAATATAAACAAGAACTTTATGTGAATTAGTAAAATATTGATTCATTCGTAAATCTTGTAACTGTTCAACCATTGCAATAAGAAATTAAATTAAAAAATAAGTTTCTTAAAATAAATCATTTAACGCCTTGGGTTCATTTATTTTATTCTCATTTATTTTACCATTTGTGTATAGCAACAACATTCAGCGTAACGTTCCTCTATATATTTTACGTATACCATGCATCAAAATAATTTTGTTTGAATATTTAAAAATGTAATTTGTTGTTCCTTGCTAAACGTATATATGCATTAATATATACCTACTCACTTGTTGTTGTCAAAACAAGATAGTCGTTGATTGACTGCAACCATAAAACGGAAGAAGGAAAAGTGATTTTTTCAAAATTGAGAGGAATATCAGTTAAATATATAAAGGTTGTATTTACATTTAATTTCGAATAACCGGAACTTTAGTTTGAATTGTTCGCAAATTTACTGATCCAGGGATTTGCGATTGGTTTTTCCTTACATCGCATTTCGCAAAATAAACTAATCTTTTAATTAACTGAGTGTTCCTTAAATCTTATCGTTGTTTTAATTATTGTAGTAGGCATTATTAGGTCTATTTCTTCAGTTAACCTGATATATTTATGAATGCTGTATTTGAAATGTATCATGTGTCATACTGTAAGAAGTCATATTGTAAGAAGTATTTCATCTGTTGTAATAAATTTTCCGATATGTAATTTTAATCGGCATAGAAACTATCACTCATCAGGCAGTTATAATTTCTGTTTTATAACAGAGGGATGATGGAGGTGTAAAAATACATATTTTTGTGTCTGTCTGTAAATCTGGATATCTAGAAAATGAAATTAGTTATAAGGTTGACATATTGCATACAACATCAGTAGAGACTGTTACGCAATACGCTGTAGCGTACTCCTACCTTGTCGTTTCGGTTACTAGTTTGAAATGTATAGTGGGAGACATACCGAAACATATCTTTGAACTAGCAGCTCGAGTTTTTTGTAAATTTATATAAATAATACTAGACAAACATACAATAAAACATTTTATAAAAAGAAGGAAGTCTTCATTGAAATATATGTATTATAGATAAATGTAAGATCTGGGAAAAGTAGCTACCAGGCAACCTTAAACAAAAGTCTATAACAAGTTTATCTAGGTCTAATTCTATCATCAAGTATGATAGCTTGTGTTTATTTATTATTTTATTGTATTATACTCTTATCAAGTATGTCAGGTTACTTTCAACTTCCCTATAAACTACTGTCAGCCCTCGTCTTCACAAAACCTTTAATCACTCACTCCTTGTCTGCACCGCACTGTAATTCCTTGTGTCTCTTATAAGAAAAGAGCCAGATTTGCCTTCTCAACTTTTCAATCACTCTTTCCCTTTCTGCACCTCACTGCAATTCCTTATGTCCCTAATTTAAAAGAGCCACACTTATCTTCTCAACTTTTCAATCACTCCTTATCTGTCTGCTACTTATTTCTATAAAACATTGTGTAACAGTGGATAATAACTCTACAAATGGCTCACGTTAAAAAAATAACGTCTATAAAAACATTAAAACTTGTTTTATATTGGTTCTTAGATTTCCCTATGGCTTAAAAGTAATTATTATATTAATTTTGTTTTAAAAACTATTCTATCCACACTGACCGGAAAATTTATACATTTATAAACTCTTGTCGGTTTATTATAATACTCAGAGCAAAAAAATTATGCCTGCAATATAAATGTCGTGAGTTTTTTTTTTTATTTAAAATTAATTAATTTTGAGGCGCTCCTAAAACAATACCAAAACTACATCAAATAAAATTATTGTACAATAAATATGAAGACAGCTGTGCACAATAAATGGTCCTGGCTGGTGAAATTTATACCTAGGTATGTCATGAATTTGCTAAGACACATTAAATGAGTATAAAATTAAAAGTATACTGTTGTATATACTTTTCAATACTTAAACAATTAAATCAGTTTATTTTCTTGAAATTATATAATATATCTTACTTTTTTTTATTTATGGTTATATGTAGAAAGTTGGTAGGAATTTAAAAACACTCGGACAACCAAATATTTACCAAATATTCTCTTAAATCTGTAAATTGAGTTACGCGATTAAAAGAAAGTATAATCTTCGAAACCCAACCCAAATTAAATTGATTTACGTGCAGTACTGACGAGATATCCAACAACTATCCACCAATCACCTGATTACCTATCGATACATCTTATACACAAAGCATTCCATGAATGCAATATAGACATATGAACTACTTTTTTCTGGTGTTTCACATTCTACTCTTATTATATTTAACTGGTTTCAGCTGGGTACACATTTTCCAGTATGTATTTCTGAAATACTTAATTGAATATTGTTAAGTATTATTACGTAAATAACTTGTTTTTTTATTGCCTAATATGAAAAGGCTACTTTTATTGAACAATAATTATGTATATATTTTTTTGGAATTTATGCTCTATATTTGCTTTTATTTACTAAACTGTATATACTGCATTAATTCTATATCTCTTTCTGCGGCCTAGCGCCTACAATACCATTCCTTACTGGATTAAAATATTCACGTACAGTGACAGACCAATGAACCATTGTTTCCCGAATCAGCTGTTTACTGTAAACTCACCAACCAATCACAACGGTTGACTTATCAATTGCCCACCTTGCAAGCGTAGGCACGCTTGCTCGTTATACTCTCGGTCCCGCCTGGGGCACTTATGTACTCTCTAGCCACTGCTGACCATACTTACTCTCTCCCCCATGTGTTACTCTCTCACTTAAAATATTAGTTTATTTCTATTTGTTGTACATTTACATTAACATTAAAGTCAGTGCTCTGGATTGGCAATCTCTACCAGAACGTCTCTGCTCCCGGACACCCGCGTCTACCGTGCTCTACAGGACTGGCCACATTGTTATGAACTATTCGTTTGCGGTCGTATTGTGCGTGAGTGAATCCGTGAAGGACATCTTCCGTCTTCACGCCTGCCTACAAGACTGCTGCAGCCTATTTCCACACTTACTGATCACAACCTGGCCCTCAACAACAGCAGACTACGGTTAGGTACCTCTCATGAAAACAAAGGTAACTGTTTATTTAATTTCTAAACTTTATTTGAATATGCACTGTTTATAAACTCATTATGTGTAACCTGGTGAACTCTTGTTAAAATCAGTGTGTTCGGCGTCTTCACTGCCTAGTGTGAAGTGGTCCTTCTTAATCGAGCCTCTAAAATATTATTTCACGGTTCTCATAACCAAAATCCATTCTTTTCATGGTCCTTAGCGAGCCGGATAATAAGAAATTTAGTCCATTGGTGAATATCAGTGCAATCTCAACTCTTATAAGCTATATAAAGTGCATATTTCAAAGTGTGGTTTCAGGTTCTTTCAAGATTGCAAAGTCCGTGCATATCGATTTTCCAGTCCCCTCTCCAGTCATATCAGCTTGATCATATCAGCTGTGACGTCTGATCATATCAGCTGTGGTGCTCTGTCGACTGCATTGTTTTGTTGACAAACAAGCTTTCAGACTGTTACAGCACAGGTGAACTGATTACTGTGTTTAATGGTTACCGCTTCTCAATACTTGTTGGTTATCAGCCCTACTTGTAATACTCATTATTCTAAGTAGGTTAAATATAAACAACCTTGGTTATTGACACTTTACCTTGAGCAGGACTCTATACGTACGAGCACCCTTATTGCAAAATTAAATGTTTATTTTGTCAACACTATATTCTAGTCTCAGCTTAAAAAGAAAAAAAGCTACTTACTGCTCACAATTGTTTATTATAATTTCTATTTGAACATTGCTCACGCATATGTATGCATGGTTTATGGTTACTGTCACAACACTACCATACTTTACCACTGACAGTTTACATGTAGTACGTGGGCATAATGTTTCCAGAGCCTCTGCTACATTATAGCTGAATTTAGCTCAACAATAAACTTAATTGTTGTTTATTATTTAATAACAACTTGTCTTGTTTACGTTTTTCCATAATAACAGTGTATTTTATTTTCTCGAAACAAAACTATACTATAGGCCTATACGAGCCTACTCTACTTATTGCTTTATTATTGAGTTTTTACCTCAAAAAACTAAACAATATTTTTTAAATTGTTTTTCATTATATTATATTGTATAGATACTTCTTATTTCTTGGGGAAAATACTTCAGAGGAAAATAATTTAGTTTCTATTTTTATCACTGTCTCAATTCAAGAGGACAATATTTTGTTTACTTTTCACCTTTGAAGTTTTACCCAAATTGATTAATTTTATACAAACACTTTCAACATGGCGATGTCTCTTAAAGTGGCCAATGCAAAGCGAGAACACCTCTTTTCTCAGATACAAAGTATCTATGATTTAACAAAGAAGACTTCCGATCCAAATATACTTCAGCAGTTGCTTGTCAGAGCTAAATCTATTCAGAGACTTAGACAGGAATTTTCAGCAATATTAGACTTGTGCCACGAGTTGGAATTAAAAGTAGATTCCGACTATACACCTAACTATTCCGCATTAGCGAGCGTGGACGAGTTAGTTGATTACGTTTCTGCTAACGTGCTTATGATTGAGACCAAGAGACAAGCTAAAGCTAATAAAAGCGAAACTATTCCGCCTGCCTCCCCTCAAGTCAACGTCCGGCTACCGAAATTGGAATTAAAAACTTTCGACGGAGCTGCCTTGGACTTCTGTACGTTCATCAACGTTTATGAACAAGCCGTACACAACAATGCGCACTTAAGCGATGTAATGAAATTTCAATATCTCTTGAGCGTGCTTTCAGGCGAACCACTCTCTCTGATAAAGTCGCTAAATATAACTGAGCAAAATTATGCTATCGCTTATCAGCTGCTGAAGGATCGCTACCATAATACTAGGCCGTCTACTTACACTACATTTAAATCAAATACTAGACCTTCCTGTCATCTCCAGCACATCTGTGAAGAATATCCGTGCTTTCCTTAATCTTTTTCACGAACATACGCAATCAATTAAAGCGTTAAACAATGACATCACTAGTAACAACCCACTTCTCTCAGCCTTGTTATTACGCAAGATTGATAATCGGATGGTCACACGCCTAGAACAGTTTCGAAAAAAGGAAGAGCTTCTTACTTTGCCCTCGGTTGAAACAAATAATTGAGTTTCTCAACCTGGAATGCAGCCACATTGAGGACAGTAGTCTACATGACAATATTGTGGACCCCAAGAACGCTTCAAGTTCTTATTTTGGGTCAGAACCCAGATTTGATAAGCCCAAATCGTCTCTTAAAAACGTGAGCTTGTTAGCGGCTTCCTCTCCACCCTCCTCGGCCTATAAACAAGGCCCATCATGTTTTTATTGCCATCAGAGCGGTCATAAAATTTATGGCTGTCCCAGCTTCGGCCAAAAGACACCTCAAGAACGGCACGGGATTATTAAACAGCACAAACCGCTGTTCTTCTTGTTTGGGGACGCACAGATTAAGTGAATGTCAGTCTAAATTCACGTGTCGAACATGTCGTGGTCGTCATCATACCTTGCTACACTTCACTGATCGGCCAACTAGGTCCAGTGTTAGTACGTCGGACCACGTTCGTCCCGTTGTGGAGAACGGCCGTGACGGCGGCCGGCTGCAACACCTACACCTGCTGTCCGCCCTCCGCCTGCGACCACAGCGCTCTCACCTCCTAGCCCGGCCGAACACACCACACTACACGCTCATGGCACACTGCATCAAGACCTCGCCCCTAGTACCACGGTTCTTCTGGGTACTTCTCTTGTCAAGCTCACCGCCTCTAACGGACAAGCTTATGTCTTTCGTGCCTTAATTGATTCAGGAAGCATGCTCAATTTTATTAGCGAGAAAGCCTCCCAACTGTTGGGTACACAGCGCCGTCCGGCCATTATTAATGTCGCCGGCCTTTCTCAAACCTCTGCTCACACACGCGGATTTTTAACTCTGGCCGTGGAAACTCTTGCTGGCCACCCAGTTGCCGCCCCGCACTCGTTCCACATATTGCCACAAATCACTGTAGACCTCCCACGAGTGCAAATATCTCAGGAGGTCATGAATAAGGTTAAAAATATTATACTGGCTGATCCAACCTTCCACTTCCCTGGTGGCATTGACGTGCTTATTGGTGGAGCGTTATTTCCACATATTCTTACTCACGAGACCTACTCTCTTGGTCTCAATTTACCTCACGCCCTGGGCACCTGTTTTGGTTTCGTGCTGATGGGACGGCTCCCTGCACACCACTGACGCAGTCTGTCTCTACTATGGCTGTCTCTCTTCTCTCGACTGCTGAGGTGGACTTCCACGCCTCTCTGCAGCGTTTCTGGATACAAGAGGAACTGCCTGCTCCCAGTAAAAGGTCTGCAGAGGAAACTCAATGCGATGAATATTTTTTCTACCACGCACTCCAGGGACCGTGAGGGTCGATATATGGTCCTCCTCCCTTTCAAGAACACCAGTACTCATCTGGGAAGTTCCAAAGTTCATGCTGAAAGTAGACTCTATTCACTCGAGCGCAAGCTCCACGCTCCCACTAATGTGGAGTATTATAATTTATATTCTGATTTTATACATGAATATCTCTCTAGGCCATATGCAGGGCTGCCCTACTCCTGACTTAAGCACTCCCCACTACTTTCTGCCACACCACGGTGTTTTTAAAGGCACAAAGTAGCACCACCAAACTACGCGTCGTTTTTGACGCCAGTGCCAAAACCAGTTCCGGACTCTCTCTCAACGACACTCTGTTGACTGGACCTAAACTACAAAATAATATTTGTGACATTCTTCTGCGCTTCCGCCTTCAGAAAGTAGTGTTCTCTTGTGACATCAGACAGATGTACCGCCAAATCAAGGTGCATCCTGACGATCAACATTTCCAACTGATCTTATGGCGTGATCACCCCACCGACTTGATGTCCACGTTCAAGCTCACGACAGTTACTTACGGCCTGAATTGTTCACCCTACTTGGCCATCAGAACGCTACATCAATTGGCAGAAGACGAAGGTCACCGCTACCCCCATGCTGCTGAGATTCTCAAGCACCAGAGCTACGTCGACGACCTGATCTGCGGAGCTGAGACTGAAGAACTCGCCGCTGCACTTCAAGATCAACTCATGAAACTCCTTCGGCTCGGTGGCTTTGAGCTCCGGAAGTGGGTCTCGAACTCTCCGAGACTTCTGCAACACCTTCCTGAAGATCATCGGGAAATCCCAGTTTTTCTGCAACCCTCTCAGGAGCCTCATTTCTCTATTTTGGGCCTTAAATGGACCCCTCTGACTGACACTTTTATGTTTAATTTTAATTTTTCTTGTGAAAACCCCACTAAGCGTAAAGTTTTAAGTCTCATTTCTCAAGTCTATGACCCCTGTGGTTTTTTGGCGCCTTGTATAATGCTCGCAAAAAATATCATGCAACTCGTATGGATTTCTGGCATAGATTGGGATGATCCGCTCCCTCCAGAAATATACCAAAAATGGCACGCCTTTTTATTTGAACTTAAGCACGTTGCTACTATTACAATTCCTCGTGCTATCCCCTACTCTGCTGCTACTCACTGGGACTTGCACGGTTTCTCTGACGCCTCAGAACTAGGGCTATGCTGCTGTAGTCTACATCCGCTCTACCACCAATGACACGGTGCACGTAAGCCAAGTTATGGCTAAAACTCGCGTCGCTCCTCTCAAAAGAGTGACGCTGCCCCGACTGGAGCTATGCGCAGCTCATCTCCTGGCCCAACTTGTGAAATATTGTGTTACTCAATTAGCTCCCACCGCAAGTTTGGTTCTATTGTTTGCTGGTGCGACTCTACTGTGACCCTCGCGTGGATCAAAACACCTTCCTATCGCCTCAAAACCTATGTGGCTAATCGTGTGGCGCAAACTCAAGAGCTTGTGGCTGTGGAGTGCTGGCGCTACATACCCAGTGCTTCCAATCCTGCTGACTGCGCCTCCCGTGGGATCCTTCCCTCTCAATTGGTGGATCATCCCCTTTGGTGGCATGGACCCGACTGGTCCATGGTCTCCCCTCCTCGGCCTGGCCAGATACTGATTCCAGCCTGGACTCGGTCTCTCTGGAGGAGCTAGGGGAGCTGAAGCATTCCACTCCTTTCATTGCCTTGGCCACAGCACCGCCTACGTGGGACCTCCTTATCCAGTACTCTTCCTGGAGGAAACTGTTGCACGTGATGGCCAACGTCTTGCGTTTTATCCACAACTGTCGTTCACCAAACCGCCACTTCGGACCTCTCTCCAAGACAGAACGGGACTCCGCCCAGCTGCGAATTTTCAAGACCGTGCAAGAGGAAGCTTTCACTGAAGATCTGGCTCTACTGCGAGACCGAAAGACGTGTTCTACCAGACTTCAACGCCTCGCCCCATTCCAGGGTCCGGATGGACTTCTCCGCGACGGCGGCAGACTGCGCCACGCTGACCTCCCGCCGAACATGTCTCACCCGTGCATCCTGCCCAAGAAGCACCCTGTCGTGGACCTCCTCATTGACCATGTCCATGTCAAACATCTCCACGCTGGCGCGCAGCTTACTCTCTCTCTGCTCTCCCAGCAAGTCTGGATCCTCTCTGCACGCAGCGTGGTGAGATCTCGCATTTTTAGATGCCTCACATGTTTTAAGAATTGGCCTAAAAATAACGCCCCTCTCATGGGCGACCTCCCCAAAGCTCGCATTACTCCAGCCCGAGCTTTTCTCTCCACCGGCATGGACTATGGTGGCCCCTTTTCGCTCAAGCTCCATAATTTACGCTCTGTCCGCATTATTAAGGCCTATATTTGTATTTTTGTTTGTATGGTTACGAAGGCCGTTCACATTGAGGTGGGTGACGGAACCTGTCCACCGAATCTTTCCTTGGTGCTCTCACTCGCTTCGTTTCTCGTCGTGGCCCTGGACACTTCTTGATCGGCTCTCCTCTGGTTTCCGTGCCTGAAGAGAACTTGCTGGACATGCCCACAACCGCCTTTATTCACTGGCAGCTGGTTCAAGCGCTGCACCAACGTATCTGGAAGCGTTTGGCAGCGAGAATATCTCCAGACTCTTCAGCAGCGCCTCAAGTGGAGCACTCCTTCCCGCAAACCTCCAACCTGGAGACCTCGTCCTGGTGCATCAGGATACTCCCGCTCTCTCTTGGCCCCTTGCACGGGTCACTGATGTCACTCCAGGACAAGATGGTACAGTTCGAGTGGTACATCTCAAGACCTCAAGTGGAACTCTCACTCGTCCAGCAGTGAAGGTGTTTCTCTTACCTCACCTCTACAATTAATTAACTGTCTCTCTACCACCGCCTATATTGCTCTTTCTCTCATTGAATCCCAAGGTGATTCAAGGCGGCCGGTATGTTAAGTATTATTGCGTAAATAACTTGTTTTTTTATTGCCTAATATGAAAAGGCTACTTTTATTGAACAATAATTATGTATATATTTTTTGGGCAATTTATGCTCTATATTTGCCTTTATTTACTAAACTGTATATACTGCATTAATTCTATATCTCTTTCTGCGGCCTAGCGCCTACAATACCATTCCTTACTGGATTAAAATATTCACGTACAGTGACAGACCAATGAACCATTGTTTCCCGAATCAGCTGTTTACTGTAAACTCACCAACCAATCACAACGGTTGACTTATCAATTGCCCACCTTGCAAGCGTAGGCACGCTTGCTCGTTATACTCTCGGTCCCGCCTGGGGCACTTATGTACTCTCTAGCCACTGCTGACCATACTTACTCTCTCCCCCATGTGTTACTCTCTCACTTAAAATAATTAGTTTATTTCTATTTGTTGCACGTTTACATTAACATTAAAGTCAGTGCTCTGGATTGGCAATCTCTACCAGAACGTCTCTGCTCCCGGACACCCGCGTCTACCGTGCTCTACAGGACTGGCCACAGTGTTATGAACTATTCGTTTGCGGTCGTATTGTGCGTGAGGTGAATCCGTGAAGGACATCTTCCGTCTTCACGCCTGCCTACAAGACTGCTGCAGCCTATTTCCACACTTACTGATCACAACCTGGCCCTCAACAACAGCAGACTACGGTTAGGTACCTCTCATGAAAACAAAGGTAACTGTTTAATTTCTAAACTTTATTTGAATATGCACTGTTCATAAACTCAAATATGTTATATATCATTTAATATTATACATCAATGATTCAAAACCTGATACTATCTTCATAATAAATGAGCCAATTTTTTAGTTTATCACGGTTTATGTGGATTTTCAATCATCCAGGTCATTTCAAGTTCCAATAATCCGGATAAATGAGGTTGTACTATATCTATTTGCGCATATATTTCATACAGCATTAAAGACTAATTGTAAATGAAAAATAAGGTTTTAATTATATAAAACTAACATTCTTTCCTTATTATAATACTAATGTTCTAAACAACTATGTTTAAGTCGTTAGGCGCTATTATTACTCCCTCGGTTTGTATATAATATAACTTATACATATACTGTTTTATCATTTTCAACAATATATGAGGAATTAACTTAATGTGTTACACAGATATCTAGTTAGTGATAGATTTTATTCTATTATACTGTACCATGATTAATGTAGCTGACGAAATAATTGGTTGCTATGTACTAACTCAAGATCTCATAATAGATCAGCAGTAATGGATGTAATGGTGAAAATCCTATATAACATTATGGATCTTTAAAAATAACTCTACACGTGAAAGACATTATTTTTTTCAACTCATCAGAGTTATGGGGAGTATTTTTTCATTTCTTTAGGTTCAAACCCATAGTTTATGTGATATTTATTAATGTAGTGAATAAAACTGTTTTTAAATTTTATTTTATTTTTTAGCTCTTAATTTATTAAAATTCTTATAGAGACAAAATGTAAACTTCCACTTGGCGTAAATAAAGTTGATTGGCATTATTTCGGTAATGGTGAAAAAATACTTCAAAAGTAAATATTATTAAGTTTTTTTTGGCTTTTAAGTTTAAGTTGTTGTTGGGGGAAATCAATCGTACAGTATAAAATGTTTTGATTATAGACATTTTAAATTTTCAAAAAGAAAATACAACATAGTAAACATTTTGGTATATTAACCATGATTTTATGGGATTTAAAAGCTTGTGTCATTAAGTATTAAAATATATTCTGGCGTGGGTTTAATTTAATATGAGCTGCACTAAAAACAAAAAAGTACTTTGTAAAAATTTTAAACCACCATTTCTTAAACGAAAAGAGATCATTATTTTTTCTTCGCCAGAATGTGTAGGATGCAAATGCATTTAAAATTATGTACAAGATGGTGTACGTTTGCTGATGAAATGTTTTCAGATTCGAAACTTGGGATCCTCCTTTTTGGGACAGACCGTAATTTTACAGAGTTTAAAAAATTGTTTTATACAAAAAATATTTAGAGTGGAATTAGAAGGACATCTGTTTAAACTAGGTAGTTCTCTGCATTTAGCCGTTTAACCATTATACATTTGAGAAAGGTGGTCTGAAACGCTGTATAATATTAAAATGACTAGGAAATTGTCAAACTAACCCTTTGTTTATCTAGTTAATATTACTTTGGATTGTTTCTTAGGAAAATCTTTCTATATTCATGCCATCAGCTGATATTGCAGTAGAACATTACCTGTAAGTGTTAAGCCTGGCTGCGGGTGGTCTGAAATACGGCTGATAACAGAAGCTGGGCTTGACAACAAAGCCGCAGAGACTAGGCTGCTCCTTTTTATCGTTCATTCTAAACCTCCAGACAGTTTAATCACTAGATTACTTTTTGTATAGTACATAATAGTGCTATATTACAACATTCATTATGTAATTCCATTTCATTTATCCTACAAAAACACTAATAGGACGATTGGACATATTCAAAACCAGGATGTTCATTGCAAAAATAAAAACCTTTATTGGCAAAGTTAGAAGTTAATTAGTATTTTCTAATATTGAACAAAAGACTATGAAGTTCGATCTTAATATCAATTAAACCCTACCAATAGGTAACCAATAGGAAACACTGCACGCTTCACAGTTCAATACCACGTCACCATTGTTCGTGTTTTCCCTGTGTATATAAGCACAAGAAAGTTGGTAATTTTACTAATGAGGTTTAATACGTATAGAATTCTTAATTAAAGTTACTTATAGAGGGATGAATAGTCACTATAAAAATAAACAAAAGTTAGTGTATTCACATTCAAGAAACATTTTATATTTTTCTACTTGTAGTTTTCTTCCAGTTTACAGTACGTTAAATTACAGTTATGTTTTTGCTGGGTAGAGACATATTTATGCCTTTCTGGAAATTTAGAAAATTTTGTTTATAATACGATAAATATTTTCACAGAGATATGTGGCACAAGATCTTGTAAATATGTATTATGTAATAATAAATCTGACTAAAATTTAAAGACACATATTTTCAGATATATTGAAAATAAATACAGTAGTTATTTATCACGCTTAATTAATCACCTATTCAATCATCTCTTTATTATTTATCTGGGCTCCATTGTTTCTATAATAATTTACATTAAACCGCTTAAGGTTAATATTCTTGTTTTTGTTATGTTTCGTAATCTGTATTTTTGTTTTAAACATTCCATTGATTTATTGTTATTAATAAAAAGAAATGCATGGAAGATTTATTTCATGTAGTTTCATACTCAATACGAAGACAAAAAAATTTAAATTGAAATGAAGTGACAGGTAAGAAGGAAGAAAAACTTGTTCTAGATTTTTAGGCTTTCTTTTGATTATTTTGAAGTGTTATGATCTGGAAATAATCCAGGACTCAAAATAGGTAAATTTGGTTTCTATGGATATTAACCGTTTTATAGTTAATAAAACTTTGTGGCTTATTTCAAAAAGGTGTATTTTAATGCAGCTTGTAATTAGGAGTCTCAAGGTACTGACAAGTTCTAATTACAGGATGTTGATAAAGACAATTATTAGATAAAGGCCTGTTTTTATTATGTTTACATTTTCAGTGAGGGGGGGGGTTAGGTTAAAGTAAAGTACGTAGGAATCAAAGCAGAAGATCTGAGATAGTCACTTCAATTTAGATTGCTAAACGGCGGTATATTTGAAACTTCATGATCAGCTGCAAACGTTTTCTCTCCTTGTGTTATCCACGTCTTTCTCACATATTTTCATTAGTAATGTTGGTTAAATTATCGCTGTGCACGTCCTGCGATTCGGAGTGTGCAGTGGCTGTCAGTGTCAGTAACTGCAACATTTTACAGTATACAGAGTGATTAAGTGGACTTCTAACGCGGCATGTTTTCACGATTTTGAATTTGTTTTTTAGATGTCATACAGCATCTTTAAAAAAGAATCCAAATCACTTGAAAATACTGCATTCCAAGAGGGTCTAGAATGATATTTATTTGGTATGGGGTTTGCAGGCGTTTTAACATATATACCTAGTAGAATCCCTTATGAATTAGCTTCGTGTTAAAATGAAGACGTGCTAGGATAGTAGCAGTGTGGCGTCCACTGCAGTAGACTAGTTAACTAAGATACATCTGTAGCTTTATTGTACGTTGTTTACACCTTCCCATGCATCACGAGTCTTGTATCGCCTTCGGAACTACTAGGGTGTAGAATAGTTTGGTCCACCGCAGTAAACTTGTTACTAAGATACATCTGTAGCTATATTATACGTGTAGTCTTGTATCGCCTTCGGAACTACTAGGGTAGTAGAAAGTTTGCGTCCACGCAGTAAACTTGTTAAACTAAGATACATCTGTAGCTATATTATACGTTGTTTACACCTTCCCATGCGACACGAGTCTTGTATCGCCTTCGGAACTACTGGGGTAGTAGGAAGTTGCGTCCACCGCAGTAAACTTGTTAAACTAAGATACATCTGTAGCTATATTATACGTTGTTTACACCTTCCCATGCGACACGAGTCTTTGTATCGCCTTCGGAACTACTAGGGTAGTAGAAAGTTGCGTCCATCGCAGTAAACTTGTTAAACTAAGATACATCTGTAGCTATATTATACGTTGTTTACACCTTCCCATGCGACACGAGTCTTGTATCGCCTTCGGAACTACTGGGGTAGTAGAAAGTTGCGTCCATCGCAGTAAACTTGTTAAACTAAGATACATCTGTAGCTATATTATTACGTTGTTTACACCTTCCCATGCGACACGAGTCTTGTATCGCCCTTCGGAACTACTAGGGTAGTAGGAGTTTGCGTCCATCGCAGTAAACTTGTTAAACTAAGATACATATGTAGCTATATTATACGTTGTTTACACCTTCCCATGCGACCACGAGTCTTGTATCGCCTTCGGAACTACTGGGGGTAGTAGGAGTTTGCGTCCATCGCAGTAAACTTGTTAAACTAAGATACATCTGTAGCTATATTATACGTTGTTTACACCTTCCCATGCGACACGAGTCTTGTATCGCCTTCGGAAACTACATAGGGGTAGTAGGAAGTTGCGTCCATCGCAGTAAACTTGTTAAACTAAGATACATCTGTAGCTATATTATACGTTGTTTACACCTTCCCATGCGACACGAGTCTTGTATCGCCTTCGGAAACTACTGGGGTAGTAGAAAGTTGCGTCCATCGCAGTAAACTTTGTTAAAACTAAGATACATCTGTAGCTATATTTATACGTTGTTTACACCTTCCCATGCGACACGAGTCTTGTATCGCCTTCGGAACTACTGGGGTAGTAGGAAGTTGCGTCCATCGCAGTAAACTTGTTAAACTAAGATACATCTGTAGCTATATTATACGTTGTTTACACCTTCCCATGCGACACGAGTCTTGTATCGCCTTCGGAACTACTGGGGGTAGTAGAAGTGTGCGTCCATCGCAGTAAATGTGTTATCTTGAGAGTAGCCACGCATAAACTTCAGTTTTATCAGAAAAATGTTATCGGAATAGATTTTAAAAATAAAACTAGTTTTAAAACTGTTTTTTGCGTATCTCCTGTAAAAAAAACTACATCCAGTAGTCATGTACGACTACTTATTTTTCCGATGCTAGTATTTTACAATATGATGTGATATTGCTTACTTTTTACCTTTTTGGGTCGAATGATAGTAATATTCTATGTTATGATTTAATTTTAATTCCCTTATAACAAATTGGTTAAACATTAATAAACAGGTCAAAGTGACCCACGGAACAAATGACGCTCTAGATAATTAATAACTAACTTCAGCTAAACAGCTGTTACCAATTATGATGAGTGGATCAACGCTACTTCTATTAGATCAGCAGTACCTTTGTTATCAGTTTGTCTCGAAACATATCATACAAATTAATGTCATAATATTTTTTCTTATACATTCGTATTTTTACTAAAAGGCTAAAACACTTATACTTATGTATTTTAATTGCGTATTTAAGTTAATTATAATTTTTTAATACTGTGAAAATCAATAGTTATTATTATAGTTATATGAAAGTTTTAAAATTAACACGTAACCTTGTATCTCATGGTTACCTGTGCTTTAGTCAAGCCTAGCACTAGTAGTGCTGGCAACTTGATTTCTGTCTATATGTCGGTCTGTCCGCACAAAATCTATAACGTTCCTATAGACCTATAGACTTTAAATTTTCCTGTGATAACCGTTGTACTCGCATGTGACAATATTATAAAAATCACAATCGCACACGTAGTATTTCTAAAAACTTGGTTCACACGATACAGTGAGAATTATTTTCTCTAATGCATTAGCTTGTTTCCGTGTTCTTAAGTTTCCTGTTCTGTGGTTTCATGACAGGGATTCCTATTACCTGTTAAAGTAGGATACTTGGAGTTTACGTGGTCGTCCAGGACATCCACTCCCAGCGCCTTACCTTTGCACTTTTCACACCCTTAAGTAACATCCTCCTCCACAGTTATTAGTATAAAGCTGATCTCGATGTTTTTTCTCTTGTGCTCTACAGTAAGCTCTGGACACTCACACAGCTTAGAAGCATTATTTATTATTTCACCTTTTTAAAGTAGCAGTTGTTTCTTTTTTAAGGATTATATTACTTTTCACATTACTTTCACCTTTCTCATTAAATAAATGCCAAGCAGACTTAAACAGGATGCTCATTTTATAAACGAAAATAGTTTAATCTCAGTAAATGCTTACTATTAATTTAGTATTCTAAGGGAAACCTTGGTAAGAGGCATACTTCAGACAGACACATTTTGTGAGTACCATACTTTTGGCCTTACATTTTGAATTTTTATACGAATGAAAGTTTCTGGATTATTTTATGCAGTTTACACATAATTGTTTTATACATATTTAAAACCAATTTTAGTAACATAAGGTTTGTAAAACTTTTTATTGTAAATGCTATCACGAGTTTCTTCTGATTTTTACAGTCATTATATATTAAAATTTTTATCACAGATCCCCACAAAATAAAGCTATTGAATTATAAATATACATGCTATGAAACTCACTACTGAAAAACGTAACAGTTACTTTTGTTCAGATACCTTAGTCTTACCAATATATCTAAGGTGTTGAATATTAAAATAGCAAGAAAATATATTACGAGAGAAGGATATGCAGAGCGGAGCCTCAGATGTGTTTTCTTTGACATCAATTTGTTACGATACTCTCAAAGAGTACGTCTGGAAGAAAATTTGTTGGATTGCAAACGGTTACACTCCCTCAATTTCTTAGCTGTAATATGCAAGCAGAAGTTTACAAATATATCTTGTACGAACATTAAAAGTGTATACTCAACTAGTCACGAATAATGTTCTGTTACCTAGAAGCGTAGTTTACAAAGGTATGTTGTACGAACATTCACAGTGTATACTGAACTAGTCGCGAATAATGTTCTGTTACCTAGAAGCGTAGTTTACAAAGGTATATTGTACGTACATTTCACAGTGTATACTGAACTAGTCGCGAATAATGTTCTGTTACCTAGAAGCGTAGTTTACAAAGGTATATTGTACGTATATTCACTGTGAATACTAAACTAGTTTTAGAATCATGTTATTTAACATGCAAGTGTAATTTACAAATATATACAGTAAGTAGATTGACGTTGAATGTTAACCTGGTCGAGGATCATCTTCTGTTACATACAACGCATTTATAAGAACGTACTTTATAAATATATCTCATACGTATATTCACAGTGCGTACTAAACTAGACGAGGATAAAAGCAACCGTAGTTTACCAAAATATATCTCGTATGTACTATTACAGTTCATACTAAACGCGTAAGTAGGAAGTTACAGAAATGGAAGTTTTCGTTAAAATTGTTTTCGTATGAATAAGTTTTTTGATAGTTAAAACAGTAGCTTATTTTTATATTTAAAATTGTATTCTTATGTCTTTTTTACTTCCGTAATAAATGCTTTAGGCTGCTCCTAAATGTTAGTGAAATACTTGTTAATTTTAAGTGAAATATTAAAATAGAAAAAATTTTTTAACAACAATTCTACTCATTTTCCGTTACCAAAATCCATTGTAAACGCATATACGTTTTCTATCATGACCTTTTAAGCAAAATGTAGAGTTGTGTTATATACTAGACTCAGGTTTTATAATATTTTCCATAATTTTAGTGACTCAAGATTCTCAAAACGTACAGTTTTATACATATTACAGTTGATACAGCATGGAACACAACAAGTAGAGCCTAGTACCTGCATAAAAAATCAATTGCATTAAATTTAAAAGGAGAAATAAACAGACGAAGAAAACAAGGTTCTTGGATCATAAGCATACCTTATATAAATAAATAATCTAAACTAATATAAAACATATTACGGGTAGTTGAGTTTTTGTATTTAATACTTTTAATACTGTATATTAACTTATCCGCTACGATCACCAACTTCAGGGGGGCATTTCAGCTGATGAAATATTTCATAATGATATATTTTAATCTCTTTGATTCTACAACTACTAATTTCTGGAATTTCTATAGCCAAAAAAATACCTGCTTATTATTGTAGAAAATTCTCGATACAAAATATTTGGTTCTGAAAAAAGTATTTACATTTATGTTTAGAAAGGGTAATTCTACCCATAATAAATTACTAAACTTGTTTTGCTTTTAAGATGTAACGAAAGTTAGTTTATTGTTTTATAAATTTGTGTTGTTTTTCGCTGCATGTTTAAAAGGAATTATTTGTAAATCAAAATTTGGTGTTATAATTTAATATTTGTAGTTATCTAATAATATAATAATTAATATTTGCATTTTTATTCGAATTAAAATTTTAACGTCATCTTTACACCTCTTTACTTTTACGTAATTTTCAGAACCGTCGCGCTTGTGATTTGGTTATATAAGACTTGTTTTTAATATTTTCTCTTGTTTTAATCCTTTAACTCAACGGGGATAACATTTAACGTGACATAAATCTGTATATTTCTGTGAAACATAATATATGAACAACTCATTGTGTCCATCCTTCTTATTTATATTTGATCATATGGTACTTATAATTAAAAGCTGAAATTATCAACGGTAAAAATGCTTTTTTTTCTGTAGCAAATTTATTTTTACCATCTGTAAAAAACCGCACATGTGGGTTCCTAACGTGGTTTCTAAGTGAAGGAAGTATTAAAAAATTTGGAACTATTTATATTATAAGTGGTGTTCAGCAAAGCAAGGCACGCGTAGCCTCCAGCAGATCCGCCACTATGTATGGAAATGTGTGATTGCATCATATGAATCCACCTGTTATTCTTTGTTTATTCACCATAGAAAATAGGTTACCTCTGTATGACACATTATGTCTACTTTGATAATATAATGTGTGAGTATGTTTTGTTAGAATGTGGTACACAACAAATAATACTTAGCACTTATTATAAGTATATAATTAATATATAGCACAATGTAAATAATATAATGGATATAAAGTTAAATACCAAACTGATATGTTTTTTTAAGGTACATATGGTAATTTTAAAATGTAAATAAATACATTAATAAAAAACACTTTTTGATATATATCTTTTTTTTTGTACAATTTACATTTCAAATTGTAAAGAATTCATCATCTGGTACTTTCAATTACTTTACATAGGATAAATGGACATACCACCTGACTCCCTGAAGCTCAAGGAGGTCTTGTGGTTGTATTGATTGACCTACTGAGTTACATGTAACTGCTCCAGAGAATTCTAGTTACGATTGTATTTAAGAGGATGAGAACTTAAACACATACCATACCAATAACAATGCACTTGAGACTTCTAAGTAAAATGCCAATCTCTTAAGAATAATTACTTTAGTAGTTAATATAACTCCTACAGTGGGCAATTAACACTTTTTAGATGAATTAAAATCTGTATCCAATCCATTATTTTCTTTGACCAGGTTTTGTTTAGTTGTAGTAACATGGTTTAGTTCTAAATTGTAACATGTTATTTTTTTAGCATACAAAATTAAATTTAAATTTAAAAATATTCATTAGTAAAATTGAAAAAAATTAGAACAGACAATTTTTTTAATATTACGAATAACGACTTGAGTTTTAGAATTATCATGAAAAGGAGCGAAATGATTATTTTACTGACGATGAGTCAGACGCTATCTGGCAGGTCCGTGCCCGCACGGATATCGCCGCTTCCCCTCCGATCACGGCGAGAGGAGAAGGCTTCCCCCACCTTCCGCGATCGCGCGAACCTATATAATGACGGCCGATTGAAGACACGGAGAGACAGCCAGTGACCGTGACACCGCCGACGACCGCTGCTCACACACTACTTCAACCCCTTCCCCCGACCCCCGCTCGCTGAACGACTACATCGCGACTCGACGCCCGCCGCCGATATCCAGCACCAGGTAAGGAACAACGACCCTGTTCCTTACTAAAGTGTTTTCTCTCCGCCATCAACAATTCTTCCAAATTTTTTTTTATGTGAAACAGAATTTCATATTTTATTTGTCATTTATGAAAATTAATCGATCTGAAATATATTAGTAATGTTTATAGATTTATTTTGATAAGATAATTGTTTGATTTTAAATATACTCTTAAAAATTTATTTGATATTTAAGGGTATCATTAAATTTAAATAGAATATATTTGATTTTCTCAATTCACTGAAACTTTAATTACTTTTTCAACTTGAATTACTAAAGTTATTCTTTTCTTCCAATTTAACTTATATTTAGAATTTCAATTACTCAGATTATTTTTTTGTCATTTCGACTAAATTTTAATTACTGTGTTAAAATTTTCCTTTCTAAATTTTTCAGATCTCGCATTTCTTTTCCTGGCGATCGATCTGACACCTCATCCCGAGTTTCCTTTACGGAACTTTCCTACCAATTATCTCCTACCCGGAAAAAAAATTATAACAGTCGGGACTCGCTTACCACTGCTTTCTTTCCGGCGATAGTACTGGCATCCTATACCCACGACTTCCTTTTATAAATACTTTCTTCCCACCGACCCCGTCCTCATAAACTAAATCTTATGTTCAAATCGACGTTAAATTTTTATATTAGGTATAAAGTTTTCTCGACCATCATTCTGTTGTCTGATTATTATCACATTTCTTGGCGAATCTCTAATCTACTCGGAAATATTTTTCTTTCTTATTGAAGTTCAATCTAATTTCATTTTATTAATTATTTATATCTTTGTAAGTGATTATCTTTATTTTTCTCCTTTATCTATTTTCGGGACTCGCAACCCTCTCTTTTTATTTTGCGAACGTCCTGACACCCTCAACCCCGATAACCTCCATCAAAATATTTATTTAACGATATTTTAGTTTATTTTTCTGGTGAACTGTGCAGATAGGGTGAGATGTTCAATTTTTTCTTTGATATTCATAGAGCCCTAACATTTTATAGCAATTTAGCTTAGTAGCCTTATTGCATGGTTTAAATCATTTTACCTTTATTCTTAGCTTGCATATGGTAGGGTAATTCTGCATGTGTGTTATAAGTGATTACTCTGTTTTTTTATTTTCCAAAATTATATGCCTGAGAAAGTAAACTTGATATTTTATTTTGGAGCTATACACTTGCCTACAGAATAAATACAGCTTAGTTATATTTTTATATTATAAATTCATCTAGCTTTTGCATCCCGTAGAAATATTTTTTGTTAATGGTTAGTGCTTGCTTTATGTATATAGTAGTTGCAACTGTGATATTGGTGCATGGCTAAATCTTTAATTTATAAGATTGTATATTTGCTATTGGTGTTATTTGAATATTGCTTTTGTTTGCCATTGCTATTTATATTTGCTTTGATTTTGTATTTTGCTTCTACTAACCATCATTATTTAACCGATTAATTATTCCAACCCCGGGCTCTTACAATAATTACTGTATACGACACTCCCCGACCAAGTTATCAGTGGAGACTACTCAGCTTACTTTGTAATTCCTCACTGACCGACATATTAATAAACAATACAGTTGTTTTCGAAAATCGAACTCGCTTGAACAATAACTTTCCTAGAACAAGAAATTTTATTTTTCTGAGCAAGATTATTTTTTTTATTTTTTTACGTCTTCAAAATTGTATTGGAGTTGACGTGATGAAGGAAGCCCACCCCCCCCCCCACCCCCCCCCCCCCCCACCCCCCCCCCCCCCCACCCCCCCCCCCCCCCACCCCCCCCCCCCCCCACCCCCCCCCCCCCCCACCCCCCCCATAAATCGCTTCGCCATCTTCTTTTCTAATTAATATAACACAGTACATATTTCAATAATACAAAATAAAACATCATATGACAAAATGGATTTCTCAAATTTCAGTTTTAATGGAAATGACTCCTTTATGTATGTATCAATCCTTATCCGTGTTGTTAGGGTTGGGGTATAAGAAATGTATTATTGTTTGAAGGACCCTAATACTTTTACTGCCCATCATCGCAGGCTACATTCTTCTAAGCTGTAGAAACAATTTTAGAGAAAAAAAGATCTTTAGCTCACTCAGGCTGATAGTCTCTTTTATGTATGGAATCTTTACTAAATACATGTACTACTTCTCTACTGGTCTCTTCATAAGGCAAAATCATTCTAAAATCTTATGATCACGGCTGTTGTTGCTGAAATCCTTTTTTGTCTTCGTACTCTCTGAAAGACAAATCTGACTACAAAAGGCAGTGTACCACATATTTGTCTTCGAGACATTCATATTGTTTCTATTGGAGTTGGTACAGGAGCTAGATGTCTCCTCAACCATACTTGTAAGTGATTAGTAATCGAAATGGTTTCGTAAATAATTTGAACCTGCGTATGTCTAATTCAGATCCAACTGCTCACGTCATGAATCCCTTCGAGATCTCCTTTTCCTATTAATATAACACATTACCTATTTCAATAATACAAAATCAAACATCATATGACAAACTGGATTTCTCAAATTTCACTTTTTATGTAAAAGGCTCCTTTATGTATGTATCAATCCTTATTTGTGTTGATTGGTTTGGGGTGTAATACAGTTATTAATGTTTGAAGGACTTAAATAGCTTTTCAGCCCATTATCGTAGGCTACAATACTGATCTTATCAATACGTATAAAAGGGAAAATACTTACTTCGTATTTTAATTCCGCTGGAGTTGGCCCAATCTGGGCTTCTGCAGGTCAAACTGCCCTAAGAAAGTGTCAGGGTGAGTTGGGTAAAGTGCCTGAAAATAATTAAAAAAATTCTTATAAGCTGTAGAAACTATTTTAGACAAAAAATTTCTTTAGCTCACTCAGGCTGATGGTCTCTTTTATGAATAGAGTCCTCACTAAATATATGTACTACTTCTCTACTGGACTCTTCATGTGGCAAAATCGTTCTGAAATCATATTATCACGGCTGTTGTTGTTAAAATAATTTTTTGTCCTCGTACTCTCTGAATGACGAATGTGACTCTTCACAAGGCAGTCTACCACATATTTGTCTTCGAGACATCCATATTGTTTATAGTAGACTGCTCCAACTGCTCACGTCTTGAATCGCTTCGCCATCTTCTTTTCTAATTAATATAACACAGTACATATTTCAATAATACAAAATAAAACATCATATGACAAAATGGATTTCTCAAATTTCAGTTTTAATGGAAATGACTCCTTTATGTATGTGTCAATCCTTATCCGTGTTGTTAGGGTTGGGGTATAAGAAATGTATTATTGTTTGAAGGACCCTAATACTTTTACTGCCCATCATCGCAGGCTACATTCTTCTAAGCTGTAGAAATAATTTTAGACAAAAAAAGTTCTTTAGCTCACTCAGGCTGATAGTCTCTTTTATGTATGGAATCTTTACTAAATATATGTACTACTTCTCTACTGGTCTCTTCATGTGGCAAAATCGTTCTAAAATCTTATAATCACGGCTGTTGTTGCTGAAATCCATTTTTGTCTTCGTACTCTCTGAATGACGAATCTGACTCTTCACAAGGCAGTCTACCACATATTTGTCTTCAAGACATCCATATTGTTTATAGTAGACTGCTCCAACTTCTCACGTCTTGAATCGCTTCGCCATCTTCTTTTCTAATTAATATAACACAGTACATATTTCAATATTACAAAATCAAACATCATATGACAAAATGGATTTCTCAAATTTCAGTTTTAATGGAAATGACTCCTTTATGTATGTATCAATCCTTATCCGTGTTGTTAGGGTTGGGGTATAAGAAATGTATTATTGTTTGAAGGACCCTAATACTTTTACTGCCCATCATCGCAGGCTACATTCTTCTAAGCTGTAGAAACAATTTTAGAGAAAAAAAGATCTTTAGCTCACTCAGGCTGATAGTCTCTTTTATGTATGGAATCTTTACTAAATACATGTACTACTTCTCTACTGGTCTCTTCATAAGGCAAAATCATTCTAAAATCTTATGATCACGGCTGTTGTTGCTGAAATCCATTTTTGTCTTCGTACTCTCTGAAAGACGAATCTGACTACAAAAGGCAGTGTACCACATATTTGTCTTCGAGACATTCATATTGTTTCTATTGGAGTTGGTACAGGAGCTAGATGTCTCCTCAACCATACTTGTAAGTGATTAGTAATCGAAATGGTTTCGTAAATAATTTGAACCTGCGTATGTCTAATTCAGATCCAACTGCTCACGTCATGAATCCCTTCGAGATCTCCTTTTCCTATTAATATAACACATTACCTATTTCAATAATACAAAATCAAACATCATATGACAAACTGGATTTCTCAAATTTCACTTTTTATGTAAAAGGCTCCTTTATGTATGTATCAATCCTTATTTGTGTTGATTGGTTTGGGGTGTAATACAGTTATTAATGTTTGAAGGACTTAAATAGCTTTTCAGCCCATTATCGTAGGCTACAATACTGATCTTATCAATACGTATAAAAGGGAAAATACTTACTTCGTATTTTAATTCCGCTGGAGTTGGCCCAATCTGGGCTTCTGCAGGTCAAACTGCCCTAAGAAAGTGTCAGGGTGAGTTGGGTAAAGTGCCTGAAAATAATTAAAAAAATTCTTATAAGCTGTAGAAACTATTTTAGACAAAAAATTTCTTTAGCTCACTCAGGCTGATGGTCTCTTTTATGAATAGAGTCCTCACTAAATATATGTACTACTTCTCTACTGGACTCTTCATGTGGCAAAATCGTTCTGAAATCATATTATCACGGCTGTTGTTGTTAAAATAATTTTTTGTCCTCGTACTCTCTGAATGACGAATGTGACTCTTCACAAGGCAGTCTACCACATATTTGTCTTCGAGACATCCATATTGTTTATAGTAGACTGCTCCAACTGCTCACGTCTTGAATCGCTTCGCCATCTTCTTTTCTAATTAATATAACACAGTACATATTTCAATAATACAAAATAAAACATCATATGACAAAATGGATTTCTCAAATTTCAGTTTTAATGGAAATGACTCCTTTATGTATGTATCAATCCTTATCCGTGTTGTTAGGGTTGGGGTATAAGAAATGTATTATTGTTTGAAGGACCCTAATACTTTTACTGCCCATCATCGCAGGCTACATTCTTCTAAGCTGTAGAAATAATTTTAGACAAAAAAAGATCTTTAGCTCACTCAGGCTGATAGTCTCTTTTATGTATGGAATCTTTACTAAATACATGTACTACTTCTCTACTGGTCTCTTCATGTGGCAAAATCATTCTAAAATCTTATGATCACGGCTGTTGTTGCTGAAATCCTTTTTTGTCTTCGTACTCTCTGAAAGACGAATCTGACTACAAAAGGCAGTGTACCACATATTTGTCTTCGAGACATCCATATTGTTTCTATTGGAGTTGGTACAGGAGCTAGATGTCTCCTCAACCATACTTGTAAGTGATTAGTAATCGAAATGGTTTCGTAAATAATTTGAACCTGCGTATGTCTAATTCAGATCCAACTGCTCACGTCATGAATCCCTTCGAGATCTCCTTTTCCTATTAATATAACACATTACCTATTTCAATAATACAAAATCAAACATCATATGACAAACTGGATTTCTCAAATTTCACTTTTTATGTAAAAGGCTTCTTTATGTATGTATCAATCCTTATTTGTGTTGATTGGTTTGGGGTGTAATACAGTTATTAATGTTTGAAGGACTTAAATAGCTTTTCAGCCCATTATCGTAGGCTACAATACTGATCTTATCAATACGTATAAAAGGGAAAATACTTACTTCGTATTTTAATTCCGCTGGAGTTGGCCCAATCTGGGCTTCTGCAGGTCAAACTGCCCTAAGAAAGTGTCAGGGTGAGTTGGGTAAAGTGCCTGAAAATAATTAAAAAAATTCTTATAAGCTGTAGAAACTATTTTAGACAAAAAATTTCTTTAGCTCACTCAGGCTGATGGTCTCTTTTATGAATAGAGTCTTCACTAAATATATGTACTACTTCTCTACTGGACTCTTCATGTGGCAAAATCGTTCTGAAATCATATTATCACGGCTGTTGTTGTTAAAATAATTTTTTGTCCTCGTACTCTCTGAATGACGAATGTGACTCTTCACAAGGCAGTCTACCACATATTTGTCTTCGAGACATCCATATTGTTTATAGTAGACTGCTCCAACTGCTCACGTCTTGAATCGCTTCGCCATCTTCTTTTCTAATTAATATAACACAGTACATATTTCAATAATACAAAATAAAACATCATATGACAAAATGGATTTCTCAAATTTCAGTTTTAATGGAAATGACTCCTTTATGTATGTATCAATCCTTATCCGTGTTGTTAGGGTTGGGGTATAAGAAATGTATTATTGTTTGAAGGACCCTAATACTTTTACTGCCCATCATCGCAGGCTACATTCTTCTAAGCTGTAGAAACAATTTTAGAGAAAAAAAGATCTTTAGCTCACTCAGGCTGATAGTCTCTTTTATGTATGGAATCTTTACTAAATACATGTACTACTTCTCTACTGGTCTCTTCATAAGGCAAAATCATTCTAAAATCTTATGATCACGGCTGTTGTTGCTGAAATCCTTTTTTGTCTTCGTACTCTCTGAAAGACGAATCTGACTACAAAAGGCAGTGTACCACATATTTGTCTTCGAGACATTCATATTGTTTCTATTGGAGTTGGTACAGGAGCTAGATGTCTCCTCAACCATACTTGTAAGTGATTAGTAATCGAAATGGTTTCGTAAATAATTTGAACCTGCGTATGTCTAATTCAGATCCAACTGCTCACGTCATGAATCCCTTCGAGATCTCCTTTTCCTATTAATATAACACATTACCTATTTCAATAATACAAAATCAAACATCATATGACAAACTGGATTTCTCAAATTTCACTTTTTATGTAAAAGGCTCCTTTATGTATGTATCAATCCTTATTTGTGTTGATTGGTTTGGGGTGTAATACAGTTATTAATGTTTGAAGGACTTAAATAGCTTTTCAGCCCATTATCGTAGGCTACAATACTGATCTTATCAATACGTATAAAAGGGAAAATACTTACTTCGTATTTTAATTCCGCTGGAGTTGGCCCAATCTGGGCTTCTGCAGGTCAAACTGCCCTAAGAAAGTGTCAGGGTGAGTTGGGTAAAGTGCCTGAAAATAATTAAAAAAATTCTTATAAGCTGTAGAAACTATTTTAGACAAAAAATTTCTTTAGCTCACTCAGGCTGATGGTCTCTTTTATGAATAGAGTCTTCACTAAATATATGTACTACTTCTCTACTGGACTCTTCATGTGGCAAAATCGTTCTGAAATCATATTATCACGGCTGTTGTTGTTAAAATAATTTTTTGTCCTCGTACTCTCTGAATGACGAATCTGACTCTTCACAAGGCAGTCTACCACATATTTGTCTTCGAGACATCCATATTGTTTATAGTAGACTGCTCCAACTGCTCACGTCTTGAATCGCTTCGCCATCTTCTTTTCTAATTAATATAACACAGTACATATTTCAATAATACAAAATAAAACATCATATGACAAAATGGATTTCTCAAATTTCAGTTTTAATGGAAATGACTCCTTTATGTATGTATCAATCCTTATCCGTGTTGTTAGGGTTGGGGTATAAGAAATGTATTATTGTTTGAAGGACCCTAATACTTTTACTGCCCATCATCGCAGGCTACATTCTTCTAAGCTGTAGAAACAATTTTAGAGAAAAAAAGATCTTTAGCTCACTCAGGCTGATAGTCTCTTTTATGTATGGAATCTTTACTAAATACATGTACTACTTCTCTACTGGTCTCTTCATAAGGCAAAATCATTCTAAAATCTTATGATCACGGCTGTTGTTGCTGAAATCCTTTTTTGTCTTCGTACTCTCTGAAAGACGAATCTGACTACAAAAGGCAGTGTACCACATATTTGTCTTCGAGACATTCATATTGTTTCTATTGGAGTTGGTACAGGAGCTAGATGTCTCCTCAACCATACTTGTAAGTGATTAGTAATCGAAATGGTTTCGTAAATAATTTGAACCTGCGTATGTCTAATTCAGATCCAACTGCTCACGTCATGAATCCCTTCGAGATCTCCTTTTCCTATTAATATAACACATTACCTATTTCAATAATACAAAATCAAACATCATATGACAAACTGGATTTCTCAAATTTCAGTTTTTATGTAAAAGGCTCCTTTATGTATGTATCAATCCTTATTTGTGTTGATTGGTTTGGGGTGTAATACAGTTATTAATGTTTGAAGGACTTAAATAGCTTTTCAGCCCATTATCGTAGGCTACAATACTGATCTTATCAATACGTATAAAAGGGAAAATACTTACTTCGTATTTTAATTCCGCTGGAGTTGGCCCAATCTGGGCTTCTGCAGGTCAAACTGCCCTAAGAAAGTGTCAGGGTGAGTTGGGTAAAGTGCCTGAAAATAATTAAAAAAATTCTTATAAGCTGTAGAAACTATTTTAGACAAAAAATTTCTTTAGCTCACTCAGGCTGATGGTCTCTTTTATGAATAGAGTCTTCACTAAATATATGTACTACTTCTCTACTGGACTCTTCATGTGGCAAAATCGTTCTGAAATCATATTATCACGGCTGTTGTTGTTAAAATAATTTTTTGTCCTCGTACTCTCTGAATGACGAATGTGACTCTTCACAAGGCAGTCTACCACATATTTGTCTTCGAGACATCCATATTGTTTATAGTAGACTGCTCCAACTGCTCACGTCTTGAATCGCTTCGCCATCTTCTTTTCTAATTAATATAACACAGTACATATTTCAATAATACAAAATAAAACATCATATGACAAAATGGATTTCTCAAATTTCAGTTTTAATGGAAATGACTCCTTTATGTATGTATCAATCCTTATCCGTGTTGTTAGGGTTGGGGTATAAGAAATGTATTATTGTTTGAAGGACCCTAATACTTTTACTGCCCATCATCGCAGGCTACATTCTTCTAAGCTGTAGAAACAATTTTAGAGAAAAAAAGATCTTTAGCTCACTCAGGCTGATAGTCTCTTTTATGTATGGAATCTTTACTAAATACATGTACTACTTCTCTACTGGTCTCTTCATAAGGCAAAATCATTCTAAAATCTTATGATCACGGCTGTTGTTGCTGAAATCCTTTTTTGTCTTCGTACTCTCTGAAAGACGAATCTGACTACAAAAGGCAGTGTACCACATATTTGTCTTCGAGACATTCATATTGTTTCTATTGGAGTTGGTACAGGAGCTAGATGTCTCCTCAACCATACTTGTAAGTGATTAGTAATCGAAATGGTTTCGTAAATAATTTGAACCTGCGTATGTCTAATTCAGATCCAACTGCTCACGTCATGAATCCCTTCGAGATCTCCTTTTCCTATTAATATAACACATTACCTATTTCAATAATACAAAATCAAACATCATATGACAAACTGGATTTCTCAAATTTCACTTTTTATGTAAAAGGCTCCTTTATGTATGTATCAATCCTTATTTGTGTTGATTGGTTTGGGGTGTAATACAGTTATTAATGTTTGAAGGACTTAAATAGCTTTTCAGCCCATTATCGTAGGCTACAATACTGATCTTATCAATACGTATAAAAGGGAAAATACTTACTTCGTATTTTAATTCCGCTGGAGTTGGCCCAATCTGGGCTTCTGCAGGTCAAACTGCCCTAAGAAAGTGTCAGGGTGAGTTGGGTAAAGTGCCTGAAAATAATTAAAAAAATTCTTATAAGCTGTAGAAACTATTTTAGACAAAAAATTTCTTTAGCTCACTCAGGCTGATGGTCTCTTTTATGAATAGAGTCCTCACTAAATATATGTACTACTTCTCTACTGGACTCTTCATGTGGCAAAATCGTTCTGAAATCATATTATCACGGCTGTTGTTGTTAAAATAATTTTTTGTCCTCGTACTCTCTGAATGACGAATGTGACTCTTCACAAGGCAGTCTACCACATATTTGTCTTCGAGACATCCATATTGTTTATAGTAGACTGCTCCAACTGCTCACGTCTTGAATCGCTTCGCCATCTTCTTTTCTAATTAATATAACACAGTACATATTTCAATAATACAAAATAAAACATCATATGACAAAATGGATTTCTCAAATTTCAGTTTTAATGGAAATGACTCCTTTATGTATGTGTCAATCCTTATCCGTGTTGTTAGGGTTGGGGTATAAGAAATGTATTATTGTTTGAAGGACCCTAATACTTTTACTGCCCATCATCGCAGGCTACATTCTTCTAAGCTGTAGAAACAATTTTAGAGAAAAAAAGATCTTTAGCTCACTCAGGCTGATAGTCTCTTTTATGTATGGAATCTTTACTAAATACATGTACTACTTCTCTACTGGTCTCTTCATAAGGCAAAATCATTCTAAAATCTTATGATCACGGCTGTTGTTGCTGAAATCCTTTTTTGTCTTCGTACTCTCTGAAAGACGAATCTGACTACAAAAGGCAGTGTACCACATATTTGTCTTCGAGACATTCATATTGTTTCTATTGGAGTTGGTACAGGAGCTAGATGTCTCCTCAACCATACTTGTAAGTGATTAGTAATCGAAATGGTTTCGTAAATAATTTGAACCTGCGTATGTCTAATTCAGATCCAACTGCTCACGTCATGAATCCCTTCGAGATCTCCTTTTCCTATTAATATAACACATTACCTATTTCAATAATACAAAATCAAACATCATATGACAAACTGGATTTCTCAAATTTCACTTTTTATGTAAAAGGCTCCTTTATGTATGTATCAATCCTTATTTGTGTTGATTGGTTTGGGGTGTAATACAGTTATTAATGTTTGAAGGACTTAAATAGCTTTTCAGCCCATTATCGTAGGCTACAATACTGATCTTATCAATACGTATAAAAGGGAAAATACTTACTTCGTATTTTAATTCCGCTGGAGTTGGCCCAATCTGGGCTTCTGCAGGTCAAACTGCCCTAAGAAAGTGTCAGGGTGAGTTGGGTAAAGTGCCTGAAAATAATTAAAAAAATTCTTATAAGCTGTAGAAACTATTTTAGACAAAAAATTTCTTTAGCTCACTCAGGCTGATGGTCTCTTTTATGAATAGAGTCCTCACTAAATATATGTACTACTTCTCTACTGGACTCTTCATGTGGCAAAATCGTTCTGAAATCATATTATCACGGCTGTTGTTGTTAAAATAATTTTTTGTCCTCGTACTCTCTGAATGACGAATGTGACTCTTCACAAGGCAGTCTACCACATATTTGTCTTCGAGACATCCATATTGTTTATAGTAGACTGCTCCAACTGCTCACGTCTTGAATCGCTTCGCCATCTTCTTTTCTAATTAATATAACACAGTACATATTTCAATAATACAAAATAAAACATCATATGACAAAATGGATTTCTCAAATTTCAGTTTTAATGGAAATGACTCCTTTATGTATGTGTCAATCCTTATCCGTGTTGTTAGGGTTGGGGTATAAGAAATGTATTATTGTTTGAAGGACCCTAATACTTTTACTGCCCATCATCGCAGGCTACATTCTTCTAAGCTGTAGAAACAATTTTAGAGAAAAAAAGATCTTTAGCTCACTCAGGCTGATAGTCTCTTTTATGTATGGAATCTTTACTAAATACATGTACTACTTCTCTACTGGTCTCTTCATGTGGCAAAATCATTCTAAAATCTTATGATCACGGCTGTTGTTGCTGAAATCCTTTTTTGTCTTCGTACTCTCTGAAAGACGAATCTGACTACAAAAGGCAGTGTACCACATATTTGTCTTCGAGACATTCATATTGTTTCTATTGGAGTTGGTACAGGAGCTAGATGTCTCCTCAACCATACTTGTAAGTGATTAGTAATCGAAATGGTTTCGTAAATAATTTGAACCTGCGTATGTCTAATTCAGATCCAACTGCTCACGTCATGAATCCCTTCGAGATCTCCTTTTCCTATTAATATAACACAGTACCTATTTCAATAATACAAAATCAAACATCATATGACAAACTGGATTTCTCAAATTTCACTTTTTATGGTAAAAGGCTCCTTTATGTATGTATTCAATCCTTATTTGTGTTGATTGGTTTGGGGTGTAATACAGTTATTAATGTTTGAAGGACTTAAATAGCTTTTCAGCCCATTATCGTAGGCTACAATACTGATCTTATCAATACGTATAAAAGGGAAAATACTTACTTCGTATTTTAATTCCGCTGGAGTTGGCCCAATCTGGGCTTCTGCAGGTCAAACTGCCCTAAGAAAGTGTCAGGGTGAGTTGGGTAAAGTGCCTGAAAATAATTAAAAAAATTCTTATAAGCTGTAGAAACTATTTTAGACAAAAAATTTCTTTAGCTCACTTCAGGCTGATGGTCTCTTTTATGAATAGAGTCCTCACTAAATATATGTACTACTTCTCTACTGGACTCTTCATGTGGCAAAATCGTTCTGAAATCATATTATCACGGCTGTTGTTGTTAAAATAATTTTTTGTCCTCGTACTCTCTGAATGACGAATGTGACTCTTCACAAAAGGCAGTCTACCACATATTTGTCTTCGAGACATCCATATTGTTTATAGTAGACTGCTGCTCCCAACTGCTCACGTCTTGAATCGCTTCGCCATCTTCTTTTCTAATTAATATAACACAGTACATATTTCAATAATACAAAATAAAACATCATATGACAAAATGGATTTCTCAAATTTCAGTTTTAATGGAAATGACTCCTTTATGTATGTATCAATCCTTATCCGTGTTGTTAGGGTTTGGGGTATAAGAAAATGTATTATTGTTTGAAGGACCCTAATACTTTTACTGCCCATCATCGCAGGCTACAATACTGTCTTATCAATACGAATAAAAGGGAAAATACTTAGTATTTTAATTCCGCTAGAGTTCAAAATTTTCTGCAGGTCAAACTGCCCTAAGAAAGTGTCAGGGTGAGTTGGGTAAAGTGCCCTGAAAATAATTAAAAAAATTCTAAGCTGTAGAAACTATTTTAGACAAAAAAATTTCTTTAGCTCACTCAGGCTGATGGTCTCTTTTATGAATAGAGTCTTCACTAAATATATGTACTACTTCTCTACTGGACTCTTCATGTGGCAAAATCGTTCTGAAATCATATTATCACGGCTGTTGTTGTTAAAATAATTTTTTGTCCTCGTACTCTCTGAATGACGAATCTGACTCTTCACAAGGCAGTCTACCACATATTTGTCTTCGAGACATCCATATTGTTTATAGTAGACTGCTCCAACTGCTCACGTCTTGAATCGCTTCGCCATCTTCTTTTCTAATTAATATAACACAGTACATATTTCAATAATACAAAATAAAACATCATATGACAAAATGGATTTCTCAAATTTCAGTTTTAATGGAAATGACTCCTTTATGTATGTATCAATCCTTATCCGTGTTGTTAGGGTTGGGGTATAAGAAATGTATTATTGTTTGAAGGACCCTAATACTTTTACTGCCCATCATCGCAGGCTACATTCTTCTAAGCTGTAGAAATAATTTTAGAGAAAAAAAGATCTTTAGCTCACTCAGGCTGATAGTCTCTTTTATGTATGGAATCTTTACTAAATACATGTACTACTTCTCTACTGGTCTCTTCATAAGGCAAAATCATTCTAAAATCTTATGATCACGGCTGTTGTTGCTGAAATCCTTTTTTGTCTTCGTACTCTCTGAAAGACGAATCTGACTACAAAAGGCAGTGTACCACATATTTGTCTTCGAGACATTCATATTGTTTCTATTGGAGTTGGTACAGGAGCTAGATGTCTCCTCAACCATACTTGTAAGTGATTAGTAATCGAAATGGTTTCGTAAATAATTTGAACCTGCGTATGTCTAATTCAGATCCAACTGCTCACGTCATGAATCCCTTCGAGATCTCCTTTTCCTATTAATATAACACATTACCTATTTCAATAATACAAAATCAAACATCATATGACAAACTGGATTTCTCAAATTTCACTTTTTATGTAAAAGGCTCCTTTATGTATGTATCAATCCTTATTTGTGTTGATTGGTTTGGGGTGTAATACAGTTATTAATGTTTGAAGGACTTAAATAGCTTTTCAGCCCATTATCGTAGGCTACAATACTGATCTTATCAATACGTATAAAAGGGAAAATACTTACTTCGTATTTTAATTCCGCTGGAGTTGGCCCAATTAGGGCTTCTGCAGGTCAAACTGCCCTAAGAAAGTGTCAGGGTGAGTTGGGTAAAGTGCCTGAAAATAATTAAAAAAATTCTTATAAGCTGTAGAAACTATTTTAGACAAAAAATTTCTTTAGCTCACTCAGGCTGATGGTCTCTTTTATGAATAGAGTCTTCACTAAATATATGTACTACTTCTCTACTGGACTCTTCATGTGGCAAAATCGTTCTGAAATCATATTATCACGGCTGTTGTTGTTAAAATAATTTTTTGTCCTCGTACTCTCTGAATGACGAATGTGACTCTTCACAAGGCAGTCTACCACATATTTGTCTTCGAGACATCCATATTGTTTATAGTAGACTGCTCCAACTGCTCACGTCTTGAATCGCTTCGCCATCTTCTTTTCTAATTAATATAACACAGTACATATTTCAATAATACAAAATAAAACATCATATGACAAAATGGATTTCTCAAATTTCAGTTTTAATGGAAATGACTCCTTTATGTATGTGTCAATCCTTATCCGTGTTGTTAGGGTTGGGGTATAAGAAATGTATTATTGTTTGAAGGACCCTAATACTTTTACTGCCCATCATCGCAGGCTACATTCTTCTAAGCTGTAGAAACAATTTTAGAGAAAAAAAGATCTTTAGCTCACTCAGGCGGATAGTCTCTTTTATGTATGGAATCTTTACTAAATACATGTACTACTTCTCTACTGGTCTCTTCATAAGGCAAAATCATTCTAAAATCTTATGATCACGGCTGTTGTTGCTGAAATCCTTTTTTGTCTTCGTACTCTCTGAAAGACAAATCTGACTACAAAAGGCAGTGTACCACATATTTGTCTTCGAGACATTCATATTGTTTCTATTGGAGTTGGTACAGGAGCTAGATGTCTCCTCAACCATACTTGTAAGTGATTAGTAATCGAAATGGTTTCGTAAATAATTTGAACCTGCGTATGTCTAATTCAGATACAACTGCTCACGTCATGAATCCCTTCGAGATCTCCTTTTCCTATTAATATAACACATTACCTATTTCAATAATACAAAATCAAACATCATATGACAAACTGGATTTCTCAAATTTCACTTTTTATGTAAAAGGCTCCTTTATGTATGTATCAATCCTTATTTGTGTTGATTGGTTTGGGGTGTAATACAGTTATTAATGTTTGAAGGACTTAAATAGCTTTTCAGCCCATTATCGTAGGCTACAATACTGATCTTATCAATACGTATAAAAGGGAAAATACTTACTTCGTATTTTAATTCCGCTGGAGTTGGCCCAATCTGGGCTTCTGCAGGTCAAACTGCCCTAAGAAAGTGTCAGGGTGAGTTGGGTAAAGTGCCTGAAAATAATTAAAAAAATTCTTATAAGCTGTAGAAACTATTTTAGACAAAAAATTTCTTTAGCTCACTCAGGCTGATGGTCTCTTTTATGAATAGAGTCCTCACTAAATATATGTACTACTTCTCTACTGGACTCTTCATGTGGCAAAATCGTTCTGAAATCATATTATCACGGCTGTTGTTGTTAAAATAATTTTTTGTCCTCGTACTCTCTGAATGACGAATGTGACTCTTCACAAGGCAGTCTACCACATATTTGTCTTCGAGACATCCATATTGTTTATAGTAGACTGCTCCAACTGCTCACGTCTTGAATCGCTTCGCCATCTTCTTTTCTAATTAATATAACACAGTACATATTTCAATAATACAAAATAAAACATCATATGACAAAATGGATTTCTCAAATTTCAGTTTTAATGGAAATGACTCCTTTATGTATGTGTCAATCCTTATCCGTGTTGTTAGGGTTGGGGTATAAGAAATGTATTATTGTTTGAAGGACCCTAATACTTTTACTGCCCATCATCGCAGGCTACATTCTTCTAAGCTGTAGAAATAATTTTAGACAAAAAAAGTTCTGTAGCTCACTCAGGCTGATAGTCTCTTTTATGTATGGAATCTTTACTAAATATATGTACTACTTCTCTACTGGTCTCTTCATGTGGCAAAATCGTTCTAAAATCTTATGATCACGGCTGTTGTTGCTGAAATCCATTTTTGTCTTCGTACTCTCTGAATGACGAATCTGACTCTTCACAAGTCAGTCTACCACATATTTGTCTTCAAGACATCCTTTTGTTTATAGTAGACTGCTCCAACTTCTCACGTCTTGAATCGCTTCGCCATCTTCTTTTCTAATTAATATAACACAGTACATATTTCAATAATACAAAATCAAACATCATATGACAAAATGGATTTCTCAAATTTCAGTTTTAATGGAAATGACTCCTTTATGTATGTATCAATCCTTATCCGTGTTGTTAGGGTTGGGGTATAAGAAATGTATTATTGTTTGAAGGACCCTAATACTTTTACTGCCCATCATCGCAGGCTACATTCTTCTAAGCTGTAGAAATAATTTTAGACAAAAAATGTTCTTTAGCTCACTCAGGCTGATAGACTCTTTTATGTATGGAATCTTTACTAAATATATGTACTACTTCTCTACTGGTCTCTTCATGTGGCAAAATCGTTCTAAAATCTTATGATCACGGCTGTTGTTGCTGAAATCCATTTTTGTCTTCGTACTCTCTGAATGACGAATCTGACTACAAAAGGCAGTCTACCACATATTTGTCTTCGAGACATCCATATTGTTTCTATTGGAGTTGGTACAGGAGCTAGATGTCTCCTCAACCATACTTGTAAGTGATTAGTAATCGAAATGGTTTCGTAAATAATTTGAACCTGCGTATGTCTAATTCAGATCCAACTGCTCACGTCATGAATCCCTTCGAGATCTCCTTTTCCTATTAATATAACACATTACCTATTTCAATAATACAAAATCAAACATCATATGACAAACTGGATTTCTCAAATTTCAGTTTTTATGTAAAAGGCTTCTTTATGTATGTATCAATCCTTATTTGTGTTGATTGGTTTGGGGTATAATACAGTTATTAATGTTTGAAGGACTTAAATAGCTTTTCAGCCCATTATTGTAGGCTACAATACTGATCTTATCAATACGTATAAAAGGGAAAATACTTACTTCGTATTTTAATTCCGCTGGAGTTGGCCCAATCTGGGCTTCTGCAGGTCAAACTGCCCTAAGAAAGTGTCAGGGTGAGTTGGGTAAAGTGCCTGAAAATAATTTAAAAAAATTCTTATAAGCTGTAGAAACTATTTTAGACAAAAAATTTCTTTAGCTCACTCAGGCTGATGGTCTCTTTTATGAATAGAGTCTTCACTAAATATATGTACTACTTCTCTACTGGACTCTTCATGTGGCAAAATCGTTCTGAAATCATATTATCACGGCTGTTGTTGTTAAAATAATTTTTTGTCCTCGTACTCTCTGAATGACGAATCTGACTCTTCACAAGGCAGTCTACCACATATTTGTCTTCGAGACATCCATATTGTTTATAGTAGACTGCTCCAACTGCTCACGTCTTGAATCGCTTCGCCATCTTCTTTTCTAATTAATATAACACAGTACATATTTCAATAATACAAAATAAAACATCATATGACAAAATGGATTTCTCAAATTTCAGTTTTAATGGAAATGACTCCTTTATGTATGTATCAATCCTTATCCGTGTTGTTAGGGTTGGGGTATAAGAAATGTATTATTGTTTGAAGGACCCTAATACTTTTACTGCCCATCATCGCAGGCTACATTCTTCTAAGCTGTAGAAACAATTTTAGAGAAAAAAAGATCTTTAGCTCACTCAGGCTGATAGTCTCTTTTATGTATGGAATCTTTACTAAATACATGTACTACTTCTCTACTGGTCTCTTCATAAGGCAAAATCATTCTAAAATCTTATGATCACGGCTGTTGTTGCTGAAATCCTTTTTTGTCTTCGTACTCTCTGAAAGACAAATCTGACTACAAAAGGCAGTGTACCACATATTTGTCTTCGAGACATTCATATTGTTTCTATTGGAGTTGGTACAGGAGCTAGATGTCTCCTCAACCATACTTGTAAGTGATTAGTAATCGAAATGGTTTCGTAAATAATTTGAACCTGCGTATGTCTAATTCAGATCCAACTGCTCACGTCATGAATCCCTTCGAGATCTCCTTTTCCTATTAATATAACACATTACCTATTTCAATAATACAAAATCAAACATCATATGACAAACTGGATTTCTCAAATTTCACTTTTTATGTAAAAGGCTCCTTTATGTATGTATCAATCCTTATTTGTGTTGATTGGTTTGGGGTGTAATACAGTTATTAATGTTTGAAGGACTTAAATAGCTTTTCAGCCCATTATCGTAGGCTACAATACTGATCTTATCAATACGTATAAAAGGGAAAATACTTACTTCGTATTTTAATTCCGCTGGAGTTGGCCCAATCTGGGCTTCTGCAGGTCAAACTGCCCTAAGAAAGTGTCAGGGTGAGTTGGGTAAAGTGCCTGAAAATAATTAAAAAAATTCTTATAAGCTGTAGAAACTATTTTAGACAAAAAATTTCTTTAGCTCACTCAGGCTGATGGTCTCTTTTATGAATAGAGTCTTCACTAAATATATGTACTACTTCTCTACTGGACTCTTCATGTGGCAAAATCGTTCTGAAATCATATTATCACGGCTGTTGTTGTTAAAATAATTTTTTGTCCTCGTACTCTCTGAATGACGAATGTGACTCTTCACAAGGCAGTCTACCACATATTTGTCTTCGAGACATCCATATTGTTTATAGTAGACTGCTCCAACTGCTCACGTCTTGAATCGCTTCGCCATCTTCTTTTCTAATTAATATAACACAGTACATATTTCAATAATACAAAATAAAACATCATATGACAAAATGGATTTCTCAAATTTCAGTTTTAATGGAAATGACTCCTTTATGTATGTGTCAATCCTTATCCGTGTTGTTAGGTTGGGGTATAAGAAATGTATTATTGTTTGAAGGACCTAATACTTTTACTGCCCATCATCGCAGGCTACATTCTTCTAAGCTGTTAGAAAACAATTTTAGAGAAAAAAAGATCTTTAGCTCACTCAGGCGGATAGTCTCTTTTATGTATGGAATCTTTACTAAATACATGTACTACTTCTCTACTGGTCTCTTCATAAGGCAAAATCATTCTAAAATCTTATGATCACGGCTGTTGTTGCTGAAATCCTTTTTTGTCTTCGTACTCTCTGAAAGACAAATCTGACTACAAAAGGCAGTGTACCACATATTTGTCTTCGAGACATTCATATTGTTTTCTATTGGAGTTGGTACAGGAGCTAGATGTCTCCTCAACCATACTTGTAAGTGATTAGTAATCGAAATGGTTTCGTAAATAATTTGAACCTGCGTATGTCTAATTCAGATCCAACTGCTCACGTCATGAATCCCTTCGAGATCTCCTTTTCCTATTAATATAACACATTACCTATTTCAATAATACAAAATCAAACATCATATGACAAAACTGGATTTCTCAAATTTCACTTTTTATGTAAAAGGCTCCTTTATGTATGTATCAATCCTTATTTGTGTTGATTGGTTTGGGTTGTAATACAGTTATTAATGTTTGAAGGACTTAAATAGCTTTTTCAGCCCATTATCGTAGGCTACAATACTGATCTTATCAATACGTATAAAAAGGGAAAAATACTTACTTCGTATTTTAATTCCGCTGGGAGTTGGCCCAATCTGGGCTTCTGCAGGTCAAACTGCCCTAAGAAAGTGTCAGGGTTGAGTTGGGTAAAGTGCCTGAAAATAATTAAAAAAATTCTTTATAAGCTGTAGAAACTATTTTAGACAAAAAATTTCTTTAGCTCACTCAGGCTGATGGTCTCTTTTATGAATAGAGTCTTCACTAAATATATGTACTACTTCTCTACTGGACTCTTCATGTGGCAAAATCGTTCTGAAATCATATTATCACGGCTGTTGTTGTTAAAATAATTTTTTGTCCTCGTACTCTCTGAATGACGAATCTGACTCTTCACAAGGCAGTCTACCACATATTTGTCTTCAAGACATCCATATTGTTTATAGTAGACTGCTCCAACTGCTCACGTCTTGAATCGCTTCGCCATCTTCTTTTCTAATTAATATAACACAGTACATATTTCAATAATACAAAATAAAACATCATATGACAAAATGGATTTCTCAAATTTCAGTTTTAATGGAAATGACTCCTTTATGTATGTGTCAATCCTTATCCGTGTTGTTAGGGTTGGGGTATAAGAAATGTATTATTGTTTGAAGGACCCTAATACTTTTACTGCCCATCATCGCAGGCTACATTCTTCTAAGCTGTAGAAATAATTTTAGACAAAAAAAGTTCTTTAGCTCACTCAGGCTGATAGTCTCTTTTATGTATGGAATCTTTACTAAATATATGTACTACTTCTCTACTGGTCTCTTCATGTGGCAAAATCGTTCTAAAATCTTATGATCACGGCTGTTGTTGCTGAAATCCATTTTTGTCTTCGTACTCTCTGAATGACGAATCTGACTACAAAAGGCAGTCTACCACATATTTGTCTTCGAGACATCCATATTGTTTCTATTGGAGTTGGTACAGGAGCTAGATGTCTCCTCAACCATACTTGTAAGTGATTAGTAATCGAAATGGTTTCGTAAATAATTTGAACCTGCGTATGTCTAATTCAGATCCAACTGCTCACGTCATGAATCCCTTCGAGATCTCCTTTTCCTATTAATATAACACATTACCTATTTCAATAATACAAAATCAAACATCATATGACAAACTGGATTTCTCAAATTTCACTTTTTATGTAAAAGGCTCCTTTATGTATGTATCAATCCTTATTTGTGTTGATTGGTTTGGGGTGTAATACAGTTATTAATGTTTGAAGGACTTAAATAGCTTTTCAGCCCATTATCGTAGGCTACAATACTGATCTTATCAATACGTATAAAAGGGAAAATACTTACTTCGTATTTTAATTCCGCTGGAGTTGGCCCAATTAGGGCTTCTGCAGGTCAAACTGCCCTAAGAAAGTGTCAGGGTGAGTTGGGTAAAGTGCCTGAAAATAATTAAAAAAATTCTTATAAGCTGTAGAAACTATTTTAGACAAAAAAATTTCTTTAGCTCACTCAGGCTGATGGTCTCTTTTATGTATGGAATCTTCACTAAATATATGTACTACTTCTCTACTGGACTCTTCATGTGGCAAAATCGTTCTGAAATCATATTATCACGGCTGTTGTTGTTAAAATTCTTTTTTGTCCTCGTACTCTCTGAATGACGAATCTGACTACAAAAGGCAGTCTACCACATATTTGTCTTCGAGACATCCATATTGTTTATAGTAGACTGCTCCAACTGCTCACGTCTTGAATCGCTTCGCCATCTTCTTTTCTAATTAATATAATACAGTACATATTTCAATAATACAAAATAAAACATCATATGACAAAATGGATTTCTCAAATTTCAGTTTTAATGGAAATGACTCCTTTATGTATGTATCAATCCTTATCCGTGTTGTTAGGGTTGGGGTATAAGAAATGTATTATTGTTTGAAGGACCCTAATACTTTTACTGCCCATCATCGCAGGCTACATTCTTCTAAGCTGTAGAAACAATTTTAGAGAAAAAAAAGATCTTTAGCTCACTCAGGCTGATAGTCTCTTTTATGTATGGAATCTTTACTAAATACATGTACTACTTCTCTACTGGTCTCTTCATAAGGCAAAATCATTCTAAAATCTTATGATCACGGCTGTTGTTGCTGAAATCCTTTTTTGTCTTCGTACTCTCTGAAAGACGAATCTGACTACAAAAGGCAGTGTACCACATATTTGTCTTCGAGACATTCATATTGTTTCTATTGGAGTTGGTACAGGAGCTAGATGTCTCCTCAACCATACTTGTAAGTGATTAGTAATCGAAATGGTTTCGTAAATAATTTTGAACCTGCGTATGTCTAATTCAGATCCAACTGCTCACGTCTTGAATCGCATCGCCATCTTCTTTTCTAATTAATATAACACAGTACATATTTCATTATTACAAAATCAAACATCATATGACAAACTGGATTTCTCAAATTTCAGTTTTAATGGAAAAGACTCCTTTATGTATGTATCAATCCTTATTCGTGTTGTTAGGGTTGGGGTATAAGAAATGTATTATTGTTTGAAGGACCCTAATAGCTTCTACTGCCCATCATCGCAGGCTACAATACTGATCTTATCAATACGAATAAAAGGGAAAATACTTATTTCGTATTTTATTTCCGCTGGAGTTGGCCGAATCTGGTCTTCTGCAGGTCAAACTGCCCTAAGAAAGTGTCAGGGTGGGTTGGGTAAAGTGCCCGAAAATAATTAAAAAAATTCTTCTAAGCTGTAGAAACTATTTTAGACAAAAAAAGTTCTTTAGCTCACTCAGGCTAATAATCTGTTTTATGTATGGAATCTTCACTAAATATATGTACTACTTCTCTACTGGACTCTTCATGTGGCAAAATCGTTCTGAAATCATATTATCACGGCTGTTGTTGTTAAAATTCTTTTTTGTCCTCGTACTCTCTGAATGACGAATCTGACTCTTCACAAGGCAGTCTACCACATATTTGTCTTCGAGACATCCATATTGTTTATAGTAGACTGCTCCAACTGCTCACGTCTTGAATCGCTTCGCCATCTTCTTTTCTAATTAATATAACACAGTACATATTTCAATAATACAAAATAAAACATCATATGACAAAATGGATTTCTCAAATTTCAGTTTTAATGGAAATGACTCCTTTATGTATGTATCAATCCTTATCCGTGTTGTTAGGGTTGGGGTATAAGAAATGTATTATTGTTTGAAGGACCCTAATACTTTTACTGCCCATCATCGCAGGCTACATTCTTCTAAGCTGTAGAAACTATTTTAGACAAAAAAAGTTCTTTAGCTCACTCAGGCTAATAATCTCTTTTATGTATGGAATCTTCACTGAATATATGTACTACTTCTCTACTGGACTCTTCATGTGGCAAAATCGTTCTGAAATCATATTATCACGGCTGTTGTTGTTAAAATTCATGTTTGTCCTCGTACTCTCTGAATGACGAATCTGACTACTAAAGGCAGTCTACCACATATTTGTCTTCAAAACATCCATATTGTTTATAGTAGAGTTTTACAGGAGCTAGACGTCTCCTCAACCATACTTGTAAGTGATTAGTAATCGAAATGGTTTCGAAAAAGAATTTGAACCAGCGTTATGTCAAATTCAGATCCAACTGCTCACGTCTTGAATCGCATCGCCATCTTCTTTTCTAATTAATATAACACAGTACATATTTCAATAATACAAAATCAAACATCATATGACAAAATGAATTTCTCAAATTTCAGTTTTAACGAAAAAGACTCCTTTATGTATGTATCAATCCTTATTTGTGTTGATTGGTTTGGGGTGTAATACAGTTATTAATGTTTGAAGGACTTAAATAGCTTTTCAGCCCATTATCGTAGGCTACAATACTGATCTTATCAATACGTGTAAAAGGGAAAATACTTACTTCGTATTTTAATTCCGCTGGAGTTGGCTTCTGCAGGTCAAACTGCCGTAAGAAATTGTCAGGGTGAGTTGGGTAAAGTGCCTGAAAATAATTAAAAAAATTCTTCTAAGCTCTAGAAACTATTTTAGACAAAAAAATTTCTTTAGCTCACTTAGGCTGATGGTCTCTTTTATGAATAGAGTCTTCACTAAATATATGTACTAATTCTCTACTGGACTCATCATGTGGCTCACTCAGGCTAATAATCTGTTTGGTGTATGGAATCTTCACTGAAGATATGTACTACTTCTCTACTGGACTCTTCATGTGGCAAAATCGTTCTGAAATCATATTATCACGGCTGTTGTTGTTAAAATTCTTGTTTGTCCTCGTACTCTCTGAATGACGAATCTGACTCTTCACAAGGCAGTCTACCACATATTTGTCTTCGAGACATCCATATTGTTTATAGTAGAGTTTTACAGGAGCTAGACGTCTCCTCAACCATACTTGTAAGTGATTAGTAATCGAAATGGTTTCGAAAAATAATTTGAACCTGAGTATGTCTAATTCAGATCCAACTGCTCACGTCATGAATCCCTTCGAGATCTCCTTTTCCTATTAATATAACACATTACATATTTCAATAATACAAAATCATACATCATATGACAAAATGGATTTCTCAAATTTCAGTTTTAATGGAAAAGACTCCTTTATGTATGTATCAATCCTTATCCGTGTTGTTAGGGTTGGGGTATAGGAAATGTATTATTGTTTGAAGGACCCTAATACAGTACTTTTACTGCCCATCATCGCAGGCTACAATACTGATATTATCAATACGTATAAAAGGGAAAATACTTACTTCGTATTTTAATTCCGCTGGAGTTGGCCCAATCTGGGCTTCTGCAGGTCAAACTGCCCTAAGAAAGTGTCAGGGTGGATTGGGTAAAGTGCCAGAAAAAATTTAAAAAATTCTTCTAAACTGTAGAAACTATTTTAGACAAAAAAAGTTCTTTAGCTCACTCAGGCTAATAATCTGTTTGGTGTATGGAATCTTCACTGAAGATATGTACTACTTCTCTATTGGAGCCTTCATGTGGCAAAATCGTTCTGAAATCATATGATCACGGCTGTTGTTGCTGAAATCCTTTTTTGTCTTCGTACTCTCTGAATGACGAAGCTGACTACAAAAGGCAGTCTACCACATATTTGTCTTCGAGACATCCACATTGTTTCTATTGGAGTTGGTACAGGAGCTAGATGTCTCCTCAACCATACTTGTAAGTGATTAGTAATCGAAATGGTTTCGTAAAAGAATTTGAACCTGCGTATGTCTAATTCAGATCCAACTGCTCACGTCATGAATCGGTTCGCCATCTCCTTTTCCTATTAATATAACACATTACATATTTCAATAATACAAAATCAAACATCATATGACAAAATGGATTTCTCAAATTTCAGTTTTAATAGAAAAGATTCCTTTATGTATGTACCAATCCCTATCTGTGTTGATTGGTTTGGGGTGTAATACAGTTATTAATGTTTGAAGGACTTAAATAGCTTTTCAGCCCATCATCGCAGGCTACAATACTGATATTATCAATACGTATAAAAGGGAAAATACTTATTTCGTATTTTAATTCCGCTGGAGTTGGCCCAATCTGGGCTTCTGCAGGTCAAACTGCCCTAATAAAGTGTCAGGGTGGGTTGGGTAAAGTGCCTGAAAATAATTTAAAAAATTCTTCTAGGCTGTAGAAACTATTTTAGACAAAAAAGTTCTTTAGCTCACTCAGGCTAATAATCTGTTTGGTGTATGGAATCTTACATTCATGTTTACAAATAAATGAAAAATTTAGGAAGTCACTGACCAAAAACAAGTAGCTGGTCAGTGTAACAGATGCACAATACACAAAATAAACAGTTTACAGCTTGCTCTCACTAAAAAAAAGAACTAAAATGTCAACAGACTGCCCTCCGCGACGTCTGCACAAGACTATAAAAAACTACAACCAAAATAAATACATATAGCCGACGTTTATACAATATAGAGTGACTAGGAACTATTTAGACAATGAAAGAATAAAAAACAAGCCATGAAAAAAATACAAATATACAATCTTATGTACTACAATCATAAATAATATTACAAAAATGTATAAACATATATATTGAAATAATGGAAAATTAAATTAATGTATCACACAAAACTACATATGAATATCTAAAAATCACATACGTACACTTACATGCATACTATAGAACATCCACACTCCAAAACATACATTCACTCGTACACACTACTATGACAAAATTTATGTAATAATGATGTAAACAATGTAATAGGTGGTTGCATAAAACTTAAATTAATACACTCGTTAAAAAAGCAATATCAGGTTTTGTAAATAGCCAGGATTTTAGTAAGGAGCAGAATTGGTTTAAGTTATTACTCGATTTGATTTCATCAGTCATTTGATTAAATAATTTTGGGCCTACGTATTGAATGGACTGTCTATAGAGTTCTTTATTAACTTTAGGTAACCTGAAGATTCTACTTTCACTAGTTCTAGTTTTATACGTCAAACCACTTGTACCTAAATTTCCGCTTCTAGTATAAAATATTCTTAAAACTTTGTATACGTATAGATGTTCTATAGGCAAGACTTTCAATTGCACATATAGTGGAAAGACGCTATCTCTTTTGCTTCTACTTAATATAATACGCATGAAATAATTTTGTGTCACTTTTAACTTATTTATCAAAAATTTATACGTATTTCCGCAGAAACTAATTGAGTACTGTAATCTAGATTGGATTAGAGCAAAATATAAAGTACGCATAAGATCTGTATCGCAATAATTTTTTAGAAAATAAAAAGTTCTAATTGATGATCTTAACTTATTATGTAATTCGGTAATATGATCCCCCATGTTAATTTGCTATCTATTAATACTCCAAGGTATTTGTAACTATTTACTCTTTCTATACACTGACAGTTACATAGATTTACGTTACAATTCATATTGTGGTATTTTAAGGGCCTTTCTAATTCGAAGTCTTTAAATCCAAAGATTATATATTTAGTCTTTGATACATTTACCTGCATATCATTCCGGCAGCACCAAATTTGTAAGTAATTTAAATCACTGCTTATCTTTTCGTGTAATATTGCATAGTTTTTTTGAGAATAAAGAAAAGCTACATCGTCTGCAAAAGCAGTTATCTGACCATAAAACGGGGTTTCCAATAATTCATTTATAAAAACTAAAAATAATGTTGCTGCTAAAACGGATCACTGGGGTACACCTGACTCAACGGTCAGATGGGGGCTGGTTGTATCTTTTATCCTCACTTGTTGGATTCTATTTAATAGAAAACTCTTGAACCAGTCAAGAGACACCCCTCTCACTCCCACATTTTCTAGTTTCTGTAGTAAAATGGTATGATTAACTAGATCGAAAGCTTTCTTGAAATCAATGAACAAGCCCACAGTTTTCCGGTTTTCATTAACACTCTCAAAAATACAATTTGTCATCCTTGTTATAGCTTTCTGAGTTGACCTATTCTTTCTAAAGCCAAATTGACTCTCATTAAAAAAGTTATTTTTTTCTAGATAGCTTAAAAGTCTTTTGTTCATTAACTTTTCAAAGATTTTTGAGAATACTGATAATAAACTAATAGGCCTTATATTTTCTAATTTTATACAGCCTTTACTTTTGTAAATTGGTATAATAGAACCTAGTTTCATTTTTCTGGAAAAATGCCATTGGTAAAACTTAAATTAATAATATAGGTTAAAACAGGAGCTATAAGAGTGGAGATTTCCTTGATTAAAGCAACTGTGAAAGAATCGAATCCGCTAGAACGTTTATTTTTTAGTTGCTTAATAGTTTCAAGCAGTTCACCTTCGGTGACTGGTAAAATGAAGAATGAACCAGGGACAGTAGCAACTAAAACAGATGACGGGCAGCTGGTGGTATTACGCGCGCATACCTGACTCTGACCTTGACGCGGCACTCGGTTGTCTGACTGAACCGAGATAAGGTATTTGTTTATCTCCCGCGCGACAATATCCGGTTCGTCTATCACATCACCATTATCCAGCTCAATTTTATGTACTCCTTTTTTATTATTTTTACCAGTGATACTATTTATTGACCCTCCACTGTTGCGCGGAGTCACCATTACAGCTTCTAATTTTGTCGCCAAAAAACTTTTGTTTAGCTAGATCAATTTCTTGTTTTATACTATCGCAAAAGCGTCTGTAATAAGTTATAAATTTACTATCATATGGTCTTTTTTATATATTATATAGAGCTTTTTCCTTTTATCAATCTTTCTTAAAATAGATCCATTTATCCAGGGACTAATTACTTTGGCCTTTTCATATTTTGATTTTATTTCAACTTTTCTCTTGCAAGTCTGTATTATTTCGGTTAAAGAATTATGAAACTTCTCATAACATTCATTCACATCTGTACATTCAAAACATTCTTTCCACTGTTTATCCTTTAGTTTAACCTTAACTAATTGTGAATCGAGTATGTACTTCTCATCCATTTCATTTAGTCTTTTAGTAATAATATCTGTCCTAGTTTCACAATTATAACTTAAGCCTAATACACAGTGATCAGTAAGGTCAATATCAAAGACTGCACTTTTAAAATAGTTTATATTCCGATTTTTTATATATATATATATGGTCAATGCAGCTATTAGATACAATTCTTGTAGGGGAGTTAATTAACGAAAAATAGCCATTGTTACTCATTAATCCTTTATATGATTGGGAAATTTCTGAAATATTCAAAATATTGAGATCAATGTCTCCAATATAAATAGTATTTCCTTTAATTTCTACTAAAATATCTGCAAGTTCTTTTACATAATCCATTACAGAAAATTCGTGTAGTCTATATACACAAAATAATTTAAAATTTATTCCGAGCAATTTGACGCTCAAAAGAAGAATATCTGCAGTTTTCATATTGACCTTAATATCATTTACAGTAATGTTATTATCTACAAAACACAATATCCCCCCAGCCCTAAAATTATCATTGCAACAAGCAAAACATTGGTATCCCGGGATACTATAAAAGTTTACCTCATCACTATCTATCCAAATTTCACTAAGTATCACAAAGTGTACTTTCCTTTCAATTTGAGTAAATTCAGCCAGGAAATTATTAAAATTAGCTCTCATACTTCGTATGTTAGTATATATCACATTAAAACAGTTAGGATTCTTTGGTTGCTGAAAAAAAGTGTTAAAATCTAAAGTGCTTGATTCAGTCATTTAGTTATTTTAAACATAACAATGAAATGAAAATACTTTATTACCATAAATCCTACCATAACCTAAAACATTAAGTAACCAAAACATAACAAATTGTAACCCAACATAACCTATTCTAACAATAGCATAACCTAGAAAATAACTTACACAATATAAAACATTCTGTAGTTTCCCTTTCATGGATCATTTACTTTAACTTGTCAATGTCACTTATGCTTAGTACTTTTACACATTTATCTCCCTGGTCCTTTCTAACAAAAAATTTGCCATCACGGCACCAAGCATACTTGTAGCCTTCACTGAAGATATGTACTACTTCTCTATTGGAGCCTTCATGTGGCAAAATCGTTCTGAAATCATACGATCCCGGCTGTTGTTGCTGAAATCCTTTTTTGTCTTCGTACTCTCTGAATGACGAATCTGACTACAAAAGGCAGTCTACCACATATTTGTCTTCGAGACATCCATATTGTTTCTATTGGAGTTGGTACAGGAGCTAGATGTCTCCTCAACCATACTTGTAAGTGATTAGTAATCGAAATGGTTTCGTAAAAGAATTTGAACCTGCGTATGTCTAATTCAGATCCAACTGCTCACGTCATGAATCGGTTCGCCATCTCCTTTTCCTATTAATATAACACATTACATATTTCAATAATACAAAATCAAACATCATATGACAAAATGAATTTCTCATATTTCAGTTTTAATAGAAAAGATTCCTTTATGTATGTACCAATCCCTATCCGTGTTGATTGGTTTGGGGTGTAATACAGTTATTAATGTTTGAAGGACTTAAATAGCTTTTCAGCCCATCATCGTAGGCTACAATACTGATCTTATCAATACGTATAAAAGGGAAAATACTTATTTCGTATTTTAATTCCGCTGGAGTTGGCCCAATCTGGGCTTCTGCAGGTCAAACTGCCCTAAGAAAGTGTCAGGGTGGGTTGGGTAAAGTGCCTGAAAATAATTAAAAAAATTCTTCTAAGCTGTAGAAACAATTTTAGACAAAAAAAGTTCTTTAGCTCACTCAGGCTGATGGTCTCTTTTATGAATGGAATCTTCATTAAATATATGTACTACTTCTCTACTGGACTCTTCATGTGGCAAAATCGTTCTGAAATCATATGATCACGGCTGTTGTTGTTAAAAATCTTTTTTGTCCTCGTACTCTCTAAATGACGAATCTGACTCTTCACAAGGCAGTCTACCACATATTTGTCTTCGAGACATCCATATTGTTTATAGTAGAGTTTTACAGAAGCTAGACGTCTCCTCAACCATACTTGTAAGTGATAAGTAATCGAAATGGTTTCGAAAAAGAATTTCAACCAGCGTTAGGTCAAATTCAGATCCAACTGCTCACGTCTTGAATCGCTTCGCCATCTTCTTTTCTAATTAATATAACACAGTACATATTTGAATAATACAAAATCAAACATCATATGACAAAATGGATTTCTCAAATTTCAGTTTTAATGGAAAAGACTCCTTTATGTATGTATCAATCCTTATCCGTGTTGTTAGGGTTTGGGGTATAAGAAATGTATTATTGTTTGAAGGACCCTAATACTTTTACTGCCCATCATCGCAGGCTACAATACCGATATTATCAATACGTATAAAAGGGAAAATAATTATTTCGTATTTTAATTTCCGCTGGAGTTGGCCCAATCTGGGCTTCTGCAGTTCAAACTGCCCTAAGAAAGGGTCAGTTTGGGTTGGGTAAAGTGCCCGAAAAATTTTAAAAATTCTTCTAAGCTGTAGAAACTATTTTAGACAAAAAAAGTTCTTTAGCTCACTCAGGCTAATAATCTGTTATGTATATGGAATCTTCACTAAATATATGTACTACTTCTCTACTGGTCTCTTCATGTGGCAAAATCGTTCTAAAATCATATGATCACGGCTGTTGTTGCTGAAATCCTTTTTTGTCTTCGTACTCTCTGAATGACGAATCTAACTACAAAAGGCAGTCTACCACATATTTGTCTTCGAGACATCTATATTGTTTTTCTATTGGAGTTAGTACAGGAGCTAGATGTCTCCTCAACCATACTTTGTAAGTGATTAGTAATCGAATATGGTTTCGTAAAAGAATTTGAACCTGCGTATGTCTAATTCAGATCCAACTGCTCACGTCATGAATCGCTTCGCCATCTTCTTTTCTTAAATATAACACATTACATATTTCAATAATACAAAATCAAACATCATATGACAAAATGGATTTCTTAAATTTCAGTTTTTATAGAAAAGGCTCCTTTATGTATGTATCAATCCTTATATGTGTTGATTGGTTTGGGGTGTAATACAGTTATTAATGTTTGAAGGACTTAAATAGCTTTTCAGCTCATCATCGTAGGCTACAATACTGATCTTATCAATACGTATAATAGGGAAAATACTTAATTCTCATTTTAATTCCGCTGGAGTTGGCCCAATCTGGGCTTCTGCAGGTCAAACTGCCCTAAGAAAGTGTCAGGGTGGGTTATGTAAAGTGCCTGAAAATAATTAAAAAAATTCTTCAGCTGTAGAAACAATTTTAGACAAAAAAAGTTCTTTAGCTCACTCAGGCTGATGGTCTCTTTTATGTATGGAATCTTCATTAAATATATGTACTACTTCTCTACTGGACTCTTCATGTGGCAAAATCTTTCTGAAATCTTATTGATCACGGCTGTTGTTGCTTAAAAATCTTTTTTGTCCTCGTACTCTCTGAATGACGAATCTGACTCTTCACAAGGCAGTCTACCACATATTTGTCTTTGAGACATCCATATTGTTATAGTAGAGTTTTACAGGAGCTAGACGTCTCCTCAACCATACTTGTAAGTGATTAGTAATCTAAATGGTTTCGAAAAAAAAATTTAAACCCAGCGTTATGTCAAATTCAGATCCAACTGCTCACGTCATGAATCGCTTCGCCATCTTCTTTTCTAATTAATATAACACAGTACATATTTCAATAATACAAAATCAAACATCATATGACAAAATGGATTTCTCAAATTTCAGTTTTAATGGAAAAGGCTCCTTTATGTATGTATCAATCCTTATTTGTGTTGATTGGTTTGGGGTGTAATACAGTTATTAATGTTTGAAGGACTTAAATAGCTTTTCAGCCCATCATCGTAGGCTACAATACTGATCTTATCAATACGTATAAAAGGGAAAATACTTATTTCGTATTTTAATTCCGCTGGAGTTGGCCCAATCTGGGCTTCTGCAGGTCAAACTGCCCTAAGAAAGTGTCAGGGTGGGTTGGGTAAAGTGCCTGAAAATAATTAAAAAAATTCTTCTAAGCTGTAGAAACTATTTTAGACAAAAAAAGTTGCTTTAGCTCACTCAGGCTGATGGTCTCTTTTATGTATGGAATCTTCACTAAATATATGTACTACTTCTCTACTGGACTCTTCATGTGGCAAAATCGTTCTGAAATCATATGATCACGGCTGTTGTTGTTAAAATTCTTTTTTGTCCTCGTACTCTCTGAATGACGAATCTGACTCTTCACAAGGCAGTCTACCACATATTTGTCTTCGAGACATCCATATTGTTTATAGTAGAGTTTTACAGGAAGCTAGACGTCTCCTCAACCATACTTGTAAGTGATTAGTAATCGAAATGGTTTCGAAAAAGAATTTGAACCAGCGTTATGTCAAATTCAGATCCAACTGCTCACGTCTTGAATCGCTTCGCCATCTTCTTTTCTAATTAATATAACACAGTACATATTTCAATAATACAAAATCAAACATCATATGACAAAATGGATTTCTCAAATTTCAGTTTTAATGGAAAAGACTCCTTTATGTATGTATCAATCCTTATCCGTGTTGTTAGGGTTGGGGTATAAGAAATGTATTATTGTTTGAAGGACTTAAATACTTTTACAGCCCATCATCGTAGGCTACAATACTGATCTTATCAATACGTATAAAAGGGAAAATACTTAATTCGTATTTTAATTCCGCTGGAGTTGGCCCAATCTGGGCTTCTGCAGGTCAAACTGCCCTAAGAAAGTGTCAGGGTGGGTTATGTAAAGTGCCTGAAAATAATTAAAAAAATTCCGCTCAGCTGTAGAAACAATTTTAGACAAAAAAAGTTCTTTAGCTCACTCAGGCTGATAGTCTCTTTTATGTATGGAATCTTCATTAAATATATGTACTACTTCTCTACTGGACTCTTCATGTGGCAAAATCGTTCTGAAATCATATTATCACGGCTGTTGTTGTTAAAAATCTTTTTTGTCCTCGTACTCTCTGAATGACGAATCTGACTCTTCACAAGGCAGTCTACCACATATTTGTCTTCGAGACATCCATATTGTTTATAGTAGAGTTTTACAGGAGCTAGACGTCTCCTCAACCATACTTGTAAGTGATTAGTAATCGAAATGGTTTCGAAAAAAAATTTAAACCAGCGTTATGTCAAATTCAGATCCAACTGCTCACGTCTTGAATCGCTTCGCCATCTTCTTTTCTAATTAATATAACACAGTACGTATTTCAATAATACAAAATCAAACATCATATGACAAAATGGATTTCTCAAATTTCAGTTTTTAAAGAAAAGGCTCCTTTATGTATGTATCAATCCTTATTTGTGTTGATTGGTTTGGGGTGTAATACAGTTATTAATGTTTGAAGGACTTAAATAGCTTTTCAGCCCATCATCGTAGGCTACAATACTGATCTTATCAATACGTATAGTAGGGAAAATACTTAATTCGCATTTTAATTCCGCTGAAGTTGGCCCAATCTGGGCTTCTGCAGGTCAAACTGCCCTAAGAAAGTGTCAGGGTGGGTTGGGTAAAGTGCCTGAAAAAATGGAAAACATTGTTCTAAGCTGTAGAAACAATTTTAGACAAAAAAAGTGCTTTAGCTCACTCAGGCTGATGGTCTCTTTTATGTATGGAATCTTCACTAAATATATGTACTACTTCTCTACTGGTCTCTTCATGTGGCAAAATCGTTCTGAAATCATATGATCACGGCTGTTGTTAACATTCTTGTTTGTCCTCGTACTCTCTGAATGACGAATCTGCCTCTTCACAAGGCAGTCTACCACATATTTGTCTTCGAGACATCCATATTGTTTATAGTAGAGTTTTACAGGAGCTAGACGTCTCCTCAACCATACTTGTAAGTGATAAGTAATCGAAATGGTTTCGAAAAAGAATTTAAACCAGCGTTATGTCAAATTTAGATCCAACTGCTCACGTCTTGAATCGCTTCGCCATCTTCTTTTCTAACTAATATAACACAGTACATATTTCAATAATACAAAATCAAACATCATATGACAAAATGGATTTCTCAAATTTCAGTTTTAATGGAAAAGGCACCTTTATGTATGTATCAATCCTTTTTGTGTTGCTTGGTTTGGGGTGTAATACATTTATTAAAGTTTGAATGACTTAAATAGCTTTTCAGCCCATCATCGTAGGCTACAATACTGATCTTATCAATACGTATAAAAGGGAAAATACTTATTTCGTATTTTAATTCCGCTGGAGTTGGCCCAATCTGGGTTTCTGCAGGTCAAACTGCCCTAAGGAAGTGTCAGGGTGGATTGGGTAAAGTGCCTGAAAATTATTAAAAAAATTCTTCTGAGCTGTAGAAACAATTTTAGACAAAAAAAGTTCTTTAGCTCACTCAGGCTGATAGTCTCTTTTATGAATGGAATCTTCATTAAATATATGTACTACTTCTCTACTGGACTCTTCACGTGGCAAAATCGTTCTGAAATCATATGATCACGGCTGTTGTTGTTAAAAATCTTTTTTGTCCTCGTACTCTCTAAATGACGAATCTGACTCTTCACAAGGCAGTCTACCACATATTTGTCTTAGTGACATCCATATTGTTTATAGTAGAGTTTTACAGAAGCTAGACGTCTCCTCAACCATACTTGTAAGTGATAAGTAATCGAAATGGTTTCGAAAAAGAATTTCAACCAGTGTTAGGTCAAATTCAGATCCAACTGCTCACGTCTTGAATCGCTTCGCCATCTTCTTTTCTAATTAATATAACACAGTACATATTTGAATAATACAAAATCAAACATCATATGACAAAAAGGATTTCTCAAATTTCAGTTTTAATGGAAAAGACTCCTTTATGTATGTATCAATCCTTATCCGTGTTGTTAGGGTTGGGGTATAAGAAATGTATTATTGTTTGAAGGACCCTAATACTTTTACTGCCCATCATCGCAGGCTACAATACCGATATTATCAATACGTATAAAAGGGAAAATAATTATTTCGTATTTTAATTTCGCTGGAGTTGGCCCAATCTGGGCTTCTGCAGTTCAAACTGCCCTAAGAAAGGGTCAGTTTGGGTTGGGTAAAGTGCCCGAAAAATTTTAAAAATTCTTCTAAGCTGTAGAAACTATTTTAGACAAAAAAGTTCTTTAGCTCACTCAGGCTAATAATCTGTTTGGTATATGGAATCTTCACTGAAGATATGTACTACTTCTCTATTGGAGCCTTCATGTGGCAAGATCGTTCTAAAATCATATGATCACGGGTGTTGTTGCTGAAATCCTTTTTTGTCTTCGTACTCTCTGAATGACGAATCTAACTACAAAAGGCAGTCTACCACATATTTGTCTTCGAGACATCTATATTTTTTCTATTGGAGTTAGTACAGGAGCTAGATGTCTCCTCAACCATATTTGTAAGTGATTAGTAATAGAATAGGTTTCGTAAAAGAATTTGAACCTGCGTATGTCTAATTCAGATCCAACTGCTCACGTCATGAATCGCTTCGCCATCTTCTTTTCTTATTAATATAACACATTACATATTTCAATAATACAAAATCAAACATCATATGACAAAATGGATTTCTTAAATTTCAGTTTTTATAGAAAAGGCTCCTTTATGTATGTATCAATCCTTATATGTGTTGATTGGTTTGGGGTGTAATACAGTTATTAATGTTTGAAGGACTTAAATAGCTTTTCAGCTCATCATCGTAGGCTACAATACTGATCTTATCAATACGTATAATAGGGAAAATACTTAATTCTCATTTTAATTCCGCTGGAGTTGGCCCAATCTGGGCTTCTGCAGGTCAAACTGCCCTAAGAAAGTGTCAGGGTGGGTTATGTAAAGTGCCTGAAAATAATTAAAAAAATTCCGCTCAGCTGTAGAAACAATTTTAGACAAAAAAAGTTCTTTAGCTCACTCAGGCTGATGGTCTCTTTTATGTATGGAATCTTCATTAAATATATGTACTACTTCTCTACTGGACTCTTCATGTGGCAAAATCTTTCTGAAATCATATTATCACGGCTGTTGTTGTTAAAAATCTTTTTTGTCCTCGTACTCTCTGAATGACGAATCTGACTCTTCACAAGGCAGTCTACCACATATTTGTCTTTGAGATATCCATATTGTTATAGTAGAGTTTTACAGGAGCTAGACGTCTCCTCAACCATACTTGTAAGTGATTAGTAATCTAAATGGTTTCGAAAAAAAATTTAAACCAGCGTTATGTCAAATTCAGATCCAACTGCTCACGTCTTGAATCGCTTCGCCATCTTCTTTTCTAATTAATATAACACAGTACGTATGTCAATAATACAAAATCAAACATCATATGACAAAATGGATTTCTCAAATTTCAGTTTTAAATGTAAAAGGCTCCTTTATGTATGTATCAATCCTTATCCGTGTTGTTAGGGTTTGGGGTGTATAAGAAATTTATTATTGTTTGAAGGACTTAAATAGCTTTTCACGCCCATCATCGCAGGCTACAATACTGATCTTATCAATACGTATAAAAGGGAAAATACTTAATTCGTATTTTAATTCCGCTGAAGTTGGCCCAATCTGGGCTTCTGCAGGTCAAACTGCCCTAAGAAAGTGTCAGGGTGGGTTGGGTAAAGTGCCCTGAAAAAATGGAAAAATTCTTCTAAGCTGTAGAAACAATTTTAGACAAAAAAAGTTCTTTAGCTCACTCAGGCTGATGGTCTCTTTTATGTATGGAATCTTCACTAAATATATGTACTACTTCTCTACTGGTCTCTTCATGTGGCAAAATCGTTCTGAAATCATATGATCACGGCTGTTGTTGATAAAATTCTTTTTTGTCCTCGTACTCTCTGAATGACGAATCTGGCTACAAAAGGCAGTCTACCACATATTTGTCTTCGAGACATCCATATTGTTTATATTGGAGTTGGTACAGGAGCTAGATGTCTCCTCAACCATACTTGTAAGTGATTAGTAATAGAATAGGTTTCGTAAAAGAATTTGAACCTGCGTATGTCTAATTCAGATCTAACTGCTCACGTCATGAATCGCTTCGCCATCTCCTTTTCCTATTAATATAACACAGTACATATTTCAATAATACAAAATCAAACATCATATGACAAAATGGATTTCTTAAATTTCAGTTTTTATAGAAAAGGCTCCTTTATGTATGTATCAATCCTTATTTGTGTTGATTGGTTTGGGGTGTAATACAGTTATTAATGTTTGAAGGACTTAAATAGCTTTTCAGCTCATCATCGTAGGCTACAATACTGATCTTATCAATACGTATAGTAGGGAAAATACTTAATTCGCATTTTAATTCCGCTGAAGTTGGCCCAATCTGGGCTTCTGCAGGTCAAACTGCCCTAAGAAAGTGTCAGGGTGGGTTGGGTAAAGTGCCTGAAAAAATGTAAAACATTGTTCTAAGCTGTAGAAACAATTTTAGACAAAAAAAGTTCATTAGCTCACTCAGGCTGATGGTCTCTTTTATGTATGGAATCTTCACTAAATATATGTACTACTTCTCTACTGGTCTCTTCATGTGGCAAAATTGTTCTGAAATCATATGATCACGGCTGTTATTAAAATTCTTGTTTGTCCTCGTACTCTCTGAATGACGAATCTGACACTTCACAATGCAGTCTACCACATATTTGTCTTCGAGACATCCATATTGTTATAGTAGAGTTTTACAGGAGCTAGACGTCTCCTCAACCATACTTGTAAGTGATTAGTAATCTAAATGGTTTCGTAAAAGAATTTGAACCTGCGTATGTCTAATTCAGATCCTAACTGCTCACGTCATGAATCGCTTCGCCATCTTCTTTTCTAATTAATATAACACAGTACATATTTCAATAATACAAAATCAAACATCATATGACAAAATGGATTTCAAATTTCAGTTTTTAAAGAAAAGGCTCCTTTATGTATGTATCAATCCTTATTTGTGTTGATTGGTTTGGGGTGTAATACAGTTATTAATTTTTGAAGGACTTAAATAGCTTTTAAGCTCATCATCGTAGGCTACAATACTAATCTTATCAATACGTATAAAAGGGAAAATACTTACTTCGTATTTTAATTCCGCTGGAGTTGGCCCAATCTGGGCTTCTGCAGGTCAAACTGCCCTAAGAAAGTGTCAGGGTGGGTTGGGTAAAGTGCCTGAAAAAAATTTAAAACATTCTTCTAAGCTGTAGAAACAATTTTAGACAAAAAAAGTTCTTTAGCTCACTCAGGATGATGGTCTGTTTTATGTATGGAATCTTCACTAAATATATGTACCACTTTTTTACTGGTCTCTTCATGTGGCAAAATCGTTCTGAAATCATATGATCACGGCTGTTGTTAAAATTCTTTTTTGTCCTCGTACTCTCTGAATGACGAATCTGACTCTTCACAAGGCAGTCTACCACATATTTGTTTTCGAGACATCCATATTGTTTATAGTAGAGTTTTACAGGAGCTAGACGTCTCCTCAACCATACTTGTAAGGGACTAGTAATCTAAATGGTTTCGAAAAAGAATTTGAACCAGCGTTATGTCTAATTCAGATCCAACTGCTCCCGTCATGAATCGCTTCGCCATCTCCTTTTCCTATTAATATAACACATTGCATATTTCAATAATACAAAATCAAACATCATATGACAAAATGGGTTTCTCAAATTTAAGTTTTAATGGAAAAGACTCCTTTATGTATGTATTAATCCTTATCCGTGTTGTTAGGGTTAGGGTATAAGAAATGTATTATTGTTTGAAGGACCCTAATACTTTTACTGCCCATCATCGCAGCCTACAATACTGATCTTATTAATACGTATAAAAGGGAAAATACTTATTTCGTGTTTTAATTCAGCTGGAGTAGGCCCAATCTGGGCTTCTGCAGGTCAAAATGCCCTAAGAAAGTGTCAGGGTGGGTTGGGTAAAGTGCCTGAAAAAAATTAAAAAAATTCTTCTAAGCTGTAGAAACAATTTTAGACAAAAAAAGTTCTTTAGCTCACTCAGGCTGATGGTCTGTTTTATGTATGGAATCTTCACTAAATATATGTACTACTTCTCTATTGGAGCCTTCATGTGGCAAAATCGTTCTGAAATCATATGATCACGGCTGTTGTTGATAAAATTCTTTTTTGTCCTCGTACTCTCTGAATGACGAATCTGACTACAAAAGGCAGTCTACCACATATTTGTCTTCGAGACATCCATATTGTTTATAGTAAAGTTTTACAGAAGCTAGACGTCTACTAAATTATACTTGTAAGTGATTAGTATTCGAAATGGTATCGAAAAAGAATTTGATCCAGCGTTATGTCAAATTCAGATCCAACTGCTCACGTCTTGAATCGCTTCGACATCTTCTTTTCTAATTAATATAACACAGTACATATTTTAATAATACAAAATCAAGCATCATATGACAAAATGGATTTCTCAAATTTCAGTTTTAATGGAATAGACCCCTTTATGAATGTATCAATCCGTATACGTGTTGTTAGGGTTGGGTTATAAGAAATTTATTATTGTTTGAAGGACCCTAATAATTTTACTGCCCATCATCGCAGGCTACATTACTGATCTTTTCAATACGAATAAAAGGGAAAATACTTATTTCGTATTTTATTTCCGCTGGAGTTGGCCCAATCTGGTCTTCTGCAGGTCAAACTGCCCTAAGAAAGGGTCAGGGTGGGTTGGGTAAAGTGCCCGAAAAAATTACAAAATTCTTCTAAGCTGTAGAAACTATTTTAGACAAAAAAGGTTCTTTAGCTCACTCAGGCTAATAATCTGTTTGGTGTATGGAATCTTCCCTGAAGATATGTACTACTTCTCTATTGGAGCCTTCATGTGGCAAAATCGTTCTGAAATCGTATGATCACGGCTGTTGTTGCTGAAATTCTTATTTGACTTCGTACTCTCTGAATGACGAATCTGACTAAAAAAGGCAGTCTACCACATATTTGTCTTCGAGACATCCATATTGTTTCTATTGGAGTTGGTACAGGAGCTAGAAGTCTCCTGAACCATACTTGTAAGTAATTAGTAATCGAAATGGTTTCGTAAAAGAATTTGAAAATGCGTATGTCTAATTCAGATCCAACTGCTCCCGTCATGAATCGCTTCGCCATCTCCTTTTCCTATTAATATAACACATTGCATATTTCAATAATACAAAATCAAACATCATATGACAAAATGGATTTCTCAAATTTCAGTTTTTATGGAAAAGGCTCCTTTATGTATGCATCAATCCTTATTTGTGTTGATTGGTTTGGGGTGTAATACATTTATTAATGTTTGAAGGACTTAAATAGCTTTTCAGCCCATCATCGTAGATTACAATACTGATATTATCAATACGTATAAAAGGGAAAATACTTAATTCGCATTTTAATTCCGCTGGAGTTGGCCCAATCTGGGCTTCTGTAGGTCAAAAAGCCCTAAGAAAGTGTCAGGGTGAGTTGGGTAAAGTGCCTGATAATAATTAAAAAAATTATTCTAAGCTGTAGAAACAATTTTAGACAAAAAAAGTTCTTTAGCTCACTCAGGCTGATGGTCACTTTTATGTATGGAATCTTCACTAAATATGTGTACTACTTCTCGACTGGACTCTTTATGTGGTAAAATCGTTCAGAAATCATTTGATCACGGCTGTTGTTGTTAAAATTCTTTTTTGTCCTCGTACTCTCTTAATGACGAATCTGATTCTTCACAAGGCAGTCTACCACATATTTGTGTTCGAGACATCCATATTGTTTATAGTAGAGTTTTACAGGTGCTAGACGTCTCTTCAACCATCCTTTTAAGTGATTAGTAATCTAAATGGTTTCGAAAAAGAATTTGAACCTGCGTTATGTCTAATTCAGATCCAACTGCTCACGTCTTGAATCGCTTCGCCATCTTCTTTTCTAATTAATATATCCCAGTATATATTTCAATAATACAAAATCAAACATCATATGACAAAATGGATTTCTCAAATTTTAGTTTTAATGGAAAAGACTCCTTTATGTATGTATCAATCCTTATCCGTGTTGTTAGGGTTGGTGTATAAGAAATTTATTATTGTTTGAAGGACCCTAATACTTTTACCGCCCATCATCGCAGGCTACAATACTGATCTTATCAATACGTATAAAAGGGAAAATACTTATTTTGTATTTTAATTCCGCTGGAGTTGGCCCAATCTGGGCTTCTGCAGGTCAAACTGCCCTAAGAAAGGGTCAGTGTGGGTTGGGTGAAGTGCCCGAAAAATTAAAAAAATTCTTCTAAGCTGTAGAAACAATTTTAGACAAAAAAAGTTATTTAGCTCACTCAGGCTGATGGTCTCTTAGGTGTATCGAATCATCACTGAAGATATGTACTACTTCTCTACTGGAGTCTTCATTTGTTTTTAAACTGGGAGAAGTTTACTCTTTCCAAATAATACCCTTAAACGTTTTCAATATCTTTTAAATGAGTATTTTAGGTATATATAATTCATAGAATGGTAAAAGAAACATCTTGTTTTAAAATAAGTTGTTTAGTCTATCGTGTAATTTATTCCTCTGACGCTATGATGTCTATGACACAATATATAAATAAAGGGAGGAGGGACTCTTGAATAATCATGTACTGAGCAAACGCTGCAACACTAATAAGTGAAGTCGGAGATGGAAGACACGTTTTTAATTTAGTAATCTCGAAAACTAACACGTTTTTAACATATATTAATTCAAAAAAGTGTAACTTATCTTATTTTAACTGTTAGGAACAAATATTTGGTCTAAAAATCCATTTATGTAATGTATGCAAGGCCGTGGGAACTTTATATTACAATATGAGTCATAAATGCTTAAAACATTTAAGTATTTAAGGAAGCTTGTTAAATGAATTCTTTTCACAGATAACATTTAGTAATTGCATATATTATTACGTTATTTTTCTCATATTTTCAATTTTATATTTACACTAAAAAAGAACAGAATAAGATTCTTAATTCTGATTCTGTTTTGTATATTTATGCATTAATAATAATAAGAATTTCTTGCATTCAAGATAACGTCCATTAGTTATATTACACTAAAAAAAACCCCGACTATTAGTTAACGGTAAACATAACAACTATGGGAGCAGACCTCATTGTACCAGAGATATACGACATCTTATATATTAAGTTGTTCCTTTTTTGTTATGGCTTTGGTAGTAAGGTACATATTGAATATTTATCACTGTTTAAGAACAATACATAACTTTATATAAAATACTTATACCATATTTGGCACAAATAGTACTAGTTGATTTTTTAAACGCCACAAATTAATGAGAAACATCCTCAATAAAAGAAAATTAAATCAATTTAATATTTAGTTAAATAATTCAAATCGTTAAATATAAAAGCAAAAAAATATTAGAAATATAACCTGCCTAATTAAACTCTTCAACATCTTTTAATTCTATTTGGACAAATATATTTGTTAGCGTTATACTAAAACGTTGCATAAGTAAATAAGATTTCCAGGTATTAAATTATACATACAACATTCAAAAATTTAAGAGTAAGATGTGAGAGCAATGTTTGAATCTTTATTTGAATAACGCAATACGAATGTGGTATCAGCTCACACTGGAAAGCACTTTGGAGGTGTAAAAGGGATTTCAGATTGTGCAAACTCAGTTTTCGTAAGAAAATGTTGAATAAATATATTGGCATTAAATCTTATTTCATACTGAGTAATGGAATATGGATATTATTTATTTTACAGCGTTCATAATTATATACATTTAGTAAAAGGGAATATATTAATAATTTTATTAAAGAGTTTTCTTATTAAAAGTTATTCTTACCTCCAATAAGGTCACCATGATAATTTAAATAATAAGGACTGTGGAACTCGGATATTAAACCACAGAATATTTTAATCAATGACAAGAAGAGTTTTACGAAAGGGACGTTTCACACATTTGGAGGGAAGTTTCACGAGTTTATTTAGAACATTGACTGCAGCCTCAATTCAAAGTACAAGGTACTTACAAAAATTAAACATATGGTTGTGCTGTCACAAACCAATTATTACCAGAACAGTGAACTATGTTTAACAGGTTATGTCAATATCATTTCGCAACTTCAGATGGAGTTAATCGCTAGTTTAAATACTAGTGTAGCGTAGTCCGGAGGGATGTTCGAAATATGTATAGGCCTATATCCATACCAGACGGACTAAGAATGTCTATTTAAAATTTCAGTACACTTGTTTGAATAATTTACTTGTGAAAGCAAAGTAAAAAAATATATACTATTAAGATTGTGATAGTTACGTCTTATTAATTGGTAGCTATAGGAAAAGTTGGTAAATATCGGTCAGTTCAAACAGTAATAAAAGATATTTTGAGAAAAATATATGCCTGGTTTTCTGACACGCATTTTTAAACACAATGTACATTTCTACTTTACTTCTAGATGTGTGTTAAATCATTATCTACCAAACCCACGGAGATGGATCACTTAGACCCTGAGAGATTTCCGCTTTAGCTTTCATTGTTTGAAAGTTTCCACGTAACGGAAGCCTCCACAACACAAAGTCTTTACGGAACAAATCTTACACAAGCTGGGAACTCACACAGGTTGGAAGGCTACCGGCTCCCGTACAACTTTTATTCTCTACTCTAAATTCTGGACAATTAATGCAACAATAATCAAAATTCTATTATTATGAGTGTCAATATACCAAGTATGTCAATATGCCTTGATATCTCTTGCAGATAAGAGAGGAAATGAAAGGGGATGAAACACATGGTCTAAGGTTCGAATGATTATGTACGAGAGAGCATGTTTACACATTTTTGTAATGGAAGAAATATCAACCCCTTTAAATTTAGTTAGATTTTTCCTAACCATTACATAAGATTAAAACACGCCCGTTATATAAACATAATTCCTATAAGTTAAATAATAAAACAACTTTTTAATGTAACCAAAATTTACAAAACTTTTATAGATAAGTTCTGCAATCGATTTAAATCTTCTAATTTCCAATAAAGCAAAGAATTAGTTACATTAATTCAAGGGGTAACACGTGTTAGGGACAACGAATTTATAACTTAGAATTTTAATATTGCATAAAGTGTTTTAATATTCTGAAAGTGGAGTGTAAGAGTGGAGTAGGAAGTGTTCTGATACTTAATGAAATACCACTCCTAGTTTGAAAAAAAGAGAGGTTTACAAGATCGACGAAGAATAGTTGATTATTTTCAAGTGTTTGGAGAGGAAATAGATTATAAATATGGAGACCACTCGTATATCCAAAGGTCGGTTGCACTTTTATTTAGTCTTAATGTACCCTGTATTGTGCATCGTGAGTAAACTGCTACTGGTTGGTTTATAATTCCAAAACAAAGCCTCATTAGCAAAAGCTGTAACATAAATAATACCTTGCCGCTTTGCTGGGTTATGTTGGGAAACACTCATCTTTTGACACAGCGTTTCCTAATTAACCTAAAACTGCAATATATATATATATATATATATATATATATATATATATATATATATATAACTTACAATTTTATTATACAAATAAGCCTTGTTATATTATCATTATATATATGTGTGTGTGTGTGTGTGTGCGCGTGTGCGTGCGTGCGTGTGAACAGGGTGTTTACAAAAGGGTCTCACAAACTTCTGTGGATGATAGTGGTCAGCATTTAAAACAAAATTTATCACATTAATTACTGCGAAGTAAACTTCTATATGTAAAGGTTTTCTTTCGCTGCTTATGAGATATTACACGTTATATTTTAAAGGTCTGCAATCTGGTGAGATAATTTTAATGCACAACTTTATAAGTCATTTTCTATTACATGTCTCTTAAAATTTTTCACCGTTTTCAACTTTTCATGGTATTGGGTTTAATTACCCTTTATTTTGTTCAATGATTTTTGTGTGTTTGATTAATATGGAATTTATAATTCAGTATTTTATTCAAAATTAAATTCAGTTTCATTTTCAAATGTTTTATTATCGAAGACACTTTGTTTACTACTTGTTTTTGTATTTAAAACATGTATATGTGTTTAAACACTATATCTTATCTGAGCTACACATTATTTAAAGTGTTACTTTAATAGGAAGTATAATTTTATTTTTGTATTTCTATGTTACTTTTTTATGCAGGGAATATTTTTAGAAAATTTAATCTCAAATTTCAAACCGAATCACTGATTTGTCTTGTAACTACCTATTATGGTACATTAATATTTTCATTGTAATAATTGGTTCCATAAATGTTCTCAGCGATATATCATGAAATATAATGAAATACGATATTGAAATTTAAGAATATTAATCCAAATAGAGTCTTTAAGACCTCAATTATTTTTTAGATTTCAATTAAATGAGGATTTAAACTAATGTAAAGACGTAACTTTTCGCTTTAACTTCAGTTTAAAAACTTTAGCAGAATTTCTGCCGTATTTATTATTCACATGAAAATATCAGGTTTTGTGATAACATTCTTTAAACAAAACTCAGTATAATATAACAAAACTAAATAGGTTAATTAAGTAATAAACAATGTTTATGGTATATTAAAAACAATGTGGTTATTAACTCAATGGAAACGTTCTACTTTTATATATGAGAGATGACAACATGACACAAGATGATTTTCTGTATTATTACAAAAACAGGAACATCTCTACAGTGTTCCACTTAATTTTTATTACCACTTAATCACTTACTAACGATATCACACTCATAAAAAACTCTGTAGGTAGCGTAGTTCCCGGAGATACGAAAAATTTGAAATATCGTAACACTACTGAATGGCTGTATTCAGAGTTGCAGTGCTGTGAGATTTAAAAATTTTAAAATTTTTCAGCGACTATCTAAAAACAACAAATTACAATAGTTAACATCGTCATTCAATGATTGCAGACCGTAACTATATTTAAAAATAGTAAAAAATAACTACTAAGTCAGCATTGTTCAATGTGTCAACAAGTTATGGTTTGGTTTCACAGTGTTCAGAAGAAGCAATCCTATTTATAATTGTGTATTATTAGGCCTAATGTCTTAGCTTATTTTAGTTACGTAAATACATGCTATAAAAATTAAACACAGTATCTTTACGTAGTGATGCATCAGTTATTATTATAACATTTATAAAGGCTACTGATTACTTCATAAAAACAGATTAGTTGTGTCATAAATAACAGAAAATCCATGCACCTGACATATTGTAAATTATAGCTGAGGGTATTTTTACCCTTACGATTATGTAGATATATCTGAATAAGAGGAAAACGTCATCGGTTGATTGCAAACGTAGTCATTACCAGTAAATACTAATTAGTTTGCGTAATGTGTACACAACAAGGGTTGCATTATTTAAATGGATTTGTCTTGCTGTAACAGTTTAACCAAATACAGATTATAAGAACGAAGCAGATCATAACACGGTAGTCTACTAGGATTGTTGTTAAAATAAAACGATAAAATGTTGAGCTGCACTTACTTTTCAGATAAAGAAACTTACCTGGAAGTTTGGGAGATAAAAGAGACTTCTCTTACAGTTTGATTGAACAACACATGACGTCAGCGAAGGAAATGTTTACTCTGAACTGCTCAGCAAAACTATGGACCTCTTTCTTTCTGAGCCTTACACTTTTTGTCTGACATTGCAATTCTGAAATTATCTTAATTTAGATCAGTTAAATTTTTGAATTTAATATAATTAAGTACTGATAGATGTCTATTAACAAATATTATCAGTTGACGAGTAAAATTGTATTTATTTTTATTTATAGAAATAAAGTATCAGATAGTTAATTGTTATGGTTATAGAAATATTCCTCAATTGTTAACATCAATACTAAATCATCTGTACAATTCCATCGATTGTAATAATTGTTATATGTAAATTAGAATAATGATCAAACGGGCCTTAATACTCGTATTGCAAGTTTCACATGCAACAATAAACTGTTCAGAGGCTCCGAGATAATTAATACCTCACCCAAGAATTTTGAGAAACGTCAAAAACTTGTGTTATAACATGACAGAAACCTAAATTAGCATATTACTAGAAACTTTTATAACTGTAACGATAAGATTTTAAATGGTGTGTAGTGATTTTTGTAATTACCCAACTGACCAGAACAATGTCTATATAAATTCAGCCGTGTAAATTGATATTACTAACATTGTACTACAGACATCCAATGGCACTGCCCATCAATATTATTAAATTACTTAAGGGTATCAAGTGCACTTCCTCATTTTTGAATATGCGAAAAATTCACATGTATGGGAAGTTCTAAGCAAATGTACCAAAGCGAAGCAGCCTCTGTAAGGTGATTCCTTTCTTTCGATGTATTATTTATTTATTCAACTTTAAAAGCGGTCATTAATGATAATTAACTTTGCCCAGTAAAAAAGTTTAAACATGTAAATGAAAAACGATAGCTAGGTCAGATCTAACTTCAATGATCTGAAAGTAGTATTATGTAATGCGAATACAAGGAAATAATTGGAAAAAGAACACGCAAAATTACACCATATATCTTTAACAGTTTCTAAGTGATTATTTATTAATATGTACCTTAGTTATTTGTATTGAAATAATAAAGTATGTACTATATAACTTCAAACTTTATATGGTTAGATAATCAGGTGGTGATTAATGAGTATTAGGCCTTTAAATGCTGTTGATTACTACTGTAACGTCGTGTAACAGTAATTAAAAAGTCAATCGACAGTCCTAAACTATTTATATTTGATACTTTTCACACTTACAAGTAGGTAACTAAATAAGAGGAATAATAAGATCAATTAATTAAAAATTTAGTAATATATAACAATTTAATATTTTTCACAAATAATAAAATTTATATCTCAGGCTCGAAATAACTATATAATTAGTTTTTTTACTTTTTAACGAAATTAAATAGATATCAAAAACTGGCCACATTTTATACATTACATTTCGACAGTGTATTTTAGTGAACATAAATAAAAGAATGTCGTACAGTATTTACTCTGCCCATCTAAAGAAAATGCCTCGACGTATGGGAGATAAAAGATTTCTATCTCAGTTTGTTTGGACAACACAAAACGTCACTGGGGAAAATATTTTGGTAAGCTGAATTTACTCTGCCTTTAGTAATACAGAAATATGAGAGATAAGTAAATTATTTTCCAAGCAGATTATAATATCATAATACACTGAGTCATGACCAAAATGTCAAATGTGAGAAAGACACAATAATACGTCTGTTGTTTAATACGACTCCAGAAACTTCTTACACTTGATATGATGTAAATTTAATATGGCGTAAACAGTGTAACACCAATAAATAATGCTAGGGTTTATAAAGATTTAGAAACTTCAAGCCTGATATTAGGATTTAAGAAAGTGTCAGAAACTTTTCCTATACCTTTCTAAACTTATGAATAAAGCCCAAAAGCTTTATTCATACTTTAATTACTATATTTTTTACACTAATATCTATTTTATATTCAATACTGAAAAATATACTAGAGTACAAAGTTTTGTGTTGGCGCAAATAGCATATGTTTTCAACAAATTCATAATTTATAAACGAACGAAATCGGACACTACCCCTAAGTAACCCACCAACATTGGTTTAGAACATCCACGCTTCTTTGCTTCTGTGATTTGTGATTTGTTGAATATTTTAATCAAAGATTTAACTAGTTGATCGATTTTTAATTTTGATATGGTTATTAATATTTACCAAATGCTATTTACACCCTGCTTTTGAATTGTAAATAGCTAACCTAACTAAGTAGACTAAACGAAGTAACTACACAGTCAATATTTAAACACTAGACTAAAATTTGTAAAAAAATAATTCAAATGTAGATTTACAAAAAACAGCATAATAAGTCAATCTTTTCTTCCTTGGAATTAATTCATACAAACATTGTAGGACTATGGACAATTTATATGTTTAAACTAGTTTTAATGAATCTATTAAAACGTTATACAGACAAAGGGTATATTTTCTTGACACGACATAATTGTTCCTAACATAACTCTTGGGGATAACTACCAGGTCAAGAAAGTATAGCTAATGCCTGTGATTCTGTTTCATCTAACTACAGTATACTATTGAGGTACGATGTTATAGTCGAATTGATTACAAAATAGGACTGGGACCGGTGGGAGGGGCGCGGTCGACGGCTGAGAGCAGCCAATCAGCTTCGAGTAAACCGCACAGCGTTGCCGTTTTCACATCCGCACGTCACTCCTCAGTCTCAGTCTCTGCCCAGCAACCGATTCGTGCGTTTCACTTTGTAGTCTCGTGTTCTGTGCAACTGTAGTGGTGTTACCGTTGTTTAACAGTCCTTTTCAGGACTTAGTTGTGACTTAGGCCTAGTGTAACAAACTATTTTGTACTTTCATAACCTTCGTACTGGTAGTCAGTGATTATATTTACATCATGAATGCAGAAAATCAAACTGTGAAACGTCGTGGGCGTCCGCGCATTCATGTTAAGCGTTTACATTATCAGAACGTAGGACGTGGTGTACCTCTGCGCACTCAAGCCAGAAAACTTGTTTGCAATGCCAAAGAATATTTCCAACAGGAAAAAACAAACAATGGCCCACTCTTACCCGTTGCCAAAGTTGTACAACGAACTGCAGCGGCCCTGGGCATAAATAAAAATACCGTTGTAAAAATTTGTTCAGAGAAGAAGAAAAACATGGATGAGGGAGGAAGTGGACAAGTACATACCCCAAACAAAAAGAAACTTCCACGTCAGAAACGAGTTACAAACCTGGATAATTTCCAAAAAGATGCAATCCGTCGCCATGTGTATGCATACTATAGACGAAAGGAATATCCAACTTTAAAAAAACTAATTCAATCATTGAAGGATGCCGATTTATTTAACGGTTGCAAATCTTCACTTTCACTTGTTTTAAAACAACTTGGCTTCAAGTACAAGTCAGTTGGGAAACGGAAAGTACTTCTTGAAAGACCAGATGTAGTTGCATGGCGCTGTAGGTTTCTTCGTCAAATGAAGAACTTAAATTTAGATGAAGTAGTCTGGATTGACGAGACATGGGTTAACACAAACCACTCCCAAACAAACGCTTGGACAGACGACTCTGTTCAAGGTACAATGTCCGTACCTTTGGGTAAAGGGGGAAGTATGATATTGCTTCACGCTGGTAATTCTAAAGGGTTTATTCCAAACAGCCTTCTACTTTTTTCTTCGAAAAAAACGAGTGATTACCATGAAGAAATGGACCACGAAAAGTTTTTAGGCTGGTTTGTAAATAATCTTCTTCCAAATTTGGAAGAATCCTCAACCATAGTATTTGATAATGCTAAGTACCACTCAAAAGTATTGGACAAGGCCCCAACAATGGCTTCAAAAAAATGTTTGATGGTCGAATGGCTACAGAAATTCAACATCCCATTTGAAGCAGACATGAAGAAAGCAGAACTTTTGGAAGTAATAAATTTACACAAGCCTCGCTTTCCAAAATATGTTATTGATGAGTTAGCCAAGGAACGTGGCCATACTGTAATTCGTTTACCTCCGTATCACTGCCACTTCAATGCTATAGAGTTGATTTGGGCCCAAATCAAAGGACACGTTGCAAAAAACAATAAGACGTTCACATTGACGGAAGTAACAAGATTAACCAAGGAAGGGATAGACTTAGTAACAGGAGATGAGTGGAAAAAGATTGTATCACATACAAGGAAAACCATAGAGGATGCGTGGGAAAATGAGGGTGTTCTGGAAACTGCGATTGAAGAGCTCATCATCACGTTAAACAGCGACGACGACTCCAGCGACGACAGCAGTGCTTTTTCGGATGACCAAAATTTGGGAGAAGATCGCTTTGACCACCTGCTATCAGATGAATCTCAACATGACAGTGAAGATGAAAGTGACAGTGACTTAAGTGGAGTGCAACAATTATGCCCAGAAGGTAGAGTACTAAAATTTTATGAATTTTAATAAGTGTACGTAATAAACAATTTCAGAGTACAGCTACTAAACTAGACCTAATTAAACGTTATTGTTTTGAATGACAGTAATATGTATGTAAATAAAAATATTTAACATTTAATGCTTGTTGATTGTTTTCTTATCCTGCTTACTTTGATAGATTTACTATTTTATATATTATATATCGTTAAATTTTTCGAAAAAAATAAAACGAATATATTTTTAATTCTATTTCCGCATGCAAATACGACAAAACTACACACTTAAAATCCACATTCTAAATAATTTTTATGAATAGGTACTGGTTTAAAATTACATCATAATTATTATCTAGCCAATTGTAATGATATTTAAAATTCCAAATATTTATGTAATTATTTTAATAAATATTTAGGCTACGTGAGTTTGTTTCATTTATTAACACCAAAACGAAAAATATGAGCAAACAAGTTCATACAAGGTCATTAATTAACGTAATGAAGAAATTGATAGAATAATAATATAATCAATTGAAGACTCAACAAACGGTCAGTGAAACGCGCGTGGCTAGCAGATCTGCTGTACCCTGTAACACCAAGCGACGTCAACGTGGCAACGCCGCTCCCCCTCCTATGCCGAGCGCCAGTCCTATTTTATAATCAATTCGACTATAGTATGTGCTGCGTATTTATCTGTTTTTATGTGCCAATTAAAAGGAGCTAAACATATACAAGAGCAGCTACTGTTATCAGATTCAGCATGCACTATGTCTGCACCCTCCTGCTTGTTACAAGAATAACTCATTCATGATAATAATTCATAAATTAGCTGTCAGTTGTTCAGTGTAGATAATTCTCAAACTTTGTTGATTTGTGTTCCCCAAAGATGACGAAACGTAAAGATCATCGAATTTACCAGTTTTTTGTGGTCCATAGTCATCAAATCTATTTAGATTTTAAATTAAGTTAACCTTGACAAAATAATTTATCTTATAAATATATTGACCATGTTTTTGGCCAACTTGGCGCGCCGCGCCGTTACGTTCTATTATGGTGTCCGTTAAATTTCTCAATAAATCACAAACTCAATGTGTTATGGAACTAGAGAAAAATTTAAAAGTGTTAAAGCATAAAATAAATTTCCTTAACATTTGCAATTAACGATACAAACAATATCTCGGACGATTTTCCAAATATAGATTTCATTACAATTCCATTATAAATAAATTATTGAAACAATCTTATGTTTAAAGTACTTTAATGTCCTATTTAAGCGGTTATATTTCTTATATATTTGTTCTTAATAAAGTTTTAAACAGCAAAAATTATATTGAAGGTAATAGTTTTGATATGTTTACAATAGAACTTTATAGGAAAGTCGTAAATTAGTCGCATGTTAGACTGTCATATTAAAGATAAACATGATGTTAAAGTTGGATGTAAGTGCTTTCTAAATTATACCTTAAAAAATTTCCATTTTTGAAAATTGAACTCTCAAAATATTTTTTGAAAAGTTTTGAACGTATTTTTAAACAAGTCTTGCAAAACGCCAGCAATATTTCTCCTACATTGAGTATTCCATACTTTAGAACAATTGTTTAGAAAACTTTTTTTGGTCGTATTTATTCACAGTATGTTGGTTTCAATTCCAGGCTCCCAAAAATGAATGACTAGTTTAGTTACAGAGTTTATTCGTAGGATAGTGGCAATCCTGTCAATTGTATCCAGATTGACTAACCTAGTTTAATGATGGGCGGAATTAATGCGTAGGAATATGTATATGGTCATTATTTTCTTCTTTCCTCTTCCCTTTCCTGTTTTCTCTATAGCTAATACACATCTGCCTACTTAATTCGTTTCAAACAAATACTAATTTGAGAATGAAGTGTGCAGATACCATATTATTTATTTGAAATTATGTCGTAAGGTTTTCTTAGTCCCGTTTATGTTAATACACCAATGCTTTATGTATGCTGTGTACAGATTCATAACATCTTACAGAGCTTAGGTTTTGTTTCAATAAAAATCTTACATAACTAGTGCACAACACTTTGACAGTTTAATTTAAAGGGGTAAAAGTAGTGTAATTAATTTAGTGAAACGGTTTCTCACAATTTTGAGCCTTACGATCGTCTGATATAAGTATTACAAAAATATAACGTTTCGTGTAACCAATACTATACCTAACAACAAATCTTAAATATATTATTTTTCTTAGTTTTAAAACTCTTTCATATTATTTGTAACAAATTTTATATTAGTATTAGACTTAATTTGCAAAGGAAAAGAGGTCACTTAGCTCAAGGCCGTTTTCCGGTGTAAAGAACATGACCCGACCTCAAGATAAACGTCTGACCATTACCGTCCTTTATCTTGCACGACCAGCTCCATTACTTCAAAGTAACTCAATAAAAGTTCCATCTCAGAGTTCTTGGCTACATATAATTTATGATATTCCAATTAAAATATATTAGTTTTATATAAGTTTTTTCTGAATTTAATAACGAATAAAAAACGTATACACATTATTATAAGTAAATGCAAATATTGCTTGCAGTAGGTTATATTATATATTGTTTTATAAAAACACTGTTTATAAAAGTACTATAGAATACTCAAAAGGTTGCAGAAATGTAATTTCTGTCTGTCTGTAAAGCTGTCTGCACGATATCTCTAAAACGAAATGGCCTACAGATTTGAAATTTTACAGAATTTCGATTTTTATATGAACAAAACTGAGTTAAAATTTGTATTGTATTGTATTGTAAAATCATGTCTTACTTCGGAATTTGGCTGAGCGTAATTCTCGTGTCAATTTTTTTCTCTATAGTTGTCAGTCTGTTCATTTGTTCACATAATATCTTGAGAATTAAACAAATAATAGGTTAAAAATTTGTGATCCAACCTCAAATCCTGTTAAGGTACCTGAATTGTTTAGTCTAACTTATAAATGTTAATTTTGTTCAAAAGTAATTTAATAATATATTATCTTCTGTAAAGTATTAATTTAAGTAAACGTATTTACATTTTAACAACTGCTTCTACAAATCAAAATTGTATGCAATGTCATACCTCCGTTATAACAGTCCGTTTCCTGTGCCACAATAGGTTTGCTGAACCTTTAACAGATTGGGGAATGATGTGATACGATCGCTTTGACACCTATACCATATATCTCAATAGAAAATATATCATAAATTCATTAGATATAAATCAACTAGACTCCATAAACCTACTAAGTAGTTGTTGCTTAAACCGTTAGGAATGATTAATTTTCAATAAATTAAATAATTCTAAATCCACCCGTAAAAAAATACGTAAGTACCTCTATAAATTAAATCTAATCAATGACATTGCTGCTATAGGTATAATAGTTTTTACAACGCTAATAAAGGAATTAGCAGAGTTTTAACTTCGCAAAAAATTTTTAAATGCTGGTTATTAAAGAACATCTTCTTTTATCAGTTTCTTTTAAACAATTTTAGACGTGTTATGCCATTAGAGAATTTAGACATTACGAAGGTACGTTGATGATTCATAAACATTATAAACTAAATTCGTCTCATAGAAATGAGGTTTTTTACAACCAACAAATGTTATTCCCTCCAGTTGTTTGTATATACATACAGTATAGTACCAATTTCATATTGATATATATCCAATTGATTTTCTTGAGTCCTAATCATAGAATTCCTTCAATTTCTGCGTGAAGTTCGTAGAATTGTAATAAGTATTCAAAAAACATTTTTATAACCATACATTCATTACTAACGGCTATATATTCCATAGCCGGTGGTATATTCCGGCTGTGACATTTATGTATATTTAGCATCATAAGCTTATTACCTACAATCAAAGATACTCATACTGATACAAATCATTCACTGGTTGCTCTTACGCATTGTTTATCCATCGGTAAGTAAAACATATGGGGCTTATTGTCTGTAACTTTATTGTTGAAAATTATTATTATGCATGCTTATGTATGGATCTAAAAATAAATAGTATCAAATGTAAATTATTTTAAAACCATCATCACGCACAACTTTAGTGATTGAGGGATTGATCCCTTCCTGTAATACATATATTTGAATTAATAAAATAAATGTACAAAATGATAGACAAAACAGTACGGAATGTTTAGTTGGTAACTTACTTTTAGTATTGAAACACCGTAAAACACGTTTGCTCGTTACTCTCCAGAGGCTGGGAATGTTTTGTTTAGAGTCTAATACAAACTGGCCCAATGTAAATTTTCAAATTTGTTAAAATTAGTATAGTTTTACGCATTTTAGATAATAAAAAACCACTTTTCTATTGTAAGTTTATTTATTTTAGTTTTGGACTTAAATCGATTTGGTGACCACATAAAATTGGACAAGCTTACACTTTTGTGAGTGAATAAAGTATCCAATCATAACAAAAACTCAATCAATAAAACATTATATAATAAATCATAAACTACAATCAGAGATTTCAATTGACAGCTCACTCCGAGTATAACAAGGGTATAATTTATATACATTTTTCGTTATTTATGAGAAATGAGTTGAAAAAACTTACCAGGATATTTAAGATTAAGTTTTTGTGCACATGAAAGTGCGATAAAACATGAAAGTTAAGCTTTGAGTAGTAATGTACGGTTAGATTATGTTCTTCACTACACTATTCACCATTTCAGTAAGACAAAGGTTTCTATCATTTACCCGTTGGAGATATATGTATATTATTTACTACCAAGGAATTTTATTCATTAAAAAGGCCCATCTTGCTCACTAATGGTAATAGTCACTCATTGCAAATGAACAAATTTAATCAATATAGGATTGAGCATATTTTCCAAGGAGTCATTGTAGAAATTTTAATCTGTTGGGTATAATTTTTATTAATAAGAATAATTGTTTTATAGCATTGTAAGGAACATTTTTATATTGAATTTAATATATTGTTAATGTAACTAATAATATTTAGATATTTTTTTTCATTTAATCCAAAGTAAAGTTAAGATGTCTTATTTGAACAGGCACAATTAGGGCTAAGAAGCTCTCTCTAACACAACCTGGGGAACAAACGGCTTAAAGAAGACTTCCGAACCACCAAGGACAAGATCGCTCAGCGGTCACCTATCCAAGCAGCAGTCACCACCCTCGACGTTGCTTGATCTGTCTATCTTACGATAGCCGTTGTACATGCTACACTACGCCATTGGTAATCACGTATTTATTCTCTTATATTATGTAAATAAAATATGAGATTGTAATGATTTATATTTAGTCTTTATAAAGAATTTTAAACACATGATATTTAGTAGAGTTAAAGAAAAGTAAAACATCTTGTAGTTTTGTTGGATCGTAATTATATTATAATGAGCCATAAGCTGTGGTTATTAACAATATTTACTTAATTATTCTCTTGTTAAGTACCTTATTTCACTATATCTTTTATTAATAGTATTTACATTCAAAAAGTCAGTTTCAAGAAAATTTGTTGTCCAACATAAACTGCATTACATAAACCATGGAAGGTAGAAGTCCAAATTAAACTTCCCTTTCTGGATGTTTTTGAATTTGAAGATAGGGAGGTCCTTTAGACAACGGTTTTTCTTAAGGACACACACATGGGTTAGTATCTAAGTTTTCAATCAAACCATATAAGATTTTTTAAGTTTCTAATTAAGAAATCTTGAATATTTTAAGAACTAAACAAAGCTCAACCAACAAACTTCAGTAACACACCATGAAATTAGGGTCTAGGGCCAAAACAAAGGGAGTTAGGTGGCTGCGTTTAACCTACTTTCTCACAATCATCTTCCTCTTTCATCGTTTCAAATGACTCGACGCGTCACCACAGGAGATGACTATACGTTCTTTGCAGTGTCCCAATTTCGCCTCTGCTGGTGTTGTGTGTGTGTGTGTGTGTGTGTGTGTGTGTGTGTGTGTGTGTGTGTGTGTGTGTGTGTGTGCGCGCGCGCGCGCGCGTGTGTGAGCTCTTGATTTGTGTCCAACGACAACGGCTAAGTGTTTCCTGACTGAACTGCAAGCAGTTTTAAGCTATGATTAATTTTTTGTGACCGCACGATATAGATTTTAAGTGCAATTATTTATTGTCTATAAAATTGACAAAGAGGGTAAATTTCTGTCTTCTAAATCTAATTTTCTATGCGTAACGTGTAACATCAAAATATTTCAGGAATTGTAATATCCATTGATAAGTGGTTCTTAAGCCATCACCTATTCATATGTAAGTTTTGATTTCCATTAATCCTAGATTCCTCATTCACCATTAAATATTTAACATGTTAATACACAAAGATTCGCTAGGCGTTTTCAAAACCAAGATGCTGCGGTGTTTCCAAACGAAATCTATTAAATTGCAGAGAAAGTGTCAAAATTATAAAAGGGTATTAATTGATAACCATTGAAAACGCAAAAACTGGAGATACTAACAAAAAATGTACAACAAAATGTATGCATCTAACATGGTTCAATAAAAACTTATTGATTTCTGCATTCAGGGTCTTGTAATGTTCTATCGGCAGTAGTTATATGATAATTTTAAACATTTAAATTATATAATATATAACGTAACCATTACGCTCTTCTATTGCAAGTATCACTAAATTTTTACAGTTTTGTGAGCAAAAAGTAACAATTCAGCCTTGGATTTAACTTATAAGGTATAAATTATTACTCATTTCATCGTAAGTGAAAAGCTTCGATATTTTTTGCATTAATATTTCCCGATAAACAAATAGTAATTAAAAAATTATGATTATTTATTTGAGTATTAAACACATATTTTACTCTAAATTTTGTAGATATTTTCTACCTGTAACAAAGTTTATTCATTCTAAACCGTTAATAGGATTGGATTATAAAAGATAAGACTGCCAATAGGGAAAGTAGGGAATATTCATGGAACGTTTGCAGTTCAGGAGATAGAGAAGCCCCGAGGGAAGTATTGTCTCACCATCTCCTTCTGGGCGACAAAATCACCCTAGGGACAGTACTGCCTGCTCTGATTCACCCGTCTTGAGTTTAAATGAGTTGGAAAGTTTATCTCTTTTTTTGGTAAATGGTTTTATATGTAATTTTTATATTTTGGATGAAATAAGGAAAGTGGAATTACATCATTGTTCAGTTTTTCAATCAAATTTACTGCTCAATATGGCAATAAACTTTCCTCATGCATCCCGTAAAACCCCACGCAAAATAGTAAAATTTTTAATTATACCTCTATAACAAAGTGTTCATTCTTGGATAAACTATATCAACATAAATATTTGACATGATTCAATTAAAATAACACTTTGAGCAATAACAATGTGCAACTGTTACTGAATATTATAGTATAATTATTGTAATTGAAGATGAACATTTTAAACTACTCCTCTTTCTGTTTGGTAAAGCCTTAAGCAATTCTTCATGATAGTTAGTAATACGTTTTTATCAGTATTCCTTATCGCATACGATATTCAATTTTGTATACTTTGTCTTCTAATGTTTTAGAGTATACATCATATGTATATAAGTAAGCGAATTTTGAGTGGTCCATAATCACCACTACTGAATTCTGGAAGTCCAGTCGTAACTCTCATATAAATATGGCAAAACATGTTATTATTTTACAATCTCGTGTTGCATTATTCAGTTATTGTATATGATCATATTTTCCGTATAAGAATCTAAACTGTAGAGGAATGTGATTCCGCGCAATTTGCTCTGCTAATACAGAAGGATGTACAGGCATAATGTTCTGCTTATTTTTAATCGTATGGAATTGTGAATACTTTATGAACAACTTTTAAGATTCATGGAAATTTAAATAAAGTAATCTTTTGGAATATTGTTAGAATTACATAAGATTATTTAATGTTACATTCACTAAAATTTTCCTTCACATTTTATATTATTAACAAAAAACTTCACAAATTAAAAAACTAAATTCCACTATTAATAACAATTAAACATAGTTATATAGTAATCATCATGCATTTCGGGATAAAGTGAGGCCTGATATAAAAGCAACTATTAAATTGTGTAACGGTTCATTTCATTTAGAAAGTGGTGAAATTTCTACGATATTATTTAAATTTAATCTTTTATTAGACTTGTGTTTTAATAGAAATGTAGTACACTTGAAGATATAGTGTGTTACATTTTAAATATTTAAATATGTCTGTCTCAAACTGTTTACGGCCATGGTCGCAACTTCTGTGGGCCTTTTATGTGTTGTGCTGTATACATTTTACCTTTATACAATATCGGTATCATGTGTTATTACTTAAAGGTGAAACTTTTGTTTTAAAATATTTTGATAAATATAAGTTTTGCAATTTCTAATTAGAGGTTTAGCAACATAACTACTTTTTTACTTTTATAAACTCAATAGGTAGATAAAAATGTTAGTATTTTTACAATTATAATTTAAAATATGAAATATAATTGTAAAATTATATAAATATTTCATAAATTTCAGTTAAAGCGTTCATTGTATTCAATAAAAATGCATAACAATTACGAAATCTAGGAATAATGGTTTACCATAAATCTTTCTTTTAAAGGGAAATATTCATAATATTAGAGTTTTTTTTGTTCATTATTAATTTAGGCATTATTTTATAGCACTCCCTAATTATTTGCAGTAAATGAATATTAAAAAAGTTAATTTTTAAAGGCCCATTCTAATAGGTGTTGATAGCAAATTAAAAGAAAACAACGTTCCTTATGAGGCATCGTTGTAGTAATAGTAATATTTAAGTTCATTAAATTTTAAGAAAAGCAATACTTTAAAAACTGGAAAGAAATGCAGTAGTAATACATTTATTTTCAAACTTCTGAAACAAAGAGGAGTTAGTTTACGTTAACTATCTTCTAATATGTTTATTCAACTTAACAATAATTCAACGAACAAATTATATGTTTTTCTAATAGTAAAGTCACCTATAGTCTCTTAATAGTATTTTTCTTCTAAATACTAAAGATTTTTGCACTTAAAATAAATGATTTCCACTTCAGAAACTTCTTAAGAAACAAAACATTTCCTACATATTACATCAAATGTATTTTCTTAGTTTTTATATTTTATGTTTGTTTATTTCAAAAAGACACATTATCAATAACCATACTAATCTTGTGTTATTAAAAAAAATAATTTATGCATTATATAGATTGCTGGACTTAGGGGTTGAATATTGATTGTGAGAGAACATATTATCGTAGTACATTATACTTAACTGTTTTCCCTCGAAATAAAAACTTCATAACAGATAACTAATTCTTAAATAGAGTGTGTGCCAGAATTCGTTTAAGTGTTACACATTCAATAAAACGTCGCTGTACATAACAAAATTAGCAGTAACGGGTTTAGAATTGTAGAATAATAAGATTCGTTCTCGGCCGCTATGAGACACCTAAATCTCTATACAAAGCTGTATGAAAAAATCTCGAGTAATACGTTCTGGTGTTGATATTATATCCGTTTCACAATATAAATGTATATCACGCATGTCGTATGTAGTAAAAAAATTATGGTTGCCTGTAAAGTCGGTTTTACGGGCGAAGATTTTACGTGACAACGTCTTTTTCTCGGTAGAATATTTATTGATATGAATATTATTAAATTGCACAATAGGAACAAGGAATTGAATGAAAATAAGAATTGCACAAATTTTAACTATAGAAATATATTTTGTTTACTAAAACATTGTACATAATTTGAAATTAATTAAAATTTGTTTTTGTAAATGGTAAAGTTGAATAAAACATTTACTAAAATTGGAATTTGAAATTCTTGCTAAACACAGTTAAATTCTAACTCCGCGCGTGGTGATTGGTCGGTTTAGTTCGTTTGTTTGGTCGCACTGTTATGACAGGTTAGAGGTTATAATTTGTTATTTTAAATGTTTGACTAGCAATACGCGCTGTTTCTTCTCAATCGACTGAATTACGATTGATTGCAGAGTGATTTAAACTAATAATTTACTTAACACTATCAACATTTCAATAGTATGACATAACCTATAAACTCAGTTTCTCAACTTTTGTGTCAATCTAACAATTAATCAATCAATCTTAGTTTACGATAATGAAATATCAGTGTACAATTATTTACCTTTATTGTTGTAGTTGTTGTAAATGACGAATCTAAGCACTCCACATTTTCACGAATAAACATAGTTATCTGCTTTATCCCGTGCGGCGGACCCACAGTTATCTGCTTTATCCCGTGCGGATCCCGTGCGGCGGACCCACTGGACGGGCATCGTAACGTTACCGGGCGTTACACTTTTTCATGAGTGACTCCGAGCCGCAACCTAATTTAAGACGTCAAAAAGTCTTGGGATATCCTCGAGGTATTTATGTAAGGGTAATTCCCATTTATAAATATAGTTGGAAACTTCAAGCCATAAATGTGTAACATTTTAAAGGGGAATACTGAGATAACCAGATTTAAAAGTATTTGAGTCTAACGTTTTTAGTGGATTTAAATAGTAAATACAGTGTTGCACAAAATAAATAAATTCCTACGGTTATTGATTGTTATATTTGTGTTACTAAAGATAATCTAAGTATAACTATTTTTTTTAAAACGACTATATTTTAATAAAATTACCAAGTATTTGTAGAGTATAAATTATCGAATACTCCGCTAATCACCCAGCTAATAGAGTATCTCGTGAATTGTGAACTTTCGCCGCATTTGTATAACATATTTACTTCTTCAACCTAAAAGAATGCAAACGCTTGATTGAAATTGCATATATAATAATTAGTTAAACATCTTCTAATAATAATGGCTTTTTTAGTAAAAAGAACGTCTCGTATAAAAATCAATTAAAGTTAACCCAATATATCCTTCGCAACGTCAAAACTGTAGTTAATCTTTAACGTATTGAAAATGTAGTTTTACGATGTATACCTTTTATGATTTAATATTTGTAGTTCTGAAGCTCGCCGGTAAGGATTAAATATTATGTAACGACCTAGGCTAGCAACGTAAGCTTTGTAAAATTTAGACTGTTTTAGACTGGTTGTCTTGTTTCACTATATGCCGGTAAATTATGTTTAATGCTAAAAATTTGTATTTGAGTAAGGAATAATTCACACAATATTTACTGTATCCATGTAAAAATTTCAAAACAGCTATTTAAAACGGTTTGAACTTTTTTGCAAGAGCAGGTCTTGATATTAAATTCCAATGGATTTTGTGAAAGCATAAACTGTAATCTAAAACGATTCATAAAGAGTTTGGGTTTCTATTTCTTTTAAATTCTTTAGGATTATATCATCTACATCTTAAAATATTAAATATACATTTCACAAGGGTGATACTGGATAGGTTGGAGTTAGTACAAAGCGTTTAGTAGGAAGGGTATTCAACATAAGTTGTGTAATTCTTACCCTATTCTTCTACTTTGAGCTTTAAAACAACCGAAGTTATTCCATCTCAAGCTGTCGTACGTTTTCCCTTTGAAATCTGATATCAACATTTACTGAAGTGATCTAATAAATCTTATATGTATTTCAATAAAGTTTCAGATGTATTAACTTCGGTTATCTTAAAGCTATAAGCGAAAGGCGAATGGAATAAGAATTACATCAACAAAGTAAAAATATAATTAAGTTTTAACGATAACTCAAGAGGTTTACAAAACCCGTTTTATTAGTAGCCTTAGTATCACCTCATCTCGACATTTTTACTTCAATATAATGTATTTAGTTTTAGAGTCATTTATTAAATAAACTTAAAAGGATAAAATAATTGAGTTGGGTAAAAAAAGTAAAGAAGTTTAATATTTTCTTCGGAGTTTCATTCATGAGTTTCCCAGTTTCTATTCAAATTTAACTAATTTAAAATAAGGGAATTCGCCATATAAGATTTTATAAATACGTCAAAATCATTGCTACACCTAGGAACACATGTCATGTGATCTCCACCCTGTTTAAATTTATAAATATATTTATATTAAACATTTATAAAATGCCTATTGGAAGATATTTAAAATTATAATACCCTTTTTTGTAATTTAACTTAGATAATTTATTTTACATATACACAAAATAAAATCAAAATTAGTTAGCTGCGTTTTGGTACTTAATATGGTGTGGATCAATATTCCAACAGTGAGCTGGATAATTGCATTGTTGAACATCTGGAACTAATGGACCGAACCCCACGTGAGCTGACTGGAAACACCCACAGGAATTGTAACTATCCTTCAGAGAACTACAATTAAGAAATATCGCTTGGATCTACAGTAGTGACGACACAATTACGGCTGTAGTTAGTAATACTACCATCAGCAGTTAAAAACAACAAATTAGTTCAGTATTGTAGTACGTATAATATTTTATATAATACAGTTTCAATGAATGTTTCATTCCTATGTTTATGTCAATTATTTTCAGTTAAAAACAAAACACAATTATTAAAACATTGAATTTAATACACTCTCACACCATCTACATGACGAAGCCAGTAAACAGCCTTATTTAATCATACTGTGTGATCTTCCTGAAAAATAATTATTCTGTCTGTCTTATACAAAAGACAGCGGTGCGTTAAATTTAATCTTTATTGGGCATCGGAAAGTTAAAAAACTAAATTAAGGTTACTTAAATGCCCATAAGAGCCCATGTTAACGTTTTTCCCATTTACTCTGAACTTATTATAGCTAAATTTCCCAAAATATTACTCTATATTTTTAAGTTTATTTAAAACGCTGTGAACCAATAAAATTATTAAAACCCCAACTAAAGAATCCTTTCAATAAAAAAATATATTGATTTTTTTGTTTTTAAAGTTATGTTATTTAGGTTAATTCTGTTAATTATGAGTATAATTTGATAAATGCTGGTTCCACATCTCCACTGATATGTAGTTAACCTGTGGTAAAAATTTGGTTGCGATATCTGTATCAGTTCCTGAGATAATGGGAAGAATATGTTTAGAAATACGGTTTCCGGGAAAACCCACTTGAACATGAGAAAGGATATTTATTCAATACAGATAAACAATTCATCTTTATTCATAAAACAATTCATAAAAGGCTCCAGGTGCATACTCCATTGGATCATCTGGTTCCTGAAGTAGGCTGGCCCTCTTCTTATTAAGTCTGGCTTCTTTAGTTGCTTCTAATGCTACTCTGTTCGAAGTACGCACACGCTCCGCGTCAAGTGATTTCAAGGCGTTGATCGTATGTTCTCCATAGTCGCTGAACCCAAGTTCTTTTAGCACTTTCAGCCTTGATATGTTACCATCATTGAAAGATATGACTGCCTCTAACACTCCAAGCTCTAATGTTAGTCTACCTACAAATACGTTTTTTGGTAGCCTATACCATACTATGTGGTTGAATGCTTCGTTCACTTTCTGAGTTTTTCCGTGGAGACATCGCTTGAGCAGTTCAGGTTTGGCTAGTTGTTGAAAATCAGGCTTGATGACTTCCATCACAGCAACAGGGATAGAGTTTTCATGTTTGTAAATAGCTAACTCATCTTTTTCTTCGGCTTGCCTGTACTTACACCAGGTGTCCGGGGGCTTTGGACAGAGCCCATGATGAGGTGATTCGTCGGTCGATACTTTGTGATAGTAAATAGCCCAGACTGCTTTTTGCATTTCTTAGGTCTGTGCAGTTGTTTCTGATTGCACTGCTGTAATATATCTGTAGCTCATCAATTTTTTATCGGATATACGGCTTCTAATAGACCTACCATCGGATAGAGTTTTTGTTTTACAATTTGCCTTAGTTGCTCTTAATCTAGAGCCCATTCGTTTGGCTACATGGCTTACGCATTCTATTTTTGAAACCTTTAGGTCATCATAGGGGTCACTTTCAAAAACAGCTAAAAAAGCTTTAGAGTCTTCATCTCAATAGAACGTCCAAACAGTGTGACTGCAGAAGCTCTTTCCATTCCGCCTGATGAACCTTCATAATTTTTCAGGCATTTTGCTTTGTGAGCTTCCATTTTATGTGCGTAGTTTTCACTATTAGAAATCTTCGAACATCCACTGCAAAATTTAGTAAGCACATCAACATCAAGGACTTTTCCGGTGTCGATATTCGTAACCGTACAACAGCCGTTCTTCGATCTGAATCCCCTCTTTTGCCATGTTCCATCGTAGGCTATACTAATATCTGAGCAATTGTCATTATTAATCACTGCCTCTTTGGTTGCGTCAACCATAGACTCTTCAGCCACTAAGCTAACACAATGTCTGAGTGTTTTCGTATACTTCGTATACGCAGTGCTTGGCCTAGGCAAATTTAACATTCCGCAAAGAACCTTACCTCCTTCTCCGCCCTTTCCAATGCATCTAAGGCCATAAAACATTCTCATATTTATCTCAAAATAGTGCTCATTAAACTTAGGTTGACACTCATTCGGTCCAAAAGTCCAAAAGTTTTTAGCCGTATCGCACTTCAAACATGAAAGCGAAAGCTGGCAAGCAAGACCATTACGCTTTTCTTCAATTTCAAGTAGCCTAATTTCACCTCGACAAACTTTGCACACAGCAAACTCTCTAATGGCATCTGATAATATGGCCATACTAATAATTATATTCCTGTCTTCACGCTTGTACTCATTGTAGGATGTCGATTGAGCAGAAAGTTTGGTTTCAGATGAGCTAGGTGAAATTGGCTTAGGCCTACAACTTACTATGGGTTGGCTAGGACTGGATGATGCTCCCGAGTCAAGTCCTATCACTTTTATAGTATGTTGATTACCTTTGAACCTTCGTTTTTTGTATATTCCTTTTGGAGGAGGCATTATATCAAAATCACAACACGAAATATCACTTCAAACGAGACTAATAAACTCAGGAGCACAAGAGCACAACTGTCTAAACAATAATAGAATAAAAAATAACAATACCAAGTTTTGGAGGTTATTAGTCAACTTTTTCTATTCTTGTTGGCAGCTGACAGCACACTAGACAGGGAAATTGAAAATCAAAGTCACCTAAACACAGTAAAGGGGCAAAGTAATGCTGTAAGTTTACCATAAGAAGTTTCATGCAAGTGAGTGCGCCTTGGTGACATAGAACTCCTTGCTTACATATTTTAAAAATAAAATAAATATACTTCTAGTGGTCAGAATTTTATAAACGACCCAAATTATTGTTAAGTAAGAATCAAATAATAATAATATAATATTATCAAAAAATTACAATTTTAAAGTACATAACCTTAATGTCTCCTAGGAGTCAACTCGATTTCAAATGCTATGGGTGGTCGATCTTAATGAAATGAGTTTCCTTTTTTGGAAAGCTTAATGTTAAATAAAACCGTTAAAATCACGTAACTACTATTGTAGAAGGTACATATTTTCCAATATTGATGGTCCCGTTTCAAACAATTTTTATTTCTCATGTTTATTTCAATGATTTTCAGTTTAAAAAATCTTATAACACTCTCACGTCAAGCACATAAAAAGTCTGTTAATATTTTGAGTTATGATCTTGGTGATCATACCTATGGTGTATGATCTTGCTTAAAAATCGTTACTTTGTCTGTTGAGAACATAAGGCACTGGTGCGTCAAATGTCGCCTTTATATGGAATCGGGAAATTTTACATTTAAAGTTTTTTTTTAATATATGGTTCTTCTATGGGTTCAACCCCATTTCAACTAATGTGTGTAGTTTATAAAATGTATTTATTTTCTTGTTGAGAAAATAGAACACATGTAAAATTTCACCTTTTCCAGACATTGGGAAGATGAGAAATGAAATTGGGTTCTTCTAGGGGTTGCAACTATATTTGAACCCTTATGGATTGTTCATGAAAATAGTTTGGTTTTTTATTTATATTATAAGGCATATGTGAGCCAAATAAAACTATTCTAAAAACTAATTATGAGACAGTGAGTGAGTGACGACTTTGCCTTTAATATAACGTGAAGATTGCAAAAATAATTTCATAGGTATAATTAGTCATGGTGTAAGTTAACTGTGTATGTACATTCATTACATGTGGTATTTTCAGTACTCCAATGTCTCTTTATGCAACTTAATAACATTGTATTATTATTTTACATTGTTTAATGTGTATTGCAGTAACAAACTTATTGAATTAGTTGCTGATATGTGTTTAACCACACTACGAGTTTTAGTCCAACCACTTTAATAACAAAGGATTGAAAACTTCTTCTGAATAACTCCTTTGTCTGAACCACATGCCACAGACTTGTTACAAACTGTGTTACCAGCAGAGTTAATCAAGTCGGCTGTAAACTTGGCAGCCCCAGTAACAGATTGGCCAGTTCGCCTCGAGTTATTGCTAGTCTATTCCTGCTTGCTCAAACTCCTTACGGCACGTACGTACTAAGTTGCAAACATATTTGAGTCTAACTCCTTATAAAGGTGACTTACTAGTGTTTGAATTTGACATAAAACACCAATTTAGTTTAAAAATCCATGAACAGCCAATACTGGAAAAATAAATCTTACTTGTAATTGAATGTTGCAATACGTTTTAATGTATTTCTTTTGTTTCCGTTACTCTTCTTTCAGGAGAAAATTAAGGAACACTTACAGTTTTAACAAATACCAGCAATAATTTCTGGCCGTTTCGATATTTATAATAACTAAAGTAACTAGGTGTAATTAACATTAATTATTTCAGCTTCCGGAACATTTAAATAATACTTTAAACCTTTTATCTACTTCGAATTTTATCGTTATCGTTTGTGTGTACAAGGTTCTAGTTCAGTACTATTTTTCTTATTACTTAATATAAAACTCGGCTTAAATAAAACTACTTTTAGGGTGTTTTAGGAAGGTTCGTGGTCAAGAAGATCAACGCAACATTATTCGTGGTGAAAATATATCCTTACTTTGTGGAGCCAAGATTTTCGGTCAAGTTAAGGTCATTTGGAAACTTTGTGTTGACATAATTGAAGTGTTCAAGGCTACAGGGCTAACTTTTTGAATGCTATCAAGTTTTAACATCAGTCATTCTAGATACTTTCTGGGCAAAATAACATTATGGTACTTCAGGATGTTACAATAAATAATTATTGTCAACTTTGAAGACTAAGATGTATTTATTGGTGTAAACACATTATTGGTTCACATATTCGCATGGACACAGATGATTCATAATCCACACGCTAGTAGAAGCTCGTCTGATATCCCATACTATATCACGCATATAGAGAGTACAGGTACAAAAAAACAAATAAGATTATCATATTCATCTTTGTTTATAAGGAATAAATTGAAGCCTGATATGTATTACGATGGAGAAATTATCTTTAATTTAATAATTGACAATAATGAATATTCGTCATGTTTCAATACACATATTTACTGGGATGCAGGCTTTGTAAATGGTATAAAACTAACATTTCTATTCAGATGTTCACCAAACTCGAACATGATTAATTGTTCTATCTCAAACATAATCTAAATACAAAATTAAATTATTTTCGCGGAGAAATTGAATTCTAGTAATAACATATCCAAGTAAAATTACTTGTTCCTTGTATTTTACTGCGCATTCGTGATGTTCACAGCTGATAAAAGAAATGAGAGTTCAAAGGGGCTGAGCGGCGCTGTTCGTTACATATAATAAGCAAAAATAGCCATAATAAGTGGGGCTGTCTCTACAGCATCGTATTAGTCTTAAACAATACAAACCTGACACGGTTTTATGCAAAACAAAAAGACCGACTGAGAAACTGATATTGGTAACACCCTACACATTTCCATACATAGTAGAGAAAGCTCGGTCCCGCATTATCCTCTCATGCCCCGAGTGTGTGGCATAAGACATACATACAGCTTTTTTTGTTTCATCAGTATTTTGCGTAAGCTTATTTATCTATCGTTTATATCTAAAATTTCTTTTACTTATAAACGTTTAATTTGCTTACAACTAATAGCAAAGTCTTCTATTCCTTATTACTCAAGTGTAGGTGTATTGATAAGATATGTACATAGGCCACTATAATACTGCCTTATATATATGCATAGCTAGCGTTTGTGTGGGGAAATTTAAGCCTGATTCGGTTACATGGATATGAATAAAAACATTACTATTATAAAACTAGCCAATGGGTGATCAGTTTAATGCTTCACTTGTAATATGCAGAAATATATTTTCTCCTAAATAATTCCGTTCTAAGTATTGCTCTCACTCATGTAATTCAATTTTAAACAATATATTCTACGATTTATTTTACATTCAATGGATGTAGAATTGTCCCGAAAACAATTACTAAAGTCTTAAAAAGAGATTAATACAAAGATTATTTTTGAGGTGTCAATAAAATTTTAATTGACCAGGAGACTGTCGTAAATAACATTAATTGATTACATTCATAAACAGCTCAATTGGAAGTGATGCTGTATTTAATTTTAGTATTTATGTATTGATAGTATTAGTAAGAAAATTATGCAAAGAACTATCATAAAAAAGCCTAAAGTAAAAATCACATGGTTCAACATAGGATTTAAAATTTTAAATAATATTTCACTATGGAATGATTTGAGACAAAGAAAAAGAATAAAAAATGTGTTCGCTTAATAATGATTTTAGTTTCATCCATATTAGCACATTCACATAATCGGTGTTGAATATGAATGAAAACGAAGAATAGACTTTGACTAATTACAGAGCACGAATCTGTAGAAACAGCAAAGACGTTGTTACCTCACAGCCTCTTAATGATCGTTGTGGAGCAGGATCGTTATCGTTCCATTTTCTGTTTGGCCGCAGGCCAGGGACTGGAAAGCTCATGTTACTCCCTCAAGGTGCTTCATGTGACACATATCAGCAATACCTATTCTTAAATGGCAAGATCCTTATCAACTATAGAAAAATGGTAAAAGCAAACTATTTCAGGCATACTTTCAAGTCTAAATGATGAAATTAAACATGTTACCCCAATACTCCACAGCTTTGCAAATTACATACGTGCCTTTGTTTGCATCTATGTGTGTAAGAAAGCAGTTTTTCGAGAATTTATACGTTTTAAACTAATTTTAAACTAATTACAGAGCACGAATCTGTGTAAACAGCAAAGACGTTGTTACCTCACAGCCTCTTAATGATCGTTGTGGAGCAGGATCGTTATCGTTCCATTTTCTGTTTGGCCGCAGGCCAGGGACTGGAAAGCTCATGTTAGTCCCTCAAGGTGCTTCATGTTACACATATCAGCAATACCTGTTCTTAAATGGCAAGATTCTTATCAACTATAGAAAAATGGTAAAAGCAAACTATTTCAGGCATACTTTCAAGTCTAAATGATGAAATTAAACATGTTACCCCAATACTCCACAGCTTTGCGAATTACGTACGTGCCTTTGTTTGCATCTATGTGTGTAAGAAAGCAGTTTTTCGAGAATTTATACGTTTTAAAGTACCTCGAGACAGAATTCTGAATTTACTTAGACTTTGTTAAGAGTATTTGCGAATGGAATTTTATAGTTGAAGTTTGGTATTAAAATAGTTAACTAAATATTTTAATACCAAACTTATTTTAAAATATTTTGTTAACTATTTTAAACATAAGAAAACAGTTAAAATTTCATCCATTCTTTCCTCATTTTGCTAAGGCCATTTACTATCTGAATCTCATCTAGAGTTTTTATTAGCTGGTCTGATCTACATATTATTGTCGTCCAAAGATGAAATATATTCGGGTTTTCCTCCATTTTTTGCGTCTGGCATTTGTTTCCACAAAGACTACTTGCTTTACAGTTTTATTAAATTCATCAAGTCAAAACCATGGGAAACGATTGAATTCTCCCCTTAATGTACCTGACACGTAATTCATTAAAACTTCCTTTTACAGGACGAGCTGAAGTGCAAGCGAAACCTTACGCTACCCGTACCTCCCAAACGAAGCTTTTCCGAACTCATGTTTACAAAATAATTCATTTATTTTACACTTTGAGTGAACTTCCACAGTTTCTGCATATCTTCATGAATCACCTTGTGTGTATTAATGTAATGAAATTAACTAAAACTCTTTTAAAATCTTTTTTCATTACATACACGTAACTTGTGTATATATATATATATATATATATATATATATATATATATATATATATATATATATGTATATATTAGTGTTACTCGTATTTGTTTAATTTTATATTAATATCGCATCATACAGTACGTGCTATTTTGTAAGAATAGTTTTTTCGAAATTTGAAAATGTTTGTAATTTATAGAGAATAATTGTGTTATCAGCCCACAGTACTATATTTAAGGGCGGTTTAAGAATTATAATGACTGGTAAAAGACGATAAAATACATATAAAACGTGTTGTTCTTAATAATGTATTCAAAAGTTAAACATATACAACCCTACAGGGTCAAATGCAGCACACCAGATGACTTATGGCATGTGCCCCTTTACGTCAGAGTACAAGTACTTATTAAGGGCACCATTGTAAATTACAAATTCTTAAATATATATTACCCAAAACTATTTCTAGGAACTCTCTATACTCCAAATTAACTACTTACCTTGCAAAGCCGTCATAACAAATTACAAATTATGTTTTCTAATATGGTTATCATAATTACGAGTAGAAACATAAAATGAGAGAAAAATTTCAAATTTTGTATCTGATAGTTAAAGATTGCGTTATTTATTTCAAACTAGAAAAATATTATCCATTTAGTATACCATGAGTGTAGATGCTCTACGTGATTTTACAATGTATAGTCTACGTATCTAGGAAATTGTGATTTTTAACCTACTAATAATAAAACGGAAGAAATAATTTTTAGTATAAAAATATCCTGTACATGTAATATAAAATATAATAACCTAAATTTTAAATCATCAGAAAAAAAACTAAATAAGGTCATGAATGAACTGTACGTATTCGATTTTGAATGTAATAAATATTACAGCTTAGTTGAAATAAAAGAAATACGGCAGCCACAGTACTGCCTTTGGTATCTTATACTTAAAACATATAGGTTTTATTCATAGTATATAAATGAATAAAAATATCCCATATCTAATACTTGTAATATTTAGTTTAACAGAAACTTCTTATTAAAACCTATGTTATCTTTCAACCGCCAGAAATAAGTATAAAAATTTATACGTAAAGTATTAAACTCAAGAAAGATTGTTATCGTACGAGACATATTCGGAATTACACTTCAGACATGGCTCAGGAATTGTAGGTTTCTGAAAATGTATTGAGAAAAGTAAATACGGAGTTAGAATAGTTTAGTATGAATTTCAAATGTTTCTATTTAACTTTACGTTGTAAAAATAAAGTAATTATAGAAAAATCTAAAGACTTCTTTCTCATTCATATTAAACAGGATTGAGTTATTACATCGGAATTGCCTTGTTGCTTCAGTAAAACTGAACAAATAGACGTCGTTACATAATAGATGTTTTATGGTAAACATAGTTTTATTTGCCTCCCAAAACAAGCAAAAAACATTTCTTACATTTCTTCCAGAATCAGTAGACGTTAAGTTCTGATGTCTTAGTGATGCACTCTCTGAAAAATTAGCAACCGGTTGCTTTAAAGAAAGATTCCCGAGAGCTATCCATGAAATATTTACAATCGTAGCTTTCAAATCGGTTACCTGTTTCTTCGAACATTTTGCAAAAAAATGAATACTTCATTTAAATGGTCAATATAAATACGTTAATTTTTATGTAATCTAAAAACCTATTTCTTCTACTATTTAACATCTTGTATCTGTATATTACAGCTTGCTAACTGTTGTTAAGCTTTATTTTATTTCCCAATGATGCCGCTTATATTTTTCTCTGAAATTTTTAAAATTTCATACGAAACGTTATCTCAAAACCAAGGAAATCAAAGCAAACGCTTATCTGAGAATTAAAAATACGAATTTAACCAATTTACAGAAAGATAATGTAAGTGGTAGGTAATTCTGAATTAAAAAATTGCAAATTATAATAAATATTTATATAAATTCATTACACTTTTTACATTATTTTCTCAACAAATCTTACTTAAATTAAAACTTATTTAAAGACCAAAGGTAATTAACTTTAGTTGTAACAGTAAATAGAAAAGACAGTTTTCTTTCGAATTCAGCTCAACAGTTGTTTAAAATTAAATGGCAAAGTTGTAATAACTCATTGCAAATTACTATCAGTTCTAAAAAATACAACCCCAGCTGTAATTAATCATATAAAAGGTGATTCGCAGTCCAATAGTAGTTCAGTAGGTTATTTATAGCTTTGGATAAAAGAAGGTAAAAAATAAATAACATACTCGTGTTTAAAAATCATTTATTAGCTTTCTTTAAAGAAAATTAACTTTAATGTTTATAATAATATTGTATAAAATATTTAGACGAAATATACCTGTTATTATATACAGTTAATAATTTGTTCAAATAAAAATATTTTATGTATAAATGTTATGTATGCTTTTAATGGCAACATAACTCTTCAAATCAGACCAAGTATCATAGTACCATTCATCTTAGGGTTTTTATTTAGTAATTGAAATAATATTACAGAGATGGCTACTTCCTTCATTGACAAACATTTGTATTAGAAATGGTTCGGATTGTATATTAAAATTGGTCAGCAACTTTAGGCTTTTTATTGCAGGTACATAAGTGCAGAGTTCACATGTAACAGGTAAAATAAAGTTAAACTTTCGCGTACGCAATCAGTGGTGATGTTCGAGCTATTTTTTTATTGACTTCTGAAAATTAATTTCATGTACTATGAGAAATGTTTTTTTTTAAGACCTCATTACAAATATTACTTGAGTGTCATCGTCAATCAGTTTATTATTCACTGTAAATTTTCATACATTTGTAAAGTACACGGGTGTGCTCTAGATAAGAAATTTTGCAAGAATAAACGTTTGTAATCCAACGAATTTTTTCAGACATACTCTTTGAGAGCATCGTAAGAAGTTGACGTCAAAGAAAACACATCTGAGGTCCCACTCTGCATTTCGTTCTCTCATAAAATATATTTCTTGCTATTTTAGTAATCATATTTTCCTGATACTGATCAGTGAGTTTAATAGTGTTTCTATTTATATTTCAATTTTTTTGTTTAGTTGGGAGCAAATATATAATATTAATGTACCTATTACGGTAAATTCCTAAATTAACTTAATAAAGTATTTATCATTAAACCATATGTAACCATAATTGGTTTGAAACTCGAATAAATGTTATTGATAACATTATAATTTGAAATATTGGTGCCTTCAAATTGCCTCGTAACAATAAATACAAAAACAGGTAATTTAATTGCCGATATATTTTTCCTTTTAAGGTTAATCGCTTTCGGTGCTCATTAAATTTATGCATTCCAGTACATCTCCTTAACAAACTTTGTCTTGGAAGACTAAAAAGTAAACGTTTCCTCAGTTTGCATTATCTCGAAATGAATAGAGCATCCTGTCTGAGCCAATTTGGCATGTATATAATGAAAGTAATGTAATTTGTGAGGTGAAAAAGGAATTAGCTCCCTTAAGAAAGAAACAACTTCCGATTGAATAATATGAGATAATCAACATCGCCTCTAATCTGTGAGAAAGTGCTCGGAGCTTACTATAAATCACAACACAAAACATCTTAGATATCATCGTTATAATAGTGCAGGAGGATGTGATCGCAAACATCTTGTCTTTACGTGATTCCCTACAGCGAAATATTATATTTAAATATTTTAACAAAGGTTTTACATACTGTGAACTGGAAAACGTAGGTGATATTCAGTATTTAATTTTGAATAAAAATGTATATTCATATATTAATAGCTTAATATAAAATAGATATGTTTATTTAACACGATTTTTTTTATTAATAATAGTTTTCATTCCTTAATGAATATTCATTCATTTCTTCGATAACTAATCTCTACTAAAAGACTGTGGTTACGTATTAATCTTTGTTAGTGAAATGACTAACTGTCTTAATTAACAATCTGGAGTTCAATGTTCACACATGTAATCTAAGTAACTTCCAACTGTGCCAAAATGGGTTTTGCAATATACATACTTATAAGAAATATTTTCACTCACCCAATTAGTGGTACTATATGATAAATGAACCAGTATTATATACTGAAGTGTATAATATACTGCATAGTATTACACAAGTAATCTAGATATTGAAGGTCTGAAACTTTATATTGAACGTCACAAAGGAGCAACCTAACTCTGCGGCTTTCCTGTTAAGCCCAGCTTCTGTTATCAGCCGTATTCAAACCACCCTCAGTGTGGCTTAACAAATAGGGTTATACTTAATATCAGCTGATATTAAACTACAGAAAACGCTTGTTGTTATCCATTTGGAAACATATAACTATGTCGAGAAATAATAGTTTGATGATTTATTAACTTCTTTCAATATTAAATAGGATTTTTTTAGATCACACACTTCAAATGTTTAGTGCTAAAACGGCCATCTACAGAGTTTTTGTTAAAAAACAAGAATGTATCCCTAATTCAACCTTAAAACTTTGTTTAAAAAGCTTATCTCTTCAAAAATACAGGATGTTTCACTTTCAAATGATAACTATTTTACAGATCTAGATCGTTTATTGAATTTCCCTCATTAACTCTGCTACTGCTGGTTTATATGAGATCTTGAAGTTACTCCCTCTGCCACATTCAAACTGTTACAATACCTTAGACTAAGAGCAATCACTACCTGGATATCTGTATAATACAGCACAATAAATTAGTTAATTCAGTGTGGTGGTAGAAACATTATTTGCGTGAGTTATACGAATAAAGGGGAAACACCTAATGTCTCAAACTAATCGTTACAGAAGTAGTATTGATGCAAAGCAATATAATGTTAGGTGTGATGCATATACCGTGTTGTCCGCAATCTAGAACTTCAATGCTTCAATGCAGGAAAAAGATTAGTTGAAAATAATTGGCAATACACTAGAAATCAATGTATCTGCATTAATTTGGGATAAAGTAAAAACACAATAAATAACAGGTATTAAGAAATGTATTTATTACAAACAAAACATTTAAAACCCAATTTTTTATGTTTTTTTACACAGATTATTCAATAGTAGAATAAAAAAGTATCAGATTGTCAATTAAAATAAAACATTACTCAATCGAGCAACATTAAGTGGCCGACAAATCAGTACGAGGTATACGTATTCCACTTTCCTCATTATAATAATCGTTTTCACTGTCTTATGTTACCATGTTACCGTCTAAGGACATTGTATCAATTATTATTTCTTAAAAATACCAATAATTTATATCTTCATAATTTACAAATTGTTAACTTTTGTGTGTGATATAACATTTAAAATATTAATATATTTTTTATCTGTGATTAATTTTAAGCATCATTCTGAACGCCGAATATGTGTTAACGATATAATCAAATAATAATTATAGAAGTTTTAGAAAACGAATTACTTATAAAAAGTCATACTTTTTCCATTCTGAATAACGGATTTATATAAGGAGGATACCCGGATGAACAAGATTCTACGGTTCATCATTTCAATTATTACACCGTATTAATCTTTTTTCATATCTTAATATTTTTTCGCACGAGATTTTAACGAATAATCAGTTATTCTGTTATTAAACAACAAACAGAAAACTATTTTCAGATTAACTTCATAGAATGTCTTTACTCATGACTATTAAACGATCATCTCGTGAAATTTTTTGTATACAATTGGTAAAAATTAATGATAAAAGTATTATAGAAATTCCTACCGGCATATTCATTGCTGAAAGTTGAAATCAGTTAAGTATAATCAGATTAAAAGCTCAATCAGCAAAAACAAGTAATGAGTATATATAGATATATAGGTGCATTGGAATTTACTGTTCATGTGAGCTCTCAACAGTGTGTTTAATGTGATTAGCTTTGAAGGAAAGGTGGGTGGTCCTTGAATAACTGGCCAGCACTGGACGTAAATAAGTTTACTTTGGGATGTGTTTCCAGAAATCACATTTTTTATATTTGGAACTGTATTTACAATTTTTAAAAGTATATTTAGTGGTTGTTTGGTGGAACCGGTAGAATATTATTAAGTCGCAGGCAGAGATTTGAGAAGGCATGACCATTTATTGTGCACTACTGTCTCCATTTTTATTATAAGATAATTGTACGTAATGTAGTTTGTGTGTTTCTGGCAAAATGTGCATTTGTTGCACGTTAAGTAAAATTTGATTTTAAAAATATTTCATTGTAATTGCCTCATTATAGATAAATTTCTTCAGTATTAAATTTTCTACATGTTTCTTTGTAAAAATGTGAGTTTTTATTACCTATTTAGCAAATTTGTAATTGTACGTTAAACATAAAAATCGTTTTTCGAATGCCCTTTTTAATGTTTTACATAGTTCATCTTAAACAATAAGAGATATACAGTTATGAAACAAACTTTTATCTTATTATCATGTCAAAAACCTTTAGAAAAAACTGCATTCGTCTTAAAATTCCTCTTCCCAAACTCCCAGCAAATGATAATTTCACCTCGGGTACTAAATTGTAGGTGAAATCTTTAGCTGCCTATTACTCAGTAACAAAGGATTTCTGGACCTATGTTTGTATTAACCTTTTTCATTATTATTTATAGTAAAATAAGCTCAGAAAGTTCCAAAAACAACACAAGAATCACCCTGTATAAACGAATCAATTTTTATAAACAGAACTATGTATCTCACAAATGTATTCATCCAAACTGTACTAATACTTCACCTTGATATGAAAACATTTACCTGCAAAATAAATTGATAATCGAGATGAATCTTTTAGTTTTATATATATATATATATATATATATATATATATATATATATATATATATATATATATGTGTGTTGTATATTAAGGTAGTAATATTTGCAATTAAATTATTTAGAAAATTATTATTCCCACATTTTCGATGTTGAACTATACAGAGCTGTAATTTTTTTTTTGCCTAGTCAAAATCGTAAGAATAATCATGCAGATTATTTAAAATGTTTGGATCTTTAGCACTGGCACTTTTATTTATATGAACATAACTTAAATAAATTCGAATGTAATCAGTAATTTATTCAAAAATTTATTAACAGTACTGTTAAACATACAAATGTAGGAAATTTAAGTATTGTGTATTAAACATCAGGTAATTTACATTCTTCCAATACAGTTACAGACACAGCCACAAGACAAACGTATAAAGGTTACTATGTAACACTACCGTGCTGGTTAGCGGGGTCATATGTTTCTCTAAGGCTGGGTCTCTTGTGACGTTTCTCACACTTTTTCTTCATTTCTCAAAGCGTGTGTTTGCTTCACTGTTTAAGTAAAGTATTAGAAAATATGAAACCTTCAATACGTTATGTTGAACTGTCGGGTTCTGTGAGAATGCCATGAACAATTCGTACCAAAAAAACAATACCAGTAATGGATAAGATTTATTATTATGTACGCAGCTCTAACTAATAATATAATGTACGTTCTCTACTAACCAACACATTTTAGATACTTAATTACTAATTAACACTGTATAACTTTATATGAAACATAAATTATGAAGTTTAGGATGTGCAGGAACGTATTCTAAATGATAATCCATTATGTTATCAGTTAAAAATATTTCATCTACGCTCACGGTCATAGGGTCCCCTTTTTAATAAACATGTTTTATTCATTATATCCTGTCATTGAATATGTTATACTCACTAATTTTAATTGTAATAAATTATTAATTTCTTGTTTATTCGGACTAGCTTCATTATTTATTATATGATGGTAATTATTACACAACTGTTTCCTTGTTCTTATCATAACCAGTTTAAGGACATATTGACTTCAATAAAGCAGATTAGACAAAATTATAATGTGTATTTCAAAATAGGCTACCTCTCAGAAGATAATACAAGTTTGTAAATACTATGGAACCGGTAAGATTTCGGTTTACAAATATTTTAAATTGTGGGTTTGAACTTTACGGAGTATACAACAGACGTCCATTGTTGAATAAATAGCTCTGCATTCCAAAATTAATGTAACAAATTGCGAGTCAGGGTCATATACTGCTGTATCTAATAACGGCAATTAGGATTCCAGGAACGTTACTTAACGCCCCGAGTCAGTTGAGTTCCAAACTAAATTACAAGTCGTAAACACTGCATTCCATATACGACACCAATAGTTTTGGTGAACATCTTCTCCAGTCAAGTATATCCTGGGTAATTTACCTCAGTACTCTGAATATGGCAGAGAACAAAAACAATACTTTTTAGATATAAAACTAATTCTGAGTTTACCTCAATCTTGTAACTTATATTTAATATTCACATTTCCTTAGAATAATCTAAGATTATAAATGTGGTGTATAATTTCAGATCTGTGTACGCCTTACCCTCTTAGTCTTATTAATATAACAACCGTAGTTTAAGATTTTATTAATGGACATTTGTAATTGTAAAATCTGCGAATTAACAATATCACAATAATTTTTGAGGTACTATATGAGATAGATAATCGCTTAATCAATATTATAATATTATCTTTGACATGTCTATAAAACTGAAAGCAGAAAACAGTTCCAAAATCTATTAAGTTACATAGTTAAGAGGGGATGTAAATCGCTAAGTATAATGAACAGTGCAGCACCTAATGAAGCTAGTAATGACCAAACTTGTGAGGTGCGAGGCAGGTCTAGAACAATGACTTGGTACAGTCCATTATATTCTGTCTTAACTACCCAAAATAGGAGATTGAGTAATTATTTCATATTTGAGGGGCGGTCGGTATATTAGATAAGTGTTGGTATTTTTTTATGGTGGTGGTGTTATAAAACAATGTTTACACTGTACATTTGATTACACTTAACAGGTTCTTTCAATTAATAATATTTGTTTCTTGTAATGCAACTTTAGAGGCCGAGATAGAAATTTGTTCTACTTTAGAAACTATGGAGCATAGTTTGGTGGGATTTTTAAAATAATAATAAACTTCCATGATAACGAGGTACCTTAAGAACTGTCATGTTTTACGTCATTGAGTAAAATACCGATAAATATCATTAGATTTTATATAATATTAGATTATTTTTGCAAATTTTTATTTCACTGTTTTACATCTTTATTAGTTACCTTAATCAATAGATGCACATTATTCGATGTATATGAAACTACCACTAATGAATCTCTATTTATGTGAAATCGTGTTATTATGAATACATATGGCAAGGAATTAAGATTTAGAATCATAACACCAGTAAAGTGGAATTAGATTCAGTAAAAATAAAGGTTTAAACTTATTTCTACTTACATATATATTTATAGCTTTCGTGTAATATAGGAGAAATTATGTTAAAAATGCAAGGGAAAATCTAATGTAGCTTACAAAAAGAATTTACATACTAAACTCTGCATCAAGTTATTCCCTAGTAAAGGTATTTCCTCTTATAATCGTGGGAAGATTTTATTATAGAAATTTCCGAACATTGAGATAAAATAAGTTTCTAATAATAGTAACATTGTTGTGAGGAAATTGTACAATGGAAACTTTGCACGGATTACACATGAAGTCATTTTAAGAAGCACTTCTTAAGAAAGTACTCTGCACCGTGCTAAGTGACAAACATTTTAACAGTTATTGAGCCAATATATCGTACCGGAGACGTTATTGTTTCTTCACTGTAATGGTTCTAGTCTTACAATGTATGGTTATATCAGTTTTCAAGTTGTAAACTATTCCATTTATTGTCAAAGGAAAATAGGAAAACATTGATTTGTAATTAATATAAAACAAACACTCCAATAAAAATTGTTTATATTATTATTGTAACTACTTTATTCAGTTATGTGGCCCTGAAGATCTGCTTATTGAGTACGAAAGACTTCGCAGAAATAAAAACTTATATCACTGGAGTTTTTGTTTTTAAATTAATAACTAATTTCCAAGAAGAAGAGAGCTTCAAGAATGTATTGATTTGTAAATTCATTTTGAATTATTATATATTCTCTAATATTACATTGTCAAAGTTAATTTTTTCCAATTCTTATAAAAACACTCTTGTAAAATTAAATTACATGTTTATTTTCGTTTATGGAAATGTTTTTAACGTGAATAATGCACTAAACTATTATAACCACATTCTGTATGTAGTTTTATTAGTACAAAATATGGCATATCTATTACAAACTGTGTTACCAACAGAGATAATTGAGTCTATTGTAAACTCAGGAGCCTCACTAACACCTTCGCCAGTTGACCTCAAGTATCTTCCTTATCTCAGTAATGATTTCTATATTATTTTTGTATAAAACATTAATACAGTTTTTTTCCACTCAATGCTATGAGAACTAGTTATAAACTGAATACTATATTTATATTGTGTAACATAATTACTCTTTCGGTTTAAGATTTTTTTTCCAACGATCTTTTTCTAGCGTATTTATTTGCAGTTCTTGCTTTGTGCTGACAATGAGATTGTTAGACAAGGCAGACAGACTTGGGCTGACGAAAGACTATAATTACGCTTTTCATGATACTTATTGATTATTGAGTAAATAAAATACTATCGTAAAACGTAAAAGTGCGTGAACAAAAAGAGGTTACGTGGTAAAATCAGACAAAAACAAAATTAAAACTACATATAATATGACGTAGCATATTGTCATAATTAAAATTTAGATTTTCAAGCGTAATATTCAGTTAGATACACTATGTTTACAAAATCCGATATGCTCCAATGCTTCTCTGTATAAGCACCAAACAAATAAATAGATAGAATTTTATCAAAATCCGTTTGTTGTTTTTGTGTGCAGTGGTTGGCCAATTATCTATTAATATCATTACAAAATATATAAATATGTGAATTATGTATTGTATATGTCAATATTTACAATAGTACATTGTTTTATTAAAAATGGAAAATTTAACAAAAACTACTATATGTAATAATAAGCCTGGGTTAATAAATAGAACATGTAATATTGATATAATGTTAAAACAAGTAGGCTAATCTCAGAAGTAGCTTGAATTGGACAAGTTGAGTTCTGTAAATTTAAAACACTGGTATTCCATTGTTAATAACTAATTTTTTATTGGTTCAGAGGTTTGAAACTGGTTGCCTAATAGGAAGCCTAGTTGGTTACGTGTGATGTATTCTTTATATATATAGAATATATATATATATATATATATATATATATATATATATATATATATAGTATATATATATATATATATATATATATATATATATATATATATATATATAGAGTACGTCACTTATTTAAATGAAAAAACTAAGATATAACGCTTCTATATTTCGTGGGATTTTATACCTACATCAACAGGAAGGAAAATAAAAGTATCAAAAGAACAAGAAATACAACAAATAAGAATAAAATAACCAAAATACAAATATCCAACTAAAACATTAAAAGACCCAGTTGTTATGTCATTCATGGCACAGAAGGAAATTTGGAAAAGTTAATTTTATCTTAAGTTTAAACCATTTGGGTATTTATATTTTAAAAGTACCTGATGGGCTTGTTCACGATGTTTTAATTTTAAACAATTTAAATTTTCTTCAGGACAAATTAAGACCTTATTAATTTCTTTAAGATCATATTGTTACTCCTATGATTCAACTGATTCCCACCCTATGGCTTTGTGTATTATGTTTTAACATGTAAAATATTAATTTTGAAAGTTAAAATAATAAATTCAGGAGTGCTGACGAGATAGGGGAATATTCTTGAACATGTAGGCCTCTGGAACATTTAGGCCTTGGATTTCCTCACAAGCTACCCTAACAATACAAGAAGCATCTGATAAAAATCAATAAAGCAGTAATTAAAAAAATGGTTGGTAAGTGAACAATACTCTCATTGGAGGAACACCTCCGAGTATATGTTTCTGGATTTCAAAAAGTTTGAGGACTGGAAGCTTCAGTTACGGAAGGTAAATTAATTCCTTACTGAGACCTTATAATATCTTTACACTTGAATGCTTAGCATCATTTCAGAGTATTTGGTTCAGAGTAGTTCTTAAAGCTTCAGTTGTTGTAATTAAAGCAATTTAGGTCAGAGCTTGTCCCCAACAAATAGAGATAATAGTGAGCGCGCTTTGTTGAATTACTCTGACTGTGAGTAACATTTCTTAGTATTTACCTCAGTAATTTTTAAGGGTTCGATAAGCTCTAGCTTTAAGCATCAGAAGAAATAACACCTGTTTTTTATTCTAAAGTTGGTCTATAAACTGCTCTTCATTACCTTATAACAAAGATCATAAACTTAACTGGCGCACAATCCAAGTTTTTACAGTGCATTATTATCAAATTGGTTATCGTTTATGTAGAAGTAAATAAAAATACATATGGTTTTGAAATGTATACTTGACAGTAATAATATGTAATAAAAATCAAACAAAGGGTGTAAATTTTAGTTTTGTTTCCCTTAAAATAACGTCTTAATTCCCTAATAGTAACCTCGGTTTAACCTTGTTCTTACACCACCATTGCGCACCGAAAACAATCCCTTTTGCTTCTAGTCATGAAAAGTATATAAGAGACGTCTTTCAAAGTAAAATAAATATATCTGTAAAGCTGTGTTCCGATACGTAGTTAGTAATTTAAATAAAAGTTCTTTAGGGTGAAGCTTGGAATGCACATTTCGAAATCTTTCTTTACTTAAGGGCCGTGGATTTCTATGTACAGTCCTATGTTGTTTTATCCAGATTCTCAAATTTACTTACCTATTGGCCTTACTGATGGTAATAAAGATATTCAAAACCCAACAGATGTAGAATACAAGTTCAATTAATATTTTCTTTCAGTTAAAAACCAACTATGACAACTGGCATCTTTTAACACAGCTATCGAGTATGTTTTAAATATCCCAGCTCTTCAACAACAAAATAACATTTTTTTACTACTATGAGCCTGATTCCTCGATTTAAAAACTCAAAGTCAAGTGGATGGGATGGTGTTACATTGGAAAACTTCAAGAAGTGTGCAAATTCCATAGATTTTCCTCTGGCTCATCTAAGAAACCGATCCTATTATAAAGGAATTTTCTCGGAAATTTAGATTGATCTGTTGGTCCAATTCATAAAAATGGGCAGAACACTGACATTTCAAACTACAGAAAAATTATCCAGCTTTCTTATTTTGCAAAAGTGTTTGAAATTATCATTATAGCAACACTTCAACGGTACATCGACTCTAATGCACTTTTGACTGCATATTAGTTTGGTTTTAGAAAGGGACATTCAACTTCTAGTACTGTCAATAAAGTCATGGGGACCGTTTGGGAGCATTGGATGAGTTGCAGTGTGTCTGTGCTATATACTGTAATTAATTGAAGGACTTCAATTGTTTAAACCATTCCATCCTTTTGGGTAAACAGGAAAGATACGGCTTAAACGGTGCAGCTCTCTTACTTTTTCCTTGTACCTATCTGAAAGGAATAAGCGAGCTGCACTAATAAATAAATTATAATTTCAAGAGAGTTGGATTAATGTGTGTTTTAGTGTGCCTCAATCTCCATACTTGATCATTGACTATTCTTTAAAAAATGCATAAATAACATTTTCAAATATATATTCAAAAATTGTTTGCTATGCAAATGAAAAAACTGCTCTGCCTTGTCGTGATTTTCACGGCCTAGAAATTATCATGAGTTAGTAGCATTGTGACTTGAAAAGATGGTTTAGGTCAATTAGAATTCACTTAAATGAAGACAAAACTAAGTTAATGATTTTCTCACATCACCGTGATTTCGAGATTTTCAGCGTAAACGACATCAGTCCATCAAAGTCTGCTCCTCCTCTTGGTGTTATTTTGGAAGATACACTCAAATGGCCTTAACATATTGATACCCTATGCACAATTACTTACGCTTTTCGAGTGTTAACGCCTGTTTTTGGTAAAGAAACTATTCTTCAAATATACTATACTTATATGTACAGTAGGTTAAAATATGCTACTGGATTCTGGGGTCATCTAGTTACATTCTACGATTATTTAGACCCAAAAGGAGAATTGTTAACATTTTATCAGGATCTGGTCATTGTGCTAACTGTAAGCCTTTTTTCAGCAACTGAATTGCCTCATTCTTACAAGTATCTGCATACTTTTAACTAGTTTTAAGTGCTTAGTTTTAACTTTCTTTAAAAACAACCCGCACTTTTTGGCAGAAAATACCTTTAACCATTATTAAAATACACACCACAAGAGTAACATGGTCAACCAGATCTATTGATTGACTTTGTTGAAAAGGGCATGGAATATTCAACTATGAGTCTCTGTAATACGTTGCCTCGGCAACTGAAGAACTTATCCAACTCAAAAAATTGTATAAACAAATAATGTAAACTTATTAACTAAAAGATTTAAATATGCTGTACAAGAAATCCTGTCACATCTTAATACATAAATTATATTAAGCTACATCAATTGATTGTTATTATTTTAGTATGTAACTATTTCATGTTCTGATTCATGAGTATGATCTGTAAACAAGTCACCTTCATTTCTAAATGGAATAGTTTTCATTAAGAATTTAGCCCGCATAGGTTACACTAAGGGGTGTAAAATTTTTCTATGTAGTTAAATATAACCATATATGTTTCGGAATATGTATTACAATAGGCAGAACTCCAGAGACAATCCGATTTCGTAAAGATATCTTCATATACTTTTCAAACATTTTTATTGGCGATGGATGATTGAAATAGATGGGAGGTTATCGGACAGTTACCATAGTTATATATTGCAACAATGTATTTATCCTCGTTAATTCAGATGTGACCTGTGTTTATTTTTGGTCCTGTGCAGGTATATCACTTGGGTTCATTCCCTCCAGTCTTGACTTCAAGCTATTTATAGGATAGTCGTTAAGTCAAATAAGGATATAGAAATAATTGGGAAAAAATTTCGTCATTAACCAATTAAATATATAAATTTTTAATCTAATAATACACGTATATAAACAAAAACGCTTCACTGAACGGAAAATATGTTTTGAAATTTAATTGATAATTTTGTATATAAAAGTACTGATTCTATTTTTACTGTTGGGTTTTAGAATAATAATAAAACAGAACTAGCCAGTAGCAATATAAGCGTATAGTAAAGTTTAGTTACATAATATAGACAGTGGTTAAACAAAAGTAAATCAGTATAATCTTGCAAGGCTTGAAGGTAAATAAAAAGATTAATATTACACCACCCAACAAAACACATCGCTCGGGGCATTTGAACCCTTCTTCATTACATATACATGAACGTGGAGATGTATTGCTCTGTGTATTATTACAAAAGGCTTCTAAACTGTATTATAAATGGTACAGTTTCATTCTGTTTAAAGTTATTTATTAAACTTAGTATTATTAATTATTTTACCGACACTTTGTTAGGCTAGTATACAGATTTAAAAAATGCATGATTCATAGAGGTAGTTTTTTATTAGATTGTATTTTATATTAGGAAACTTTATACAGGCTTTATATACTTTTTTTTATCATTAACTGCAGTAGTATTTGATGATAGGATTAGCTCTAGCTAAATTTACGACTAATCTTTGCTTTAATTGGCTAGCAACCCCTGATCCCAGATCTTACATTTATATATAATCAATAAATATATTTAAGGCTTCATTTGTATTGTTGAATTGTTTGTAAATTTAAATAATTATACGTCCATGACGCTCAGCAAATTATAAATCTAATATTTTTTGACTGCATGTGAAATGCATCTTGAGGTTTTTGTCACGGTATACATTTAAATTAAATTAATAAATATACCAGCTAAATTGAATTATCAACTCCTACTGACATCTTTTATTAAATCAGAAAAAGATTTAGGCTGCACTCAATTAATTTAAAGATTAATTTAACTTAGTCAATCAAACGTCAAGTAAAACCCATTCGCAAATCCTCGTATCAGTAAAATTACCAACACTTCAACAAAAACTCCGGTTATTGGAAATTGAATGTAAATATACATTCTATATAATTACCTAATATCCATCTCAATTTTAAAAATTAATTTTCTAACAAGCGTTTTATGGTTGCTGTAAATCTATCACTATCTTATTTTTACATAACTTTTTTACTTTTTATCTCATCATTATAGTGTATTAACAAAATAACTCAATATCGTACTAAGCATCTTCTTCTAAGAGTCAATGTAAGTTTGGGGTTAGAGCAATGAATAAGATTCTTTTCTTTTACAGAGTTGTTAGGAATAGATCCTTACATTTCTTTAAATTATTTGGGTTTAGCATTTTTTTTATATATACTATATTGAAATGTTGATCCCAAACTTTATGACTACTCTTTTGTGATAGTAAAGAAATGAAAGCTAACTTTGATTATCTTATACTTTGTTATATAGTTATTGTCATTGTTCCCAACGTTTCGTTAAATAATTGAAAGTAAACCTTTAGTTATATAAAATAATTAATCCTAAATTAAGTAAATATAAATCCAAATACGTGATAAATACTGCATCTACCTCGAAAAGATAAAAAAGGCACACACATCAACCCACAAGGTTAACTGACAGCAAGCATCATCTTGCAGATTGAAATAGATCCAGCTTGTTGTAGTTCAAATCGATTACAATTTACGGCAAATACTCGTACTACCCGCGTAGTTGTTGGACGAATCGTGTTTAATTCTCTAAGTGGTTCACTTCGGACACAGCTTGAGCCATTACGTTAAACTAGGTATTCGTTTGGTGGCTGTGATTTCCAATTAATTCCTAGAGTCAAATTCATCATTAAATAAGATTTGGTACACCTCATTAGTACGTCATCGTTCAACGACTTTTGACCAACAGTTGAGATAGTGTAAAGAATTTTCGTGAATTTTTAGAAAATATCTTGTTTTCGGTGCAAGAAATACGAGTCACGATCTGGAGTTTTAGTTCACCCTTGTCTAGCAAACTGTATATATACACACACATTTCTAAAGAGTTCCATATAGTATGTATCAATTATATTTCAAATTATTGTTTATGTATAAAATATATAAATATATATATATATATATATATATATATATATATATATATATATATAAAACATAATAGTCTTGTGAGATAATTACATTTGATAGTAATTTAAAAGAAATAAGTTTTGTCTAAGAATTGTAAATTTATTTAGAGGAATACAATTAAAATTAATATTTAAGAAGTTACGAATGCATTTCATTAAATATTCATTTAAAATATCAATGAATTGAAAAGTTAACTAAAGGCTAAAGTAAAGCCTCGGCGAAGTCGTGAATCACGCAGTCAAAAACAGGAAGGAGAGTTAAGAATTTCAAATGGTAAGTTCCGGAAACAATTTATCTTTTGAATAAATGCCAAGACAACACAGAGAGTAAATTATGACTGTAAAGGTGACGGTGTATAATACTTTATGCTTGTTAAAAATATCGTGTCCCGGAAAAACAATTGTTTAAAATTTTTTAATTTCTGAATAGAGCGTGAATATATATATATTATTCATTATATATATATATATATATATATATATATATATATATATATATATGTATATAGTATAAAGAGCTACCAATATATAAATGATATATTGAATATTAAATTTAATTATATCCCTCTAATCCAATGTACAATGTTGAGACAAAACTACTTAGTTTGAAATAAGTTTTGTCTAAGAATTGTAAATTTATTTAGAGGAATACAATTAAAATTAATATTTAAGAAGTTACGAATGCATTTCATTAAATATTCATTTAAAATATCAATGAATTGAAAAGTTTACTCTAAAGTAAAGCCTCGGCGAAGTCGTGAATCACGCAGTCAAAAACAGGAAGGAGAGTTAAGAATTTCAAATGGTAAGTTCCGGAAACAATTTATCTTTTGAATAAATGCCAAGACAACACAGAGAGTAAATTATGACTGTAAAGGTGACAGTGTATAATACTTTATGCTTGTTAAAAATATCGTGTCCCGGAAAAACCTATATATATAGTATAATAGTATAAAGAGCTACCTATATATAAATGATATATTACATATTAAATTTAATTATATTCCTCTAATCTAATGTACAATTTTGAGACAAAACAACTTATTATCAAATGTAATTATTTCACATGATTATTATTTTATAATTGGCTGTTATAATTTATATTTTTACAAAAGAAATGCTATCTTATTACTTGTACGGAAAAAGTAATGAAAAATTTTATGTTATTAGACAATAGTCTACATTAATGTTAGCTAACAATAGCTGAAACTATTATTATCACTTAATACACTAGAAGCTTTTTGTTAGAATTTACATCTTATGGCAAAAAATACCAAGAAATAGTATATTTGTTAAGAAAATAAAATATACTTACTAAGTTGAATTAAATATCCAGCATGAATGACTTCTTGCTGGTTTATACCTTTCAGTTGAACCTAACACTGGTTACAGCAAAATCCTATGTGTCACTTAATCTGGGCAACCTTATACATTTCCAAGAGCGGTAAATCACTAACCGCAAATGTCGAGACTCTGGGTACAAGGTTAATTCAATAGGTCTAGTCTACTACAGGAGATGACTGTTGGAGTTTCGTAAGGTTCGTTCCCTAACTATCAGAAGTTCTTGCTAGCCTCAACAAGGGTGTACCACCCCCACTCCCGTCCGCCTGCTTTGACTGGAGACACTAGTTCAGAGCTGTCCTCCCCTTCTTCCGAAGGACATGAATTTGAGATTAGTGCACTAATTCTTCCTTGTGGATCTCAGTAGGAGTTGGCCCTTAACCCCTAACCTTACCCATCCTAAATATCCTGTCACTCCGGGGCCAGTGCTAAGGTTCTTATAGGACTAAGTGCAATTTATAAGCTTCTTGTCCTAAGACAAATATTTAACTCAAACAAATGTTTTTAGTTAGATAACTCATATAAATCTTTTAACAAATACACTATTTCAAAAATATTTTTCACGTTCTTTATTATATCGTATCAGTATATTAATTTGTTTAAACATTTTAATTGTCTTACTACAAAACTGTTATATTCGTTACAGTTTTTATTACCTACTACATCTTTCAAATCTTTTGTTCAATTTTCTTAGTTTTCTTCAAAATGTAACCGGTACAATAAAAGAGGATTTGAGCAGTATTTAAAAGAAGTGAGATATTAAACATAGAATCTAGAAAAACGGAATGTGAGACCTTTTGAGAAAGACCAAATGCATTGGAAATTATTTAAATGCAGACACCGTAGTGGAGTAAAAGGCTGCAGGGAAATGTTTTTTACTTCTAATTTTGAAATTATAAATTTACCAATGAACCTGGTTGTCGAACTTACAGTAATGAAGGCTACGCTCTCACATGGGACAATACAGTTAGTTTTGTTCAGTGGAACGACACTTGGTAGTCTGGGACATCATAGTTAAACAATTAACAGTATATCGAGGTATCGTGGGTACTTTTACTTCCGGACAGTTCATCTGTTCGTTCACACCTTCAATGGAGGGAACAGATAGAGGGAAGACCTAAAAGCACAACTATTAGACGAATATTCCACCAAACGAGTAAAATCAATATAAATAGGGATTTTCGTCAGGAAGGATACAGGATTAAGGTTTTTTGCTTACTTTTAGGTTTATCATCTCATTTCTTCACGTTCACATAGCAGAGTAAAGAAAAATTGTGTTACACTACTGAGTGTTAAGCATCGATGACGCTCGGCCAAGTTCATGGATAAACATGCACCATCATACAATTCATTCTTACCTATGTCGAAATAAATTAATGGTGTACAGATAAAATAATTTACAAGATATTTTTCCACATGAATACTTTTATTTTTGTATAGTAAGTTATATTTGCTAGCATTTATTTTAGTTAAAGTTCTGATAACCAACGTAAAAGAGCTCTGAATTGAAATATTGACACTAAATGTTATTATTGACAGTCTCTTATATTTTAATTTTACTCTTCTATTCGAAAAAAGAGTAAAGTCTCTCCCTTTTAAAGTCTCAGGCGATTTTACACAGTTTACTTATTAATTTTTATTCAGCTTTATCTCGTATCCATCATGGTCGCCTATAAGACCAATTTTAAAATATTCGCTAACGCTACGACAAATCAAATGGAGTGAAATGCACTATCCTCAAAGACAGTGTTTTTATAATTTAAATGAAGTTTTGACCTTTGTGAGATATCGCACGGAGGCACACAAATATAGAAATTAAATTTTCCAGCTCACGAGTGATAGGCCTCGCGCATGCTTAGTCAATTAGGCCCAACTTATTTCCATAAAATAACTAATTTATGATATAAAACACTATTTATTTGCTGTTTACAGGTCAATCAATTGCATAGTATTGGGAATTTAGCGTATAAAAAAAATAGCAGTCGTGGGACTGCCGATAGAAGTAAAAACGGAACTATTAAAGTTGAGAGTAATTTAAACTATATGCAAAAATTATATGAAATTTTTAATGTTTTATTTATTAGTTACATATGATGGGTTAAACAAATCATGAACAAAATATAAATGCAAAGTGGTTGAAAAAAAATTATATGAAATTTTTTATGTTTTATTTATTAGTTACATATGATGGGTTAAACAAATCATAAACAAAATATAAATACAAAGTGGTTGAAAAAATAATTAATATACAATTATCTTAATTATACATATTATTTATATTTACACGAATTTCAATGAATTCAAGTTTGAACATTATTTTCATTATTTACATCATTGTCATCATTAATTTCGACAATACTTAGATTATCTGTTCGTTCAATTATTTCATTGTATTCTAAAAAAGATACAATTGGTTTATGGTAACTGAAATAAGAAATAAAAATGTTAGATTGAAATTTATCTAAATATCGTATAAAAACAGCATCGATAGTCGTTTTATACTTTGTTGTACTGACTTTTCGATCATTAGACATAGTCAAACCTAGTGTTTCATTCAAAAATTCAATTAATGATAAATTTTTGTCATCTGCGAAGTTAATATTAAAGTCTCCGCTTAATATCAATGTTTAAAAATATATTCGTTGTTTTCATTATTCATTTATTTGTATAAACATATTAATATGTTTCATACTCACTTTTATACTGAAATCAATGAATTTAAATTCAATAAATAAACAGTAATCCTTCAATTAAATAATTACAATAATAGTCAAATTAAAAATTCACTTAAATAAACAAAATCCAGTACACACAAGTTGAACTTCCCACGTGGTCAATTTAACTTTACTTATGTATTCTACACTCTAATACTTAATGTACAACGCGTCACATTTACAATTACAGATGTACTGCTACTGTAACGTATTGTTGACGTGACTCACAAAATTATACTTATCCAAAAAGCGTCCAACACGCACATAATACAGTCAGAAATAGTCGATGTATTAGTGTATACGTGTACACAGGCTACTGCGCGTGCGCTAGTCTGGCTCTCCATAGCTATAGATATACTATTATCATTAGCATATTACATTGCGTGGATTTAGTATTAGGCGTTTAATATATCATAAATAGCACAAAGTGACTAAAATAGAATAAACAAATTTTCCAAAGATTATTAACGTTTCCATGGAAACCACTTTAGATTGTCGGTGACGCGAACCGAGGATTTTACCCTCTACCAAAACGATCAACGCACCTAAAGAAGTTTTCACTTCAAAAAACTTAGTCACAATAATAAAGTTTAACATAGATTAAATCAGATAAAATTATTTAAATATAAAGACCATACACTACGATGTTAAAAATAAAGTCATAATATAGTAGATATTGATAATACCTAGTCACATAATCACATAAAAACTCGTGTCTTTGTAGAGTTCACCCTCGATTATCCGCCTAAATGGCCTCTAGGCTTTAATTTGTTTCTTGTAAGTATAATATTCTACTAGTAAACTATTCATAACATATTTTTAAAGACATGATGTTTTACGAAAGTATAATACACGTATAAAAAGTAATGAGAACAAAAAATATTATTATTATAAAGTATAATAAATATGCAAACGAGTTTAGTATGATTTTTAACGAGCAATTCCTAATAGTTGATATCACGTTTTATATCCTGTGTGCCCATAGTAAATCTTGGATCATTTTAGATATAGTGCATGAACTTAATATTAAATTAAAGCTAAGTGTCCCACATCTCAAAGTTACATAGTTCGCAAGTAGAAGTTAGGTAATATGGTTCGCTGAACACTGAGCAGGGGTGTGGAGTATAATGTGAATACCGATAACGAATGATCCGTGAAGTAACCAGTGACTCCAAAGTGTTTGGCTGCGGTCCAGAAGCTAATCGTAGTGTAAGTGGAATTATGGGGCATTCTTTGACTTTAGGTTAACTGTAACTATGGCTGGCTTTATACTTAATTGTTCCTTTTTATAATAAGCGCAAATTGAAATGCTATCACAAAACACTATTAAGTCATTTATTATTAAAACTAAGGGTAGCGATAGAAATCTCATTTAGAGGATGTCTAGATTTGTTTAAGGATATAATTTCAGTTTCCGTAATGTTAAAATAATACCTATCTTGTTTGATACAGAGTAGTATATAAGTGCAATTGGTATTGATTAAAAAACAAACATCGTTAGCTATATTATCTCAGCTATTTATTAATACGAAAACACACTATCCTTTTCACTTCTTTAAATATTAAGTGATAAAACCGTAATCTTTTGAAAAGAATGGTTCTATAAGAAAGTTAAGTTCAGCTCCAGTTCACCTGCCACTTCAACAGCATCTGAAGTCTTACGCTGTGACAGATTTGATTCCTTGAATCAGGAATTACTATCTGTCTGAATAGATCCAAAACAGTCGGCGACGAAGAAGCTCGAAACTAACTATCTGCATCGTTTACAATTGGGTATCTGATGAGACAATGAGTTCACTACTTCATCTTGATTATATTTGTAGTCCAGGTGCCAATGATGTCTATGCGATGTAGAGAGTTCGGTTTGAGCTTCTTCGTCGTCGACTGCTTTGTATCTCTTCAGATGGATGTTGGTTCCAGATTCCAGGAGTATTAGACTTCAGACCCTGCAATAAGTGGAAAGTGAACTGGAGCTGTACTTAACATTCTTATGGAATCAATCTTTCCTACTATTGCTCTATGTTATGTGGAGTGGTTTCGGTTTATACAGTTTTATACACGGAACTGCAGATTGTAGTACGGTGGTCAACATCATACCATATTTTTTCAAACGTGTATATCTCAATATAGTGATGTGGTTAAGTAATATAACAGCTCCTACTCTAGCGATTATTGTTCACATGTATATGCAACATCTTGGCACTATGAACACAGCATATTTCAGTTGAGTATTTATTTTGTTTGGGATATTAATTACATTTATTGTATGTTATTAAATTGTAATAGGAATATTACATTTCTGAAAGACGCTACTGACGAGGATTTTCTCAAATGGGCAAAACTAAAAAGTAGTACTTACGTTTTGCACAATATTTTTTCGAGAAAGTTTTAGCATTTTAGTAATTTGCAAAATACATTTCAAATTAACGGTACCAAAGGGTACCGCTTTTATGTATCTGCAATATATTATTGATGAGGTAATTCTTTTTTAACTTTTTATTTTTTCAAAAGGCTGGTCACATCTTTCTTCCATGTTTATATGCCACCATTCTATGCGACGATCTTATCAAACAGAACAAGAGAAGAGTCAAAACAGTACATGGTAGATGGTACTGATAAATAGTTATATGCTTACAGACAGGATTTAAACGAGCTATCTGTAACTAAGATCGAAAGCTGGAAGTCTTAGAGTGTATAGCCCCGGGCTTTCTAAAATCATTACCAACAAAAACTCAAAGCTTTGGAAGAAGTCAAATACGTTTGATTAGAGATGAGTTTGCCATTTGCTTGTGTAAAATAAAATAGCTTACTGCTATAAACAACTATTATAATTGGAGATTGCTAAATGAAAACAGGAAAAGCCTTACAACAATTCATGCAGTACTCTTTATTAAAATGTATTGCCATAGTATAAAGCATCAGTATTGGTTGAGTACAAAATCGTAATTTATTAGAGTAATCTAAAATGTACTCAGGACATGATAATGAGGACACGATTAGTAATGGGTTGTTTGCTTGTTTACAAACTTACTGCAATCAAAGGTTATCCTTGATTAATCATAGGGTTCAAATGGTTATTTTATTAGTAAAAATAGATGTATACTTTTATTCTTATTGTTGGAGTCTAGTATCGTTTATATAAGACTCAAAACACGCTTTTAACTTTGATATGCATCCCTTGTATTTAACGAAATATTAAGTACATTATAACATAATGAAGGAAAGTTTACGAGCAGTAATGTACTTTGCTCTATGATCAAATTAGTAAGAGACACAGGGTGACGACTTTATACATTTTAAACGACAAGAGAACAAACGACTTAATTTTTGCATACCGTTAATGGTAATAATAAACTATTTTTCTGTATACTTGTTGATCGGATGTCGCCTTTTGAGACTATTATATTATATTTGAGGCTATTCCAGGGTATTAAGAAAATCATTAACTGAGCAGTTAAACTAATAATAATGCCCTCAGCCGGAGTTTAAAAGTTTGATACAGTGGGAAGACCTTACTCTTTAAGGTAATAATGTTTAGGGAGTTTACTTTCGTAAATTTAATTGGGTTGAAGAGTGAAATATATTTTTATCAACGTAGACAGATTTTTAAATCGTTCAAGTTGTATACAAGACATTATTCGTAGACGATGTTAGCACGGAATATATATATATATATATATATATATATATATATATATATATATATATAATTTCAATAAACATTGAATCACAAAAAGTACTTGCTCCACCGGGAGTCGAACCCGGATCTCTCACTTGCCGGGTTGTTTGGTGTTTGGTCTTCCGATCATATGTTAGTTTGCTTATTTAAACGCATATGTGACAGATACGGCCAAATACAAAATAATTGAATCGGAAAAAGTAAGCGCTCTGTGGTGTAATGGTAGCACATTCACCCGGCAAGTGAGAGATCCGGGTTCGACTCCCGGCGGAGCAAGTACTTTTTGTGATTCAATGTTTATTGAAATTAAATAAGGCTATTGCCATTTATACAATTTAACATATATATATATATATATATATATATATATATATATATATATATATATTCGACAGAAATAAATCCCTAAGAAGAAAATTATGCACCAGCTTTCTAGGAAAATTATTCTATACACGTACGTATGAATTTTATTTAATAGCTTTTACCCAATAGAGCATACAAAATGATATCATATTTTAAAGTCATTTTAAATAATTATACGTAAATAGATCATAATTTCGTAAAAAACACATCGTCATTTATTTTATTTTCATAAAAACAACAATTCTATTTTCACTTTACGGCTCTGTTGAAGGGGAGTTTTCATAACATATTAAACGATTTACCTGATAAAATTAGTTAATTTTACTCCATTATTTTTTCCACCGTATGCTGTAAAGTCTATATGGAGACTTTGTGATCATGAAGTTCGGAAATAAAAAAAGCAATCCTTATTTGAAATTCCCATATTCTTATTCAAATTTTATCTTTTTCAATATATTATTAGAGGTTTGTATGTGTCAACATTGATATATTTTGACAAGTCAGTTAAAATTTACATCAAAGCCATTCGTCTACAGTTAGGCATCCTATGTTTGGATTAACAGTAGAAATCAATAAAGATAAATTACATTCCTCCATATCATGCCCTGCAGTACTTTTAATAATTATTAACTAGTTACAGAAACTATTGAACAGAGAAATTACATTAAAATATTTGTTTTAAATGTGTTTACACTGAAAGAATAGTAGAAAACATAGATATGATCATCTTTGTATATGGGCACCGTTAAAATTACAATTAATTCAAATAACACAAATACAGTTATTCTAAACTTTGTTGCTCAAAATTAAAGTAAACTTAATGACCACTTCACTCTACAAAAAGTAAATTTTAAGCTCTTCTCTTTGACATGTATTTTATTTGCGTTACTAATTTACCCTTACTAAGAATGAACACCACTCAGCACTATTGTAAATACAAGACTCGTAAACAATGATGTGGAATCTGGATCACTGAAGGATGGAGTAGTTATATATGTTAAGTCGTTATTGGCTACATATTGAGCACCTGTTATAGTGCATAGATTCTGTATGACATTATAGTTATATGTCTTGGTTCACTAAATTGTTCAAATCTCTAATTTTTTCATTATGATAGTTATTTTCTCTATAACTTCCATTAATAAATAATAAGAATAAAAAGGGCTACGAATAACCAAGTTTCGCCAAGAAAGTTTTTATTCGGTCATACTTATTTTGTAGTTACATGAATGTGAATTTTTTATTTATATTTAAGAAACTATAGTTTTTGAGAAATTGTTTAAAGGATGTCTATTAATCACTACACTACAAAAAATAATGTGATCTCAAATACTTATGCATAGGTTTGTATCGTATGATATGTATTCAATTATTTTCAAGCCGCTTTTAAACTGTATTGAACTAATACAAAATTCCCACTTCTCTTCTACGCGAAACTCGTCTCTGTACACGATGAGTCTGTCCAAAATCGGTTTCTCCAGCTTTAAATGCTATTGTGTTAAGGTATTAAACTTTCATACTGCCATATCAGAGAAGCGTAGACTAAAATTATATGTAACAATCCAACAACTATAAAACATGAAAAATGTACTAGGCAACATAATATCTTACACCAAGTGACAGTGGACAAAAAATTATTAAAGAGGATTATTTTTTATTTCAAAAAGAGCCAGCAATAAAATTTTATCTTGAATTTCCTCAGACGGCAAATTACCTAATAAAAAGCCATTTGAAAGTCAACCTTCAAATCGTTGACTCTTGTACCGATCGGGCTTTTATAATCACTTATAAATATAGATAGATCACTACTAAGCCATATTCAAACCACCATTCGAATTAATCTGCAGCTCTGTCTCGCAAACATTTACCTTATTGCTGCAATCAATCTCGAGTTACGTGGCTGATTATTTGAAAGGTATATTTCCCATATCTCAAAGACATTCCAGCTGCTCATAATGAACTCATCACCCGATTAAAATTTTTATATAGTAAGGTTAATTTGAAACCAAGGTAAGACCTTAATTTCATTGTATTATTAAAATTGTTGAAAAACAGGTAGTGAAAGTCATCGTCGCTTATTTTGGCGTTACAGCATATATTTACGTCCCTAACGAGATTTTTGACGCTATTTTGCACGCTTTAAATTGTAATAAGATTTTTATAACCAATGATTTACTTTATTTGATTCAGTTTTACTCTACATATATTACAAATTTATGTAAATAATACGGTTATGGAAATAATTATATCACATTTATTGTAAAGTAAAAATAATTTGATCTAAGTTGTGATAATATAAATATTGTAATCATAATTATAAAATGTTTATCAAATCACAATATAAAATAATTGGCTATTTTCAATTTGATTATAAATCCTGTAATTATATTTTTAAAATTTCTAATCGCTTAAGAAACCCAAAACCTCTGAATCATATAATCATTTTTTATACTAGAATCGTGAAACATATATCCGTCGAATGGATTAATTATTTTTTTATATGTAACAAATAAATACTGGCACTGCGTTCAAAGTAAAATAGTTTTCTTGGATTAGATTATAGTATATAATTTATATTTGTATAAACATACAATAAACTTGAAATCCAAATTGAGCTATTGTGTTTACCAGTAACACTTCGTTAATATATATATATATATATATATATATATATATATATATATAAAATATATATCAGTTTTTTGAACTTATGACTTAACTTGAATTTAACTTATATATATATATATATATATATATATATAAGTTCAAAAAACTGATAGAGGAGAAATACGTACAACGCGACGGGGTTATTTAGTAGTAGCCACAACACTTAATGGCTATTTCATGTTGAATAATGGCCTCATATAAATACCCACAATGCGTTTTGGGTATTTAGCTGTAACCTCGTCGCGTTGTGGGCAAATTTGTCAGCAATAGAATTATATATTTTTACATAGACATCGATATTTTAAAATTATTTCATGCTGTCCATTCAAAATTATTGCGTTATTAAAAACTACTTACAGTATTACGAAAATAACATAAAACACGTAAAAATGTATATAGAACACTCTTAATTTGACAATTCTGTTCATTCATGTATAAATGTTATACATGTCCATCTTTCCTAATTTGTCGTATTGCATTTAGTACATTATGGTCTCTTAGAAATGTATTGTAATATGTATATACGAAATGTAGAAATGTGTATACGCTTATAAATATTCTCTAAATATTTTATAGGGTTTCATTTTAAAGATGTTTTATTAAAAAGTAAACATCTTTCATATTCCAATATCAATTGCGGCTGTTTCGTTAGGAAAATAGTTTAGGACATGTTATACTTGGCGTTATATCTTAATGGGCTATTTCCTTAAAAACTGTTTGAATTCAATGAGTTCAAATTTTGAATGGAGTTTAACACCAACTCCATGAAAAACAAATGGTGTTAATGGTGTTGAAAAAGATAACACCTTTTATAACAGGCCTGCATGTAAAATACTACAGTACCTAATATCTTAAATTTGAGAGTTTTCCATTGCTTTTAATATATTTATAAATAGGTATTCTATTATTGAGTTTTCTAACACAAATATTTAGTAAATTTAAGTTTCACAGTAAATTGAAAAGATTTTTGGCTAGTGCGTGATTTTCTATTTTCACAATTTTAACGAACAAAAAAGTTCTTAACACGAATTAACCTCCTTTCCCATTTGAAAGATGTGAACTTAAACGTGTACTTGAAGGGGGTATTGGTAGGTATTATACAGTCTACGTAAACAGGAACCTTATGTGCATTCATGGTTAGTTAATTCCAGCACAACTTCTTTCTTCTCTACTTCTATTAGTGATCCGTGGCAGGTACAACATTACGTAATGGCAAAATCTTGGAATACTATCATCAACTTTGATTGCGACATGTAAAGGAAACTTAATTATGAACAAAAGAAACTTATCTGAAATAGATTAAAGATCTGTTACACATATAATCACATTAGATTCAAAATAATTTATTAAAGCATAGAACTGCGGAGGCAATGAAAGATGAAAAAAACAAGAATTGGGTTTAGAAACAAAACCGAGATACTCAAATGTGTTACATGTTAGTTGCCACAAACAAATAACAAAAGGATTTTCTGGGGCTTATCTAGATTGCACCTTCATACTGCTATTGGTGTTTTTATTGCATATTGAATAATGAATTTGAAATAAAGATAGGAAGATATAATTGGGAAAGTTAAACAAAACTTTAAATAAAAGGAATACCCCTATTCTTAATAATTTTCATATAAAATCCTACTTGCTGATTGAGGTCACCAAACGAGGTAGGGGAACACCAGTGACGGAAAGTAGTTCCCCAGATTATCAGATAAGACCCGAATCTAAATATATGGCAAATAAACAAAAACACGTAGAAATGTATATGCAGCACTCATAATTTGACAACTTCGTTCATTCATGTATAAATTTGATACATGTCTATCTTTCCTAATTTGTCGCGTTGCATTGGGGAAATTAGTACATTATGGTCTCTTAGAAATGTGTTGTAATATGTATACACGAAATGTAGAAATGTATATACGCTTATAAGTATTCTCCATATAGGACCGTAACATATACTGTGGGTTTTATTTTAATGGGCCATCATTTTAATATAGGAAAAGAATTTAATTCGGACCTTTTCATTTTTTTAAATATGTTTTAAAACATATAATAAAAAACTAAAAATCTGTCATATTCTAATATCAATTAACTGTGGTTGCTTCATTAGTAAAATAGTTCAGGACTTGGCTTTATACCTTAATGGGCTATTTCCTAATAATGGTATGTATTCAATGAGATAAAATTCCTAGTTTAATTTAATAATAAGATAACACCTTTTAAAATAGGCCTCCAATTAAAATAGCACAATACCTAATTTTTTTAATTGGGAGTTTTCCCTTGCTCTTAATATATTTATTAATAGGTATTCTAAAATGGATTTTTTCTATCAAAAATGTTTAGTAAATTTAGAGTTCAAAGTAAATGGAAAGATTTTTGGCTAGTGCGTGATTTTATATTTTCACAATTTCAATGAACAAAAAGCTCTTAACACGAATGAACCTCCTTTCCCATTTGAAAGATGTGACCTTTAATATGTACTTAAAGGGGGTATTAGTAGGTGTTAGGGTCTACGTAAACAGGAACCTTATGTGCAGTCATGGTTAGTTAATTCCAGCACAACTTCATTCTTCTCTATTATTCACTTCTATTAGTGATCCTTATGTTCGTATAAAGTGAAATGCTAATAGAAATCGTCCTTTGTGTGCAAAGCTAGCTTCTGTCAACAGATTTTTATCCGAAACTTTCAATACTACATATAACGATCAACTTTAAATGCTTCGTACTGCTATTATGTCGATACAAGTCGAATCCCCTAATATCACTTGCACATTATATTTGCGTCTTAACGATAATTTTATGCAAATTATCCTTCCTAAACATTATATCTACCTCTCTCTCTACTTTTTCGGATCAAATATTGTCAATATGGACTAACAATGAAGCGTAAACAATTATTGAATAGATTCCTTAAGAACTGAATGTAAATGGCGAAGCAGAACAAATTATTTTCCACTATATCTCAATAAATTTAAGCAACTTTCTGAATCATTTGAGTGGAAAGTTCCAAGAAAACTTGCTAATGTACTTATTCTGTGTTTACATGAAGTCAACGACTAAAAGCTATATTCCAACCTCTACTAGCTGGAAATGCTCCCGTTTCAATACTATAAAGAATGTTTGGTTAATTGGATATGGATTTTTAAAACTATGTAAGAAGTTAAACTCATTAATTTTAGACATACTCTCAATAGCTAAATTATTAGAATTTGTAAACCTTACAAAATATGTAAGATATTCCGGTTATAGTAAAGCTGGTTTATTAATTCAGAGATCATAAAGAATTCTTGAGGTTGTGAAAAAACGGGATAGCAATTTATAAAATGTTACATTCTTGTATTTCAACTCCAAAAAGTTAAAAAAATGTGTCGAAAAAAATATATATATAATTTTACACAAATACGAATATCTTACGCTAGTATTGTATATTATTGCTTGTGCTTTAGTGAATACTATTACTTGATGAGTTTGTAAAACTACACTTCATTCAGCTTGTCATTCTGTCCACATAATAGCTCGAAAATGAACCTAACGAGTAGAATGTGTGAAACTTAGCTTGAAACTATAAAATAATAACTGTTGTGTTTACTTGGATGTTCAATAGTTTGAATAGTTATGTTGTTCCAAAACCTGATAGACATTTATAGCTACCACCTGAAGAATTGTGCTTAATATTTTGAGAAATGTTTACTCCTGGAATCCTATGCAATATTTTTACTTTCTACAAACTATAACAACTATATTAAACAAAAACCATGTTAAATAATAATCACAACAATGCCAAGAGATGACTATTTATTTTTTGGTTAGTAAAAGATAATACAGAATAATATAAGCTTCTATAATTTTCTTATTCAATTTCTTGATTTCTAAATAGGATGAAATTTTTACACACGTAACTGAAAATAAATGTGAAAAAAATGCATTTCGATGAACATAAACCTATCAAGGGATTTAAAAAATATATTTTGCCATTTAACTTCCTACTGTATTAGAGAGATGAAATTTTAAATAAATATATTTTGCATTTATATACTTTTCACTGTTATATAAAGATGAAATTTGATACACGTGTGTCATGGAAAGTAAGGCAAATGGTTCTATTGCGGCGAAAATGGATATACAATGTTTATCCATAAAAGACGTCGATTGTTATAAATAGAAGTAGACTTTATAGATTAAGCTATTTATGCAATTTCTTTGTCGAGGCAATAATGCGAACGCTATAAAGTTCACCAGAAATAAATTAAAATGGCTGAAAGTACACACATTTTTCTAAAACAAACTTGCTACTCCAAATTCTTCAGTATTAAAAGTAATAAATTAACAGAGTGCCAAGTGTGAGACCATTATAGGAGTGAATCCGTGAGAAATCGTATTGTCAGAATCTTATGTACACAGAACAAATGTTTTGCTCAGCCTATAATCAAACGGTTATCCTTATATGTTTCTATTACTCATGAGCCTTCTGATTTGTGTCCAGATGCGTTGGGATTTAGCTAAATTTTATGCTCTTTCACGAATTTGTTTTACTATTTTCACTATATTCATATATATCCGAATTTAAAATAACGATTCAAGATAATATGTCCTACTTAATCTCCGTCACAGGTTATATTTCTTCTGCTTATTTGTAACTTTGTGGCCCAGAATAGTTCAGTAGGCATTCATAGTATATTTTTCATTGTTATTGTAGTGTTAGGTTATTGCAGGATAATAACACGCATGTAGTACCGAATAAATTAATGGTAACATGTATTAAGTTTCGATCACTAAGTTACTAATATATTAGAGAGATTTTAAAACTGTTTAAATAATTTACATGGCACTATGCGAAATTTCATTACACCGAGACTAGTTGGTCTCCGCAAAGTAAAAAGAGATATAGCAAAAAGACGGTACAAGTTGTACAGTCTCCTCATATTTTGAAGTTTATTAATAAATTAAGTAAACAATTCTGTATTACATATACAAGTAATAATCGTTCATGTAATGTAGCGTTCATAATAAAGCATATTTCTAACGTTCAATCTATATTAACTAACCAAAAAAGGTACATCGACACCAGAGAATGTAAAAGGGATAAATGATGTGAAACGTTTGTACAAACGTGTCGGCAGTCTGAATGTTTGGCAATACCCAAAGCTTTGTCGAGATCTACGCTGATCCTACCCTAACATTCAGCCACAAGGGTGTGGGATTTCCTATTTCGGCTTTACGGTTCAATACGCTCTCTCACTCAAGAACTTTGTTATATATGTGGAAATTTTCCTTCTACATTTTCTAGACAGTTTTCGTTCAGACACAATTTCTGTTTCCACAAATATATTTTCAGTATTACATTAATGTCTAATGTCTAAATATGAATATTTAAATAGACGTACTAGTCAATTATAAGTCTGCAACAGCATTACACATCTAACGTTTCATTCTATATTAATGAGGTTATTTTTCCAGAATTTTTGAATATTACATTCATTATTTTGTAAATCTTACGGGCTAAAAATACTTATTTTACGATAGTTAGTTAGTACATAGTATCGTATATATAGTTTTATAAACAAATAAACACACACACACACACACACACACACACACACACACACACATATATATATATATATATATATATATATATATATATATATATATAGTGTAGTAATATATAGTATAGTATATATTATTACAATAGATCGTTATTAACTAATCAGTGGTTGTATGCATTTTGAAATAATCAATGAATTATGCATTCATAATTTTTTTTTTCGGATGTTCATTATATTAAAAATAATCTCGTACAGTTATTGTAAGTATTGCATTATTTTATAATAGTTTAAAACCTTTTTTCTTTATTTTTACCAAAAGTTATAATGCCTAATAATCGTATCTTGCTAAATAAATTAGTGATGACGCTCATTAAAACTTTAATACGTATTTCGTTACTCTGTGCAGTAGCGAAATAAAACTGGTGTAAACATTTATATATCAAATAGCACACATTGCACTATTCTTCGACATTTTTTATAAAAACGCCACAGAGTTATTGTATTTTAAAAGTTCTGAAAGTAACAATAGTATTATTATTAACATAATTAAATATTCTTACGAAACTTGATTTAAAACAAATTTTAAAAAAATACATTTTGACAAAGTTGAAAATTTCAACTTTGTTAAGATTAAAGATACGAGTATAAATATTCCCTTCTAGATTCTCCCTATTCCTCGTTCTAGATTTTAATATACATGTTTAAATATATTAATTTTTTGTCTGTTATGGAAAGCTTAAAATAGTTTTAAAAAATGTGTCCCAGCTGTTGAAAAAGTAAATGTAACCTGATTTGATGAAAATTAATTTCAATGAAATATTCCCAATACATAGTTTAGTTTTGTACACAAATATTGCCAACGCTAGTTAGACTCTCCGGTAAACATTGATAAGTGGCATTTTACAAGACCAGGGCGAGAGTACTAAATAGCTGGGCTATTCAGAAACTGGTATGACACAGTAAAATGTTGTTCTGATAGGATATTGAGTGTAAACTCTGGTTTGAATGTTTGCTAAAAAGTTGACATATAGTGTTGTACAAGACCAGGGCTAGATGAATCATCCACGCTATTAAAGGGACTAGTAGCAAAATGTACAATATATGCATATTCTGTTATATGTTGTTCAGGTAGGATATTGACCGGATACTCTTGTTGGTCTGTCCGCTGGTTATTGACGTGTAGCGTACAAGAAAAGGGCAAAAGTAAATGCGTAAGATATCGAGAGTTTGGTAACACAGAAAATTTATTAAACAGTTTAATAGGTAGGTTATTAAGCAGCAACTGTGGCTAAACGTTAACAAGTGTCGGTGTATAATACGAGTTAAGGAAAGAGTAAACATTTAGGAGACAACAAGGAGGCTCACAAACTGCTATCAATAAATCAGTTCGGATTCCGAAGTAGAAAGTCAACATTAGACGCAGTTGTGCGTCTAGTTGACTTGATAGTAGATGGACTTGAAGTTGAAAGAGACACACTTAGTTTGTTTTTAGACTTATCGAAAGCTTTTGACTGCGTTTATCATTACACCTTGACTAACAAATTGGAATATTACGGGATACGGGGAGTGCCTCTCGATTGGCTAAAATCGTATCTTAGTGATAGAAAACAATTCGTCAAAATTTCCAACGTGTAGTCGGGGGAGGAGTGCCTGAGTTGTTGAGTCCCTCAAGGTTCCATACTCGGTCCGCTTCTCTTCTTATTGTATGTCAATGACGCTGGTTCATCGCTTAATAAAAGGCAAATTGTCCAGCACGCAGATGACACGACTCTCTGTTTCAGCTCAAAATCAATCCCAGAAATGGAAATTGTGACATTCACAGAGCTCAACAATACAATCCAGCACTTCAACGAGCTCCATCTCAAAACAAACCCATCAAAGTCAACTTTCATCAAATTTTGTTTGCGAAATACAGACTCAAATTCGAATCCATCAGTCATTTTGGATGAAACTGAAGTCGAACACATCCTCTCGACTAAATTCCTTGGGACGTACCTAGATAGAGGGCTGACATGGAATTCTCACGTCAGTGTCTGTTAAAAGCTGTCTTCAGGCATTTATGTTCTGAGGCAGCTCTCCAAATACTGCCCAATTCAGGTACTGATGACTGCGTATTATGGAATAATCTACCCACATCTCTCGTACGGAGTGATCTTGTGGGGAGGTTGTGCAAACATACATTTTCAAAGAATGTTCACCCTGCAGAAAAAAACAGTTAGAATAATTGCATAACTTCAACAGAGAGAGTCGTGCAGACCAGTATTCAAAAATCTCAAACTGTTGACGCTTCCCTGCCTCTATATTCTGAAAACATCTCTTTCTTTCAAATCAAAATGCGAGGCCATAAGAGGTAGTGACGTACACTTATGACACTAGAGGCAGGAATAACTACCGTACTGGAAGACACAGGACGGTGGCTTATGAACGATTGCCTTCGCAGGCAGGAGTTCAGTTCGTCAAGAAATTACCAAATTCGATCAAAAATTCCACAACGCCTAAGGCATTTAAAACTCGTCTGAAAACCGCGCTGATCTCTAAAGCTTTTTATAGTACAGACGAGTTTATGGCAAACGATTGGGGGACCACCTAATTGGCTAGCCATGTGATTAGAGTGGGGAAATTATGTAATGAATGAGAATTTGGGTGAATGAAAAAACTGTAAGTCTGAACGAGAGCCACTGTAGTGATGAATGCAAAATTTTAGCTTTTAAATGTTATGACGATTCGATGCAATTTGTATTGTTTTTATGCAATAAAACAATGAATTGAATTGAAATTTAGGGTATTGAGGGATTTTAAGGACACATTACAGTGTTGTTAAACGTTGTTGAGATATAATATTGAGTGGGGATATCTATTAGATGTCAACAATAGAGGGCTCTTTTGGCCAACGGCTATATTCGACCTAATTTACAATACTACAGTGTCGACCACTATCAAGCTTCTCAACTGCAATTAATGCATGCAATAGAAGGTGCAAACGCAAGCAGCAGGCGGTCTTTCTTGCTGGTAACCGGGGATAGCACGAGATGGCTTTAACACCAGAGAAGCCACAAAGAACCGCTGCCCTGTAACCTTCGCATCTGGCATAATAGAGTGAAATCATTCGAAAGTTTTTAAGGATCATCTAACACACACACACACACACACACACACACACACACACACACACACACACACACACACACACACACACACACACACACACACACACACACACATATACACACACAATATATATATATATATATACTTTTACTACAGGGAGTAATAGACAACTTAACATTATAGTATTTTTTTAAACTTAAAATACATCGGATAAACTATACCCACAGGTGATTAGTGATTCAACTTTAACAAATTAAATCATATAGTTTCATTTTTGTTACAGCAGATCACCAATCTAGAGAAATCATGTTTCTCCTAAGATCTATAGTTTCTTTTTCTTAGATACAAAAAAAAAACCAACGTTTTATGTCAGTTCCGAATACGACTGGTCATAGTCAGCAGGTAGGACCATCATCTGTTTACTTAAAAGAAAAGCAGAGTTCATATAATTATAAATGTTTATGAAAATCAATTTTGCCTATGTGTCTTTTAGTCCTTATTGAATCGTAAAATATTTAACCAATCAATCATTATGAAAATTTGTATGTATACATATTTTTCCACAAGAATGTAGGTTTATGTCCATTGATGTAACTTGCCTCCAGGCGGCACTGAAAAAGATGGAACTTTTCAAAGCGCCTGTACACTATAACGTGCAATTACGATACATTTACATGTATATTAAATATTAAATAGCTAAACACTATTTGAAGGCGCTAATTTTTGCTGTATTTGTCTTTAAGATACATTTATTGCTGAATTTAAAGGTTGAGTGAGAGACTACTTTGTAATAAAGTAAATGTACGTGTACAATGGCTATAAATATACACAGATTTTCTTAAACGTAGCAACAAGGCAAACTCTACATCGCCATTGGAAATATAATTCACTTGAACTAGAAGTGGAAAATACACAGGCACACAAAGCTTACGAAAAGCATGCAAAGCAGCGGGAAACAGCTAGTATTCAATATAACTGTTAAACTATTCACATTTGTATATCCCGATAATTTGTGCTTAATAATGTTAACATGAAGAAGCACATTTAAATGTTCATCGAAATGTAAGAATATGTTTATTAATAGGGATAGAATTAATCTCACACAAAATATTTCATTAACAAATTATAATACATTTTGGTCGTAGCAACGACGGACACCCTGACAGGTTTTAAGATCTGTCGAGGTCTGTTTAAATGCAATATATAGCTACGTGTAGTATAGTTAGAATGCTCTCAAACATCACAGACAGTTTCTGTCATGTAAGGGCTTGTCCATAGGGTATCTATCTTCCAAGAGCACGGCTTTGCCATTGATTGGATCTTAATGACCTGTGGAGCTAGGCGGCTTGCTCTCGTGATTACTGGGCAGTGATTTAGACGGATATATTTGTCAAGTGTATCCATGTGTCTAATCCATGACCTGGTGTTTTTAAATAAAGAAATGCAAGAAACACATTATAAACACTTATTGCGTACATTTACTCGTAAGACAGAATAAATGGTCACATAATTACATTGATTAAATTAAATTAATAGTAAAATTACCTATTTATTTCATGTATTTAACTTATTACAACATTTATAAGATACTTATGTTCCAATTAGGAAATTCGACAAAATTTGTCTTTGATAAACACATTTATAAGACTGCGGGACATATTTCTGTAAGTTTATCAATGTTGACTGAGGGTGAGTGTTGATTGTAACATATCATGTAAGTCATTAAAGAGCTATAATATGATTGAGTAGAGCGGATTTTTATGTATTTTAATAAAACTAGTGTTTGATTTTAAAATAATCAAACTGAATAATAGCTAAATGCGCATATAATGTAAAAGGATTAAAACCTTATACTTCAATAAAATTATAAAAAAGGAAATTGTCATATTAAAATTAACAAATTAACAACAAAATAAAAAAAAATGAAAAAAATTTGGGTCCATTGCAAATAAAACTTAAAAACATAAAAGGTATGCAATGTTTTGTATACCACGATAATTTAAAGCTTTATAGCTTTCATGTGTAGTAGCGGTGAGCCTGTTTGAAATCTCGCTCTTACGTAGATACCAGCCTCTGCGATTTTTCAATTTATTGAGGGCTTAGGTTTCCTTAAATGTTTGGTGTTTGGAATTATCCAGCCTCTGGAAAGTAGGGTTAAATCATTTTACCCTCGTTAACCACCAGTCCTGGCCACATAATTGCAATAACTACCATTAAAAATTTAACTATCTTTGGCTAAATCATTGTGCTGTATTCATGAAGTTGTATTCATGAAAACAGATATAAATATTTAATTGGATTGTTAACAAGGGAAAATAGCGGAGTAAAGGCCTGGCAGTTGGACACGGTTTGCAACACTGCCTTCTTGGTTATCTTTGCGACACACTAACCACTGGTTATAGGGACGCTTTAAATAAGGTACGTGATCCCGTAAAATACATTACGGCGTTTACAGAAACCTATTGCATTATAAGAAATTATTTTTTTAATTTGTACTGTACCGATTATAATACAATAGATAATTTCAAATCCCACTATACAGAGCTATTAATAAGGCTATCACAGATTGACGGAGTCAGCTTTCATTAATAGTGATATCAGCTTGGTCAGTAAGCCATTGTTTAGTTAATGGGCTATAGCTAACCATGGTGTCTGTGGTTTTACTCTGATACGTCATCAAACAGTTGCTGACAACATTGATGATGCATATTGATTGTACTAGATGGTTTGATCCTATTATATTAACATAATTTATTGTTGTAATTACTTTTAAAATGAGGTTAGAAATAGTAATTAAATTATGTCAGTTTGCAAAATAAAAAATCCCATAATCCTAAGGTTTAAAATTTTAATATTAAGAAATTAATTTTAATAAACGTCTGTGTCATAAATTTATTTAATGACCATCATGTACATTAATAACAGAAAACATTGAAACATTTAAAGGAATGGATACTTTTATAACTAAGCCTTTTTTAATGCGTGAGTTGATGGTATATGTATATCTTAAGTAAGTAAAGGTAAGCGTAAAGATCAATAGTTACAGATTGTTATAGTTATCATATGTCCCAGTCACAGGTATGAGATAGAATAGACTTGTATGCCTTTCTTCACGGGTGGAATAGTTGTGACAGAACCCACTATCCAACCTTATGATGGTTGCTATCTTATAATCTTCCAAACTATCTCTAGGTTATTAAAGAAAAGTTTATTATTGCAAATGAATCGAATCCACTGATCTATGGTATGTTCCATAAACCCCATTTTCAAAATAAATACATAAAATCCATTTTTGGTTAAATTGAATTTTTATAATAATGCTCTTTATTAGAGGATAAGAACTCTGTTAGGGTGTTTCAAATACCTTCAAATACACTGATACGGAAAATTATGTATAATTTTATAAAAGTAACATAACCCCATCTTAATATATGTTTCCCAGAGTATGTAGATGTTAAATTTTCCTTTAAGAATTATAAAATGATCTTCCTCACATGAGCAATTATAAATTGCCCAAATTGTAATTTTTAGTAAAATTCAGAATTTTTGGGATATTATATGTATTTATAATATATATATATAAATCTATACATGTATTTATTTATTTATAAAAGAATAAAATACATAGTAAAATAATATATTTTTATTTTTAATTAATGGTAACTATACTATTTCTTGGAGATTAAATTGTGAGGGAATATGGATAAATAAATACATTTTTACTATAAACAAATAATATTTACATGAAGACAAAGCGTTACAAAATCATCAAATGTTGAGCATTTATGTACGAGTAATAAGATATAAGATTAAGTAAAACAAGCCGGATGGAATTATTAGCATAAGAATGGCGTTGTAGGATGTAGTTAACAATTATCTTCCATGAAGTACTTTACGTTTATGTGGCAGCCAAAACTATAGCGCCAGTTGTTATTTCACTTTAATGAGTGGCTTTACTAGTTAGTCCTTACATATATTACAAGCTGTCACTTAGTTTCTAATTTTAATAAAAGGGTTTTTAAGAACAATACAAAACATTATTCTTTTAGTGTAATATTCCAGAAGTCGAGACACAAACTAAATTGTACCAGCATAAACATACATTTGGTTGATTACTAAGAAGATCTTTAACAATAACATATGTCGTCTCGTGTTGCACGCAAATTGAGAGAGTAGGTACCAGAAAGGTTAAATACTTGTTAAAATGTTTTTTAGCTTAACACACTTATAGCCAATATTCTGATCATATTCAAATAATCCACCTTGAACCACAGATTAATTGACAATTGGCAATTAATTTGACCACATTTACGAATTTCAGCTGTGACGTGTTTAAAATCTTGAAAAAAACTCGTCATGTACCATGTAATAATGAGTTATTCTGATGAATTGATGATTATACTTTATTTAATACGACTCAAGCAACTGGTTTAATAAATTTCAAGACAACTAATAATTAAATTTAAACTTAATTAACCACTTAAATATCAGTTTATTTATAAATTTTTATGAATTTTTGTCGGAATTTGGTGTGTTGGAGGTGGTTTGATACTGAGTAATTTCATAATTGTGATATCTTGAAATACTAAAATAATAATTTTTGTATATTCAAATAATTCAAACAACTTTAAAACTCACAATATATCTTTAACCTGTCAGTGATATACAGTGGTAGTAGAGCGGGCTTCAAGGTCAAGTTTTCTCTCCATTAAGAGAGAATGCAGTCCTTAAGGGTTAATCGATTTTGTCAATGTTTTGACTGTTTAGTCAAATACTAAAAAGTTAAAGGTTTCTGGAAAAATTTCTGTAAGTCTATTATGAATGATTTGCCAAATAATTTTCTCAACGTAGGAAGTATTGAAACAGGTACCACTTTTCAACCCAAGATGTATCACCACTCTTTAAGACTGGGGCAACTTTAGCGCGTTTTAAATTTGAGAGAAATATACATTGAGTGATTATTGATGAATAACCTAAATAATCAGTAACAATCTGTAAAATCTACCAGTATTGATATTGCTTCCTATATGAGGTCGGACTATTTTATTATTTAAAAATAAATTTAGATTTCTTTAATCTCTTTTTTATCTTTGTTCATCTCTTGATACAAAGGCATCGGAAAATCTCCTTCAAGCAAATATGGATAATTTAAACGTCCCTTTTCAATGATAACGATTTGAGTCCTTGGTCTACACCTACGTATTCTCTGCTCCTTCTAAAGGAAAAGCTTAGTTATAGATATTATTTAACTAAAATTAACAAATATTTTCATGAATATTAGTTTTTTTAATAAAAATAAAAAGCCCTATTATAAAAGACAACGTTATACCAATCCACATGTTTCAAGAGATCACAGAACTTAACAAATATTTGCTGAAGAGTAATTCCTAACTCCGTCTAATTAATCGTGTAGTTGATTGACCCGTTGTCATATAAGCCTTGACAACTGGGCCTCGTGGAGTGACAAGGCAGTGCAAAGTATTTTACTGGAGGTGCAATCCTCTTTAAAGTTATATATAACATTTTCAATGATCGACCCTCCTGAAGGACTGGCTGAGGAACTACCCGAATGAGAATTCTTAGAGAAAAACTGTTAATAACATCTAAAATAGTCAACCTTATGAGTCCCAAAAGTCGTTAAACGATTCAAAATTGCACGTGTATATAACTTCTCTATGTTTTCGTAAGTACACTCTAGACAAATAATTGTATATTTAATTTGTAGTAACATTTAAACATTTACAAAAGTTTTAGTTCTTGAATACATATATGAACATTTTCTGTGTGTATATTGCTTACTCTTCGGCCATCTACAGTTATGAACATAGTTCTTTATTTCATTTAAACAGTTTTGTTCAATAATCTTTGATATGTTGAAGTCGATTCTTCACACAGGAGGACAGCGGAACATGACAAAGTAATCACATAAGTAATACTTATGGTCAAGAATTCTAAAAAGTACATAGGTTGAAATATCAGGTAATTTAATTGTAAATTCTAAATTCTTATGGTTTACAATGTGTCGTGAGTTTGTCATCCTTTACGTATAAGGATTGAATCACCAGACTAGCATGATTAGTAATATTAGTAAAGAAATAAATATAAATGATGTACAAATTTCCCACGGCCCTATTTATATTGTTATTAACCCATATTAAAATAAAATTTGACTCACGTAAGGAAGAAAGAAGTGCCTGTTGTCCGCGCCATGCCCCACACAACGACATGCCATTTCTCTTCTCTTATCTGTAAAGGGCAGGCGCTGATAAATCAAGCAGATTTTCTTGGATCTTCCATTGTTTCCATAAAACGTGTAACATGTAAATTTGTAAAATGTCTTTAATAAATGTTATATGTTTATGAGTTGCTTTCTACGTCGTCTAAAGATATTTGTATACATTTACGTAAATGAGTATCGCGTTACATATTAAGCTACATCGTCACAAAATAAAAACTTGTAATAGATAATACAATATGCCGCAGTTCTTTTATAATAAACTTTTGTAAATAATGAAAGTAAGATTTTTTTATTACAGTGGTAAATAATATAAAACGGTAATATAAGATAATCTTATAACAACGATTTGGTAGCATTCGATTACATGGAAAGTTATAAATATTAGAGGGCAACCAACGTTTAGTTTACTGATTAAATTACTTGCTTAAATCATAGTAAAGTTTAAGTTTAAATACGGACTGTACTGGGAAAGATTACATCACTAATTTTATTTTTTGGCATTGACGCAGTAAAATATAATAATATAATTACTGTTATAATTAATCTATGAATTATTTGTGTATAACTTTTACTAATTAAAGCATTATGCTATATATATAATATTGAATAAATATAAATTTTGCCCTAAGCATTATAAAGCTCTTTGCATTCCTAATGAGTTGATGTTATTAGTTAGACTGTTATAGAAATTTTGCACAACGTTTCTTTAATACTTATTACTACATTTTTTCATGTTATGAGGCGTTGAACGCCTCAAAAAATAACTTACGCCTGGATTTATAACACTGTTATAGTATGTGAAAAATCATTGAAAGCCTGGTTTATGATAAAAAAAAAACTGTTATTTATTGCAATTATTCCTCAGATATATTGTACAATCTTAGGGTGTGAAAGAAAGATTGGTTTCTTGCCATATAACTGTTATTAAAATTATTAATTCATTACTTTACATTAATTAATAAATTATAAGGTTTAGGCTTGCAATAACATGTCCATATTTAAGGTGCAACCTACATATTATCAATATTAGTTCAGCCAAAAGCAACCAAAACCTAAATACAACAAGATTATTTCTATATATGCTTGAATATAATACGTCAATAGTTTTAGTATATACAATGTATACCTACATAATATAATATATGAGCCACCAGGGCAATATTTTGCGATAGGACAGTTCTCACTGCACCCACAAAATGGCCGAACTCTATGTATATTGGACCATTTGTCATCCCTATGAGCGCTTTGTTTCGATTACGGACGGGCTAAACAACAGCCCTTTAACCTGTATTATTGTGTATTAAACATATTTTACATAGTCATTTACAACATAATATGTACAACTTGTTCCGTACATTTGAATTATCAAATAGAGTTTATCGTCATAAAAAAACAAAAAAGGCCCTAAATTATACTGCTATGGCAATTTATGTTTTTTTTTCTACCCATAACAACTAGAACTATTCGCAGTTACTGAACAATTATTTGGCACTTACAATAGAGTTTTAACGGGGAAATCTTGTAATAAGATCAAAGATTCACTATTGGTGGGGAAAAATAACATGTGTTAATATTTAAAATAGTACCCTTAGTTTATTAATATGATTATTGGTCCACTAAAAAGTCCCAAAAACGTGCAGAAAATTATATTTTAGATCAAATTACTATGACAAGATAGCGAATTTATTCAATATTAAAATTTTTAATATCATGTGATGTTGACTAAAGTGGTAATGATTGTTGACTGATCGATTATTGATGGTTGTGACTTACTGAATTATTGGATTAATCTAATCGATTATAAGCAAAATCTTTCATTTGCTGCACTTACAGATATGAGTATAAACCATCTAATGTGAATTGGCATAACACAAATCTCAATGTATATTTTGTAGTTACAAGAACAAAGTACGCTACACCACATATCGCGTGATAGGTCTCGGATGCATGAAGATTTAAAGTCTATAGCTCATTTCATCTTCAAGGTATAATGGGGACAGAGGGCTAGGCAGACATTGTGCAATAAAGATACGCTAAATTCCCCAAACAGACAAATTGGAAATGCTAAATAGCATACACAATTTAAAATATTTAACTCATTTCATTCTAGTAATGTCTTTGGGCAGATATGGAGACAGAAAGACACACAAATTAGAACGTTTTGGACATACATAATCATAGATCACGTTCTTGTCAGTAGTGATTAAGTTTCATGTAAAATTTAAAGTTTTAATGATAAGATATTTTTCAGAATATAGATACATCACAGTTCATTAAGTTAGATGTCATAGTTGTGTTAAAATCATACAAGTTACAATGAGCTGCGTGTATATTTTAGAATTTTATGTTAACAGTTATATATTAAAATTTGGCAAAAATAAATAAAATAAAAATGCATTTTTTCCAAGCGTTTCTCAATACACCTGTTTTTCAGAACAACTCATGTCATCTAACACTATTTACGTAACAGACAAATCTACATAAAGTTACAAAAAACAGCCTAATTAAAAACTTTAAACCAGTTCAATGAAACAAATAATTACTGTACAGTCATTACTTTCAACTTTTTCTTAGATAAAGGTACAATACAGCGCTTCAGATTTTGAGAGAGGTCATTGCACAGTTTAGAGCCAAAGTAGTTAAGGTTATCCTACATATAATTTGTACAAGTATTTATCCTGTATTCTTGTTTTAATAGGTAATATATGCTCCAGTCCACCACTGGCCACATTCTACAACGTTTCCACTCATTCTTCATATGCAATAATATATTTTATTCTTATATTAATAATTATCAAAATGATATCACATATTCAAAAAATTGCAAAAAAGATAGACTTGTGGAAAATAGCCGAGCAATAAAAACAAAATGAAAAATTATAATGACACAGCAAACTTATAAAAATTTTCCTCATGACTAGAATGTTAATATTTTAACTAACCTTTAAAGAGAGAGAGAACGTTATAAATGAAAAGGCACAGCGTGGGAGATTTATTCCAAAGTATACAGCTTCACATACTGGGCATGCCTTAGTTATTCCTGTTCGAATCAAGACAGCATTCTGCATGAGATCAAAATAAGATGATATGTAAGGATTTAAACGTTTTCCTTTTTAGTAATAATTTCCTCTGTCACCGTCAAACGTAACTTATCACGAGTACGAGTCCTCCCTCGCTTAGGAACTGAATGAATACCAATTTCTTCATTCATCTCGGTCCGGTATGCTCTTTGTTGAAGAACAATCAGGACGAAGCATTTCGGCAGTTCGGAACCTCAAATTGTACCGGATAAATTGGAGATAAGGAACGAGTGAAATTAGAGGTGACAGGTAGTGGTGGAAATGGGCTTTGTTGTAAAAAAACAATAATTAAATTCGAACTGGCTACCTAACGGCCCGGAAAAGTTTTCTGTATTAAAAAAATGCTTCCACTCACTGACCAGGTGCTACATAATTACAAATCCTCGTGAACCATAAAATACATCTTACAATCGTTTGTGTGTAGTACTTGTATGCATTAGGGTCTCGGGGAAAAAGCTGTACGTTACTCAGGCTTAAAATATTCGGGCACTAAAATTATCATTAGTAAATATAATAATATTTTAGATTTATTAAAAATAAAAGTATCAAATTTTACGAATGCAGTATGTTTATTCCACGTACCATTAAGAAGAAATACTGACACAGGGTATACGTCTGTTGTAAACGTGTTCATGAAAATCAAGTTTGTAAGTCACATAACTGAGTTGTAAACTTACACCGCTTGCCAACTTTACTCTGAGCTCTAGACCGTCATACAAGCTGAATTTTAAAATTTAATTTGTTCTTTTCAAAACCGGGCTGAAATTTATACAGTTTTTTCGTAATAGTATGATTTGTAATCTTTCTAATACAATGACATAGGTATTCAATATAAACGTGACAAGCATATATAAGTAATAACGCGTTTTTAAAGTTTAATACTAAAGGTTGATTTAACTTAACCTAATTATCTAACTAGATAATATGTAAGTGATGTGTGTAAGTGATAATATGTAATATCTTTAAATCTAGTTAAGATAAGAAATAAAATTTGCCACATATTTTTGAATAGATAGGAGAAAATTAAAAATATACGGTCTATTAGTTTCTTTATTATAAACAAAATGGCGTATGTTAAAATTTTTTTAAGTCAAGTTACAAAAACCAGTTTAGTTATAAAAACTGTACTATGCATAAACTATTTGAGACATTTGAAAAAAAACTATTTCGATCCTAACGGTACTTGTTTCGACGAAATCAGTCAACGCGTAAGTAAACACGACCATTTTAAAATTACGCATGCAGAAGCCGGGAGCACCAAACATGTCATATTTGAGAGGCATCAGTTGTCTGATCTTAGATTGAAAGTGAATATAAAAGGACGTTTTTTGCTATCATGGTTACCAATGTTAATACTGAGTCCAATTCACGGTGTGGCATGGAATACAATCGAACTTGATGTTACTTAATAGAAAAGCTTTAAGCTACTTTATTTTTTCAATATCATGTGGGGAGACAGATAGACTGAAATGAAAGTTTTTCTTGCCCCTCGAGTGAGGCTTTCCTAAGGCTTGGGCAATATAGATTAGCTCTGTGGTATTTGATGAAAATTGGGTAAAGTTTTGTTTGTTTTTAGGGTGTTTAAAAAAACAGACACATAAATGTATGTTTTAATTGAAGCTAAAAATTGTTGTAGTACGTTTAAATAAACGTATTGAAATTCAATCAGCACGTGGTGATAAATGCGTTGTAGATGACTAAGCGTTCAGCTCTCCTGTTTAAATACATGGAATACCCCCGTGTATTCTATACATTACCAGCTTGATACAGTAATCCGTAGCTTATACTCCTGTGTTCCGTATTGATAAATAGCTCCGTCAGAACGGTTCTTATTCGTCACTTCGGTCTGTAGTGACACAAATATTTATATAAATCTTAGGTAAAATGCAATTCTTCAAAGTTTTAAAGATACTGCTCTTTTCTATAGAGATTATAACTACGTATTTTACTGAGTTCCTAAAGCTAAAATACTGAGTGTCATTGGTTTTTGATTGTAGCTTATAATTATCAATGTTTGTTATATTAGCACTGACGAATATGATTTGAATTGCATCTAATAAAATTGTATATAATAATAACATATCGAATACAGTTATCTATCACCTTTTATATCAAAATTTACTACATGTATAGAATATTTCATGGTTTATATATGTTAAAACCACTCAATTTGTGTGAAGATTCTTATAATAACGTAAATGTATTCAACGCTATCAGTGCATAATAGAAGTTTGGTAGTGAAATCCGTTTTAAACAACTACCCTAAACACCTTAATAAATCTTTTTACTTTAATTTAAAGTAAAATACAATCGTAATAAATGAAAGTTAAAAAGCCAATGACCATCTTTAGATGAAAGAGAAAATGTTTCAGCGTTAGACTTCAGACGCTGCACAAAGGGGAATGTGAACTGGAGCTGAAATTAACATTCTTATTGAATCAAATCCTCCCACCATTGTTCTTCGTTATGTGTACAATACTCAGTTCATCCACAGTGGTTTTAGATTGTTTCAGAAACATCATAGTGCACTCAATTGTGTACATGATGAGAAAATGAGACCACTTCATCTCGATTACATTTTTTAGCCCAGGTGTCTCTGATGTCGAAACGACGTCCAGAGTTCTTCGTCACCGACTGTTTTGGATCTCTTCAGATGGATGTTGATTCCAGATTCCAGTAGTCAAATCTGTCACAACATTAGACTTCAGACGCTGCAATAAGTGGAAGGTGAACTGGAAACGAGCTTAACATCCTTAATAAGAAATACTTTCGAGGCATTAAAAACTATATTCACAGCTTGTACAAACTTATTATCAATACGAGTATTTTTATGCGGTTTTAGGAAGTCAAGAGGTCAGTGCTCATATAACCTGGAATTTTATACTAGCTGGAACACTCCTTATGTTAAGCACATAGGCCTAAAATCAATGTCTAGAGAACAAGCTTTTTGTAAAATTAATTGTGAGCTGCATTAAGCTGGAGATATATAAAAGCAAGAGGTGCTTTGAGGTGATTTTGCAGTGTGTATACTTTCTGAGACTAATACTTGTTAGATACCAAAAATATCTATAAGTGTGGTTGTTCTGGAGAGTTCGCGAAGTCAATTCCTTCTAGATTAAAAAAGCTTCTACAGATCGTTATCCTGTATCTTCAGATGAATTCATATTAGAAGAAATGAAACAAATGGAGCGTGTGAGACTATACGTCTTTGTAACAGAACATATGTCGCGATTTGGATCAACCGATCCAAATTATTTTAGAACCGTAGCGTAATTAACTTTCACAGTAATGAAAATAGAACTATTCTGCAGTTTTACCAATTCATTACCGCAAAACCATCATACATTAGGAAATAACATTTTATTGTATCGTTTTAGAATAGAAAAGACTTTATGTCCTTTCCATCGCTTTATCAAAATTTTGAACATCTCTCTTTTGACATACCGTACAATGTGAAAATGTTGTTGCTTTTTTGTAGAATTGATAAAGTTTTTGAAGGAAACAGTTTTTTACATAAAATTAGCTACTGTTCATTGATACAAGAAATCATGTATACTACGTTTATAACTCCGAAATCTGATCAGTTTGTCCGGAGGATAACTAAATCAACTTTTTTATAATAAAATCGTCTTTTTTAAGCGATTTACTCAATATTTATATATTTCATGAGATTCGTGTGTACACCATAATTCTAACTAAAAATTGTAGAATGTTTTCTTATGTGCGCTTATGCTCAATCAGCAGTATCGTGATAGGGGAACTTGTATTGAGTGAGACAGTCGATGTTGGTGAGCAGTGGCTATAGGTTCTTCCACTAGATAATTATTGTAAAGTAGATAATTTTTTGGGTAACGCATAACCCATTATTCAAGTGGCAAGGAAGACAATCGAGAAAAAACATTTATTTTAATGACTCTTATATAGAATTGGTTAAGTAACTAAATTATATTTATATTAGTTATTTTTCAATTAGTTTAATATTTTATTTAGATGGTACTATAAGCTGCCATTTTAGATACAGGCACGTTTCCTATATTTATTCATATTGTCCATCTTTATTATAACAGTCTCGCCCAGCACGCATCCAGGGTTGAGTTTAAGTATTTGACACTACTTCGAAAAGAAACTTATATTTTAAGAATTGATTCTTGATATTTTATTCAAAATCCTTTATGCCGATCTTTGCATTGATTGAGAATCACGTGCATACTTTTTTAAAGTGTCATTTGAAGCCATTAGTTGTAGTCTCTAAACGTTCAAAACATATTTCAAGTAGTTACAGCCTGCTGCCATCTAAATAGTTCCTTAGAAGGGAAAGCTATCCATTGCTACATTTTAATTAAAAGGATTTTTTATCAATTAAACGAATGAACTAAAATAGCCTGCATATAATTTTTACAAGCATTTAACCTGTATTCTTGTTTTTATAGGTAATATATGCTCCAGTCCACCACTGGCCACATTCCAACTACTTTTTCACGCTTTCTTCACATGCAATAATTTTTTATTATAATAAAAATTTTTCTCAATATTTCGTCAAATATCAAAAAGAATTATTCAAATTAATTAAATTTATTGTTTTTATTGATTATTGTCAGGGTGTGGTTTATGTAACCTAGTGAAAATAAAGATGTCAAATAATTTAAAATCTTAAAAATAATAAATTTTACATTGATTTTCAAAAATTCTAAATCTATCATCAATATTTAGCTTGATGACGCAGGTCCATAAAAATAAAAATATAACAAAAAATATTTTGATAAACTTCAGATTTATTTGATGTCTGATTAACTTCTACCTTTGTAATAAAAAATGCATAACTCTAGTTATGAAAATTTAACGTTCAATTATAATATTATAAAAATTAAGCGCATTTATTGGCAGTGCCAATATCCGAGCATTTAAAGCCATTGGAATTTGGATCTGGACGGGCAGAATAAGGCTTAAAAAGGGATCCGCCTCTCCTTAAAGACACTCACACACACACACACACACACACACACACACACACACACACACACACACACACACACACACACACACACACACACACACACACACACACACACACACACACACACACACACACACACACACACACACACACACACACACACACAAATATATACCCGCCGACCAAATTTATACTCCTGGGCGAAAATAAGGTTAAACAATTACTTAACCGTTTTCAAGACAATGCTGCAACTAAATGAGGACCAACTTAATGACCTATGACACGAAGGTAAAACCAGATGAATTTGTAAGGAAACGGCCTTACCGGTTTGCAACCCCGAATTTAAAGACAGTACGAGAACACTCGGATTAGTTCTACGAACTGCTACATCAAGTTATTAATCTTTAACTCTTGAAAACATGAAAATAAAATTTGAATTTATTTTTGTAACATATAGTTAAGCCCCCCACAGACTGACGAGCATGTTCGCGAGCAATGCTGGCGTACATGCTCGCGAACATGCTCGGCGTTTGCCCACACACGACCGGACATGCTCGCGAACATGCTCGCCGTCGCCGCCTCAGTACTGTTGCTTCTCTACGGTTGTGATAGTCAAGTTTTGCAGTGCGGGGTGCGAAATGGATGCAAACGCTGTGTGGTGGCCCTTTGTGGGGGTTTCGTTTGTTTTGGAGGAGAAAAAACGCAAGGTACGTAAAATATGGTCCAAGAATTGGCTTAAAAATAGGAACCAGTTTAGCCACATGTCACTGTTACAAGAATTAGCATCAAATGAACCAAATGATTATAAAAATTACCTGAGGATGACTGAAGATTGTTTCGAAGACATTCTTAGACGTATTTCTCCAGATATTGTGAAACAGAATAGTACGTTTTTGAGGGAGCCGATCAGCTGTAAAGAGCGCCTTGCAGCGACACTTCAGTTTTTAGCAAGTGGCAGAACCTATGAAAACCTAAAGTTTAGCTGCGCCATTTCGCCTCAGTCGCTGGAGAAAAATCATACCAGAAACCTGCACTGCAATTTATAAATGCTCTACGTGAGGAATACCTGCACGTAAGTTTAACATTTCTTTTTAAATCTTATACCGTATTACGAATTGAAATTCAGCTAATAATACAAGGCCTAATAACTATCGAAGTGATCAGTTGAGTAAAACGGTGAAACGGGTGCAAGTAAAATGACTTAAAACAAAGTTTAATAAGCAAATTTATTGAAACAACTTAAAAAAAGAAATAGTATTACTCAATATGAACTATAACATTAAAATTAACGTTCCAATAAGTAATTGGTTGTGAACTTTAGTTGAATTTTAAGAACTGTCCTAAATTTTCTTCATCTACTTCCAGTGGTAGTAGACCCCTTTGGCGGCAGTAGATTCATTGACAAACATTGCATTGTTTGCGGCCTGTTGTTGTTGTGGTTGTGGAGTGGTAAGTATCGCTGGGGAAAAGGGTAGTTCTGTTGCCCGTAATTGTATTCCTGGAAATTGATAAGTGGTAGGTTGTACATTAGCGAATCCACGTGAACAATTTGGTCCGTAATTGTCAGGGTTCTGTATGTTTTGTTTTAAGTGAAATGGACTGAGTTTTTCATTTAAATGTCCTAATTTACCATGAAAAAGTGCATCTGAAATAAGTTTTTGTGCAAATATCTTTTGGCGTCTATCCATGTCTTCCAGCTGGGAAGGCGATACTGTTCCCAAATGCTTGATTTTTCATTAACATGTTGATTCAAAGCGTTGGTTGCTACGTCCAAAAATGATTCTTTCTTTCGATCATACTCCCGAGACATTTTTTCTTTTTACGCTGGCGGCCGTTGTACATTGCTCGCGGAGTCTGATGTTTGTGATCTGATGTTCTGAGCAGGTGTTTGTGAGAGCGAACTAGTAGGCGTAGCAGGGGTGGATGAACCTCCGTCTGGACTGGCCAGGATACTGGGCGAGTTCTCGGCCTCCTGTGAAAGAACAATGGAAATAGTACACTTATAAACGACACATCTTCAAAACATAGTAGTATATATTTTTTTCTTTTTCAGTTGCCTGAGAATGAAAAGCGACTGGATGAATATTGCTACAGATTTTTAAAAAATACTGGCAAGTAGAAAACTGCGTGGGGGCTCTTGATGGAAAGCATATTGCCATCCTTCAACCTCCTGGAAGTGGTTCGTATTTCTTCAATTACAAAGGTTTCTTCAGCGTTGTATTATTGGCTGTGTGGTAAACGCAAACTATGAATTTTATGTACGTAAATTGTGGAGTGAATGGACGGGTGTCTGACGGGGGGAGTTCTCTTTGAAACCGATTTTGGGCAACAGTTGGAAAACGGCCAGTTGAATTTGCCATCACCAACGACCTTTCCAAACAACAGAGATGTATGTTTACCTTTTGTTTTTTTGGGAGATGAAGCTTTCCCCTTAAAAGAAAACCTAATGAAGCCATACCCTAATAAGGGAATCACCCACGATGAAAGGATTTTCAACTATCGTATTTGCCGTGGAAGAAGAGTTGTTGAAAATGCCTTCGGCATTTTAGCAAATAGGTTCCAAGTATTGCAAACAACAATCAGGACGAGCTTGGAAACCACTGAGTTAGTTATTATTTTAGCTTGCTGCGCACTCCACAATTATTTACGAAGGAAAAGCTCAACTTATTTGACGCCTAGTTCGGTAGACTGGTAAACACGGAAACTGCAGTTCTCACTGAAGGCGAATGGAGGAAGAATTGTTCGCCAACTTTTAGGCATGAAGCAACGCAATCGGTCCGGGAAAGAAACATCACTGGCTGAACCAATCCGAAAAATACTACAGGGACTTTCTACAACAACGAGGGACAAGTAGAGTTTCAAGAGCGCATGATAAATCGCCGCTAATGTTATACATTCTAAAATAAACAACAGATGGGCGTAATGTATATGTTGTAGCCAAGGGGTAACCCAATGTATTACCTCTTTAATGGTCCACTGTAAATAATTGAAATGGAAAATAATGACGATGTGCTTGCTTTTAATATGTGTTTAACTATAAATATATGCACATTTTACTACAGTTGGTTTGTACTTTCTTGGTAAGTATATGTTTCAGTTTTTGTTTGTAAAAATTATTTGAGTCAAAATCTGACATTGTCAATAAAATAATAAAGTAGTTCAAATGTTTACTTTATGAATTTAATTGCCCTACACTACAACTTAAACTAAAACTAAACTACAACTTACGTTTTCGTCCGTCATCTCAGTGTTATCTTCTGAATCTTTCGGGCGGGGCAACTATCTTTTGCAGCGAAGATAAACCTTTCCTCGCCGTTTCCACATCTGTTGTAAACATAAGTAACTCGAAATACCACAATGATGGTTCATACACTTCGTCAAGTCCCTTCCCTGTGCTTTTCGAGGCATTTAATTTTTTTAGTTCTCGTCGAAACGACGCAACGCAAAGAGTCAATTTTCGCTCTTTGACGAACTTCTCATCAGCTTTCACAAATACTTCCTTACATTTATCTATTAACACGTCACAAAAACTTTCCTTTCGTAAATGTTTTTTGTTACAATAATTTGGACTTTTCACGTCCCACAAACACCGCTGTTCCCTATACAGTTTCTTATTTAAATTCAGTCCAAAATGGTTTGTTATCGCTGAACGACATATTTCGTCAACTAGACAAATAAAAAATCACCAATACTGCACTATAACCGCACAAGCTACACTTCGCCACCACTTCCTCAACAAGAACAAATAGCCTACAGCACACTGACCTCTTTCTCCCGCCCTCCGGACGCTCCGACTGACAAACATCAGTGTTGCCAACCGAAATAACAACAATTACCACCAACAATTCCCACTGACCACATGACACCGAGACTTCCAGCTGAGGGTGACCGGCGAGCATGCTCGCGAAACATGTTGGTCGTCACCACAGACGGCCGAGCATGTTGGGCTCGGCGCTCGGCCTCGCCTGTTCCGACGAGCCGAGCGCCGAGCCCAACATGCTCGCCGGTTGGAATGCTCGTCGACCCCACACACGGGCGAGCATGTTCGCCGCCAACACCGTCACGAGCATGCTCGCGAACATGCTCGTCAGTCTGTCTGTGGGGGGCTTTAATTTTAGCTATTCAAAATCTGCAAAAGTATAGGTGATAATGTATCATTAAATAGTTGCTGTATATTTAAATAATGTAGATTGCAAGGATAGGTTATAAGAAATAAGAAGGATAGTTGGTGATATGTGGGTCGGGGAATCAAAGCAGTCAAATATCGGTTCGTTACCCGTGAGCAGGAAGTGATCTAACTGCTGACACCAGTAAACTACGAGGATGTTACTCGTTATCTGGTTTACTTCGGTTGGTACAGGAAACAATGTGAGCATCATAGAAATTAACATGTTACAACTACACTTTTTTATGAACGCTTAAACCTCTACAAAATAATATTTGAACATTTGAAAATCTAATATTTGAAAACTCTTGTAGAAAGTATTTTCAATTGCACAACTCAATTGAATATATTTATATATTCAATTATTTTATTTTATTACTGACTGAGCCAATTATCGCAGTCGTATAGCTTATTAAGTAATCTGTTACACAATACATAAATAAAATAAAGGTAATTACTTGACTGAACTTTGATGTTGTTTCGTGTAGGCTAAAACATTTTGGAATTTTACATTTAGTGCATTTATTTTTCCAATACAGAGTTTTATTATGTATTTGCAAATTAACGAATAACATTTCAGAAATAATCACATCGTATACTTAAAATTTACTATTTTTTTGGCATCAAATTACTTACCATGTGTTTCTTTACATAAAGTGTGCAAAATAACTTCAAATTCTCGTTATAAATATTTAGATGATAATTGAGTTCATTAAAAAATGTTTCATATGTGTTATTTAAGTCTTAGTGTTAACATTATACAACTTTGACTAATGTTAATATAATATATTAAAATACATTCACTGCTAGTTGTGTGTTACTTCAGTTGTGTTGTTTATGTTACTAATTTTAGATTTTAGTATTATGTACATATTGTTATTTAAAACAGTATTGTTTTTTTATTGTAATTAATAATAAACATTTTACTTGTTCTACTTGAATTACGTTTTTTTAATTTTACTGTGTGTAAAGAATTTTTAAAGTAAGCCATTCCAGAAAATGTTTATTGGGCATAGTTTTGGTTAGCTTCACAACATCTTTAATTCCAACTGTTTACAAAGATTTAAATGTTTTATTAAATCGCTGTATGTATATACATATTCTTTATACCATATAATAAAGCTACAACATTTTATGTGTCTATTTATTAATCTTGTAAGATCGTGTATGTTCTTGGTCGTACAATTGTGTTCCTAAACAATAATATGCTTCAGTTTTTGCTATTGACAAATGCATGTTTGGCTGGTGGAAGTATGATGAAATTGAACGACAGATCTAATTTGAATGATTTATTTGTGTTTTGCGTCGATTTTATTAACTGGAATCTTCAAGGCTCTTTGTTTTTATTGAAATTTGTAATTATTTTCAGGTCACTTAGATTTAATATAGCTATATTGGGATTTGTTTACTATTTTTTACTTTTCATAATCACAATATTGTCATTTATATAACGTTCATCAGTAGTTGTGCTAATTTATTCTGGTGCGAGTGAGTAATTGGACTGGCACAGCACAAACTTTCAAATTAGCCAAGTTACGTCACAGGTGGTAATGGAACAGCAGTTTGAGCTCCTGCCTCTCTCACATGTATTTGCCTGTCGCTTTCATTCCGCCTTTGACTATTTACTTGGTTTCAGGACACAAATTCTTCGTTCGAGGAGTGCATGAGAGACAGTCTTTATTGAAGGTTTACTGTATATTTGCGTCATCATAGTGTAAATGACGTAAAGATTTTTAAGTACTTCTCGTGTATTTATATACGTATCCATAAAAAATGTATGTGTGTTTTAAATCTCATACGCAATATAATTAGAATTTATATAAAACGTTGCGAAATAAAATATGTAATTTTGTAAGATTGTTATTGTGTAATTTGTGTTGTCTTGAAACTGCGCGCAAATTCTTAGATCTTATATAGTGGACATCTTAAGTTATGTGTAACAGCTCATGCGTGTCAAAACGTATAAGCCCACCGTACCATTAAGCAATCGAGGTAATAGTATAAGGAATTCTTATATCTCTGGATATTCGATGTAAGAAGTCCTGTTGTTAAAGTTCGTAGTAAATCCAAGTACGCTAACAATAGCCTTCAGAAGTACACACAAAATATATTATATGGCAAGAATTATGCTGGGGCAATCAATTTAGATTGGAATGATTTAAAAATCCGTATTAAAAGTGTATTTACACGGACTTAAAATATTTTTTATAAAAGTAGGAAAAATATAAAAAAAACAAATTTTTAACATTCTACTGAGCATTGTAAGCATTTCGCACGGAATTTAGGCACTTCTCAGGAACATATAAAGATAAAGTTACATAGAGTATGTTTATTTATTACAGAATGTACACACACAAACTGCAGAAACTCTTGTACGCGTATTATAAAACAGTGTATTTCTTTGAAAAACATTTAATAAATCTAGTTTTCATACATTCCATTTCGTTAAGAAATTTAACGCAATTCAGCTGAATATTATTTGATACAAATAATTTTTTCAGTATTCAGGGAAACATTAAAGAGCTACAATAGCTTTAAAGTAAAAGATAATTCTAAGAAAAATCCTTTTGCATTGCCTTAGAATAAGATCATTCTTTGTTATAAAAAAGAATATTTTTAACAATTAGTATACATTTTAAAGAATGTGTAAGATAAACCATCCTTGTCAATAGAACTTTAAATGCATAATGACTTCCATACGAGAACTAAGAAAAGGAGACGTTATCTGAAGAAGAATACGTCGGTTGACTTAAGATCATTATAATGCTTTCAAAACTGCGAACGTCTTTGAGTTGAGCACAGAGGAGTGAATTAAGGCGGTGCTACTGCGGACAAAGAGTCTTGAAGCAACAAGCGCTGCAGTGAGCGATCTAATGGCCGTAGTTTCATTGTTGATAACTCCTGCAACATATTTGGGATTTTTTACTTATATTCTTGTCGCAACTTTTGAGCCCTCACTTTATACGATTCAATTATTTTGTATTTGGCCGTTTCTTTTAAATATGTGTTTAAATAACCAAACTAACATATGATCGGAAGACCAAACACCTGTCAAATGACTCCTGTTTCCATTCATTCAATTATTGCCACTTATACATATATATATATATATATATATATATATATATATATATATATATATATATTCCCTCTTTCGGCTCCAAATTCTTTAAACGAGATGCCATGCGCTTCTGCACGTGTCCAATGCACCCTAATTTCTTTACTGTCACTCATTGCCATAAGGCTCACCTTCCACAGCACTAGTATTATAATAAATATCTAAGTTTCCCTGGTTACGTAAAATTTTCGATATGTAGTACATTTTCAAAATTAAATTTAAATAGTTCCCGATGTCGGATTTTAACTAACTCTTCAGAAAATACCCTAGAATATTAAAATGTAAAAAAATTTAAATTTAAATTATTTATATTTTGACTTACTGAACTCCCATAAGATTTCTTGCTGACAGGCCATTTAAACATATCCAAATCATATAAAACGACATGCCCTTCGTCATAAAAGATGTTGCCTATTTGTAAATTACGTTATGTGACAAATATTTTTCTATTAAAAAGGGACAACCAGGCAAATTGATAGACGGACGAAAAAGGAATTTTTATTGTAAAAATATATTGAATTCAAGTTTATTCATTCTCAATATATCATTCAGAGTTTAGTAGGATTCGCTGACTGCGCTAAATCCCGCGAAAGGGCACGCACCCTATTCGTTACATACAAATTTAACTGAAAAACCCAAGAAGATTAAATGAAAATCTTACCATCCAAACAAACAAAGTGACTTTTTCGTTTTCATCATGTTTCCCCAATGTAAATATTTTGGATAACACTTAAAGAAATCCCATGGACTGAGATGCATCATGATCAACTTTGACGTTGTCCATAAGAAATTAGGTTTCATGCAAAATCTCAGTTTAATTTATTCTTGAGATTTCGAGCAGAAATAGATACAGAAATAATTTGTTCCAGCCGTTTGAGTGATATGATTTGCTAATGCTCATCACTCACACATAAAAATAAGTTGGGTGAGAAAGATAGGTAACTAAATGTGAAAAAATTTTATTCTAAATAACTATTAAATAACAATAAAATTTATATTGTATCTACAGATTATACTGTTGTTGTGATAATCACAAACGAAACGGTGCCAAGTCCCAGTTGGTTTTAATTATTCATCCACTCTCCTCGCTCTTGGAACTTTGTTATCGCAAGGGAAATGCTATATAAACATTTTCCTTTAAACCAGATATATTACTTAACCACAAACCTCCAGAGACAGTTTAAATCAGTTTGTACATGTTATCTTTGTTACGAAGCATCACATTTATAACTTGAAAGTACTATAATTATATTGTCCCTTAATCTACTGAAGATCAACAGTAACCCTACTATACTGTAGGTAGAAGTATTACCTACAGAACATGAGTGTGTCGGCTTTATAATATAAATAGCGAGTTACTGTCATATAACTTAATGAAAGGTGACCTTACCGTATTACCGATATATATTTAAAATTATTAGCATCAAAAATTGCGTTACTTTATTACATTAATTACTGGATATTGATTATTAATATTAATTGTTAATTTGTTTAATAAATAATTTAACTATGAATATTATCTATAAAGAAAACCTAAAGGACTAAAAAATTATCAATGTATGTATATTTTGAAGTAGAAAACTACTCTTTATCTGTAATCTTAAACCAGAAGAAACCATAACTGTAATTTTATAAGGATTGTTGTATCTAAACTTGTGTTAGCCAATTACTTGAATATCCTGTTAGTATATTTTTATAATTTAGTATGGCTAAAATAAAGATGCCTAAAGTATGATTTTTGAAATTACATACAACAATATCAGTATTCAATGTCTCAAAGCGACACTACATCCGTCACCTGAATAGAATCTCCCGCCAATATCGTGTTGTCCCGAGTCTTTTTGATTTTTAAAACACCTAACCCGACAGAGAACACTAATAATACATCAGTTTTTAAAACAAAATTTTCACTTTATGGTAGCAGATTAGGTGGTAAAAGTATTTCTTAACCTAAACAAAATTAAAATGTTTGGAAAGTAATATAAAAACACTGAACAACAGCCTATGTTCTTTAGCATCTCTTTTATTTTTCTGATATGTGGATTTTATGTTCTAAAAAATACAAATTAAAACAAAAATAAACCAGATGTTTTTATTTTTGCGGAAAGTATGTTACCTTTACATTGAATGAAAACGCAAATAAGCTTATAAATCGTTGTTTATAAAATTCCATGTTTTGATTCATATTTATATTTAGTAATGCCTTTAATCTATCCATAGGACCTTTGAAAAGTAACACATGTGACAAACAGCAATGTTTAGAGTAACGTGTTTATTTCTATGCCTTGTATTTGAGACTCAAATACTGAACGTAAAGTGCAAATTCGTTTTATACCTTACAAGGTGTGTACATAAATGTTGCCAATTTTTTCAACATCAAAAACTTTTCTACGAAACACAATACTAGATAAGAAATATTGGGCTAGATATAATTATTTATAACAATTAGAACAAGTGGTCCGAACAGAAACCATATTAAACCAAGGTAATACATAAACTTAAAGATAAATAAAACTTTAGTTCAACTCGATGGAATACTTCAAGAAAAATAGTATATTAAAAAATGTCTATCACCAGGCTAAATAAATATGTTCAGTTTGTGTATCTCACAAATCACAAATTTCTAGTTTGATGGCTATATTAATTCTACAAGTGACTTTAGTCGTATTTAAAAGGGCCAAATACATTCGTCTGTGTTTGTAATAATGTATTTAAAAATCTTTACACGAAACTGTCGCGTTTTATATTAATGAAATATAATGAAACCAATATAACAAATAATTAAAACTTGGCCTCCAATAAATACTTCATTTTAAAACACATTTTTCTTGAAACATGAAACAGGATAGGGAATCTAATTACTTATATCAGCACCAAAGTCACTCACTGTGTCTGTTGACCCTGTGTATGAGCCAATTGTACTGAAATGTTTGCCTTAACAGACTGTGAAAGCCGTGATGCTGATGATTGACTCCCACGGAAACAAAAACAGCCTGCACTATGTTTGATTGTCTTCCTGATGAAATTATATTCGATGTTTCATGTTTTGTTATACTCAATCTTCACATAAAACATAAGTTTTGGATATATGAAACTTAAATTTAGTAATTTTTTTAGTTAGCAACTGTAACCGTACAATATTAGACACAAAAATAATTGAGGAAATGAAAATATGCGCTCAATTAATATGCAAAGCTTTTCGAATTAAAGGAACATGTAATTTAACACTTAAGTGATATCTGGTCAATCAGGTAATGGGCTCGCTAATCGCTGTTAAACATTCTGTGCGCTACTCTTATAATTTAAGTTCTCTCAAAAGCTGCTGATCTTGTAATTTGTGGTTTTATCTTGTTATATATTTGTAATAGTTTCATCTTTAAATGTTACAAATAAAAGGCATATTGTATAGTGCCTAAATTAATGGTAGCAGGAAAATGTTCAATTATGAATGATTAGACCTCCCGGTTTTAAACGGGATTTGTTTAATTTACTTTCTCAATAAAATTTTCAAGTTTATATACACCTTTTAATTTTATATTTTGATAGATTAATATTTAACCTCTCAAATTTTTGTTTAACTAAACTATTAAAAACTAATATATTATGAATTAATTGTATTAAACATATGTATAAATATCAATTGACAGATTCAATTTTTAAACCTGATTTCAAAATCCGACAGAACATTTGTTCATAAGTACGAGGATTTACAAAGAGTAGGTATACCACACCAGAGGTCGTGTAACAGGTTTTATTGCACGAAAGATTTTACATCCCCCGTCAGACAAAAGGTCAATATTGTCTGCCTACTGAGTGGTTGGCTTAATGACGCTCAGATAAATTTCATGGGTGAACATGCACCTTTATAGAGTAGTAATGTTAAGTTCTGGTGAGATAGGAAGGGTACTACAACGCAAGAGTGTGCTAAATAAAATATTGTCACTGACTTCATTAACTTTCTACTCGAACGGTCATCCTTTCGTTTTATTAAAGAATTGTAAATGTTAAAATCTCTCTTGATTGTACTCAGTTTGCTTACAAATTAATTGTATCTGCCATTTACTCGTTGGCGTCGTTTCCTTGTGGGTTTAACTTATGGTGGATATTTAACACGTATGAGGCTAAAGGGGTAGTCCTGAGTGAAAATTGTTTCAACTGCATCATTCTATGACATGTTATAGTATAGTTCACTATAAACCAAAAATACTAATTACATAAGATGATACCAAAGACAATTCGAAACTTCACGATTCACTTTATTACACGATTAAAAAGAACGTATAACCATTATTGATTTTCTTAGTGTTATTTGAATTATGAGGTAAAACATTTTCAATACAATGTTATAAATAAGTTAGGAGTACGCCTCTTCACGTGCTGTGTAACAGACTTCCCTGAGGCCTTATGCAAAAATTTCAGGTCCATTGCTCTTTTATTAGGACACATGTGTTACTACATCTCATGTTAAAATGCCATAGATTGTTTCCTTTTTGTATTATTGATTATGCGAGTTCTCGTTTCCATCATAATTAAACATGCTAGTCAAATGCTATGAAGTAATATACACCACCATGAAAATTGACTTGGCTTATATAGAAGTGAAATTTCATGTATAATTGTGTCTAAATGAGGGTTTGTTCACGAGATACTGCGCGAATAAACAGATAGAAATTTTATTTTTCCAGCCCCTCAAGCGATTTACGTTTTATTTATAAACATAGCATAAATGGGACATTTGTGTTCCTAAATTACTCATTCAATATATCATATTCATATATGATATATTCAACACACACACACACACACACACACACACATATATATATATATATATATACTAATATAATACATCCATTCCTTAAATATACTAAAGTTTGTATATTTTGAGTGTACACAAGGTGTATCGTTGTGTTTCGTAAATTATTTTTATTTTTATAGGTCCTTCAATGTGATTGAATAAAAAAAACACTAGATTATTTACATCAGTAACTTATTATCCCAATATGTTTCAAGAATACCTACAATAAACTTGAAATAGTTTCTGCACTAAAATAAAAACATAGTTTTCCAAAGTAATAGAATCATGAAAATAACTTTAGGATTTATCTTCTACTTATCAGAGACGCTCATTTCGTTGTCAATTTGAGATGTTCTGGGCCAATTCCGGACATAGTGAATAATAAATGTATCCTTTTTATACAGTAACAAATGGAAGTTTTAATTGCAAAGAATTTTAGTTATTTCTAATATAAATATTACAAAAATATATTTTATTTTTAAAATGAAATATTTCCATGTTCTTAACATATCTCTGGATTAGTCTAAAACGTTTAACAAGCAGGAAAACAAACTCAAACTAATTTACGTGCTTCAATCAAATCTATTCACCCACTTAAAAGGCAGAGTTAACAGAGGACAGACGCATTTGGGTACATTGACCACTAAACAAGGGCTTGTAACAACCTGTCTGTTTATACAGTATTAGCGGTCTATACAATAATTTTTCCTTTGAACGCAATACGACATTCGTTGAGTATATATTCCATGGTTTAACATGTCTCAAAAGCGAAATTTCAATATTAAACTGTATTATATTGACAATGCCTGTGCCCTTGTGCAGGATTAAACCAAACGTACAGAAAATATAAAATTAAAATTGAAAATATATTTGTAGATGATAAGTTAGAATAGAAGAAATGGGTAATTATCTTTACACCTTTGTATTCGTAAAAAACGAATCGGCCGTAAAAAACGGTTGTCTGGAGGCAGAGAAGGCTTGATTGCCAGTTTGATAATCAGTTGTTCTAAGACATGATGATACAAAACGGATAGCCGTTTACTTGGAGTAGGGAGTTTATAAAACTTATGAAGCCTATATTTGTACTCTTTTATTGTCAGTGTCCGGTGAATAAATCACGTTATTGATCCCACGTTGTTTCACAAATGTGGAAATGATATTTTGGAATAATAAGGTAATAAAGATTATCTATTTGAGAAAAATATATTTCATAAGTGTTAATCATTTCTAAATATTATTTCCCACCTAAATATTTTTGAACCTCAAATAGCTGCAAAGTAAAATTAAGGCTATAAATGGTGGTTTAAAAGAGAATCCTGAATTAATTCTTTCATAAATTTAAAGCTAATAATAAATTTAATAATTTATTTTACGAAGTAATTATATTTTAATCAATATAATTATAATTTAAACTAGCAATTTTAATTATATTAATTGTTTTGTATATAAGAGCAATATACTATTTTTATTAATAATAATTATGTTCTTTGCGAATAATTTGGTTGTGTCCAATCTTGATAGATTATAAACAAAATGATAATACTTTTCTAAAATATAATTTTGAGATTTGAGGTTTTTAATTTATTTATACTTTTAATGTTCTGAAAAATGCAAAATATTCTTTTTAGCACTAATGTATAAATTAAAGAGGCCACATTAATGATTAATACTGCAAAGTTTTCAAGTAATTGTTATTATAATTTTTTTAACTTCACGTGATAATTATAATTGATTTTATAAGAAAAATGTGGTATTTTGTGCTTTGTAAAAATATAGCTTATTTTTCAATCGATAATGAAATTCTGTCTTATGAAAAATTGGTTTAAATAGGTCGGAAACAATAGGTATACGAATATTAAACAATATATTCTATGTAAGATTATGGTTCTTAGATTGATATCCTTAAAACTAATCGTTAGTCACAGACATAATATCATCGTTGAAAACTAGACAAAGAGACTAAGTCAAAAGCCACGTGAGACTCTGTCCATCGCTGAGTGACACGATTGAGAAATATATTTATCTCACTTTCATATATATTCTTACTTTTTATCATTTAAACCCCTTCCCATCTTCCCATTTCAACCTCCACCAATACTAGTGCGCCTACGTGAAATTTCTCTATCGAATTCAAGTAAAACCAAGTGGTTTACTTATACAATACAAATTATATCTAGGCTCCTTGACTAGCAGTAAAGATATAACTATTATTTTTAAGTGATTTTAAATTGCAAAATACAAATAAATGATCGTGTAAGTCATTTGAAAGTACTTAAGTCATATCATATACAAACAGAAGTAAAGATCGGAGTAAACAACACGACGAGTAACAGCCTGTTATTTACAGGTCTCAGCAGTTAGTTTACTTTATACTCACGGGTAACGAACCGATATTTGACTCCATCGATTTCCCGACTTAAATGTCATCAATTATCCTTCTTGTTATAGAGAACCTTTCCTTAGACTAAATATTAGTGATATACGTACAGAAATATTTACTAATATATTGTCACGTACGTCAAAAATAATTAAAACTGATTAATTGATAAAACGGATTCTAAATTTTAAGAATAAATATTGCCGGTATGTTAATAGTTGTAAATAAAATTTTAATTTTAAAAAGGTGTTAAATACACTATTGAGTATATTTTACAGATGGATGTTAATTAGTTAGTTATGTAATTAAGAATTATTGTAAGTTATGATAGTTGGCCTTATTTTAAGATATAGGATAACTCTCTGGTCTTTAATAGTTAATAATAGGGCGTAAAAACTAACTTTACGTGTGTTCAGATATGTAAAACATTAACGGGAACAATTTATAAATAAAATATAACACTAAATAACTTAAGGAACCTGTATTTAAAGTACAGAGTCGTCGAATTAGGTATAACCGATTTTAATTTATAATTTCGAAAGAAATAATTAAACAGTTTCAGTGAAACTAACGTAAACATAAATACCCAATTTAAATATAGTAAGTGAACCGACCATGCGCAGGGGTCCTCTTGACGCCCACCGATTCTTAGCTCGGTGGATTAGTAGATGAGATCCTGTTGCATGCCCACCAAGGAGCCCTGACTTAACACCTTTGAAATTCTTGTGGGGTTATATAAAAACATTGTCCATGCTACAAACATTCAGCACCTGCGACACTTAAGGAAACAAATCAACACCGCGATTGCACCTGTGATTCCTTACTATATTGAGTCTGGAGAGAGGTCGATAATCGCTTAGATGTTTCTGCGGAGGTCAAATAGAAATCTATTAAGGAATGTAGAAAACCTTTAGGATTTGGAAGAAAACCAAAAAACTTACAGTTTTACTTATTTGATTTTAAATCTCTCATTATCGATGACTCTGTACAGTACCAAAACTTTCAAGGTATAAAACTAAATAAATTAAAGTCGTTGAAAATAGCAACTTACACAAATTTTTAGAATGGCTAAAGATTTACATATATTTTTTTCTGTTACTGTAGGTAAAAATATAAAATCACACCGAAGAGAAGTGAAGCAGAGAAAAAGCTATACATAACCAGAGTTTGTTGACAAGTAAGTTAAAGAAGAGGTGAGGAATTAGATTCATGAGGAGCAGTTAAAGAGATATTTCAAATTAAATTCAAACATGATAACTTAATTAGGTTGAAGAAACGCACGTGACAAGGTTCAACTCATTGTGGCATGCTATGTAAGAGTGAGGAACGCGTTAGGAGGGAAGGTAGGGGTCTACATAGAATTCCAAAATCGTATTGTCAAGAATTACGAGGGTCTGACGGGAAATTACCGTGTTATATTTTCTTATTTGTCATAAAGACTTCATAGTACCATGCTATATTGTTTCTACTACAGCGAATATCGCAACTAAATATATAAAAACCTGTATAAAAATTGCAGGAAGCAAGGATGAATAAGCTAGTAATACACGATCTTAAACTCCCAAGTAATAACAACCAGCTGGCCCCAATAATTGGGCTATTTACAATACACATTTTTCTTGGCTTCCAATTGGTCAAAATAGAAGCTAAAGAGTTAAAAGTGTGGGTAAACAATAACCCAATGCATATAAAACCCCGGTATTAAAAATAATTTCAATACAAAACTAAATCATTTTGTTAATTACAAGGTTTAAGGACCATTCTAAAGTCTAATAAATTCGATAAAGTTTATAAAATTAATTTCTTTATGATACTCAGATCGTAAATTATAGTTTAAAACTAATATCAAGTGTCTAAAGTGATTCATTCTTTATCTGAACTAACTTTTCCCGCTTATTTTAAAGGTTTAGTAATTTTATTTGAAATAGTAACACTGAGTTCAGCAAATTAAAGTTAGAACTTTCAGGATTATCTCCATGAAGATTCAGATGCAGTCGGATATAAAGTGACTTACAAAGTTAGAGAGAACCATAAATCTATTGAAGCTTTACTCCGTAAACCACGTAATTATGAAATTTTGAACTATCTAGTTAGATCCACAATGGTATTGTATCAATTAGACATAAAGTAATATATTATTTTCATATTTTTATTATATTACTTAGTTCAATTATATTGTATTATATCTTCTATACACACAATTTAATACAATTTGGACATAATAAATTATAAATATATTTTTATTATTTATTTATTTTTAACATAAGATATACTTACAAGTAATTGAGTAAATTAACATGCTTTCATCCATGGAAGGCTCAATAACAAATTTCCAGGAGGAAAGTACTCAATCTTTGATTAAAGCATTAATTCAAGCAACCTACAACTGCAAATATTAAGATGGATTACAACCCAAATAAAAACTGTTCGTGTCGTAGGTGCCACTATTATTTTGGGGGGAAATGTTACTAAGTTGATTAATTCAGTTACAATAAATTTGTTTCAAAAACCTAATATTAGGTGATGTCGATGTCAGCTCACTTTTTTTAGTTTCAGCAAATCACGATAAAGAGGGTTATCGATAAGAGTCTTTTAAAAGTAGGTCATAGTTTAATTTACAAAGTTATTGTAAATTTGGACATTCTTTATTTTTTGTTATAAACGATTTTAGCGACAAATAGAATTTATTCCTTATATGTAGATCTAACAGTAATATATCTAATTCAAAATTTCATAAAACACATAATACTGCCATCACCCCTCGTCTAAACTTGGTATAAAGGAGTGTTGCACACAGCTTAGTTCAGTGCGTTAGTGAATCTTAATCAATAAAATCTTTCGGGATGGCGGCTACTATCATTCGAGCAAAAATTTTAATTCAATTAGTTCCTAACGACTCAAAAGATAAATTCTTCAATGTATTAGTTAATAAAAATATTTTGTATACTTCACTTTTTATAATACTTCTGAAATAACGGCCTTTAAAAGTTTGGAAAAGGAATACGTGTAAGATAGTATCCATTATATTCACCAATGAAAAAAGTGTTTTATAAGTCTCACGTTAATTACAATCATGTTTATTATTACGTTTTTATACCTCGTAAGAATAGTAGTAGATAGTATAAGTGCAGAGTTCAAGTTATATACAACACTGCGGCAATAGTTTTCAACACGAAAACCACCGTAGTTCCTAATATATTCTGAAGAAACTTAGTATAGCGGTAATATATTTTTAAGCAGTATTATCCAATAAAACATTGCAAGATAGCAGCGAGTCGTACTTGTCACTTAATTCTGCGATTTCAAAAAATATATAAAAATGGATTCTGTTCATGAAGTTGTCTGGAAATGTCATACAAAGTTTATTCTTACTTATTATATGGTCTTTAAAGATTATAAATGGAGGTATTTTAATATTTTAAATGTATATTCGTTAAAAGTGAATATATTATTTGAAAGTATGATGTTGGATCAATTGTCACTAAACCAAGTCCACGTTTTTGCAAAGAAATTTATTTCCTTATGAAAACTTTTGCCTTTTAAGAAATAAAAAATTATGGATTTTCTTAATGTTTGAAAGTGTTACAGCAAGCCAGTATTGAGAATTATTGTTTCTTCAGTGTTATGCAATTTAAACATCTAAACTAATAATGATTCATAAATATGAAATTTAGAGGTGACGGCCACATGCAAAAACTACTTTCTTTCGACTGAGCTGGAAGGGATATTTTTCACCTTTTTACATACTTAATCTTACGTTTTTTATAAGTTAAAGAAGATGAATGGTGCGAGTTCTCGAAAAGGTGTGTTTCAACAAACGTAGCATACTAGAACGATGGCTATAACATTGCATACTACCATTTCAAGGCTATAACGTAGGATACGACAGACATGGCAAATGTCAATAATCTTGTTACATTATCAATTAATCGTTATTCATTAAAGGTAAAAGAATTCGTAAGATTGTGTTTTGCTCTTTACCTAAACGATAACTATAATATTTTTTTAGCATCTACAAATTTAATAACGTATTATATTATTTGTTACTTTTTAATTGCATCAATTACACTTTTCCAGCGCAATACGGTAAGTAAAGACATTAGGAATCAATAGTAAAACGATCCATCAGTTGTTTAGAGTGACGTGAACTGTTGAACAAGATGGATCGTGACCTGCAGATCACAGTTTACATTACCGTACTCAGCAAACCACTCTCCAGAATACATTTTGCTAAAAGAGTCACGAATTAATAAAGTAGAGTTTTAATGCTAAATTACAGCTATAAAAAATATAATCAACATAGTGTTAATATATTACTAAGTGTCATCATATATTGTATTATTATAGTATTAAATAATCCACATAACTTTGTTCAAAATTTAATTTATTATGAGTAATTGCTCGTATATATTACATCTAACTCTGAAATGAAATTATTAATTTATGTGTAAATATTAAATATTCTTTAATAAATTGTAAAATTCCAATTCTTTGCCCTCTAGCGTCTCGGTTTTAAAAATACTCTATATCAAGCAAAAGATTAGGTTAAGTTTGATGAACCATTCTGAGTCCACCAATATGAAACCAGATGCAGGGACAAATTCAGAACACAGCAACACAGACTGACGTCTCAACACCTCCAGCAACAATTTAGTGTCAGACTAATAAACAGGCTCCCTGAAAATGTAACAAATTCAAACAACACAAATCAATTTAAAACTCGTCTCAAGCGCCTTCTGGTGTCTAAAGTGTTTTACTCTGTTGAAAAATTCATGATAAGCCGCTGATAAATTTATAAATCAAGAAATAAACGCTGGATCTGATGTCGGAATGGATATGTCTGTATGAATGGATAAAACGTTCGTGTGACTGATAGAAATCGTGTACAAAATTATTTTTACAAAATATATTAAAGTTGACGATTGCGATACAATCTAAGAAATTATTTAAATGCAATAAAGATATTATTATTATTACTAATATTCGTCAGTAATATTGTCACTTAATCAGATAACTTTCGAGACGATAAGTCACTAATGGGGTCAAAATTTGTTAAGAAAACCCTATAAATATATCGTTTTCAGATATTTTATTAGATTAAGTAATACAAGGAGTAGTTTTGAACTGCCTGGATAACCACTATATGGGCTTAGACTTCAACTACGTAAGATTTCTATATGAGATTGTACGTAGTGACCAGAACCCTTCAGCTAGGAGATGTAAGTGTTCAAACAAACCTCCACCCATCCAGGCTTCGGAAATATTACTTAACAGTAATAAGCCGGTACTTTTTCAGTAGTAAATATTGAAAATGAATTATGTTGGGATTATAATCTTGCCGACATAGAATGGCATATACGGCCACTAAAGAGTGTGATATGGAGGCTGGTAGGGTCCAGTATCATTAACACGTTAGATTATTCAATAACTCGGTCCTTATTTGCATACCGTCATGTACCCTGTACTGTCCTCTTCTGATCCCAGGTTTTTGAGCACTGTGGGCGGCTGGTAGAGTCCGGTAATGTCAAACAGGCCAGATTATTCAACAACTCTGGCGTTATTTTACCGCAATTTATCCTAATCTATCTTAGACTGACCACAGGTTTTCTTCTATTCGTTGAGCATATAGAGTTCGTTGCTGTACATTTTTCATTGGCGTGATATTAAACAAATTAACAATTATTAAAATATTACTCGATAAAATATTAATTTAAAATGTTTTATTGAAAAATCTTTGGTTTCATGGCAATAACATTAATACAAATTATAACCTTTCTATTAATTCAATCCACGATAATTGTGAAAGACATTGCACAGTCCAATATGAACTCTTTAAAGAGTATGAGGCAATGGAAACCTAGCTACCATTCCTCTGACAAATCACTTAAGACTACTTGTTTATAGATTTTTGATGCTGCAATCTTTAGGACCTTAAGGAAGTTTTTCTAACATTTTGAAACTAAATAGTTGCAGAAGATCTTAAGTAGTGCCATTTCAGATGAAGTTCAAAGGTTGTGTCTTTCTCTTTTTATTTTAGAAGTTTATGACCGAATTCAACCTTGATCTGCAGTAAATGGTCAACTCAAATATTTAGTGGTAGGTCATTTTAAGTGATGAACGTTCTATAAGATGATATACATAAATATTATGTAATTTGAGTTTTCAGTGAGTCTGACAATCTTTAAAATAATTATGATAACGTAATCTATTTTGAGGTTTGTTCAAATTTTACCACATTCGTAAAACCGTCTACAAAGCTATATTAGTAATACATTACATAATAAGACATCATTATAAAAAGATCTTTCCATATTAACAATCCATCAAAAACATAAGGAATGATTTCAGTTATCAATAGATATTATTTACAAGACAGCACATCAAAATATATGTTCGTGATAGTCCAGAAGTTAAGGCACATTATTATGTATTGCTTGTATTATGTAAGCACATAACCCAGTTTTTCGTAAAATCAAAAGAGAAATTTCTTCTAAATAGAAAGACTTTCAGCTGTGTTAATTTTGGTGGAGGTTGAAATGGCAAGATATCGAAGTATTTCAAACTGTCCAAGGATATTTTATTTGCAGATATTTTTTTTATACTGGTACTCCTAAAACCAATCGTCAGAAGCATATTTATTATTAGTACCAATGTAATAATATTAGTACCAGAATACGAGACAACTACAGGTAATACAGAGACTACTTTTACAGGGTTGGTTGAAACTAACTTAACTTAAATTTTCATGTTTAATAGATGGTTTGAAACGTTTTCAAGCTAAAAAATGTGGTCTGTTTAAAATATTTCCACCATTGTAACAATACAATTCCAGAACTGATGTGATCTCGACGTATCTTTTTGCCTTTAGGACTAACATCATTGTCGTTAGCATATTAATTTTGTTTTAATAAAGGGTAACAAAACTCAGTCAGGTAATATAAATCGCAAAAATAAGAGGTTGAAGTATAAGGCACTGAGGAGTAGAATAAGATGTGCGGTTATCTAACGTTTCTATGAAACATAATTTATAAGACAGCTACATTCAAACACATTCATGGAATGAAATTATTTTACAGTTTACAAGTGTATAAACGCTGTTCCGGTAAACGCAAGAACAAAAAAGTTAGCCGTGTAAGTCAGAGACAAAGTGCAACAGTACTTGTTGATCAGTAAGTGTTTTACCCGATGAATTGCGCTACTAATTGCGGTTATTAATACACCACAGCACTGTGGTCAGACAGCCAGACATATGTGCGGTCAGTCTACATGCCACCTAGCTCTGCACCATCTGCTCTAAGTACAGTCCATTGGGATTGTATACTGCATTCAGCCCTCCCTCCACCCACAAGCGTTAATAATTGTACATTACTTCAAGGCACAAATCTAATTATTGCAGCTTGCAATTCTTTAAAACTTGATTTAACATTATTTTATGCTAAAATCTTTTTTTACTTTTTGTTTTACAGGCTTTGAGTCTTGCACTTAGAACAATAGATATTTAATACTGTAATGCTTGAAATAGATTTAATGATTATTCCTTATAGAGGGTAATTAAGGAATTTAGCCTAATAACCGAAGACATAACAAATGTAAGAATTATAAATGACCATATTAGCCACCAGAATATATTACAATATGTCTATTTTCAGTTCTACTTGTTGGGTTTCAAAATTGTAATTATACACTTTGTAAGACATAATGTACTACATTGTTTAGTATAGACGTTAAAGTTTATGAAACATACTATTTTCTCTAGTAGTTTTTTGATGGGTTACGTTAATTCCCTATCACCTATATTTGTATAAAAATTTAATTAGCGACTAAGGTTATTTTAGTATATGGACCAATTTTGTCAATGGTTGATTAAGAAGGAAAATAGAATCACATATATATTACGTGCTTAGAAGTAAAAAATATAAAAGCTAAATACGAACTTTTAAATAACTGAAGGTAATAATTGTTAATGTTTGCATTTTTATGGTATATTAATTTTAAAACCCGTAAAATGCACAAAAAATATCAAATGATAAATTTGTTCAAAATAAAAATAACACTGAAAACGAATCGTAAAATACTGCACAAACATATTGTACCAAGTTTAGACATGATAGAAAATAGCATTCTAAAAATTCTCCTCCAGCTGATACTGATACATGTTACTGTGCACTTTCCAAAATAATTAAAAACTATATTGCATATAAATAACAGAGGATAAAACCTTCACTGTGATATAAAATTAAAAATAAATTTTATTAATTTAAAGAGGATACCTTTCAGTGTAGGTAAAAATCTGACCTAATATTTTACTCTCCTCATAAACCTTTAATTAAATACTTACATAGATAAAAGTTACATTAATATTTAAAATATTTCAAAATCGATTTCCTGTTTTATACATTTCTTTTAAAAATAACAAGCAAGAATAAGAACGTACTGTGTTTAACATTTGTTATGTACGGTTGATTTCGGATATTTTTCATAATTAAGATGAGGAACTCAATATAGGATATAGGATCATTTCCTGTGGTATCGCTACGAGTCATCTGAAACAAATTAAACAGGGAGGCGATAGTCATCATTGAGAGGGGTAAAGGGCAGTATCCTATGTTTTAGTCCTTGGCCTTAATGTTATAGTGTGTGTACAAGTCATTGCTTCATCTTTGTTAATTCGGCTGTGGCCTGTTTACGCTCTTTGCTCCTGTGGTGACATCGCTTGTGTTCATGACCTCCAGTCTGGACACCATACCGCTTGTGTCCATCAGGTATCGCTTTATATTTATTTTTACTTTGAGAGGCAGTTCATTGCCAAATTTTAACTTTTTTATTTCTTTATACAACTGAAGAAGAGGGCAGATTTCAGTCTTCGAAACGTAGAGTTACACTTCTTTGCAACATATAAAGATTGCAAATGTTAGAAACCCTAATATACTTAAAGTATCAATAGGATTAAATAGTATCTCCTACACAAGCAATTATTCTTCAATAAGGAAACTTAACACTACTTTATAATTCATTTTAATGTAAACAGTTTTTAGCGTAGGACCGTCAAAACAAATACCGGTATCGCGAGAGAATTTCAATTGGTTATACAGAGAAAGAGATGTTTACATAGGGACAGATATTTTATAATATAATTTGGAATTTGGAATTTTACTGACTCACCCGTATACATTGTGTTCGTCGTTAAATCATTTGATCTCTGCTATTCGTATGCAGGCAGAATACCTTATATACTGGCACGTCAGTTTGATGAACATTGAGGTTAAGTCTTATAAATTTCTTTTAAGAAATGTACTAAAGTTATTTTTTATCATCGCTTTACAAAATAATTAAAATGAATGTTTGTTTCTAGGAATTTAAGTTTGAGTTCGCTAATAGTTACATTTGTTGGAAGCTTTATATATTTAACCGCATTTTGGAATTTATCATGGTTAAGTTTTCTGTTGAATGTTCAAAATGTTCTTTCATATCAAGAAAACAAAGGAAAAGACTAATCCGATATACGTTTTATCATATAAGCTAAATATATCACTAGTTCTGTGAGTAAGATTTATTTAATACCTAAAAATATACATCGGTAAGTTTTAATTATATAAATGGTACATATCACAAAACTTTCCAATACTATCACTGGTTTATACGAAAATAATTCCTATGAGTCACCTCTCCGTGTTGCCTTCCGTCACCTGTCACTCTTTGGTTACTGACATCTCTCCAATATTTACAGGGATGTTTCTACGTCTACTTTTGTCCTGCTCCGTAATGAATAAAGATCGGCTCTCTGATTAAAATATCACGAGTTCAAATCTCAGGAAGGTCCAATATTTTATACACATGATATGCCGTGTGCTTTGAAGCCGGCACAACTGATTTTTAAGGTAGATGAATAACCATGATACATATTAAAAGTGTGAAAACGTTAAATTGTGCTTGGTGTTTTCCTTAAGTAGCACCGCTTAAGATCTTTAGCAAGCACAATGGTTTGGCTGTATTCCAATCCTACATGGTCGGTCAGACTGGCGCCGGCCATTGTTTCATAACCCTATAAATAACTCTTAAATTCGAGGTATCTAGAAAGTAGGAGTACTTGGTTTTTGTTATATGAATGTAGAGCATTCACGTTATATATTTCACATTGTACTAACTTTTAAATAAGTTTCCACTAAACACGTTTGGTTTGGTCCCCATATAAATTTACTACTTCAAACGTATTTGGTGTGCTTTTCGTACATTAAAATATCAGGCATTAAAATACATTAAGTCGATGTTATTTTAAATTTAAATGTAAAGAGTGCACTTTACCACTGCAGATGCAATATATTTATGAAGTCTTTGATTAGATAAATAGTTTTCTCGCACTAAATATTTTTCTGAAATAGAACATAGCTTTCTTGATTTTGGGATATTTCTAAATTATTATTAACATAATTACAAACTGTAATAAAAAAGAAGTAGTCACGATAATTGGTATATGATTTTTTACGTAAACACTTGTCGGAACATTGGACTTGAATAAGCGTGACAGCTCCCAAGTTGTCCATGATGTCTATCATCTAAATAATTTATAGAGAAATTAGTAAGAATATAAAAATATATCCCGTAATTTTATATATTTTATTTCGTTCTACAAGACACAGTTTTGCCAATGTGTTATCTTTACAATATATGTTAGTTTAATAACTTTTAAAAATAACATTTCAAACAAAATGTCAAAATTTATATGCAGTCACAAAGGTATAATTTTTAGTCGATTTTTCTTTATTTAGATGACATTATTCCTTCAGGATGCGCTCTTTGGACTCTTGGATACTTGCGCAAGTGATTTGAGGCAAACAGCCTGGCTGTATATGTCAGCGAGTAAGCTGCGACACTGCATACTTGATAACTGAAGTCCTTGCCCTGTTCCTACCTGGCTATGGATAATTTCAACTGTACCTAGCCAAAAGTCGCAAATTAAACGTGCGTGTACTAAGCGGGTAAGGTCGAAGACGCTAGGAATACGGAACGCTTTGCGGTTGAAAGTAGGGCCATCGAATTTGGAATTTAGCCTAAATATTTCCGTTTTAATGTGCTCTTGCACGTGATTAATTGGAATGTAGTCATATTTGTAGAGTTTGTTCTGAAGCATAAGATACAGGAGGGGTGTCTAAGAAATTCACGGCTGACGCACCATATAACGGAATGACGAAATGAAATGAAAAATGTCTTTATTTATAGAAGCAAAGCAATACTTAAAAGTCCTTTATTCCCCTTATCCTCTAGAAAACATATTTAAACAAGTCGATGAACTCTGAAACTGAAGCATCGTTTTGGTGACATGTGGAGCTGGAGAAATTTTTTAAATCTGTCGGGGTAAGAATAACCATCCTGGCATTCTTTGACCAACTTTTCAGATTTGTCGGAGAAAGTAACATCATCCTTTTTAGTGCTTTAAAAGTGTATATACAAAAATGAAATGTGCATAGTATCAGTAATAACAACCACCAATACTCAATATATTACGATGTGTACAAAGTTTCGTAGTGAGTAGTGATTGCATTTCTGACATAAATTGGATCAGTTTCATGACTGCGTGATTGAAATTTTAATGTGTAGCAAGAGTAACAAGTTTTGCTGGAACACCGATTGTATTATTCATTGTTTCATTGATTATAAAGTTGTTTGCTCTCATGGTCGCTAAAACGCTAGTTCTGACACATATTGGCAAAACTTATTTACCTCATTTAAAAAAATGTCCTTTATTCATTTTTCTTAAGAACGTGTAAATATATACATATTTTAAAATAGGACGATCCATACTTAATGATTAACTATCGCCTAATATTAATATTTCCTATTTTTTGTATGTATATGAAAAACTCTTCCAAACTGAATTGTCTGTAGAAAATTATTAAAATTTAAAAGAAATATATTTTAACACATGGTGACATTTAATCTATTAAATCGTATCAATAGTTGTCAAAAACATGGTTCTCTACACTTACATTATTTATACAATTATACATAAAATTAAATGTATATTTGGCTGTGAAACTAAGACAAAAGTTTCCGTTTTTATAAAAGGTGGTATTAAATATAATTGTGTATAATTTAATTCATATTATACGTGATGGATTGTAATGATATTTTGATTGGTTATTACATCTCGCCTGTTTATACATATATTCAAGAATATAACTTTTTAGAACAATACCTCAGTAACTGCAATATCCAACGATTATAATAATAAATAACGAATTTATAGTATAGAAGAATATAGACCGTTTGTTGACTGCATTTTCTTTTCTTGTCCTGTTCATCGTTTTCTTTTGTCAATTTTTGTAATAAAAACATTTTATTCAGGTATATTTACAGGTAAAATCTTTTAAAGCATTAGCCCTATATTTTTGTAAAGGCCGTCTTCAGGTGCAGGAAGAGGGCAACATAGAAAAGTAGATAATAAAAACAAAGTCAGTATACAGAGAATCAATAGTAAAAACACATGACATGAACTAAATATTTCTTCCTTATGTTGTTTTAAAATCTACATTTTTTCCGAGTCACCTGATGTTGAGTCCATATGGAATGTTTGTTTTTAATGTCAATTCATGTGCTTGTTTAGTGTTCTGAGATGGGTTGGGTTTGAAGTTTGATGCACTTGTCGGATAGGTGTTACGAAATAAGTGTTTTAAAAAAATGTCACTGTGATTTCGACCACGAGTGACGACAGTTTTCTTTAAGTCTTGGTGCTTGTAATTATATTCTTGACAAGGTTTTTATAGTTGAGCCATTATAATGTGCAACAAAATGTTTTGAAAATATGCAATGTGAACTTTTAAAATCACATTTTTATATCTACAAGACAAATTTTTAATGATTGACCATGCTTTTTTTCTTTTGCTACTATTACTAACACAAATAAATAAATAACGCGCGCGCGCGCGTGTGTACTTGTAAGTATTTATGCAATACAACGCGAGATTTTGAACGCAGGAATTTTTATAAATCAATGTTTAGCTTCGTATATTGGCAGCACTAAAACATAGCTTTTATGAGTTCGTTAGGCCTTAACCAATAACAATTTTCAAGATTCAAGCAAAAATTTCAACTAAACCCATTTATAAGATAAACCCAAACAGATGCATTTTTTCATATTCGAATTGTATGTATTTATAAACAATAGCTTTAATTAAAACATTCTTTCTGATATGGTATAAATTAATATTACAGTTAAAAGTGAAACATTGCAAAATAAAATAATAAATACAATAATTATTATTGCCAAAGCGACGTCTGAAATTAATAATTTTCTCGATTTAATCCCATTCTTATATATATACTTTCGGCATAAAACATTCAGTTACGTCTTCAACAACTGGTAAAAAAGGACCAGAAGTGTAGATAGTAATAAAGCAGATATGAAGGCAATATATGGAGCGCCATGTGTCTCAGGGTGGCCTGTGGGTATTGGCAGTGGCTTTATATGAGCAAACTGTTTATTATTGAGCAGGCGTGGCCAAGTCTGGGATAACTTATATCTTCTTCATGTTTCTATGGTACGTTGTATTTATTTCAATTCTAGGAGAATTTAGATGTTTTCCTTCCAAATACTGGCTCTAGTAGATTTAATTATCTTAAATCATGCTTTATACCAACTTAAATAGTATATGAAAAAAGGGTGGATTTAAGTAGTGATGGTGAAGGCTCCTTAATGTTCGAAATAATCTCAAAGTTATCTGTGTTGTTTATAGGAGGGTATAAGAGAGATATTATTATTATTATTTTAAGGAGACCCTAATTCCATTTTAAGCATTATTCTACGCATATTCATGAATAATTATGAGAACACTGGCCTGTGCGAGTTCTTATCAAACTGTATAAGAGGAAAAGTAGATCAGTACAAGGTCGATGGCACTGAAGTGCAATGGTCACAATCTTAAATTTGAACCTGCGTTGTTTATTTCAGATTCAACCTCCTACGTCTTCGTTTGCAAGGCCCCTTATTAATATAACGCTGTACTTATTTGAATGTAACCACGACTGTTTGTATAAAAACGTAACTTATGAACACTTACTGGAAGCATGAAACAATTAACTTAATGGAAACCTGCATTATTCTAGGCTCATTTGAATTAGTAAATAAAAACTGCAAAAAGAATATTTCGAAATTAGAGCAATCGGTACACGGTATCTATAAAATAACTAAAACAAATTGAAGCTACTTTAAGCATGCTGTGGGGGAACAAAACAATTGAATTTAATTCTAGAATTTAAATTAATATTTTACGTCTAAGGCACGTCATTACAAGTAATTAAACTTTATAGTGAAATACATTGTTATCATCAAACTATTTATGTTATAAGAATAAAACAACTCTTTATAAGACTATTGTATTGTAAATATATTTCATGATATTGTCAAAGGCAAATCTTGTTCTAAGACAAGATGTTTTGTCTACCGTGTAATTTATTCATGTAACGCTATGATGACAGAGTATGTAAATGAAGGGAGGAAGGCCCCTTGAATAACCATGTACTGAGCAAACGCTGTCGTTCTAATAAAGGAAAGCAAAGCGGGAGTACACGTTTAAAATTTAGTTCTTTATTTATTAAAATCTGCACACGATTACATGTAATAATCGAAGGAAGCTAAATTTATTTTATTCTAACTATTTGGAGCGAATCTTTGGTCTAAAAACCCATGTATACAATGTATGCAAGGGCTTGGAGAACTTTTTATTTACTATGAGGCTCAAATCAATATATGCTCAAAACCCGTAGGTATTCAAGAGATGTTTGTTAAATGAATTCTTTTTATAGAAGACATTTGGAAAATACATATATTATAATGTCTACTTTTATAAATTATTTATATAAATATTTGAAAACTACATAATTTATATTTCTACAAAATGTAATAATATTACCTTTTAATTTACTTAGAAATTCCTTTTTTTAATTCTGCCGCCTGTTGCTTTAACCTGCTAGTGACTTAATATCATAATATTAGTCGATGAGTATTGAGTTCGTCATCGTCATTGAAACTTTGAGAACCAAACTAATTTGTCACGTTCATGTCATGGAAATTTTTGTAAATTTGTCTGTAAACTCGTGGATAGAGAAACGTTGATATTCTCTAACTATTTCATTGCTCTTGTCAACTAGTTCATCACCCACTACTGACGGCCTGCCAGTCCATTCTAGGTCGTAGATATTTTTCTTCCACTTTAGACCAAACAAATTCAATCCCTTACATGCCCTTTGTTCATAACGTTTAGCCCATAAATGATACTATATTCTATAATTCAAGCTGCCGCTGAATATTGTTTTGCGGTAAAAGTCAGTAGTGGCACACCTTTTGCAAATATATGGAAAATAAACGTGCGCACGCACGACTTTTCAACTGCCACGTACGCGCAAGTCTTTATGTGAAAAATAGTGCTACTCGAATGGGGTTTATAAAAGCTCTGTATTTATGAAACAATGTCATCAAGTCATAATTCTACCATGTGTTATCGATAAATATGAGTGCCATTATGGTAAGATGACGCCCAAGTAATATAAAGCATTGTCGGTGTGATTATAATAAAGTAGTAGGCCTATTCGGTGACAGAAATGTGAAGCAAGCAGTTGCTTTTTAAGTGTCGTATCTACAGATGATCTGTAACTATTCAAATTGTCTTGCTTCCCATTTTTATACTTCCATCTCGACACGAGAACCAGCCGGCTACGTTAAGCGCTTTGTCGCACATATTCGGCACTGATCTGTAATTACTGAAATTACTTTTATTCTGTATCATCACGTTTTATTTATAAATATTAGTCGTTTAAAAGTAATATTTTTTGGTGGCTAAAAATACAAAATATTTTTGAGTGACATTATTTTATCTTTGTTCAAATCGAGTATTCAATATCAATCTTTGTTTATTCTTTATGACATATTCTTAAACCGTTATACCCTGTGACAGCAATCATATTTTTACCTGTGTGTACTTAAAACTGTTGGATTAAACTAAATGCTTCAAGATTCCAAAATAATACTCGTACCTGTAAGTGCAGTACTATCACTCTGTTATAAAAACTGTAAGTAATGCTTCAATTTGTAAGCAAACGTAGTACATTCATATGAGATCTCAAAATTTGAAATGTTTATTCATATAAGCTTTATATAATAACATAGTGAAAAATGTAATATTAAGATTCGGCGACACGATTTAATTTCAACACATACTTGCTTTGAAGCAACTTCCATAGTCTACCGAAACTTATATTATTTCAGCACTGCTATGAAACGTTTCTAAATAAAAAAAACTGTAAATGTACCATGTGTTAAGATATCTAAACTGGTCAGATAGGATCCATGGTTGGTATTACCATATGGAAAGTGTCATCTAATTCTGATTATAATCCATTGAACATATAAGACATTATATGAACATTATTGTTCATATAAGTGGCGCAGAAAACTTTATCCCTAAGAATCCAGCCTGGGTCTTCAGTCGCTTCGGAGCCATGTTCAATTATCATTTATTCAATAAAATGTTCATACTAGTTTTTTTATAGTCCTCCCAACCACAAAATGTGGAGGTCATAGTATATGCAATAGTTTTAATCCGAAGACTCTTCAAGCGTGGCCAATCTCGCATTTGATTTCCATTTATCATCAGAGATGTTCAATCACATTTGAGATTAAATACATCCAATAAAACGGTGTTTATAGTCATTGGCAATAAAAGAGTTTGATTGGTAATTGTGTTGTTTTTGCTAAACCCTACATAACACGACAAAATGGCACATTTAGCTCTCTAATTTATTTACTTATGTCTCAGATATTCCTCAATTCTAGTAATGAACTGTACTTTTGTTTCTTTGTATTTCAAACTGTCTGTATTGTTTATTTACACCCCTGTATTTTTGTTCTTTGAATGTTAGTTATTAGCTAATTTTGGACCTTCATTCGCAATTCCATAACAAATAACATTACAATGGATATAAAGTACTTTGCACATGCTAATATCATGTATAGTGTATTATGACATTTAAGTTTTTTTAGTAGAAAGGTTGGGTTTAAACAACAACATAGACAGTCTGTAGCTAAACTACATACAGTTTGTCTATATGAAACCACAATGTGTTGGGATGGAGCCAAGCGATCTGAAAATTTGCTGGTTATACTTAGATTCTGTGTAAAACATTAGAATTTAAAAGTTTGAGCTTCAGTTTCTTTCTTCTTACGGTGTATATAAATAAAGAAAAAAGACATTAATTTCACATGACCTGCAAAATGTTTGAAAAATTTAAAAAAATATTAATTGACCTTTTACTTTAGACCTTTTACTTTACCTTTAGAAATTATACTACTGTTTGTAGAAACCATACGGGTAAAATTGAATCGCAACTAGAAAGAAGTGAGTCTTGTCCGTGATCGTGTCGTTAACGACTTCAACTTCAATAAGACTTTGCCAAACTTTCGATTATTTATGATCCGCTGAACCTCTGAGTGTTTAAGCTATCCACGTTTGCCCACAAAACTGGCGTTTAACTCATTTACTAATGTTGGATTAGTAAATTACTCTGATAATGAAATCTATATTTTAATTATTAGATTCTTAAATAAAAGATCAATTCTATGCTGACAGTTATTAGTTATTTATTCTGGATAAACATTTTTTCCTGTGATAATTAAACAATCAATAGTAAGAAATTATCAGTGCACAAGGAGGAGTAATTTGTTTGAATTTGGCACTTCAACAGACAGAGATGCCCTTAGGGAACTATTGTCACACCACCACCTCCTCCGTGTTGGTGACAAATACACCCTTGGGGACTACGCTGCTTGCTTCTACACTCCTCTCGAATGTTAATTTGGGGAGATTTGGAATGCTTGAAACAGTTTACTAGACACGCCAAAATAACTCACTAATACAATCAGACTTTATAAAATTGTTATGAAAAATTTCTCTTACAGCTATTCGAATTTAATCATTTTTACTCAAATATAAATAAATTTTATTCACTTAACTTTTACACTTTAAACACGATAACTACCGTAGTTGAGATTAAACGTAGTACAGAGACAGTATTCACACAAAGCTTGGTGGAATTCGTTCACCAGTCCTAACCAATAAATAGTTTCCAGGTGACGGTCATTAACTTTTGGTAAAATTTGTATCTCAGTTTTTTCATAACAAAGAAATGGCATTCTTAATAAAATTTTTAAACAATTTCTTGAAATATTCAATAATTATTATTGTTCTTTAAGAATTAAGATGTCAATATGTACTCCATTTAAAGCTATAGCAAGTATTACAAGTGAAGTGTTAAAAGTGGTTATGTTCACAAACATAATGTAGGATTCATTGAAACAAATTAAGTAAACGGTGTAAAAACACTTTATATCTTTTTAACAGTTTTTTGTTGTAAAGTTTCAAGTTTTATGGAGTTTCTGAATGTTTGAAAGTGTTACGATTGTATTAACATACCAACATTGAGAGTTGTTGTCCCACCAGTAATCTTCAAATTAAACATATACACTAACAATGCATCTTCAGTTGACATTTACAGAACAGGGCCTCATGTGAAATCCTTTCTTCCGTCTTAGCTGTAAGAGGTATTTGCTAGTTCTACAGTGTAGTTTTTTGTTATAGTTTTAAATTTAATAGTTAACGTTTGATGAGTATACGCTATATTTACTTTCAGTTTCCATTTTTGTCTGTTTGAAATTATTAAAAAATAGCTCAAAACGATAATTAAAAATATATTTTCAGAATTATCAAACATGCAAAAGCATATGATGTATCAAAAGTAATTACGTCTTCCACAAACGTTTCCAAAACTATTTGCAACATTAGTATAAATAAAGCAATTCCTTAGAAAAATACAGATCAAAATGATGGACGAATTCACTGTTGAATTCACAAGAAAACCTGTGTTTCTTGCTACTAGTGTTTGATCTAAGTCCTCGTCCCTTATCATCTCAGCTTGTTAGAATTATTCATCAGCTTCCATCCAAAAACTTAACCTATCTTAATTCATTGTTATTGTAGCCTATAAAGAAATGTCCCCAGTATATTGTTTGGCCCCTGACAGCAAATTTAAACTTGCCATTGAAGACAGTCATTTTTCCCTCACACTTAAAGGTGTCACAATTAATTCTTATTTTCAAAAAGGCGACCCTACACATCATCGATATTTTTCAATTTTGTGATTTCTGAAACAAAATAGAACAAAAACAATTAGCTCTAGAACTGTCGATTCGGGTTTGTAACGAATTGTTTTTAAATATGAAAACCTTTAAATTTCTTTCATGTTTCTCTAATGGATTGGGAGTCATCCTAAGTGATTTGTCTCAACTTTTGTAAATTTGTATCTTCTCGTGAATACATTGCTTGACAGATTGTATTATTTCCCCCCAAAATCTGAATTTTACTAAGTAATACACTAATATTTTGCGAATTTTTAAGGAGATCTTTTTGGACAAAGAGAAATGATATAAACATTTAAACAACTGACTCCAAATGTAATTTTTTCACATTAATAAAAAAATGGGTTAACAGTTTTAGTAATCTTGGATAGTGATTTTAAAGAACATCTTGACGATAGAGATCAGAAATCGTAATTTACCCACCGATTAACGTAATTGAGTACTAAGATGATGTTATCCATTGATAATATTGTTGTTGCTGTTGTCTAACACTTTTATCTTGAAATAACTCATTAGAACGTAGTCATGGTGATATTTCAATACGTCTGTTAGTACATTTTCTATTAAAAAAATAATACTCCGTTTCTACTGGGGAAGACCTGTAGATGCCTGCATTATATTTTGAATTTTACGTACAAGGTTTGATTTCAGCTGCTTCAAAGTATGACTTTAAACTTTAAATCAAAAGCCTTTAGTCACTAATCAACTAAGGACAGTTCCAGGATTGCAACTAGTAATAGCACAGGAAGTAATTACATTAGTGGTAACAGCAAAGCTTCACAGCCCAACGAGCTTCATTTAACAATGATCCGATTATTTAATAAGCATCCATTGTGTTTTGTACATCATGATTCAATTTATATAAATTCTTTATCCACTCCGTGTAAACCAATCATAACGTTCAGAGTTATTGCCCCATTAGTGTTGTGCGAATTAAACCTCTAAACTAATAAGGCATCTTCAGTTTGATATGTAGATATGAGGGCAGCATGTAAGTCTACCCTTCTTCCGACTGAGGTTGAAGGGATATTTGTATTTGATTGAATATTCAGTATTATTAATTATTAATAAGGAGACTTTGACAGGAAATAAAATATCTTTTCTGAAAACAAAACGACAAGAAACTATACGCAAACTGTAATTAATCGTGTGTACATCTCCTAAAGTATGAGTTGGGTAACAGTAAGAAAAAAAAACAATATTTAATAAATATTTAATGTTTTGAAATTAAGCTGTTTACTTCCGGTAAGGAACTATAAACTAAGAATAACATATCGATTCTTATTATGCTTTCTCGGTTTTTAAATATTTATTGATATAATATGAATTTTCCTGATATTTAAAATTGTGCAGAGATACAACCAAAGTGTTTCATGTTATTAAATCTGGCCACTTAATCTAGTTTATGCCATTAATCTAAAACATAAATATAATCCAAGTTAAAAAATTCCATGTCATTGTGTTACGAATCAGTCCGAAATCACAATAAACACTTTCTAAGTCATGTGGTTTATCTCTACAACATATACTTAGTATAACTAATACCAATTCTAAACTATTGTAAATTTTAAACAATTATAGAAACGAAGTAATACTGAGTTTTGTAGCAATGAACGCTAGCTAAATGCACTGGGAAAATGCGGCCGCATTAGTTATGAATGTTCGGTAATTTTTCGAAATTATTCTGTAAACATAAATTTTCTTACATTAAACCAGATGGAGCCTATGACTATCATCCCATAATCTGTAGCAAAGAGTCTTTGCTTAAACTGATAACTCTTAATTTAGAAAATGTTAGAAAATTACAACAAGGCAAACTTTTTAACATCTTGTAGACCGTTACAAAATGTGCTCAGTTTATCTGTAATTGATCTTGATAATGTGCTTAGTAGAGCTTATCACTGCCAAAAAATCTCATTCCATACATTCTGCCTGATAACGTTCATGATTCTCTCAGCTCCAGGATTTGAGGAGGATGGACCCAGAACAATCTCTATGTCTCAGCTTCTTCTCTGATGAGCAAGAGATTATAAACTATTATTAAATCATATTGGTTTACAGCGCTTTAAGACTAGGTTATTATCAAGATAATCTTAGTAAATAATTATGTATTTCATAAAAGTTTGAAGAAACTTAATAATTCTTCCTTTATTTCTGTAATAAAACTTTATTAGTTTATGTAGGTCGTATATTATACTTTCGAAAACAATCTGTATGTCTACTGAAACATAGTGACATTAAATTTTAAAAACAATAGTGCGGTTACTAAAAATAACAATGTAAGTAGTAAGACAGTAATAATATTAACAACATACTTTCATAATAGCATTTAATAGAAAATTTAACGTAATTTCCTACTCAAAAGAAAATAAAAACTAACCAAAGTTAATACTGATAATAAAATAACAAATATCGTAAACAATAAAATTGGCAAAGGATCGGCAAACATATAATTTAATAACAGGAGGAAGAGAATGGCAACTTATACTTAGACCGTCTGATATCCTAAAGTTCAAAATTTGGTGATATGTGATTTCAATATTCCTTAAATTTATTAAAGGATGGTATTAAATAATAAACTCCTTTTAGGTTAAGGCAATTTTTAAATGATTTTGGTTATGATGAATTACATAAGCAGAAAATCCCGGACGGTGCGAAATCTAAACCAGGCGGCTCCAGATTACCATAGGCCAACTCTCACTAGACAACATTGTTAGGGAAATATATAGAGGGTGCATAATCAAGACAGAAGGTAATAAATCCTCGGTGGTGTCCAACCAATGGACTGATACTGTTGGAGCCGTAAGTCACCTTACGTAGGTACAGTACTGAAAAAATACTGAGTGACGACTGGGCCAGTGGGGTTTTAGTGGGTGCGAATTCCATTCACCAGCGAAGTTCGCTGACTGTTCATTATCATTTCTACGTGCCAACATAATGTCTGTAAATGTATTTACCTAGGACTGAGATTTCAAGATCTACGTGGCACTTGTATCATGTATATGACTTCTTTAGATTATTATTCGTGCCGTTAACTCTGATTTGACTATCACCATATTCTTAAAGATATAACGCAGCCATCGTTGGAAATAAAAGACTATCATAATAAACACAGTGACACATTTCTCAGTAAAAGTGTGGAAGAATTATATCCAAATATAAATTTCAATGAAGAAAGTAGTGTGCCAAATAGTGATTTCATTGATGACTCCATGTTAATTTGAATACATCAATAATGTTTTTGTTCCAGGATTGCAACGAACAGTATTTAAATAGGCTTTATATACCTTTTGTTCTCAATCCAAAACCAATATTGTGCTTACACTTATTAATGTTTCAACCACAAACACGGACAGGTTTGCTAGGCCTGCCGGTGCTGCTCGGCTATGGTTAGGTACGAGACAAGGTTCAATTGATCTCGAGATAGTATCTAAAGTAATCACAGATCTTCTAAGCAGATTCATTTAATAAATTAGAGATGTTTGGAGTAAGATATACTATCTCAAGGGAGACACAACAAATTAAACAAATTACGAGTCGTAAACAAGCTCTGCCACGCTAATAGGACAATAAGTTGTCTAGAGATTATAAAACCCACCTCTTTCCTTTCCTTTTTATATCAGATCCTTAGCTGAGTAATTTTTATTTCATTTTTTTTTTTTCAAAAATATAAAACATTTAAAAATCAAATCACATAATTTAGACTATTTGACGAATTTCTTTAGTCAAAATCAAATATCGTTTTAGAAAAGCTTATAAATACAATAATATCGTAACCGGAAGAGATTTATATAACTACTCTGAATTACTGCATACAATTTTCTAATTTAAATATTATTATTAAGTAGGTTTATTGGGAACCATTATATAATAATATATTTTAATTATACAAATCCAGAATTTTTTACTGTTATCAAACGGTAGAAAATTTAATTAAAATTAATTTAAAAATAACTTTTGCAAGCCACCCCTCAAACCAATATCTCTATTTCAATTTTTATATTTCAAAGTATTTTCCATTTTTACATTCTACAGTGATCTAGTGACAATTTTATAACCAGTAAAACTACGCGATAACAAGAAAACAAGTAGCATAAAATGCAGCTACCAACTAGCAAACACTATATATCTTTCCCGCACGTTAACGTAAGTGTATTTTACTCCAAGATGGAAATTATAAAATAATTAATCAATCAATTCAATGCAGTACCAATTTTTTAATATGGGCAAAAACATCAAAAACTATTTGATATATTAGGATATATTCCAGTTTATGGCTGAGAAAGATTATTGAAAGGAATAAATTATATTTATAAATAATTTTCAATTGTGAAATTATAAAAAATTAAATTACTAAGAAATCGCTTAAATATACCTGGTAATATAATTTGGACGAAACACTTAAAATATCTGTCAATAGTTGAAATAATGGAACAAAGCAAACAATGAGGATCTTTCACTTGATTGAAGAGTACTTCAACCAGCCAGCAATTTACTAAGTTGCTCTTTGTTCTTCGTTGGTTCTGTACGCAATATCTCCTGCTCTTTGTTGTCAGCCCAAGATACTCACAATCATTGGGGCATTTGTTTTGACAAGAATACATACCTGCATATTTCTGTGATTTCTTCATAAAGGGTTTGATGTGAGTGTATGGCGGGTCTTTACATGTGTTAAAAAATGTCGGGATCAGTTGTTATCATCTCTTTAATGATTCTGAGGTTTGTAACATGAGAACTGATCAGATTATAACCTATATTGCGACTTTTAATATCGTTTAAAAAGTTTCATATTTCCAGTAAAAGGACGATTAAGAAGTTTCAACGTTAGGAATTTGATAAATAATTCTAAATGACTGCACAGAGTGACTAAGACTCGGAAATTATTCCATAAATTAAGAGAAGTCAAAAAATACATTCAGATAATGATGGAATTTACAAAATGTGTAATATCTAGGCTATATTTCATAAAAAAGACAAATCCTTCATGAAAAGCACAAATAAGAGAGGACCCATTATTGAGCCTTTAGGAACTCCTGTTTTTACAATAGAAAACCTGGGTTAATAGTTCTTATTCTTATGAATCCATTGAACTCGTCCCACGAGATATGATTGAAACCATTTCAGAATAATACCAAAGATACCAAAACGTTTCAGTTTACTTATGAGCATAGGATGGTCGACAACATCGAATGCTCGACTAAGATCACAATAACACTAAAGCGTACTGCTTCCACCCAAACTAAGATAAAACATGTTTGGTAACCGAAGCTATTACGTCATCGGTACTTAGGCCAGGCGTGAAACCAAACTAGTAGATTATCGTATTTTGAAATACAACCATACAATATTTTGAACACATTTTTTAAAACTATTTTTGATATCACTAGTGTGATATATAGGTCTGTAAGAATTTGAATCGGGTGTAGAATTAACTTTAGGGATTGGGATTGTTTAGGATATTATAAGATCAGATGGAAAAATCTCCTGAGTTATGGAACTAATAACAATAAAATATAAAACAGTAGAAAGTTTTTAAATATATTCTTTAATAAAAGTTTTAAAATAAACTTTTTACTCTCTTTTTTATCTTTGGACAGCAATAACTGTTATTGTACGTGACACTGATAAAAGTTTTAATTGTACTTGTAGAAAAAATTATTCAGAACAAAACGGAGAAAAGTCCTCCTCCGTAGACTAATAACCATGTCTTGACTCTCTAACCGAGAGATCACGGATTCAAATCCAGGGGAGGTCCAATAATGTACTTTGTACTTTAATAAAAGACCAATGCACTTCGAAGCCGGCATAGCTGGCGCTAAGACTTAAATGAGATTAAAAAACAGTGAAAACAAAATACAGAGAAACGGATAGATACTTGATGAAATAAATATTTATTCATAACAGTACAAAACGTCTTGTACATGTGGCTCACAATAACTTTGTCAATTATTCATTACAAAATGTAATTTCTACTGAAAATGTTAGGAAATTTTATTTCACAAGTTGGTAATACAATAAGCAGCTGATCAACAATAGTATGATTTTAATTATAGAATCAAAATAATTTTTAAAGCTAACAACTGAGTTTCAGTCCAAAGTATTGTTTTATCCGTAGTAATTGTTAACGCATTGGAGAGGTAATGCAGAATTTATTTACAGGTGAAGAATACAACGATATGTTGTTTATTTATGGTGTATGTCACGGTTGAGCTACGGCCTCTGCTGAAGGATACAGACAACGTTACACTTAATGTAGGGTTCTAAATGATACGATAGTTAGAGCTACATTTCTTGCGTTGCGGGAAACAGGATCACTTCCTAGTGCAAATTTTCAGTATGTGGCTCTTACCAACATAATGTTATTGTACATTTCACGATTAAGCAAAATAAAATATAGAGCACAACAATAACAAGCTCCATCCCTACCATAAACAACATTTACATCCAGTGGACAATGCCCATCGCTTGCAGTACTGCATTGTTTAAACTCATCCTCAACACTTTAAGTATATTTGATATACTGATGAGTCACAGTTCACTCGTGGTGGTATCATCAAAATACTAAACCAACCTTAATGGGCAGTAGTAAAACCTCATGCAGCAACTGAACTAACTTTCAACAGAGCTTTAGCGTTACGTACGGTGTGGTGTTATTTATGAACAGCTAATTGAACTGTTTATTTTTCAAGAAACCGTGTATACCCGAGCCCGCTTGATTGGGCTATTGGCTATACTATATGTAAAAAGCTTTTAAACTAGGTCCAGTTTATGTGATTATTTTAAAAGTAACTTGTACAAAGTGAATACGGTAGTTAATAAAGTTTTTAATGAGACCGTTTTTAGTTTAGAAATAAATATAGTGTTATTTGTATTAATCAAGAAAATTACGTTTATCTTGATTCCTGTTGAAACGGTGATATTATTTCATAGATATAGAAAAAGATGTTTTGTGTTATAATGTAATAATGTAGATTACAATGTTTCCGTTGAATAGGCTATATGTACATATTTAAATATAAGACTCGAATACTTCTAAAATAGAATATTTTAGATTGTAAATTCATATAACCTTTAAACAAGAAAAGAAATGCTTTACAAGTGTCATAAATAAAAGGCATGCATACTTAATAATACTTATTTCCGGAAAATTAATTTTAAAACATTTTTCATGCAGCACATACGGTATTTATATGCCTTTAGTTACGGTGTAGATATTATTATTTTAACCTTAAAATTGAAATCTTTGCTAAATAATTCTTTGTTTATAATGGTCTTGCTATATTTATAATATATATATGCATAAGGATTACAAGTGGCCTGACACTTCAATAAAAAGTTTACGGCCCTTATAAGCTTGCCTAAAAAAATTATAAATAATCATTATTCAATTTATAGTGATCAATGAAGTGGTAATGCTATACTACTTTTAACAGAGTTTGAGTTAGAAATGAGACACTACGAAAATTTAATGTTAATGCATAGTTTGATTCTAGCTTTTAGTATATCATAGCATGAATAATTTGGTTACTTTTAACTTTTGGTAAAATTGATATTATTTTGTAACGTAACTCCAGACTACCTATATGTTTTAACACTTATTATTATGCTATAAAAAAAACTAAGGTTTTGTAAGTATACAATTTGATTACTTTCAGATATTTTACTCACACTATCAATAATCACTTATAGGAATTAATATATGGTTCTCACGTTTTGCAAATTTTTAAGCTAACAAAAATAAACAAGGGCATTCAGTTTAAAGTATATAAACACAAGAATTCGTATCAAGTAAATGAGAAAATACGATAAGGTATTTTTTTAAAGGTATATACTTAACAATATTTGTATTTTTATGTAATACTATAACGACTTGGATTGTTGATATTAATATTCCAGAGTATTAATATTTAAATCATCAATAATACATCCAAGACGATATAAAATATTTTTTGATTAGTAAAGATTCTAGTGAATATTAAGTACAATGTATTTACTAAATTTGTTAAACTATTGAATATTATCTGGTTTGTCTAAAATAAAAATCACAGTTCTAAATAAAAAACAATGGATTTATTTTTAACTGGAAAAATAATAAGTTCAACGTTTCAGAATTTTTTATCACTCTATTTTCCACAAAGAATTGGACAAACCTTTTTTATAAATTTAAAAATTCCTTTGGCAAGAAATAAAAATATTAATCAAATATATGGAAACTAAAAATCAGAGCTCTCTTCTAAAATAAAATAATAAAGTTTTAAAATAAGAATGAAATACCACTTGGAAATAATAAAAATAAAAAATGTTCACTTCTAAGTTCACTCAAAATTCAAATAAAAATTTTAACTTCTCTTTACACTATTTGAACCTTAACTTTCAAGTCTCTGCAATTCAGATTACAAGTCTCTCTCTGACAATTTATTAAAGTTCAATTAATTTTCAATTAATAATTCACAATAAAACAGTTCCAGTTAAATATTAATAAATTACTACCTTTTCAAATCTCAATTAAAGTTATTAACAAAGTTTCAATTTTCAATTCAATTCTCTTGCAAGCACGAACCAAATGTAACTTGTATGATTCTATATGCTCTGTTGTTCTTCGAGAATAAGTTATTCAGATTGCTCTGTAGTTTCTATGAATTTAATTTTTTCCTATAAAAAAGACAACAAAATTAATTTCTAAATATCAGATCAAGATGACTATTTCAATAAAACGTACAATAAAAGTGGTGCTTACCTCTCAAAAATCACTCGCGGAAATTTAAGAAAAAAACTGCAATTAACTTTACTCACGAAAATAAACCAAAAGAAGGGCCGAAAATGATGAGCGGGCGCTTAAATACTTCCCTTTCCAATCAAACTTTGCAGGACATCCGTGGAGCTCTCTCATTGGTCCAGCTGTATCAAACTAGGAGAACAATACTCACAATAAGACAAGTTCTAATCAATTCAAGGCAGTCAACCTGCCTTCCTAACAATTTAAAACTACCAGTGCAACTTGCCAAAGGATTACATGTTCGATTTTACCCTGACATTTCACAATCTAATTTAAAATTAAGTCCCAATATTTCGATCCCAAAATTTTTATTAATTTAAGTTTTAATTAAAAAAAATAAATCAATGTAGCTTTAAAAACGCTACAAATACATGTTTTAAAACATATTGTAATATACTTACGTAATGTCTATGTTTATCTATTTTAACAATGGCGTTGTCTTATATTTTAAACGCTTATGTTTAGTACAAAATTTGACAGTATTATCAAAATATACTCAATAGATTAACTATAAAGAGATTTTTACATATCTCGTAACAAAATCTGTAATGTTTTTGAACTAACATACGTATGTAGTCTGTTTTCCATGTAGAAGCGATGTAATTTTGTTTACCTGGTAGAATTGTTATTTCATCCCCAAAATAATTCCAGCATTATTTTATATTAAATACATAAATAGTTATGTATATTTTATCTGTATAATGTCCACAGAGATTTACACAATGTTTTCTAGTCTGATAGTTATTTTATGTAGGTGAACTGAAAAATTAAAATTCTGTATTTGTTTTTATTTCTATGTATTTTGTTACCTCTTGGATAAAAATAAAACTTACCCTACTACTTTTTAAATCAAAGGGCAATATACAAAGAAACATCTACACTTAATTTAATATATTTATTATACATAAAACGATATTTACCATTGTACAGGTTGTTACGAACACTTCTGATGTTGAGTGGCCACGCAGCTAAGAGATAAGGGATAGTGACACATGATAAAGAGCTGTAACGACCGAACATTTATCATGAGGGTCAGTTTATGTTCTCCTTACTTGACAGTCACTCAGCGTTTTATATATTTTGGAGATGTTAAGATTATTACAACGTGAGACCTATACCTATTTATTGCATAGCAATTGCATTACTTATACGACAGTTGTGATACAGTATTTGTTGTAAATATCTTTTATGCTCCTTTTTTTACTTCGAACAAGTTGTAAATTTGTTGTGAAGTAACTGCAAATTAAGCAGTTTCTCTTTTTATCTTAATGGAACTTATGTTAATACTAAAGTACAGTGTTGCGTGTACTATAATATATGAATCATTAGCCTTTAAATAATTTATAATAAGAAACGAATATATGATACTGATATTCTGCCTAAGATGAAAACTAATGTTTCCACTACGAAAAAATAACAAACTCTACCTCCAGGGCTTAAGTACATAAAATTTATGGCTTCTATTATCAAATTGAAATACACAAATTTAATATATTATTTTATTTACATCATTATTTTAGTACTATTTATGATTTAATCTCAGCTGGATAACTATGACAAGACGCAAAATTTAATACTAACAAACGCTTTTGGCGTAACTTTGTCTTCGTTAATAAGTCAGTCCAAAGGTCAAAACCTCTGATTTTCTAATCTGGAGCGTTAGGTTTTGTATTTTAGGAAGTAAAGGGAGGTTTGGTAAAGCAGTACGTAATCTATTGATAAATACGTTGAGAATTGTATTTTAAAGAGCATTGAAATATCGTTCCTTCATTTAAACAGCTATTTAGATTATCCATATTCAGATGATCATTCCTCCCATATATGGTGTAAAAACAGTGTTATGTAAGTGTCTATTTTAAAACTTAAAAACTGCATGTTATAAAATTATCCATAAAATCCATTTCTAATTACAATATATAATATTATTAGCTTCGAAATTTGTCTATATTATGGGTGTGTATGTTTTGTGAGAACTTTTGTAAATTTGTGTTTTATATTTGGTAATAGCTAGATAAAAACTATTACAATTGAATTCAGCATTCGGAACTTTACTTCTGTAAAATAAGAGCCCAGAGCATTATATTTTATGAACATGGATCCATTGGTATTGTGGGGTTTTCAAAGAAGGTTTTTTCTGCTGTTTTTTCTGTTTGTGTTAAGCCAAATAACAACCGACTTAGAAGTAATACGAGTTACTATCTGTTGATTAAAATTAATGTATTATTTTCATTGTAAAAAGTCTAAGACTCTTAAACACTCATTTACGTAAAATTTGTTGGAAAATGATTCAATGTTATTTTACGAATACAATGAGCGTACACCTATTTTTGCGTTTTAAATATATTAATACAAGATAAACCAAATGAGATGAGAATAAATCGTTGTAGTCTAGCATTACCCATATTTAAATTGAGTACGTATAGATAAAAAACTACACAATTGTGTTTGGTGTATGTTGATCCCTAGATACGTGGACATATACTTATTTTCTTTTTTCTAATTAAAGACACATGGAGAATTAAACACACTCTAAAACGTTACATACTTTATGGAAAGGAAGCGAGGTATGTCGAAGTCCAAGTTGGTAACAGCTTCAAATGAAATAAAACTGCTCAATGTCAAATGGATTAAATTTGCTCCCACCTCTGAGTATATGACCTCTTCCATTTTTGCTGTAACAGGTTCATGTTTACTCTACTTGCTAATGTTAAAGTATGCGATGGCTAATTATGTTTGAACAATTTGGTTTAGTAACTCAAAGTTTAATTTTAAACTTATCATTGCTACTATCCCTTATTTAATATTAGTAGTTATTATGAATTTTTAGGGTACATTTTATTCAGAAATAGATTAGAGAGTTTGGGGACTCGGGACAGTGAGAGGGCGAGAGAAGCCCCGTAGGAAACTATTGTCACACAACCACGCCCTCGTAGTTAATGACGGCAATTAACAGCACCCCTTGGGGACCACCCTGTCTGATTTTAAACTTTCCTAGTACAGTTAACGAGGAGAAATTTGGATTTCTCTAGAGTATTTGAATAAACAATCCCAAAATAGCTCGTAAATAAACTACAATATTTAAGCAGACATTAATTTAAAAAAAGTTTGTTAAGGACACTGTATCTAAGAAACTATCGCAATGTTACTTCATGAAATACTTTACGGTTTATTCGTGAAATATTGCTAAATATAGTTCAAGAAAAGTATTTAGATGTTTGTATTAGCTCTAGAAACTTTGTGCACAGTCGAATTTTATGAAGAGTTAGTTAGGATATCGTAACTTATATCTATGTTTGAATACTATTAGTATACATTTATAAATTTACAGTAATAATGAAATATTTTAACAATTAAGTTTTATTCCTATTTGTCTTTAAATTAAGCTTAGTTTAGCCATAATTAAAAAAAAGGAATCCATATTATTTAGTAATCACGATCAGTTTTAAAGCATTTAGGAAAAATGTACATTTCAGATTTTTTTAATGTACAATGTACAACACAGATTGGCCCTAAAACTGTTGTTTCAATAGTATATTATAAATAACTCTTCATAAAGCTTTTTAAATCAATTTAAATGTGGAAGAATGAAAAATGTCTCTTCTATTAAGAGGAGGGTTGTATTTATTTACCATAAACTATATTACAGAACGTTCAGGTTGTACAATATAACAATTTTACCCGTACATGAGGCTATTAACGTGTGAACACTAGACAAATCGTTCTTTTTAATTGAACATGAAATGAATTTCATTAAAAAAACGAACAGTTTTTCTCTGAGTTTTACGAAATAAAAATACAAGACTAAACAGCTTTTAGGTTATTATTAAGCTGCAGGAAGCTAGTGTCACTGTGTTTGTAGAGACTTAGAGAGTAACCTCTCAGAAATCACACTAAACGTTGCCAGTTACATCTAGAAAGTTGTAAGTTACAAGTTTCAGTTGCTTTTGTAAAGCATAGTGGAGACAAAGTCACTGTAACGGAGTTTTTATTAACGGTTACTTTTGGGACAAATGACTAACCGTTACAAAGTAGCCGTAATAGGTGTCACGAAACATATCTAGTAAACGCCGCGCTAAAGTAAAAATAACCCCGAAGAAGTTCTTTCTTCCACCTGCTTCTTTGTGCGACTATGACAACCGTCATTGTGTGGCCTCATTTCCAACTATGACCACGTCTCTTTTCCCGCTGGCGGCTGTTATGCTGTTTTGCAGCGCTAACAAATGAGACAGCAGATCATAACGTTTCTTTTGTCGGAGGGTATATGTGGAATATTCCTTCTGGGATATTAAAAGCGTGATAGTATATTTCTGGCTTTAATATTCTAGATATCACTCAACAATTCTACTATATAACTTGACACTATTTTATACCTCCGCAAAGTCTTTCAGGGCTCAGTGGGTAAACTACTTAAAATTTCATTGAACATTAACTTGTTTAATTATAAAAACTAATCAAAAGCAAGTTTATTTGAATTGTTTTGTGTGGGCTAATATAATTTACGTATTATATAAAGGTGATCTGGACGGTGTGTTTCTAATTTATAACACCAGTAATGTTGATCAGGGTATTATTAATGAGTTGCGTATGTAGCGTTATTTAGTAAACTGCCCCTAAAGTCCGAAATATCACCTAAATAATAGTCCCGATGAGTGTGGAAGCAAACAGCGTACATCCTAAGGGTGTATTTGTCACCAACATGCAGGAGGTGGTGATGTGCCAATAGTTCCCTCCGGGCTTCTATATTTGTGAAAGTGCCAAATTTTCATAAATATAACATGCTTACCTTATACGTATTGGCAACTTTAAATTATTGGAAAATTACATTTAATTAAAAATTTGGCTAAACAAAATACACAGTTAATGAGTGTTTTTTTTTTTTTTTTTTTTTTTGTTTTTGTTTTTTTTTGTGAATGATAACTAAACAAATATAAAAAAGAAGCTGAAAACAAAGGTAAGTATATGTATTGAGTTTTTATTTATCAAATCATACAGTTTTAATCAACTCTTTTTGGTTGGAGCATCTCACTACTCTAACATTAAATAGTGACGGAAAATTAAGATTTTTATATCAAACTTAGAAGAGTTCAGGTTTAGCGCAACTTTAATTCGATTTGAAGTTGGGCAAAGTTGGATTGAAGTTGAAGCCGTTACCGACACGGAACTAGACATAAATCGCTCCCTTTAAATCATTGTTTTTTAAAATATTTAAATTGTTTAAAAATTGTACACATTTAATTTTCATGTTAGAGAAAAACGGAAGATGTACGAACATTTCTGATAAGCTGGAACCAACAATGCTACAGAAATTTAACCTTAAAAATACCGTTATTAGTTTTAGTGTACAATCATTTGGCATAGTTTAGAGCTTTTAAGACATTCTTATATTTTATCGTGTTTTTATGTTGTGAGATTATTAAACTGGTCAAGGAAAGCTAACGAAATCACCAAGGTATGTTTAAGTACTATTCCCGTATTACGTAAATTTCAATCAACCAGGATTTACAACCGTTATTGTGTTCATTAATAAAGTTTACACAAACACAAACAAAACTCTTATTCTTTTATGATTGTAAAACAGATTTTTTTCTCTTTATTGTAATTTTCTATAAAGCGAGTTACAACCATCTGACATTTTATTAATCATAAATCAATTCTTTTGGTAACAACTGATGAACCAATTTTGTAATATTAAGTATTGCTACTTTCTGAGTTAGAATGATAACTTTACCGAAACATTATTGACATTTGTGTCTTTATATACAATCCGAAGTATTTATACTTTGATATGTTTGTATAAAATTATTATGAAAAGATTATTATTAAATAACTATATACTAACAAACATTCGGAATTTCTATGTCTACAGCAAAAATACTCTAAACCCCGTTATTGCATTACTTTGCGTTAACATATATTGCAAATAGATAAATAAACAATTAGAATATCAATCCAGGTTAGCTTTGATACCTATGAATAGTTGTATTTATTATTTTTACATCTATTTAATACTATGAATTTTCGATAAACATTTTAATTTTATTTCTCAAGTTAATAAAACAAATATTACTAATATACAAAACCTATATTACTAAAAATTATAATAGTGATAGCATTACATCAACAGGGTGACATGTATAAATAAAAAACGAAAAATAATGCATTTAATGTTCCTTGGAGTTGTTTAAAAGCTTTGTTTATAATAGATGTACGAGCCTCTTAAAAGTTTATAAACGACTTGAGTATCTGAGAAAGGTTTACGCTGGCTATTAAGCAGCTTCATCTTTTTAAAACATTTTAACATACAATAAACTTCTTACTTAAGCATTTGTAGTTTTACTTGCAACATTATGAAGCAAATTTGTACAAGAGTATCTAAGATATAACATAAAATAAAGTTTGCATATTGAAAAACTGAGCCGAATCAGCCATTTATTGTAATGATTACTCTCCCTACTTAGATATAAAATATCATTAAACTACTACGCTATGTTCTTTTACAAAAGGTATTTTTAACATATATAATTTTCATGGAATATGGACAAGTGGTTGGATTTGTATTATTTACATAAATCTGCATTATTATAAATATGAAGCGAAGTTTGTTACTTGTCTTTGGAAACAGTTGTATCATTTGCTTTAAACAGCTTTCCAATAATTTTTTTTCTGTTTGCCAATGAAACTGGTTTGGATGTATACTTTTTAGCACAACATATTTTCAACTACTGCAATTACTGACAAGTGCTAGTTATTAATTATATTTCTGAAAATATGAAGTAAGAGTTTGATTGACAAAATTAAAAAAGCATAAGGTACAGTATGATAATGTTTTGGGAAAACTCAGCTAACTTCAATTTAGCCCTTAAAAAGTCATCTTAAACGTATTGTCGATCTAAAATTCATCTTAAAAATATATTTCCATAATAATAGAGTTTTAATATCTCCATCATAGAAATACATTTTCGTAAACATGAACAAATTTCTATTTAAGTATTCTAAAAGTTAATGTCCAAAAATAATATAATATAATTTCAATTCTTAAATTACCGCACACTGAAGAGTCGCAATACAGTATGCTACCATGTGTTTCGCTCTATAGATATACGTTATTGTGGCAAGAGAAACTGTTAATAAAGCTGCAGGGTATTGTAAATTCTAATCTTGTCTGGTAGAGTAAACCACACAGTGTTTGAGTACGTGTATAGTAGAATATAGACTAGTCTCTCCATTGACATTCAATATTGTTATGTAGTAGCAATATAAGGGAAACGGTCAAATAAGCCGCTGGGTATTGTATAATTTATCCTTTTTAACGCAAGCTTCTATGTCAAGCCATATTAAGGTAGAACTAGCGGTTGTAGCCTAAAGATACTCAGTAAACTAATAACAGTATTAAATACAATTTCTGTAACCTTTTGCCCTTTCTTAAGCGGTTAAGCTACAACCGGTCGGAGTCCAGTAGCAGTAGAACTACTAATTCGTTAGCCGCTCGGCTATTTCTGTACGATTCATAACAAAGCTAGATATGCAACGAAATACACTGTTATATACGAAAGCCTACAAAGACGCCAAGGCGACAGTAACCACGATGGGCCATTGGTCCATCCCCTTCAAACTCACAAGGCGATCTACTGCCAAGCCGACATAGATACCAGTCTGAGGAATCACCCCAGTGGAGGCCGTCCTAGAAAACCAAGACGAAAACTCGTTTCAGAGAAGATGCGCCGGAAAAAAGCTGAGAAACCTGACAAAACGGCTGCCTCTCTCACCGTGATCTAAGAAGGACCAACCGGTCACCCAGAGGCCTTGAATGATACCGACCAATCCTGATAGCAAATGAAGACACATCGGCTGCCGTCGCAGAAACTAAGGTTACCACTCCAGTCCAGCGCAGTGTGTACGGCATCTTGTCTCACCCACCAGCTGCTAGACAGCCACATGGAATGGATCCCAGTCGACTGGTAAGCCATTGTTGATGCCATCCAAGAGACGATAACTTGGCATTTTCTATACAAGGCCCAGTTCTAGATCTGTTTTCTTGTTGGTTTTCTAAACTACGCTTGTTAATAGTGTTGCAGGGTCTCAATGAGACTGTGACTGCAATACCAGTGAGGAATATAATATAAACATATATAAATTAAAAGTCCTATAATGGCTGAAAGATGTCTAGACTCTAATCGAATCGAAAGAAGTGGATATCGAATAAAGTGAATATAATAATGGGTCGGTGGGTTTTTACTCGGGCGATTGATTAGAAATATTATAATTTTGGTTAAATTTAAACCACAAGACCCCAAAAAAGCTTCTAAATTATCTTTTTTTAAATTGACAGTAATAACGGGAGGAACGTCTCTTTAGAATTATCCGGTTCAGCAAGCTCAGATCATCGAAGTAATCTGGATCTTTAGATCAATCCTATTACTGACGTCACAAGCAAGTGTGAGTCTTTTTTTCTTAAATCAAGTTTAATGATAATTGATAATTAATAATCAATTAATGGATGATTGAGTTGCCATTTTAAATAATTAGCCAATGATTCCATTGTTATGGCGGGAAAATGCAACACATTTGAGCTAGGCATAGATTTAAATTTGAGACATTTAATTCGACGATACAGTATGATGTATAAGTTCTGTTGATTAGTAGATAGAGTGAAATAAACTACGATACGTCTTTTTATTAGACTCGTAAATGAAAAGTACAAATAACGGTTTAGTTATGCATTCATCCCTCACGCCTAAGGAAGAAAACAACTAGAGCTCGCATTTTAAATGGTAATGTTTTCCATAGAATGGAGGTGTTACCAGCCAACCTGCAAATTGTTTGGCTCCATCCCAACACTCGGTAATTTACATATAGACTAGTTGTGTGTAGATCAGTTACCGACTGTCTATGTTGTTTAAACCAAACCTCACTACTGTACAAAAGTACTGCATTTGACATGTCTTATTTAATACAGTCACTTTATCGAAGCTTACGTGTATTCAGAATAGAATATATTCATTTTGACGTACGGCTTTTCCTGCTACTAATACTATTCAACACGATTTAATGTTTTTGTTTATAATTTAAATATAAACATTTTGTTAATGTAAGTATGTTTTATTGTGGTATGTGTATGTTAGTATATTACAGTGTAAAAGAGTACTTATGTTGATCATTTATTATTTATACCTGGAAAGGATTGAACTAAACGATACGGTATTGGTTGAGATAAAGACAGCAAGAATTATAGTTGTCCCGCCAATTAAACTTATTAATATCTAAGATTCAAGTTAAAATTAAAATGTGATAGAATCATAAAAGAACCTATTTACTTTTTAATGTGAGACATACCTACTAAATTGAATAACGTAATCATTACAAATATACCACAATGATTACTTGTATTACTTAGTATTTGCAGTACTAAAGGCTGGTGCTACTACTACTTTTCTTAATTATTACAGCAACAATACTTTTTGCTTAAAATAGATGCTATAAATATTATTTAATAGGAAAAATGTTTAATCGATTAAATTCAAGAAATAAAAAACGCAGGATTTATTGAACCAAGTCTATCCAACTGGACATCTCGAATCGCTTTACCAATGAAGAAATATAGAGATTATAGACTTTGTGTTGATTTCTGTAAGCTGAATGCAAAGTCTCTACCAGATGTTATCCTATACAATATCTACGGAACACTCTGAAACAAATAAACGGTAACTGTATTTTCAGTACTCTGGACTTGAATTCTAGATACTGGCAGGTGGAGGTAGAAGAGAGTTCAAGACTATTAACTGCGTTCACTACTCCACAAGTTCTATATCGGTTTAAAGTCATGCCATCGGTTTGAAGAATACACCAGCAATTTTTGTACGGCTAATGGATAATGTACTGTCTGGTTATGTTGGAAAATTTTGCCAGGTAGAAGAATGTAGAATAACATACGGGTGACGTAACTCGAATACTTGTGTGACTCCGGAAGAAAATGCATTGTCTTATATGACAGTTAAGGAAATATAATTTTATACAATCATATGTGGGTTTGATGATGTGTTAATTGAACACAATAGGCTTCACAAAAATAAAAATTTCTCAATTATTGGAGTGTTTGTTCTTAAATTATTCATTTGGTTTCCAATAAGAAGAAGCTGGTAAAATGCATCATAAAGATATTTTAACACGATAAGGTTTAGAAAGACAACTGGAGAAAAAGCAATCGAGAAGGCCGAAAGATACAAACCGGCAAATTAAACAATTTCTTGGATTCTGTGATTGGTATAACAGTTTTGCTCCACACTTCGAGTCTAAATCTCCTTTAACATAATTATTAAACAAAGATCGACCATTCTAGAGGTGAAAAAGAAGAGAAGTCTATTAAATCTATAAACGTATCAATCAGTCAGGCACCACGGTTAGTCTATATTGACCCAAATAGAGAACTTTGCCTTCAAACTGTGCAAGCGATATTGGATTAGAAGTTTGTTTTGAGAAGTGAGTGATGGCGAAAATGATATAATAGAATATTCCAGCTAGAAGCTTCAACCAGCAGAAAGTCGCAACTATAGTGCTGAAAAGGAAGCCTTGGGTGTGATTTTGGACGTTGAAAAAATAAAGGATATTTGGAAGTTCAAGTTGTGCGCTGATACCTCCGCCCATCAATGGTTTCATAATGAGTCCAGGCTGTCTCAGATCACGATCAGCCATATGCTAGGACCTTCAAGAGGTGGAGAGCTTCGAGGGGTAGATGGCAGAATCCAGAACCTCTAGGCAGGTCCTTGATTATTTCTTAGTCTTACGATTAGCGTATTTAATGTCTTACGCTAATCATGCGAATTTGCATTAAAACTAAAATAGTATATGGTAAAAATGATATTCGAAAGTTTAAAGACATTGAAATACATGTTTAACACACTCAAGTAAACTACTAACTACACTGTTTAATAATATTAATTACTTATTTAAATTCTATATCGAAAGAAAAGGAGTTATGGTTCGAATATAATACCTCACGTTCGTATGACATACTGCAAAGTGCATAAATAAGCATATCTACGATAATACTGTCACACTTCCGATATACGTACATCTATATTTACTATTTTATGAATCTACTTAGTTAAATTATCTTCTTAATATATGCTTGATTTGCATATCCTCCTACAAATGATACGGCAGAGCTGAGCTGACCTAATCTCGTTATTGTACAAAGTGAGGGATTCCCTTGATCTCACTGAACACAATGGGATACTAAAATGTGCCTCAGGTAACTTGCCTTTGTCGAGCAGAATATGTAATACCAGGTTAAAGATTAGATACATTTTGTACAATCATCAATATGCGATGCGGTGATAGAACACGATAGCGTTATGAAACTTCGTAGATTTTCGGATTATGTTTTTATTGTGTTCTTATTATATTTTAATATGTTTATATTACTTATCCTCTAAATCTATATTATAGGGAGCAGTAAAATTTCTTGATCTACCTAATTACTCTCATTTCGGTCATGTGAAAATTTACAGAGTTAAATCCCTTTATTTATATAATTATTAAAACAATAGAAGAAAAAGTGGACCTTTCCTGTATAAAAATATCTGTCACCTACCAAAAACTTTATTTGCGTAATAAGGACTAGTTTTTCATAAAATCAATCAAGATAACAACTTGTAAGAAGACCTATCTATTTAACTACAATAGATATTTTATATTACATATCCAGGATATTCATTATTACACGTAACACAGTTATTAATGGAATTCAATAGGTATTGTTATAATTTAGTCAAAAGTAAGAGAATTTATTATTGCAAACTATATGTTGCAAAGAACAAGTAGAGGGATCAAAGTCCACTCTGTACTGTAGGATGCTTATTGAGAAAAAGATACACTTTCACTCCAAGATGGCGGCTCTAGGACAACATACTACCGTGAGATATCAACACGCCTGTTACTTCCATCTGTTCTTGTTGTATTACAAAGATTATAATATCAATTTTGAGGAGACGGCTGTATACTTAAGTGGCCAGATGCTTGTTTAATCTTTTTATAATATTAATACTTACTCTTCTTTTATACAGATTCTTTTCACAGGTTTCACAGGGGTTATAATGATTCCTCAGGCATCAAAAGAAAATCTGTGCTAGCATACTGAGTGACAGGCTTCTATGCCTCTCAGCCAAATCCTGCTGATGTACAGCACCATCATAGCACTATTATTATGCATTTAGAAATAAAGATTATTACATCCATAGGTAAACTCTTGAATACCCGAAACACAGTACATTTGGAAAGTAGGTGTTTACCAACCATCTTGCAGGAAATTGTGTGAAGTCCATTTTAACGCCATTGCTGGAGAAGACTCTTTTGTATTTTGTATAATAGCCAAAATTCCTAAAGTTGCTGAAACTAACAAACTTGTAGGTTTTGACGTTAAAAGTAGATTTCCAAATTGGTACATGGTCCAGAAACTCTCGAAATCATTGAATCACGTCTCAAAGAGGACCGAACAATGAAGGAAAGAACCAAACCGTTGCCAGTAATTATGAAACTGTTGGAACTACGCGCTCAATGCAATTATTTGAGTTAAAGGGTGAAATTTACCATCAATATGAGGGGATAGCAATGGGTTTCCCAATGTTTCTTATTTTTGCTAATATGTTAATGGAGGAATTTGGGCAAAAAGCCTTGGCTTTAGCACAATTCAAACCGAAGATTTAGTACAAGTATGTTTATGATACATTTATTATTTTTCCTCGTGGAGACACTGAATTGAATGATTTTTGAATCACATTAATAGTATTTCTCCTTCCATTCGCCTCACAATGGAAGTGGAAGTCTAAACAAGCTTCCTTTCTTGGATATATGTGTATTAAAAAAATAGAGGTGTCTTGAAGACTACTGTTTTTCGAAAAAAAAAACACGTAAAGGGAATTTTGTATTTGATTATTTAAGCATTATTAATGATTTAATAACAGACAAAGAAATATATATATCTTTGGTATATGAACACCAAAATACAAACAAGTAACACATACAGTTATTTCTCAATATCAGACAATAAAACCAAATATTCAGGTAACCAATGTAACAGTGAGCGCAAATGAGACTATTGTCTATTCCGGTGAACAAGATAGCATCGTTTCATTTACATGAAGTAAATGCTTTCATTTAAAGTTCAATTACAGGTTTTATTTTCTATTTCTATGACCTCTATCTGAGTGGAGCCAATTCGATGGATCTAGCATTATTTTCTTTCAGTCACTAAGATATGATATCTGAATTGGTCTTCCATGAGATATTAGTAGACAAATTTTAGATTCGTTATCTCTTTTCTCATGTTATATTAAAGTAAGTTATAGATCTTGACGACTTGTGGATTAAATAATTTTGTCACTTTGTCAGTTCAATAATCTAAAATGATTAATCGTCTATTACCGAGCTCTATTAAAAGATTGCAACAATAATCGTCTGTGGTTAACAATAGGACCCCCAATCTGGTTAAATATGGCGAGTGCACATTTTCTCTGGATTCGACAATAATTTTGCCATTAGGTGAAGTCTCCTGTTGTATAAACACATTCCATAGCCTTTTAAATGTGCGACAAGAAACCATTTACGTTACTGTAAACAGTTATCTAATGTACAGAGTTGGACGTAGTCCTATAACATTATCTTTCCAATAGGATCCAAACTAACTATATATGTTTATTGTGTGCGTGTGTATGTCACTGAACTCCTCCTAAAAACTGGACCGATTTTGACTAAATGTTTTGTGTGTTTTGGAGGGGATATGATAATGATTTAGATTTACAACTTTTTACAATTTAAATTGTTTATTTAATTGATGTTTTATTTATAAATTGTTGTTCATTCTGGAATGTTTTACCTTTGATTTGGCAGACGGTACTACGACACTTTATACAAAGTTAACTGATACTTAACAGCTGTTAATAAAGGGTGGTCCAACCAAAATGTACGAGGTAAATTGTAAATAAAACAAAGAGTTTTCAGAGAATTATCTTAATATATTTTATTATGATATAATAAAATAAGAATAATTTTCTAAATTTTAAATGTAAACTTTTACAAAAAATGTTTTTGCCTCTTTGGGAGGTTGACGGCTCTTCTGCCACTCTATCGCGAACAACACCAATGTTTTCCGCAGAACGAACTGGGCGAGCACGCACAGGTGTTTTCACATTTCCCACAGATCCGATTAGCTGAAATTTGCGCATAGTTCTCCCGATTGTGGACACATTTATGGACACACCAAAAAAATCACGAAGTGCACGAAATGCATTTTGATTTGAACGTCCATTTTCGTAAAATGCTTCAACAATCTTAACGCGCTACTCAATGGTATACCTCTCCATGATTGAATTTGTCGAAAAGTGAAACAAAAAAATGTCAAATTAAGTGGGGCGAAATACTTATCGGTGTGATTAACAATTATCATCGTGCATTATGGATGGACCACGCATTACTTTCTGCTGAAGTTCATCAAAGAGGCAAAAACATTTGTTTACATTTAAAATTTATAAAATTATTATTTTAAGGTGCTTGAACAGTATTTTAAAACTGTGCTGAACTATGTATATATATATATATATATATATATATATATATATATATATATATATATGAAATATATAAGAATATATAATATAATAAGAATATATAATATTAACGTAATTTGCCACATATTATTATAGGATTGTTATTACTAATAATAATTAACATACATCGAGCAGCCAGTAATTACTAAATTAAGAAAACAATAATGCTAATACAATTTAAATGAATATTCAACTAAACGTGATACAGTACCACGCAAGATCATGACATGCTTAAAATTAAATATATTTTAATAACTTTTTTGGCGATTTTCTTCATATAATTTCAAGTTTTTATATTTGTGAAATAAAACGTTCAGTCACGTCTTCAAACAGTTTGTTGTAAGTGGCCAGAAGTGTAGACAGTAATAGAGCAGATATGAAGGCAATATAGAGAGCGCCATGTGTCTCAGGGTGGCCTGTGGGTATTGGCAGTGGCTTTATATGAGAAGACTGTATATTATTGAGCAGGCGTGGCCAAGTCTGGGGTAACTTATGGTTTCTTCATGTTCGATGTAACATTGGTTTTGTTTCCACACTGGGAGAAGTTTGCTCTTTCCAAATAATACCTTTAAACGTTTTCAATATCTTGGATGATTCTTTATGCTAACTTCATATCATATGGAAAAATGGATTTCCCAAATATCAGTTGTGATGGAGAAGGCTCTCCAGTATAATAACTACGAATAATACTTATATGTGTTGTTTATATGAGGCTATGAGAGAAATATTATTATTATTATTATTTTAAGGAGCCACTAATCCCATTTTAAACAATTTCTGCAGATTCTTATGGACCATTAGCCAGTACGATATCCTATCAATCAGTATAAGAGGGTAATTTAATCAGCGATCAACAGGATTTGAACCTGCGTTGTTTATTTCAGATTCAACCCTCTACGCCCTCGACCGCTAGGCCACTTCATATTAATATAACTTAGTACGTATTTGTTTTTAATTTCTAGTTTTTGTGTAAGTCATTTAACTTGCACAAACACGGGAAGCCTAGACCCTGAACTTATTGGAAATCTGCATTAGCCTAGGCTCAGTTTGAATTATAATAAAAATTCCAAAATTAAATTACTTTAAACAAGTATGGCAATCAATACACCACATTTACCGTATATGTACAATAACTACTAAAAATAATAAAGCTACTTTAAGCATGCTACTAGTGCACAAAAAATTCAAATTTTCTAAACATTTTATAGTTTGCACACGTCATTACAAGTAAATTGACTTTCTTGTTTTAGAACAAGATGTTTGATCCACCGTGTAGTTTATTCCTCTGACGCTATGATGTCTATGACAGAATATATAAATGAAGGAAGGAGGGACTCTTGAATAATCATGTACTGAGCAAACGCTGCAACACTAATAAGTGAAGTCGGAGATGGCAGACACGTTTTAAACTTCTCCAAAACTAACATTTTTTTAACATATATTAATTCAACAAAGTGTAAATTATCTTATTGTAACTGTTAGGAACAAATATTTGGTCTAAAAATCCATTTATGTAATGTATGCAAGGCCGTGGAACTTTATATTACAATCTGAGTCATAAATGAATATATGTTCAAAACATTTAAGTATTTCAGCGAAGTTTGTTAAATGAATTATTTAACAGATAGCATTATTATATAATAAAGCAAATTGCATATATTATTAAGTTATTTTTCTCATATTTTCAATTGTATATATATATATATAATATATATATATATATATATATATATATATATATATATATATATACACTAAAAAAGAAAATAATAATATTCTTAGTTCTTATTCTGTTTTGTATACTTATGCTTTAATAACAAGAATGTTTCACATTCAAGATAACGTCCGACATTTATATTATACTAAACCAAAAATCCCCGACTATTAGTTAACGGCAAACGTAACAAATATGGGAGCAGACATCACTAGAGACATGTACTAGAGATATACCACATCACATCTATTAAGTGGTTCCTTTTCAATTTTTTATGGCTTTGATAGTTTATAAAATACCTATAGCATATTTGGCACAAATAATACAAGTTGATTTCTTAAACGCCACAAATTAATGATAATCATCCTCAATAACTGAAAATTAAATTAATTTAATATTTAGTTACATAATTCAAATCATTAAATAGAAAAGCAAAAACATATTAGAAATATAACCTGCCTAATGAAACTCTTCAACTTTCTTTATCCTATTTGGACAAATATATTTGTTAGCGTTATACTAAAACGTTGCATAAGTAAATAAGATTTCCAGGTTTTAAATTATACATAAAATATTCAAGAATTTAAGAGTAAGATGTGAGAGCAATGTTTGAATCTTTATTTGAATAACGCAATACGAATGTGGTATCGGCTCACACTGGAAAGCACTTTGGAGACGTAAAAGGGATTTCAGATTGTGCAAACTCAGTTTTCGTAGTAAAATGTTGAATAAATATATTGCTTTTATAATTTTCATTAAATCTTATTTCATACTGAGCAATGGAATATGGAAATTATTTAATTTACAGCGTTCATAATTATATACATTTAGTAAAAGGGAATATGTTAATAATTTTATGAAATAATGTACTTATTGAAAGTTATTCTTACCTCCAATAAAGTCCCAATGATTACTCCCAATTTAAATAATAATGACTGTGGAACTCGGATATTTTTCAAAGAGATTTAAAACTATACAGAACAGTTTAACCAGAAGAGTTTTATGAAAGGGGCGTTTCACACATTTGGAGGGACGCTTCACGAGCTTATTTAGAACATTGACTGCAGCCTCAATTCAAAGTACAAGGTAGTTACAAAAATTAAACATATGGTAATGCTGTCACAAACCAATAATTACCAGAACAGTGAGCTATGTTTAACAGGCTACGTCAATATCATTTCGCAACTTCAGATGGAGTTAATCGCTAATTTAAACACTAGTGAGGCGTAGTCCGGAGGGATGTTCGAAATATGTATAGGCCTATATTCATACCAGACGGACTAAGAAAGTCTATTTAAAATTTCAGTATACTTGTTTGAATAATTTACGTGTGAAAGCAAAGTAAAAAATATAAACTATAAAGATTGTGATAGTTACGTGTTATTAATTGGTAGCTATAGGAAAAGTTGGTAAATTCAATAGGTCAGTCCAAACAGTAATAAAACATATTTGGAGAAAAATATATGTCTGGTTTTCTGGCACGCATTTTTAAACACAATGTACATTTCTACTTTACTTCTAGATGTGTGTTAAATCATTGTCTACCAAACCCACGGAGATGGATCACTTAGGGCCTGAGAGATTTTCGCTTTAGCTTTCATTGTTTGAAAGTTTCCACGTAACGGAAGCCTCCACAACACAAAGTCTTTACGGAACAAATCTTACATAAGCTGGGAACTCACACAGGTTGGAAGGCTACCGGCTCCCGTACAACTTTTTTTTCTCTACTCTAAATTCTGGACAATTAATGCAACAATAGTCCAAATTCTACCATTATAGTTGTCAATATACCAAATATGTCAGTATGCCTTGATATCTCTCGCAGATAAGAGAGGAAATGAAAGGGGATGAAATACAAGGTCTGAGGTTCGAATGATTATGTACGAGAGAGCATGTTAACACATTTTTGTAATAGAAAAAATATCAACCCCTTTAAATTTAGTTAGATTTTTCCTAACCAATACATAAGATTAAAACACGCCCGGTATATCAACATAAGTCCTACAAGTTTAATAATAAAAAAAACTTTTAATGTAATCAAAATGTACAAAACTTTTATTAATAACTTCTGTAATCGATTCCAATTTACTAATTTCCAATAAAACAAAGAATTAGTTACATTAACTCAAGGGTTAACTCGTGTTAGGGACAACGAATTTATAACTTAGAATTGTAACATTGCATAAAGTGTTTTAATATTCTGAAAGTGGAGTGTAAGAGTGGAGTAGGAAGTGTTCTGATACTTAATGAAATACCACTCCTAGTTTGAAAAAAGAGACATTTTTACAAGATCGGTGAAGAATAGTTGATTATTTTCAAGTGGTTGGAGAGTAAATGGATTATAAATATGGAGACCAACTCGTATATCCAAAGGTCGGTTGCACTTTTATTTAGTCTTAATGTACCCTGTATTGTGCATCGTGAGTAAATTGGTACTGGTTGGTTTATAATTCCAAAATCAAGCCTCGTTAGCAAAAGCTGCAACATAAATAATACCTTGCCGCTTTGCTGGCTAATAATGTTGGGCAACACTCATCTGTTGACACAGCGTTTCCTAATTAACCTAAAACTGCAAAAATAAAAAAATATAACTTACAATTTTATTACACAAATAAGCCTATATGTTTTATGTGTGTGTGTGTGTTGTGTGTGTGTGTGTGTGTGTGTGTGTGTGTGTGTGTGTGTGTGTGTGTGTGTGTGTGTGTGTGTGTGAGCGTGAGCGTGCGTGCGTGCGAACAGGGTGTTTACAAAAGGGTCTCACAAACTTCTGTGGATGTTAGTAGTCAGCATTTAAAACAAAAGTTATCATATCAATTACTGCGAAGTAAAATTCTAAATGTGAAAGTTTTCTTTCGTTGCTCATGAGATATTACTCGTTATATTTTAAAGGTCTGCAATCAGAGGGGATGATTTTAACGCATAACTTTGTAATTAATTTTCTATTACATATGTCTCTTAAAATTTTGCACCGTTTTCAACTTTTCATGGTATTGGGTTTAAGTAACTTTTATTTTGTTCAATTATTTTTGTGTACTTGATTAATGTGGAATTCATAATTAGGTATTTTATTCCAAATCAAATTCAGTTTTATTTTCAAGTGTTTTATTTTCGAAGTCACTTTGTTTACTTATCATTGTATTTAAAACATGTATATGTGTTTAAACACTATATCTTATCTGAGCTACACATTATTTATTGAGTTACTTTAATAGGAAGTATAATTTTGTTTTATATTTCTATTTTACTTTTTATGCAATGAATATTGTTAGAAAATTTAATCTCAAATTTCAAATCGACTCACTGATTCGTCTTGGAACTACTTATTATGGTACATTAACATTTTCATTATAATAATTAGTTCAATAAATGTTCTCAGCGATATATCATGAAATAGAATTAAATACGATATTGAAATTTAGCAATATTAATCCAAATAGAGTCTTTAAGACCTCAACTATTTTTATATTTCCATTAAATGAGGAATTAAACTAATGTAAAGACGTAACTTTTCGCTTTAACTTCAGTTTGAAATCTTTAGCAGAGTTTCTGCCGTATTTATTATTTACATGAAAATATCAGGTTTTGTGTTAACACTCTTTAAACATAACTTAGTATAACATATCAAAACTAAATAGGTTAATTAAGTATTTAACACTGTTTATGGTATATTAAAAACAATGTGGTTATTAACTCAATGGAAACGTTCTACTTTTATATATGAGAGATGACAACATGACACAAGATAATTTTCTGTATTATTAGAATAACAGGAACATCTCTACAGTGTTCCACTTAATTTTTATTACCACTTAATCACTTACTAACGATATCACACTCATAAAAAACTCTGTAGGTAGCGTAGTTCCCAGAGATACGAAAAATTGAAAATATCGTAACACTACTGAATGGCTGTATTCAGAGTTACAACGCTGTGAGATTTAAAAAATTTCAAATTTTTTCAGCGACTTTCTAAAAACAACAAGTTACAATAGTTAAACATGGTCATTCAATGATTGCAGACCGTAAATATATTTAAAAATAGTAAAAAAATAACTACTAAGTCAACATGTTTAATGTGTCAACTAGTTATGATTTGGTTTTACAGTGTTCAGAAGAAGCAATCCTATTTATAATTGTGTATTATTAGGCCTAATGTTTTAGCTTATTTTAGTTATAAAAATACGTGCTATGTAATTTAAACACAGTATCTTTACGTAGTGATGCATCAGTTATTTTTATAAAATTTATAAAGGCTACTGATTACGTCATAAAACTATCTTAGTTGTGTCATAAATAACAGCAAAGCCATACACCGGACATATTTTAAATTATAGCTGAGGGTATTTTTAGTCTTACGATTATGTAGATATATCTGAATAAGAGGAAAAACGTCATCGGTTGATTGCAAATGTAGTCATTCATCACGTGCAGACAATTACCAGTAAATACTAATTAGTTTGCGTAATGTGTACACAACAAGGGTTGCATTAGGTAAATGGATTTGTCTTGCTGTAACAGTTTAACCAAATACAGATTATAAGAACGAAGCAGATTATAACACGGTAGTCTACTGGGATGGTTGTTGTTAAAAGTAAACGATAAAATGTTGAGCTGCACTTACTTTTCAGATAAAGAAACTTACCTGGAAGTTTGGGAGATAAAAGAGACTTCTCTTGCAGTTTGTTTGGACAACACATGACGTCAGCGAAGGAAATATTTACTCTGAACTGCTCAGCAAAACTATGGACCTCTTTCTTTCTGAGCCTTACACTTTTTGTCTGACATCGCAATTCTGAAATTATCTTAATTTAGATCAGTTAATCAATACAATTAAGTACTAATAGATGTCTATTAACAAATACTACCAGTTGAGTAAAATTTGATTTATTTATATTTATACAAATAAAGTATCAGATAGTCTATTGTCATGGTTATAGAAATATTCCCCAAGGGTTAACATCAACACCAATTCATCCGTACCTTTCCATCGATTTTAGTAATTGTTATATGTAAATTAGAATAATGATCAAACTGCCGTTAATACTCGTATTGCAAGTTTCACATGCAACAATAAACTGTTCAGAGGCTCCGAGATAATTAATACCTCACCCAAGAATTTAGAGAAACGTCAAAAACTTGTGTTATAAAATGACAGAAACTTAAATTAGCATTTTACTAGAAACTTTAAAACTGTAACGATAAGATTTGAAATTGTGTGTAGTGATTATTTTAATTACCCAACTGACCAGAACAATATACACTCCTGGACAAAATTATCGCAGCACTTATTAAATTCATTTTCTAAGTTATTAATAAATCTCTAACCATGCTGTAACAAATATATTTAAGAGAAAAAGACAAGGAAAACTCAATAAAATCTGTGTATGGTTAGTTATGTCAAGATTTAATGAATAAAATTTATAATTTAATATGAATTAATTTATCCATTTAACTACTTACGTAATTTAACACATTATAATTATTCCACTTTAGTTGAAAGTTAATTTCCCCTTATTTAGTAACGGGTATTACCCCCTCTTGCCTGAATCACTGCCAGGAGCCTCCTAGGCATACCTTCAATGAGGTGCTGGATATCTTCAATAGGTATTCCCTGCCACTCCTCTTTTACAGCACGTTCCAGCTCTGCAAGGTTTGCTGGAGGTGGATTTCTAGCACGTGTTTGTTTTTTTAAAGTGTCCCACACATGCTCTATTGGGTTTAAATCAGGGTTTCTTGGTGGCCACTCCAGAGTAGTGATACCAACCTCTCTTAAGTAGTCTGTCACTGCTGCGGCACTGTGTGGTCTGGCGTTATCGTGCATTAGCACAAACTGAGGGCCAACGAAAGGTGCAAAAGGTACAACATGTTCTTGCAGTATAGTCTCTACATACCTAGGAGCATTTAGAGCTGGTCTAGCTATTGTTACTAACTCTGTACACGCCTCATAATTAATTCCTCCCCAAAACATAACAGAACCACCCCCAAAAGGTACCTGAGGTGAGAAACAGGCCTGAGCGAAACGTTCTCCACGCCTTCTCCATACACGCTCTCGTCCATCCGGAGACCTCAGACTGACTCTTGTTTCATCAGTGAAGAGGACTGCCTTCCAATCATCCACAGTCCAATTGACATGATTTTGAGCAAACCGTAATCTCATTACTCGATGCCTTTTGGTGAGAAGTGGGCCTCTGGCAGTATTCTGCTGCTCAATGTGCCTTCATGGAGACGTCGGCGTATAGTTCTACTTGTAACTTGGACATTTCAAGTTGTTCTTAACATGGCTTGCAGCTCTGTACTTGTTGAAGTACGATTTCTTAATGCGTTTAGCCTTACAAAACGGTCGTCAGCTTCGCTTGTAGCCCGAGGACGGCCCTGACCTCGCCTCCTATTGTCGCTCCTGGTTTCTTGAAACCGCTGAACCACTCTCATAACAGTTGTGTTGTGTATGCCAAACAAAGCAGCAACTTCTCTATACGAACGCCCCTGCTGTACAAAAAACCTTATTCTAGCCGCTTCTCTCGGTGTCAAGAATCGAGGCATACTGCTGTTGCACTTCCACCACAAAGTAAACTCAGGCGCAGACTGAGAGGAGAAATGTCATTACCCTGATAAATCATTTTCAGTGAGTCACATTATGGAAAAGAGCAAGGTTTGTACATGTCCACATAACACACTATTAGAATTCTGTAATCATTAAGATAAGATAATTACATTAGATAAGGATAACAACTGGCCACAATATCTCCTTTATCAAGCTAAGAATCCTGAGTAACAATATAAGACAAATAAGGTATTTTTATAAGTAATAAAAGAAAATTATTTAGTGCTGCGTTAATTTTGTCCAGGAGTTTCTATGATGTTAGTCATATAAATTGATATGACTAACATTGTACTATAGACATCCACTAGCACTGCCCATCAACAGTATTAAAATAATTAAGGAAATAAAGTAAATTTCCTCATTTTTGAATATGCGAACAATTCACATGTATGGGAAGTTCTAAGCAAATTTACCAAAGCGAAGCAGTCTTTGTAAGGTGATTCCTTTCTTTCGATATATTATTTACTTATTCAACTTTAAAAGCGGTGATGGTAACTTAAGATATTTAACTTTGCCCAGTAAAAAAGTTTAAGCATGTAAATGAAAAACTATGGCTAGGTCAGATCTAACTTCAATGATCTGAAATTAGTCGTTAATATTATATAATGCGAATGCAAGGAAATAATTGGAAAAAGGATAAAAAAATTAGATATATCTTTAACAGTTTCTAAGTGATAATTTATTATTATGTACCTTAGTTATGTGTATTGAAATAATAAAGTATGTACTATATAACTTCAAACTTTATATGGTTACATAATCAGGTGGTGATTAATGAGTATTAGGCCTTTAAATGCTATTTATTACTACTGTAACATCGTTTAACAGTAATTAAAAAGTCAATCATCAGTCCTAAAATATTTATATTTATACTTTTCACACTTACAAGTAAGTATCTGAATAAGAGGAATAATAAGATCAATTAATTAAAAATTTAGTATTATATCACAAATTAATATTTTTGACTAATAATAAAATTTATATCGCAAGCTCGAAATAACTATTTAATTATTGTTTTGCCTTTTTTACGAAATTAAAGTATAGATATAAAAAACTGGCCACATTTTATACATTAATTTACAACAGTGTATTTTAGTGAACATAAATAAAAGAATGTCGTACTGTATTTACTCTGCCCATCTAAAGAAAATGCCTCGACGTATGTGAGATAAAAGATTTCTATCTCAGTTTGTTTGGACAACACAAAACGTCACTGGGGAAAATATTTTGGTAAGCTGAATTTACTCTGCCTTTAGTAATGCAGAAATATGAGAGATAAGTAAATTATATTCCAAGCAGATTATAATATTATAATACACTGAGTCATGACCAAAATGTCAAATGTTAGAAAAAGACACAATAATACGTCTGTTGTTTAATACGACTCCAGAAACTTCTTACACTTGTTACGATGTAAATTTAATATGGCGTAAACAGTGTAACACCAATAAATAATGCTAGGGTTTATAAAGATTTAGAAACTTCAAGCCTGATATGAGGATTTAAGAAAGTGTCAGAAACTTTTCCTATACCTTTCTAAACTTATGAATAAAGCCCAAAAGCTTTATTCATACTTTAATTACTATATTTTTTACACTAATATCTATTTTATATTCAATACTGAAAAATATACTAGAGCAAAAAGTTTTGTGTTGGCGCAGATATAATATGTTTTCAACAAATTCATAATTTATAAAGGAACGAAATCGGACACTACCCCTAAGTAACCCACCAACATTGGTTTAGAACATCCACGCTTCTTTGCTTCTGTGATTTGTGAATTGTTGAATATTTTAATCAAAAATTTAACTAGTTGATCGATTTTTAATTTTGATATGGTTCTTAATATTTACCAAATGTTAATTATAACATTTTACCAAATGCTATTTACACCCTGCTTTTGAATTGTAAATAGCTAATCTAACTAAGTAGACTAAACGAAGTAACTACACAGTCAATATTTAAACACTGGATTAAAATTTGTAAAAAAATAATTCAAATGTAGATTTACAAAAAACAACCTAATAAGTCAATCTTTTCTTTCTTGGAATTAATTCATACAATCATTGTAAGACTATGGAAAATGTATATTTTAAAATAGTTTTAATGAATCTATTAAAACTTTTACAGATAAAGGGTATATTTTCTTTACAAGACATAATTGTTCCTAACATAACTCTTGGGGATAACTACCAGGTCAAGAAAGTATAGCTAATGCATGTGATTCTTTTTCATCTAACTACAGTATACTATTGAGATACGATGTTAGTATGTGCTGCGTATTTATCTGTTTTTTTATGTGCCAATTAAAAGGAGCTAAAAATATACAAGGGCAGCTACTTTTATCAGATTCGGCATGCACTATGTATGTACCCTCCTGCTTGTTACAAGAATAACTCATTCATAATAACAATTTATAAATCGGCTGTCAGTGTTCAGTATAGATAATTCTCAAACTTTGTTGATGCGTGTTCCCCAAAAATGATACAACGTGAAGATCATCGAATTTACATCCAGTTTTTTGTGATCCATAATTATATTATCAAATCTATATAGATTTTAAATTAAGTTAACCTTGACAAAATAATTTATCTTGTAAATATATTGACCATGTTTTTAGCCAACTTGGCGCGCCGTTACGTTCTAATATGACGGCCGTTAAATTTCTCAATTAATAAAGCTCAGTTTCGTATGGAACTATAAAAAAATTTAAAAGTGTTAAGACATGCAACAACATTTCCTAAACATTTGTAATTCACGATTTGTTTGTATCTCGGACGATTTCCCAGACATAGGCTAAATTTAAATTATATAACAAATATATTGTTATTTTAGTAGCAAAGAAATCTGCCCATTTCTTCTGACTGAGCCAGTAGGACTATTTATTAACACATTTAGGCGTACATTATAGTGATGTATTCCTGGTATCGCTAAATATCCAATGGAGAACAACTGACGGAATTGTACCTCCCCTATGTTTACCTTACTCTGTTGGCTCTCACTTGCTTTCTTACCACACATTTATCCGAGCTTTTATGTCAGAACGCTAACCTAAAAGGACCGTTTTGTTTTCTTTTAAGAAATTATTGAATCAATATTATGTTTATAGTAATTTAATAAGATATTTTATCGATATTTCTTACGTAATTATTGTTAATAAAGTTGTAAACAGATAAAAATTATATTTAAGCTTAAAGTTTAGAGATTTTTAAAATTTAATAAAATTGCTGGGAGTGTACGCGAGTTTCTACTGATTCCATTTTGAATAGCATAATAGACTTTTTGAGAGATATTCCAGGCTTCTGAAACATTTCAAAATAACTGAATTTTATCTTTAAATATCAATGTTTTGGAGTTGAATAGTGACATATTGTTTTGTTTGTGCCAATGAAATAAACAAATTTCTTAGAAAAATTCCATATTTGAATGAATAGCTCCAACATTTTTAGTAACACTTTTAGCATTTCACGACAGAGTGTAATAACACTACGTGTGCCGTAGTAATCTTAGTGAAAGCACTTATGATGTGTTATGTTGGAGGTCTAAAATAATATTAACTTGGACGAAGACATGTTTATGGTGTGCATTATTTTAGTGTTCATTGTATTAGAAGTTAAATAAGTTAAATGTTAAATAAAATTTTCACTGGCTGTTATTCTAGGCTTTACGTGTGAAGAAGCAAGTTGAAGCAATAGAATCTCACACGTTGTAATAGAGGTTGCCTTGTGCCATCATTAAAAATTATATAAATACTTAGTCGGTAAAGTCTAATGTAGTACAAACTTTTCTAATTTCAGCCCCTGTAATCTACTGATCTATTTCATTTCTGGTGCCCAGTAGCGTTTGCAATATTGCCACAATCAACAAAATATACATACGTAGGTCTGAAAGTATTCTTCGGTTAGAACTTCATAATTAAAGTCGTAATAATCTACTTCCGTTCTAGCATCTTGCTTTATATAGATATAATTGTTGCCTTCGAGAAAGTTGGTTTGAAAAAAATACTTCAGTAAACAAATTACAATTTCTCGCCATTTGACTCTACTTCCGGTACCATAGTACCTAAGTAAGCTAAGTTCCGTAAGTACCGTAGTAAGCTACCTAAGTAAGCTCCCGTTCCCATTAACAACCTCCTAAAGAAAATAGAATAATTAATTAGTCTATAAATGTATAATTAGTTAAAAAATGACTACTTCATACCCTTTAATCTATAAGGTATTTCTGATGTGGGTAGTCGGATGAGGGCATAATAACCGTGAACGTCAAACTTAATTTATCTAGGACAACGAGAAGTTGAAAAACAAAATATAGGTACTCTAGGGATGCAACCTTATTTTAACCCCTATGGATATTTTATCTTTATGAAAAGTTTTAGTTTTTCTATTTAAGCCATGAAGAATATACGAAACATTTTTAATCTTTCTGTGATGACGAGAAATAAAAAAAAATAGTTATGAATGACAGATTTGTGTTTTATATATAAAGATAATTGTAGTTTTAAAAATCTACATTGAATGCATTTCTATACTTTAAATTAATCTCGAAAGGTATTAAACGATACAAGATATGGTTTACAGTAATTAAAAAATGTTAAATTCACGCCAGACCCTTTCAGCATGTACGTTTTCGACTTCATCCCACAGCGGATAGCATCCTGGCTCGGACCGAATCTCATTAGACTCTGTTTACCATTTCCAATTTAGATATGGAGGAATTAGGGGAATAGTTTCATGTAGGATTCCAGTCCTCTTGGTCAACTCGTAGACAAATATAAATTCTCTTTTCTTCAATTGGAAACCTTAGCTATCAAATTTTAATAACGTGCTTTTTGTTTGGTATTAAAGTATTTAGTATGGATAATTAAAGTATGTAAAAGTAAATTACTAATTGTACTAAGGAATATGTTTTATAAATAGAGGCGTAACAATTAAGTATATAAACTGGTTACCTACTTTTAGGCCATCCGGTATACTGCTTTTAGTACGTGAAAGTAAATAAGTAATTTCCTTGTTAATAACTTATAAAATACTTTAAAATACGTTTTGTAATTTTTGTAACAATTCTTAACCACTAAGTAAAATAATATCTAAACAGGCATTGTACTTGTATTTATGGCTGATAAATGACCAAAAATACTATATTTACACGAGAATTAGGTACAAATGAAATAGACTGGCAACTTACATTCTAAATGAAAAAAATTATATTAATTGTTTTCTATTTTTGAGTCATACATGTAATTAATTAGAAACAAATATATCGAAACTTCACACCTATAAAGGAATGTCCCTAATTGGGGAAATGTGCTGACGTTCTAAGTTAACTATTCAGAGTAGCTTCTCTGAGGATAACATGTAGAAGCACTTTGAGGTAATTTAATCTTGTCGATAAACTTTGAGACATCAGAGTAGGGAGCTTTCGTATTTTCCTCCGCATTGAAAAACATTAAAATATAACTTTTGATTTGAAATACAGTGGATAAACCAATGTTAAAATGATTGTGTACAACAGGTTTAAAAACTAATTTTATAGTGTAATTTTAACGTATATTCATACACACGACTAGGTAGGTAAACGTGATCAAATTAAAAATGTTCCTTTGAACTAGATAGGATGCATATATCAGAGTGAAAAATTAAAGTGTCGGCTGAAATCAATAGTTTCAATGGCCTTTAACTTCACCTATATTACCCTCCTTTCCACTCTATGAATATAAATAACATGCTGAATTTCGTATGATAGCACTCTATTTGTATGTATTTTTTTCTAAGCGGTGGAGGATAATAATAATATTCATTCGTTATATATACAAAATTTTGTATCTCTTATGTCTATACAACGTGTTTCAATAATATAGCTCATTCAAATAGTTTAATAAAAAAACACTAGGTTATCAAATTCAGTTTTTTAGTTTTTACATTTTTTTACATTTTTAAATCTTACATTTTTTTCAAGAACATTTATCCTAAACTTGACATATTGTTGAACATATTTTGATTGTCTGATATGTTACCCTGAATTAGGAAAATGGTTTTGAATTTTTGTTATTTATCAACCTACATACTTACCTAGAGAGGCTCCCTTTTATTGATAATGTATGTGATTTTAGGCATCGTTGTGATGTTTCTGAAACGCTTCTCGACGAAGATATCTTATAAAACCATAATTCTTTTGATGTTAATAAATGATTTGTGTACTTACAAAGGAATTTAATTAGCCCCCTTATATTTTTATTTCTTTATATTAATTTTTCCATACAAGTCCATCTTTATCACGCCAGTTTTCGTGGAGGTGGAAATGGGTAGAAAACAATGTCTTTGACTATATAGACCGATATTTTCTTTGTTATTTTATGAGTTTTAGCTCGATAAACTAAATATTATTTGTCAGACACATACGTAATGTCATATCATCGTTGAACAACTAGACTAAGAAACTGAGTAGCCACTTGAGACTCTGTCTATGGTTAAGTAATACATATGAGAAATGTATTTAAGTGCCTGACCGTTAAATGTACGAGGGTTGTTCAATAAAGACTGAGACTGGGCCCGGATTTCCCCATACTGCTCTGATAAGACATGATGCCAGGTTTTTCCAATACCTTTGGACCCTATTGTTTACCAACAGACATTGAATTGCTTTATCTCTATCACAAAGCCATCAGTGCTCATTTGAACATCAGCTTGGTAAGTGCCGCCTCCAACGTTTTAATCATGTCCAGTTTTGCGTGAACAACGATATGCGATTAAGTTTTGTGTTAGACTCAACAAAACTGCGACTAACACTTATGAAGACATAAAGCAAGCTTTTGGGGATGACGCAATGTCTCGTGCTTCCTGTTTTCGCTGGTTCAAAGATTTTAAGGAAGGGAAGAGAGGACCCAGAGTTGCAGGGAGGAGATGGTGCCCCAGTTACTGCTCTCACTGAGGAAATCATCAATACAGCAGCGGCAATGATCAAAACCGACCGACGTCTGACCGTCAGACAGATTGCTGAACTCCTTGACATATCGGTAGGTAGTGCTCTCACAATTTTAAAAGACAATCTTAACATGTCTAGAGTGTGTGCTCGTTGGATTCCTCGTTTACTCACACCTGAACAAAAACAAAACCGTGTCGATGTTTGCCTTGAGTGGAAGCGGTTCGTTGAAGAAGATAGGGATTGGTGGAAAAGTGTAATCACTGCTGATGAGTCCTGGGTTTATCAGTATGACCCTGCAATGAAAATCCAAAGCACTGAGTGGGTAGAAAAAAATGAAGGTCGCCCGAAGAAAGCTAGGGCAACCAAATTTGCAAACAAAGCAATGGTCATTACTTTTTTTGACTATAAAGGAATGGTGTACACTCATTCAGTTCCACGTGGACAGACAATCAATGGAGACTATTGCAAAACAAGTTTTGGCTACATTAATGAATGATCATATTTCTCGAAAGCGTCCAGAACTTCGAGGAAACTGGAAACTTCATCACGACAATGCGCGGCCTCACATTGCACATGTTGTGACAGAATATTTTGGCCAAACGAAACATTAAGGTCGTGCCCCACCCACCTTATAGTCCTGACCTTGCGCCCTGTGACTTTTTTTGTTTCCTACTGCAAAAAAGGAATTAAAGGGACGTCGTTTTGATTCGGAACAGGATGCAGTAAAGGCTTTGGAGGTGATCCTGAAGAACATGTCAAAGGATGGCTTCTCTAACGTTTTCCAGGCATGGCAAAGGCGCTGGGACAAGTGCATTTCACTTAATGGGGAATACTTTTAAGGTGAAAAATTTGATGTAGATCAGAATTAAACAATAAATGTTTTATAGACACAGTCTCAGTCTTTATTTGAACAACCCTCGTACTTGTATCAAGTTAAAAAAAAATTTGGTTTAGAAATAATTATCAATTTATATTTTTAATCCTTTTAAAACCCTTCCTATTTATACTTCATCTAAATCTAGTGCAGCTGATGATCAATTTCTTTCTTAGAGGAAATATGTCTATCGATTTAAAGGAAAACTCGAGTTGTCAGCTAATACAATGCATATTAATTCTTGGCTCCTTGACTAGTATTAGAGACATGACTACTATTGTGATGTGATTTTAAAAAGGTAAAATACAAATGATCGTTTAAATCGTTTGAATTCGTTGACTCTCAAGTCATATCCTTTACACACAGATGTAAAGATCGGTGTAAACTACACAACGAGCAAGAGCCTTTTTGTTTACCGGTCTCAGCAGTTAGTTTACTTTCTGCTCACGGGTAACGAACCGATATTTGACTCCATCGATTTCCTGACTTACATGTCAGTTATACTTCTTGTTTTTCCCTTAGACTTGATTTTAGTAAAATATCGATAGATGATATTTACTAATATATTGTCATATTTATCACAAAAAGTAATTAAATACTTGTAGTAATTCATCAGATACTTTATTTTAAGACTCAATATTGACATGTGAATGATCAGAATTGACATGTTAAATTGGAAAATTTTTAATACACAGTATTGAATACATTTGGATTCTAAAGATAAAAGTAAAAGAATATGAATACTACCTAGTTCTAATACGTAATTAACAGCAACTCAACACTAACCACCAGTTATATTTGCTGGACTTATTTTAAGAAATAAGACAACATTCTAACCTTTAATAGTTAATAATAAGGTGTAGGAAATAGCCTTATATCCGTCTTTAAATATCTAAGGCAGTACCGGAAATAAATAATAAATAAAATATACAAATCGAAAATGCAAGGAATCTTTGGTTTCACAACTACAATAAACTTTTAATTTACATCCTGACTCCTTTAACTTCTTTTGGGGTTAGGCCTACATAAAAACAATGTCTGCGCTACAAATATCCGGAACCAGTACCACTTAAGTGAACAATTAAAAACTTTTCTTACAATTGTGATATTTGCCATACCTTTCGATGAAAAAAATTAAAACTGTCTCCATCACAGATTTTTCATGTTTAAAATCGGGTCCAACTTTTTTGATGACTGTAGTTTAACCAAACTTTTGACATAGAAACTACTTAAAGGTGTTGAAAATACAATGTATGTTATATTTAATAATTAAATTTAAATTTAATTGTATTTATTTTTATTATATGTAATGCAATATGTTCAATGTATTATGTTAATAATTTCTAGGACTGCAGTTATTATATATCATAAATTATACATAATTTAACATTGTTAATTACGTCTAAGACCATCGATAATACAGGTATTTATTAAATTATACTAATCTTTTACTGCTGGTCATGTCTAAGTTTAAAAGGCCATTTGCATATTTGGCGTGATCCTTAAATTGTAAGTAGAGTTTAGCCATCTTGTAATATGTAAGAATCGGTCCTTATCCATTGAAAGTAATAAATAAAGGAACCGTTATAAGTGAATATGTTAAAAAGCAAAGTGTTGGAACAATTTTAACTAAACAAAGTCCACTTTTTACAATACTTCGTTTGACGTAGCTTAGGGTAACGATGGATCTCAATAATCCTTTAACATTATCAATTAATGTGAACCTCCGAATTCGTAGGAGTGTTTTTTGCCATTTATCCTTAACGATAATATGGTTTGAATAACTAAACACTTTAAAATTGTTATAATTTTGTATGTGTATTTAAATTATGTATTTGTAATAATGAATTTAAATGGCATATTCTATTTAAACACTCTAGTGAATTTACTGAAAGTAAAGACGTTATAAACCAATGCGTAAATCGTTCCATCATTTGTTTAGAGTGACGTGAACTGTTGAACAAGATGGATTGTGAACTGCAGATCACAGTTTACATTACCGTACTCAGCAAACCACTCTCCCGAACACATTCTGCTTAGAGAGTCACGAGCTACTGACAAGTTACGAGTTTGAAATCCATATTACAACTATAGAAAATGTAATCACTATCGTATCATTATTTTTTAACTAAAGAAATATAACCTATTATTATACTATTAAATTATTAAAGAACATTAGGTTGTAATTTTAATTTATATTGGGTTTTTAGACTGCAAATGTTTAGATTTAACTAAGATGTTTTGTTTATTTGTGAGTAAAATTCTATATTCTTTATTACATTGCCAGAATCCAATGCATTGGCTCGTTACATCTCCGAAAGTAATAACTCATCTTATAAATTAATAATTAAAAATATTCTTTCATAACTATTGTTAATCACCGTGTTTTAAGATTATTCAAATTAGGCCTAATCATTACAATTTTACTGAATTCGTCAGTATTTAAACAAAAGACTTATTATACTAAAACACCGCTAGAAGAATCACATATTATAAAAATTTAATTTACTAAATTAAATGTCTACCACAGTCAGAATTTCATAAAATTAGATTTCTTGCATGATTTCGATGTTGTTTACACTTTCATAATAAAGAAGCAGCCACACCCATAGTTTCATGTACTGAATAGCTGTTTTTTATGAGCGTTGTACCATAAAATGCCTTATTAATTCATAAACGCCCTGGTCTGAGCTATATACTGATTTAAACCTGACAATTTCGAATGCAGCAATTTCCATTTAATCAGATAACTTGCGTGATGTAGTAACTAATTGGGTCCAACTGTGGAGAAAACCTTGCAAATATGTTGTTTTCCGCGTATTTTACGAGAATAAGTAATAAGTAAAAGGGAGTATTCGTGATCTGCCTGCATAACCTCTATATGGGCTCAGACCTCTACGTCAGCATTCAACTACGCATTTATACGTATAATGAGGTTGTACGTAGTGATCAGCTAGGAGGTGCATATTGTCACATCAACACTTTGGAGCCTAATTGTTTCTATATTAAATGACATTATAAATCACCAGCTAATATTTTAAGTTTTCCCGGTTTGCTATTTTTTTGCTAATTGAGAAAGCTGGTTCTGCACATTTATAGCATTAGACTGAAAAGTCAATTATTATTTTACACACACTGCTGTCTTAACAGGCAACACTTTGTTGCAACTCAACATTGTTGGTTCACTTTTCACACTTTATATTACTTTAGTTACTACGGTTTTATAATCGTAACTATGATTAGGAAGGTTATTTATTAGCAAGTTATGGGGATTTTCATGTGCAGCCGTGCAGGAATATACATGTTGTTTCAGCGTGTGATTATACAATAACTAACATTTATAATATGATTCATTTTAATTATTAATATTATAATTGTTTTTTATTTTATCAAAACCTGAATTGTCAAAATCATAGTAAAAACATAAATATTTTTAATCTTTATATTATAGATTATAAAATTTAGTTCCTTTTATACGGTTAAAATTGTATTTACTCTTAATCTGGCTATTTACGAAGCAATTATTTTATTATGTATACCATTTTTCTGTTCCAACTAAAGGTAAATAAAATTTGTATAAGAGTAAAAATTAAAATAATGTAAGTTCTTAATAATAACAATTGAAAAATTTATTTTTTTGGGAATGAGATCTTGATGAAATAGAATGGCTGCAATAAGACCACTAGGACTATGAGTCGGGAACTGGTAGAGGCCGGTAGCATTAAGCAGGTCAGATATTCAACAACAGTGTCCTTATTTGCATACTGTCATGTACCCTGTACTATCCTCGTCTGATCCCAGGTTTTTGTGTCCAGTTGGCGTCCGCTTGAGTCCGGTGCCGTATAACAGATCTGATTATCCAACAAAGTTATCCTTATTTTTGCCGTAATCTATCCTAATCTGACACCAAGTTTTTCCATCTAGAGGCTAGGTACAGTTCGTACTTCATCACGTTCACTACGCTTTTACTTAAACAAAATCTTTACCTTATTACCACTGTACTGTGATAACCAAGCTATTAATACTTCAAGTTAAGCTTGTTTATTATAATAGAGAACTTGTATTATTATTATTACTGTTCTTTAATGTTTATGTATGAATGTGCAGCACTTAAAGTGGGAATAGCATGATCTTAGTACTTCCCCCTAAAATGTAACTAATTCGGATTAGAAGAAGAAACATATTCTTGTTTGGTTTTTTTTAGAATAAATTTCCTAAAACAAATATATTTACTAACAACTTTTGCTGGATTAGGTAATATCTTTTTAAAATATTATCATAAACAAACTTTACGGTATACGAAGTAACAAATTTGAATCGGCCAAAACGGATAGATTCAATCACAATAACCTCAGATATATCATTGTCAAGGATAATCTAATCTGTGCCGTACATTGCACAGCCCATCATGAGCAATGTAACAGATTAGGATGCAGAGTAAACCAAGCAATTTATTTCCTCTCATAAATGGCTGAAAAATTTTTTGGACGAATCTGGAAGGCAACTGTACAGATCTTGGTATGTGCAAGATTTAGTACCTTAAGGTATTTTTTCGATAATTCTGAAACTGCGTTATTAGATAGAATGTTAAGCAGTGTCATTTAAGACTGAGTTTAAAGGATGTGTCTGCCTCTTTTTAATGTGCAGATACACGCCCGAATTAAAATAATACATGATTTGCAGTATATGATAACGTGCAACATTTTAGTGGCAGGTCAATTTTAACTATTAAATCACAAAATGTTTGATAAACAAATTATATATTACTTATGTGTTCAGTTTATTTGACGGTCTTTTTACTCAATTCTAACGATATAATTATTTTTGTAATTGAAAGTTTACTCCATACATAAAATGTGGTTGAAGCTCTATTAGTAATTTTATTAAATTTTATGAGAACACAAAATGACTATATGATTAATTTTGCAATATATGAGTGTTATCGCAAGTATAATCGAGTGGTTATGTATGCCTAAGGTGAAATGGCACATACATTATAAGGGTTCTCTACCCTGGTCCTGATCCAAGAACCATGGACCATTGGCAGCGCTTGTGATGGGGATGAGCACCGCTAAAGGTAATTTGATATATGATTCTGGCCAGTAACAACCCTGAGCATGTATATATGTCAGTAACAAAATCAAATCACTAAAAATGGCACAAATGTGTTCTAGAGACACAGCCGTGACAGAGGTTCACTTGCAGACAGGTGATGGGCAACATCAGAATCTGTTTGCATCAGTTTACCTCCCATACGATTCTCCAGAACCACCGCCAACTGCGGAGATGAGGCGGATTGTGGAGTTCGGAACCCTTACGCGGAGGCACCTGATTGTCGGTTGTGACGCGAATGCCCACCACACACCGCTTGGGGGAAGCAGCAACATCAACAATCGGCGGTGAGTGTCTCTTGAATTTCATAGTTAGAATCAAACTTAGTTATTATGAATCAAGGCCGTAAACCTACTTTTGTACAAAGAAGAGGTACAGGGTAAGAGAGAGGTCTTAGATATGAACTCTGACTAGCAAACTATATTGCAACTAAAGTTTTTAAACTGGAGTGTGCTAGATGAAGCATCTGCTTCAGATCATAAGTATATCTCATTGACATGGGGGTCGTATAAAATAAAGGAGAACCTATAGAAACCCAAAGAAAACAGATTGGGTAGCTTTCAATGCAGAGCTAAAAAAACAATCTAGTAAGGGAAAATGGGTATCAGGGGCAAGGGGTCGGAGGACATGGCGAACTCTTTGAAAAACGCCATGATAGAATCGTACCACAAAGCCTGCCCCGTGATTGAGAAAAACTCAAGGAAAAGCATGTTGGTGGAACCAGGGGCTGGAAAACCTTGAGGAAAAACCTTCGCAGAGCATATAATACATGCAAACGTGCAGGGAAACTGGAGATAGGTACTCTGCTGCCCTAACAGAGTACAAATAAAGAGGTGAGAAGAGAGCTAAGAGAAACTCGTGGAGAGAATTCTGTCAGAGTATTGATAAGGCTCCTGACTGCGCAAAACTCTCAAAAAGTCCTAGCTCGAAGCCCCACAAATGCGGTGGGTACTATACTTAGGGAAGATGGGACTACACCAAGGATCCTGAGGAGACTCTTCTTCGTGTTTACTGAATACACACTTCCCCAGGATCGTTTCAAATCAGTGAAACAGTTGTTAGTGAATGGCGGCGAGAACCTAGAGATAGCTCGTTCTAAGGTGGACTGGGAACTGTGCAAAGACTGTCATCAACTACTTAGGGATAAAAAGGACCTTGGAGTCTTTTAAGCCGTTCAAATCACCAGGTACCGATGGGCATTTTTTCCCGCTTTACTGCAGGAGAGTGGGGGACTTGGTGATACCCCTGCTCCTACGACTGTTTAGGAACTAGTCTAGCGACAGGAGTCATACCCTCATCTTGGAGGACCTCTAGGGTTATATTTATCCCGAAGCCAGGCAAAAAACCCCTCCTATGAGGTTGCAAAGGCTTATAGACCAATAAGCCTAACATCCTTCTTTGTCAAGACCATGGAGAAGGTTCTGGATAGGCATTTAAGGGACACAGTCCTCATCAATCGTCCCTTACATCCAAATCAACATGCCTATCAGAAAGGTAGAAAATCTTGTGAAACAGCCCTACACTGTCTGGTTGGCAAGATTGAGCAAGCTATTGAACAAAAGGAAATAGCTTTAGCAGTGTTCCTGGACATAGAAGGAGCTTTTGATAATACGAGTACTCACTCTATAGTGTCTAAGCTTACAATCCAGGGGTTACGGAGAAAAACTGTTGTTAGGTGGATAAGTAACATGCTTAAGAGCAGAAGAGCACAGGCATCTCTGTGCGGAATAACAAGAGAGGTCAAAACGCAGCGAGGATGTGTGTTCACCAAGCCTGTGGAACATAGTTGTGGATGACTTACTCTGGACTCTGAATGAACAGGGTATGTATGCTCATAGGCTATGCAGATGATGTTGTTATACTCATAAGAGGTAAGCATATGGTAACGTGTCTGGAAATGATGCAGAGAGCACTGGCCATTGTGGAGCGATGGGTGTGACGAAGAAGGGGACTTGTAGTAAATCCTTCGAAGACCGTCATGATTACCATTTACAAGAAGGAGGAAACTGGAAATTCACACAGCCAGTCCTATGTGGGGCCAGATACAGTTAAGCAGGGAGTTCAAATTATCTAGGTGTCAAACTGGATGATAAACTCACCTGGAATTGTCATCTTGGAATACATAATCAGGACGATCTCAGACTACATTGATGATGGTGAGACGGTGCAGTAGGATGCACATGGGGGCTTAGACCCGACATGTCACACTGGCTGTACACCAGAGTCATTAGGCCAATGATGGTGTATGGCTCAGTGGTATGGTGGCCAAAAGTCCAACAGGTGACTGCCGCAAAAAACCTGTCAAAGGTACAGCGGTTGGCATGCTTGGGGACAACGGGTGCCATGAGAGGAACACCAACCGCTGCCTATGGAAGTAGTGCTAAATCTCCCACCCCTTAGACATATTCGTCATAGGAGAGGCTAGGATGGCTGCCTACAGACTGAAAGTGCAATGGGAACTGGCATTATTACCATTGCACTCCAAGCAGTAAGCACTCCAAGATCGTTGACATTCTCAAACTGGATATTCCTATAGAAATGATGTCTGACAGAATGGCAAAGGTTACGGACTGGGAAAAAACCATTTCAAGTCAACATTGTTGAGAGGAAGGAATGGTCAAAAGATGAGCCTGACTACATGAAGAAGGCTCTAACCTGGTACATGGACGGGGTTCAAAGACTCTGAAGGGTACTGGGGCAGGGGTCTGGGGTAGCCAGACCGAGGGTTAACTTAAGCTTTTAGACCTAGGTAAACTGGCAAACTGTCTTTCAGGCTGAAGTTACAGCCCTTGCAGAATGTGCAAGAGTTAATGTGGAAAGGGGCTACAAAGGCAAAAACATCTACATTAACTCGGACAGCAGGGCTGCTCTGCAGGCCTTGGCCAACCATGACTGTAATTCGAAGGCAGTCTGGGAATGCCATAAGGTCTTGAAATTGCTGGCGAAAACCAATAAAGTTATTCTAAATTGGGTTGCGCTGGACATAGAGGAATCACAGGAAATGAAGGAGCAGACGGTTGCGCTAACTTGGGAGCCAAACCGTCTTCTTACCGGTCTGAACCAACGTGTGGGGTCTCATATAACTTAGCACGTAGATCAGTTACCAAGTGGATGGCTAACAAACACCTACAAACATTGGAGAAACACTGAGGGGAATGTACAGGCAAAGCGGATGCTCAAGGGACCATCAAGGAACATTGCAGCAGATGCCTTTAGAATGAGTAGAACGGAGATCAGAAAGGTGACTGGTTTTATTACCAGGTCATTGGATATTCCGAAGTCACCTGAACAGAATAGGTATTACAGTTCAGGAAACACTGTGCAGGAAATGTGGCGAGGCTGACGAAACAGCCAAGCACGTCATATTTGAATATCCGGCATTACAGAGCATACGCTCAAGATCCCTAGGTGTTCTTATGCATACGGAAGAGGGGTTGGAACAGGAAAGCATTGTTCAGAAGATCTCATGGTTTTGTAAAAGGCCTGGGATTTGATACAGCTTAAACCTGGGAGAGGGTGCACAATAAGCGGATGGGCTGAGCGGGCAACTACCAGGTCTAGGAAACCTGGCCCTCTGTTAAACAAAAAAAAAAAAGAAAAAAAAAAGGTTTCTCTATATCAACAATTCACAAAAAATTAAAATAAAAAAAAAATATAAAACATGGGGATCGACATCAGTAATAGTCTCCTATAGATCCCAAATAGATGTTATTCTCAAAGATAGTATATCAAAATATATGTTCGTAATATTCCAGAAGTTTAGAACTAACTTGTATTGTATAGCACATGACATAATTTTTCGTAAAATTAGTAGACAAATGTTTCATAAAATAAAAAGATTTTCAGCCATGTTAATTTTGGTGGAGTTGGAAATGAGAGGATATCGAAAGATTTAAAACTATCAAACAATAACCTTTCTCGGTAAAGACATCTTATACTGGTCCGCTGAAAACCAATCGTCAAAAGCATAAAATTAATTATATGAGTACTAGATTAAAAGACAACGAACAAAGAAACTTAAATGACTACTTTTTGTCAAAAAAACGGCTTTTATCAGTTCGATGACACTAATCTAAATTCAATGTTTCTGTCAAGTAGATGGTTTTATATGCATCTAACAAAAAATGTGGTCTGTGAAAAATGTTATTGCTTGGTATTTTAACAGTGTTGTTACCCACTCATTTCAAATTCTATCAAAACTTTCGGTCCTTACGATAGATTTTAATTTATTCGATACAAACTGAAGCTATTTCAAATAATACAATACTATTGTATGAGTTATGTAATCTCCATTTTGCTTTTTACATTAAGAACTGAGAGTATTGTTGTTTGTTAATATTAATTTTGTTTTACTAAGGAATCACAAAAGTCAACCACATATGATACATTACAAAAGACAAAGGTTAAAATATAAATGCAATAGGAGTATAATAATACAAGGGGTAATCTAACCATAATAATCTCGTCGTTATTAAACATAACCAATAAAAAAGCGATATTCAAACACAGTCATGTATTTTAAAATAAGCATGCCTTTTTACCATGTAATACATAAATGTAAAATTTCCAACAAGTGCAGAACAACAGTAATCCATGTGAGTCAGATATTCACATTGCAGTAAGAGCAGATCAGTTAGTATTTTACCCGATGAACTCCGATACTAATTGCGGTTATTAATACACCACAACACGGAGGTCAGACAGCCAGACATATGTGCGGTCAGTCTACATGCCACCTAGCTCTGCACCATCTGCTCTAAGTAGAGTCTATTGGGATTGTATACTGCATTCAACTGTACCTATACCCATTGGCGGCATTGAGATTTTCTCAAATCTAATTATTGCAGCTTGCAATTATTTTCAACTAGATTTAACATTATTATAATCTTAAATCGTGTTTTTGAGATAAAAGGTTTGTCTTTCAATTGCAACAGTACATATTTACAACTGTAATTAATGCATTAGATATTAATTCGATTTAATGATCATTTACTACAACGTTTAGGAACGTTGTCTAATAACCAACGACCAAATAAAATTTAGAATAAGGATGACAATATTACGCACTTGCATATATTACACTATGTCTATTTTCAATCGTGTTTCTTGGCAGGTAATATTTAATTCATAGATTTCCTAATATGTAGTTTAATAAGCATTTTAGTACAATATTTTAATTTTAGGAAACAAACAATTTTCACACCTATGCTTTTGAAAAATTGTTTAAATTATATTGATCCTTTATCACCCACATTCATAATTTCATTAACGAATCGAACTATAACAACTAATGATATTTTAGTCTGTAAACCATTGTTGAAAAAGTTTATGATTTAAGATAATGGAATCACAATTATATATTTTGTGTTTAGATATCAAAAACTCTAAAATCTACTTCAGATTTTTTTAAATAACGTAATAAAATATTTTTTTTAAGAACCGTTATAGTTTGTGCATTTTCTGGTGATAGTAATTAAAAACAAAAAGTTGATAAATATCGCACAGTACTCATATTGTATCAAGTTGAGACATTTTAGAAAACAGAATTTAGATCATTATCCAAAAACTACCTGATTGTATATACCTTACAAAAGAAGTAAAAACACCAATAACAAAGTAATAGTGCACACAACCTTTACATTGTTACACGTATAACAAGATATTTTATCGTTGAAGGAGAACAATTTTCAGTATAGGTACAAATGGAATGTAATGTAATTTAGTACTCTGCAGATTTATTTAACCATTAATAACGACACAAGCAAAACATGATATTTCTACTTAGTAAATTCAAATTCCTCTTTTATTTATTGCTGTTCAAAATAGGAAATAAGATTTACAATATTTTATGTTTTAAATGTGCTAACAACGATGGATTATTAGAAAGGATAGTTGGATTTCAGGGATTTGCCATCGTGATAACGAGGAACTCAATCTTGGCATTTCCTATTATATCGTGGCGCGCGCGCGCGAGAGAGAGAGAGAGAGAGAGAGAGAGAGAGAGAGAGAGAGAGAGAGAGAGAGTTTGAAGTCCTCGAGTAAATTAAATGTTGGAAGAAAAACCTTTTTCACCCATATTGGTAGGAGACTTACAAGAGTAGACGTGGAGGTGTCAGTGATTGCATAATTCTGTCTCTTATTCCATCATTTACCACCAGATTTCATTAATCTGCTGTTTTCTAAATTAATTTACAATTGAACATTTTCAAAAGCTCAAAATTGTATACTCATCTACAGTCATATTCATTATAATATATCCCTTTGGATAAAATATAACCCTGTTTTGACGACAAAATTACCTGACTATTATCAATGAAAATTTGTGATTAAATAAACTTTGATGGACGTTTTAGAATTTAAGTGTTATTTCGCCTAAATTTTTCATAGCGTTGATGGTGTACATTGATTTTAATAACTAACTTGTTTTAATACCAAACAAACGTTCTTGTAATAATACATTTCTTATATAGATATAAATTAATTTAAATACGTAAGTCTAAGTACGAAAACATGTAATTTGGAGCCATATTTGGACGCTGAGAAAACAAGTCGAGATGGAATAATATGTTTTAAGGAAGAGGATACCTGGAAACAGAGATATTTGGAAAAGTTTTAAGATTCCAGTTATTACTTCTGAAATAAAATGCCTCTGGAATGGAGTCTATGCAAGCTAGAAACCAAAATCGTGCCTTAATATCTGCGGTAGTAAAAATAAGTGAACAAAATATTTTAATTTGTTTTAGATTTTAATATATAAACTGGAAAAGCTTTTAAACTACTGAGCAAATGTATAGCTAAGTAAAGCAGTAAAACAATAAGAATAGTATTATATGTGTTAGGATCGTTAATTTGTTACCACTTTCAGTACAAATATTTAACATATTTCAAACAGCCTTTAATGAAAAAACGCAGAAACAAATATTTGTGATATTATGTAAAGATTACAATTAAAGGTAAAACAGTATCAAAAAGAAAATGATATTGCAACTTTTTTGTGAAGTCTAATTAGTTATTTTCTTAACATAATTGCATTTTAATATATTCTCAATCAAACAATAAGACACGTTTTCTAACAGCTCGTTGTAAGTGACCAGAAGTGTAGACAGTAATAAAGCAGATATGAAGGCAATATAGAGAGCGCCATGTGTCTCAGGGTGGTCTGTGGGTATTGGCAGTGGCTTTATATGAGTAAACTGTATATTATTGAGCAGGCATGGCCAAGTCTGGGATAACTTATGGTTTCTTCATGTTCGATATAACATTGGTTTTGTTTCTACACTGAGAGAAGTAGGATTTTTCTATTTCCAAATACATTATATGTATTTGTATTGACTTAAACATCAAATGAAAAACTAGCTTTCAGTTTTGATGGAGAAGGCTCCTTTATGTATGAATTAATCCTTACTGTGTTGTTTTGGGGGAGGTTATCAGAAAGTTCCTATTATGGGGTGGGGTACGAGCTATGCTCTTTTGTTAAGGGCAATCCAAAGCTTTTTGTAAGCAATGGACACTACCATCAGTATCCGACCAGATCAAGAGGGCTGATATCTGTGGCTGCACATAGTACTAGCGCATTTGAGAGAGGTCCATACCACTTAGGTGCAAAAGCTTTCAATGCATTGCCATTGAATATTAAAAATGAGCAAAATCTACGTTTATTTAAAAAAAAAACTAAAGACACACTTTCTTGATAAATGTTTTTACTGTGTAAGAGATTTGTTAAGTTAGATATAGTTTTAGTATTTTGACGTGTAATGTAAAAATGTATTTTGCATTTACGAATAAAGATCTTGAATCTTGAATCTTGAATCTTGAATCTTGAATTATTTGAAGGAGATCCCAATTCCATTTTAATATCTTTTCTGCACTTCATAATGGGCTACTAGCCTGATCTGATAAAGCAGTATAAAAGGAATCAGTACAATGAGTTGTGTTATGTCTAATCCAGATCCAACTGCTCACGTGTTACATCGCCTGGCCACCGCCATTTCTTATTAATATAACTCAGTACGTATTTTTATATAACCAATAGTTTTTGTGAAGGCACGTAACTCATATACAACCACTGGCAATCTAGACCCTGAAATTAATGGAAACCTGCATTAGTTTAGGCTCAGTTGTATTATTATAAAACTCAAAAAATTAAATTACTTTAGACAAAAAGTGTACTTGGTAGACCATTTTTACTGTATAAATAAAATAACTGAAAATAAAGCTACTTTAAGCATAATTATTTAAAATATATACATTAGAAAACTGTTGAAAACTCTGTCCTTTATTTGTTAATCGTTAAATAAATAACCTAATCTTTAATTTTCAGACTATGCTTGAACAACCCAATTGTTTTTACTGTCAAGTATGACTTTTTAATAAAACAATTTCGTAAATAAATGATTAGGTTACATATTTAAATGTTATAAATATGTAGTAAAAAACATGATTTAAGGAAAATAAGAGAAAACATGTATTTGCTAGAAAATAACAAACTTTATCGAGGAAAGTTGATTAATTGAAACTTAGCCTAAATATGTCAATATGATTTTCTTTAAACCAGATTCCACGAAAAATGTCTTACAAGCAGCCTCTTTTCTAATTTATTGGTGCTTGTTATAAGTGCACAAAACATTCGAAACCTTCTAAAACTTTACTTAATATTTCATAGCTCATGCACGTCATTACCAGTAATTTAACTTCATAACTTCATAACTTTAACTTAATCTTGTTATAAAACGAGATGTTTGGTCTACTGTGTAATTTATTCTTGTGACGTTATGATGACAGAATATATAAATGAAGGAATGAGGCACTCTTTAATAATCATGTACTGAGCAAACGCTGCCACTCTAATAAGTGAAGGGGGGTTGGAATACAAGTTTTAAATTTAGCTCTTTGTTTAACTAAAACTGTTTAACATAAATTAATTCAAATAAGCGTAAGGTATCTTATTTTAACTGTTTGGAGCAAATATTTGTTCTACAAACTCACGTATGTAATATATGCATAGCCTTGGAGAACTTTATATTAGAATACGAGGCTTAAATGAATGTTTACTCCACACATGTAGGTATTCCAGAGAAAGTTTTAAAATTAATTCTTTTAAAGTATGACATTTAGAAGGTTCAAATATTAAAATGTGTATTTTCCCTAATTTTTAGTATATTATAACAAATAAATGTATTAAAAAAACTTCCAACTATCAATTTTTCTAAAAAACTACCAGTAAAATATACTAATCATATATTTTGACTAAGTTGCCTTCATCAAAACTTCTGGTGCCTGCGCCTATAATAGAACTTAGCCAATTTTTTACGTTCACGTCCTGAAAATTTGTAAAATATCACTATCCCAAAGCTAACTCTTTCGTTGGTCTAGTCAACTAGTTCATCACTCACAACCGATAACCTGCCAATTCATTCTTTGTCGTAGATGTTTGTTCGTCCAGTTTTAAACAAACTAACCCATTCACGTACACGCCCTGTGGCTATAACGATTAGCTCAAAAACGGTAAAAAGTTTCCTATGAAAACTGAATATAGTTGTGGTGCCGCTGAATATTGTTTGACTCTACAACTCAGTGGTGGCACATATTTTGTAAAGGTATATAAATAACTTTTCAAATGCCACGGCCGCTCGCGTCGTTGAGAGAGAATAAGAGGGAGAGAGAGAAAGAGAGAGAGAGAGAGAGAGAGAGAGAGAGAGAGAGAGAGAGCTATCCCTACTACTATCACCGTAAACGAACGGCGGCGTGTAGTTGTGGAATACCCCTGTATTTTTTAAACATTTTCATCATGTCAGCCTATCATGTCTTATCATTAAATATGAATACCATTAATGGTAAGATGAAAAGAATCCTGTGATAACAAGCATTTTCTGTGCGATGTACATATATTAAGTAGTAATAGGAGACGGAAAGGTAAAGCATGCAATTATTATTTCAGTCTCATATCTATAGAAGATATGGAATTATTCAAATGTTCATGTCTCCCATTTGCATATTTTGATGTTGACACGGGAGCCAGCCGGCTACCTTATGTGAAGTGTCACATACATAGGCCACTATTCTTTATAGTTCGCAAATTGCTGTTATTTCCTATCATCACGTTCTATTAATAACTATTTATGTTTTTTAGTAGACTCTATTTATATATTAAACCAGATTTTATTGCATGGTGTTATTTCATGTTTTATTTTTAATTCAAATTCTATATACTGTAATTGTATCTGGTAACACAAACCATATTTAGACCTTTCTATATCTAAAATGGTTAGACTAGTTTGAATGTTTCAAGATATCAATATAATTACTACTATACATGCAGTCCTATCGCTCTTTGATAAAAACTGTTAATAATTAATAAATTTGTAAGAAAACAGTACAAAAATATGAGGTTTTTAAAATATGATATTTTTATTCATCTAGTAAAGAATTTAAAAAAATTATAAAGTTTAAAGTTAGTACTAATATTTGAGGACAAGATAAGATTTTAGCGCACACTTGCGTTGAAGTAACTCTACATCTCACTGCAACTTGTATTATTTCAACACTGCTATTAAACCTAATAAATTAACAAAAGTATGAATGCTTCATGTGGGAAAGTATCTAAACTGGTAAGATACCATCCATGCATAGTTAGTATTGACACATAAAAAATTTCACATAATTTTAGTTCTGATTTATTTAACTTCAAGCTGTTCATATTGGCGTAGAAAACTGTTCTGGCCTAAGAATCCATCCTGCCTACGAGTCATGTTCCGTTATCATTTGTAACATAAAACTTTCGTGCCAGGGTTTTTAATAATCCTTCCAACTTTAAGGCATTTCGGTAATTGTGTATGCAATGGTTTTGATTTTATTTTCATGGATGTCACCGTTGTCTCTACAAGTACCCCACAACAAATATTCAATTAACATTTTCATATGGGCTTTCAATCACATTCTTCCAATAACAAAGTGTTGTATTCGTTATGCAGAAAGAGTTTCGCTTGGTTTAGTTCCAATATCGAAATTTACCTCACCGTTTACTTGTAGAAACTTCTTGCAAATTTCGGTCAATGTCCATCTAATACAACTCGTACGTCAGTAGTGCAGAAAATAGTTTTTCCATGGGACTCCGCCTCCTTGCTCCCAAAGTTGGTTTCAATCTATTCTGAGTTCTTATGTTTTATAAAAATGCACATAAGTTTTGACTATACCCATCTATCCACAAGGCATCTAGTGTGATTGTTTGTAAAGTAGCTTTAACTCGAGGACTTTGCCTCTTTGTCTCAAAAGTGCCCCATTTATACAAAACTGCTCTTGGCGCCTGTGATAAAAACGAAAATCAGAATATTCGTGGTGAGTTAAACAAGCAATTATTTTAAAAGGTGCGTTTTATAATACATTAATTTCTTTTGTTTAAAACCTTGTTTAGTGTATTCCAATAAATCTCGTCCGAAATGTTCAACAAGACATTACACACCAGAACACATTTTCCTTTTATATAAATCTTAAAATGTTATGAAAGAAATAAATGTTCTATAGATATTTTTTTATTGTTTTGGAAACTTTATATTGTGCTTATATATACGCTACAAAATTAACTAAAAATGCATTAGTTCACAATAAGTTATTTACGTTTGGTAGCAAAATAGTTGCTATGTACTATTCTGGCCCATTAAGTATAACAAACGGTATTTTTTATGTAAGGGCTCTATCTTCAAGAAGAAATCAGTTCTATTTCAGCCCTATGTTATCCATACACATATAAAATTTGTATACGATAATTTCTAACAGAGTTTACATTATAGCGTATATTTCCCAAACGGCATTATTTAATAAAACAAATGATTGCATGCGCCAACTCTATAGTAAGTTATTCAATCCCTTTAGTACGAAACACATAAATATAAAACATAAGTTTATGATAATGGATCATTAAGGCTAGCTAGTGGAAATGTGTTTTTGACCACCAAATGGCACATTGAGCTCTTTCATTTTGTTATTCTAAGTCTCAATCATTCCTTGATTCTGGTAATGAAATTTATTTTTATTCTTTCGTATTCAAAGACTCTGTATTATTTTTTACAGTATCGTATATTTCTCTTTACATGTTAGTTATTGGCTATTTCTAGGGGGTCATTTTAATTGCTTTCGATAAATTCCATAGCAGTTTATCAAACTGACTTATACTATTATTATAAATAGTATAATATGTGGTTGAATTTTAAAGCAGTGTGTTTAGTTAAAAAAAACAAAACAAAAATAACTGATCCGCATAAAACTAGTCCATATATAAACCACAAAGTGTTTGATGTAGGTAGGCAGATAACACTTATAATCTACAGAAAACATTATTATTGAAAACGTGACATTCAGTTTTCTTCTTTTTTCGGTGTAAATAACGAAATAATAAAAATACATTAATTTAATACAAAATGTTAGAACGACAATAACTGTTTTTAGTAACGTCATTAGGCATTGTGAAACTTGAACGAAGTATTTATATAAAATAATATCCGCTTCCATGAAGCGTATTACACAGATTAATTCGCCTTTTATTTTGGCCCAAAACAAAAAAAAAAAACACACACAATATATATATATTGTGTATATATATATATATATATATATATATATATATATATATATATATATATATAAATTATATATATAAATTTCATTGATATGAAGTTGCGCTCGAGCCATCGAGCTTATCCATGTTTTCTCTAAAAGCCTTCGTTTAGTTCATCTGCTGATGGTGGAATAGTAAACTGCTATGAATAAAACTGAGTTTTAGTTGTTTATTTGTTAAATAAAGTTCAAATCTAAGTTGAGAGTTAGTACAGTTACTTCCTATTAATGTTTGAACTAACTTTTTATTATTTTATATTATAGTAATATGCACGTAAAGTTGGCACTTAAACTGATAAAGATGCCCGGAGGGAACTATTTTCACACCACCACTACCACCTCCATGTTGGTGACAAATACACCCTTGGGGACTACACTGTCTGCTTCTACACCCATCTTGACTGTTAATTAGGTGAGACTCAAAATGCTTAAATACATTATTATATATATATATACCGTAGCCAGAATTTGTATAATAGTATATACCTTTAGATATTCTACATTAATAAAATGCATTGCATTATTTTATTGAATTTAAATAATTTCAATTTATCTGTTTTTAAGTGTCCTTAAAAAATCGATTGTCCTCTAAATATAGTGTGAATTTCTTTGAAAGTGTCATCTACTGTAATTGAGTCTTTTATACAGATGGGTGGAAACAATTTTTAATATTTCAAATCGCTGTTCTACTCGTTGGGATAAAATTATAAAGTCCCACTTTAAAGCCTTACAGCTGTTATAGAGTTTCTTACAGACTTGGAAATTTGGGCTCCCAAACAATACGTTCCACTAATGAAAACAATGGGATACCGTTGCAGTAATCTAGAATAATGATTATAACGTATCTCTTATCCATATTGGTTAAGAATTGCAACATTAACTAGAGATATTCTAACATTATGAAGGTTGGAGATGATATATATGTGTCGTTGTGTCGTTGGGTTCTTTGCTCACACCTACAAGTAAAAAATGCTTACTAAATCAGACAATTATTTGGTCGTTTGGTTGCTATAGTCCTTAACTTTTAAATTAAAACTACCCATTACGATGGTGTTAGTGCGCTACATCTTTTAGTAAAGATTCTAATTTTGGAAATAATGCCAGATTAATGGAATTTTGGAATTATTAATAGTTTTGGTTTATACTTGGGAAGACCGGTAGGAGGCAATAGAATTCGATTTTGAATTTTGGGTTTGACGTATGATTCCAAGTGATCCAAAGTTTACTGACTATGACTTCAAGCTTAACAGCTAAAGCTGAGTCCTTGAAATGATGAGAACATTTTCCTTGTTTTCAACTTTTCAGTAGTGAAACTAATTACCTTAGTGTCAACAGCAAAGCTTCACAGTCCAACGAGCATCAATTAATCCGCAGCCACTGTGTTGTGTACATCACGATTCTCTCTGAGTTACATTAATTCTGTGGCCATTCTGTGTATGAAAATGCGAAATAGAACCCCACATGGAATGCAAATATCGTCTGTATAGCTTCCTGTATAACCTTTTAGGATTTCTCATATGTATATGAATCACACAAAGACAAATTTTGGATTATTCGAAACAAAAAATAAAAAGAGAGTAGAAATTAGGCTCAGCCTTAGTGACAAAAATATGTTTTTGCTTCCATTATTGATTTATTTTTTTATTATTATGTGGTTCATCACATACGACAGACAGCGTTTTATGCAGGAGTCTAATAATGGAAGTTTTACACTTTTTATGAGCCTATTTATAATATTTTTTGTATTCAAAATACTCACTTCAAAATAGGAATTTGTAATCGAAAGCAATTTTTATATTTAACTGGCAGTTAACTGAAATGTTGCAAGAAATAGCATTCTGGAGTAACGGAAACATCTGTTGGTAAGTTTTGGTCATTATGATGTACTATGACGAGCTGCAGGATAATTTATCGTTGTAAAGAAGCATATGTTGGATACATATTATAATTTCTCTATTGTCATGTTTAAGAACTTCTAAAGTTAAACAAAATTCAATACTGGCCTCAATTTCAGGTTTTACTCGTCTAGGGGCACTTAAAAATGTTGGAATTACTCGTATTTTTTGTACGTATTATTTCAAGAATCATTGTCAAATTGAAACAAAATATCCTTCTTAAATAGTTAACCACGTGTATCAAGTTCAGACGTATAGGTCACCGGAAAGATTGAAAAACTAAAATATAGTTCCTAAACTTGGGGTTTCAAACTTCACTCCTTATAAAAGGTTTGTTTGAGCTATGAGATAGACGGTTGGTAAATTTTAACTTTCTTATATCTCGAGAATTTGGAAGTTTGAAAATTAATAATGAGTGAGTGAGAGAGGGTTTTGACACATATAGTCGAGAGAGATTTCTTTTCACTAACAAGTACAGTTTAAGATAAAGTGTTCTTATTTTCGTTATAATATATATATAATATACAATCATAATAATAATAATAATTAATTAGAATGTTTGTCATTCCTATCTAGCGTACATTTTACTAAACAAAAAAACCATTTATTAAACATTTCTGGTTCAATAAAATAAAAGATTTATTTAAAAATTAACTATATAGATCCAAAGGAAGTTTAAATCAGAAAGAGATACTATTAGTAAACTGCTATCTGTGATAGCAAGATTCTAATTTAGTAATGGCCTAAGGCATCCGGATTATTTTCATATCAATCAACAATACATAAACAGCTATAATGTATTTTCATTACACTATAGCAATACAAAGCTAACATTATTCAACAACTTATTAGTCATATAGATATAAAAATAATATCATGTTTTCACAACTATCTGATTATGGACCAGAGGTATAGACAACACCACATCTATTGAGTTGTTAATTTTCAACTGTTTTACGGCTGCGGTGGAAAGATATTGATTAAATCTTTATCACTGTTTCAGAACAAAAATATCTATATCATATTTGGTATAAATGTTATATGTTTTTATCTTAAACGTCACAAATTAATGACAAATAACATCCTCAAATAAAGTTTTTTTAAATCAAATTAATATATAGTTAACTAATCCAAATCAATATATAAACAAGAAAAAACAAATTTAAAAAACCGCCTATTAAAACTCATTAACATCTTTTAATTTAGGACAAATATATTTGTTATCTTTACATTAAAATGGTTAATTTATGAGTAAATAAAACTTCCAGAAAATTTAATCAAACATAAAATATTAGAACATTCAAGAGTAATAGATAACTGTGATGCTTGGATCTTTATTTGAATAACGCAATACGAATGTGGTATCGGCTCACACTGGAAAGCACTTTGGAGACGTAAAGGGGTTTCAGATTATGCAAACTCAGTTTTCTTAGGGAATCGTAGAATAAATATATTGGTTTTTATAATTTTAAATTGGATCTTATTTAATGTTGTGCAATGAAATTTAGAAATAATTGGATTTACAAAATTCAAAATTATATACATTTAGTAACTACATTATATAAAGGGAATATATTAATAATTCAACAAAAGAATGTACTTACTTAAAGTGATTCGTACCTCCAATAAGGTGATTATTACACCTAATTTAAATAATAAGTACAAGGTAACTCAGATATTTGTCTGTTCAGGAATCCTAATTAAAACTACAGTTGAATTTCTTACATTATATATATATATTTCAAATAATTCTTAATATATATCATGTAAGAAATTCATCTGTAGTTTCAATTTATATATATATATATATATATATATATATATATATATATATATATATATATATATATATATATATATATATATAATTTCAATAAACATTGAATCGCAAAAAGTACTTGCTCCGCTTGCAGGGAACTGCAAACTAATAATAACTTTACGTTTATCTTTGTTCAAATTTGAGTTTGAAAATTTGTGAAGATAACATGAATTTTACCAATATTTACCATCGTGCAGTGATACAACAACAAAATCAGGAACACAAAGTTTCAAGCTGTTAAATTCAGTATCTTTCTCTGATTGATAAATTATTGAAAATAGAAATACAAGCTCGGTTAAAATAAGTAAGATATACCATATAGTTGTAACAGGCATAAGTTGGAAATCACGAAAAAAAACACATTGTACGTCTAATTCATGCAGTGTGTCTCTTAAAGATGCTATTAGTAAAACGAACACAATTCCTAACTTTCATTTTTATAACCTATTAAAACTTAAAAAATTCTCTGCCACCTTCATTGGTAATTTCCGGTCATCTTTCGTAATTACTTTTTGTAAACATAACTTCACTCACTATAAATAAGATGACGGCAACACGACAATCGTCCTCTATTCTGCACCAGATAGTCATTGTTTCACCAATAGTGCTTAATTTAGAAAAATATAAAAAATTAGTAATTAAAGGCTTAACTTTACTTTAATTTCTTGCAAACAGTTTTGAATTTACTCAGTTTAATTGTAACTAATCTTGATGGGTTTATCACAGCCCAGAAATCACATTCTACATAATCTGCCTGGTAACGTTTAAAGATCCCTGGGCTCCAGGATTTGATGAGGATGGACCCAATCTCCAGTATCTCAGCCACTAATGAAATTCTTGAGTACGACTTTTCTGATGAAATAGAGATCATCAACTATTATTAACGGTTTACCACTATGTTTCAATATCAAGATAATCCTATTGGAAAATTTACATTTAAAAAACTCAGACAAAAATTGAAAAATATATCTAATTTGTAAATGACCCTTATAAAGTAAATTTAAACGTCTTATTTACTGCTGTATTAAAAACTTATTAGTTTACATCGATCATATATTCGGTTTTCCCAAAAATATTTGTATATCTACAAAAACATAGCTTAACTACAGGTTCTTTTACAGAGTGGTTGCAATATTTAAAATTAGGAATAAAAACAGAACAATTAAATAATACTTAACAACATACCTTCCTAATGGTACTTACTCTCGGCTTCGTACGCAATCTTACTCAAAGTATAATAACAACTAACCAATAAAAATAATAAAATATCGAATATCATAAACAAGCAATTTGTCAAAGATATAATTTACCAAAAAGGAAGAGTAAAGATTCATCTTATATTTAGACCGTCTGATATCGTAGATTTTAAAATTAGGAGAAATTTTATTTCAACGTTCCTTAACTTTATTAAATCATTTGGTAATAAGTGATAAATTCCTTTTAAATTGAGGCAATTTCCTGGAATATTTCTGTTATGGTGAGTCACGTGTGCAGATAATGGTAGACGGTGGGAAAACAAAAACAGGCGATTCGAGATTACCATAGGCCAACACTCATTAGACACCATTGTAAGCAAATTTGTCTCTGACATACAGGCTTAGGACAGTGTCTGTATATGTAGACAAAACAAAACACAAAGTAATACTACCTCGATGGTACCCAACCAATGGACTGATATTATTGCAGTGCAAAATCGGCTTATGTGGGTACACTCTAATTCAAATACAAAAACAATATTGTGCTTATGTGTTTAGGTGTAAAAAAAATTATTTTCACAGCGGTATTACAGTCGTTAAAATATTTCGGCACTGAGCGTTGACATAAATGAAACTCACAAGCATGACCATATACTCGAATACGGACACGGACACAGAATTAAAATGTTTTTATACAATTACGGAGGCGTTTGGTAAGCTGTTCAGTGCATCTCGGGTGTGGACAGGTACGAGATTGAAAAAGCAGATTAGGTAAATTTGTCACGGCTGCTATTATCGCTGTCGTTATCAGCTGGACAAGGATCAATTGATCAAGAAGTTGAAGTTAAACTTCAAATCACACTCCATATTCAACGCTTTAATACAAGGGAAGAATGGGAATCAATTGCGAGCGGCCATCTGAAATGATCATAGAACTTCTAGAACCTTCAGTTGATAAATTACAGCTGTTTGGAGCAAAATGTCCTCCTATCTCAAGGGAAAGACAACAAATTAAACAAATGACGAATCTTAAACAAGATCCGTCACGCTAATACGACTTCAAGATGTCCAGAGATTATAAAACTACCCTCTTTCCCTCCCTTCTTTAATGTTATCTCTCTAACAGAGTAAATTATATTTCATTTTGTCAAAAACGTAATATAAAACATACATAGATCAAAACACAAGAATATGTATAGTCAAAATCAAACATGCTTCTTAAAGAATTTTAAACTACAGTACAATCATACACAGTCCCAATTTGTTCAAATGCACTGAATTATTGGGTCTAATAATAACATTTAAACTATAAAGTATTATTTAAGAAGGTTTAAGTAGAAAAAATAATTAAATGTATATTAAAAATTATAAAAATATACTATTTCTCACTTGTTTTAACTTGAGTAGATTTACTTCGAATTATTTGTAAAAGGATTTTAGAAGCCACTCACAAACCAATATTTAAATTTTACATATATTCCTCTGATATATCAAATCCCCTTCCATTTTTAAATTCTACAGGGAATTAGGAGCAGTTTTGTAACCACTTAAACTAAGCAATAACGAAAAACATATAAAAATGCAGCTACCAGCTGTTGAAAACTAATACTTACCAGTCAGCCGCATGGTAAGGTCAGGTTAGTTTACCCAAAGATAGAAATAAAAAAAATAATTAATTAGCACATTGGCTTAAAGTGCCAACTTTTACTATGGGAAACAAACATCAAGTACCAGTTTGTATACTAAGACAACTTAAAAATTTATTGTTGAAAAAGAGATTTTATTGAATATTACCTCTTTTATGATTTAGATTTAAAAAACTAGAATTAAAAACAATTATAGCCAAATTACAACTTTTTCTGTAATGTAAAAGTTTTCAAATTCTTAATGAAGGGACGGTTTAAGAAATTGAATGATAGGAATTCGATAAGAAGTTTCAAAAGAGTATACATTGTGTTGAAAGCTCTGACCACAAACTTTTAAGATGTTATTCCGTGAACCAAGAGAAGCCAAAAATAAATTTAACCAATCATCTATATCCATTCTTTCACCGTCTGTTGCTCTACATGAGTGGTTTCATAAAAAAGAGTAAATATCTTATAACGAATATTCTATCGACTATCCGTTATCGCTTATGGTGGTTCCAATAAAATTATGGTACCATGGAGTATTAATTATTATTATTATTTTAAATATATTATTATTACTCAAACCATTGTTTATAGTGAAAATGTTTCAATTATGAAATGTAATGTTTGGAACTAATATAGAATTGAAAATGTATTAGATGTCTTTCCTTTCGTAAATTAGCCTTTTAAAATAACCTTAAAACCAACTCTTACCCAATGCTTTAAAATGCACATCCTCAATAGGTAAAACCGTTTTAGTGATTAATTTCCAGAGTATTTCTGAGCCTAATATTTAGGAGTACTACCATAATGAATTTTTAACATTTTCAGAACTATTTAGCTGCCAATTTTATATATTGCATTAAAAATTTTAAGTTTGATTTCACATCTTCATAAAATTCCATTTTATTCAGACTCCTATCCCTACGGTGCAAGGTAGCATGAAGAAAAAAATACATTAGAAGGAAAGGACACAAGGAACGGTCAACCAGAACAGAATTAGCAGGATTCGGTTATCAGTCCAACCTAAACCTTGCAAGCAGGTAAATTAACTGACGCATCTTTAATATTTTTGACTACTGCAATTAATATAAGTATTTACAGAATAAGGTCCAAAACAGGTTTACCTAAAAGTGACAATGCTCTAAAGATCATTGTTACGTCATGAAATATATTGTTACGTTTCTATGGTAAACGATAGAAAGCAATTTTTTGTATAATAAATAGTCTAGCATTATGAAATTGTAAATAATATTTGTTTATAATATATAGTTGAAAATCTTGAGAAAAATATTTTTCTAACACGTGTAGCAAAAATATGTATGATATGGGTAAAAAGTACCCAACAGTTTAGATAGAATTAATAGCTCCAACATGATACCAATTTAAAAGTTATTGGTCATATATTAATCAATAAAATAAGAAAAAGTGTTACATTTTGTTACATAACAATTCAAAAATGGTACATTTTGTATATATAAACGTACATATTTCCTTCAACCACATAAAATGAGATTTCAAAACTCATTCAGTGTTTAAAAATACTAGACGTTTGTGTCCTAAGACATATTAAAAAAATTAGAATCCAGAACCCGCTTAATAATGCTACACCGTTAATTCGTTTAAAAATAGTAGTTAAAAGATTATTACTAAGATACATGTAACTTTAATTATATCAACTAATTATGGTTTATTGTTTTGGAGTGCAGAAGAATCTAACCTATTTTACTATATTTATTACTAAGCAAAATATTTTAGCTTATTTTAGTCATGAAAATACACGATATGCAGTTTCAACACAGTATTTGAACATGTTGTGGCGTATCAATTATTTTTATTATACTTAGAAATGATATTGAATACTTCGTATAGGCTCCCTTAGTTTCGACAGTAACAACAGCAAAACCCTGAAGTATTCTAGTTTTTCAAGTTCCACACTGATGATCTATTCTTAAATTGTATAAATGTATATGAATAAGAGAAACAACGTCATCGGTTGGTTGCAAATATAATCATTCATCACGTCAAACCAATTACCAGTAAATACTAATTGGTTTACGTGATGTGTACACAACAACGGTTGCAATAAGTAAATGGATTCGTCATGCTGTCAACAGTTTTAGTCAAATACAGATGATAATAACGAAGTAAATTATAACACATTACTCAACTGTGATTGTTACGTTAAAAGGAAATAATAAAATTTTGAGCTGCAATACTTTATTAGATAAAGAAAGGTAACTGGAAGTATAAGAGATAAAAGATTTCTCTTGCAGTTTGTTTTGTCAACACATGACATTGCCAAGGAAAAATTTACTCTGAACTGCTTAGCAAAATTATTGACCTCTCTTTCTGAGTCTTACACTTTTTGTTTCCCATTGATATCTTGAAATATTTCTGACTGGTATCAATTGGTATCAATAAGACTTCTTGAACATAATGCCTTTAAAAAGCTGATAAATATCTAATAAAAATATTACCAGTTGACGAGTAAAAGTTCTATTTATTTTTATTCATAGAAATAAAGTATCACAACGTCTTTTATCATTACTATAGAAATATTCCTCAAGGGTTGACATCAAATATTATCCATCTCTACAATTCCATTGATTTGTATGAATTGATATTTGTAAATTATAATAAGGACCAAACGGTCGTTTATACTCATATAACAAGTCTCACACGCAACAATAAATTCTGCAGAGGTTCCGAAAGACTTAAAACTTCATCCAAAAGTTTCGAGAAACGCCAAACTTATATCATATAATTGCACACTTCAATAATAACAATTTATTAGTTTAAACTTCAGTACTATCTGTTTGTTTGACTATTCCAGGTTGAGTGATAAACCTGATATCAAATAGTGTTTATTTTAGAGACATGCTTTGTTAAAAAAGAAATGAAAAATTACAGCTAGGGCAGATCCAACTTAAATGTTCAAAGATTAGTTCCTAATGTTAGACAATGCGAATGCAAGGAAGTTATTGTAGGCACCCCAAATATACATCATATACCTTGAACAATTTCGAAATTATTATTAACTATTATATATATATACTATATATAATAATTATATATATATATATATATATATATATATATATTATATATATTATATATATAACTAATATATATATATATTAGTTATTTGTATATAAATATTACTAATGCTGTTTAACTTTAAACTTAATATGGTTACATAATGAGGGGGAAATTAATTAGTTGAAATAAATTAATGAGGCTTTGAAATGCTACTGATAATACTACACTGTAACGCAGTTTGACAGTATTTATAAAGTCAATCATCACCTAAAAAAACCTAATAATTATGTATGTGTATGTTTTATTTTTCGCATTTACAAGAAAGAATTAGCATAAGGGAAATAACGCCATTGATTGATACAAAAATTATAAACTCTTCACGTATATTTATGACAAATGAAAACTTTTACAGGACATATTAAAAATGAGTATGTGTGTATATATATACTTTTGTGATGTGTCTGACGAAGATAGCCTTGCTATCGAAAGGGCTCTAAAAATAAAAGTTTTAAATATTGGTTTATGTGTTTAAATGTACATTTAATAAAGGTTTATTTGTAGTTCGGACAGTTTTTAGATATAGACTTCTTTTATATATCACAAAAAAATAAAATGATATGCTAGTTTTCACGAAATCTATCTATTTCTTACGACTAAGCCTACTCTGGTGAAACAATAGGAATATTTAATAACACATCTAGATGTATATCAAAATGATCTATTCCTAGGATCGCCAAACATCAAATGGAGAACCACTAAGGGAATTTTACCTCTCTTATGTTTACCTAGCTTCTGTTGGATCTCCATTTGTTTTCTTACCAATGTTTGCCTTCATTTCTTGTCAGAACGCTTACCTAAAACGACGTTTTTGTTCCTGTTAAGAAAATTAGTGAAACAATGTTATGTTTATAGCAGTTTAATACGCTATTTTATCACCTATATTTCTTATATACTCGTATATTATTGTTAATAAGACTGGAAAAATCCAAACGTTCTAAATAATCTACTTTCGTTCTAATGCATTTGCGATGCCATAGTAGCCTTGTCCTGATCAAGAAAGTAGGTTTAAGAATTTTCTTCGGTCAAAAAATTACTTTTTCTAGCCAATTGAATCTACTTCCAGTGCCGTAATAGCGTTTGACAACCATTGACAACCTGCTTGAGAAAATATAGTAAAAACTATTCTAAAAAGTGTACTTTAGCAAAAAGGTTACTACTTCTGTCCTTTTAATCTACTTCTAATCTAGGATATTTATTACGTCTGCGTCAAATTTCATCTAGCAAGGTCAACGAGAAATTAAAAAAGTAAATATAGGTCTTGTAGGGTTTGCGATCCCATTTCAAATCCTATGGTAAACATCATTATGAAAATGTTTTAGTTTTTCTATTTAAGTCATAATGAATACACGTAAAAGTTTAATCTTTTATTTGGATATTGGAAAGTGTTAGAATTAGTTGTGAGTGAGGTTATGTCTTTTACATAAATAGATAATAGTAAGTTTTAAAAATCTAAAAATCTGTGTCAGCACGTGAGTTTTCAAAATAACATTACAGCGTATAGCATCCTGGGTGTGTGGATCTCAATGGACTGGTGTTTACTGTATCTAAAAATATAGAGGTAGTAGAGGAGTAGTTTCATATCGAATTACAACCGTCAAGGTCAACTCATAGACAAACAAAAATTTTATTTCTATAAATTTGCAACTTTCGTTATTATATTCGATAACAGGCCGATTTATTGTTTGATATTAAAATACTTAGTATGGATATGTAAAGAATGTAAAAGTAAATAATCAATTGTACTAACGAATATATACAGAGGCCAAAAAGGGCACAAATCTAGTATATAAACTGTATAACTACTTTTAGAACACCTGGTACACTGTGGTTAGTTAGTACTCATAAGAAAATAAATAATTTCTTTTATAAAACACATATATCAATAATTGTTGCAACAATTCTTATTAGGTGAACATATGTCTAAAACCTTATTGCTGATATAATAGTGGAAATGTTATTTTTTCAGGAGAGTACCAATAGGGACAAATGAAATAATGAAATAATGATAATGATAATGATGAAATAATGATTTATTCTTCCATAAAATTTTCAAAATACAAAAATATACATAAGTTTCTTAAGAATAAGCTAACCACGCTGCCAGTAATGTAGTTAGCTGCATGTAAATTAAATTCAAAGTAATAATACAACTTGTTGGTGAGTTCAGTTCACAATAAACAATTTAATAAAAACAGCCAGAATGCCACTCTCTGGGCGCCTAATATAAATACCTATAATACTATACAATACAAGATGCAGAATATCATACACAATATCACTGACAGAATAAAAAACGTAATAGTATCACAACAACATAAAATAAAAAAAGGTAAAACGAGTATGATCAAGTAGCCGACATACATAAGAACAAAAATAGTAAATAAAACTAACCAAAGAAACAAAAAAGATTAAATTTTTTAACTTTCAAAAAATAGATAAGAGGATTCGTACAACACAACAGGAGCATTTACTTTAGTACAAAATTAAACAAAATTGTATTGTTGTTTTCAAAAAGCCATTGTTTTTAACTTACGAAGAAATAATTTTAAATTGTTTATGTCTTTTATTTTCTGTAGGTAAAAATGTTAAAAAATTTTGGTCCAGAATAGAGGAAACACTGTCTAAAAAAATTCTTTGTTGACTTTAGGAATTCTAAAGATTTTACGACTTACATTTCTTGTGTCATACCTCAAAGAATGTGTTCCGTCATTTCCACTTCTCAGGTAGAATAATTTTAGAACCTTAAACACATAAAGGTGTTGTATAGGTAAGATTTGTAGTTGGCAATATAATGGAAAAGAACTGTCCCGTGGTTTTTTATTTAAAATTATACGTATTATATGATTTTGAAAAAACTCTTAACCTATCCATTAATGTTTTATACGAACCTCCCCAACAAATTAACCCGTATTGCAACCTAGATTGAATTAAAGAAAAGTAGAGTGTTCGTAATAAATTTGGATCACATAGGCGTCTCAAAAAGTAGAAAGTTCTTAGCGTATGCGAAATTTTTTCGATGATAGATTAAGAGTATGTTCGCTCCAGTTTAATTTGTCAATCCAAAATTAATCCTAAGTAATTAAAATTATCTACCCTCTCAATATTCAAACAGTCACAGTTAACCTTAGTGCAATTAAGAGTGTGGTATGTAATCGGATATTGAAAAGCAAAATCTCTATAGCCAAAATTTATGTACTTCGTTTTTTTTACGTTAATTATCATAAAATTTAGAGTTACACCAGTTCTGTAATAAATCTAAATCGTGATTTATTTTACGGTACAGGGATTGTGAGTCTTCGTCTGAATAGAAAAGTGCGATATCGTCTGCAAACGCATTAACCGCAAGAGGAAAGGGCTGTTCAAGAAGGTCGTTTATTAAAAACTAAGAATAACGTTGCAGACATTACAGAGCCTTGAGGGACACCTGTCTTAATAAGCAAAGGTGGACTTAAAATTATTTGTAAACTCTCACCTGTTCGGTATCTATTCGTAAGGAAACTCTTGAACCAGTTCAGGGGAAAACGCCTCTAATGCCAATTGATTCCAGTTTATTTATTAGCACGTTGTGATTAACAGAATCGAACGCTTTTCGAAAATCAATGAACAAACCAGTCACTTTTTTGTTTTCATTTAGGCTACTGTAAAATTCTGTTTGTTACGTTAATAAGAGCGTCTTCAGTGGATTTACCCTTTATGAATCCATATTGATTGGTATTTAAAACAATATTTCTATTTAGGTAATTTAAACAGTCTAACATTAACTATTTTTTTCAATGATCTTCGAAAATACAGAAAGAAGATGATAGGCCTGAGGTTATCCAATTTAATAGATTTTTCTTTTTTGAAATAAGGGAACGACAATACTTGTTTTCAATTTTGCAGGAAATATACCAGTGTACAAACTTAAATTAATTAGGTTTGTTAAAACGGGGACAATATATTCAGCAATATTCTTGATAAGTTCAACAGAAAATGAGTCGTGTCCAGTTGAACGTTTGTTTTTCAAGTGTTTTATAACAGACATAAACCTCGTCTTCAGTTGCAGGTGTCATAAAGAATGAATACCGATAGGCTCGAGATGTACTGTCGCTGGACTGTCGCTAGGCACAGCTGTTGTCTGACCTTGACCGCGATAATCAGCTGATGCGATAAAGTGTTTATTTATAATCTCGGCTACAGCTCTCACATCAGTCACAGAACAGTGCCATTATCTAACATAACCTTATCAACATTTTTGTTTATATTCCTTCCTGTCAGGCTATTATAATTTTCCATTGTTGAGCAGAATCTCCACTACAAGCGCTTAATTTTGTTAGTGTAATGTTGCATTTTTACGAAGTCTATTTCATTTTTTAAATTATTGCAAAAATCTGTTATAATAGTTTTTAAAAGCACTGTCATAAGGTCTCTTTCTAAATGTTCTATGTAACTTCCTTCTTGTTTCTATTTTATTAATTAACTGAAGTGTGATCCAAGGACTGGTAAGTTTTGCTTTACTTAATTTACTATTTCCATTACTGCATGCACTGCTGCTACTGATAACATCAGATAAAATACCTATAAAAGTATCGTAGCTTGAATCTACATCCCTTGGATCGACAACAATCACCCCAATTTATATTCATTAACTTATATTTTAACCATATTATAGTCTATATTATTCCTAAAATTTATTTTTGTTTTTTCATGCATATTACTTAAAGTACAATTTTTCTACTAAACTAAGACCTAACATACAGTGATCGGTTATACCATTATCAAACACATTACTTCTAAATATATCTATTCTTCTGTTCTTAGTAAAAATGTGGTCAATACAAGAGCTGGAAATACTTGATATTCGTGTAGGTGAATTAACCATTGAAAAAAAATCCAAAACTGTTCCATTAGGCTCAAATAATCTTGTGTATTTCCGTTATTATCCAGTATATTTAGATTTTATATCGCCTATATATATTGTATCATTATTCAGAAGAGGCAAGATATTTGCTAAGTCATCAATGAATTCACTTTCTGAGTACTGCTGTAATCTATATAAACATACTAATCTAAAAAAATAACCTAAACAGCTTACATTTAGAGGACAACAAGTCAGCAGTAACCATATCCATTTCAACCTTATCAACTACAAAACCATTTTTCAACATAGCACACTACTCCACGGATCTATATGTGTTGTTACATGAAGCAAAAAATTGGTAACCTGGAATATTATAGAGATGGAGTTCGTCACTTCCAATCCAGACTTCACTCAAAATAATAAAATCTAATTTGTTCTGAATTTGGCTAATTTTCTGCAAGTAGAGTATTAAAGTTTTTTTCTAAGGCTTCTTATGTTTGCGTATATTATATTGAAGCCTGATTTTTTTATTGGCACCAAAGAAGTCTTTAAGAGACATATTATAATCCTGATTGTTTGTATCCAACATCAAACAGTTAGTGTAATATTAGTGGAACTTAATAAGTAGTAACATATTCCAGGTTAAAACAAAAATATAGAGCAAACCCCAGATAGTAATTTATAAGTCTAAATTTACTTATTAGATAACACACAACATAACATTTAAGCTTACTTGAGTTTTTTCAATGTCATCATTGGTCACAATCTTCTGGCATTTTTCCCCTTCATTTTTCCTAACAAAAAATTTTCCATCTCTACTCCAGGCGAACTTGTAGCCTATGTCCCTTACATTTTATCTTTAGCTTTGATAAGAACCTTTTGTTTTCCGGGGACAGATGATCACTGATGAAGACCCTTTGATCGGGAAAAATTTGATTTACCTGTTTAGCACTTATAATTTCTCTTTTCTCTGTATTTGGTAATCCAAGTGTCCTTTAATGCCTTCCTTTGGAACTGGACTATTATGGATGGTGTTCGCTGCCTGCTGTATGACGGTATGCGGTAGGAAGCCGAGATATGACTATCTTCCAGCTCTACGTTACTTCGTATGAAATAGCCTGACAAATTTCACTCTCAATATCTTAACATTATAATCATTAAATGTTTTTTATCTGTATATATTGTTGAGAACTTCACAATTAATTATCAGGTGTATCCTTAATTGAAAAATGTGTTAATGATATAAGTTAAATATTCAGAGTAGCTCTTCTGAGGATAACATGTAGAAGCACTTTCAGGTCATTTAATCTTGTTGGTAAACTTTGAGACATCAGATTAGGGAACTTCCGTATTTTTCTCCGCATTGTAAAATATTAAATTATTACTTTTACTGAAATAGTGTAGTAAGGTTTAAAGATAAAATCAAATTATAAATGAAAAAAGATACTTCAAACTTTATTTAAATATCAAGAGCTTATGAATAAATCAATGCAAGGAACTTGTCTTCTTAGAACAATGAAGTAACATATTCTTTTGTTTGTTTTTTTACTACAATTTAGGCAATGTGAAATTTTTATTATAGTCGTGGCATTCTATACAAGTAAAAATTTTGAATTATTGAGAACAACATTTAGTATTTAGTCTATATGTCAAAATGATACGTTAACAAATAAGGTAAGCGTACGCCTCACTATAAGTCGCATAACAAATTTCCCTGATATTGCATGTCAAATTTATTTTAATTTTCGAGATGGCTTGCGGAAAGATGTGTTTCTAATCAATGTTTATACCTCTCCGGTAGACAATAAAGAAATCATGTCAGTTCTACTAAATAATAGGCTTAATTTCATGTACCATTATACAAATATTTCCTGTTTATATATATAAATGACGGAAATTAGTAGAAAGTAGAATTTTGGAAATTACTTTAGTCTACAATTAAAACTTTTACAAGATATCTCTATCTATGATACATTCACATTTTTTTTAATTAGAGTAGGTATCATATACGTGTTGAAATAATAAATGTTCCATTGAGCTAGAAGGCGTTAGATAATGTATGAGTGCCCTGAAATAAGTTCGTTCACTGACATTTAATATTACCTTTCAACTTTCAACTCAATGTAAAAATCTTAATATTTTATGGTTATACTCCATTTGTATATATATTTTCTTATCCACGTTGTCATCTTAAAAATATTTACTAATATTCGTACCATTATCGAAATCATTGTTGCAATATAGAAATTAAGGTTCATGTACAAATTAACTAGTGTTTAAATTAATAATTGAATTATTTTGGAAAGTACATTTCATTAAATGGTTCTGTGAAAGAAGGTTTGTTATCTATGAAAATCGTGTAACACAGACAACAGCCACTTAAGTTAATAACGTCATTATTATATTACGTTTGATAAATTCTTCAATGCTGGTATCACAACTATGGACTAGGTATTTTGGGTGTCATTACGTCAAACACAATCAAAGCACAATTTAAATCTTAGACTATTTTGGTCTTGCTGTGGAAATATACATTCAGTCAACAAATGTTAGAATATATAAAATAACTGCCTGTTAGCAATTGCCGGAACTAATGATGTGTCAACAAAATTATTGGCGCAGTGATTGGTAAAACTGGTGATAAATACTCACATCAGCTCATTACTGCTGCAGTTCCATACATTTGCTGGTATTCAGTACTTTGTTAGCTTTTTTATAGGCTAACGACTATTTAACTTAAGTAATTTTCGACGCTACTGATTTGTTTACAATTAATAACGTCTAAGACTGTGTAACTTATTGCTAGATGTGCCCGATAGCTTATTTTTCCCTACAAGTCTCTATACATACTGAAATGTTCAATAAACTATCATCTTTATTTTGAAATAACCCCATATTATTTTTATCATACAACACAGTTTACTTCTCGGAGCTACTGTAATGTCAATATGTATGTCAAGAAGCTATTACTACCACCTCTCTATAAACTTGTGAGAGGACTTGCACTTCATGACCTTTTGTTTATTTGCTTACGATTCAATGACAAGTTTTTAGGATAAATTGTGGAGCTGCTGTAAATACTGACACTATTTCATTAATATACACGGCAGGTAATTTATTGCTGCTTCTCATGCATTTGTGATAATAATCTACTCTACATCACTAATCCTTTGCAAGCTAGTTTATGTTGAAAAGGAGCCATTACCATAGCTACTGCAATATTAACAATTAACGGCTCCATTGATTATTTACTATCTTTGATAAATACGCATGACATCTCATTTAATGCTGTCATCATTTATTTGTGATAACGCTCTATTCTATATCAACTTTACTTTACAAATCAATATTTATTAAACAGTAGTCATTACCGGATCTAATGCAGTGTTGACAATTTACTGACGCCATTGATTATTTAAATCGTTGACAAATATGCACGACATACCATTTGTTGCTGCCGCTCCATACATTTGTGATAATTCTCTATTCTATATTATGTTTAATTAAAACCTAACGGCTGTTAAACAGAAATTATTTCCAGAACGACAGCAGTTATGAAAAATTACTGACGCATTCGATAAGTTAAATAGTTGATAATATGCACGACAGGCCTTTTATTGCTGCTAATTAATACATTTACGATAACGCTCTAGTATAAATTACGCTTACTTTACAACATTCCGTTCGCTATACAGGATTAATTACCAGACCTAATGCAATGTTTATAATAACTATAACAGAGCGGAAAACACTTCTTTCAAGGAAACATGACTAATATTAAAGCCAAAAATAATTCCTCATTGTTCTCGACGGGAGACCTACTTTACCCATCCAGAGTATCTGTCATTCCGGAAGCTGCGCAAAGACCTTTTTAGGAATATGTCAAATTGTTCAGGTTCATTTTATAATGGAAAAAAGAAAGTATGTTTAAAATAATCACTATTATTAGGTTTGATCATTTGTTTACTTTTAATTTTTTTAACTATTATAATTAATAGTAATATGTAATATTTAAATCTATATTTGCTGGATAACGTCATTATGGTTCAGAGTGCGTTTATATTATAAAAAGTATTCATAAATACGTGTAAACGGGTCTTACAATTCAAGCAGCTTAATAGCTTCAGTAGAGCAGGTTTATTCCTTGAGTCATGTTTTGTACAACAATGAAATCTATGTACACTAATAAGTTCAAATACTACTATTATTGTCGTATCTCGTCTTATAGTTTATTACCTCAAACACACAAGTTCGTATCCCGACTTTGGCATGCTATATGACATGTTACCAAATAATAAATTGTTCTTAGCCTGGATTAAAGCGATAAATGTGGTAATAAATTATTTAAAACTATATTTTTAGACAGTCCTTATAAAAAACCTTTGTCGGTGATGGTAAATACACTTATAACTAAATACAATCAGCTTTATCTCAAGAATAAGCTTAAGCATGTTTTGTAAATATAATAAAAAAGTACCAAACCGTTTCTCGCCAAACAGTAGTTTCTTGAAGTGGACGCTATCAGGGAACCATAAATATACTTAACTCAAATAAAACCATATTCATAAATTCGTAATATTAAATTAACCACTTTTCATGTTTAATTTTTACAAAATAATAATTGGATACCTTTTATTCAATTATATCAAAATGTCATTAATAATACTTAGTATTCTAACGTAACACATTTTTTTACTTCTTTGAGGAATACCGAATTATGAATAAGTAAAAGTAGTAAGTACCTGTAAGCGAGTCAAGTTGAAATGGTTAGAAAGAGGCGATACGAGCGATGCGCGGAGCTTACTTTGCTGTCTGCTAAAAGAATCTCTGACTGTTTGTCTTCATTTGTCTGACTGACGGTCCGCCTCTGCTTTTTGACTTTCCTTTCTTAAAACTTGACATGCTTTATCTTCTGTTTCATAATACAATATAGCGGGGAAGTTTGTTTTCTGCATCTAGGTTTACGTTTACGTAGAATTGGTTTAAAGTCTCATCGTTTCATCGTTGCACACGTTTCTCATAATAGACTTTACTTGATTTCTGCTCATATTTAGGAAAAAGGCTTACATAAAGTTTATAGGTTATTTTGAAAATCATGAATATAAACAGTTTACAATTCCCGTGAAAAATATGTTTTTTCATGCTTAGAAAAAACACACGAAAAGTTTAAAAAAATCAACAATTAATTACTGTGAACAAATCAACCGAATACTGAAGGTACATAATTTAGCTACTCACTATTAAACCGAATACATTTTTGTTTTGGTCCAGTTTAGGTAATTTTCATAACATAACAAAATATTATTCCTATAGTTCCCAAAAGTATAAGACAAAATTAAAATTATATAACTTTAGCACTTTTTAAATTTTTAATACGTACTATATACATGTTGGAAATTTAGTGAATTCATTATCAGGTACATTTTAGAAACATAAAAAAACTAATTTAAATATAAAATAAACCCACTGTGGTTGTTCTAACTTATGTTAACTTATTTTGATTATTATTTTTTACTTTTATTTATATTTAACATAACCTTCTAATAAACTGTAGGCCTACCTGATGACTTATTCACTAATGTCAAAATAAAAATAACACGCATCATACAAATATTAAAAGTGTTAATGATATTTTTTTTTTTATTACAAAATAGCTATTCAGCAAAAATTAAAATCTTTCAAATGTTAAGCCTTAGCTATTTTTTCTCCGTTGCAACAGAATATCCGTTTCCATTTATAGTTATTCTCTAAGAAGAATTATTATTAGCTTGGTAGCATAAGGTAACAATAAGGTATATTTTACTGCTGCAGGTAAGTATTAATTTGAAGTGTACCTATTTTGTGGTAGCACTACGTAAGCGATCCCTTTAAAGTTTATAAGTTGAGTAGAAAAATAATGGGTTGAAATGTGTGAATTCCGGCCTATTAAACTCACTAGAGGTCTAATTTATTTTCGGATTCTCAGTTGAGTTTATGTTGTTTCTCTGATCAAGAAAATAAATACATATTTGGCATTTGGGGTCCAACTTAGAACAAAAAGACTGATCACCTCTTATGCTTGTCTTCTGTCTTCTGGGATATTGTGGTATTAATAAACAAAGTAGTATTTTCTTTTCGTAATCGATATTTAACTTTAAACAGCTATTGACACGTGTAAGTGAATTTTGACAAATAGGCTGAAACAAATTGTAATATTTAATATTTACTTAACAATATATATTTTACTGACATTAAATAGCTGTAGTCACTTTTACGCCTTCTCTGATGATATTAAGAACACAGTGGAAATACTTTGTTATAGGATTTTTTTTTAAATACTATTAAGACACTGTAATAAAACTCAACTTAATAAACGAAGCTGTGAATTTTTGCACAGGCAATAAAAACGGGCTGATTTCCTTTTTAAAATGCATTTATACCGCGGCAGCAGACGAATGAACATGCCTCAACGAGCCATTCTTTCCTAGAACTGTACGTCTGAAAAACAGCAAGACTTCGCAAACTCAACTGTGCAGGCAGAAATACGACTCATTCAGCAGGAAATTTCGTAGGAAGCCGCGGGAAAACTACTTGTAATATATACACCTAGAACATCGGGTGAACATACTAGTCAAAGAGTAATAGATATTTTTCAGAGAATGATTTGTTTTGCATATTTCAGCCAAAAAACATAGTTAGACATTAACGAAATCTTAGTTTACAAACAACTGTTTTAAGACACTTATTGCATTTTATACTATTTTAACGTGTAATTTACTAGCATTTCCTCTGTTATTTCTTTTCTTATCACACTTGACACCCTTAATATTGAGTTTATATAATAGGTTTTTATTGGCCTTAGATAGTTCGTATTAAGTATAATAGCTAAATGTAGCATTTATCAAAATCGTTTATTTATTCGTAGCCAATAATGTAAACTAGTATGTAAATTGTGCACTAAAATATCTGTTTCAATTGAAAATGTATTCTTTTAACAAGGCTCTCAACTGTTAAGCAAAAGACTTTGAAACATTGTTTGCAATGTTTCATCTTGGTGTGAACAGGCACACTTAAAAAAGGGCATATAATTCAGGTTAAATATCAGAAAGAAGAATTTCGCTATAAAATCACGTGAATAAATAAAGAATTCATTCATTCATTGCTGGTTTCATGCTCTGATAAATACTCGCCATTGAAGTAATTCTGTACGGTTTCGCTTCCGCAGAGTAGGGTACTCGTACCTCAATTGAAAGGTATATGACCAACACTTTTTATGTTTATAAATCTCTCCATTAATTAATTCAAAAATAATTAAAATTACTCTTCAATTAAAAAAATAATATAATTATCAGATTTATAATAGGGGTGTATAAATTCACAGTTATATAATTTATATTCTTATCTTTCAATAATTATGGTGTAAGCTCTTTTGAAAACACACAGAACTTATATATCTATATAAAAAATGATTATGGTATATAAACAGATCATTTCACAAAGTTATCTAAACGGGTAGAATCATCTTGTAGTTGGAAGTAGTTCCAGTTTGTTCGAGTTCAAATCGATTAAAAGTTGTACAGCAAACATTCTTCCAGAGTAGTTGTTGGACGACCCGTGTTTACTTCACTAAGTGGTTCACTCTCGACCAAGCTTGAGCCATTATGTTAACTGAGTTTTTGCTCGTGGGCTCTGCTTGTGAAATATTCCTAGAACAATAATTTATTAATAAATCATTAACACGCTATCGGTGGATGAATTACTTTTATTAAGAAACTTTCGCATTTAATCACATACAAGTAACATTCTTGAAATTATCCAATTACAACGTACTCTAATTTATGTATGAGTTTTTATTAGAAGGTGTACAGCCAAATGCCATGAAATATTGTATACATTCATAATACGTAATAATAACTCGTTTTTAACGAATAACAGACTTTTTCGTCAATGTGTTATATCACTTTAAAATAGAGAATAAATTATGCTAAGCGAACCGTAGAGCAACGACACAATCACACAACTGCATCCAACAGGTTGTAATCGTCCATAAACATTTATTTGAGCGTTTTCATCAGTAAACCGATATCCATTAATAAAGTTTTGCTTTACAATATATTAATGAAATTCCTTTTTATAAATTAAAACAATTAAGTTCTCTGCAAACGATTTATTTTTTTCGTTATTTAGGTGGTTGGTAAAGTTCACGGAATAAAAACTATTTACTAATTTTAGTTGTTCTGGAAATTCATAATTAAACTTAGAAACTGATATTATATAGTGTGCGTATTTATGAGATATACACATAATCAACTAATGTTGCCATTATAGTTTGAACTACTAATTATGTTTTTTGAACTTACCAGGATTAACTTCCATCTTGGCTAAGTTCAAGTAATATGGTGCAGTAAACATAGGTTTGGTTTGTGTACTTGTCTAACTTATACCAGTAACGAATGGGTTGTGACAGAAAAAGCTACCTAACTGCTTGGCTAGAGGCCACCATCTGCTCTGTTAGCCATATTCCTGACAGTTTAACAGTTAGACGTGTTAAACTACTCTTAGTGTATTACTTGCTACTAAATAAATATATTTATTTATATTCAGCTATCTAAGTATTGATATTTTAATATTGTAACTAACTAAAAGTACAAACATTAAAATAATACGCCATGTGTAAAATAATAGCTAATTTATATAATTTAATATGTTAACTCCCAAACTAAAAAATATAAATGAGTCGTTACCATTAAAAAGGACCAGAGACATGACATCGTGAATCCTGACACCCTTCTACTCTTATTACATTATTTTTGACTGCCGTATGATGAAGGTTAACTTTGTATACGGTCTATAGAGATAGGTAGTAAATACTACTTTGTTTCTAGCTGTTTTATGTTTAAATTTATAGTTTGACATTTAAATAGATATTAAACTTGTTTACATTTTCATTAAAGCTAAGTCATTGTCGATTTATGTTCCCAATATAATTCTAAACTAAATCTACGAAACATTATTTCCTTAATAATAACTACCTAGAGTTTAATATTTACAGTTAATATATAGGAGGCACATAAGTTTATGTGTCAAGTGGGCTATATTATTTAACTAACTGTTTTTATAAACCTTTTCATAATCCAATTGGCAAATATATGAACCATTAGAAAAAATGATCCTAATAAATTGGCTGCTGTAAAACATAATATGTATTAAATTAATTATATTTAATAAATATTTCAGGAAGTATTTCAGTTCCGTTTGTGGGGAGAATCATATTATCGCTGGTATCTTGGTAAGGTCTTCATTATTTCATGTCGGTTGATTGAAAGAAACCTCCATTAAGTAGGAGCGAACGTGTTTCTTTGTATGTCACTAGGTTTTGAAATCCTGTTTCTTTTTATTCTAAGTTATTTTTCGATGTACCAAAAAATTATCATTAAAATTACTATTCTTAACCGTATTAAGAAATAAAATAAAGAAGGTTATTTATTTTAATGTTTATGCGGTACTTTCTGGTTAAGCGTAAACCACCAATTCACAGCACGCTGAGGCTGTACAAACTAGACGAACGGACTGTACATATCGTTGTATGTGTTTTTTCTGAGTTATTTGTGTTAGTTATCAATATCAGGAAAGTTATGTATGACCGGCTGCATAAGTTCTAGGTCAATGTCCATTGGCGGCTGCAGTGCGCATACGATCTCTCAAGCATTTTTAGATATTTTGTCTTAAGAATTTTTATATTTTTTTGAAGTCCAATTATCCTGAAATGGATTACAAAACTTGAATACATGCACTGAAATAAACTTATTTTCGGGAATGATAATTATGTTATTTAAAAATGGTATGCCTGTAAATTACTTGTGATCCTATGGGAAATCGCGTGCACAGCCGTGGATAACTGGTGGTTGAATCAAATAGAATCACATTTCTTAATTATTTCTGATCGATTGTAAAATTTTTTGAAATCTAGTAGGAGATCCTGTTTCAAGTTGATATGTTTGTATAAGGTAAGGTTCTATAAGGGTTCCTGCTTCAAGGCAGTTATAAAACAAATATGGGGTCCTAATGTCTTTATTAAATAAGTTTAATATTTAAAAAAATTATATTAAATATTAATATTAAACAATTTTCCTTATCTATATTCAATTTAAGCCTTTTTAAGTTTTAATCGTGAATTAAAACAGAACATTAGGATAAATTTTACAATAATTTATTTTTTTACGTATACCACATATTTAGCAGTACTAAATGTAGTATTTTTTATCTTTTTAATAATACAAATATTATTAAATAATATTACTTTTAATAAATATGTAAGTATTCAGATTTGCGTCAATGTACTAAACTCAACATTTTAAATTTGTAACTAAATCAATATACACATTACCACTTAGTATCCTCAGCCTTCGGGATTGTGTTACGCAGGATACATAGTTTGTGTAAGTTCTGGGAGTTAGAATGATAAAACACAATTTAAGATTGTCTTGATGGTACGTTGAGTTTTTCATGGTAATATTTCCAATTTTATGTTTCAATGTTTGTAAATCCTTAATGATCACTGAAATAAGGCGTCATATTTACTGCAAACGCAAGATATAAAACCTTTTATAAAGTTTGAACGTGTTCAATATTCTAGCCGCCTTGTTTTAAATACTTATGAAAGTTTAATTTCTGCCATAGGTTAATAAATTCAAAACAATTTAAACAAATGTATTTTGCCTAAAGACCTAAAAAGCAGCATTAAGAATTACTAGCGGTTGGCAGACAGCTTTTAGCCGTGAACTTCCAGTAAACACAGAATGAGCACATTAGCAAGTTTTCTTGCAACTTCCCACTTACACGGTTTAGAAAGTAACTCCATTGTATTGTAATAAAGTGACTAACAATTTGTTTCGCTTCGAGATTTACTCTCCCTTCATAATAGAAGAACACTTTAAGTTTTGATTTACTATTTTAAAACTGCTTTCCTAACCCATTCTGTCTTTTAAAAAATCAACTAGAGTTGCATAAACTATTGCATACTCCTACAAGCGTATGTGAATGCTAATTTTCATTAGGTAGTTGCTATGATGAAAATTAACTATATTAACTGATAATAAATTGTTAAAACTCTTTGGATTGTATCCAAAAGTCGTATAATATCTGTCAGTTTTGTAATTATATCGTAGTTTATAAAAAGTTCGTTGTTGATAAATAAAATTATGTGGCCTTCTTTAAATAAATGAGAAGTGTAAGGAAAACTGTCAGATAAATACTCCTTGTGTTAATTAAATATATAGTACACAAAAGCTGCAGTATAAGCTAAACTGTAAGACCCAGCGTAACATATGAATGTGTACACAAAAACAATACCGCAATTATTTTTCCTGTGAGCCGGTACCGAGCTCGTCTATTAGCGGGATGGAGAATAACCGTGATTACATTTATATTTTAGAGTCGGCGTGTAATTCATTCAATGTCCGAATCAAATATTATTATCTGCGCTTAGATTATTATTCATTACGTAATGTTTATTAAGAAAATAGAAGCTCCATTTATTAAATTACGTTATTCACGATAAAGTTTATATATTATAAATATGGTCAGTTTTAATACTATGCTATTTCTTTACTGTTATTAGAACTATAATAACAGCGAATTATAAACTAAAGTGCTGATGAATACGGTAATTGGTTGTAATTTAAACTAATGAATCTGAAATAAATTGGAACTAAATGACGAATTCCCGTCTCTTTACAATTATTTTACCAGAGAGGTTCGTTACAATATGTTCGAGGTTCATTAAAACACTGTCATGAAGCATGTCACTTTGAGCAAACAATATGTGCTTTAGCAAATTTACTGTGAATTTAATATTATATAATGTCTACGTTAATGGGTAATTTAAACTATAAATGAATATATTACATCTCCATCTGCATCTCAGTTCAGTGGAGAGATAACAACGCTGCAAGTTCGAGATCAATAATAACCCCCACAAGTAACACAATGGGATAATTAAGTCTGTTACGACCTAACTTAAGCAGTTATACAGGGATTTAGGACATTTGCTTTGTATATTGTATTGTATTATATCCATTACTTCCATATTAAATACTATCCCAATATAAGTGTAATGAATAATATTGTCTATTAACAAATGCGTTTCTCACATAAATATAACTTCGAACTGTTTCAACAGTTGAGTTTGAAAGTTACAGAACGAAAGAAAGCGTTTAATACCAGCCATTCAAGCCTAAATATAATGTATTATGTGGCCTACTTAACCAAATAATTATTAAATCGTGTCTTTTAAAGATCACAAGACCTAGTCTACTAGACTATGACATGCCAGAACCTCGAGTATTTGTTATTAAACAATAAAGAGAAAGGATGAGTATAGATTTGTGTGTATGTGTGGATTAGGATCGGTGTGATGCTCTGGCACGACGACCCTCTACACCCTGTAGCATAACAACTTATTGATCAAGTGATTAATATTTTCATTATTTTTAAAGCAGTTGTTTTGGTAAGGAGGTAATAATATTTCTGTTTTGTTTATAGGTGGCTATTAAATTTGGTAAAATAATCAATTGGTGTTATGGAGATTTAAGATTAATTGTAATCTTTTACAGGTACTGTTTCTAATACGGACAACTTATCAACCTCTCCGGAAATCCCATTCGTGTAATATTAAACATCCGCTTCCCAGGAAAACAAACAGCCGGATCTGCCCACAGCATGACCTCCGTAAAGCCAAACCTACCCCTCTTGACTACGTATTTACTTCAGAATCATGCAAGAAAGTCCGTTTGTGGTGATAGAATATATGGTGTGTCCAAATTTGCGAGAATATTTTAGCTGCAAAAGCAAAAACTAAACTGTATATGTTAAAAAAACTTTAGGAAATAATATAAAATGTTACTTTGGCCATAAAGCTCAAATATATAGGTTTGCTGGGACATAGTGTTATATTAGTAGTTCATTCCATTGTATTTCAATATTTTGTAAACTACGAATTTATACGTAATATAAGTTTCTCTATTTTATAAATTTATATGTATATATATATATATATAAAAATTTCGGACATGAATAAAGCCCAGTTCTGGAGTTGCGCCAATAACCAGTCACATCTTACGGAAGTGCTCGTACTTTTCATCTTCGTAAAACCGTATTTCCAGTTTTGTATATAGGACGTACATTTTGTTAAGAATATGAAGATTTTGTTCCTGTTTTAAATTATGCTTTTTATTTTTCCATTGCACTTGCGTTTTAATTACATTCACGACATAATATTTGCCACATATTGTGCCCCATTAAGATGTCACTGCTTAAAGTTACTTATACAGTTTCATACTTAACAAAATTAAAATAATTTAAGAGGCGAGGGTTCATCTAATTCATCTTCCTTGAGTAGTACATGGTCCTTCAAACATAGCTTCTTTCTGAACGTAGTTGAGTCATCAATCAACTTGTACGTTAATTGCAATGCAGAAAACAGGTTTATACATTATATGGGTGGGTCATATTTAAATAAAATTAGGTTTCATGGAACAATACAACGTCGCCTGATCTTCTCTTTTGCGTTTTCTAACAATAAGTGTTTTTCAATTAAAATATTTGCACTTGGGTGCATAAGAATCCATTTTTGGATTTAATTTAACTTACCTAACAATAAATATTTTGTCTGCAGAGCGTACATACTTTGACTTGTTTTACAATATATATTAAGGATTTAAATGGGTATTTATTCATTTAGTCTCACCAACCAAAAATTAATTTTCAAATCATATTTTATATTAAATAGTACTGATTTTAATCTCCATATAGAGGGATAAATGATTTTGAACGATTGCAAAAACATTTCGGCAGTCTGAATGTTTGACAATACCCAAAGCTTTGCCGAGATCTACGCTGATCCTACCCTAACATTCAGCTACAAGGGTGTGGGATTTCCTATTTCGGCTTTACGGTTCAATACGCTCTTTATCTCAAGAACTGTATATATATGAAACTATATAAATATTTTCCCCTTTATATATTTACACAGCGATTTTGAGTAGTATTGACAATATTTCTGTAATTGTTTTAATAGTGTTTTCGAAACAATGTTTATGTAAGAATAAACGATAGTATGAAAGGTTGACTGACCTTAATCTGTATTTCAGATCAGATATTGTCAGCTGGTAAAGTTAGTAAACATAAAATAAAATTGTCAGTGCAGTCTCGGTTTTACATCAAAACTGACGATGGCTCTCTACTGTGAGACCGTAATATTAGTAAAAAAATATTAATAATAAAAATACTAGTACTAGTATCAATAATTCAACTTGGTGTAAACCAGAAACTTAAATAATAGTCATGATAACACGTACTAAGGTAAAAGTTTATTTCACGTTACACAGTTTCTTGACTTACATTTTTATTTCTAAAAATGTAAATAATATATTATATGTATTATACCCCTATTTGAATAAATTCGTTATCAAGAATACCAACAAAAAACACAAAGCTGCAAATACACCTAGTTACTTTACGTCACTTTTCCGTTATTGCTCACATGAGACCATATTAAATAATAAAGTTTCTTTTATATGTAATTCTGAAGGGACAGCTAGTTTCCCTAGCACCCATTGCTGCTATCATCTACATACAACCAACCATTGTAATAGCGACTATTTTTACTGACTACTGTAACCAGACAACTGTAATGAACAGCTGTTACCAATTAGATACTCATTCCTTATTATAAAACAGCAAAAGGTTGCTGTGTAGTGTAATACGTAAGGAGTCAATTTCATAAGTTTTTTACACATTTAGTTAACTTTTTTATTATGGTTGTTTTCAGAATTAAATTCTCTACAATCTGTATTAGGAAAAACAAATTGTTTAATGGTCATTTAACACTGTTATTAGACATCAAACATTTAAGATTATATATTTGTTATTAGATTTTTGACAAATTTCATACTTTTTCTCAAAAACCGTTCACACTACAACCTCTAGAAAGGTTTTATTTGATTTTTCAGGTGGTTTTCCTCATACATTCATCTTATTTGAGTTAAAAAGTAGGAACAAAACATATCAGAATCACTTAATTTCACCAGGTGAATTGAAAACAAAGCAAAATCTTTCGCCAGCCATTGCTCACTATTGGAGCGTTTTCGGACCTACCTTTATATTACATTTTTTTCTTATTTTTAGCTCTACAATCACGTCTTAAAATATTTTACCATATTTCTGACCCACCCTGTATATATACTATATAAAATAAATGAATGGCGGATCACTATTAGTTCGAAAAGTAATTTTATTATTTTCAACTCTATATTTAATTATAACTCCAAACCAAATAATATGACAATTTTTTTAAATATGTATGTAGTACAGTATAAAGGGATGTCAGTAAAAAGTTGACAAGGAGTCATAACAACAACTAAAATACTTACACATTTAATATTTAAAGGACTTTAAAACATTATTATTTAATCGTTGTGTTACAGTTTCATTAATGTGAAGCGTTATGTACAGTTTCGTTATCTATGTATAAGGCTAAGGGTGATCTAGAGGTCATCTACGCCTTTAATTGGAGCCTAATGACCTGTGGGCCTAGGGGGCTTGTTCTCGTGATTACTGAACAATGATTTAGACAGAGCGATTTCGCCTAGGGTTTCCTACATGTCAAATCTTGCCGTTCTCAATCTTATAAAGAGTCAAACTATTATAAAACATATTACGGGTAATCGCTTTGTAACATGATAGCCAAAGTTGTCACAGATTATTTTTCAAAGTAGAGAAATTTTGATACAAGATAACGTATTTTATTTGTCCGGTGTGTATTTGAGTGTGTGTGTGTTATGATGTATATAATGATACATGGAGAAGTTTGAGCTGGAAATGTCACCCCTATGCCCAGCGTATTGAAAAGACACGGGGACAGCGGAGCACGTCTTCTACTACTGCCCTCCCTTCACCCTCGAGAAAGAGGAAACGGACAGGCAATTTCAATGCGATCGACTCAAGACAACATTGTTAATCTGTTGGTGCTTACCGAGGAAAACTGGAGAGTAGTAGCCAAAATTACTTCAAGAACCGTGAAGAAGCTCAGGCTCGAGGATATAGCAAGGAGGCAACCGGAGTAGGCTAATAGCCAACCAAGCCCCCATGCGAAGTAATGACTGACGGCGATGTCGCTTGGGATATACGTTAGCAAAGTTTTTGTTGATAAGGTCTACGTTACGTAGATCAGACTGCCAAATGGCGAACCTCCAGCAGGATGTGCTGCTCTAGACTTGCGTAACCAATCCCTGAGTAGAATCCGACACTACAGCAGGGAAAGGGGTAACTGCAGTGTCCGTAAAGTGTATTTTCAAGCAGTTTTATATATATATATATATATATATTTATTTATTTATTTATTATATATATATATATATGAGTGTGTGTGTGTGTTATTTACGTACATTTTTCTTTAACAGACACGCTTATCTCTTTATGCAGATATTCAATTATTTAAATTCTAGTGTTCATGTAGTGTATGCTACGCGCAAAATAATCTACAAAATAGAGTATCAAAATCAGAATACCACCACAAACCATTGCTATTTTTACTAATTGTAATACATGTTATGATGTTTATTTCACCAAAACACAGTACGTGATTTAGTGCATTGATTTGATAACTAATTTTGATGCTTCTGAACCTTATGCCTTCTCTTAACCATTTAACTGCAATTATAAATGGTTTTCCAATTCTGATCTATGTAAAAATTAATTACAAATATAACATTGTGTGTTTTATATGTATTCTAGTTACTAATATACGTTTTGTGTTTCTTGTATATTAAACTGCTGCAATTTTACTAACTGGTGGAAGTATGAAGGGCTAACTAGAACATATTACCCGTTCAAAGATCATAATTGGTATGTAGATCATAATAGGTAACACCGTCAATCTGTACGTATAACACGTTAAGTCACTTTTAGCAATTTCACCGTGTATCAAAGCTAAACAAAGCAAGTACACAACAAGCCTTTGATGTCAGGACCAGGCCCGCGTTATATTCACCCTCTCAACGGCTACTCTTGATCCTGCTCTGTCCCTCCCAATAACAAACTGGATTAAGTTTCCTATACGTGTGCATTAGGCCTTCAATGATAAATGAACATTTAATGATAAGAGGTACATTAAATTCTTGAGTACCTTATCGCAATAATTTCTATTGCTAAATATTTATGTGAACTAAAAATCTTAAAATAAATAAAAATAAATTTATTTAATGCCACTTATCATTATGAAATTAAATATGTCTTTGTTTAAGAGGCGAAGTTAGGTCTAATTAGCCCTGTCTACCGCTCAACCTCACATAATATACAGATATATATGTACATTAAATGTTGACCTTAACTAATAACTAATTGAATTTTAAATTAAAATAAATGCTTACAAATTAACCAAAATATATACATACTATGTAATAATTAAATATCAAATTTATCATCTTGATATGTGGAAACATTACATCCTGATATGTGGTTAAATTAAAACTTAAATTAACAGTTTAATTTTTTCAGAATTTATTGTTTTGCTACATTCATTCCCTCAAACACACAGCCTGACCACAAGCACGCCACGAGCACCGCCACCCGTCACCCCTACAGACCGCCCAGCAACAAGTCCTTGACCTTTGCCCCAAAACGAGCTCGACCTTCTATAATAAGGATATTATCAGAAAGAGAGTTCCAGAGGCGACATGCCTGAACAGTGAACGACTTACTGAAGAATTTCGATAGACGAACAGGAATTGACAGTAACGTGGATCCCCTTCTCGTAGTCATTCACTTATACCGGAAATTAATTTGAAATTTTCGGACAGGTAAACAGGTGACTTGTTTTTGATAACTGAATGTAGAGTTGAAAGAATTTTAAGTTGGCGAAGTTGTTGAAGTTTCAGAAGCGATAGCTGTTTGAAAAATGGAGTCACATGCTTATAACGTCTGAGATTGAAAATAAATCTGATACAATAGTTTTGAGCACGTTGAAGCCTGTCCGAAAGCTCAACAGTCATGTCACTGATCACTGCGTCACAGTAGCTGAAGTGTGGCAGTATGAGAGTTTTAACCAGCATAACCTTGACACTGAACGGTAGATATAAAGCAAAACGCTTTAAACTGTGAATGCCAGCAAATACTCTACTACACGTTACTGTAACCTGGTCATTCCTCTTAAGACTTGAGCTCATATTAAGACCAAGGTTTTTCAATTTGTTTTGAAAATTTAGTACGTGGTTATTGAGTTTAAGTTTTGGTGCAACGTTGAAGTCTAAACGGTCGATCAATCTTGGGACGTATGATTTAATCAGTATGCACAAATTTAGAAATCAATATAATTTTTCGTGCGGTACATATAATATTCACTAACCATGTGCCTTTGTGGGGAAAATTTACAGTGCAATGAGGTTTATGTACGTGCCACAGAAGCACACTGTAAGCCTGTATTCGGCTCTTAAACTATAAATTAAGTTTTTTCATACAAGTTTTTAATATATGAATGGTTGTTACTGATCAAATCTGACAAGATGATGTAATATGAAGGTATGATTTTTAAAACAGTTTAGTTTTTTGTAACAATGGTCTTCAAATTACATTGCAATAGATTATATAGTTATGACTAATGCAGTTTTTAATAATTTGAAAGTTAAAAGATAACTAAAAGTGAGATTAGTGATAATTTACTCACTAAATCCCAAACAGTAGCATTTAATAAGAAAAATAAATTGTTATTACATATCGTAAACTAGCATGTAACTAAATTGGTTCTTACTAAATACAAAGGAACATAAAATGAACTCTCTATCAAAGTATATTAAATATTGTTTAATAAATACGTGTTTACAGTACACATTTAATCCAGGATCCGGATACATGTTTTTGACTGTAGCAGTTAAAGTACAGCTTTGATGATACGCTCCCTTTGAAATGTCATAACTGGTATAACGCTACAGGGACACAACATCTCCTTCACTTTAAATCATACGTATTCAGCATTTACCTCATGTACCACATAAATAATTTGAGTGGAAGCTAGTTGAAATAATACGTAATATCATAATGCATTAAAAAGACAAAATGCAAAAAATGCAATTGATTTAGATTTTATTGCAATGTAAAAGTATCCTTATCACTTATAATACTACGGATCATCGGACTAAATTACCTATTATTTTTATAATTAGTTTGTACTCGCACGTTCTACTATCATCTGTCATTGTTTAAACACACAAGAAATAATTCGTTCTTGAGACAAACCAAAGTCAGCCCACGGACTGCCATCTGACCTGTGGATTGACAGTTATTTAGCAAATATTTAAACGGTAACAATCATGGTACTTGGCACAAATCTAGTGTTCATTTTCAAAGTTAAATAAAGTAATCCACCATACCTTAGTACATCTCGTCTATATAGATGATTTATATCCTCTGTGACTAAGTCAATCAATGCTATAATCCTAGATTGTTCCAGATTACTGAATAAAAACTTCAATTCAGATTTACAGCACCTCAAAAAGTAGTAACTATAAACATATAAAACCACCACTTCCTTTTACCGCAACTAGAAATGAGAATTCGTACATAAAAGAAATTTATTATTTCAACGATCAATACAAATCTGCAATTCAGTCGATGGCAATTTTCATACCATCGTTTTTGTAGGTAATTAAGAAACGAGATGTTATTTCGGTTAAAAATTACTACCATTATTAAAATGACTTGTTTTTTTATATGTGCCCAGTATTAAAACTTATGACAACCTAAACTTGAACAACAAACAAGGAAAAGGAAAGTGTTTGTTGACCGCGCAATCTCCCACACAACGACATACCATTTCTCTTCTCTTATCTGTAGAGGGCAGCCACTAATAAATCAAGGAGATTTACTTCATTCTTCCATTGCTTCCATCAAACATAAATATCAGAGTATAATAATTATACTCTGATTATTTCATAAACTTATAACTTGTAAAATAACAAGTGAGACATTTTCCAGAAAGGCTATTCAATTTCAATTATAGACAAAGATAAGCATCCGTATAATTTATTAATCGAGGTAAATTTTTATGGATCACGTAAATAATGTTTAAAAATATTAAAATTATATTTAAAAAGATAAATCTTTTATTAAAAAGTATTGCAAAGAAAAATACTTCAATAACAAACAACCCGAACCTTTTCCGTTAATTCACCTCCAGCACTTTATTCACTGTACGTTTACTCACCACCACTCAATAGATGTTCAGTGGCTTGTAAAGATGTACCACAAATATTTGAATGTACTATTTTATATTTCATTGAATACTTTAGAGTTCGGTCGGAATATTTATGAAAACAACGGGCGGTTTCATAAAACGTTAAAACGGAAGAGCTGAGTTGTTGCCAAAATCAATGGGGTTTAGCAGATATTTGTAGGAAAAGTAAAGACTGGGTTTTATTTCTGTCCCAGATCGATCGCTCTCACATTGTTGCCAATTATCATTAAACATGTGGCTATCACCACAACAATAATTACTGTGGCACTCTTACCCTTGCCTTAACGAAATCCTACCAGTATATAGCAGTAGTATATCACATTGGATTGTGGATTCTATCACTGCAGCTTATACTTGCAACATTTAAAATTCTCGAAGTAAGATAAAATCACGTAAAAAAAATCAGTGGGATGCTACTTACCAATACTCAACAGCTTTTCTAAAATTTTTGACGTTGTTTATGAAAGTGTGTGAGAATATTGTAATCCGTGTAAAAGTTAACCTAAGAACAAGTCGTGGTGATGAATAAACGGAAAAGGTCGAATGGCATCTGCTACTAAACTACCCGTACAGAGATAAAACTTTCTGTTAAACAGACCTTTGTAATGATATGAACAAAGATAAGAATGCATTTAATAAAACCCCTCAAAGACTTACAAAAGGTTGGAGGGGGATAGTAGGTTATTACTCACTTTAGAAAGCGTAAAATTAAATATGGTATTTTATACAGATTTATTGTTAAACTGTACGACCATTTCTATTGTAGTTTTTAATGTACAAGTTTATTTTTCAACAATATTAAGGGGATATTCGCTCATACGTTTTGCAAGGAAAGTCGTAGAGATCTCTGAGGCATTGTGTTTCTATAGCCGGACACTTTTCAAACTATTGGGAATGAAAGTCACGAGATTGGGAATTCAACTTCAATATTTAAAACCGCCCCCCATAATTCAATTTAAAGGAGTTTGCTGAAATTTATAACCTAGAAGCTGTTCTAATTTAACTTTATAACAGCACTAAAAAGTACTCTAATAGTTATGATGAAGATTTTACACGGATATCTGAAACTGTTTACAATACATCCCGCTGCATAGAGACTTGATTTTCCACCCTGGGTTCAGTACATTACGTGTATTATTTGCTATTGGTTACAAAATGTACGATATAAATTTACATAATAACTTCTGTGCGTCTCAAGAGTAATAATTTGTAATAGGGCGGTTTCCATTGCACCCACATAATGGCCGAGCTCCATGTTTATCGTACAGCTTATCATTCCATGGGCGCTTTGCTCGGTTACGGAGGGTTAACCAACAGCACTTCAAACTGCATCATTGTGTATAAAACCATGGTACATGATGACTATAAATTACTGTATCAAAAGTTTACGTTTGACTTGTCAGGTTAAAATAATTAAGAACTAACTCATAAATTAAGTAATTTAGTTCGATCTATTGTATTTCTAGTCCTATAGTTTAGTTTTTTAGTCAAAAACCAACTAAGATGTGTTGCATGGAATCTTAAAATCCGTGGTAAAAGTTGGATAGTAACTTTTTCTTTGATATCTGCAATGCTTTAATGATCAAAACCTTTATACCTAATGTTTGCTCAAATTTAAAGTTAAAGTATCATTTAATTAAAACATCGTATTCTTATATCATGCTTTATGTAGAAATTCATGATTGAACTCATAATTGTTTGTTTAAAGGTGTTTAATGACCACGGATTATCCTTATGACGCAGCGATGTTCCTTAAATCAATACATTAATATTGATTTAGTTGTCAAAGAAGCTACTTTGGGACGTGCGCAATATGAAACATAGTTTTCAAATAAATGAGTATATAAATGTATTTAAGTCACAATGTAATAATTTGATTACTTAAATAACCGACCTGAACTAAAAGTAATAAGCTTAGACAATAGGTTATTATGAATTCACATTTAGCTTACTAGAACAAAATAAAGTGATACAGTTTACAGGAACAATGTTTTCTCTCATTTCATATTCAAATTCATGTTATGGCTATTGAGCTACCCTGTCGTTATATTTTAAAAAACGCGAAACAAAATTCTACCAACTTTAACAAATTTAGGCTAAAAATGCTACAGAAAATCAAGGATGGCAAAAGGATTCTGACGAATGTAATTCGAAGATAGTGCGCACTTCTGGTACAGGCTGCGGCTGTACTTAGTAGAACGGTGTACGCGGAGACTTTATCTGCGATCTGAATCCTTTACTCTCCGACATCTTGTTACTGTAATACAAGTATGTGGATTCTTTTATTTTAGAATTCATTAAAATTGGGACATATACGAACTCAGTAGAATGTTGAATAGCAGTTTAGCATTTAATTATAAAATACCTGAGACTGTCATAAACGACTTAAAGAGTCAGTAAATAACAAGAAAATAATTCAGTTAAGTTTCTCACGATAAACTTCATATAGTTTTCTTGACAAGTCCCCAGAATACGATACTCCAGTAGCACATTCATAGACACTTACGGTAGGATAAATACCAAGGTAGGAGTACGCTACAACACGTGTGGCGTAGCAGGCAATCGTATTGGTTACACGCAACATTTCAATTCTGTGCTACATTCTATTGGGCGCATGTCTTACTGTTTCAGTGTACGCCAGACCAATGTGAAATGTTCGATAATGCTCAGCCAAATCCTGTGGAGTGATATGCAACATCATCCAACTCGATATTGCTTATACGGAAATGAAGCTTTAGGCAAACTTCTATAGGTTGACTTGTTCTCGAGGTATCAAAACTACGTAGAGATTTAAGAAGTGAAATTTTTCCTTCAGACACTTTCGAGTGATAGGATTTTATAATGATCAACCAGTTAAGTAAACACATATCACTTGAAGTGTAAAGACAATCTTTGCAAATTTTTTGGGAGTTTTCCCTTTTTACAGCCGACTTAGGCGAAGAATGATATGGTGAACATTTCAAATTCTACCGCTAGCGTACATAATTATTTTTGTATGTTCGAATGCATGGAGCTGAAACAGAACATGTTTTTTCTGAAACCTGCTTAATTGCGTGTCACAAAACTCTGGTATAATTTGTTAATTTTAACCTACTTTGTAGTTATGTGCATTACTTATCAACCTAAGGAAGAAATGAAATTGCAGATATCGATTAGTATTGTTAATGATTTCTTGTACCACTTAACGATTTAACATATCAGGGAAGATAGTGTTTCCTTCACTAATATTGAATCTATGGAAAGGGTATATCGTATAAATCGATGGTTTGTGATGGCGAAATGTGGGTCGGGAAATCAATCAAGTTGAATACCGGTTCGTTGCTCGCTACTAGAAAGTAAACTAACTGCTCAGGCTGGTAAACAACGAGGCTGTTACTCGTTGTTTACTCCGGTTTTCTGCTCATGCAGTAAATGGTTGGTATGCCAAATAAATCTAAAGATTACTTTCGATCATTCTTTATTTGTTTTTTTATTTTAGAATCTTATCTTACAATTTAATCATTCGGTACAATAACGTCCATATAAACTAGCATTTTACTTTAAAGTTTTGCAACAAGTCATTCAGTTTCTTTAGATGCCTATATTGCGATCAGAATTAAGAGTTCAATCACTACAGACGAATGAGTCACTTATGTAACTTTACATCTGGGTCTTCCTCTTATTAATCTTGTTTTGTTACAAAGAATCTATAAAATGATTCCGAGTTAGTTCTTTGTATCATTGCATGTTGTAGTTTTGTATTCTATAAAATGAAAATTTCAATTTTACAATATATAGGTAACTTATAATTTAGAAGTGTAGTATTAATTTATATAAAAAACACTTTATTTATCTAAAACCACTCTTTCTTTTGAGATATACGCAGTTGTTTAAACGTGACGTCTAATCCATAAAAATATATTTTAAAACAAAAAGTTATAATACAAAATATAATGCTAACAATGCTAAGCAAGGTAAGAATAAGTCACAACGTATCGCGTATCAGCCTTCACTCAAGTTGCATCCATAATTTAAAAATCATTCATTTCATTGTGGTTCTGTGGATAGAGATTGACAGGCATATAATCATAATACATTTATCATTAAACTTGATATATGAATTGGTTCGTCGATCTCATATTAAATCATACGTTCTTTGACAAAGTAGAATACGGACTCTGCTTTTTAAAACAGCGTAAGAGCTGATTTTTGAAGCCACGAGTAAGAGCTAGTAGTTACATAATGTTCCCACCTAAATTTTTATTTTGTGTGAGGCCATTATAAATAAGTACAAGATTTAATCTTCAGGTAACTCGAAAATTACTACTATTTGCACTAAATTTGAAATGTTTCCAATTGCTCCAAAAACCCTCATGCCCCAAGAAATTTTGGGCATACACTAGGTTTAACTATCTAGTTTGGTGTAACCTAAAAAATTGTTGAGCATGCATCGGGTTCAAGGAATTTATTATTGATAACTTATGGAAATACTGTACATACAACCTAATTCATCGCCTGGCTAATAATTCCAACCTAATATAACCTCATAGATATGTTACATATACAGAGTATTTTGATTGTCCGATATTGTCAACTTCATTCACGGGACCATTACAAAACCTGTAGGTTTATACATTCTATTATATTATATATGTCATTGAAATATTCCGTATACACCTGATTCCTGTGCTATCCGATATTGTCAAACTCATTCATGAACCTAACCAAAATTGAAACTATTTCAAAACCTCCAGGTATAAAATTGTATGATATTGACAACCTCATAGAGGTATTTCACACACACACGCGCGCGCACACACACACACACACACACACACACACACACACACACACACACACACACACACACACATCCACCATCACCACCACCACAACAACAACCACCATCACAACTACCACCAGCACTACCACCACCACATTTCATTTTAAAAGATATATCTTGCATCATATTTCTTTCCTATAAATATGTGTAAATAGAGGGAAGATTAATTACAGCAAACTTAATGACCTTTTCTTTCTAGAATGGAACTTCTGATAGTTCACTCACATTTAGATCCTGATATTTATGTAAAGGCAGTTTACATAGCTGCAGGTAGCGCGTACAGAGCAAATGTTTGCCCCATAAAAAGTAGCTTTTACTCGGGATGAAATTGAATATTTTCAAGATAAAAAATCTGTTCACGTTAAAATATAAACACTTCATGTAAAGATATTTTTGTTAAAACAGTTGCTTTTAAAATATGGACAGTTAACCAACTGGTAAGTATTTGTAGCTATAGCAGATCAATGATGTCAGTAAATGTGACGAACGTTATAACTGTACTCTGAAGTTAACGAACCATCCTCACCTGTTCCGCTTGACTGAACTCTCCACACAACGTTAACTATGGAGTAATGCCGTTCGATCGTTCCTTGAAACTGTATGTAATCAAACGGTCTTCAGCTTGTACTCATGCGTTATTGCACTTTAAGTATCTAAAAATTTTATAAAATGTGGTCTGCATCTTATTTTTCTCGATCTAAATACCATAGTATCATTATTAATAGATTTTCAAATAATTACTGTTTTATTTATTTAACTACATATAGATTGGGTTTTTGTATCCATCTTGAGTTTATGCACAGGTATAGAGATATAATTGTTAAAATAAAGAGTACAATTAAGGTATTTTCCCCTAAGTTTAGAGACTTTTTGCTGTAGAGATGTCTATTCTACCTATTGAGTAGTGATCTTTTCTACGAGCTCTATACATCTGCAACAAGTCAGTATAAGTTCCATACAAGGAATTCAAGTTCTTTGAGAAGCCATTTAAATTTTCACGTCTACTAGGAGGAACCCTACTCCCATTAACTCCGTAACTTGCAACTAAAGTGTTAAGGCCACACTGCCTCGTAACGATCAGCTGGGTACGAGGAGGATTATAGACGCAACCTGCAATCTCGGAGGCACGTCATTCTCTTGTTGCTTATCTCTTATCGTTTATCCTCGGTCCGACTATTTTGGCTCGGAGACAGCCCTCGCTTACTTCCTTAAGGTTTAATTTAAAATAATAACTTGATTTCATATATAAATAAATATCCCGCCGTAAATGAAAATTCTTCTGTAATACATCAAGTCATATTTACGCTTCGAAATATGACCATTACAAGTTGTATGTATTTATGACTACATAATCGCCATTCTGTCTTTTTTTAGTCAATTATATATTAAAACTTACGAGTGGTACGCTATATATTAAGCGTGTAAAGCTAGAAACATTACAATGCCGCTATTTATCACTACTTAAAAAAGTGCCCCTGGTAATTGCTTACTTTGTTTAAAAACTGTTTTATAATTATTTTCCCCCCCTTAATTCCTGGAAAATATAGGAAAAACTGTATAATAAATTACGTATACAATACATTAATGCCATCGATCGAAAGATAATACATCCTAAAACATTACAAAAATAAAAAATGTACAAACAAAACTCGAATTTATAAGCGTAAGTAACGCGCGGTGTTTTGTATACTATGCACGATTTGCATATCCCCTAACAAGTGATACAACAGAGCATCACCGACCTAATCTCGCTATTGTGCAAAGAGAGGGATTCCCTTGTTCTCACAGAGTACAACGTAAGTAACGCGCATTTATTTATGGTAATATAAACATTCTGTCACCCATTCTATCTCCTTAGCTAAGTGACACGTTTATCAAATTAACTGATAACTTATTACATTTGTACTTTAAACCTTTAAAAGTGTGTTTACTATTCTAATGTTACTTATAGTATTATTTAAAATTGGATATTAAATTTGAATGTTAGGTTAGCTCCAGTTCATGTTCCCTCCATTGCAGCCTCTGTCATCTTAAACTTCACTCCCGGAATCTGACGTCATGTTCGTCTGAAGAAATCCAAAAAAGACGGCGAAGAAGAGGCCCAAATCAAAAATTTACATTGTTTCGACATCAGAGAAACCTACAAATAGCAGTTCAATTGAACCTTTAGTTATCATCAGACGAACATGACTCCAGATTCTGGGAGCCAAGTTTGAAACGGCATCAGATGCCGGGCGCTGCAAAGAAAGGAAGATAAACTGGAGTTCAAAATAATATTGAATAAACCATTCCTACCATAGCTACTTTATTTCTAGATTATAAAGATATATTTTATTATATTCAACAAGTTTAGATTTCCAGAGAATTAAACCAAGTAGAGCCTTTGTGAACTAATACGTAAAACATTTCACCAGATATCCCGAGTGACAATAACTACTGAACGAGATTGATTAAGATCTGCAGATCACAGTTTACATTGCTATACAAAGCAAACCGCTTTTCAAAATACATTTCTAATTTATAATCTTTAAGAGTGTAGGGAACACCACTCGAAAGTTAACCGTATTACGATTTATAACTGCAAGTTAAATATATATTTACTAGCTGTTACCCGCGGCTTCGCACGCAATCTTAGGACCAAAGTCATTATATAACTTGGTAAAAGCAATTATGATGTAATATGATGGGAGTCCTATAAAACTTTTAAAACGTAAGTAGGCATACATCAGGTAGATATTATTTAAGTTCGTGGTAAATAGTATCAGAGTTTAACTTAATTATTATATCATGTATGGCACGTGTAGGAGCATTTCTGGCTCTAATTAATTATATACATAACGTCACAGCTGAATCTGCCTTGTCATCCCGATCAAGAAAACACAAATCTCAGATCACACAGGTCTCGGAAACTTACTTCGGTCAAAAAGCGTATATTTCCAGTCCTTGTCATATATTTCAGGTCTAAGATATTTCCTATAGTAGAGTTTGCCTTGTTGTTCTGACGAAGAAGAAATATATACATATATTTACGTAGGACCGAGATGCATACTTCTGTTAAATAGTGCCTACTTAAGACCATTTAAATTCACTTACCCACTATGTTACATTTTAGCTTGCCATATTGCCTTGATCAAATTTTATATACGTTCGATGATCTAGTTCTCGAAAATCTACTTTGGTCAAAATCGTGTTGACATAGTTGAGTTTACCTTGTCCAGATGAAGAAAATACACACATAAGTAGGACTGAAAGCCTATTACGACCTAGGGGATAGTCCTACCTACTTACAATATACTTTCGGTATAAGAGGGAAATTCTTATTAAGGTTTTACAACTTTCCAAAATAATCGTTATTAAAGTTTTGCGTTACATTTGTTTTTTGGACTGTAGCCAGGGACAGAATGAATCGTTGACGCATGTTAGTATTCATTTCTCTGTTTTTCCATTAGCCATTGTTAAAATGTAGTATCATAATGTCAAAGAAGCCCACCAGTTTAAAGTAACTTGTGTGAAAACATTCATAACTTTGTTCATTAGGGTTAGTTTTATAACAGTATTTAATGCATTAGATGATTTTAATTCGTCAATGGCGCAATCTGGAGTAAAATTTATATATTAATGTTTTATTTACTATCTGCATTACCCTACCGATCAAGCACTGTTTACTTATTATTCATAAAATTCAAATGTAAACAGATGTTTCAGAAAGTTTGTCGAACTATAGCTGTTAACAGCTGTCAAAATACGTTTCGTTCTTATCATAAACATTCGAATGTAAACAAATTTTTCAATTTGAATTCGACTTTTTTGGTGAAATGAATGTGTTATGGGTGGTAAAAAGTACTCTAAATGTTAATTCAGACCAGTTAGTGGGATATTATCTATGAAAATACTACTAAGTTTAGCTTTCAATTGCATTACAGCCATTAAAGACTCCAGGAACCAACGCGTAAAACATTGCACCAGTTATTCCAAGTGACTTGAACTGTAAGACATGATAGATTGTGACGTACACATCCCAGTTTACTTTACAGTACTCAGTAGACCACTATTCTGAATCCTTTCTGCCAACAACATAAAGTTGAAACGGAAGGTTATAGTTATTGACGTTATGGGAAGATAGGTACTTAATTACCGTAAATGGCAAATACAATGAAAGTTTTTATAAAGAAAACAACGATTAAATTTTTATAAATTAAGAAAGCAATTTTAAATTTTAACAGGCCTTATTATTAAATATTTATAGTTAATTATTTCCTTAACAAACTTTAAGAAAATATACCGTTTATTATTTATGCACATTGTACAATTTGATCAATACAAATAAAGAAGCATTAGGGCAAATAAACTTAAAGTTGGACTAATTATTATGATTAGCCAGGAAGAGTGGTTGTAAGCGCACCATTGACTACTTATAATTCTGCCCTTACATGACGATAGTCAACAGTTTCCATATAGAACAAGATTAAAACTTTGTTCAAAATATAAAATAGTATTTACAAATAAGTTCCCCTTATTGTCAGGAAGGGAATTGAGATCTGGAGTCAGAAACTTTTAAAGATTTTGTGAATGTTTTTTGTCAAAGCCATCTAAAGTGTTTTAGAATGACATAATGAGTGTGTATTATCGTGTGTATCTTTTTTTACTAAATCAAGTATGCGCACTAATAATCCGTTATTATTATGTTGTTGTAAAGAAACCATTTTTATTATAAAGTGGCGTTAAAATTTAGACCTACAAGTACCATTCGTCGTCAAATTTACTAGTTTTATCTTAAAAAACTGTCTTTTGGTCATTTAGAACTATATAAAATTTGCGAATTGTTGTACTAATTGAACGAATAGGATAGCGAATGAGCCGTGACGTAATTGCAAGTTGGTAAACTGTTGGCAAGAAGCTACGAAGTCTGGTCTTTCCTCATGTAATACATAAAGTTTAACTACATTGCCCTAAATTTGAAATGTAATTCATTTTAGTGTAACTAAAAATTATTGCTGCATGTGCTCGTAAAACTACTCTAAAGGTCTGAATATTTAAAACTATAGATTTATTTTGAAATAAAAGTTCGGTGTAAGCAAATGTACAATTATAAATCTCTTACGTTCGTATACGAGTAAAATGGTGTATCGTGGGACAAAAACTTAAACTATAGATCATTCACTCTTGAGATATAAGATATATTTTTTGAGGCAGCATATCTTACAAAATATGAGTTTCCTTATACAGCTGAATAAAATATTGCCAAAAATTGCAAATTAAACGCATCTCAGTGTAACTAAAAATCATAGCAATATGTGCTCGTAAAACACTCAAAACTGTATGCTAAAAACTATGACTTTAAATGGTTAAATTTTGAGAAAAAAGATGTAAATTTCGAGACAGAATATCTTATGAAATGTGAGTTTCACGACAGACCTATATGATGATTTTCACACAGAGATAAATGTGAATTTTACGTTTCCAATTTGCGATATCCCTCGCAGGTTATTAAAATAATTTATTTCTTGAAAATCATATTATACTTCACGATAAATAAAATAAAATAACTGTGTGTGTTATACTAACTACAGAATTAAAGTAAACATTTTCAAGTTTCTTGGGACTCAAAACATTCAGTTCACCCGCAACTCAAGCAATAATCAAATACGGGCCAGGAATCAACAGGAAGTTAGTTAGGTATATTAGGTCTCCTGAAATTATAATAAGGCCAGCTAAAATCTACAAGAGATCTAAATTGAAAAAAATTGCAGCGAGGATGTTCTTGAATTTATTTTATCCAAAACAGAGATATTACATGTAAATTATTTCAAAGAGAGTAATATTTTTCTGTTTTGTATGAAAGACCTGGTGAATCACCCAAAAATTATATTCACAAAGCAGAATGTACCAAATTCAAATCAGGTAAAGCGGGATGATCCATAAAGGCTTTGCATTGGTTGCAGGAGCGGTGGAGCGGAAAATGTCACAATTGTAAATCTCGTATCTAGCAAATCCGTTATGAATTGTTTGTGAGTTTTCTATTGACATAAAATAAAGGTTTATATAACCATGTGTATTTTATTTCTATGTTTTTTTACATCGTACAATCTGACGCGGTCTATGCTTTTATGAAATAAAATAAAATTTCAGCTTGCAATGTCTTAAGAATCAAAGCAGTGATCTCCCAAGTGATGAATTTTTAGAGGCATAAATGATACTTTTGAATCCACTCTGCTTATATTTGTGCAGTTGGACTGAATTTGTAATTTCAACGTTCGAGGTTAGTTTAGACAATATAGACGTTTGTTTAGGTTTTAGTAATATGAAAGCGATGACATAGCTCTTGCAGCCAACTTCACACAAGCTTGCAAATTTTCTCGTTTTTTCCTACTAATCGTTAGTTTAGGTAAGTTTGGACATATCGACGTTGCGGGTTAAAATTTGAAACCAACGTTAAATCTCTGTAAACTAACGTAAAATGACGTAATATAACGACTTACACCAATTGTAATGAATTTTTTTGTATTGCAGACGAGTGCTGGCCTTCACACTAGTTTCTAGCTAAATATCAGTAGATTAAAATTAAAAACCAGAGTTAAATCTGTAAACTGAAATAAATTAAAGGTTAACATCAATTTTTATTAATTGTACGTTTTCGCAGGCTAGTATGAAGTTAACCTATAATAATGACGTCATCAATATCTCATTGCGAAAACCGAAACAAACATCGATAATGTCTAAACATACCTATAAACCACTAAACTAACCGTTACAAAGCAAAAAAGAACGTTATTGCCAAAATGTACGGAGTAGTGGGAAGTTGGCCTGCAAGAATTTCGTTATCAATATCTCAGTATTAAAACTTAAACGTCGATTTTTTAAAACTAAACCTAAGCTAACGCTAAACTAACAATTAACATAAAAATTAAAGGCCAGTATGTAACAGTCAACTTCTCAAACATAGTCAGGTTTTATATATGTTATTTTTAATTTCTCTTCCACTTATACCATGAAATTAGTTTACGAGAAAATCCTTAATCTTGACGGTATGGCACATTAACTACAAATAAAATCATTAAGCACTTTCCTTAGTGGTATGAGTGTTTGATTAGAGGATACCGATATTTTGAGGAGTTTTACTTCGGTGACATATATTTTTCATACCTTAATTTCTGTATGCATCTTACAAAATCTTAGGACCTCAGAACACTAATTAATTTGATCCACTCAAAATTGGAAGCATGAAAGATTACAAAAACCCGAGAATATTTATACTATGAATAACTTTGAAAAATGAGCATTGTGCTGTGAGTAATTGTGGTGTAATTTAGCAAACGCTTATTCTACGTTTGTGACATAAGAGGTCAGTATTCGCTATTACAGTAACATAAACTTTGTATCCACTGAATCTATCCTATTATATACAGTATTTTTAAAATCTGCAATGCATAATTGTGTGTTTTTTTAAACATTACATCCACATAAAGTTTAGCAATTAAAATTTAACATAAAATATAATGCTAAATAAATTGAACTTTTACGGTAATGTATAAGCCCAATGTTACTTATTAAACATTCATTACAAATGCATTTTAGCTTTGAAAACATAATTGCAATTAAATAGTCGCTCTCGTGAAGAGCTGCTCTTTTGTTTGAACCCAATCATTTAGAGCACAGAACATTGCTTTGGTTTTGTATAATAATCTGCACTAAACATGAATTTAGCAATTGGAACTCTAATGAAAGCATTTATTATTTTTAATATATTCATTAACTGAAGAAATAATACCAGGAAAATAATACTTTAACTTTTCCCTAAGTAAAAGTGCGGCATTACTATGCGGGCAGTAAACCAACATTTGGTTCTCAGCTAGGGTTATACTAGATCATTCTATTTTGTAGATCATTCATTCTAATTTAAGAAGCTGAGAAACTCTCATTGCACTTAAAATAACCTTTACCGTTCCGGAGAGACACGATATTCAGGATAGGTAAGGTCTCTACAGCCAGTAGAGGACACCTCCTATCGAGATCATAAGGAAGGACTGCGTGCGTTATATCTGTCATTCCATCCTGGAAGAAGGGAAGACCAGCCTCTTCAGTCAAACCAGACAGGGCTGGTACGTCCTTATTTCCAGACTAGCCCAAAATTTAATTATGTGTTGGTGAATAGCTGTTTGTAATATGAGACATCCATAGCGTTGTCCAGATTTATGTGATACATTAATTTTTCTGTACCTAATTTAGGTTCAACTGGAAGGTATGAAGGCACCTTTACATGGTGCTGATGATAAACCAAAACGTAATAGCGAACAAAAATGAAATTGGTGAAATATATATTTAACAATGAAGACTCGTAAACAAAATAATAAATTTAACTTCGTTTACTGACAATTGAGAAATATTTAAAAAGATTAGACAATTTTATATTGAATGAAACAGGATTTTCTGAATATTTGCAGATCTTAAAACGTAGTGTTACAGATTTGTTGTATCACTAAACGATGGAAAATGTCCAGAAAAATCCTGTTTCCTTCAATATATAATTATCTAATCTTTTTAAATATTTCTCAAATATTTATGAAAGTAACTGTAGTTTACAGTTTTAAATTACCGAAAATGGCTATCATGCATTATAATTGGTCGAAAACTATCATACAGAGCTTAACATTTCCACTTTTTCTATACATTCTAGCAACACATCATGATCTTACTAACATAACAAAATTAATAGAATTCTTAAAGACATTTTACATGTTATTCAAACTGGTTTTGTTTTTTGCAATTTTCAGTATATTTAAGTAGCATATTTTTTAACTGACACTGATTTTAAGACAGCGACTATGTTTTAAGCTGAATTCTAATATTTTTTCTACCTCCGTTTTACATCTCCGTGTGTTTGTAAATCAAGTAATATTTATCTCTTGAGAGGTCTTGCCGAATACTGTTCAGATCAAATAATGAAAATTGCATATTACGGTTTGGTCCACCCACATTTATCCTACGGTATTATATTGTGGGGTGGCTGTTAAAAAGGCGACTTCCACAGACTTTTTGTCTTACAGAAGAGAGCTATTAGAATTATTGCTAAATTAAACTTAGAGAGTCGTGTAGAAATTCATTTAGGGAGCTCAAAATACTAACATTGCCATGTTTGTATATACTGGAGACTACTGTACATTGTCGGTTTAAGAGCCAAATGGTTCGAGGTCGTGACATTCACAACTACGATACGAGGTATTGAGAAAATGTCAGACCTGCTCAGCATAGATTGAGAAGATACGAGCAACTTCCTTCTCAAGCCGGCATAAAGTTTCTAAATGGGCTCCCTGAAGAAATAAAATCAATAAATGATCTAAATCGGTTCAAAATTACATTGCGACACTTTTTAGTGTCTCATTCTTTTTTATACAGTTGGTGAATTCATAGACCATCTCACTAGCTCCAATGTGCGGTAGTACAGGGGCGCTGACATCCAAAGTTATTTTTATTATATATTAATTTTACTGCTTTACAACTTTTATTGTTAACTAAAATCGATATTGTTTACAATATTTTAAAAATTAAATCGTTAGCATAAGACATTTTCATTATTTTAATAAATATACAATTATTATTATATGACGCAAGCTATGCAATGTTAAGATTGTTTCTGGCAATAAAGTATATTGTATTGTATTGTATACATGAGCGTTTTTTCCCATGAACTAAATCAAATGTTACTATATTACCGAATTTAGTCATAATGCAGATACAGAAAAATACACAGCCCTGGGGGGTCTGGGTACAGTAATATATTTTAACTGAGTTAAAATAATACATTGATACCTTTAAGTATTGATATTTATTTTCAAGAAAATGTGGTGATACATAAGAGTGGGAGACACTGATAAACGTAAATATCTACAATTGGTAAATCATCTCATGTATTATTTGATCATCTCATGAGCTGATGAATGAGCAAGTTTTAATACGGGACCATTATTTCGAAGGTTTTTAGTATAATTTCCATGCAAATCACTATGTAATAAACAAAGCGGGCAGTCTTCTTTACTTGACAAAAACAATTTTGCGATGTTTGCAGTATGAGATTATTAGGGTTACAGATTACTGCATCGCTATATGTCAAACGGCTCGACCACAGGAGATTGCGGCCAAGTGATCTGAAATATCCTGCATACGGTTATTATTAGAATGTGTGATTATTGATTTACTGATATGGTTTTTGTTGTAACAAACATTATTTTTAATGTTATTTTTTCAATAAAAAGGCATAAAATGTCATTATAAAATGCATACACCAATATTATAGGGACATTCAAGCATATACATGTGAAGCATAAGAATACTACTGGAAAATAATTTTGAGCCTACAACAATATTGCTGGTATAACTTAAGTAACAATGTCTACCAGGTTTAGCTATTGTAACAGTACTAACATATGCAGTTAGTGTTTAATACGAAGAACTCCGCTATTAATTTCGGTTAATACACCACAGTACGCTGGTCTGCCAGCCAGACATATGTGCGGTCAGTCTACATGCGACCTGGACATGTACAGTCTATTGAATTGTGAATTAAAGCCATGCCTTACTTTATAGCACATATTATTTGCGATATGTTTTATAATGGGGAGAACACTAAGGAATGTTGCGTAGTGATTGAAGTCACATTTGAAAGTACGAATGAAGTAAAAATCTAAACTGAAGCAAATATTAGAATTTAATACTAACTCCCTTGGTTGATTCCTGAATTGAAAAAAAACATAATTAGTAAATAATTGTAGTTTTTCGGTACGTGCAAATATATAAACAATACTAAGTTGAAAAATGTAAGCCAATGTGATCAACCATAGTACAACTATAGATTATTGTAATAATATTTCTAACATGAAGTGATGCACTGTACAGGTAAATGATTCACTGCGGCAGGAGGTTGTAGTGCAGCATCTGTTGCTAACGTATTACATTAATATATGCGAATGCTGAACGTTGCTGACTCTCCTGTACACGCTGAATTTGTTGTTTAATTATTTAGCCTCTGCCACGCAGGTAGAGAATTCGTGTATTATTTGCACGATAGTTGTCCAAACATTATATGTACGTTTTAAACTGTGTTAATTACCCATTTTTGTGGAATTGCACTCTTAATTTATCTTCCTCTTTTAAATATTAAAATCAAGACCGGTTTGTTTAACGCCATATATTTAATGGTCTCATAATATGATTATATTCCTATTGATTTTTTAAAATAGTTTCTTCTTATCATATTTGTGATAAAATTACTTCTTTTAGGTTTTATTTGAAAAGAATTAAATTCTATCGTTCTGCAAGTTTTACAAGTTATTCGAATTTTTTATTTCAATAAAAATAATTTGCGAAACAATAGGAGCTAACCAACACAGATTTTAGATTTTCTTTACATGCACCCATAGACACTTTTAGAGTTAAAGGAGTGACTAAGCAAATCCCCTTATTGTATTTGTTGTGCAAGAAATACAAGTTATTATCAGTCTCTACATTGCTTGGTAAATTACGTACGTTTTTCATAGGTCCATTAGCGGTTTTTAATTCTTAGGGATGGTTATTCACTAAGCTGTACTTTGCTATGGAATAAATGCTATTTTTCAATTAATACATGTTTTATCACACAATTTAATGTTCTCAATCTATAGACATAAAATTATACAATATATTACAAGATATATAAGATATTACAGTGTGTGTGTGTGTGTGTGTGTGTGTGTGTGTGTGTGTGTGTGTGTGTGTGTGTGTGTGTGTGTGTGTGTGTGTGTGTGTGTGTGTGTGTGTGTGTGTGTGTGTGTGTGTGTGTGTGTGTGTGTGTGTGTGTGTGTGTGTGTGTGTGTGTGTGTGTGTGTGTGTGTGTAGATATGTTTCAATTTGTTTAGGATTATTTTATTTTTTTTTTCTTTTTTCAAAAACTAATGTAGGTACTATAATTTGTTTAAGAGTTTTCATTGCTTTTCTTGTAGCTACAACTTTTAATATGAAATATTTAGTGAATAGGTATAATAATAAACTTATTATGCTTTGGTTCAAGTATATAACAGTTTTTACATTATTGTTTTAAAGGAATATAGAAATCCTGTTAAAATATTGCACGGAAATTTCCGTTCGCAATATTTTACAATATATTACTTATATTCTACACTTCATAACTTTATCGTAGTTTTAATGATGATTTTATAGCATTTTTTCAAATGCCATACCTGTCTCAGAGTTAGAAAACAGTCTCTATAGTGATAGCCTAAGACGTAAACCACAACAATAAAGAGATCGTTAGTGAATAAATTATTGTCTTAAGTAACTTTGAGATTACTCAGCTCACTGTTACGTCAAATTAACGTGTCGCAGATTAGTCTCATGACTTATACAAATTGAAGTACACTGACGTTCCGAGTATTAACGCACCCCTCCAGCTACCTTCAGGATTTAGGCTTATACGCTTCTAACTAAGACCTGTTGCTAAATAAATTCAGCAAAAACGCAAATAAAAAGCAAAGGAACATTGTGGACAGTTATGTTTCATGTACCATTGCGGGTTATTAATAATAATTTTCGTGGCTAATAGTAAAAGTATGTCATCTTTTTAGCTTGATATGCGCGAAAAATCTTTCTTCAGGCATTGCATTAATTAATATCTAACGATAAGCAGAATGTTACGTTCGGAATATATAGATAGTATTCCATAAGATATCGAAAAGTGACATCTAAAGTTCCCTCTTTAAGCAAGTAGAACTAAAGTTTGTAGTATTACGCTAAGAGGTATGTGCAGAGAAGTGAAGAACACACGGAACAAATAAACCAAAATAAACCAAGAATTTCTTAGTGTATGGTGGTGGGCGATGACGCTCTTTTACCGTAGCCATGGACCAGATCTGCTTTGCTATGGATATAGTTTCGAGACCAACATCTATTTGATGCTTTTAATCGTATATTAGTTCTTAGATTCTTATCTTGAATTAAAGAAGTATAATGGAACATGTGAAATAATTCTATAAAGGATGTGAATGGAGGGAACAGTTTGGTGCTGGCGAATCAAATACTCAAGATGCGTAAATGTTGAACATCGGCAATATTAAGGAGCTTTAAAGATTCCAATAAAGAGGTCTCATAATCATGAATGGCTGGAAAATTTAAATTAACGTGCCAAAAGAGCAACAGAAAGGGAAAATATTTCAGAGATTCCAATGTTTAAATATAGTTTGTTAATAGACTTTTAATTTTTTAAAATCTATTCCTGTAAGAATAGTAGCAAATGCTTTGTTTCTGGTTTAATCTAAAATATGCTCATAAATAATTTTTAAGAAAGAATATACTATATGTATATGAATGCATATTTAAAAATGGAAACTGTTGCCGAATGCTACAGAAAGTAACTATTGCAATGTGGTCACGCAGTTATGTATTCAAAATAAATAATGCACAATGCTGAAACTATGATAAACAAAGAGCATTCAGTATGATTCATTGATTGTTATTGTAATTACAATACTGTTTGCTTTTGATCAACAAAACAAAATTAATATAATAAATATTCGATTCCACATGTAACATTTTGATTTTACATCAATAATATGTTCATTAACAGTGTAGATACTTATATATTCCTAATACAGAATATCAAAGATTGGAGGTAACATTAGATGTGAATTATAATAGATATATCTCCAATTGAGATGTAGTAAAGTAATAAATAAAGTAAGCATAAAATAATATACATTAGCTCATAAAAATTTTATAGTTAAAAAGCTAAAGTCATGAAAATTATGAATATCTTAGTTCCAATATCGTCTATAAATGAAGCTACCGGTGTAAAACAGCCAATTTAATTCATTTCGTAGTAAATTACGAGTATTATGCATACTTTACAAATAAACAATATTTTATTCCAAAATTTTTGTATCCCTAAGTATAGTTTTAAATCACTACAATTACATAAAACATCGAAAAAAACATCGAGGTTAATTTTTTACAAAACATTCTTGTAAAGTTGTCACTGTCATTGAAATCAGTAAATATATGGGTATTTTGATCTGCATGATATCAAAATTTAATTAAATTATGCCTTGTAATTTGACAGGTTAGAGATAATCCGAACAAAATCTTGTAATCACTCCAGGATATGAACATTAGTTTACTGGAATACAATTGCATGAGAGATACAGCGTCGTCACGTGTTGAAGCCGCTTGCCTGCTTATGCTACATGTGGCAAACGGATGAAAAAGAGAATGTAAATATTGTGTATTCTAGCGGTTAACTTTTCTCTTTAGACTATGTTTTCTTCAGTTAAAAAAGTGGTTGTAATGGTCTGTGGCTATGACGAATGGGCCAGATCATATAATGTGTGGGGAAACTACTTTAGTGATAAACTTCCAGAGTGCCCAATACAATACACACGACTGCCCATTCCACTGTCTTAGAAACTGCTTGTTTTTAACGTTTAAAATTTGCAGGAAGTGTTAAAAACTGGTTTAAACAAGGAATGTCCTACAGTAAACCTAGCTATGTGAATTACCCAGATGGCTTTAGAATATTAGGACATATCTCAGAAACGAAACTCAGAACATGCGATACTTAGCGTCAAGATCATACTAATTTAAAGGCATAAAGTCAATAACACGGATAAAACCCAGTTAATGTAAAACACTTCAAGATTATTACTTCAGTAAAGATGAATATTTTACCACACACGATAAAAACTTCACACACAAAAGGAGAGGATTACACTTTTCTTATCTCTAGCATTTCGAAACTTCTTGTGGGGCTTCTTGACATCATATGTTAATTTTTCTAAATGCAATAAATTATAACTTATACTTACTAATCTATTATAGATTAGATCGTAGAATTCAATATACCATAGGATACAAAAGTAAGGAGAAATTTAAAGAATACATAAATTTGTAAATTTACAGAGTATAATCAAATGACATTCTAATACGTGATATAGTGACATGTGTAGCTATAGATATGAAATTTTGCATGCAACCTCAATGAAAACTGTTACGAGAAACGTGATATGGAGTATTCCTACTTGTCCAATAATTCAGTGTTTCGTTATCTTACCGTAATGCTTTATGTTGTTTGACCCTCAAATTGGTGTCAAGCCCATTTAATAAACTGGCTGAATACATTACATACAACAAACGCAGAGCCTAAATCAATTTTGAGTTCAATTCAATCACCGTCACTGACGAAATAATTTTTACTAGGCTGATGATTTCATGGAGGTAAAACTAATTGGCTTAAAAGCATCCAATTTCCAGATCTGGGATTTTGCGTAATTAATTGAATTTCCTTGTTTGTAATACTTTATGTAAATATTAATGAATGTGAGTTCGATGAGGATTTGAATAACAAAACTGACATTGAAAAATAATGTACAAATTGGGATAAACAAGTATTTTTATTTACTTCTACAAATATATTGATATTTTAGCGTATATATGTTTGATATTACTACTTTAAATCATATTTTTCTCTGCTTTGAATGTAAACACTTTTATATGTTGATGCCAAGACAGAAACCAATACATGCAACACCTACCGTTATTATTTATGATTTAATACATTAAATATATTATAAATCGCGGACGGTTTGCATTGTAACGCTTACGAAAGTGAGAAGTGTCTTAATATTCACACTAATACTTGGAAAATAATCATACTAAGAACCAAATGGAGGAAAGCCTAACGATAATAGGTATTCGGTGTTTCCCATCCTTAACCAATAATCAATTTATTTTCAACTATTTACATACTATGTCAGAGGGCAGCTCAGATACTATTTGAGATAGAGGACCGATCCAGATAACTAAAAATAAAACGCTGTTATAGAGGACTACTATGTTTATTATATAGACGAATTGGTGGAATAGCGCTCCACAAAAGAACAAATAATCCTTTTCATTATTACTTATAGAATAATATGTTGTGTACCCTGAATTCTTACATCCAAGATGGCATCTGATATAACGTATGAAATAACAATGCCAATCAAATTCCTGTCTTCTCCGGTAAGAACCGGTTAGAAAACTCATTGAAGATCCCTTACCACCAATGGAATATTTTCCTTTTCTTTGTTTTGGGAAGTTTTATTTTTATCTGTATCAATTCAACTTCCGGAGATATGATAAAAATAAAAAATGTTTAATTTTGTCAAGAAATCCCTCTCACTTATGAAAAACAGCGTTTTTCCTAAAAAAAATTAACAAGTGTAAGTTCTCTACCCAAAATCTATTTTTCGTAATTCAAATGCTTTCTGGTAGCAAAGCAATGCGGTCTATAAATAAAATAACGGTGTTTACAGTAGACATTTTTTGTATGAAACGAAAAACTGGAAGTGCCCTGTTCGCCGTGTTTTTGCTATTCTGTTCCTGAAGAATTTATCAGCATCTGGCTACAGTCCGCCCATCGAATAGCTCCCTCACACTCACCTGGGCAGGCAATAAATACTACTAGCGCTGGCAGGGATGGTGGCGGCATCCGGAAGCGTTGGTCTACAGTCTATTATCGTTCTAATCCGTGTAGATGATTTTCACGTTTTACTACTATATTTTCAACGCCAATGTTGAGATTCCTGTTATGTCACCATCAAGAACATATATCAAATTAGTTTATATTTATGGACAATGAAATTTACTCCGGTTTTAATATTGTTTGTATCATAGTAAATATTTCCTTGTTTTCCTGTCCAAGATTATATAATTATATTTATCAGTTTAAATATGCTCACTACAAATCAGACCTACTCATAATGTGGCATGTTGTATTGATGTCACAACACCTATCATATTAAACAATATTTATGTATTAGCAACTACATTGCAGTACATGTCAATTCTTCAAGCCATCTTATTATAAATAATCCAGAAAATAGTATATTTATATTTAAAAATTTAATCTTTTTTCTACAACCTCCGTTGTCAACAGAGTAAGAAAATGTTCAAATAAGAAGTATTTTTACTATCGGCTTACCCTATGTTTTCTAAACTATTGATGCATTCAAATTCAAAATTACGTAATGTTTAAACAGCTGATTAAATTTAACGGAATTTTTCAATTAATAACATATTTTGCTGTAATACAACTTTAGAGACCAAGATGGAAATTTTCCCACTTAAGATCTTGGCGGAGCCAGGAGGGACAATGTGTTACACGGAGTGGTTCCACTCAGCCAGAGTGCCGGGATCCAAGACGTGTATATGGTTCGAATTTAATGCAAGACTGTTTGGCTCCTCCATTTCCCTCTTACTTTCTGCTTGTTTCCATATACACCCCTCATGCTCCTGTACGCTTTCTTCGATTTATAAATCTCTCTCTTACCACAACCACATCCTTCCTTCGGTTGAAGGTCCTTTGATCCCTCCAGTTATGGTTGTACTTAGTCAAGAAACCCGTTCTCTTGAGATAGTATCGAATTTAAATGAACTCAGAGAGGGGTTTGGACGCTTTTCGGTGATGAAAAAGGGCCATTCATTCGGATTAATTTCTTCCAAATCTAAAAATAGTTCTGGTTTTTAAGCGAGAGAAAGCACTGGTTAATTCCATCCCCTTTCAGTTTCTATTTTCCCTTTAAATTCGAGTGCCGCAGATTCACATAAAAGTGTCATAATAGGGTATTCGTCTAGTGCGCCGGAGACTCTGAGAGCCGATTGCGTCACCACTCGTTTATTTGGCCGGATCGGTGGGCGCCAAAGTTATTTCTTTCATCTTCTCGCCAATGCTTGTTTTAGTAGTTTCTCCGTACTATTGTGGATCTTCCACATGCATTATTATATTTCATCCAGCACTTAAATACTCTCGCCGCCCTCATTGGTTCAACGCAAACAGGTTAATATTAAGGGCTTTTTTTACTCTAAATTTCTGTCGTAATTTTAAAATGCCTGAGTGAAACAGGTTGAGCCATGAATGGCAGTTATCATGCTATACGTGAATTATAACACACGTTTGACCCTCTCTAGCTGATCACACCTCAGGTACAACTGTATCATTGTTTTGAGGATGCTGTATGACCTCTCAATAGGATTTGCTCTCAGGGCGTACAGGAGGTCAGTCGTTGCTAGATTTTAAATTCCTCCAGTAGCTCTTTCCAGAGTCTGCTAGTCAACTGAGCACCGTTATTGATGATAATCACTTCCGGTTCTCCATACCGCAGGAGAGTAATCTTGCAATTATTGCTGTAGTAGCCCACTTATTTGGCCAACGTATATTTTAGTGGTACAGCCTGTACACACTTCGTAAACATATTCTGTACCACACACAAGAACCTGTTACTCGATTTAGATCTAGGAAATTACTTATCAGATCACAAGTAACTGTGTACCACGATCCCTGAAAAACCATTTAAATTTTACCAGTAATCGGCCACTGAGGGTCTTGAAAGCACATTGGCAACTTTATTCAAATATCTTCCATTAGCGTAGCTCTAAATTCTATTGCCTTAAATCTCAAGTATCAGGCTAAAGTTTCCGAGGGGTTTCCGTTGGCATTAAACAAATTAAAGCTTGGTGGCCGGTAACCAGAAAAATGTTATGCCTTCAATACATGATATAAATCCTTTAACTGCCAACACTACGGTAAAATACTCCTTTTACGTTAAGGAAAACAGTTTTTCCTTGGTATGATAGTTGGCTACTTTCCAATACAGCTGAGATCTGCGAGTTATTGTCTCCCTCGCAGCTAAGTAAGCTGATTGTCCTACTCCCTAACATTAATTTCCCTATGTAAACAGTTATTTCCCTATTATCTCTTTTCCTATATGAACAGATAGTGTGATTCCGTTATGTCCTATGTTTGTCTTATGATCAAACAGCTGATTTAACACTAAAATGAATAGTCACGTTTTCTTTTGTGTGTTGTATTGAATGGAGATTAAAAGTGTAATTCGATACTCCTCGAAAGTTCTATTAAGCGGGATTGCCTCGCACATAAATGCTATCTTCCCCCAGCAAGAGGTCACTTTCGAGACATGAAATGCAATGTACTATTTCTCTGTTAGTTGTTGGCATAACCTACTCTCATATGAGATTACAAACTCCTTTCTACTGGTGCTTTGTGGTAAGGCCGCTCTCAGCCATTCTTTTGAGGATTCAACTTGCAATATAAGCGGGAAAGAAGGTGAGGGCACACTAGAGCCAAGATTGTACCCAAACTCCCCCCCCCCTATTTCTTAAAATATGTGCTAGAAAACGAATTATTTTAGCTAAACTGTTAACTACGCATAATTTTAAAATATTAAATGACAATAGTTAGAGTTTATATTGCACAACGTACATACTTAAACACAGTGAGAATAGTACCAGCAGAAACATCAGAATATACAATACGCAGCGGCTTATTTGACAGTTTCCCTTGCCTCAATATAACAGTATTGAACGCAAATAGGGAGACTAATCTGTACTACACAATACACGTCTCTGCTGAATTAAACGGCTTGTGTATTGAATTGTGATAAGCTTACTAGGTGCCAACTTTGGAATTTAAACGATTTACCTTGATTATTGGGTATTTTACTATGGGATTCTGAACAAATTTTTTTTTGTTTTATTTATGCAATAAATTACATGATAGTTTTGATAATTATAAATAAACGTTCAGCGCTTTCCTTAAAATGGAACATTTATGCCAACATTTTCAAACACACTGAAGTGGCATAATAACTTTGCAAAGCTTTCTCAGAAACTGCATCCACTTGCAAACTTTTAAGATGCTCGTTAGTTTATTCCAAACAAACCTTTAAAACTTCTTAGAACACTTAATGGAGCCTTTTCATTTTAATAATTCTAATTCATCTAATTTAGAATAATAGAATTGTAAGATATAATGACACCACTATTTCTTAAGTAACTGTAACACCTGTATGTTATATTAGTTATTATAGCTATAACACAACTCCAGAAATTGCACTAAATTCACGTAAAAATATTTATCTATAATATTATACTATAGTTTTTTATCATACTGTAGTGTTCTCGATAATTAATTCGACCTGACAATTTTTAGTATTATATTTACTTAAAAACTGTCAACCAATAGTTTACGATTTGTTTGTTTTAATCAACTCAAATTTAAAATCAGATCAAAAAGCACGTGACAAAAAATATTTAATTTTTTTTAATTATTGCTCGAGATGTCCTACTTTGCCTTTATTCAACATGCGTGACTCATTGAACCCGTAACTTTCGCCCTCTTTCAAATACTCTATAGCCCTTGCTCTTTCTGATAGTTTTGCAAGCTGGAGTTTGTATATTGATATAAATTTGTTGAACCACGGCATCTGTTGCATAACTAACTGTTTAAGTTGTCCCAGAGTTACAATCTAAAGAATTGAGACAGGGATACACTATACAAATCTTTCTATACATAATCAGTCACTAAATCTCGGAAAAATAAACTCTGATATGTTGCAGCCTTATCATGCATAAAATAGGCGTTCCATATAAATTGCAGGAGCACATTTTCCATCGAGTCTTGGAAAGTTTTCAGAACAACATTCCTAGAAACACTACATGTCAGATTCGTAGAAAGAACGTTTATTCAAGCCCCTGCAAAAACCTAAAACAGATGGTATTTTACTGCAAGAGGTTTTACATGACCATATGTGTTTATGGTGGAATTTCTTTTCAATTCTATCAAAATATCGCTAAAATCTAAAGAAAACATACGAACAATCAATGCTAATTTCTAAGACGTTTTACAAGACCGTATGTGTTTGCGGTGTATGTTTTCCACTCTACCATAATGTAGAAGCTCTGTAAACAAAACATCGATGGATTGCCATTTTATGCAACAAATAAACAAAAAGATTTTCGTGGTAGATTTTGTAAATTTCGTAAATTAAATTAAGTAAATGCCAAGGCTGTTTCTTTGATGATTAAAACTGGATCACGTTTAACAGATCAAGACACATTCCATAATTAATATATTTTATTTAATTTAGACTGTGACAGTTGCCACAATTTTTAGTTTAAGGTTTTTGTCCGTTTTTTATCATTATGAATTATGGTTTTGACGATCAGACAGAGTGTAAGTTTCTATCCACGCACCATAGTATTCTATATTTTTATTATAACAACGAGAAATTTAAACGTTGTATAATGCTTTCATTAAGAATATATTGGTATCATGTTGAATGCAACTATCAAATAAAAATATAGAGAGCATTTAAAATGGTTACGACCCCTTAGCACACATTTTTAAATATATCTTAGGATTAATACATTTTAATTAAAATCAATTTTACAAATATAACTAAGTTTTTAAGAGGAATTATTGACTTAACATTTCATTCACAATTTATATAGAATAGATTCAATACTATAGGTGATAAAGGTTATACAAGAACGTAGAATGTGAACTAATGGCTGGCATTACAATGAACAGTTAGTGGATAGCACAAGGACTAAATAGGGTGATTGTAATGTTGGCAGACCACCTTTATCGATAAAGTTAGCTTAATGTTCCCAATTTATGTCGGTCATACATTAAGCTTTGCATGGTGTGTATAATATCAGCCAGACCTCCGAATTTCTCAAATCAATGATGAAAAATAGTTCTAACTACAATAATTAGAAAAAGCGAGTTTGTTTGAATTAAACTGATAATTTACTTATTTCGGAATTTGTTTGTGTCATACACGAAATTAGCCTTAGCTACAAAAAATGATTCCCATTTATTTTTTATTAATTTGATCGGGACATTTTCTCTCACCATCCACTTAAATATTTTAGATAGATTATTCTTTTCAATTTTTAGCATTGTTACTATATTGGCATTGTTAATTTATTATAAACCAGTTGTAGAAAACTGGTATCTTTTCTGCAAGTGCCGAATCCGAACACGTCACTCGTCTAAGCATGCACAAGAATAACAAATCAATAAACCATGGCAACGAATATTCAAAATATAGGACAGTTAAAAAGTTGTACATTAAAAAGTCACGCATAAACCTGGAATTCTGAAAAGATAAGCAGGACGAAGTAATACTACTGTATAACTTGATGCACACACCGCTGCAGTTACATACAGGACTGACAACTGGACTGGACAACAGGACTGACTGTAGACTGGACTGACAACTGTAAAAAATGTCGTCACTATATACTTGAAACAGATTATTGACATGTGAACTTTCACATCAAATTCGAAAGGGGCATTTTATTAATCTGAAAATTATGTGTATCATACAAAATTTTTATGTGCACACTAAATACGAGTATTTTTCAATTGCTGTTCTAATTATGACGACCTTATGATAACAAGAGTATTCGTATTATTTTTACTAAGTATATATTATGTGTATTATTAAACTTTAAAATGCATACTTAAATAATAAAATTACATTATAATTATTATACTAAACTATTGCTTAGCAAAAACGCCTGTTTGTAATGAACATCCAAAAAATAACATACTAATAAACCATTTTGGTAAACAGTAACTCATGATAGTGAAAATACTATCATAAAATAAAACTTTATACAAAAACTTAATTGTGTTATTATTTTAGCTTCTATTTTGTAAATTTGATATATATTATCTTTCTATCTAAAAAATTATTCAATGATAGCTAGAAAAGTTTTAATATTTTAAAACGTTACAGGAAGGAAGCGAAATATGTTCAGGTCCGAGTTGTGTTGCTAACGTCTTCAACTTCAATCAAACTTTGCCAAACTTTAAATTGATTTAGAGATGCGCGCAACCTCTAAGTTTGTCAAGCTCTTCTACGTTTGCTCAAAAGGCTCATATTTACTCCTCTTTATAGTGCCAAAGAAGATAATTACATTGATTCAAGAAACTATATTTGACTCATAGGTTAGTTAAACATTATCTACATACTATGACTACTTCATTTTCGAAACAAAAAACACTAAATGGGTCTTTAGTTATTATTTTTTCAAGTAAAATTCTTAATATAGGCTAATTTACTTATGCAAAGGTCTTGATAATACCAAGTTGTATGTAGGAGGAGTACAGTCATGTAAAGTTGGCACTTCAACAGATAGAGAAGCCCGGAGGGAACTATTGTCACACCACCACCTCCTCCATGTTGGTGACAAATACACCCTTGGGGACTACGCTGCCTGGTTCCATACTCATCTTGACTGTTAATTTTACGAGATTTTAACTACTTGAGGCAGTTAAAAATAACTCCCTAGTGCAAATAACATTAAAATACTACAATATTCGTTATATATGTATCAATTCTTGTTGAAAATAACACTTTTAAAAGATCTTGTTGTCCATTTCTGCAATTACTAATTCATGATATGGTATATCACGTGAAATATACATATATATATATATATATATATATATATATATATATATATATATATATACATTGCCATAGTTATAATAAATATAACACAGCTCTAAATATTTTAAAATCATTTGATTATTTATTAGTATTAAACATTTCATGTCACTGCAAAAATACTGTTTCAGCGTTCTAAGTGACAGGCATACTTTGAGTTTATTTTGTTGCTGTGTCTTAGCTAGAGACCTAGATTACATACGTAATACTGTAAGAAATTAATGATGTACGAATTATTGTTTTATATATATATGGAAATATATATATATATATATATATATATATATCATAATATTTCCATTATCTTAATCTTTGTGAGCCTCGTTCATAAGATCGGGGAATGATCTGGGGGTGTTGGAATCTGGGAAAAGTTTTAACTGCACGATGGCAAATGGAATCTAAATACTGACCGTTGATTTAATTCACCTCCAAGTGAGAGACCTGGATGTGAAAGAGGGATTGCTAGTCAGCTGCCGGCTCCACTTTAAACCGTGGCTGAAGTTTAAAAGGGTGTAAACACTCAATAACAACTCGTCATAAACGTTTCTCTTCATAAACATACATTACAGATCATTTGCTAATAATCTTTTTTTAAATATGGCTAAAAGTGAGTTCAAATTGTTTTGCACGATAAATTCTACTGTATATATTTATAAAATATTGTTAGACGTCGTTATTACCCGATTACAATATGTTCAACAACTCATTAGCACCAACACATTAAAATATATTTTATGTATCTAATATGTTTTTGTAGTTAAACATTTATAGATTTGAGATAAATTCCAGTTCATATAACAGTTTTAAAATTTAAAATCAAAAGGAAGGAGAGACTCAGATGCGCGGCAGACAGCTAACTGGCATGCTATTATAACTACACCCCGTACGTTCTAACTTTTTACTTGGGTTTGGCAACACAGAAGGCTCGCCACCCCGTCTCGCCTGCAACACATGTTCAATCTGACAATGCCTCACAACTAGGCTTTTTCTGAACACTACACTTTTCTTCATAAAGTACTAACACTCTATAAAAATACGGGTATTAAAAACCGTAATAGCTACAAGTAATATTTTTTACATAATAATAATGATTAAAGTAAGGCTACAACACAAGGTTTTAAATTTTTATTAACAGCAACAATTAAAGCTTGGGAATTTGAAAGAGCTTCCATAAGAAGTGTGCGAATTCACGATAGACAGAAATGTGCTCGCCATCGCTGTACAGCGTGGCCGACCCTGATCCCACAATAAACGGAAGATATGTTAAATGAAATGTATGAGCGCACGCACTGTAATCTCACTTCTCTTACAGCTCTAATAAGAGTTTTATTTTACTTCGTAAATGAAATATGTATAGATGCATCAAAGTAACTCAGTGACGGTTTCTTTAAACAGCTAACAAAAATTAGGACTTATTCATGCATATACGTTTAAAACAAGTTATTATACACATATATAATCGGTTACATTTTTGGGTCCTTTCAGACGGACATTGAATCCCAATTTCAGGAGTCAAGTCCGTGATGGTATCAGATCTGTATAAAAAATTAAGCAAATAAATATTTGCATTAATTAACCCTTCCCACCATAGCTAACTTGCAGTAATATACTTATTTTGCAAAAAAGAATTTAGGGTAAGTTATGAAATATATTTTTTGTATAAATAATTTATAGAAGTGAGTCGGAAACATAAGCACACCATTATACATAATAAAAACATAACCTCTCAGATTATATATAATAAACTTTCTCTGCGGTAGTCTGGAGGAGTCAATCAAATAAAGAAAACACAATTTGCCAGCGGCACCGAACTCAATTTGTTCCTTGCGTCAACCGGGGAAAGAATTTTTACGAGATTTTAAATACTCATAAAGCTTGAGGAAGGTTTGTTTTCACCATTATTTTATAACTAAAATAATATTTCAAATCGCTTAAACGAGGGTACTTTCATTAAATATTTCTTATAATTTATCTACTGGAAACAATAGGTTTGTGAATCTAATTATTAAAAACCAGTCATTGATTTTTTTTTCAATTTTTTAAAATATTTATGTTCTGTCAAAATTAGTGCTCAAATATACTCAATATATTTTAGTATGTACTTTGTCCAGTTAGGCAATAGTCTCGGCCGCAGGATATCACTCTCTGACGAGGTCGGCCTCTTGATAGGGCGTAGCTCTGCTGTTCTCATTTGATGCAATATAACATGTTATATTTCATTTCACATATCTCTCTTCTGTAGATTCCATACGAGGAATTTTCTGCCTGTAAAGGAAAATCCTCAGAAGGATATCCTCAGCAGACGGCTTAGTCTACAATGGGCAGCGATATTACAGTGTACATAAATCTCACAGGCAAAACTTCGGAAACATTAACAGGGTTGTCCTGTATATGATTTCTTTTATGTTTGTAGGTTGGTGCGCAGACAAACGTAGCAACAACCCAGTTACTAACAAACTGATTATAAAACGGTCACAAACTAAATAGGAATATAAGGAAGCAGGAAGCCGCTAACCGCTCTGGCTTCGCACCTGTCCTATCGGTCTTTGGCGATCCTCCTGGCGCTCGCAGTCCCCTCAGGTTTTTTGCTCCGTAGGAAACTGGTAGGGCAGTCAATTAAGTGATCATAATAAAGACTCCTCGCAACTGCAGTCCGATACTCCATGTACACCGCAGGTGATCCAGCAATCAGAAATCCATACCACTGCTCTTTCTTATTCTCCTAACTATATTCCTACACGTGTAGGAAGGGGATGAGGAATACAGTGGATGAACGTAACCATAATACAGGTTTAACCCTATATTTTGTAGTACGCTTAAACGAGCAACAAACATACAATATGACAGAGTTTTATATCAATAATGTATAGGCCTATTATACCGTTATGTTCCAATCTGTTTAAAACACTAATTGACTGTGACCCTAGTTTTTTCTTTCAATAAAATATATTATTCAACAAAATATTTTTAACATTGTTGTTTATTAAGTTTGTCTAGAGTAATTATTTAAAATTATGCATTATTTCTATCTTCCTTCCTGACTACAGTAAGTTTTCTCCACAAATTATTTAAATTATTTAAGCCTTCTCTTAAATTTAATTTAAAGTGTACTACATCAAAATCACTTTACACAAACGGTTAGTAGCTTAATTTTCCTGTAAATTTTAAACCGTATATTGCAACGTACCGAAGAAAACTCTTATGGTAACTTTTTATGGTTCACAAATATATGGTGTTTTATTTGTTACTGCAATGTAAATTATATATAGAGATCCTAAGATAATAGAAGTCCGCAACATTTTTGAGGTCGTAATGTTTATGCTGAGACACATATTTTTTATACTCCTTTTATGTAAGCCAACTACATATCTCTATTTGTTCATAGTTACAAGAGCAGCACCCGTCATCCCCATCAGATGATCTGCTTCAGTTTAGCAGAGTGAGGTTTGATGTTGGGATCCTTCTCTTATTTCCCCCCAACAATGTTTTATGACCTCCACGAGACCCTTTTTATTGTATCTAGTCATAGTTTTAAGCACCATTTTTAAATTCTTTTTGAGATAAATAATTGTATTTACTCACATATCTGTTTGCACAGTACTGTTCGGGTGGATTAATTATTGACATTGAGTTGTTTCTTAAATTTCTTTATAATGAATTTTGCTACTAATAACGGGAATTCTTAATTATTTATGGTTTAATTGTTTATTATTACGATCCCAAAGCCATCGATAGCTGTAAACAGGTAGGTGCTAAACTGGAGACGCGCGGTGAGCAGCAAGCTGCATAACCATCTCAGACATGGATTCAAGGCAGATTCCACTTAGAAAAGGCAGGGTTTATGAATCATAAAAGTGGGTTTCGTGTACGAAATTGTGTGTCAAAAGTGCAATATGGGTCTCCATTTGAACGTAAACGCTTATCGAGTGGCTAATGAAATTGTTCAAATATTAACTACAGGCTTTTTAATATTTTCAAACGAACTTGTTATTAGGTAATGACAACATCTTTCATTGGAAGAAAGTTACAAGAAATTATATAAAATATAAATAAAATTTAGGGTGAATAGTTATTGGATTTAGGAAAATTAAATATATATTTTTTGTAGTACTTTTGTTTATATTGATTCTTTTTTTAGTACAAATATCATATTCCCGTAAAAATTGATTTTTAATAACGATAGAGCGTAATTATTGTTAATGTGCACAAATAATAAGAGAGTCAGTATAAGATCTTTACAAAAGTCATAATTAAACTTTGTGAGCAAGATAATGAAACGTTTAAGTAGAGTTTATGTACTTACAACGGATTAGTAATACTGTAGTCTATATTTGTGTTAGTTGAATCAAGGGAAGTTCAATATTCCAACCGTGAGCTGGATAATTGCGTTGTTGAACATCTGGAACTAATGGACCGAACCCCACGTGAGCTGACTGGAAACACCCACACAGTAACTGTAACTATCCTTCAGTGAACTGTAATTCAGAAAAATTGCTAGTCTTTACAGTATCAAAGACACGGTTAATACTTTAATTGTAGAACGTTCCAGTAAGCAGTCGATCCCAGATAGGTAGTTCTGCAGAACGTTTCCTTTTATAGTGATATAAAATTATCGGTCTTTAAGAAAATTAAACGCAATTACCATTACGAATAATGATACCTTTTTGAAAACAATGGATTTAAAACATTTACAATTTACCTTGCAGTGATTTCGAAAATGTTTTTAGCAATATAATCGTCAAAATTAATTTATATTAACACTTGCTAAGTTTGCAAAATAATCTAAATACAAAACCTAAATCAAAAAGTTCATTTATAAGATTTGGCCAAGCGTCAGTGGCGGTTTACTGCCTGTACGCAGCCAATGATATGCAATTTGTGCAAATTCACTTTAAAGTACTCAAGGTAAAGTTCAATGGAAGAGCACGTCTCTCAACGGGATTTGGCTGAGCGTCAGAGAAGCGTCATTACAGGTAGGGCCAAAGTCTTTTATGCTCAAACACTCTTCAGGAACATACTCCTTGGTCATAATTTCAATGATGCGGGACTATTTGACAGGGACAGAGTAATTTAAAATTCAGTTCATCAATAGTCCTTCGTGTTTACATCTCCCTGGGAACAAACACCCAGGTCAAAATTAATGTCTAAACATGAGTATATAGAAACGGAGTGATTGTGAATTATAATCAACAAACAGACGTTTATGCCTAAAGCTCTCTTGGAACATACTCTATGGTCAGAATTTTGATTTTGTATGACATTATTAGATATCGGAAAAGGAAAGAAGGTTTAAAAGTGGTTACTTATTATGCTTTAATATTTATTTTGGGAATTATTAAACTTAAAATTGTTGCATGAGTGCAAATATCTACCATTGAATTTTATTAACACGTCTTATTAGTTAAGCCGGGCTAATGAACTTATCCACGCTATGTGCGAATTCTCACTCTGCACCGATTTTAGTCTGGATCTATTATAAGTTACAGCAATTATTGAGGTCACAAGCTCGCACTGTATTCCATTAGCCCATTCATACATTATGTACACATTTTCACATTTTTTAAGTTTTAATTCCACGGGTAATATAAAAGGTAAGAAAATTTAACAAGTTTTCCGAAACTTCCATCATAAAGGTGATGGCAACATTAACAATCCAAAATTTAGTCACTAAAGTTGAAATGCTAAACATGATTTTTCGTCTAATAATATCACACTTCAATGCTCTCAGTTAATGTATGGATGGTTTTACCATCATAACGCTCTTTTGCATGTACTTCTTTCTTCGATAAATACATTATAAATATTTCTGCTATCCCAATATACCGCGTGTAACATTATACGCATGCATTTTATACCACTATGTCATGTCCCATTGTTTACTTTGTTATAAATTGGAAATTAATTTGGGAATGCCCAGTATATACCGCATCTACATATCAATAATATTCTATCAACCTAACTTTACTGCAGATTTTAATAATAGTTTTTTGTTTTATCAAAATGGATAAAGTTTTATAGAGTGCTCACTGATGTCCGACTTGTCATAATTTCAAGATATAGTTTTGTTTAATTTGGAATGCTCAGTCAGCCAATCTGATCCTCTGTAACTAAAAAATGAAAATTCAATATTTATAACTTTAATAAACCTATAGACATCTTCGATAACAGAAGTATTCGTTACAGGTTTTAGTCATAGAAGAAACCACTCTAACAACAAAGGAGTTAACAGTTCCTCTGAATAACACCGTTGTCGGAGCCACATGCTGGTTGTTAAAAACTGTATTCCCGTCTGAGTTAATCAATTCTGTTATAAACTGGGCAGCCACAGTAACAGCTTTGCCAGTTCACCTCCAGCTTTTATTCGTCTATTCCTACTTGTTAAAACTCCCTCTGACAAGTACCATCTACCTTCCAAACACATTTTATTTGATAAATTTATATCGGAAAATTTATATAGCAATTATTTTAATAGGAAATAACCGTTGGTAATATTTTTACTTAGTCAATTGATTAAAAAGACGTTAATATGGTCTAATATGAAAACAAAGAATGATAAATAAGCTTAACTATACCAATTTCGATTGTAAAAAATAATGAAACACCATGATAATGATAACGAGTATAATAAGGATTGGACTTATTATTAAGGATATTGAATTTTATGAACGTTTGTGAAATTTATGGATAATTATTTACCGGTACTTTTATTGCGTTTTACTCATTTTATTGCTCTTTTATTTAAACCGCGAGACAGTAATTTAAGAAATACATTACTATAAAAATTATTTTACTCAAACATTGAGCGGATCATCACCTGGTCGTCAGGTAAAAACCGGAACTCATTTGCTTACTGTATTTCTGTGTACCGGATTTTAGAGTCAAAAGACATTCTTATTTTTTTAGTAACTCGAATGAATCGATAAAGATAATTTTTAGTTGAATTAAGAATACATAAGATAAATAAAGGATGGATATAACATATGTTCACTCTACCATTACTATAATACGTGGAATACGTGAATATACATCTTACGTAACTCTGTGGGATTCTGTCTGTTCAATTCACCATTTTTATATCATTTAGAAAAAAATTCTGACTGTGGTGGACCTTAACAGAGTTGCATTCTGTCTGTTCAATTCACTATTTTTATATCATTTAGAAAAAAATTCTGACTGTGGTGGACCTTAACAGAGTTGCAAGATCCATAGTTACCAAACAGTAGTACTTTAATACTATAAAACCCAATGCAAACGGTAATAAGGCCTACATTGAAAGTTTTGGCTTTAATGAAGAACTTTATCAACAGAGTTAGTCTTTTATGTTACAATTCAGTTGAAGTAGCCAGCGAAAGTTCTCGTGATCATTATTTCTTCCACATTGCATTTCTTTTACGTTACGGCTACTTTGAGAAATCCATAATTTACTGTGGTCTCTAAACCAGGTGCTAATTGAATGTTGTGGTTGTTGATGTTAAAGTAGTTTTAATATTTGATTTCTGTGTTAAATTTATAGAGAATATTAGTAGAACTTTGTACGGCTCGTAGAAATCTGCTTATTAATTTCTTATGAAAATATAATTTTAAGGCATTTGTTTCCATGCTACATCTCGATAGAAGTTCGCGTAGTACTCATTCGTACATTTAAATATTAGTTTATAATTTCTCTTTCTTTGTATTGTGTTTGCACATATTACAGAAATTTGTATTAATAAAATTATATATCAATTTATATCTGACTAACTTGGTGAATATAGTTAAGAAATAGAGAGGATTTGTTTATTATATTTAAACTTTTTATTACCGGAATTCTAGATTATTAGAGAGGATGAAGGAAGATGTGGGAATGTAAGAGTGTACGTAACTACGATTGCATGACCTGTCTCCAGGTTCTGATTGATTCTTGAAAGGGTAAATATTGACTTTCTCAGTGCTTCGCTGGCATTAGTACCGGTATAACCTTTCAAGTTAAATATTTCCATCCAACTACAGTTGTGTTGCTCTCATTATTCCCATTTATAACATATATAAATGATTATCTTCATATGCTCAGTCAGCTTCAAGTCTCATATTTAAAATCTATAGTTTACGAAACTAATATTTCAATTTATTCAATGGATTGTTAATAAGGGCTTGATTTCATTACAATTACCATTAAGCTTTTATCATAGCTACTCTTGTACGTATAATACATTTATTAACAATCGATTTACCCTTACGATAAGTTAAAAGATAACTTGTATCATTGTCCCTTACTAACACAAGTTAGGAGTACGCCACACCATGTGTCGCGTAACGAGCTTTGCTGACTTCAATGCAAAATTTCATGTCAGTAACTGACCTCACTATTTTAAGATAGAAGTAAAATCATACGGAAAAGAAAGTTTTACTGAGTTCTCTAACGACGCTATGTAAAAATGAGCTTTCATGCAAAGTTTCAAGTCGGTAGATGAGATCTTTTTCGAAATGTAGTGCCACACGGTACATTTACATTTTTGTTTATTCAATAGGGTTCCTTAGCAATGTTTAAATAATAAGATTATACAAATCAAGTTCCCATAAAATGATGTTGGATCAGTTGGGATAATTAGGCTACCTGTGAAAATAATATGGGATAATATGTCACATGTAAAAATATATTGTGAGTGTTAAAAGTTTGTTTACAAAATTCTTTTCTGCTATTCTCGTTGCCATAATGATTTACCGTAAAATAAATGTAAAATTATTCGCTGATGGTCAGCCAAATCCCATGGAGTGACAGGCGCCAGAATTTAATTCTGAATTCCTCAAACAGAAATGAAGCTTGGTGCTAAACTTCCAGTCTATATGTAAGTGTTTTCTAGATGTTGCGCGGACAGACAGACAGACATAAAAGAAATTCTTCAGCCCCGCTATTGATATGCTTACAAACATGATCAGTAAAACTGGGTCTTTTTAGCTATTTTTTCAACTTGACAGATAATTTATTATTTGTTGTAAAAAATTCACAAAACAGTGATATGACGTTTCTATGCCAAAATATACCGCTTAAATATGTTGCACATGACATTATATCGAGGTATTCTTTTAGATCTTGCTGTTATTTTGGTATATGCGTCAAGTAAAAATTTCGTAAAAAGAGTTAAAAAGTTCTTTAGATCTGGCCACAAAATGTAGGGGATACCTTACTGGTATAAGCAGATCACGAGGACTTTAAGCTTTGTCTTTTGTATAAAACTCTGAGCTCTCTTATGCAGATAAATCAGATGTCATTAATATCTTTAAGAATATTAATATTTAACTTCACAAACTACTTTACATAGTTATTCTTACTAGACACAAAGTAATTGTATTCAAAAGAGAGCTCCTTTTTTCAAAAAATAATTTAAACTCACTGAACACAGCTGTCCAAATTTTTCACGGACATCTGAAATGGCATTCATTGGTAAGAGGATGTTCTGAGGAATAAGAACGAATACTGTATGCATGGCATGTACAGTCCTTACTTTTCCACTCACATGATTAGGTTTCCTGTCTTCTTTTATCTAATTTACGGTTTAAAATAAAAACTCTTCCCGGGTCTATCATATTTATTATGATGCCGACTTTAAGTGATGAAAAATTTTGATACAGATAACATTTATTAACATTTCTAAATTAATTATGGTAAAGAAAGATCATAGTCAAATGTCCCTGAGCCACATTTTTCAGTCTGCATGCCATCAGTGTCTAATTGCATACCAAAATATATAAACTATAATTATCGATTGAATATAAAGCAAATGAGTAATTTTTATAACAGTATTGTTTGTGGCAGTTACACAACTAATACCATTTATGTATAGTAGTTAAAGTTTGTATTATTTTATTTAAAACTAAGTCATAATAAAGCTTATGTTTTCTTACAACTAAAACAAGATGTAACTTACATTGAATTATTTTGATTATAACACCATTACATTCTGTAACATCCACTCAGTAATTTCTAGTATCGAGAATAATTCCTTATACTTTTTTAATATATGGTTATTAAAGAGCAAGGAATATATTTTATTAGAGAAGGAAATTGAGAGCGGGGCCTCAGATGTGTTCCCTTTGACATCAATTTCTTACGATGCTCTCAAAGAGTATGTCTCGAAGAACATTTATTGGATTGCAAACTATCGCATAATTTATTACTCTGTAACATTAAGGGTAATATAAAATTTATACTTTGCAAACTTTATGAATGCAAACTTGTATCTGAAATCTAAAATAATTTTATACAAATATTAATAATTATAATATATATTTTTAAGATTGATTTTTATAACCTCATTCCATTTAAATTCTAAAGAACACAAACAAATCTATAGAAATATAATGTACACTCAAAAATCAATATATAATAAACTTTATTATAGGCTATCTCAGAGGCCGAGGGAACGTGAACACAATGAAGGTATGCTGGAATACGACGCGAGCAGACATATCGTCTAGTTAAAATATATTAGTAGTGTATTAAATCCAAGCATTTTAATTGGAAATTAGAACTTGATCATTAAATCTAACAATCTACCCACTTTGCTAGAATTAATATTTAACTCTAAGGAAAGTGTACGTTCATCCTGCCATCGTTTACATTAACACTTACTATAAATAATAATAATACACAATACCAACAAATAGTAATAATAATTGCACAAGTACTGAATACTTAATTATTAACATACTAAATTTTATTTACATGGCATCCAGAGATTTAAACTATTCCAACTTTATACTGAGCGTTAGAAAGGAGCAACCTCGTCTCCTCGACTTTGTTGTCAAGCCCAGCTTGTGTTATCAGCCGCAGCCAGGCTTAACACTTAATGTTGTACTGTAATATCAGCTGATGGAGTGACTATAGAAAGTATTTGTAGTTTAATTAAATTATAGTTGAAAACTATATTCATCATGGAATAATTTGACGGCTTATTGATCTCTGTACACCACACAAAATCTAAATGTTTGTAATTACAGATTGTCAAGCTTGAAGTAATAAACTGTAAACTAGCGTTCATCTTCAAGGAAAATATGATTTAGTGATTAAAATTAAAAAAAAATAACTGTATAAAATTGAATGTGTACAAAGTAGTTTTACAATAAAACGAATTACTAAGGAAAAAAGTTTAATATGGTTACTTACGTGATTTACTATTACATGTACGATAAACTGTTTCATGTTTTTTTATTTTCAGAATGAAAAAATAAAATCTAATTTCCGGAATGGCTTTTCTCTATTATTTGTAAGCAACGTCTTTTACGACTTGATTATTCAAAGATGTTTTTCTTTGTAAGAGAACTCATAGTATCACGTGGGACAATAATATTTTGAACCACAATTATAAAACTATATTTGTAACATTATTCCGGTTTTTTAAATAAATATTGCTGCATGTAAGTAACAACGTAAATTATTTGAAACATAATATTTAGGTGCCACGAAAACAAAGAAAATGTACTCGGTTGACTTCCTGAGACACCAAATAACCCAAAATGCCATGGAATAATCTCTAAATTTAGCAAAATAAAAATGAAACCCTACTAGTCCTCTTAGAAATAACGAGAATTTTCATTAAGTTTTACTCACGAATAAATAAAAAGAAGGATGAACTATAAATTTAACTTCGCTCTTAATTTTACTCTGAAACAAAAATCTCTCTGCAGATAAATCTTCCAAAACAAATTCACATCACGTTTATCGTTAAGTAAAGACTATCGAAGGCACAACTGCACTTTTGGTAATGTTATAAACTAATCAAGACTTCTTGACTCATCTGATACAACATATAGGTGAATTTCCGTTTCAGTCGTAAGGCTGATTCATTTAACCTTACGTCATTGAACCACCTGGTTCGATAAAACCTAAAAGAATGTACATTAAACTAAATAAAGTTCTTCTTTTCCTTCTAGAAGTAACCACACTTTTAATGTATAATTTCTCCTAAACGAACTAAGAGAATCATGAACAATAAATCTAACTTTGCTGTCAATGATAGATACATTCCATCTGCAGAAAAGTCTCCAGACAAGTTCTACTTTCTGTTATTGGTACTGGTAGCAGTTTTATACGAGATAATCAAAATACTTTTTGTTCATAGATACAGTGTACTTAATCGTAAAATGTAAATAATGTAAAATCTACAGCAATAATTTGCAAAACAATCGAAATATACCTACATTGAAGGATCGAACAACTTCCTGCCTAGTAATGGGAATGTCTTAGTCATATACTTTTTGTGGAGACTTGCTTAATGGCCAATAGTAATATTCCAATTTCCTGAACCATGTAATAATAGATAGATTTAAAGTATTGAGATCAATAATGTTTTGAGAGAGTAAGATAAATTATATAAATACTAACCGAATGATAGATTGAATATTTACAATATTTTTAATTGTATACATCCAACAATACCAATAACATTTAACCTATTTTAAACCTACTTGGATAAATCCTAAACGCCAGACCTGTAGCTTTCTTATTGAAATCCCTTGTAATGTAATACGATTTAGTACAAAGATTTTCTAACTGGTTATATATCAGGTACCAAATTCGCCGTTCAATTTAATTCAATTCAAAATTGTTTGTATTTTACAAACAAATTCTGCATACACTCTATCAAATTCAGTCAAGTATAAACATACGCGTGGCTGATGAACACAAAAAACTAGTTATGTGCAAGAAAGTAAAAGACGTTTTACATCCTAAAAATTCCTATTTATAAACTACAAAAAAGACTTTTGTAAAATGTAAAGACTGAGATAGGTTCTTTAATACAAATAGTAGAACCCTCTGATAATCATTTAGTATTTTTTAACAGGTTAAAGAGTTTAATAAGACGTTACAGTCAGTTTATGCATACAAGGATGGATTTATTGAAGAGTTAAGAAGACAAGTTTGACTGGGGTTTATAAAGGCATTGTAAGTGTCACCTAAAGATACCTAACACACGAGTAACGATTTCCTCCTTCTAATTGCTGTCATTAAGAGAAAGTCATTATATATCCTTGTTCTTCATTCTCACGCAGGATAATTTGTGCCTTTTAATGATACTATTCAGTAACAATGTGTTTTAAATTTCCACCGATAACAACGTTATTGTTTTGTTAATTAACCAATATTGTGTTACATGTATACTTTTGTTTGTTAGTCATATTCCCATATTCTCTTTTACTATCATTAAGAGATCTCCTTTACTTTTATTCATAAGAGAAAGCACAATTTGCTTTAATATAATGCACAAATACTTTCAAAACAAAACAACTTTTAAATAAGTAAATATCATATATATTTTCTTTAAGACATTGACAACAAAAATAAATACAAATATTTAATACCTGTCGCAGCTGCAATACATACAATACAACGTCACTGGAACGTGTCTCGTTTCCAGTGACTTCTATTTGTAAAAGTACAAAGAAGTTGGCGACTCAACCTAGCGAACACACCCACCCCAACCGCCGGAAAGGAGCAAAAGCTGATGAAACAAGCGAAGGCTGCTTCATAGAAAGATGAGTTGGAGAACGGCAACATTACGAATCTATTCCAGTAAGAGTGGCTCAGATAAATCTCTGTAACGACAAAGAAACCAAGTTTGACTAAACATAGGCCTAAATAGTTCGACTCGAGCTAATAAATGTATTTTTTATTTTGTCGGAAGTAAAAATATTGATTAAACTCAATACTTCCACCACGGTAGAAGAAAACAAGGTCTACAAATTTATCTTAAGACAGGTCTCCAAGAAGGTCGTTTTTGAATTAAATATGATGTACCTAGTCGAAATCTTGAATGAGTGATAGCAGATAGGAGTTATATGTCATTATGAAATCAGTTATCGAGTGAAAGGCAGGCTCAAGTAATGGATATCATCAAGATAAGAATACAGGATCTCAAAAAGAATACTCTGGACCGGTAAAATTGTCTGCATGGTGTAATTTATTACATCTAGAGGTTTAGAGAAGCCGATAATCATTTTAAATCATTTCCCCTAAACAATTTATTTAGTGACGAAAAGTATGAAAATGAAGAGACAAATTCTGGACAAGATTGCTACCCTTGAATAGAATATATTTGACTTAAATTATACATGCTCGCCACCGATAGTTTCACTGCTAGGACTGTTGAGTAGGATATATTACGAGATTCTCTTAGATTCTCTCTAATATCACATCGGAAAAATGCAAATTTGACTTTGTCACTAAGTCTTGCCTAGTCCTGAATGTTCGCATGCTTCTCTGCACCACCAATATATAGATACGATCCTTCTCCCAATCCATGCGTATTAATTTATGTTTATGATACTCTCTAAATAAATTACGATTGAAATTCCACTATTAGTAACATTAAATATATTAACTCTGATTGGAATTTGATGATCAGCATATGATATGTATCGTAGAATGAACCACTCAGCAAAGAAACAAATGAGGGGAACATCTTGTTCACCAATATTATATAAATAGTATGAACAGATTTTTTTATAGTACATAGCAAAACCTACCAATTTATAAAATAACTACAATCGTCTTCAACTTTAACCAGATTAAGGGACAATCAATCCGTTTTTCTCCTGAAGGCGGCCTCCTGTGAACCCTAGGGATGAATCCATTCATTCACTGATCATTGATTCATCACGTGATCAATAGGTTATAAATCTGTGGCACAAAGAATGAAAACAGATTGGTTAACAGGACATAAAAAAGTGTTGCAAATAGCTAACGATTATTTGTAGACGGTAAAAATTATGTTTATCCTTTAAATATCTTGTAATAGGAAAATTGCCAAGAATCATAGAGCCAAAGAATAAATAAAAACATATTTATTCGTTTTTCATACCAACTATAAATATTTAACGAATGTATTCTACCAGCATATTCTTATTGAAATATAAAACTTAATTTTTAAACAAACACTCCAGTAATTATTAAATTTAATTTTTGTGAGACCTTTCGTATTCCAGACCCACATAACTGAAATAAGTCATCAACCAATTTTGTGTTTGTTTATAAATTATGTAATTAACGAGTGTTATCATTTGTTAGTGAATAAATTATATGTAGTTACATAATCGTAAATAATATAATATTAATTTATTAATAAGCATATCATTTTGAGAAATATTATTCTTTTATTATCATAGTGAAATAAAACGGGCCACCTGAATCATATTTTTAAGGATATTTTAATCCATATTTTTATAAATGTCAGTACAAAAATGTATTTCGATGGGTGATTATTTTATAACTTTAAATAGAGACATATATACCTTCAGTGAAAGCAATTAGGGTTAAAATAATTTTCTTTGATAATATAAAAGTAAAGATGTCTATGGAAGTCCTATGAATTCATTTCACTACGTAGCTTAGATTATTATAAATCTCAAAATTGTAACAGGCTTAATTAATTGTAAAGAAACGTAGCTAACAATGGGGATCCCTGGCTTGATTGAACAGGACATCGATCAGTCAGCAATTTGTCTGAGTTGCTCTTTGTTCCTTGTTTGTTCAGTGAGCAATATCTCTGGCTCTTTGTTGTCAGCCCAAGACACTCACAATTATTGTGTGCTTTGTTTGAACAAGAATGCATGCTTCGGTGATTGCTTGGTGAAGTGTTCAAGAGAGTGTATTACAAGTGTGTTGAAATGTACCGGACTGTAACAATGGAACAATATCGCTATTATATTTGATAGATGTTTATTGCCTTCTAATAAATCTGATATTTGAATACTGAATAGTTTTTTTTTATAACGCAGTGAGTAATTTTTGTTTTATAAAAATAAATTATTGTCAGCTGATCAACAAAGACAGAAGATATAGAATTGTAGCATACAGACACAGTACTAGACAAACGTTTAAAGATTGCTATGTAACTGCCGCGCTGGTTAGCGAGGTGATATGTTTCCCTCAGGCTGGGTCTCATGTGATGTTTCTCTCAGTATTTCTCCATTTCTCAAAGATTGCTTTTGTTTCACTGTTAAAGGAAAATATTCAAAAATATAAAACTTTCTGTAGACTCATTCTGTGCAGTATTAATACTCCCCAATCTTTGCTAAATTATGGTGAGACTCTTAAACAATTTGGTATAGGAAGGTCTCAACTAGCCAAGATTTAACCCTTATAACGTCAGTATATCTTTTCACGACTTCCAGCAAACGGCACAATATAAAAAAAAAAATTTTTTTAATGTGTAAAGTTCATTTTTAATTTTTACTTTCTATAATTATGGTAAGTATAAAAAAGTAAAAATTTTAAAATTATATAGTCACTGTACTCAGGATCGTCAATGTTACGAGATATGTTATTTATCACTAATAATAAACACGGTACTTTGGAATTATACCGACCACACCCAGACATGAATCGTTATTTGACATTTTGCTTCTACTGATTACTAGATTAGCGTAGAACAATATTTCGTCAATATAAAACAGGAATTGTCTTATCGCAAACCCCTCCCCATCCTCAGACAGAGGTCAAAGTCGAGCGGTCTAGTAGATAACGTGATTGCAGAGTCTCGCCGCCCGTTCAGCTGGTGCGTCGCTTTGTTGTACTTCCGTGTTTTACCTCTACATTTCTCCAAACACAAAAATTCAATAAAAACAAACATTATCAAACTAAAACTAAACTCTTTATTGAAAAAAAAAACACTCAAAACTTGTTTTTATTCTTGATCATACTCCGCCACCCAAAATGCGAGTGCCATGCCTTCTCGCTGATGTCAACGAAAGAAAAACATCCCTCAAGATAGTACCTATCAGTAAAATATCAAATTCTAGAGGATCTGATCAGAAATATAAATTGAATTGTAATGGAAAGGCAATTATGTACCGCGCAAATCATGTGATGCCGCGTGGCCTGTCGTAATCGGGATTCTCGAGAAAGATAAGATAACAGCGACAACAATACCGATCACAATGCCTGGAAATGCTTGTAATTTTGTAATTAAAGAGTTGTTTTTTCGTTCTATTATGTTTGTTTAGCTATAAATTTATATTTTTGTGTTCTTCATACTGGTGTGGTCGGTATAATCCCAAAGTACCTGAACACTAAATATGTGACACTAAACACTAAAATGACACTAAAACACTAAATGAATACTAAAACTAAGATATCAATACTTTTAACAAATAAATAAAAAACATATAAACAGAAAACACGACGAAGGAAACCGACTCAGCGATGGTTAGACACGCACTACCTGTAGCCAAACTGCAAACAAAAGCGCGCGCGCTGTACGGCGTCTGTGCCGTGTGGCGGGGAGAGTGTCTAGACACCGCGTCTATTGTTTCAAACAATGTAACGCGACAGCTATATTTTGACGCTTGACATAGGTCAATAACCCACACACATGGTTGACGCATACCGTTAGTGACATTGATCGGATTTAAAAGGAACTTAAATTTGCTATAGACGCAGTTTTGTGTCGATGCGCCGTACCGCGTCTTTGCCGTTTAGAGATAGTTTGTCTATGCGCCATACGGCGTCTGTGACGTTATAAGGGTTAAAGGTAGGGTATTTCATTTTAAACAATAGAAATTTTATTCAAACAATTGTTCCATTAGTGAAAATATGTCATGTTGATGCGACTGAATTTAGATGCTAAAACATATTGGACATGAACAAAGGAATTCATAATGAGAAGACTATTATCTCAGGTTGTAAAGAAATTTAAGCTCAGGTAATATCTCCTGAGAGGCAGTAATATTTATATTTAAATTTCTTTTAAATCCTGTCTACTTTAAATATAGTTAATATGTGTAGAAAATTTAGGAGTTTAGTTTGCCTAATGTCTGGGGTAGGCCCATTTGAAAGGGGTAATATTACTATGAACCACTCAGCGCCGCCCCCCCCCCCCCGATCATGTACACACACACACACACACTTTTAACCAGGTAAGATGTTTAATAACCGTATTTTTGTCTAATCCACCTAACACAAAAAACTCTCTCAGAAAATTATTCTTGCTATAACCTACGTTTTGTATTAATACACTGCTGTATCTAATAACGGCAATCAAGATTCCAGGAAGGTTACTTAGCGCCCCGAGTCAGTTGAGTTCCAAACTAAATTACAAGTCGTAAACGCGGCATTCCATTTACGACACCAGCAGTTTCGGTGAACATCTTCTCAAGTCAAGTATTTCCTGGGGAATTTAATGCAGTATTCGCTGACAAGGCTGAGTGAAAAAACTCACTTGTTGTAAAGTGTAAAACTGAGTATTGTTTTACCTCAGTAACATATAGTGTATTTGTTCTCAGTAGTGTAAATGATAGATCATTTATATCTTGCATATGTAATTGTGCTAAACTATTTGTTGAAATGTTTTTCATGAATTTAAATGAGTGTTTTTAAATTAATACAGCCTTATCTTATACACATTTAATTCTTTAACCGATAAATAATAAAAAAACCAATATCCAAAAGTTTATACATTATTACATTTCCTTTGTATCTTTTATTAATATCAAAAATGTTCACAGAAATCAAAAATTAATTCACATACACGTTTTAATGAAAGTGTGGGTATGATGTTATTACAATTGTTATTACATGAATTATTAGTACTTTTATTGAAACTAAAATGTTAACTAGAATTGAGGAATTGCTTTAATGCACCGAGTGTTGAATTTTAGTTTTGTTTATTAAAAACAACTTTAAAAACTATATTACTTGAAGTCAAACTGAAAATTAGTGACAAAAACTGTTTGTAATGCCTATTGACAAGTTTATATTATTTAATATAAATATTTACTGCAGTGAATGCTTTGATTTTATACCGTAATACTAGGAAGTAAATACTAAATAAAACTTTAAATAATATACTATTACACTTTGATCTAAGATAACGAAACTTTGCCTGGGACGACAATTACTGAACGATGTCCTTATTGATGTTATCTTATTCGAAAACGTAGTCGTAATATCTTAATCCTAAAAACTTCCTTTCTAGCATCGCAAACTGTACAATAACAGTATACATAAATATATCACCCTTTAACTGGATCATACATCTTGTTTCCACTGATGCTGACGACCAAGTAAGCTGTTGACCACAACACCCTGGAGCATTAACCCGCCTAAAACAACGCAAATCTAATTAGTTTGAAACCGAGACGCTAATTAATAAAACTGCATCACCAAAAGGGTTCATTTCAATGCTGAGCTATTTTATAGTTTATTAAAATACACACTAAGATATTTAAACGAAGTTCTTGGCTTAATAACTATACTTTTTTGCAAAAGATACTTCTGGACACAGTTCAATGAAATGCGGCTTCGTGACTGAGGCAAGCAAATTTGTGTAAAGAAAATCATCACACTTATATTAAAATTAGGTTTCAAAATCACCCACATATAAACAGGAGCAATCAACATGATGGTTGTGTTATCGCACTAACCTACATTATAATTTAATATTGCAATAGAATGTATAATATCGTCTTGTATTTGGCCAAACTACCTTTTACTTAAGACATGTTGTAGACCAAATAGTAGATGGACTAATCCCTTTGACGCATTGCACTTATCAATTCGTTAAAAGTTCGAATATGTTTAAAAGATCTTCTTAATTCAAGTTTTTTAAATGTATGTGTACTAATAACGTACAAAATTTATTGAAAAAAACTGATAAACTAAAACAATTTAGATTAGAAATTAAACAAAATGAATGCATTGTGGTTGGTGGTTCAAATTAAATTAAATTTGTTTGTTTACTTATTGAGAAACCTTGAATTGAACTCCTCAGGAAAAATAAGTGCTAGATTTGAGCAATAAACCTATTATATTTTTTAATTAAAATGAGAAACATAAAATATATTACATTAGAAGCTGAAAATAGACCCAAATCTACAAATGTAGATTACGTACATGTATCATTAGAAGGTGATGTAAACAGTTGAATACAATGAACAATGCAGCACCTAATGAAGCTAGTAATGACCAAACTTGTGAGTTGTGAGGGAAGTCTAGAACAATGGCTTGGTACAGTCCAAAATAGCTTGTTTCTTAACTACCACAATGTCACTTAAGAGTCATTATTTCATAAATATATATACTATTTCACTTATTTAAATGAAAAACAAAGATTATAAAGCTTCTATATATTTCATGGGATTTGATACCCACATCATCAGGAAGCATAATATAAATAATATGAAGAAAACATGAAACACAACAAATAAAAATAAAATAACAAAACATGTAAATACGCAACTAAAATATTCAAAACCTCAGCTGTTATATCATTAATGGCACAGATGGAAATTTGGAAAAGTATTTATCTTAAATTTAAACCATTTGGGTATTTTCATTCTAAAATTAATTGATGCGCTTGTTCGAGATTTTTTAATTGTAATCTATTTAAATTTTCTTCAGGACAAGGGAAGACCTTATTAATTCCTTTAAGGTCACAACATTCTTCAATTTTGTCTTTTTTGTGCTCAGCAGCATGTTTGGCCAATGGCTTCTCCTTGTCTTTATGGAAAATATCGAATCTATGCCCTGTTACTCTGACTCTAAGGTGGTTAGATGTTTGTCCAATGTACTGTTTGTTACAAAATTTACAATTAATTTGATAAATTACATTCTTAGTCACAGTTTACTTTGCCAATGATGGGATATGTTAATATAAATAAAATAACCAAAAATATAAATACGCAACTAAAACATTCAAAAACTCAGCTGTTATATCATTAATGGCTCAGATGGAAATTTGGAAAAGTTAAATTGATCTTAAATTTAAACCATTTGGGTATTTTGATTTACAAATTAATTGATGTGCTTGTTCGAGATTTTTTAAGATGTTTGTCTCAGTAGGCATACCATTATTAGGCCTACTGAGACAAACATCATTTCTAATAAGCATAAAGCTAATGATCACCTAACTGAACCTATGCAAAAAATCCAAAAAAGATTGAGCATACCTCACCTCAAAAATTGGAAAGTTAATATAAATAAAGCTAATAAAAAACAAGGCTTACCATGTAAATTTAAAAAGGGTAAAACCGTGGCAGCTAAGGTTCCCAAGCCAATTGATTGCCCTAAGTGTTTATTTAAATGTTCTTTCAAAATTCGTTGATGATGTTCGTAAACAAATGTGTGTGGAATTCACATCCGCACGTTTACAGAAAAGTGTTTTGTACTGAGTACAATCTGTTTTTTTTTTTTTTTCATTGCTCCAAAGATAGGTGTCTAATTTGCCTAAATTATGAAGCAGCTAACGATGATGAAAAGAAAGCACTTAAAGCGTCTTACGATCAACACATTAGGAGGAAAAATGAAGCAAACAAAAGCAAAGAGGATAATAAAAAAAGAGCTATTCAACTTTCGTTTCAGCTAGTTTTGACTTACAAATGTGCTCCAAATTCCAGTTTCAAACGCTGGTCCCGTCTACTACAGCCGGAAGCTCTGCGTTTACAACTTAAGGGTGTATGAATCTGCGCCACCAAACAACGCCTATTGCTTTTGCTGGAGTGAAAACAATGGAAAAAGAGGCAGTTGTGAAATAGGAAGTTCCCTTCTACAATGGTTCAAAACATTACCCACACATGTGAAGGAGATCTATTTGTTCTCCGATACCTGTGGAGGACAGAACAGAAATCAATTTGTATCTGCTCTTTTCTTGTATATAGCTCAAAATTTCCATTTTGATGTTATTGAGCACAAGTTTCTAGAGAAGGGTCATTCCAAAATGGAGATGGACTCCATGCACAGCGCAATACAGCAAGCTAAAAAAAATGTGTCAGTAATCTGCATGATGAGAGATGGAGATTGACAGTTTGGTATGGCTAGATCAAAAAGGCAGGCTCACAAGAAAAAGAAGTCAGCAAACAGCGAGTATTTGACAAAAGAACTTTTGTTTGACGATTTTCTTGATTTGAAAGATCTTGCCAAAGACACCATCATTAATAGAACCACTGATAAAAATGGAAATACCGTTAACTGGTTAAAGATCAAAAGTCTTCGTTATGAAAAAGCAAAGCTTGGTATAGTTCTATTCAGTTATGATAGTAAAGGAGATACCTATAAGGAACTCCATGTAATGGGAAATCCACCAGGGCGACCAAGAAAGCATTTTGAGCTGAAAAATCTTTACACTGGTCAGCTTCCCATCCAAGATGCGAAAAAGAAGGACTTTCTAAAGTTGTGCAAGATGAACGTCTTCCCTAAAGAACACCATGCTTGGATTCAAAGGTTGAAATCCTTGGGAAAAAAACAATGTGGACAAAACTCCAGAGCCTACGACCGAGGAGTACTTTGAAGACGATTCGCAAATAGTGGAAGTGAATAAACTTCAAAAACTTGTAAGTTCGTGTATTCTAGTATGCATCTTGAGTATTATCTCGTATTTAGAGATTGTGTACAAAGAATAAAACTTAACTTTTACTTGGAGGTTTGTATGTGGTTTATTCCAGAAACCTCCATATTGTTAGTGGTACAACAACCCAAATGAAACATACATTTTTATTTAATATTTTTTTACCTAATAAATATTTCGGATTGTTTACTGAAAGTTATTCTATTATATGTAAATTTACCTGGAGTACAAAGTACAGGTTTTCTTTTTTTAATATATTAAAATAGTGGTTTTTACCAATAATCTAATGTTTGTTTTTGATTTCTTTAAATGTTTGAAGCATACCTTATTCCTACTTTCATTCCAAAAATTGAGAATTGTTTCAAGTGATTTGAATTGTATATTTGTATTAATTTTGGCAAGTCGTTGTTTTGTATTTGAATTAAGACTTTATTTTTTCCAAGAAGTAAATGGGGGCTAGTTTGAGCATTTACTTTGAACTTAAAAAGGTTGAGGTAAGATTTCAACGTAAGTTTAATTATTTTAAGTTTAATTTAGCACTACTTAGTATTAAGAAGTCTGAACAGATGAGTTAGGAAAAATAGTGTTTTAGCTTGACTTTCAATAAAACTTTGACAAGCCGTTGTTTCGTACTGGATTGAGATAGATACCTCTAGTCTGTGGCATTCTTCTTCTTTGATAAATACCTTTAAAATGAAGTTTCATTTGATGGGGGTTTGCATTAAAAATTTTGACTTGACCCCCCAACTCCCCATTTTGGGTTGAGGGGCTAAGTTCTCATGTAGCGCAAAAATCATCACTTGTCATTATATAACTACCCCCCAAAGGATATTGGTTTGTTTAATTCCGTTCAAAAGTTAGAAGGGGGGTGGGACTTTTGGGACACCCAGAATATATATGAAATAATGGCTCTTAAGTAACATTGTGGTAGTTAAGAAACAAGCTATTTTGGACTGTACCAAGCCGTTGCTCTAGACTTCCCTCACAACTCACAAGTTTGGTCATTACTAGCTTCATTGGGTGCTGCATTGTTCATTGTATTCAACGATTTACATCACCTTCTAATGATACATGTACGTAATATACATTTGTAGATTTGGGTCTATTTTCAGCTTCTAATGTAATATATTTTATGTTTCTCATTTTAATTCAAAAAATATAATAGGTTTATTGCTCAAATCTAGCACTTATTTTTCCTGAGGAGTTCAATTCAAGGTTTCTCAATGAGTAAAAAAACAAATTTAATTTAATTTGAACCACCAACCACAATGCATTCATTTTGTTTGATTTCTAATCTAAATTGTTTTAGTTTCTCAGTGTTTTTCAACAAATGTTGTACGTTATTAGTACACATGCATTTAAAAAACGTGAATTAAGAAGATCTTTTAAACATATTCGAACTTCGAACGAATTGATAAGTGCAATGCGTCAAAGGGATTAGCCCATCTACTATTTGGTCTATATATATATATATATATATATATATATATATATATATATATATATATATATATATATAGAGAGAGAGAGAGAGAGAGAGAGAGAGAGATAGAGAGGGGGGGGAGAGAGAGAGGGGGAGAGAGAGTAGTTAATGTATTAAATATGTATTTAATGTATTAAATTATATTTCTTGAGGAAATGAAGAATATTCTAGTTGTATTATTTGTTGTTAGTTCTACTATAAAAGCTACTGCCTTGTAAAGACCGTGTGTTAATATTTATGGTAGGGACATTCTCTATTTAAGAATTGCCTCATTATTAGTTTGAACTTGTTTGCTCATTTATTATAAATTAATCGATTGTTATATGCTGATAGTGTATAAGTAATGTTTACTGGCTAACCATTAGTAGTAATTAGCAAACGTAGGTTTTCAAGCTATATATTCTCAGCCCGTTATAAGAAGTAGTCACTTTTGTCGGTTAGTCCCGCGACTTCCTTTCCAGTTTACTGTTTTCGTCATACGAGCGGAGTCCCAGATCGTCCAAATTTTCAGACGTCAGATCAAGTTGGGCAATCTGAGGTCTGGAAAATACCGAACGGAAATGCCACTTTGCCATCAATGAGGCTTCGGTTGCCCTGCACTTCTGGTGAAAAATAAAAACATTTTACGAAATAGTATCCAAATTCCAGCTCAGATCACCTAAGCGCTCTTTAAGGTTATTTTTGAATTAGCAATATTTTAAAAATATTTCAACTATTTGTGACCGGGTCCTCTAAAGCGTTGATCTTGGTGCTAGTTAGTAACTTTTTGTTAGTTAACGTATAATACCAATGCTGCTTTTAGTACTGAGAACTGAACTAAAGCATAACTGTGCTAAACGCAATAGAACTGCATTAGGACAAGTAATTTGATCTAGCTAAAAATGGCTATAAAGCTCAATGACATCATTTAGTATATGAGTATTTTTTCCTTTGAAAGAGAGTAATAAAGACAACGCCTTTTAAATTAACATTAACTTAGATCATATCTTAACACATCACATTAGGTAACACTACCATTCGCTTTGTACGTAATTTTCAACAGCATAAAACATCGTTTTTAATGGCTTAATAAATACTCCTGATATTCATTAATAGTATTCACTGGAAGGTATTCCTTTCAACTGATCTACGTCAGCATAATTGGACTTTCTAATTGGTAAGTTCTTTCTGCTGCCATAGTAACGTTTTTATAGTTCGTGACCAAGAAAATGCATGTTTTTGGACATGAATGTCAAACGTCTTCTTTGGTCAAAACGCGTCTAATTCAATTCGTGGTTACAAACTTCTGGTCTAAGTTATTTCCGGCACCATAGTAGAATCTGCCTTGCTGTACGGATTAACATAGCATATACTAATATTGGCGTGAAACTTCTACTTTGATCAAAAGAAACTATTTCCAGGCATTGTAATACATTTCCGGTCTAGCGTATTTCCTGTTAAGAGTTTTTTAAGAGCATTAGACACATTTGACTAAAATTTTAATATTTTAGGCGGTTTAAGCTCCTCTGGGTGGTTTATCTACTTGAATTCTTTTCTGTGTTGAGACATAATACATATATATGTCAAATTTCATACTCGTAGGAAATCGGGAGGATTGAAAACAAATATATAGTTATTCCAGGATTAAATACTCTTACTGACCCTATGGGTGATTGATTTTCTGGAAAATATTTACTTTTTCTGTTGAGAGCATGAACCACTTTATCGTAGTAGGACATCATGATCATAGACAATCAAAAATATGGTTTTTCTAGGGTAGATAAAACCCTATTTCCTGGCTAATAGTGAAGTAATAATTATGTATACATTTTGTAGTTTATAATATACAATGATAATACCCTATATTATAGCAAGTTAACTATCACTGTATTAATTTGTTTTCTTAAAAAAAAAATAGAGATATATTGATTAGTAAACCCTATTTACATACCATACGGCAGCTGTCAAAATAGGTATGATTATGATTAGTCTGTACAGAAGCTGGTATAAATTCATGTGCCGTTATTATTTTAATTTAGGATAAGTCCGGGAGAGATGGACCTTTGAGTAAGATGGACCAGTCGCATAGTTTAAGAATTAGCCGCTAGAGTCATTACTAGTAACGTGCAGGTGTCATGGCGTACTGTGTTAGATTACTCCCGCACTGTCAGTGAAATTGACCCGCTTGTTTAAAAGTTATTTCAAGAAATATATTTCACCTGTTGAAATGCTCGAGTATGCTGAGAATAATGACGTAATACTTTTGAAGTCACATATCCAACTACCTTCAACCTCTCGACAGGGGGTTTACAAGTCCCTAAAATCACACTACTATTCATCATGTAATACTTTCATGATAAGAAATGCATCACGACAGATAACCCACCTTCAGTTTGGCAAAATGTTTTCAGAGACCTGAACTAAATCAGCAACAGTTGAAAATACGACATCTGACTTTAAAAGGTGGGGAATAGTACCTTTAGACATGGCGGCAGTACCTGATTATTGCTTTTAATTTATTGCGATATAGAGAGCAAAGAAACTCAAATCAGTCACAGATAAATTGTTTGAATGCAGTTGCACCATAAAGTGACGCAGTAGCTGATGAAGATATTCAAACGCTAGCAGAAGCTCATACCCAAGCCGCGAGTCAAACATCCACAACAAGCAATCCTCAAAACACAGATAATGACAATGTAGCATCTTTGGAACAAGCACTCAACAGGATGATCAGACTCTAACCCCCAACAAAAAACCTTCACCAAATATCACCAATGCTTGCTATATACAAGAGAAAAACTGCACCGAGCAATAATGCGGGTATTACGAAATTTTTAAACTCAGCATGTAATATTGAAATACTCAAGATCACTGCTGAAGACAAAATAAAGAAATTAAAAAAAGAGGAAAGCAAACAGAAACAGGAATTCAAGAAAACGACGTACTACAGGTTAAAAAGGCAGTGATTTACGATAACCTCACGAATGAAGGTAAGTGGGATGAAAACCAATGTGTTATACGTCTTGAAGACTATGAAACTTCGAAGAGCACTGCAGGTTGGATAAAGTGTATTAAATTATCAAGGTGGTCTCATGAAAACTGTACTAAATATGGAGATCTTAGTGATTTTTGTCGGAGGATGGAAAAGGAAAATAAAAGACTGGTAGTGCTTAAGAGAAATAATCAATTTTATTAGTATTTCATGTTTAATTAATTAAGTTAATATTTTTTATAATTTTTACAAGTTGTCAACCTATGGACAAATTTTTGTAACTACTTAGACGTGTTATAATGTGCTTAAGTATATTAAATAAGTGCCTAACCATTCTCTACTGTATTTTTATTGTTGGTCCAACTCTCCCGATATGATCCCAGGGTATAAGGGTGAGATTGACCAGTAAAAAATAATATTATCTTATCCAAACTAATATTTAATGATTTATGGATTATATTTTATCGAGTATCATTAAATTAGTTTATTGAGAAATTGGTAAGGTAACAAATAAATTGATTAAACAAGATAAAATATGTTATTGGCTTTCCAAAAAGGGGGAATATCTCTCTCGGACTTGCCCTATATAAAATATAAAATTATTACAGAATTCGTAACAGATAAAGTGCTATTTAGTGTTAATCGTGATAAAATAATGTAATAAATACTTATTAAATGTGAACAAAATGAACAGGTCACAAAGTTAATTAATTAGGGTTGCCTGCGGTTATTAAATCACAGAAGGAAAAACTGTATGGTTAGCAACTGTGTTTTAACTCTAATACGAATCTTCTAACATTATCTACGCATTTGTACTTTATTGTTGTGTGAAATCCTGCTTCCAATAGAATTAGAGTACTAGATTATATTAGTCAGGTTGATCTTCAACGTAAATATTGCTATATGTCTGAAACCATAAGCCTTTTTTATGAAACATTGTAGCGGAGAATGTGTAGCATTTGAAACAAGTTCTTAGGATTGTTTGTAAAAGAAGTAAGTATTATTTATTTCAGTGTCTTACCATACTTACGATACTACAGTTACTTAGGTGATATCCAGTTCTCGAAGTACATGTGTTGAGAGTGACATCTATGCTGACATTAGGTGTCCCTGATGGCCAGGAACGATGAGGGATCACCTTGAGGCTTGCTTGCAGGCTAAATTGAATGCTTACATAGAGAATACGTTATGACGCTAGAGATGAGTCTCAAATCCCAGGATAAAGTGACGGCTGGATTGATTAGTTATTCCAGTGCAGTTCAAATTTTAATTTACTCGTACAATGAATTAAAATGTAATGAAGTATCACTGAAGACGGTGTAAAACTATAAATAATTGTACAAATATACTGGAACCCCGACATGGAGAAATGACAGAAGGAGAATATTCCTTCCTTTAAATATTAATATCAGCCTTAGCTTTTAAAACTTGTACATGTGTTACCAAAATTTATATTACATTTAAATAAATACATCGTTTTATTGAGAACTCTCAAAATGTTTAAATCGTTATATATATACATAAATTTATTTTAAAATGTTATAACAAAGTAGATGGAGAGCATCTTTAGATTGTAAATTCAGCATAACATTTCATTTATACATAGACAAGATGTGTTTTATGATGGTGCATGCACATCCATGGCATTTGACTGAGCGTCACTGAAGTATAAAATTCAGTAGGTGCTCCAATTTTTTATTCTTCCGCAAGGGGTGGATATCTCCCCCTGCCTGTCGGTCCGGAGAACATCTCATGAACCAAATGACCCATATATTTGAACTTTTGCCTGCAACTTCAGCGTGTACAACGATGTACTTCGGCCTTGTTTTATTAAGTATTAAAAACAAAGTTAATATGAAACATTCGGAATTAGAGAGAAGCATTTGTATTACACAAGTATTTGTGTAATGCTTGTAAATAAGTGTGAACTAAGATAAACACTAATAACCTATGCCCTACTACTAAAAGTGTAATTTAGTACAGAATCAAAGTACATATGTATTACACAGTTAGTCTTTTTGTAAAAACGTTCTTTTTACACCAATGACAGTTTAAATATTTTGCTTCAGGTAAATATGACAAAAACTATTTGCAATAATACTAACGCAAGAATCGAACCAGTGACTCTTCGGTTGGAGAGCCACTGCTTTACCCCTACGCTGCGGTGTAGGTGAATTGCTATCCAGTACTTACAGTTGTACTGTCAGATCTCATTATTACACCTTACTTCCAACTTTGATTTGGAAGTGGTTTTGGATACATTTTTTATGAATAATCTTACGATGACCATCGTATATATCTGGAATGTTTGAATTACCAATTAATATACCAACTAATACTGTGTTATACATGTATTAAGTCTCTCCAGAATTTTATATCCCAACAGATTATGTAAAGCCACATGTAAACGGTTGCTTGCCTCTATGATTGTGAAATCGTTTATTGTCTTACGACTTCTTCTGAGCTGCTGGGGAAACTATTACTTTTATTTGGTTTTAAATTGTTTATAGCTCGTCTTTCACGTAGCTCTCTTATAGCAAACCCAAATAAGACTCTTACTTAATGTTATGGTAGCGTAGGTATCTCTAAAATCAAACAATTAAATAGTAAAATTATTTTTAAACCTCAAAAAACCAGTAACAAGACTTACGCAAAAAGTTTCGGCATAAAAATAAAGTGAACAAAACAGAACAGTGTTACGTTGCTTATCAGACAGCAGCATTGTTGTTCCAAACACTTAAGTTGTTTTCTTAGCTAATCAATAGTTTCCACTTGAGTTACCTCCGAAAATACAGTTCCTGTGATTCCTTCACAGGCTGTTATTTCTGTCTTCTTGCTGAGTTATGTTTTCCTGTTTGTATTGACTCTATCAGAAAATTTTTTTTATATCGGAGACATTGTCTAAATTGTGTGATGTCATTTAAAGTGCCACAAGCTAAATTACTTGACACAGGACAGTTCAAAGAAAACTGAAGACGGTTAATTATTGGTACTAAAAACGATTACCGATTGAATTCCGAAATCAGAAACGAGGCATAACATTTTCAAAGTTTATACATTTTCAAAGTTCGTACATTTTCTAATTTTATACATTTTGCAAATTGTAGTGGGTTATGTCTACAGTAACACTGAAATAACCTGTGACAGTCTCTGGAGCCTGCAGGGGAAGCTTATAGATGTTATGGAAGCTGGGGATTGTTAGTTCAGTCCTCATACTAAGATAATAATTACAATAGCCTAATGGTGCTGGCGAATATAAAAAATTCTAATGATGATTCTGTTAAAGAGGAAATAATGTTAAAAAAGAATTTAAAAAATAATTAGCAGGTGACTCATAGTCTAGCGGCCGAAAGCCAACTCATATTGTAGAAACACGCAACGTATATTCATCGACGTGTATCTTATAATCGACAGAACAAATTTTCTGTAATAAATACATCGTCAGCCGTTTTGGTAGGGATAAAAATGGAAGTGTAGCATTAGGTTTAATCCTTAAAAATATTTCTAGGTACCAATGAATTTATGCAAATTTCCATTAAAAGTTTAATGCTTTTTTATGCATAGCTCCAAAGGCTTCAGTAGTAGCATTTTACACCAATAGAGAGAAATGCTAAAATAATAGTCCTACTCTTATTTAAAAATAACTGCTCGAAAAGACATAGAAACGTCTAAAATTACTATTCTATGATAAAAACATAGAGATAGACACGAAGCGAACTAGTCCATACTGTAAGGGTAACTTTATTTATTTTCACCTATTGAATCATATTGAAATGTATTTTCGCACATTTTCAAACACGCTGCATATTCCCAAAAGTATCTGCTCCGTCAACTTTAATGAGCTGAAATATGTCATATGAAATGGATTGGACCATATTCGTAAAAAACTGTCAATAAAGCTGCAAAGCACGTCATTTTTATCCGTGCAGTAAAAGAGAAAAAATAATAGAGTGGAGACAAGATTTAATTTCAGTGTACTCTTGCGTCCCTACCTCTGCTATGAAACTTAAAAATAATAACAAAAATATGAGAGTATGACAACTTTAGTTTTACATAGACGAGAATAAGTTCTCCGATGGTGCGTGTCGAACGAAGAAATGTTGCTGAGCGTCATTAAAGCCTATCATTTAATTGACTGGCAGGGTGTAATGTTTCTGCCAAGGAGATGTAAAAATTTATTTCCTGTTTGATGTATGTCTGTATATCTTACTGCAGATGATTTCCAGAATGAAATACGCTGTGGGCTTGAAACTTTTAACGTGTATGTAACTTTAGTGCAGCCTGTTTTGTGACACGTGGTGTAGCGTACTATTAACTTGTTATATTGCAGCGATAAAGATATAAATCAGCTACTGAACAAGATAAATGTAATTATAGAGTATTATTAGCTAATATGCTATATTAAGATTGCAGTAGTTTCTAATAATACTGCAAAACCACTTTGAGTCTATTACAATTATATTTTATAATGGAACTTGTTCAAGTATGCAATTTCATATATAAATAGTTTAATTTGTACTGATTTAAGGGTTTACAACATGAATGTTCAAGAACTAAGGAAGATAAATAATCCAAACTATATAAATATTCAATATAAATAATTCCTTTAATCAGTCCGTTTTTATTGTAAAATATCCACAAGATAAAATTTACAACCCCCCAAAAGTTCAATGCAGATATTAACGTAACAAAGAGAGCAGCTGTCTGGAGATGGAGGGAAAATCCTGTCGGCGGCTGGAGGCGAAATGATGTCATTTCTCAAGGGATTGGAGAGCCATTCGTCTCGTACGCAGTTCGACACGTCGTTATCTTACACGGATCACTATAATCCATAGTACAACTTAGTGGCATAGTAGAAGTATTAGAAGCTGTTTGTTGGAAAACCGCGTGTATTTATATTTGAAATTCAATTACGAATACAATAATAATGTTATAAATTATTAAAATAGGAAGACTGTTTCATGTTTATTATTTTGACCTATAAACATTTATATTTTAATAAATGGTTATAACATGTTTAAACTGTATATTATTAATAATTCAATTAGGTTTGCAACACAAAATACAACACATATATCTATGAGAAGATAACTCTCTTTTTCTTAACTCATTCGAAAGGAAATAAACATTTCTGCAAACATTCTGACACTCTTTAAAATTTTTCCATTTTGGTAATTTCAAGCAACCTATATGTTAACAAATATAAAGTTGTATTGTTTCTATATAATTTTTACTTTAAGGGGAGATGTACGCCCGAAAATTAAAAAATTTTGATTTATTTTTTTTATATTTTTTTTGTATTGTTTAGTTTGTTCTGATTAAAATGATATATAATACATGCATATACGGATCCTAAATAATATAAAAATAATATTTTTTTCTTGCATAAAGCGTCCACGGACGACAACCCACAGCATCAGCTTTGCGACATATCATGGTGTAGGTATAAGCAAGCCATTCGGGATGCTAAAAACATATGAACATAAAAATTCACTGGACCAGCCCATAATTGATCTGATAAAACCTATATTCAGGGACCTGGCAAAAACTGAGTTGTTAGAGTTGTTAGTCTGCACGTCCGCACTCAAAATATTAACGAAAGCTTCAATTCTGTTCTCTGGTCCAGAGTGCCAAAAAAATAACTTTGTAGGACTACAAACTCTAAAGTTAGGTACATATGATGCAGTTATTACTTTTAATGAGGGCAGTCAGGGGAGATTAGCAGTCTTAAAAGGGCTTGGGGTCAAAATTGGCAAAAAATTGTGCAAAGTGCCTTAGTGAAATTGATCGAGGTCGGATGATAAAATCAGATATAGCATGTGAAGAGAAGACAAAGCTAGCCAGAAAAAGGACCAGGATGATCAGGAAGAAACTCCTTGATGTTGAGAAGGAAAATGATCAGAATTACGAAGCTGGAATGTTTTGAAATGTAAGTAAATATATGTTTATCATGTTTTCGCGATTTCCCGAAAATCTATTTTTTTTACACAAAAGTCCCATTATCTCAGAAAGTAGAAGGCCAATTCATTTCAAATTTTTACAGGTTATTAAGAATGTCTGTTTACACAACCCCTACTAGATTTAAACTTCTAGCTCAACAATAAAAAATTATTTTAAAATAGTAATCCAAAATTATAAGCAAAAAAAATTTACAAATATTTAAAAAATAAAAATAATGCCAAAAAGTTAATGGAATTCAATGAAATTAGTAGGGTGTCTTTAGAATACTATGTTTATTTCAGGGTAAAAAATTTCAATCTTATAACTCTGATACTTTCTGAGATAATGGGTTATATATATGCATATGTTTAACATTACGGGCTTATGGGCGTACATCTCCCCTTAAACCAGTTGTTTATAGGACTTAACAGAAGGATTCGATGTGAACCCTAACAGACAATGGCACAAAGAAAGGTTAGTAATTAATTAAAAATCCCAATGAAAAAAAAACTATTACGTATCCAAAAGTAGTATTTATTGTATTTTATAGTCCTGAGAAGTAATACACGCTGAGAAAAATCTATTTTATGTACTTTATAAAACTATATACTAGTTATTCTACAATCCAACTTTATAATTCTACATTACAATGTTTTATTGATAAGTAGGAGTATAATATGGTAATGTAATACCTGTGCAACCTAAAAATACGTTATTTTAGTTCATATTATATTCTTAACGTAGAAAGTTTCCTTCCACATTTGTAACATGAACGTAATGTTATACAATATAATGACTGAAACTGTGATAAAAGAATAGTAACCAGACCACTGGAAACCATGTTTATTCTCTAATGGTTCGTCAATACTGTTGTAGATTAGTAATCTTGACCCCATGGGGCAAATCTGATCCTCTTGACCCAGAATATCTCCACTTCTATTACGAGATATTGGTCTTCAATTTATAAGTTTTTACCACTTCGTTTTTATATTAATTTTCCTGGCTTTCAACTTTATTATATTATTATTTTAATATATTTTGACGTCGATAGTGATAAAATATCTATCTTAGGTAGTGAATCTTTTAATATTGTAAATTTTGTACATAAATACAAATATCACCTCTACAAAATAACTCTGGACGGAATTATAATTAACAACTTACCAAGATGAAATCTACTTGAGTATGTTGGCAAATACCATTTAGACAGCAAAGTCTGCACTTCTAGGTTGGTTCTTATTTCCATACAATCTCGTTTCAGCAAGAGGGGTTGGACACCCATTACCATAGTTGGATACGCAGAATGCTGGATCAAGTGTTTGGATCTGTCAGCACTATCACTGAGAGGCCGGATAAGTAACTGGACCTAAATCCTCTAGATATTTTAAAACCTGGTTTAAATAAATATTTCATAGAACTATTCGAGACAATATTGAGTTAAGAAATCGTATAATGAAAGAGGAAATACTTGCAACACCTGAGACGCTAAAAAATGTGTCTCCTGCTAGTTTTTTTATTGCAGGAGTAAAAATTATTTTTCATAAATAATTTGTATCATTTTGATTAAATATTATTTGTGCCGTAAGTTTGAGCAAAAATAGAGAGCACATTTCAATTATTATATATTTAAATGCATTATGAATTTAGCTTTTGACTCTGCACAACGTTAAGTTTCAGAATTCCGATTTGCCGAATTAAAGTTTTTCGAATTAAAGAAACCGATCACACTTTATTTATGATTATATTGAAGGTTTTCGATCAGATGACATGTCGCTAATGGCTTCAACCAGTAGGTCCTTAGTTTATCTGTGAGTAAACCCATATACAAGATATAAAAGTTCCATATTTTAACACCCTGTACATCCATGGTTATATTTTCAAATTATATTATTTAACAATAAAGTTGTTTATATGTTGAAATTTGTGGGGGCTCGATATAATAAAATAGCACGACAAGGAATACTAATTTCAACAATAATACTTTTACAAAATTAAAATCAGTGAAATAAATTTAATTAATTTCTAATACCATGGTAAATTTCTTTAATATAATATAAATAACGTGGCTAAATTTTATAGCTCTCATTATTATTTGTTGTAGAAATCAATAAAACCCTTGCAAAGAAAACTGCTTGTTCAGTACTCAACTATACATAATTCTCATATTGCGTAGGTTTTAAGCATATCTACTGAATATTAGATTCTTGCTTCAATAAAAATAAGTAAAGTCAATAAAAAAATAACTGATTCAGGTATAACAGTGAATGTGTTCTAGTTAATTTACTTACAAAGAAAACTTACTACCATCGCTGGTAATCTCCCGCTAGAAACAGAAATTAGTGTGGTGTTCCAAGCTCTTTGCCTTTGTTTAGAACTGCAAAATGAACATATAGCGTTCAATTATTGAAATGGACAACATTTTATATCCCCTATCTTTATTCAACTTTTTTACATAAAAATTCTACTACGGAACATTGAAAATAAATTTGTGCTCAATATTTTACATTTTAAAATTCACTCCATATAGCTAATTAGTAAGCAACAGTGTAATCTATATTTCTGTCATAGTCAGGAATCTGAAATATTGAAACCTCCATCCACTGAGCTTCAAAATGTCATATACCTAAACTTTTCAAATATCCCATGTATAAATTACGAGTTTACTTAGTATAAAATAATTATTAAATAAATGTATATACAGTTGTGGTGTAACAGTGTTAACGGCATTAATAATTTTCTATTTAAAATATATTAACCGTGGAACTTGGTTTGCTGTAAATATCAATATGTTTGCTAATATATATTTAAGACTGATTCTTGAAGCGTAATATTGTACTATTAAGTAATAATATTTATAATTATTAGTACTGGATGGAAATACAGTAAGTATGAATAGAAAAAGTAAAATTCTTAAAAATAAGTTTTTAGTCCATAATTAGTCAAAAGTTACAAAGGTAATTTTAATGTTTGTTCCAAACTAACAGGAAATACACGGTTGATATTTGTTTGTTTGTTTTTTTTTTCAATGTAATACTTGAATCTTTATGTGTAAAAGGTAGAATTTCCTAGTGGTTGAACGGAAATAAAAAGAATAACATTGCAGCACTCAACAAAACACATCGCCCTAGGGATACTGAACCCTTCTTTATTACGTATACAGAACGTGGAGATGTATTGCTCTGTGTATTGTTAGAACATGCTTCACAAATGCATATATGATTCATGATATTCTTGTATTTTATGCATAATTGTAACATAACACCCTTATCAATAATCGTACCCGCATGACGATAGACTCCTAATTGCCTACCAGAGCCAATTACTTCTTTATAAGCACATAAACAGACTTTTATTGATATTTATAGAGGAAATTCTCATAAAATATCGATTGCTCTAATGCTGGTTTTGGTGAAGGTAGAAATTAGAGGGTATTTAGAAGATTAAAAACATTAAATTACAATTTTAGTTAAGATCACATATTTTTAACTTTACCCACTGAAAACGACCTTCAGAAACATAAATAATAGTTATATGACCACCAGACAACTAGGTAAATATTACTAGTCTAGAATAATTATAATGCTATATTACAACTTATGATGTTTATATTTATTGCTTTGTTTTTAATTTTTTTACTTTTGAATTTGTATATTAATGTCATTACAACGGTGTACCCCAAATTTAGCCTAAAGATAAAAATCATATAAAGCTCATATAATAAAAAATCTGTCTAACGAATTTTTAACTCCATACGTAAAGTAAGTCTTGACAAAATTCAAAAAACAAAACTTCTTGCAGCTGGAGTATTTATTTCAGTACTATATACGAATATACAAATATATTAGTAGTGTATCTAAAATTTAATTTACTAATAATTTATAAAATAACTACCAATAACTTTCATAAAAATAACCCGGAACTCCCAGACCCTGAGTGGCCCTAGAGGTTAGTTGTAGCGGCCAGAAATTAGTTTAAGTAAGCGTACAGTATTTCAGAGATTAAAATATATTGTAGATGGGTGCAAGTGCTTATAAATGTTCTGACGATTTTTACTATTCTTATGAACTAAAACGGAGTCCTACTTTGAGTCTTATTAACAGTTTAACCATACGGTGTTGTGTATACAGGGAAAATTCACACAGCCAAATTGTAAATGCCAAGTTCAAGCTCAGATATAAAAAAACCAATGTGTGAACGGCTTTTAGTTTGATGTGGCAGATTAACGTTAGAGTTATTTGGGTTATGGACATTTTAAAATTGTCCAAAAATTAAATTCCACAGTGCCATAAATAGTTTGCTCGATTTGGCTATGTATGGTATTATTTGAAAGCTCTTATCATGAAGTATCAGAATTTGATATACATAGTTCTCTTTTTATACGAAGATCTGTGACCTGACTTTTAAACGATTTTCTTGTCTAGACTGCATCTTGTTTCGGTTTATGTGGTATTTTGGGCTGTAATTCATAAGAGAGTGTTCAAGAAAATACAAAGCAGTCTTCTGTAACGACTCAAACATGTGCCACCGACAACAGTTTTTTACTAACTAAAACCAATGTATTTTAATATTAGGGTTAGGTTTTAAGCTGTAAATAACTACAGTAGAGTAGAATCTAAGATAGTTTAACCTTGAAGGTATTTATATTTGAAAAAGGCAATATTTGTAATTTGAATTTTAGGTATATGCTTCAATAAACTTTTTTTAAGTGTCTTAAGACCAGATCTGGGCCCACCACGACCGGGCCTTGGGACCAGAAGTTTCGGACGATGGTATTTTATCTATTTGTTTTCACTGGAGTTTATCAATTAATATTGTAGTAATAAGTTTTTAAGCGTATGGTTAACACTGGAAGACTATTAGTCTAATAGATCTAAAATTAACACCGTATACTTAGAACTAGTTTAAAAATTAAAATGTTTAATAAAGCGTACATTGTTATAAAATACTTAATACTAAAATACTAAATATTTAAAACTTATGATATCAATATGATGATACTTTTAATATTCAGTGTTTATTGACATTCCATTCGTTACAAATATAGCCATACGATCGACGTTGCACATATTATCCTTTAAAACGAATAATGCACCTTTGATTTGATATTTTGCAACGAAAGCAACAGCTGTATCGCATAATCATAATTACTACACATTCTAATTAAAAATATATTTAACTTTTAGCCTATTTCCTTTGAGTATTATAATATTTATATAGAATTTATGAATGGATAAATTCCACCTATCATATTGTGCACATTATTTGGATGTACCTTGTAATTCACAAGATTATTAGTTATTGTGCAAATAAACACTGTTGCTAAATTGCAGAGTCTTGTTTTATATTTTTACTTTCTACTCATAGCTTTCGAGTTTTGTTCTATTTTCAGTTTTATGTTACGTTTCTCTCGACATCAGTAATACAATACGGTGATTAAATGTCGAAGAAATTCAATGACTCGTCTGTCTTAGCTTAATAACAGCTTCTTTTATGTTACAATGCTCATAAAAGAATAACAATTACTTTATGTAATTATTGCACAAGCAAAATATATCAAGAAAATTACTGATAAATTACTCAAAATAAAAGTTGAAGATAGTTTTTGATGATATATTATAGAAGTTTTATATGGCATTATTCTTTATATTGAATTGAATTTAATATTTATATATGATTTAACAGGACGACCTACTGACCTATATGTGGTAATTTGAAACAATGCATTACGTTATACATTAAACTATGATTTAAGCAGATAATGTGGTTCCACTAATGTACAATGGTCATTTCCGAGTAGGCTTCACAAATGGAGTGTATTATCAACGGATTTATATGGAAATTGTAAAGAAACTGCGCATGTTATACTCCCTTTAATAATTAGTATTTTATAAGAGTTTTAATGTGCAATTTGTTCTACAAAGGGTACAAATGTCACAGCCAGGTATTTAGGGGTAATCATTTAAAACTGGCCCGAATTATTTTGAATCAAAATGTCGCTATTTCGTATCGGCTATAACATTTTTCGTATTTAGTTTTCTACTGCCTATTTTAAATTTATGTTTTGTTTTTGAGATTTGATATACTTTTATGCTACGTTATGTTGGTAAAATTAATTTAGTGCAGTATAATTCATAAACCATGCATTTTCGTTTTTCTTTCGGTTGTGATTTTAGTTCTAAATTACTATTCATGTTTGTTTATTTGTACATTTTCAATCAATTATCGTTTTTTATAGCCTTACACCGTCAATAACGTAAATGTAGAAGATACCAAATGCAGCCTTTAGGGCAAAGATTACATATTTTGTAATTAATATAATATCATATGGACATGATTAAACTTTTGAGGAATGTATCTTTTAACTACTTGTTTCTACGAAATAAGATTGACAAACATCAATATTCTATATAACTTTAATTCAGAGTTTTAATTAAACTTTCACGTTGTTATAAGTAAGTGAATTAAATCGCCAAATTAACTAAAACATTTAACTGTTTACGAAAGTGTTGTAAGAATTGAATTTAGTACTCATAATTTTAATTACATTATTTATGAATATAATGTAAAAACTGTGAGGAAAGTAAGAACTCCACCTATCAAAGGCGATGTACATTACTTTCAAAGATTAGTAAATTTCAGTTATGTAAGTTTCAACGTAAAGTACTTTTACCGTATTTTACCATAAAGGTCAGCAGGTTTTAGGTAATTATTAAAGGAAGTTTAAATCACTTAAGACGTTTTCCAATACCTGTGTTCGTTGTTGTTGCCAAGCCTTGGTTCGGTTTGGCTACATGCCGACAGCTTAGAATAATGTTCTTACTAATATTAGATTATTTTAGTAGATTATACATAAAACAGAGAAATAAATAAGTTTAAATTAAGAAAGAAATTCAAATAATAATTACCAGAGCAAGTGTAAAGTAATACGAGTATATACCGGCTGTCCCACGAAGAGATTTAAATGTTTGATTTCATATTACTTACCCATTTATGCCCGGAACATTTTCAAACTCTACATAATTAATTAAATACGTTTTTAAAGTACTCTGTGAAAATGTCAGCTCTCTAGCAATTGTTTAAACCAAATAATTGTGTAAAGTTTGAAAATGTTCGGTATAATATAAAATCAAACGTTTAAACCTCTTCATGGTACACTCTGTATATATTCCTAAGCAAAATTATTCCTTTTGACAGTAATTCACTGTTAATCTAAAGTTTATGTTAAAATTTGAGTTTAGTTTGCCAACATCATTAAGATGTTGAAAAATAAAAACTGCTGGACAAAATTGATGTTATTTGATCATAAAATGATAGTTTTAAAATCTTGCTTATGACCTCTGGACTGTTACTTACTTACAAACCCTACGAAATGGATAATTGTGAACGTGACCACAATACAAAAGATCGTATAGTAGCGGCTATAAGTGACAGCTCTCGAGCGCTGCACCCACCATCGCCGGAAAAGTGAGTCATGCCTACCGGCGCCGGTAGGCCGCTACGGCCGCCACTACCCACCACTGACGGGCCGACAAGCCTGTCTAAACACGACTCCCTCGGTTCCACCCTCCCCACCGTCATCCACTTGCAACGCACACGAGCCATCAGTTCAGTGTCAACGCTCTTTCGAGTTACATCGCGCGCATCTCAGTTGCAAGTGTTGTGACAAGATACAGTTTATTAATACTTACAACTCCCAAGTATTATTATAAGTTTCGTGAGTGTTGTGTGGTTTGCGTTTAATTTTATAATGTTTCACCCTAAACGGTGGCAGTAGCGTCGTTTTCTGGATAATTATTTCTATTGATTATGTTTTAATCAAGAATCAAGTCTAGAAATAGACAAATTTAGGAAGATTGAAAGTTGTTATGAAGAACAGAAGAAAAAGGATAAACGTGAAAAGTTCACCAAATCACAGCATAGTGCGCTAGTTATATTCTTAAAAGAAGATTGAGCTGAAGAGGACTTGTGTTGTGGTCCGTTTCATGGCAACACACGTGTATAGAGACGTCGTACTCTATCTTGGAAAACTCACCAAGTAATATCAAGGTATGTATTCTAGTTGAACAAAGCACCCAATATTTGTAAGTGTCTCGAGCTGAGAACAAAGAGCCAGAGATATTGCGCACAGAACAAATAACGAACAAAGATCAACTTAGACAAATTGTTTGCTGGTAGAAGTCCTATTCAATCAAGCGAAAGATCCTCATTGCTTGCTTTGTTACATTACAATCACTTTTAACTGTTAACAGATGCTGTTAATGAATCACTAATTCAAGTCAGACGGTTGTAAATTCGAAGGATTTTTCATAGATAAATATCCTTTTTTATGATTATAGAAAATTATAACAATGTCATTTTTTAATAAACAATCTGTAATACAGTAAAAGCAAAGTTTATGAACTTACGTGTCATATAGTTCTAGATGCTACTTTACTATTATAATTAATTTATCCAATGGTGGAATAGGATACTGACTTATTATTGGATTATATCTATCTCTGAATTACACACCTACACATTGCCGGCTAAATGGCTGAAAACGCTGTACATTTGTACTATTTGGTTGTATTACGAAAGCATTGCTTTACTCGATTGCAGGAAGTTGTTAGTAAACCACATAAAGCTATTTAATTAAAACAGGATAAAATAGCAGGTGCTGTATCCAATCATATGTGCTATTAGTAATTGTCAGTAAAATATTAATCTTATTTCTGCTTACTCGTTAACCTAAACAATTTGGAAGAATTCAAGAAAGTTCTACAGAGAAAAACATTTAAACAAGATATATATCAGGTTTAGTTAATTCAACTCACCACGTGTTGCATAACAGGTTGTCAGAGGTTCAATACAAAATTTAACTCAGCCCATTAGGTTACATGTGTTACTATATCACATAATTGTACTAAGTTTGTTTACACATTTATTTATTCAGAAATTTTCTCGTTTCCATCATAGTTACCCATAAGAACAATGTACAATCAGTGTTGCCTTTTATAAATAAATGAAGCTTTGCACAAGCGAGACAGACAAAAGAAACATTTTGCAGCTCTTCAGACTGATAGGCTTCACTAGTGCTAGGCCAGTAACAAACTGATAGTCAACAATTTGACTCTGTGGGCATTACGTTTAGTATTTCTTGACTATTGAGTGAGAGATTCGTGCTCGATTTCCGGCGGAGCAGATACTAATTTATAAATCTCAATATTAAATTTCACTATTGCCATTTAGGACAAGTTAAAAATGTTATTTCTGAAAGAATTTATATGTGGTTTTCGGAACGAATTACTATAATTTATGACAGAAAGAGCTAAAAACAAAATTAGTGTTTCGAAAAATAAATGTTCCTCTGTGGCATACTTACTAATCCTGATATGATGAGTATTATCGAACCCTATTACCTGATCACTTTTATTTTTGTCTGTTTTCCTGGCCGTATGCACGTTATTTCGGGAACATACTGACCTTCATTCTATATAAGCAACATCGAGTTCGATTATGGTGCATATCACTATGGAGTTGGGTTGAGCGTTAATATGTTTCATTACATTTATGAGTAACGATTATGTACATAAAATCGCAGTATAAAATTAATACATTTATAAACAAACTGAGTACGATCATATGGCATTGCATAGAGCAATATGAGATTAGCTTTAACATTGAAACTGTGCAAGCAACATCAGCGAATCCTCACACGACACGTTATATGGTGTACTCCTTAAGTTGTATATATTTATAACAACATTTATTGCCAAAAGGAAAATGAGCTCAGATATTCACCAACCATGGCTCTAGACATCTTATTTTATGGATATTACTGCTTGTTAAGTTTTAGTTCAGTTAACCACAAAATTCGTAGAATAAAAATATGTACTTGCCTAAGTATTAAATATTCCCTGTAACATTGTTGTGCCATGTATCAGTAAACACAATATCTACCAGCAATGGTTAAAGGCGACTGTTATCACTGGTATTATAGCCGCTGAAAATGTGTATTGGCCTGACAACCTCGTAAACGGTCCGCTGAGTGTCCTCGGAAAGTGGGAAACAATATCCATTTATCCGGCCAATATATAGCGTTGTGGGAAGGCGTTATTGTTTTCACCCGTTATTGCTCTTACTAGAGGTATTTATGTCTATTCTGTAACGTTACAATTTTCAACCTTTTCTCTATTACTATCTTATAAAAGAGTTTTAATAATATATGTTTCAATAATTATTAATCTAATTAAAGGCTCCTTGTTTTATTATAATTTAGTAATAAAGAGTTACCGGTAGTTAAATAGTTAGTTCAAAAACTATACTTATTATTTAATGATAAACATGTCAGGAATAGCTTATCTATCTTTGGTATGAGTTTATATGCTTTTTTGTATTCTTAGGAACCGTCTTTTAGGTTTTTCGTTTGTTTAATTTTTACAACACAATATTTGATATTGTCTCTATATTTTCCCTTGCTGAGTAATCCAGTGAATGGCCTACCAGAAACATAGTTAAAATATTGAAATTTAATCCACAGAGTTATAATCTAATCTCATATACGTTACATACTTTGGTGAGCATGGCTACGTTCAGCTTGTTGAGAGGTTTATTTCACGATGCAGAGCCTATGCACTGGCCGTAATCTACATCAAAGACCAACAATTAAATGTTACCATCAGTGAAACTAGAATCATCCTTTAGTTCTGTCAGAAATTCTTGTCAACAGAGATTGGTACTCACAGATCCTGTCATAGATCTTATATCCTGTTCGAGGTGCAGAGATGCATGCGTGTTGACGGCTAGATTTACATTTGGGCTGCATGGGCCCAGGGCGGCAGAATTCAGGGGGTGGAAAATTTTGGTAAAAAAGTAAAAAATAAGTTATTCCAAAAGTTAAAAAATTTGAAAAAATTACTTGTAATAAATTTGTAAACATCAAAATTTGTAAATTGAAATGGCTGAAACAATCATTCGTACATATTTAATACATGTATATTCCATTTATTTCGTAGTCCTAACATTAATGAAATATGGTATATTCCGGGACGCAACAGTATTCGCCCGCAAGTAGTCAGCCGATAGCTCTGGGACTTGAGAGTATCGTTTGAAGTTGCCAAGCCCGCAGGCGCCGTCAGGCCGGGTTACCCCCCCCCCCTCCGCCGATAACTGATACGCGTTACCAACCACCATGCGTCATGCGCCGCCGCTGTTCCGAAATCGGTCAGTTCCGTTTGAGTTGGGGTTTTACTCTGATTTCATATGTTATGTGTGTATCGTTTTCTCAATCACTTTTAATTGTATCAAAGAGTTTTGTATACATTCATTTAACTTTATGGTTGATTAATTTTATTGAACCCTTTGCATTCGGTATTGATTTACCAAAATTTAATGTCAAATGACAATTCAACCTATTTTATATGAGTTTTATTACAAGCTTCGCGTAGCCACCTCGTTGCCGCCGACGTCGCCTTGACCCACTACGGTATCAAGGTAAGCCTACGTGGTTGTGAGGGGGGGGAGGTAGGGCGGGAAATTGTGTATAGCCCAGGGGCGGCAAATCTTCAAATCCGCCTCTACGTTTTGTGAAGATTCAGGATAAGACAAGGCCTTGTGAAAAAGTCGAGAATGAATTGCCCAGAGTGTGATGTTGGAGTGCATCTATCACTCAACTATATTAGCATTGAAACCTCCAGACTATCTTTGAGCTAAATAACTGACATCGAATATCCTCAAGGAGGTTAATCTTGTCTAGAAGTTAACTGCTTGCCTCGATACTGTTTGCCAATGAGGAACACATCGAAAATAAGTTCTTAGAGAAGATGAATTTAAAAACTATTATCTATGCTGAATACGATTATATAGAGCCTTTTTATTCGATATAAGCCCTATCTAGACTAGGGTAATCGCCCCAGAGCGTTCGTATCATGATTATGTATTTTTATCTTATCGATATTTATCGTCTCTATCAACGTGCAGTTGACTTGATAGTAGATTTTCAATATACCGAATAATTCTGTACGTATTCAATTCGTAAATGACCTTGGAGAGCTGCCTTAAAACAGATTTGTGGACCACGTCAGTTTCCTTTGATGTGCTGATAGTATTGAGTTTATAAAATTTTGTACGTTTGATGAAATAAAGTCTTCAGAAATCTCGAATAAAACTGCCTACGTCTTTACCTGGTTTGATTTCTTTGTCCTGAAAATAATTACCCATAGTCACTCTCGGCGGGAAAGACTCAGCTAAATTACTCACCTTCACTAACCAATCCTTCTCTGAAGTTGCCTTCACCTGCTTCATAGGTCTCTCTTCCCTTCTCGTCGGATCGTCTTATCTTTTTTTTATTTGGGTTTCAACCTCCTTTATTTTTCCGGCTTAAGGCATTGGGGGTTCCATTGACGTTGTAAGTATTGTAACTTTGATGAATATTAAATGTTTTTATAATTTGTGGTAATCTGTAGCCTACAAGAAAAATATATAGGGTATTCAATTTATAATGTGGTGAAATTCTGTGTGTCTTATAATAAAATACCGTAAACTGTGTTTTCTTCTAGTGTTGATATTAAAAGAGGATGTGTATAATAGTTACATGTCGTTGTGTAGCGGATACAACGACATTAGTTTTAGGTATAAATCTCTTGTACGGTTTTTCTTAACATTTTCTTTAAACCTATTTACTGACAAATAAAAGTATAAATAATATAACTAAGTCTACATCAACTGTAACAACATAATCTCGTTATCGGTGGAATTTGAAAAGTAGTCTCAACATGTATTACAAAAATGCACAAAGGCGTGAGACAAATAACAAGTATAATACATACCAAATGACTTTTCTTAATGGCAACAGTTTAGGAGGAGGAGCTCATAACTCTTACCAAGTGTGTTACGTCTCCTTAAGTGTAACTTACAACGCCCCTATAAACCACAGTCAGACTTGTCTTCTCTACTCTTCAATAACTCTTTCCTTGTCTGAACCTAACGACCTTTTTAATTAAAAGATGTTACAATCTTTTTGTTTCATCAAAATCAATTTTTTGGGTGCTAATATTGGAACTTTGTGATGAAGCAGAGTTCATGTTACATTCATTACCATGAACTCCCATCTACAGAGTGAATATCTAAAATACGTTTATGAATGAATACACATGATATTGGATAAGCGTAAACACACGTATTTTCGCAAATTAGTTAGCTTAAATCATCATTTCTTTGGCCGTGTAATAACACCCAGATTCAATCTTAAAATGTTACTATAAATTCGCTTCTCGTAATATGAAAATGTCTCAAAAGGTTAGTATGGTGTAATTAAGGAGACTGTAGGATATGTGGTTTGACAGATATCGTGTGCATAGACAGAAATTGAATGTCGTCATGAACTGGTCAAAGAGACTGTAACAATTACTCATTTTAAAATTTACTTTAATAATAATTTATGTTTATCATACCGTAGTTAAAGCTTGGAAAATAGATCGTAGTTTACTACGATAAGTGCTTAGTACTAAGAAAAGTTAAAAAATATACATTTTAGTTGTGGGAAAAAGTCAACTGCAGTAACAGTTACGATGACACTTTTCGACAGTTTGTAAATTTATCAAAGACATCGCAATTACAATTACGACATTGCTAATCGCCGTGCTTAGGCTATCCTCCGAGAACAGTTGAAAATACCTTTCTTAGAATATTTGCGTAACCAATCGTTTACATTCAAGGAAATCCGCGATCTGTCTGATTTGTAACAGAGTATTTGTGAGTATTGTGCACCAAGATTTTCAATTGGGAATTTAGGTACCACATAAAAAAAATAGATGTATCTCTCATACACCTTTTGTCAGTAATACTGTATTCTACTTTTGGCTTTGACTGGATATATCAAAAAACTAAAAATGATGTTTTATAATCCGATTTGTTTGGACTATTTTTTGTATAAGTACCCTTGGTTTACCTCGGTAATATGCAATTTTAAAACTTAACTACCAATATTCTTATCAATTTATTTCAACACATTAAGTGTTTGATATATGTGGTTACATGGATGTTTTTGCTCGGTTTTATAAAAAAGTACAGGTCTACATCAACATATATTTATCTAAAGTACACATTCAATTGACCCTATTGAAAGTACTGAACAAAATGTGTACATTTTTCGATATATGAGCATAAAAATAGGTTTGGTACATGATTACAAGGCTTCATTATATCGCCTTACAAGTGCCATTGAAAGCTATGAAAGTGTTATAAATTATTATTATTGTATCAAGATAGACAAAGCCCCTTTAATTTGGCGTAAAGATTTTGTTACATAGCTAAATAATTAATGTTATGTTATGTTTCCACTGAGAAACGATTATGTGGTGAAACAAAAAGTGGTGGGCTTACCTATTGTACTTGTTTGGATAAGTGAAAACGGTACCTGTTAAATACAAGTAGCAGTGAAATTGGTGAACAGGGAAAACTGTTGTCACTTTTTTAGTATTTGTTATGCTGCTGGAGCTTGATAGTGTCCATTTCAAGCTGTGAGAAGTGAAATAATGCTCTAGCATTCATGTTAACCTATTATTGTGTATAGTCAAATCAAGTACTGTGAACATAACTTTTTTATGAATTAAAATCAGAAAGTTTAATTATGAACAGCACATATATATTACACAGATCAAAATTAAATAATTATATACTACGATTTTAGGGTACTTATACCGATGTTATACCGACCACACCCTATTATTTTCCAAGAAAGGCGTATTTGGTTGTGTTTTGTTCAACAATGATATAGAACCAACTGTAGTGAATACAACTCAAACATTGTTTACTCGCACGACGCTCCCTACAAAGCCCCGACACACCGCCCGGATGCCGGCCCGCCTCACTGACGGCGCGGCGGTGCCTGTCAGTGTCTGCTAGACGGACATTCATGGCGTCGCACTACTCTGTCTACTGCATTCCTGAGCGGTCTATCTGTTAGTGTTGATGAATTGGATATGTTGCTCAAGACATGACTATGTATTCTTTTGAAAACGCTCCCGTTTGAAAATGCACAATAAGACCATGCTTGAAGAAGGTTGGCTTGAGAATTGAAGATTGTGATCGCTGGTAGTTTCATATACAGCTGGGCGTACGAGCTGACGTCAGTGAAGTGAGGTGAGCTGGAGGGACCGTCAAAAACTGTTGTTGACTGGAACCATTGCATGCGCTAGGAGTACGTTTGTTCGGTTAAATCACGAAAAATCGGCAAGACAGGAGGAAATGACAGAATAGTTAATAATTTTATTTATGAAATGAAAAAAATAATGCTGTCCGCGTATTGCCAAAATAGTGGGTGTTTGGTGGTGTGTGTAGGGAAACAATTGAGAGATTTCTTGTTAGACTACATAACCGCGGAGTAAAGACATTATTGGAGCAAATTGCCCTATATATTAAACCAGGCAGCACTATCATATCAGATAACTGGAAGGAGTATAAAACTCGCGAATTGGAGGACGCTGGTTTTACTCATTTCACAGCAAGTCAAAAGGATTTGGGGGTCAGCTACCCCATCCTTGGTACACCACCTCGGTTCTTACCTAGCTGAGGACATGTGGCGATCAGAGGTGACGTCAGAGTGCGGCGGTAATCCATTTGACACAATTCTTACCGGTATCGTCCAGTCCTGGTTGTCCCAGTAAAACAGCACACCATCCTTAAATATTTTAAGATTGTAATTCATCAATAAAGAGTTGTGTTTCAGTTTGGTTGGATTAGTTTCTCTTTATTTTCAGAAATAATAGGGTGTGGTCGGTATAATACCAAAGCCCCGACTTAGGTTATTATTTGGAACACTGGAATATTGGTGGAAAGTTTGTATGATATAATCACAGAAATATCTGTTATTTACTATATTACATTATTAGCAATGATTTTGCAATGTGACTGCAGCTGCTGCCTTACATGATGTTTATTGTAATAGGTTCAAAATTTAATGGTCAATAACCGGAAAGAAACCAATGATCAACTGAATCATTTGTCACCAATAGTCAGATTTGACTTCTTGTATTTCACTAATTCAATTTCACTGTTTACTGGATGAAGAATTTAAAGGTTGAGCACAGGTGTGTCAAATGCCATTATTCTACAGTTACCTATTCATGAACTCAACCCTCAAGAACAGGTCTTATGTTCGGTAGCAAGTGAAAGAATTATGCTAAGGATGCCGTTTGAAATAGATTGTCCACAAAGTATCTATCTCTGGAAGTGTCTATCAGAAATTCTAAAGTGTGCTCTAAATGTTTGTAGGTTTGGCAGGGGCTCTTTATAAATTTTATATAAAACATATATGTATAAAGTGTTATATGTAATTTTTTTATTAAGAATCAGAGAATAAAGCTACATAGTTTGGAAGTAATAATACAAATATATTTATTTCTACAGCATATATTATATTTAGTATTAGACATGTGAAAAAATATATTACATTAATTTATTTGCATTATAATAAAATATAAGCTTTATCAACAGTCTGAAATAGCCGAATTGTAGGAAATTTAGTCGTGAAAACAAAAATATATAGTGTTATGGGACTCAGAAATAAAAATGGAAATAATGTTTATGTTTATAGAGAAAAGAGCAGTGGCAAATTTTTACCCATTTTCAGTTGCTAGGCAACACAATGAAATAACGACAATAAAATTAACTCTCGTGCAAGTTAATGTGATTTATTTCTACCTTATTATTATGTTAGTAGATGTATAACAGAGTACAAATCAGGTTTTTATAAAAAAATGGATACATTACTTCTACTTCAGATTCATCAAAGTCAGTCATGTCAAATACCATTTTAATGTAATGAATATCACTCAATATACAAGGATAACCCATTCTGAAGTATTATACAATCAGAGGTCAACGACGAAATCACATCTGGAAAAACCACACAGATTTTAAACTAGAATTAAGATCAAATAAAATTCAAGACCTCTAAACATTAAAATAAACTCATAGGCTTTCGATTAACGTAAGCTTTATTATTTCTTTTTTGTAAAAAAAAGGTCTAGGTCTAGATGATAAGGGTACGTTTATAAGGCGTTTAATAATACACTCCACCTCCGTGATCGTGAAGAACCAAGACGCATCGGTACTATACTTTTATTTTAATTCGGAACATGGTAAACTGGCACTTTATGAAACCCGTAGTTAGTTTACATGTCCTGTGACGAACCAAAATTGAAGGGGGTTAACGTTTTTATAAATCAGGTTTTTTGGCGGCCGAGTCCGTGCTGCTCACTAGCTATGGAGTGGTGGTGGGAGGATTGACCGACAGTGGCGCTGCGAGCGGGAGGTACGGTAGCTCGGGCTGGGAGCGCGCCGCGCCGGCTCGACAGTCGCTAGTCTTGGACTAGAGATGCGCTAAACGATTACTTTGCCGTACCGATTACAACGATTACTGGTACAGCTTGTACCAGTTACTTTTAGTGATTACTTTGTAATCGCGATTACTCTTGCGGACACAACTGCTATCGTAGACTGGGGAACCAGGAATCCGTTTTTGTCCGCCTGTTTCCAACGAATACGATTACATCCTGTACTCACGTTTCCACCCATGACTCAGTCTGCATTCGTCATTTGGTGCATTGACCCCTATGTTCAGTTCAGCAGGTTACAAAGGATGGGGGAGGAGGTTGGTTGGGGTTTCCAGAATATGTCTTAGTCATCAGCGCAGCAACCAGATTGGTCGGTTACTCGGTTTATCCGCGCCCCCTTAGGAGGGGGAACTAAACGAATTCCCGTTCCATAAAGTTCCATTATATTTTCATTTCGTCGTCAATATAAGTATACTTCTTGGCTCTCTTGTGGTAAAACGTGTAGTAAGCTTAGATTGTAAAAACATATTGTGTGTTGTGCAATGTTTATAAAGTGTTAGTTAGTTGCATGGTTATTTTCATTGTGTAATAAAGTGTTTGTTTGAAATTAAATGGAGCCTCCAGCAGCAAAACGTAAGAAGACGAGTGAGATTTGGAACTTTTTTGATCCAGTAGGTACAAATCAAGCAATTTGTAAGCTTTGTAAAAAGGAAATTTTCTTTTACTGGTTTCTATTTCTAATTTAAAAAAACATATGGGAAGGAAGCATCCAACAGTTTCATTGCCTGCCGCAACAGTAGAGTTAACCAGCTACCAGTAATGAAGACAGAACTAACGTTATTACTGAAGAGACACCTATAGTTATCGAGTTTTCACAATCTCAGCCAGTAGAGCTTCCCGACACAGCTAGACTGTTGCCTTCAGTGATGTTTCCGAGTACGAGTACAATAACAAGTAAGACTACCACAGATGTAACAGTCCCTTTGTACACGTTACCATCAAAGAAAAAACAAACACCAATTACGTCATTTGTGCCTAAAAAAATCACCACCCATCGGATATAAAAATAAAATTGACTTGGCCATATTAAAATTATTTGCTTGGGATTTTCAGCCATTTTCAATGGTAGAGGACAGAGGCTTTAAAAAATCTCATGGAAACTTGCTGTCCTTCCTATAAAATACCTGGTAGAAAATATTTTTCTAACTCAATGATGCCAGCTATTTTTGAAGAAACCCGCAACTAACACTTAAACATACTTTAGAGAAGGAAGCAACAAGTGTGTTTGTCTTACAACAGACATATGGACATCAAGTAAAAACGACAGTTATATGGGCATCACAGGCCACTACATAACTGAAGATTTTTCAATGAAAAACAGTACTTTTTCAATGCTCAGTTTTCGAAGAAACCCATACTGCTAAAAACTTAGCAGACGAAATTTTTTCAGCTATAAATGAGTGGGATATAAAAAAATAAAGTATCCATGATAGTTTTCAGATAATTGTTCAAACATTACTAGTGCAGTAACAAAAGTGTTGAAGATGAAACACTATGGCTGTTACGCTCATAAGTTAAATTTACTTGTCCAACAATCATTACATCCTGTTGAAGACCTGATAAAAAAAGTCAAAACTATAGTCTCCCACACTGTATAAACGTAGTAACAAAGCATCACAAAAAACTGATTAAGTATCAGGAGTTGCAGGGAGCCAAACAGCCTAAAAGGATCTTGCAGGATATTGCTACAAGATGGAACTCTACGTTCTACATGTTACAAAGGTTCGTAGATTTGGAAGAGGCTATAAAATATTCCCTAGCAATCCTGGATACCGATTTGACCCCATTAAGTTCGGATGAGTGGGAAATTTGTAAGCAGTTGTGTGACGTCCTACGCCCCATGTGAAGAAGTTACCAAAGAGATGAGTAGCGAAAAATATTTGAACGCCAGTAAAGTAATCCCAATAACAAGGGGTTTGAAGTCTGCTCTTAAGAAAATTTCTGTTAATGTTACTAAAGAAAGTGTGAAAGACGTGCTTAATTTCCATGCTCCAAAAGCTGTGATGACAGATTTCCGAACTTGGAAAAAAGTAAAACCTTAAGACTTTGCACATTCCTCGATCCCCGCTATAAACATCACATGTTTCTAGAAGAATCTACAACCATTGAAATCAAGAAAGACCTGTGTGATTTATTAGTTGGGAGTCATAAATCAAAAAAGAAATGAACAAAAATCCTGAGGACCTCAGTGATAATGAAGTTGAACCAGACCAAGAAACAGAATCTACCGAGAAAAAGATTTCAGTTTGGGATGATGTTGAGGAATAATTGCTAAAGTGAAACCGAAATCCAATCCCACTTCAATGGCAATCCAAGAGGTAATTAATTATTACTTTTTTATATTTTCAAAAATTACAAAAGTTACATTTTGTAACCCCCTTTGTTCATTTTAGGTTGAACGACACAACGTACATTTTGTTTACTTTTTGCATTCCAAGCTAACCTAACCATTAAATTCATTGAAAAAAAAATGTTTTAAAATAAACCCTACAGTTTTTAACTTTTTTTAAACCTACAAATTTTATTCTAAATTGTTACAGTACAAAAATACATGGATGACAGTCCAATATCTAGGAAAAAGGATCCACTGGAGTGGTGGAAATGCCACAAAAACATTTATCCCCATCTAGCCACAGTATTTATTCGGAGCTGTGTGGCATTGTCGCAACATCAGTCCCCTTGTGAGAGGATGTTCTCTAAAGCTGGTTATTTTATCAGTGACAGAAGAACCCGTTTAACAACAAAAAAAAGTAAATGAACTGATGTTTTTAAACACAAACCTAAAGTAGACCAAGACTTTTAAAACTGCAACTCTGGTGAATCGAGGGTAGGCCTACAGTTCTTCGAAACTCATTGTTTTGTATGTAATTACACCTACATAATTAATATTAATGACTCTAGTTGATCTTTTGATATTTTTTCTATTATGATGTTATGAAGTACTATCTTATTATAATTATGTCATTTCTGTTAATTTGTTCCTATTTCGTATTTTAATGCCTAAGTATAAGTTACCTCAAACAAAAACAGACTGATACATGTTATTTTTTCTTAATTTAGATGTGTTTTTTATAATGTTATTCGATACAAGAAATATTGATTCTCGGAAATGATTTTTCTTTATATATGGTTTGTATATAGTTAGTTACAGTTATCTGCAATATGTTTTTTTCATTTAGGTTATTTGCACATAAAGGAATCCAAAGACTTTTGTGATGTTAGCAATCATAAAAAGATTAAATAGATGGTTTGTTTAAGATTGTTGGTATATTATTTAAAATATACTTGTTACTCTCGTAAATACGAAATAAACAACAGCTGAAAACCCCTAATTGGAATTTCTGAGTTTTTTTATGAACCTGACTTTAATCTGAATATTTCTGAGTCACAATTTTTTTACCATAAACGTTTTAAACTACTGTAAGTAGCAAATGGAAAACTCACACATTTTGTTTGCCATTCAGTAAGTTCAGTAATATGATAAACCAGTACTATTTTTAATGCCCTGACTTTAAACATTTAATTCTGTCTTGATTATATTTTTGTTTTAATATTTAGATAATAAGAAACGGTAACTCAAAAATGATTATTTTAAATACTGATTCTCTGTATAATTGAGTACAAAAAAGTAGAGGCTATCAAATATGTTGTACTCAATGCTTGCTATGCAATTTACTCAGTAGTACCATTGAATTTTTAGTTCAGCTCGATTACTAATACAAGTACTATGCCAAGTAATCGCTTAGATTTGCAGTAGTAGGGAGGGGGCTCATCACGAAAACTGTTACAACGTAACTGGTTACTGCTAGACAGTAGCCGCGTAGCCGCGTTCGGTGAGGAAGTGATTACTTTTGTACCTGGTACTCGACGCCTAGAGTAATCGATTACTTTTTGAGAGGCGAGTACCAGTTACAAAGGAGCGATTACAGTTACTTGGACCCACCTCTAGTCTGGACTCTGGAGCCGCTTAGGTTAGTACTACCCCCTCCAACAGTATACGTGCAAGTCCGTCTAGTCTAGGGTCAGTCCGGCTAGTGAGCACATCGCATCAGTCAACCTGGTAAGTGGAAATATATTTTATTCATATGTATATTGCGTTCAATTTAGTTTTACTTATAGCCAACTTAAATAGTACTGATTTAATTTTGATTCAAGAAAGTCTAGTTGTATTTCTTTTCAGCGGGACCCCACAATTTAGTTATGCCCCCAGTGAGCGACATAGTGTATCCTGTCTTAGTCTGTAAGAGCCTCGGTACATTCCCGTTTAGTGTAGGCCTCAGTATCGTCTATTTTAATTTATTTTGAGAAAGGCCCAAAAACTAATTTCGCTCTGTTTTATCTTACCCTAGGAAAGGCTGAAGGAGTTTTAGTTTTAATTAAGATTCAGTGAGGCCCCAGCGTCGTCTGTTTCAGTTTACTTTTGAGAAAAGATGCAACTCTAATTTGTATTCGGTTTCAGATTACGGGAAGTTCCCAAACAGTTATAGTGACAAGCATAGGTGTATCCAGCGGCGGTGCCACTACTATATAGTGGTTCGGTCTGTGCGGAATGTAATTTTTACGCAATGTTTGTGACAACTGTAAAGGCCGCTATACACGTACCAGCAAGCCGGACAATACTGCCCGAACAGTCCGCCGGAGACCGGTGGACGGAGCGTGTATGGGCTCCCGTTGCACGTTGGCTTGTCAGTTAGGGCTGTTCAGGCAGCCGGTGATCGAACGAAAATCTTTTCGGCCTTCCGGCTGGCCGGAAAACGATTCAGGGAAGCCGGTGCGTGTATGGGAATTTCCGACCACCTGATTGCCTGATTGCGAGCTAGCGTAGTTCTCGTGGGTTGTTAAGTCATTATGTCACGATAAAATGTCTTAAATGTTTACATATACGATTTTATGTTCATCCATATATGATTTTGTTTTTAAAATATTAATATCTAAACACTGCTTTTTTATTGAAAGTGACAGTTTCTTACTTTTTATATATTCTTATGTGTTATATCTATTTAGGATTTTAGTAGTAGTAGTTGTTGTTTTTATAAAGCAGCAATAATTCTTTATAAGTCAAACCATTAAAAAAATTTTCTTACGTTACACATGGTATATCTTACCTTCAAGTGATCCTTGTGTAAGACTTTGTAAATGGCTTCACAGGTTTTATGTATTATTATGCCCAGTGCTTGCGGTGAGATGACTGTATAGTTTTTAAGGTCCTCAAAACTCTTCCCAGTAACTAAGAGCCTGAGTGTTGCTGTTAGACGTTCATGAGGAGATCGCACTTCTCATCAGTGTTAGTTTTTCAATTAAAGGAGCAACCAATGACAAAAGGTTTAGGTAGGTACATTTATCCGTTCGAAGGTAGTTGTGCCAATTCTTACGGATTCCCTTTAATTCACTTATTAAATTGAAATGTGAGTACGCACCCCTCTTCGACAACCACTCTTTACACCCCAAAACTCGCGGTTTTCGCCTTTTATTGTTACTATTTAGGACTACCAATAAAGAGACTGAGCTGCTTTCATAACTGTGACTTTAAATGAATGAGTTATAACGTTACAAATTTTACAACGAGATTTCTGTGCTTTTTTCTTTTTGTATTCCTCACTGAACTTATCGGCGCAAAATAAACAACATTTTTTTAAAGAAAAATACGACTCACATGTGCTCTAGTACGAGGAGGACTTTTTGAGAGGTACTAGCTTATTCCTCTTCATGTTGCTGTTTTGCTGCTGCAATTGTACTCATTCTATTGTATTGTTTGTGACACTGAACATGATTTGTCGCTGAATTTACATTCTTCAAGTAATCAGTAAATTGATTCCTCCCTTGAATACTCCGTTAAGTAACGTCTTCATGCCGCGATCAACAATAACACATTCACTTGAAGATAAAAGTTTAGTGCAAATAAAACACTATTTTCAACAAAAAGTGAATACAGCACAAACTTTAGCAGAGAATATTTGAAATAACTACATGTTTTCACTACGAAGAAATTTTAGAGATTAACGGTGATTTAGGTGCGATCTCAGAAAAGCAGGTAGATGGAACGGGCACTCGAACAATGGAATGACAGGCAGATGTTGTTCAAAGAGCACATGGTCCCTTAAGATTAGGGTATCATAGGCAGCTTAGTCGTGCTTATTATGGACAATACAGTGTAAGAAAGTTTGTAATTGTTTTTTCTCAAAAATGGTTAGTGTTATGAAAAAAAGTATAAGGAGCATTTTTGTAGATAATTGCATCATCTGACATATTTTTTCATACACCTAACCGTTTTGCTAAAAAGTTAAAAACCCTATTTTGGTGAAATTTGACCTTGAATAAAACATTTTGCAGACATGGGATCGATGGGGACTTTTCACAATTTCATAACAATGGTGTCCCTAACATCTATGCAAATTTTCAGCTTTCTGGGATTTAATGCAAAGTTACCTCTATTTTTTGGCTAAATTGACCGGACTAAAATGTTTCAAAACAATGACTGTTCCTTATAAACCAAGTTCATAATAGGAATGTCGTCTAGAATAAAACATGGAGGGTTAAGAAACGAGGTTGTAATAAGTACCGATTGTAACATTCCAAGGAAGAGGCTTACTTATTTATAACAAAACTAAATCAACTTGATGTAATTACAACTGTATAAACTTTGTTAAATGTCTACACAAACTAACTCACATTGACAAAAAACTTGTTCTTTATAATGTCATAGTAATAATGTATAAATGAAAGTGCCATTTTAATAAGGTTACGATTTTTTGATATATAAAGAATGAGAAGAACAGATCAAACTACGTTATTGATATCAAGGCAATATATTCCAGGTGGTTCATCCCCCAACTACTGTTTTTGTTAGTGAAGGTAGGTGTAAGGTTCGTGCTATTTTCAGAAATGTTATAAGGACCGTGAGAAACTCCGGTAGGGGGAGGGAGAGTGGCAGCATAACTTCTGCTCTTGCTTCCTTTTCCAATGTCACAGTAACAAAAATATATCCTAGATAGACTAATTACGAAAATTTAGTAATAGTAGTCTAAGAGATGAGCTTATCGTGAGATGTGTGCTATTTTTAGAAAACCTGGAGCTATTTGTTTTCCAGGAAGTTTTTTTTTGTTTTCGCTATCTCAAGCCGGCTGTATAAATAGACGTTCGTATAAAAGAAAGATTCAGTTTATTCTAGGTAGTCGCTGGAGTCACTTTAGTGCCCTTATATAATTATGGAGATACTGTAGTTCGTAATGACCGGAGTGTACTCTATGTACACAACAATTTTATTTAAAAAAGTAACAAATTAAAAAACAATATTCAATATTTAAAATGTAATATGAATACATGTTTGAGCCAGGCATGCTTTAATGAACAAACTGCTCAAGTGACAAACGCAGCCCACAACCACGATCCTGGTGAAGTGGCTGTAGAACTTCTGCACTTAAAAAATGAACTGAAGGCCCAGGCAATTACTGACCAAAGGGCGCCTAGAGTAATATTTGACAATGTTTGTGTAAGATAAGTAATAATTATCTTAATAGTATACGGAAATTAATAAAATATGCCTAAATTTGAAAATGGTCAAGCTAAATTTAAATGTAACTCCCAATATTTCTTAGCTCTACTAATTAGTTGGTCGTTTTAACTGTCAAAACTCGGGTATCTAAGACTTTTATCCTAGTGTATTCAAATACAAGGCTTTGCATAATTCAAAATTATAGATGTACACAACCTTATTTTATATACAGTTTTTTTTTTTAAAACAACAGTCTATCATACTATGATCATTTCCATAGGTTTCCCAGAGCAGCTTTAAGGAACGGGTATCCCGGGGTACGCTCAACGATATACAAATATCGTCAAGGGGGAAACCCGCCAATACCTCGTCCTTGGAAGAATGTTCCACCATACTCCTTGGAGACCAGTGGAGACATCTTTCTATCACCATCGAGGGTGGTGACGAACCACTGTTCCGAGGTGTCGTTGGTGGAGAGGCTAAAGAGTGGACAGCAGCCATTTATGTTTCACCGCGACTACGGACTGCGCTGGTCAACACGCAACGGCTCCACATTGATGGAACATTTAAAGTATTGCCCGAACAGCTGCATGCTTATCAGCTGGTGACAATCCATGGCGAGTTCTTGAATCATGTATGTATACATAAATTTACTTGTAAAATAATATGGAACACGATTTATTCATTCATATTTACGTGTAGAACGGTTGTTCCTAAGTTTTATACATTAGTCAATGGTGGAGATTCAGAATTTCTTTTCTCATGTGTGACGACGAGAGGCATATCGTTTGTCCGAAATTTTTTTCTCCGAGTATTAATTTGTGCGAAAAAAATATACATTGCTGGAGGCAAAAGATAAATAAAAAAAATATTCTTGTCCCTCAATTTCCCGTTAACCATTTCTCTCTGCCTACCATCCCTCTTCCAAACATTTATTCTATACTAAATGGACAACTATTATTTTTAAGGTGAAGTTAGAATAAATAGTATAACCGTGTGATTTATATATATATATATATATTTATATATATATATTATATATATATATATATATATATTATAATATATAAGTAGATAGTAATATGGGGTTCCTGGCGCACTTTCGGAGCCGACCGAAAAGCAATGTAAAATACTGTTCAATGTACCATAAAGGAAGCTGAGAAATAACACAGCAAATCTCAATGAAAAATTAACCGAATCTACAGTCGTTCGTCTCCAAAAGCGATCGGTACATTACTCTGTGGAATGAAAAATTAACCGAATCTGAGCTTCTACTTTCTTAAACTGTGCTTTGTAAAATGTTGTCAAATCTGCTACGAATAAAGGAAAAATCTTCAATGACAGTCGAGGTGTGCTACTACAGACCGACCATCACGATAATCGCTTCGCCTGCGTCATATCCGTAGTGATATCACGCCGTGAGAGGCGCAATCGTTGGTTTACAAGCACCATTTAGTTAAATAAATTTTTCTACCTAAATGGAGCGCGATAAAATATCATGTCCGTTCTGCAAAATAGAAATTTTAAGAAAAAACTATGATCGCCATTATAATTCTAAAAGTCATGAAAAAAACAAGCAAATTTACAATAATGAACTAAATTATTTAAGACAGTGGGCTAGAGAAAATAAAATTGCCGATCACGAAAACATGTTTAATATTGAGAAATTACGTGAATTAAAGAGAAATTTCAAAGTTGAAAAGAAAAATCTCGACCTATTTAATGATGAAAAACTTCATTCAATAGCTGAAAAGTTGGCTATCGGTACTAACGATAAAACCAAGTCTGAAATGATCGAAGAAATTGATAAAACTCTTAAAGTAAAATCCGAAAATATCATTGATGTAGAAGTTTTATCCTCAATACACGGTCTTTTCAAGCAATACATTTTAACAAACTTGAACGACAATTCCATGTCAATTTACAAATATCTTTCAATTATGCGGTCAGAAATTAAAAGTTTAATCGAGAAATTTCAAGAAAATGTTAAATATATGAAGGGCTATCTCTCTTTGGAATGTGAATACGAACGAACTTTAGTGAATGGTGAACCGCAAACATGTCTAATGTATTTTACTATCAAAGCAGACGAAATCTTTGACGTAAACGACTTTATTACTAAGCAATTTAATAAATTAACACATCGAGAACAAACGAATAATCCAAATAAAGGTTCCGGATGGACATTTAAAAGTTGTAAACAACTAGTTTTGAGCCTTAACAAACACGAAATGATGAATGCAGGATCATACATCGATTTACCAAAGAATATCAAAGATAAAAAAGCTTGTATAAATATAAAAAATAGAGATGATTTTTGCTTTATTTACTCAATAAGATGTGCTATTGAAAAACCAGAAAGAGGCTGTGAACGTGTAAAGCAATACGAAAAATTTGTGAATGACGAAATATTTTCAGGTTTTGAGTATCCAATGTCTCTGAAAGATATACAAATATTTGAAAAACGAAGCTACAATTCCAAGTATAAGTATCCAACAATGTCTATCAATGTCTACAGTTTTGATGAAAATATTAACATTGTTCCGTTACAAATTTCTGAAAAATATGACGCTGAAACAAACATTGATTTATTGTATGTTAAACAAGATGATAAATCTCATTATGTTTTGATAACCGATTTAAATAAGCTTGTTTCTTCGCAGTTGTCTAAACATAAAGAAAGAAAATTTTTGTGTAGAAGATGTTTAAGCCATTTTTACAAATCTGGAGATTTAACAGATCACTTAGAAATTTGTAAAAATCATGAAGTTTGTAAGCCAATAATGCCATTTCCAGGTCAAACAACTAAATTTACTAATTATCAAAAGAAATTTAACCATCCGTACGTAATTTATATGGACTTTGAGAGCATATTAGAAAAAATTCCGACATGCAAGAACAATCCACAAAGATCGACTACAACAAAGATTCAGAGGCACATTCCTTATGGTTTTACTCTATATTTAGTGTCGAATGTGACCAATCGCATGTACAAACCGATATGTTATCGTGCCAAAAATGAAGAAGATTTGAAAAACGTCCCGACAAAATTGTTTGAAGAACTCAATAAATTATCGAAATACATAGCGAAAAAATATAATTCTAAGAACATGAAACCTATGAAATTGACAGAAGAAGAAGAAATTTCGTATCAAAATTCAAACGTTTGTCATATCTGTGAATGATGCTTATGATGTTGGGTCAATTCAGTATGGTTTTACTCCTGATAGTTGGAAAGATAAGAGTTATAATAAAGTGAGAGATCATTGTCATTTAACCGGCAAGTTTCGAGGCGCAGCTCATGCATGTTGCAATCTAAATTTGAAATTTCCTCAGAATATTCCGTTTTCTGCCACAATATGTCAAATTACGATACTCATTTGTACATAAAAGAATTGGCTAAACAATATGGAAATGTTGATTTGATTGCAAACACGATGAAAAATATATAAATTATTCTGTAAATTCTGGATATGGCTATGAATTCGAAGGTGATAAGCCAAGAAAATTCATCAAGTTTTCGTTTGTAGACACGTTCAGATTCATAGCCTCGTCTATAGAAAAGTTAGCTAAAAATCTAAAGAGAGAAGACTTCAAACATACAAATCATTTTATACAGGATGGAAGAATATTGAATGAAATTCTAAAAAGACAGCCAAATGACGAAGAAGAAATCTTTAAAATTCTATCTGGAAAAGGCATATTTCCCTATGAATTTATCGACAGTATTGAAAAACTTGATTACACAGAAGAATTGAGAATTCAAGATTTCTATTCACTTTTGACAGATGAGAGCATATCTGAGAAAGATTTTCAACACTACTTAAATGTTTGGAACAAATTAAAAGAGAAAAATCTAGGAAATTACTCTGATCTCTATAACATTTCAAGATGTTCTATTGCTCGCTGATATCTTTGAAAATTTTAGGAATATTTGTTTGAATTGCTATAAACTCGATCCGGCACACTATCTAACAGCTCCCAGTCTCGCATGGGACGCAATGTTAAAATTAACGAAAATTGAGCTTCAGCTAATTAACGATTATAATATGTATTTTGATGATTGAAAAAGGCATTCGCGGAGGCATTTCTTCAGTGTATTAAACGATATGTGAAAGCAAATAAACAAAATATTTAAAAGATTTTGATAAGAACAAAGCCCGAAAACTATTTACTCTATCTCGATGCAAACAACCTTTATGGGTATGGTCTTATGCAATAAAACTGCCGTTTAGTGATATCAAGTGGATGGATCCTAAAACGTATACAAAAGAAGAGTGGCAAGAAACAATTTTAGAACTCACTGGCGACGAAGATTATGGCTATATTCTCGAAGTCGATCTTGGATATCCAACAAATTTACACGAACATCACAAGGATTTACCTCTTGCTCCAGAACATTTTAAAAACAAACTTTGCACAACTCTACTGGATAAAACTGAATACGTTGTTCATTCGAGAAATTTGAAGTTCTATTTGGAACAAGGTATGATTTTGAAACATGTGAATAGAGTTATTGCATTCGATCAGAAGCCTTTTATGAAAGAATACATTGATTTTAACACAAACATGAGAACCAAAGCTACAAGCGACTTTGAAAAGGACTTTTATAAGCTGATGAACAACTCAGTTTTTGGAAAATCTATGGAAAATGTGAGAAACAGATGTGATATTAAGCTTGGAAATGAAGAATTTTCAATGAAACAAGCTAAGAAAACAAATTTCAAATGCTTTAACATCTTTGACGACAACTGTTATAGCGAGTCACATGTACAAACAAAAAGGTTAAATTTAACAAACGATTTACATAGGATTTTCAGTTCTCGACTCTCAAAATTGCTAATGTACGAGTTTTATTACAACAAATTAAAGAAGTTTGATCCAGATTTGAATCTGTGTTACATGGATTACAGACAGTTATTTTCTAGAATTGAAACGAGATCCTTTTAAAATTATTAAAGAAAATATAGATGACTTTGATACAAGTGATTATCCAAAAGATCATGAATGTTTCACTACTAAAAAATAAGAATGGTAATAGGGAAATTCAAAGATGAGTTAAATTAGCGAAGTTTTAGAAGAATTTTGTGGTTTTAAGGTCTAAGATGTATCGTACAAATATCTAGATAAAAACCCAGTTAGGTTGTAAAGGGATTAAGAGAAGCGTTGTAAATAAAACAATAAAATATCGAAAACTTGAAGGAAATGTTTGTTCGAAGATAAAGAAGAATTTAGGGAGATGACAGTCATCAAAAGTTATAAACATGAGTTGTACACTGTTACCATAAACAAGTGGCACTGAACGCTAAAGATGATAAGAGAATTGTCCTAGAAAATAAGATCGATACAGTACCGTATGGATATAAAACAGATATTTTAGAAGAGTTAAACAAACTTGGAAACTTTGATATGTAAATGGAAGATGATTTAATTCACTGTCACAAGTGTAAAAAGAAAACGAAAAATATAGATTCAAAAATCGTTCAAACTCAAAATGGATTGTATAGAATTGCTGCAAAAATGTTCAAAATGTAAGACAAACAAGAGTAAGTTTATAAAGAATCCAAATCCAAAACCTTGTTAAGCAAGAATTGAAGACTAAAGATGAGATAGAGATGTGAAGCTCGAGAAATTCATGCACCAGTACGAAAAAAGTTTAAAAAGAGAAAAATTATAACATTAGGAATTGACGATTTATGGGCAGCAGATTTAGTTATAATGTCTAACTATTCAGATCAAAATGATGGATTTAAGTATATGTTAAATGTTATTGATACTTTCTCAAAATATGCTTGGTCAAGAGCTATCAAAAGAAAAAACGGCAAGGATATTTCAAAAGCTTTCGAAGATATAGTAAAAGATGCCATAAGGATCAATCACAAACCTCCTAACCTACTTCATACAGATAAGGGTTTAGAGTTTAAAAATAAAGAATTTAACGATGTTTTGAGGAAATACAACATTAATATTTATCATACTGAAAACGAAGAGAAATCAAGTATTGTAGAGAGATATAAACAGAACTCAAAATGAAAGAATGAAGGTTCTTTTTGAGATTAATAAAAAACTTTAAATGGATCGATATTCTTCAAGAAATCGTAAACAATTATAAACGATACAGTTCACAGCACAATCAAAATGAAACCGAAAGGACGTAGATAAGGGATGCAGAAAAGGAGTTATTAGAGACCGTTTTCAATAGTATGTTCCACCTGAAATTCACACGAAAACTAAATTTAAAGTCAATGATCATGTAAGAATTGTTAGTAAAAAACAAACATTTTCGAACAAATATAAGAACAATTGGTCAAGAGAAATCTTTGTGATTTATCAAATTAATAACACAGATCCTGTAACTTATAGTATAAAAGATTTAAATAATGAAGAAATAACCGGGAAATTTCTATGAATATGAATTGAGAAAGTCAAAGCTGTAATTTTTTCTATATAAATGGAGTCTCAAAAGAAATGTACAAAGTGCAAAGAATTTAAAGATTTAAATGAATTTTATAAAGATAAAAATAGGAAAGATGGGAATGCATTATAATTGCAAAGATTGTGAAAGGGAATATCATAAAGAATTATATGATAAAATAGGAAAAATTAACTTTGGAAGATAAAGAATGTCTTAAATGTAAAGAAACTAAAAAAATTTCAGAGTTTAATAGTGATCACTATAGTAGAGATAAGAAAGACTCATATATTGTAAAGATTGTGTAAAGAAGAATCACCATAGATTATATTATGAAGATACTCAATGTGAATGTGGAAGAACTATAAAATGGTTAAATAATTATCAAAAACATTTACAAACCAAATATCATAAGTTAAGAGTTTTAACATTTTCATCGTGTAATATTTTTTTCTATATAAATGGAGTCTCAAAAAGATATGTACAAAAGTGTCAAGAAGAGAATAGAAAAGACTGTTATTGTAAGGAATTATATGATAAAATGAACAAATTAACTTTAGAAGAGGAAAAAGTGTTACTTTTGTAAAGAAATTAAAAATATTTCTGAATTTAATAACTGGCAGTATAGTAAAGATAGAAAAGATGCTTTTTGCAAAGATTGTGCTAAAAAAATTTTCAGCGAAAGTTATAAAAACGAAATGCCTTGTGAATATGAAAAAAAAATTCTACGATGGTTACCTAGTTATGCTAAAACATTTACAAACAAAATATAATTAAATCGAGAGTTTTTAGTAAAATTTAGAAACATTTTCATCGTGTAATTTTAGATATTCTATAAATCAGTCGAGATTCTGCCATATTTGTAGTAAAATGATTTCCGTTGTATAAAATATTCAAAGATTCTTTCATTTGGTTATACAGATTGATAGAATTTGGTTCGTCATCAATGAACAAAAATCTCTAATTCAGGATAATTTATTTTTAGATGTTTTAATCGGTTTGGTATTTCTCGTTTCTGAGCTCTGATAACGTAATAAGGCCATTCCCACATGTGATTCTTCTTAATTAACACAAAAAACATGGTGTTTTTTCTTATCAAAATCTTTACATACCATATCTCTCTTCATTAATTCCATTCGCAATTCTTGATTCTCTATTTTCAAATGATTTCATTTCATCTTTAATTTGTAACTGTTTTATTTCATCTTTTAACTGCTTATTTTCGTTTTCAAGTTTGTACTCGCCATATTTTCTAATACTCGGTAAAACTTCTTCTAAAACCCAATTTTGAAACGTTTCTGCAAATCTTCATTTTAGATTTCAGTATTAAAGAATATATGCCTGGTTCATTGATGAAAATAGTGTCTGGATGTAATTTTTGTAAGAGTCGCGATTCGATACCCTTGTCAGAATTTCTATGTTTTCAAAGCTTTTTTTGTATTTTTCTTTAACATGATCTATGATAGCTTGTCTCGTATTTTTTAAATTCCAATATTTCTGCAACATCTTTAGCCCTTAAACCAAAATTCATTATTTTCGTCAACAATTGTAAAGATATGTTTGCTTTTAAATCTAAGTTGATTATTGAGTAGGTCTACAACTGACTCCATTTAGATAGAAAAGAAAATTTAACTAGTAATTTTTATTTCAGTATATAAAGTCCAGATTCATTGATAAAAAACAGGGTCAGGATGAAGATTGTTAAGGGGCCATTCGAATAGCCCCTTGTTTTTTAAGTAAAAATTATTGAATTTTGTCATCATCATCAACTCATTTTTATTCCTTTTTCAATCTTAAATATATTGTTGTTTTAACTCTCATTTATTTAATAAATTTCCCTCAGAGTCTTGAATAGTCAGAACGATTTTTTGAATTCTTTTAATATTTTTTTCTAATTGGAATATAATCGATTTCATTCGGTTTTTCACTGATTTTTGATCCATAAGCAAACATTTGGGAAAAAAGTGTACAAAATTTCAGATTCTTTGTGTAATGTTCGGTATGATTTTCAAAACTAGGTTCAACGAGATTGCAGTGCACTTCAATTACATCGAACGGTCTAAATTTTGGCGTTTTATTTCCTAAATATACCTGATTTGGCTCAATAGTTTCTTGAACAAACCCTAACAAAATCTACAATAATTGCTGAAAAAACATTATTCTTACTGGTGATTTTATTTGAATTTTATTAGAGAGATAATTTTTTTGCATTTCAAACTTGTTTTCGTCAAAGTTTAAAGATTTATCTGATTGTTTGAATGTTTTCAGATAATTTTTAAGGGAATTTTTTATTTGATCGAAAGTATAATATCCTTTGTTTAAACCATAATATTTTGTTATGTTCTTCTCACTAAATCCTATACAATAAGGAGAACTTTCACTAATATTTATTACAAAATTGTCAGAATAAAAAACCGCTTAAACCGATAAAATAATTTGATTCTTCCTCTAAGTGTATAGGATGTTCCAAGTTTAAAACTAATTTAGAGCTTTCTGAAGTCAACTTGAACAGCTTCATTTTCGCAAGCGTTGCTTCAAGATGAAAATCTTCTATTTAAATGGAGAAATTTTTAAAGCAAAAAGATCAGATAAAACTTCAAACGTTTGAAGAAAATAAGAAAGAGATCAACCAATCAGATTGTTAATTGTTGGTTCAAGTGGATGTGGAAAAAAAAACAACTTTATTATTGAATTTTATCTACAATAGGTTGATTCCTTATTCCAATTTGTATGTTTTTAGTAAAATCTTTAGAACAAGACGCCTATAAAAAATTACAAGAAAGATTTGAAAATATTGAGAAGAACTTAAGTAAGAAAATATCATATTTTTATAATGCTTTCCGAGGACATAGTTCCGTTAAGCGAATGTAAACCGAATTCTTTAATCGTTTTTGATGATTGTATTTTGGAAAATCAAGACGTTATCAAGGAATATTTCGTAAATGTCTCGTCACAAAAATATCTCTTGTATCTATCTTTCTCAATGCTTTTCAAAGGTTGATAAACAAGTTATAAGAAATAATTTGAATATGTTGTGTGTTTTTAAGCAAGACGATCACTATTCGAGAAAAAATTTACAACAATTATGTGGGATCTGATATGAGTTTTAACCACTTTAATGAATTGTGTGATAAAATTGGAAAGAAGACTACGGATTTTTAACTATTAATCTAACTTTGAAGCTAAAAAATGGTAAATATTTGAATAAATTTTCCAATATAAACGTGTGATAATCTAGTTGTTTTCATGTTTTTTACGTTCACGTTTACGTTTCGTGTTCTCGTTTTTACGTTCCACGTTCACGTTCCACGTTCACGTTCCACGTTCACGTTCATGTTTCACGTTCATGTTTCACGTTCGTGTTTACGTTTCACGTTCATGGTTTTACGTTCGTGTTTCACGTTCGTGTTTCACGTTCATGTTTCACGTTCGTGTTTACGTTTCACGTTTCATGTTTTACGTTCGTGTTTCACGTTCGTGTTTCACGTTCGTGTTTCACGTTCCACGTTCGTGTTTCACGTTCCACGTTCACGTTTTACGTTCCGTGTTCACGTTTTCGTGTTCACGTTTCCACGTTCCACGTTTAAAATTTTCCTAAATAAATGGCGAACGTAACTTCTGAAGAAGCGAAAAAAACTTGATCAAATCGAAAAGAAATTAATCAAAGAATTTAAAGAACAGATTCGAATGGATGAAGAAGAACAAGAACTTATTCAAAAAATTAATCAACCTGTAACTTCTGCAATTAAAAAATGTTGAGGGCAAAATTGAAAATGTTTTAAGCGATAATCAAAATTTGATGAATTTTGGTTCCAGTTTGTACGACAATTTGCTGATATTTCGATACCAGAATCTGAGTTTGAATTGCCACAAAATTACCATCTTCAACACCATTTAGACCTCGAATCATTGAAGACTCTACCATAGTTGAACCAATAAGTCCTGGAACAACGGATATAATAATTGGTGAAATTGGTAAAAAAATTTCTTCCTAGAGCAAAGGATGATAAATTTGGTTTGTATTGGGACAGAAAAAAGAAAAGTTTTATGATTGGAAATTTGCCCGTGAATTTTGAGCATAATGATATCATTATTAATGAAAAAAAATATGAAGGAACTCAAGGTTTATGGAGATTATTAACAGGCACTGATGTTCCAACAAGACGGTTTATATTCTGAAGAAGACTTGAAAAAAGTATACTGAAATTTTATGGAAATCTGATTCAATTTACAAAAATAATGATCCATCAACTAAGAAAACCAAAGTCAAGTAAAGGTAAAAAATATCTCAATTTGATTTAACCCAATTTGGGAAAAAAGAATCGAAGGATCAGGTGTGAGAAAAATACAGTGATAATAAGATTGAGTACAGATATATCGACGATTTGACAAAACTCGATGGAATTATTAATTATATTTATGCTCAAGAGAAGGCTGGAAACAACAATTTTTTGAACGAAAAGAAAGCGATTAAAGATTTTATTTCGAACAAAAACTTGATGAAATGATTGAAAAACCTGATGGAATTAAATATTTTTAAAACGAGTTTTGCCGGCAATAAGTTCATCTATGATTGAGGGTAGTGGACTTTTGAATGATTTTATCAACAATTTACCTTTTGAATTACACGTACCAACTTATCAGTATCTGGGGCCTGGCACAAAACTCGAAAAAAAGACTAAAAAGAGGAGATCCTGGTATAAATAAATTAGATCAAGCTGCTATGGAACACGATATTTTTTATGCAAAACATAGAGACACAAATTCCAGAACATATCGCAGATAAAGTTTTGCAAGATAAGGCAATGGATAGATTTTTATCAAAAGATGCTAGTTTAGGTGAAAGATTTGTTGCGCTTTTCCAACAGCTGGAGCAATGTTTTTGAAGAGAAAACTAGGAATGGGAATCGAAGAGAACTTGAAATTTTAACTATATAAATGGAGGTGAACGTAAACTTCAGCAAAAATCAGAAAGAAAAAGTAAAATCCGCTTTTAAGAAGAAAATACCCGTTAGTATTCAATTTAAAATAGATCAACTAAAAAATGGCGAAGATAAGATATTTTAACAAATAGACAATACAATAAACTCGAAAAACATAAGAAAAACAATAAAGGAACAGAATAGAATTTTCTTATAATCAGTTGAAAGAACTCAAAAATGGTGGACTTTTGAAAAGATTTATTAGATTTTGGAGAAAATATTCCAGTTGTTAAAAATGTTGTTCCTTATGTTCGTAAAGCTGCTCCAATCGTTAAAAAGGATGTGATTCCTATTGTTCGAAACATTTTAAATTGGTTAGATAAAGAGTTGGAAGATGTTACAGGATCTGGATTAGATGAAAAAAAATTTGAATTACGTGAAATCAAACATTGAAAAAAAAATTTAAACCTTTAACATTCGGGGAATTGGAAGAAATCTGCAAAAATATTAAACATTTTTAGAGGAATCTTCATGAGAGATACATTACCTGAAAAAGTTAAGAAATTTGAATGTGGAATTGTGAATTTTAGACTCGATTATGGGAAGTGGAACACAATTGGATTTGTTATTATAAAAATGATTAAGAATGCATATTATTTTTGATTCGTATGGAAGAATTGAGGACAAAACCACCTATAGAATTGATTAAATATTTGAAAAAATCAAGCGTTTATTATAACGATTCTCAAATTCAAGACTACAAAGATCCCCCAATTTGTGGTCATTTATGTGTTTTTGTGTTGTTGAATGAACTGGAGTAATGGTAAAGATTTTAAAGAAGTTGTTAACAAATTATTGCTTAATAAATATGGATTCACAAAATATTTTTTGACGTATTTGGTACACAAATTATTCAAAAGGTAGATAATAGTTTCAATTTTTGATAGTTTGAGAAATGAGTTTGATAACAAGTTAGAAAATTTATTACAAAACCTTCCAGATTCAGATATGTTTGCTGTCGAGATTGAAGATTTTAAAGCAGAATATGATAACAAACTTGCAAAATTTCATGAGTTCAAATGAAGTTGCTGATAAAATAAAAAACATTGGAAAAAAGAAGTTGATGATGGTGTAAAAAAATTATTTACCAATTTAATGTCTCATATCGAAAAAGCTGATGAAATTACTGAAGCGATCAAAGTTGAAAAGAATTATGTTAGTTTGGCTAATAAGAAAAGAATTGTCGGTGTTCGACCTGGTATTGACAAACATGATGTTGTTGTTAAAGAACAAATTTTGAAACCTCTAAAATTATCAGAAAACATCGATATTGTTGATTTACATGATCCGAATGTTTAAAAATGCCTTAGATTTTTAAAGGAAAAAGAATTAGCGGTGTTAGTAAAGGAATTAATCCATTTGATGTTGTTGTAATGATTCAATTAGAAGATCCTATTAAAATGTTTAATGAACTAAAACAAAATTATGAGAATCATAAACAGCATGTTAAAGATTTTACAACAGAAGTCTATGACAAGTTAGAAGCCAGAAAATAGAAGATCAGTAGACGATGTTGGTGAATTACTTGATAAAGTAAATAAACTAGAAGAAAACTTTAATACATATAAAAATAGTGTTAATGTATTAGTTGGTGAAGTAATTAACAAAATTCTGGAAGATTTTGATACACATTTCAATGAGAAAATAAACTTTTTTGAAGATTTTTGGTACATGTTTAAAATGAGCAAAATAACACATAATAATGAATTACTTAAAAGTATAGATGATCGATACTCTTTATATCTCGATAAAGTAAATAAACTAGAAGAAAACTGTTAATAAATTTAAAGAAGATGTCGATAAAACTTTTGAAAACATCGACAACAGATTTAATGGAGTAGGTGGTTACGATGACTAATTTTCCTTATATAAATGGCGCTCATATATTGTGTGAGATGTAAAGAGAAAACTGCCACAAACGATATAAAATACTATGCAAACATTAACGGAGTTAAAAGAATTTCGGGAAAATGTGCTGAATGTAACTCAAAAAAGAGCCAATTTATAAAAATTTGATTTTGAAATTTTTTCTTAATAAATAGAGATGCGGGACATTACAGTGCTTTCGATCTTTTTATAATGCAACACGAAAGAGATTTGAAAAAAGAACATTGGGATGACATTTCTCAAAAATATGAATTATCCGAAGATATGATGAGATTATACGTAAACAAATTGAATTGGTATAACATTGCTAAATATCAAACTTTATCATCATCAGAGTTCATTCAAGAAAATATACATTATCAATTAAAAGATCATAAGTCTGTTCTTTGTCTCTATCAACACTTGAGTATAAAGTTTTTGGATGAAAATAAAGATACAGTTGATTGGAACAATATTATAGATAGCGGTTACTATCCTGTGCAGATTTTATTGAAATATGTGACCGAGATCGCAAAATTTAAGGAAGAGAATCCTGAATATGACGAAGTAGATCATTAAAAATGACTCTAATCTTTTTAATTATTTTACTAAAATTTATATCTTTTCTTATAAAAACGTACATTAGATCGATGAAAAAATGATACACGATGTTTAAAATTTCTAAATTTTCTCTTATTAAATGGCGGACTACAGAAAATATGCTAGTGATATTGAAAGGGCGGAGTTTAAAAATTTCTATCCAATTAGTAAACAACATTTGAATGAACCGAATAAAAGAACTGAGTTTAATATTGATTTTGGAGGATAAACTTTTGCTCGTCTAACTTCCAGTTTTATATTTCTGGAACTTTAACAAAACAAGATGGTCAAGCATATCTTGGAACTGATAATGTTAGATTAATCGATAATTTTATACCGTTTTTATTTTCTAAGATTGAAGTAAGAAAACACAATAAATTGATAGAAGAAGTCGAAAACTGTGGCCAATTAAGCACAATTAAAGGAACTATTTCGTATTCAAAAAGTGATGTTATTTCTCAAACTTCTAATGGCTTTGAATCAGATTTTAAATTTGGTGTTTTTGAAGCAGCTGGAAATTTTATCTCATTTTGGATTAGGATTTTTTGAAAATGTTACTATTCCGATCTATAAAGGAGGATTTTATCTAAGTTTTATAAGAGCAGAAGACGATGATGTGATTCTGAAGACTGCAACTGGAAATGTTATGCCTGTTGATGGAAAAATAAACAATTACAGATTTTTTTATTAGAGTTCCAATGATTGATTATATAAAACCACGAGTGTAAAATTAGGTTGATTGATGAAATTACAAAAAGTCAAAAACATTATGTTTAATTTTCTAGATTGGCAATGTATTGAACAAAAAGGTATTTCCGGAACAACTTATTCGTTCGATATTACAAATATTTATAGAAATATCTTCAATCCCAAGTTCGTTATCATTGGTTTTCAAACAGGTAGACAGAATAATCAAGAAAAAATCCTTCAAAGTTTGATAGTTTGGATGTAAAAAATATCAGAGTAAAATTGAACGGTTCTTATTATCCAGATGAATTACAAAACTTAAACATTTCAGGAGGTCTTTTCAGAATCATGTATCAGATGTATCAAGATTTTAAGAAAGTTTACTGTAATAATAAGGAAATGTATTACAATCCTAAAGAATTTTTAGCGAATAGACCTATTTATGTCATTGATACAACAAAGAGTATGACAAATATTTCTGGTTCAAAGAACGATATAATTATTAATATGGATTTTCAAAAAGCTGTTACAAACTCGACATGTTATGTGGTTGTGTGGTTTCTGAGAGAAATTTTTAGCCTATGATGTGATTAAGAACGATATTAGAGAAATTTCAGTAATAAAATTCACGTTATTTTCACTATTATTCATCGGATAATTTTAAAACTTTACAGAATTGTTAAAGACATTGATATAAGTATTCATTTTTTAAATTTCAAAAGAATATCTTAAAAAAATGGGGATGATATTAACAAAAAACTATTCCAAGGTCATCTTAAGGGTTGGACCGGAAGTTATGATTTTAAAAAAATACTTTTATATTTACTGATCCTATATACCAAATTTCAGCAAAAAAGCTCCAATAGTTCTCGAGATATAAGAGTTTTAAGATAAGGGATGATTGGGGTAGTTTTTGAAAATTTTGTTATTTTCATGAAATTTTTTAAGTTGAACTCGCTTGTTTTTGAAGTTTCAGATTTTTCTGATAATTTTTTTTATTTTTTTATGAATATTAAGAAATAGGGGATGATTTCACCCTTATGGGATAAGTTAAGTCGAAAGAGTTAAGTATTTTACTATATGTGTACCAAATTTCATTTAAAATCGGTTGAGTGGTTTTTGAAATATAAAATTATTAATAAAATTTGTAAACTAGCAATCCTAATTGAACAACTTATATAGCAGAGATATAGCTTATAACTTTCGAGACTCTCCGTAGCTCAGTTGGTAAGACGCTTGCCTTCAAAGCCTGAGGTTCTGGGTTCAAATCCCAGAGCTTCAGGCGCGCTTTTTATTGAGGAAGACATGGTTGTCGTTCAGTGGTTGGGGACAAGTCTTTACACGAGTGGCCATAGTGTAATGACTATAGAACAAGCCGAGTAATGACAACTGTGGTTGGCGCGCCATTTGCTTCCTCACCTTTTCCACTTCATTCCTTAATTCCTTCTCTTCCTTAATTCGTACATTCCTTCTCTTCCTTATATTCGTTCATTACATTCATCATTCACATCATTCATTAATACAACATTACACTTACAAAAACACCCGACACAAATTCCCTAATTGTATCTCTCCATCAACTTCTACACAGTAGTTACCAAAGAAAAATGAGACTTGGGAACAAAAAAATTCCAGAGTCTAAGACCCGAATTACAGCTCCTAGCCATTAACTTGGTTGGACAGTAGCAGTGCAGGGCCAAGTCTCTAAACAATAGACACCGTAGAAGTTGAATGTGATGTGATTCCCCATAGCGCAAACACGCACACTAACAACACTACACCAAAGACACAATCATTCATTTTGTCTTTTACAATAATTGATGATGTTCATATTATTCTCTTTCATTCCTTCTAAAACTTCAAAAATATACTCTTTCGCTGATGAAAAATCTCGATTTCTTCCGGAATAATCTTTGTAATCGTACACATAATATCCTAAATAGTTGTACAATAGAATGAAATTATTTCTATTTATCTCTGTTGTAGAAATGTAAACACAAACATTTGCGCTGAAAAATTTATATCTCGGCAGACTTAGTTCCATAATCTCCATTTATAAAAAAATCTTTTTGTTTAAATGGAAGAGTATAATGCCAACTGTTTCAAGTGTTCTAATAGAGGAGAAATTATCGATTAAAAGATATTTAGTTTGTAGAGGTTGTAATTTAATTTTGTTAGAAAGACCTAAACCTAAGAAATTTCGAAATAAATTAACACATTTGAATAACCTGCTTACAAAATTGCAATATGGAGACAAGAAGCAAACAAAATTTGTTACAGAATTTAGAAAACAGAATAAAAATTTTTACTTATCTCTTGGAACCATTGACAAAATTATTTTCCTTTTCAAAGAATACATTAGGTTTGTAGGTATCGATACACACGTTTATTATGAAAAAGATATTACCTGTATTTTTTCATTATCTGGATGTTGAATTTGTTTATGATTTTGAATCAGAAATCCTCGATGATTTTTATAGTACATTTGGAGAAATTAAACGAAGAACCTCTTGAAAAGAATGCGGTTTTACTCACATTCTCCCCGACTTCTCGAGTGAAGGTTAGCGAATTTCATTTTTTCCGTCTTTAAATTTTTTCTATTTAAATGGAGTTCTTGAAAGAGTTAAATGATATTGGAGAATGTAAGTTTAAAGAGTATAAGAAGTTAAATGAATTGGAAGAAAGGAAGAAACATAGAATCTTGAATTTGGAGAAAATGAAAGATAAATTCGGGTTTACAATAATTGCCGAGTTGGAAGATTGTAAAGTACACTTACCGAACAGATTTTTGACTGTTTTGGATGAGAAAAAGATTAAAGAATTAAACAAAAATGAAAAATTACACTTGTTGTTACTGGAAAGAAGACTATTAAAGATAAAGAAATTATAACAATTAACTTTGTAGAATAAAGTCTTAACTCTAAAACTTGCAGTCCCTCCCCACGTCATAGTACTGTTTTGATAACCATAGTTGGTGTCTTTCTTCATAGGAATCACATGGAATATTATCTACAGTAATACCTTTTGTTTCACACAAAATGTGGCTATATTCTATAAGAAAATTCTATAATGCTCTTTAATGAATTGTGTTGATAAATCTTGACACTCACAAAAATTCCTAAGAAATTCATCAATTAAGTCTTGATTATGTTGAAAGGACGTATAATATAGGAAAAAATGTCATAAAAAAACGATGAAAAACTCTCTGTTTGTTTATTTTTTACTTTCTTTTCAATATCTTTCGTAATTATATTAAATATATAATCCCTTATTTTTTTCGTTTTTTGTGTGTACACGTGTGCAGTTTTCGTTCTTTCTGCAAAAGACTCTACAAGTTCTTTTAATTCTGTTTCATTTAAAGACGGTATCAACTGTTGTTGAGAATAAACCGGCAATTCACTGAATTCATCTTTGTTGCACTGTTTTAATGCTAGAAATTGTAGAGACTTTGGTGAGTTCATGTTGTTTGGTGACTATTTAGTAGAAAAGTTTTTTATTAAAGTATGTTTTTAGTAAAAATGTTTTAAATTGATTAAATTTTATTAAGATTTCGAAGATTTTTCCTTTATTCGTAGCAGATTTGACAACATTTTACAAAGCACAGCTTAAGAAAGTAGAAGCTCAGATTCGGTTAATTTTTCATTCCACAGAGTAATGTACCGATCGCTTTTGGAGACGAACGACTGTAGATTCGGTTAATTTTTCATTGAGATTTGCTGTGTTATTTCTCAGCTTCCTTTATGGTACATTGAACAGTATTTTTACATTGCTTTTCGGTCGGCTCCGAAAGTGCGCCAGGAACCCCATATTACTATCTACTTATATATATATTATATATATAAATCACATTTGGTGTTTCTCGTCTGCTAAAAATTAGTTTCTTGTTAGAATTTCTATATAATCACTATGCTTCCAGCAATTTTGAAAACCTTTACTTAAAATTTATCAAAATTTAAGCCTTCTCGAGTAATCTTTATGCATTTTAGTACAAATATTTTATGATTTGAATTGTACACTTTTATTTCTCCAAAATACAGTCACAACAATATCGGTATGACAAATAATTGTTTTCGATTGTAACACACTATGTCATGGTAGAATTTCTTTTTTGTATAGTTTATAGAGTATTTTATGTATATTGCAGCTTATGGAACATTTCTGGATGCCGGTGGTCGGTGCGAATCGATTTAGCGTGTTTGGCGAACCGCACCGGACCAACAATGCTGTGGAGGCGTTCCACAGCAGCCTATTAAGGACAATGGGGCCACATCCTGGAGTGTGGAAGTTCCACGGTAAAAAGTTTTTTGCCATTTCTTTAGAAGTCCTGCGGACAGATATAGATATACAGACAGGAAATAAATATTTATATCCTACCGGCAGACAAAAGAGAAACTGTGCCAGCCTGCTTAGGGATTAGGTTTCAATGACGCTCATCCAAATTCCATTGTTCACATAATATCATAGATCTTATTCTTGTTTATGTAAAAAATTAAGTTTCATCCAAAATTTGAAGCTTACGCTCAGCAAATGACAATAAAAGTACAATACTCTTTTAATTTCAACCTTGCAACTAAAAGACTACATATTAATATTAAACAAATTGGGTTTTTTGCTTTGAATATTTTATTTGCATTTTAAGCATTACTTCTGCATTTGAACATTTATCTTGTCTTTTTCAATTGATGTCCAAATAGACTATGCAATATTGTTATTATAAATAATAAAACCAGAAGTCTCCTCTTTTTAAAGTTATAGTAGTTATGGTCTACCAATATGCCTTCTCTAAGACATATTTTATACTAGTGTCAATTAACTGAGGTTGTTTATTTCGTTTCACAGATAACCTCAGAAAAATTGAAAATGCTCAGTGGCAGGTCTACAGTCGAATGGCGAATGGCGTACAACATGTTCGCCAAATAAGGTGTGCCTACGTGCGCCAAGACGCTGCAGTGCACCAGGCGTCTACCATGTTAATCCAGGGAAGGTACAATGAGGCGCAGTTCCTAAACCGCGTGTCGCACTATACCTTGTCATTAGCCGACACAATGAGAGCTGGCATACTTTTGCATGTTTTAAAACTCATTCAAACTCATTCCGTTGTATATTATAAATACAGCCACGAGCTGAGCTGACCTCCCCGAGCTGAGCTAACCTCCCCGCTGGAAGAAGGGAACTTTCCTGCAGCAGTAGTAGTCGTTCCACAGCCTCTGCCTCCTGCAGCAGTAGTCGCCCCACCGGTCCGCCTCCTGCAGCAGTAGTCGTCCAACCGCCTCCGCCTCCTGCACCAGTAGTCGCTCCACCGTCTCCGCCTCCTGCAGCAGTAGTCGTTCCACCGCCTCCGCCTCCTGCAGCAGTAGTCGCCCCACCGCCTCCGCCTCCTGCAGGAGTAGTCGCCCCCACCGTCTCCGCCTCCTGCAGCAGTAGTTGCCCCACCGCCTGCGCCTCCTTAAGTGCAAGCAGCTGGCCCCGCTGTTGCGCTCCCCGCTCAGGTAGCACCTGGAAGGTGCTGCGTAGTATGTCTGATGGAACGTGCTTCACACGTGGTCATTCCTTGTGGTCATGCGTGTTTGTGCGCTCAATGCACAGACACGCTACCTACCTTTCAGGTCATCTCTCGCTGCCATTTGTGCGGGCACAACAACACTGGGATTTATCGAGAATCGTTTGTCCTTATTTATAAATGATTTTTATTACGGTTTATATTTTTAATTTATAGTTACTGTTCCAATTGTGTTGTATTGTTTATATATATTTATATATATATATATATATATATATATAAAATAAACAGTATATATATATATATATATATATATATATATATACAAACGAACAGACTTACAGACTTGATAAGTGATTGTAGCTTATCCAGTGATCGGCCAGCTCTAATAGTGGCATTTTAACTTTTGCCCTATGAACAATGTTAAACTTGAAGCAATTTTTACTAGCTTATATTTGATTGCAAAATTGTGACACATCTTATTTTAAAGACAAAAATACGCATACAAACGCTGTTTTCAAATGTTTAATTATACAGTGGAATCCCGCTTATCCGAGGTAAATGGGACCGTGACTACCTCTAATAACGAAAAAACTCGGATGATCCAGAGGTAATGTTAAATAAGTTATACATAACAACAAAACATGTTGGATTTTAAATACAGTATTATAGCCTATATGTGCCAAATTCGTATCCAAACTTAATTACAAACAGTGTTGTTATGTAATATAGAAAGTGTCAAAAATACTTTAAGTTGTGAAAAAGTCTTTAATTGCTTTTTGTGCTAACCTCTTTCCCCTTTTGGTTGCCGCGATATAGCGCCATCGCTACAGTGTTAGGTCAAGTGGCGTGGACTCCTCTTGATGTTCGATGTAGGCAATGGCAGAGTCGATCGCCTTCAGTCCCTCGGAATGAGACACTTTAGGGGTGATATCGTCTGTGTCAGGTTCTTGCGGATTGTTGACAATGTGCACAATTGCATCATCACTTAAGTTCCATTTGAACATCTTAATTGCACCCCACATGGATATCTTCATTCTCTATTTGCTGATCACAAGGAAGATGATAAGCCAGTTGCGCTAATTCAGACAGGCTTTCATTGTCCTCTGTTGATACATTTTCTTTATGTTTTTGCAAGTTAAAAAGTGTTCTCCTCGTTATTTGTAGTAGTGTTGTATTTTTTAATTCGTCCTAAAGCGTTGCGAATCCAAAAAAACTGCATTTTTGATTGTAATTTTTCCATAGATTCAGTTAACACCCATCTAGACGTGAAATAAGCGTTTGTAGACGTCTACGTATGTAGGTTTTTTTTCAAGGTCTAAAGAACTGATTGATCTAGAGGCTGTAGTAGTGAGGTCACGTTAGGGGGTAAACATGGCTCTAATATCACCACTACAAAGCTCGTCCTCCTCGGGGTGTGAAGGTGCGTTATCCATCAATGGGATTGCTTTTCGGGGAAGCTTTCTGTTTTTTTAATGCCTCAACAACAGGGAAAAACTCTTTATAAAACCATTCCTTAAATATCTGGCACTTAATCCATGCACTTTATTTGGTTTCAGTACATGGTGGGCAGTTACCATTGATGTGTTTAAAGGTCACGGGGTTTGTGGGCTTTTCCAATCAGTAGAGGTCTCAGTTTAAATTTTACTGATAAATTGGAGTATGCTAAGATTGTAACACGCTCTTTGTTCTTCTTAAATCCTGTAGCAGATTTTTTCAGATTTTGCCAACAAAGCTTTTAGTCGACAGCATGCGAAAATTGAGCCTAGTCTCAACGCAGTTAAATATTTGGTCAGATTTTAGACCAGACTTCAACACAACTTCTGCCAATTTATTTTGAAATTTTGTAATTTCTGAAGAATATGTCTATAATTTTGTTACCAACAATATTAAGCTGTCTAATACCGTGCCGATTTTCCCACCTGTATAAACGTCCACTGCTGGCCGTCATCACTATCCTTAAATTTTTCATAAAAATTCTATTGCCTTGGCTTGTATTACGCCGGTTAGAGGGCTGCCCAAACGCCGCAATTCAGTAAACCATAAAAACAAGGCTCCTGATGTCAGCTCATATTCGCCTTTCTTCATTGTTTTTCCGCAATAAACCGCTACCCCCACTCACACATTCATTAACAAATTTATCAATGTTTTGTCGGTTCCGTCTCTAATCACTAACAGTCACTTCACCAACTTCTAGATCTGCAGCTACAATTTTAGTTGTCTCGCCATTGTCTAAACGTGTTAATGCTTTCATTTTTCTTCCAGAGAAATCACACGCCTTCTTCCAACAAACGTCGGACTACCTATCATAAATCAGCAACTATTACGTCATTAAGAGGATGCGTATTCTAAGAATTTACTACTCGATCTAGCAACAACTAGAGTACAAGCATCACAAATTGACATAGACGCTATTCACACACGCATTAACTTATTATTGATTGTACTGCAACCGCTTGGTCCATAAAAAATACATTTTTTTTATCTTCGAAGGCCTCGGATTACCCAGAGCCTCGGTTAATCGGGACTCGGATAAGCGGGAGTCTAATGTATTCATCCACTACCTCGCATTGGTTTCTTGGGAGCATTGAACTGTCATAGAGACTCGTGTTCTGATCGTTAGAACCTTTTGAAGTAATATTTACTAGCAATTAGTAGTAATACTTTGTATCAATTATCAGATATATTATTGATTAAACGACTATTAAACTGAAGTTATGTTATTCTATTCTATCTGGACTCTGTCGCGGTGGCAGATATTGCAATAAACGGTAAACTTTTGGATTAGACATGGGCCAAAATTACTTCGCATTTAATAAAAAAAGCTTCTTTAGTTAATTAATTTTTAACAAATATAAAATATGAAATATGTTGTTTTTCTACACTATACAAACTTTTAAACAGTTATATCCTTAAACTTCCATTATGATTCTTTGTATCTGATTGTAAGAAAAGCCTAAATTATGTGTCAAATTTCAATGTTAATGTTAATGTAAAACTCTATTTCTATTTGTCCTGTCTCCAAAAAGAAATTTTAAAGATCTGAGACAAGATTTTTTATATTTAACAATATATCCTCAAGGGGTCATATTTGTCAAGTGCTACCATGAAAGCGATTAGAATACTATTTACCTACACAGGCTGAGAGCCGACGGCTATGGTCAGTCAAGTGAATCGATATCATCTGAAGTCGGCCGAATTGACGCCTAGTCTCTTTTCAACGCCCGAATAAACGACGTGTCCGTTAAGGACGGAAAAAATTTTTGTTTATTAAGTGATTCATGTTTTGGGTTATTCAAGAAAATGTAACTTTCTCCAATTTGATTTCTTAAGGATCGTTTATCTTTTTTCCACTTCTAAGTAAAAAAGAATTACAAAATACTGTACAAAATTATTTCAACCTCAAGGAAAGTCTCAACTGTGTGATTAATTTAAATGTCACCCATTCTGTTAATGTTACTTAAGCCATTAAGGTTTTTAGATGAAACCGTAAGCATTTTAAACTATTATTTTACATGTGGAATATGCTCAGCTGCTGCTAAATCTTATTACGAAATTTCAATCATTGAATCATCCGATAATGACTATGAAATTTTAACTAACTTGGCCTATTCTCAGGTGAATCTAACTTTGAAACAAATTATTCACGTGATATTTTGGTGTAAACGCTATTTTGGAGACAGAGATTCAGAATTGGGAGTGAGCTCAATGGCCCTATTGTTTTCCAACAGTGTGATGATCTAAATGAATGATACAAACAAGTACTGTGAAGCGTTCGTGCACTTTTTGAAAGATATGGTATTAAATGATGTAAAACTTATGATGCATAGACTATGTTTTGAGAGTATATTTGCAACTCATTTGAAAAATACCATGAAACCAGATTCATTGATTTTGACAGTTATCGGTTTGTGATCAAAAGATTATAAGCCACTACACCAAGTCTAGTACAAAATTGAATATTGTCAAGATTAATAAACCGAGTACTCTGTTAACTCTTAAAAGAAAACATTATGTATTCCTTTAAATTTTGTAACTTGTGAATGTCCATTTGGTAGAAGAGGCCGTTATTGTGACACGAATGAATAACAAAATTCATGTTTGTCTACATACTATTATGCACGGTTAAAGAAAGCTCAGCCTGATGCAATAGATAGGATATGCGGGCCCGCCAGTCCGGATATCCCTGACAAGCCTCGGCAGACCCGACTGAGCGAACGCTGAGACTATTTTGGGGTTGTAAATACGCGCAGTGGCGTAGCAAAGGGAGAGGGGGGCGGCGGGGGCGAATCGCACTGGGTGTTACCTTTGTTGGGGTGACACCCATCGGTCTCTCAACTTTAAGAACAATATACACACAAACAAAACATATATCGCTAGCACAAAAATTTCTTTTTCTGTATTCCTCCACTAGCACTAGCTCAGCTCTAGGTATGATTCGGGAATTCCCGCAGAAGAGCCCGACGTTGTCGTGGGGGATTCCCCGTCCCATACTCGCGATCTATGACCTTTCAGTTGCAACATATCTCATTTGTTTCGTGAAGTGTGTTGTGTTTGTTTAGCGTGAATTGTTAAACGTGTATTAATCTATAGTGATAGATAATAGAAAGAAAAAAAAACCTCACGCCTGGTGTGTGCAATATTACTGTTTTTGTTATCTTTGCTTCTGGTATGATGTTCTTCAGAAAATAAATGCTGCACAGATTGCATTGCAAAGTAAGGGCTTGACTGTTGACGAAACTGCTACAAAAATAGAGGCACTTCGTTTTTATATCGATGAAAAAACGGGATCACATTGAGGAAGAGGCAATAGACATTGCAACAAAAAAATCAGATCAGAAGACTACGATATTCCAACAGAAAAAAAACGACTTCGGCGAAAAAGCAGATGGTTTATATGCACGACTCCCACTGAAAGAGGAACTACAAAAAATCTTGACCGATTCAGAGTTGAACTCCAAACAAGATCGAAGTCTCTTCAACATGTAGCTTCATTGTTCAAAATCGTACACTAATGCTTTGCTTTTGGCGAATATTGAAGAACTGAAATTAGTTACATCTAAACTTACTGATTTTTATGATGAGGTCTCAGAAACCGAATTACTTTTTGAGCTACCAAGACTGCAAAGACAATTAAAAAGTCGTTAATGTTACGGTTAATGATTATGTGTCTCTAGATTTTTTAAAGTTTATTTTAGAATGGGATTTTACAGAATCTCTTCCAATTCTTATGATTGCACTGAAATAGTTCATGACAGTTTGCGTGTCCGTAGCTTCATGCGAGACGAGCTTCAGTAAATTAAAATTAATAAAAAAACTATTTGCAAGCAACAATGACCCAACCGCGGCTTAGCAATCATGGTATATTAGCCATCGAACACGAGGCAATACAAAATATAAATTTACATAAAGTTATTGCTGAGTTTGCAGCTGTCAAAGCTAGAAAGAATAAATTTTAATTGTATAACAATTCCTTTTCTGTATTAGTTATTATTGTTTTGATATTCCTTAAATATTATAAATAATAAATGACTTATTATCTTTATCATATATAATTTATTGCTTTTTTACTTTCGATGGGGTGACACCACCAACTTCCGCACCGGGTGCCACCCAAGATAACTACAACACTGATTACGCGTGTGGGCACGGGCCTGACTGTACCACGACCACAAACTGGGAGGCTCCCAGAGGGTCTGTTTAATGAGCGATGTTACGAAATCATCTGCTCGTTGGCACCGCACCTGCGTTCAATGTGCAGCTGGCCTATTGTTAGCTGATCGTTCGCGCTGGCTGACTGAGTAAAAGATTATATACACTGAATAATAGAAATAACTACAAAGGAAAAATGTCATAGGGAAATTTCTTTCTTATATAAACGGAAATCGTATATTTATTGACTCAACTATAGCATTGAATAACTGCCATTATTTTTACTAAAAATGACATATTCGTTCATGATTAACACTACTTTTACCATGCCGTAGAGGTCAGACCTTTCATATTAGTATCAAAAGACTGCATTTACAGTGCTTACTAGGAAGCCAGGATGAACTGCTGAAGTAATATGATTCTATTACTTACTTCCAGTGCCTTCGATGCTCTAGAGACAAGCGATACTTCTGAATTTTAGTCCACTGAAAGATCTAGACGTACAGATCTTGTGTTTCCAGTCAGATCACGTGAGGTTCGCTCCATTAGTTCCAGATGTTCAACAATGCAATTATCCAGCTCACGGTTGGAATATTGAACCACACCAGATTTAGTACCAAATAATATAGATATACCTAATTTCTAATCCTACATATGTAAATAAAATAAACTAAAACTAACTTTAAAAGGTACATATATCTGTAACACTACTGACTATGTTATTAGTTATTTACTATTAGCATTTACTATAATTAAGGTTTAAAATATACACTAAAAATCTAATCCTTAGATACTGGCATATGTGGCCACAAAATATAAACAATAAAAATAAAATACCTCTAGACATTTTATTGTAAATCCATGAATCAACTAAATGTAGATCCTAAAATTAACTCCACTTATTTATCATATATTTTCAGTATTTCCTACGTAGAAAAGATGTAATAAAATATGACACTCACCTTATTAGATAGTAACAATTTCAAAAATATTAAAACTTATATTAACATTAAAACAAGTTCATTGACTACTGGATAATCGTTTATCTTCTATAATGCAGATCTATTTGCACTCTTTGGACAGTATTTTACAAAAAAATGATCTTTTATTCAGTTCTCTTGATGCTAAAAGCGTACATGGTTTTTGATCAAAAATAAAGACGTGCATATTAAATTTTTACACTTGAATTAAAACGCTTCTTGCGATATCCTTAGCTTAAAGGCAAGCAATGATCTTATCAATAGGTAATATTAATATTCACATTTTCATACATAGTAGAAATATTACACAAGACTTTTACAATACTCATGTTTCTTGTGGCTATTGTATTATCATGATATTGTATTGGATGATATTGTCAAAAGAACACATTTCTTCCTAGCATACACATACATTGCAAAACAACCCCTTACTCTCGAAGATTAGTTGTGTGGTATCCCTTTATTCCAGCTACGTGATATTTTAGTTAAAAATTAAACTATACTGTAATGAATTATTCTTGAGTTCCATCATCACAAGCTGGAGGATTCAGGATCATGTACGGTCGTGTACGTTTTATCCGTAGGATTGCGCTGAACACAGAGTTATATACACAAATTGGAATAGCTTATCCTTGGGGTACACGCTTAACCCACGCTAATACTTGGAGGATTTAAAATCATGTACTAATTATAAAGGAATATCAGAATTCATACCTGGACACGTATTGCTCCCAGTAACTAATATTTCTTAAGTTAATTTGTTAGTATTGGTGAAATTCTTTTTTAAATGCGGTCGCAGTTCCAATAATCCAAACATGCTTATAAATCAGATAAGAGTTGACCAATGAAAATCTCATTCTCGCTTCTCTCTTCTCTTCTAACATTTTCGTCCTTATTAAGAACTGCTCAATTTGTTGCAAACTCCAATTTTAAAATATACACGAAGTTGAACATTTGTTTCATCCACCTAAACGTAGCATGCACTGACGTGCTTGATGAAATTAATTACTTCATAAATACTTCCAGTAACTGCCAATGTGATCTTTCGTTTATTTTGTGCGACATTACATAATATTGGTCGGGATATAGTAATTCGGTTTCTAATATCATATTAAAAATTAACTACTAGTTCTCTACTTAATGCTATATCATTTTGAAATTTAACAATCCTGCGAGAAGGTGATAAAACAGTTATTTAAATTTCGTTTGATGAATCGATTAAGAAATATACAAGAAACGTGCTGTAGTTATATATATCTACCTAAAAGCCAAATACAATTGTCTGATCAATCACGAAATCTCCATAAGTACATTACAGCATTACGTGTAACTTATAAACATATTCCTCTTACATCTTGGGTGCTCGCTATTTGGTGTTAAAACATAACAATTGCTACTAGAGTCTTATATGAGTCCATACGTACGTTCAAGAAGAGATTTTCCGCACGCTTTTATAACCAATGTGAGAATTTGCCCCAAACCACCATATCATATACGTAAACAAAGCACTTTTTGTCAAAAATGGATATCTAAGTTTGAAAAATGGATTTAAAATGTTTGTTTACAATGGTGAACGTAATAGTATTCGATAATATTCTTATTTGATCCCTGAGTTCTTCAACCTGCTTCAGTAGGGAGAGTTAAGTTGCTGTAACAACATGTATTATTTAAAGTACAAAATATATTATTATTTCAGTCTCAGAACAAAAAACAAATATTGAAAACATCTTTAGTAATAATAATTTAATATTTTACTCGTAAATGTAAAACTATTGTAACAGATGCGAAAACAATTAATTATTCTATTAATAGATGTGAATAGGGAGACACTAACGTACAGGTTCCTGTTAATAGTACAGTTGGAATCGAGAGTTGGACAATGTGTCTCTACAGTGTGTAAATACGTAAAGGACTATATCACAGGTAGGTTTTAACATAAATGTAGCGAGGTAACTTCAACACATTTATGACAATGTTTACGACAGATTTTATGACCACGTCCACTCAGACGTTATTTGAATTGCAAGAAAGGCGTATTGATGTTACTGTACAAGTATTTTATTTTTAATGAAGTTATAGCTTAAATTGAAGATTTTGTTTATTTTCCTAGAAAAAAAACCAGAATAAACCCAATATCATCATTTTTATAGAAGTTCGGGACCGCTGCTTTAACGAAATTGGATTCCCATCCAAAGTTATATCTTAGTCTTCGTACTTACCTTAATACTATGTCATTGGAGGCAATCCCTTACTTTGAAATATATCTCTAAGTCAGAAATTATATTTTTATTGTGTGAGGTCAGTGGATTGGAGGTCCTTAATTTGGTGAATAAGAAAATGTGTTATGAAGCACGAATAATGTAACATGAAGGTGTATGCAAAATTCTTGATACGTGGTTTAGTCGCACTCTAAGGTTGCATTGGTTGTTATAACAAACTAAGGCTGACGTGGCAAAACCTAGTAAGTGAACAAAAGAGAATCTCTGATTATTCACCGAAAAAAAAAAAACTATCGTGATCGATGCAATAAATGACAATACTTTAGTTTATTAATAAGGAATCCTTAAGGAGTCCAGTTAATTTTTAATTTAAACTTATAAAGCCAGTTCAATGTAAGTTTTATTGAGAAACTACTTACGGTACACAAATATAATGAGTGCCAACGGCAATACGGAACATACTCATAGAAACTGGCAAATTAAACTTTCCTGGTACACTTCATAAGAGGTTCAGCAGAACCGGATGGAGAGTGATAACCAAAAACTGGATCCGAGTATATGATTACTGACAACCCAAATCGGAAATAATTGAAGAATAATCTGTCTATTTGTGGAAGGATCTCATAAGGAAAACAACGTGTTTCATCTTTACCTATAACTCATTTCATATCAGTTTGGCTGCTGCATTGTACGCTGCCAAATTACATTTCTTCAAACTCCTTGTAGTAAATCGGGAATTTCTCACTGTTGTTTATTAGGGCTGTTCATGAGAGGAAATTATCTCACAGTAAGCATTTTATCACGTCACATCTAAAATGTATGAAATCATCAGTCTTTACCTGATAATTTTGTTTAAAAAATAGTGTACCTCAATAAGTAAGTATATTACACATTCACCCAAGGAAAAAAAAAAGGTGCTAAGGCACTAGGGTGTACATTTTGACAGCTAAGAGATATAGGAAAAATAATACACTACAAAATCTACATCCTTTGCATTTATATAGACTGTACGATGCGGGTGCCACAGTGACGTGCAAGGGCGAAATCATTAGCCCAAGTAGTAAAAGAATAAAAAATACACTATTTCTCTAAGAAGCCGATAGAATTAATATTAAATTTAAAGAAAATGTATACAACGTATATGAGATCTATACCAGAAGTCGTGAGTTTTAAACTGAATTACGTTCAAATATTCTATTGTGTAAGGTAATGTCATCGATCAGTGTACATATATCAAACATGCACTATCAAAGTGTGAGTGTGTGTTTTATTTATATTGTAATAAATATAAACTATAGATTAATTTCGCGTCTAATAATATGCCCGACAATACATTCATATGAATTCATTCGAAGAATATTATTATGAAAAATATAAATCATTTTTATAAAATGTATATTTATTATTTAAATGTTCTAATTAGATAAACATAAAAAAATTTACTAAAAGTAATTGTATTATGATGGAGTACTTGGAAAAATATTAATATGAAAAATATAAATCATTTTTATAAAATGTATATTTATTATTTAAATGTTCTAATTAGATAAACATAAAAAAAAATTCACTAAAAGTACTTGTATATAAACTTAGTGAAAATAAGCACAAAACACAAATGAAAATAATTTCATATAGAGTAATTCATATTTTAAACAAGAATATAAAAATAAATATTATGCAAACCGAGTACCGGCAATAAACTGCGAGGGTGGTTCAGACAAACCGTGTAGTTTTACATCTCCCGCAGGGGTTTAACGTCAGCCAGTAACATGGTTTTAAAACACAAATTGGTTGGTCAGGTGTTTATATGTCTGAGACTTTAAAATAGTTAGACAACTCAATTTACAACTTATTATTTCTTAATAATATTTTTTTAAATAGAAAGGTATCGTTCTTTATTTACAATATTCATTTTCCTCCAATAAAAATATATTTAAAACAATATACAACATTAGTATTTAAATTTTCACACAAAAATATAATAATATGAAGTAAAATTAACTTAAATGAACTAACTTACTTAAATATATTATTATAAACGTTCAATACCTTACCTATGTTATTACAAAATCGAAAATATATGTTTAATTAAAAAAATTGTAAGTACATTTATACACGACGGAACAAGTATTGTTTATTAATGAACTATTAGTAAAAAATAATAGTTCCAAAACTTCGCTTGAAATTGAAGTGAAAAAGAGAGTCGTGTCATAGGACACATTGCTCATGGAGAAGAAACGATTTCATATCGTTGGCGTAAAGCAGGAAAAGCACAGGTCTCATGAGAGACCCCTGAGGGACTACATAGCTCAGTTCTTTAAGTTTGGATGATTTATTTGACAACTTGGGATTAGTAAATTAGGAATGAGTGGAGCCATTTAATATGCACTCCTCTAATGCTGTGCGACTCACGTTTGTCAAGCTGTGTACCGTTATCAACGCAGCCGAATTCTTTAACAGATCTAAGAATACACTCATTAAGTGGTTTCAATATTCAATACCGTCTACAATCATATCGACAAGACTCACAACTGCGTATGTTGTCCATTAGCACTTACTTAAACAAATTTGTTCACTTGAGAGCTGGTTGTACTTGTTAAAAAATTAAAGCATTCTTATAAAAAAACTGTTCTAAAATACTTAGCTCAGAAATGCAAATTGGACTAGGCCAATAGTTAATAATAGTGTAATTGGTGGGTCGTCCTTTCTAGACGCTGTAAGCTAACTATATGTAATAATGAAAATCTATGATTGGATTATTTTCAAATAATTACTAATTAGCACAATAGCAGCACAAATTACCGTAAACGTGATTTAATTGCTCACTTCAGCACAGAGAAACCGTAATTCAAGAATGTTACAGTAGATTGTAAAACCCTAACCCCAAACAGGTTGAGCATTCCCACAGTAAGATAGTTGCAAGGCTGGAATGTGTTTCGTTAAACGCTACATTTCTCAGCATTCCTCCAAATTAATTCTGGTTCCGTTACTTTGTTATTGAAGCAGTGCCCTTAATTAAAAGGCATACTAGTATTTATTATTAATTTCCCAACCACAATAATAACCCTTAAGCTAGTAAAAATACTAAATGATTCATTAAGAAATTAAATATGATAAAACAAATTTAAGATAAAATTTTGTTAAATACAGTCTGAAATACATTTTATCCTATTTATTAATTTTATTTCCATAAATAACATTTTCCATACTTACATATCCATTAATGCGTTAGTTGAATATTTATTTACAATGTGTAATATATGAAAAAGTTTGAAATTTTTGAACATTGGTTAGTAAAGTAAAGAAAGTGATTAACTCATAAACGTTCCACTGATTAAAATTTAAATTTTCGTGGAAGAGATATGAGATTGATAAATAGCCTTATATTAAACGAAAAATCTAAAGTCTGAGCAATGTTACATTGTTAAAGTACTCTGTGCAACAATGTTTTTTATATAAAAGACATTGCTAGTTATATTCTCTCATTTTAAACAAGTATAGTACAGTTGTTTTTTTTTTGTTTTTTTTTTTCAAATAAACTGAAAAGAAATATTGTCGCTCAATTTTTTCAGAAATACAAATTTTTCGTTAATATCTCAAAATGAATGATCCAAAATATATGAAAAATAAGGAAACTTATTTTAATTCTACAAGTTGCACTAACATTCATATTCCATATATCTTATTGGTTTATGGGATTTGTAAATACGTACAATGAGCTGATATCTTCAATTATGTCTTGGAACTATCTAAGGTCGACTGATTGTAATAAAGTGTATGTTTTAGTTAAATGAAAACTAAAAGAAAAATTGAAAAATAATCATACTGATGTTGGGGTATGAAAATAAGTTTAATGCGGTGTAGGTAAAAATTGTACTAAATAGTCAAACACTTTTTTTTTCATTAGTTACGTTTATTTAAAATTTTAGAAACAATTGAATAAACAAGAGTAAATAATATGATAAGGGGATTTTATACTCGCATGGTGTTTTTTGCTTAAAGCACTTAATACTAATAAAAAAATAAAATCAGCATCAGCCTCCCACATGAAGACCTAATATTTCGTTAACAATTGGAAAGTTTTAATCCGTCTTTTCCGTTGGCAGGTGGCGATATTACAATTATGTAATGGAAATATTAATCAATAAATACAATTATTAAAGTATATTTTGATATCTTAACCCTTTTTATATTCTTCTAATTCAATCCCGCACCAAAAACTAGCGTGGCTGTCTATTTAATTTCTTCTTTCTTTTGGAAAAATCTTGTATCAATTTCAAGAAGCACAAGGCAGTGTCCTTATTACAATGCACGTTAACTCTTGCCTCATAGACTTTAGATTCTATGTTAATTTTAAAATGTATTCTTTTTTCTGTTATATTGCTGATCGTTTATGTATTTAATTTAAAGGACGATCAATCACTAAAGTTTTACAACCACCTTCTTACATTTCTTTTAAATTATAAAACAACGGTAATTATAATCTAAATATACAACGGTATTATTATGATTTCATTAAACAGTGTTATTACAACATTACTATTAATATCACAGAATTTTAACCATCGTTAACATGAAATGTATACAGTTCAAGCAGTTAAGGCAATTTTATATTCCTGCATTATAACTATCCCATTCTAGCTTCCATTACAGAATTTCCAACCGCTTCAAGGACAGGACAATTTATTCTATGTAACAACCTAACTAGTTATTCAAAACTGGCTTCGCAAAGACAATAAATGATTGATAACAGTTAAGAACTTCTGATTTTCAGATCATTCCGCAGTTGGCGTACCTATTTTAGAGAATATCCAGCCCTTAAAGTATAAATTTTAACACGAACGAAGTAAGTTCCATTACATTAAGTGAAAAAGTTTTGTTTTTAATATTATTAAAATGTTTAGAACATCAGATTTACATTGAACTATAAAAATAGGAAATATATTACAGATGAAATATGAATGAAAATGTTTTATATCTGGGCTAGTGTTCTGAGACGAAAGGAAGGCTAACGTTGTGTGGTAAGAAAAACAAATGGAGAGCCAACAGAGTAAGGTAAACACAAGAGAGGTACAATTCCGTCAGTGGTTCTCCATTAGATGGTTGGGGATCCTACATCGCAAAGTTGTGTTATTGACGACTAACTAATATTGTTCGTTAATAGTGATTTTTATTCTCTTAAGTTAAAGTTACTAATGCCCTGTAAGACGTTTTATACGTAATACATATTTCAACAGCTAACCAAATAACGTAATTTTTGATATAATATTTAGGAAGATAATAAATTGGTACTTTAGCAATAATTTTACACAGTTACTTTTTAGACAGGTTGTTTTATTAATGGTTTAGTAATTTATATTTTTTTCCAGGAATGCAAGTCTAAGTGGCGTTTGCGTTTTTTATTTCGTAAAGGTAAAACTACTTCTGGCCAAGCAGCGGAGAAGGTGAAAGGCGAAACAGGATTTTAGTTAATAAAATTGTGTTTTTGACTCAATTTCTTCAGGACCTCCTATAAATTTCAGTAATAACAAATGATTTAAAACATGTATTACTACTGAAATAGGTATTGAAAAAAAACAGAGCTAAATATTCGGTAACATAATATTTAGTAACCTCGTATAACATTCCTTAAATGTTTGCAACTAAATATTGACCGATAGACAAAGTGAAAGTCTTTACTCGTTGTAATATGTACTTTATTATATTACTATTATTACTACTACGATACTATTATATACATGCAAAATCATCGTTCAAAGTACTTTCATAAACAACACATTGTACTGTATTTATATTAGTTTCGATGCTTAAATACGGCAATTTTGACAAAACAAAATATTTTGCATATAACATATATATATATATATCAATGAATGTTTATATATATATAAATGAACGTTTATATAATGTATATATATATCAATGAATGTTTATATATATATATATATAAAAGCATGCATTGAATCAACATACTATATTTAGATAAATATTCTAAAGTAAAATTTATATTTTGGATCCACGTGTAATATAATTACAAAAATTAAATTCTCCAAATGTTTTTTGTTATGTTGAATTTTCTAGTACAAATTTATCTCTAACAGACGAAACGTACATTTATGTACGTTTCCGTTTACTCTAGGTGACGTTTCTCAGTACATGGTTATTCAAGAGAATCCGCCTTCCTCCCTTCATTTACATATTCTGTCATTACAGCGTCACATAAATTACTCGGTTCACCGAACATCTTGTTCTAGACCAAAATTCTACTTTGAAAATTTAATTAAATAAGGTTACGATAAAACATTATGTGCGTGGGTTACAAATGGACTACTAAAAAGTAAACCCATAGGCACAGTGTTTCTGCGGGCATACACTAGTGTCAATAAGTTTAAAATTAAATACTAGTTGTAAAAATTAATATTTAAAATCGTTTGAATGAATACCAATTTATAACATGTTAACCATGCTTCAGTATGTTGATATCTAATACAGGCATGTGTTCGTTGGGTTTTCTTCTCAATTGATTGTTCAATGAAATTTTAATCTCTTTCATTGACAAAGTATATCGTTAATAAGATTTTAATTACATTTTTTTCATAATTATAAACACATTATCTTTTATACTATGTATTTCTGTAGGGAACACGCATATTTTAATGTCCAAACTTGATACACCCTCCTCCTACTTATGAAATATCCTCTCGAAATTTTTAAAATTTTAAATTAAGTTACATAAAGAATACAAAAAGTGTTATAAAAAGGAACAAAATAGGACATAAATGAATCTCATTAGTTTTCTCTTTTCAATATGAATATTTAAAAGTTTGATGTTTGCGAAGTAGTTTTTAAATGCTTCATTATTCGAGTGATGGCAGTGATAGTGTTTTCACTAATGCAAATATTCTAACATAAATTTAAATGGGAAGCCTGTAGTCATTTAGTTCTACTTAAATTAAAGTTTTTATGGAGATGTCTTTTCCCAGAATAGAAACAAAAGCAATTTTACACCGAACATGAAGAAACCATAAGTTATCCCAGACTTGGCCACGCCTGTTCAATAATAAACAGTTTGCTCATATAAAGCCAACTGCCAATACCCACAGGCCACACTGAGACACATGGCGCTCTCTATATTGCCTTCATATCTGCTTTATTACTGTCTACACTTCTGGCCACTTACAAGGAGCTGCTTGAAAAACGTGACTGGATGTTTTTGGTCAAACTATATTGCAATGAAATATTTCTAATTAAATTATAATTTTACTAGCTTAAAAGATAAATTAATAATACAAGTTTACTGTTTGTGTTTGCTTAACAATCTCAATGTTAATTTTTGTCCTATCTCTGTTCTGTCCCATACTTTAACCTAAAAATATTGTTATTTTAGAAACTAAAGAGTTACTTTTGCATACTGTTATGTTAAATTTATTTAAATACAACATAACAAATGTGGCGCTGTCCATATTGGGCTGTGAGTACAAGGAAGAGCATTTCTTGTGATTCACCTTGTAACTCGGAATCTGATACGAGAACAGATTTATCTGACGTGCTACAAAAGCTTAATGGACTTATTTAGAGCTCAGAATTGAGGATATTGAACGACACCTTCAATTTATTGATGATTTTAAGGGTTAAAAACATTCAGCTTCAAAATGAAGTGACTGATTTAGAGCTCAGGATTGAGGACATTAAATTATACCTTCAATGTATTGACGATTTAAGGGTGGAAAAACATTCAGCTTTAAAGGAAAGTGACTGATTTAGAGCTTAGGATTGAGGTTATTGAACGACACCTTCAATTTATTGATAATTTAAGGGTTAAAAACATTCAGCTTCAAAATGAAAGTGACTGATTTAGAGCTCAGCATTGAGGACATTAAATTATACCTTCAATGTATTGACGATTTAAGGGGGAAGAAAACATTCAGCTTTAAAGGAAAGTGACTGATTTAGAGCTTAGGATTGAGGTTATTGAACGACACCTTCAATTTATTGATGATTTAAGGGTTAAAAACATTCAGCTTCAAAATGAAGTGACTGATTTAGAGCTCAGGATTGAGGACATTAAATGATACCTTCAATGTATTGATGATTTAAGAGTGGAACAACATTCAGCTTCAAAGGTAAGTGACTGATTTAGAGCTTAGGATTGAGGATATTGAACAATATTTGCGCATAAAAACGGAGACGTGTAAGAAGTTGTAAAGAAGGTTGGCGTTGCTCTCGATATAAATATTTCTAGAGAAGCTATCGATGTCTGTCACCGTCTAAAGCAGGGGTTCCCAAAACCTTTTTGTACCACGCCCCCTCTGGTTATTTGGAGACCCCCCCACGCACGCCCCCTACACATATCAATAATTGTACGTATGGTGAAAATTTAAACAAGTATTACATGAAAAAACGAATATAATAACTGATACAAAATTTAACATTGTAACACAGATACATTTTCAATTTAAGGAAGGTGAAACAATAGGCCTACCTGCTTACAAAAACAAAACATAAAATGTAATTTAGTGAGATGGGTGCGCTTGCATGTTCTGGATAAGCTGACAGATCCTGGGTTGAGTTTCAGACAAAGCACAGCGTAGGTCACTTTCGACATCAAGTTTGTTGCGGTACTTGGTTTTGATCGCCACAAGAGTTGAAAACGCTTTTTCGCACATGTATGTTGTTGAAAAAGGCAAGTACATCCGAACAGCTTTCCCTGAAACACTGGGGTAAACTTTTAAGTACTTTAACCAAAATGAGGGCTTGTCCATTTTGTCAAAATCGTATCTTGCAGCAGAGTCATTTTTTATTTCTATTCCCTCCTCTTGCAACTCTTCTGGCAGCATCCACGTTGAACGGGTCAGTTGATAGTTTGTACAACTCCTCTGACAAGTTAGGAAAGTACCTGCTGAACTCCTCCTTGAGGTTCTTCAAATGGTCAATTATCAAGTTTTTCAAAAGCGGTCCTTCAAAAACGTCCTCAAAACATACTTCTTCTGAGACTGACACTACTTTGCTGAAACTTGAATAGTTGCTGGGGTTCATTGACACTTTACGTATCCAAAGTTGTAGTTTCTCAAACGTACATCTTGATGGCATCCCGATGTGTTACTATATTTGAGTCTGCACCTTGCAGTCTCAAGTTTAGGTTATTTAACGTGTCAAAAAAGTCTGATAAATAGGCCAAAATCACTTGGTTCCAGGGTTTGTTGAACTCTGCACTAAGCTCGTTTTATTTCTGCTGTGCCAAAAACGTTATCACTTCATCACGGAGTTCAAATAGTCTTCCCAACATATTGCCTTTTGATAGCCATCGTACTTCTGTATGAAATAGCAGCGTTTTGTGATCACTTCCTAAATCTTCACACAGAATTTTAAACAGTCGAGTATTTAATGCACTGTTCTTAACGTAGTTGACTACTTTAATACTAATTGAGTTCGTTAGGAAGAGTTTTTGCTGCCAAGGTTTGGCGGTGAATAAAACAATGAATCCCAACCACATCAGCATTCTTCTCTTTGACCAACTGCACAAAGCCTGAACGAGAACCCAGCATTGAAGGAGCACCATCTGTGCATACACCAATAAGTTTTTGCCAAGAAAGTTCATGTTTCTTAAAAAATGTCTGATACTTGCTTCCATCACATCTACAGCTTTAGTAGTGGTCAACAGCTCAGTAGAAAACATCAGTTTATCCTTCATTCTTTCATTTTCAATGTAACGAACATATACAAGCAAATGAGAGCATTGTGCTATGTCTGTACTCTCGTCAAGCTGGATAGCAAAAAACGGTGATTTTTTTATTGCATCAACCACCTGGTTTTTAATGTCCTTGGCCATATCATCAATGCGGCGTTTTACGGTGTTGTCTGAAAGTGGTATTTGTGATAGCTTTTGCCTACTATCAGTTCCAAGGACAACATCGGCTGCTTTTAAAATGCACGGTTTAACAAGCGTTTCACCAATAGTGTGACTTTTCTTTTCCTTAGCAATAATAAGAGATAATTCATATGAAGCTTCAAGCACTTTTAGAGATGACTGAGCAGCAGATCCAGTGCTATCTAACTTCATGCGCTTTAAATTCTTAGATTTTGCAGCGAAAAAATCTTTAGGTTTGTCCTTTACAGAGGCATGTTTGGTTGAAAAATGTCTCAGAAGACGATTAGGCCTCATCGCGTCATTGCTTAATACCTCATAGCAAATAATGCACTGAGGGTGATCAACATTATCTTTAAGCAAGGAAACAAACCCATATTGAATATAATCGTCAATATACTTGCGTTTCTTTGCCGTGTTCATCTTCTCTGATTCAGCTTCACACAGAACTCACACAACACAAAAACAATTACTCCAATTCAAACGTCGCAGCAATTACAGAACACTCACAATACAGCAAACACGCTGACGATAATTCACGGAAAGCACTGTTGGCACAACGGACTGGCGAACGGACTAGTTACAACGCAAGCACTGAACAAAGTGCAAGGTTATTGACATTGGATTAAAGATGCGGTGGGGGTAGTAAAGGGGGGTATTAAAGGCCAAATGGAGGTAACGGGTGGTGGGGGTCATGGATGGCGGGAGGGGAGTATTATTATGAGGAAATTATTTTTGTAATTTTTTTAATTTATTTCATTTGGGTGTCACGCCCCCCAGGGGGGCGCGCCCCCCAGTTTGGGAAACCGCTGGTCTAAAGAAAACGAATGATGCTGTCCGTCATGGTGGAATTAAGTTCGTCAGACGAGCATTTATAACGCTCAGTAGTATTTATAAACATTACACAGTATAATGTTACCAGAGAGCAAAATATATTTTTCTGCCCTGTCACTTGAGAATAATATTTAAGTAACACCATACTGTTTTACTGTTTTGTTGTGACATTTAAAACAAAATTTGTTTTATATCATAATTTCTTTCGTATAAATTGTACTGATGGAGTCACTTTTCTAGGCATGTTATGAAGTAGGAAGTGTTGTTGAATAAACTGACATCTACCAGCCGCCCACTGAAAACAAAACTTAAGATAAGACGAGCACAGTACAGGGTTCATGTCAGTATGAAAATAAGGACAGTGTTGTTGAATAACCTGGGCTGCTCAACGTGACCGGACTCTACGAGCTGCCACTGAACAGGATCAGACGAGCACAGTACAGGGTTCATGTCAGTATGCAAATAAGGACAGTGTTGTTGAATAACCTGGGCTGCTCAACGTGACCGGACTCTACGAGCTGCCACTGAACAGGACCAGACGAGCACAGTACAGGGTTCATGTCAGTATGCAAATAAGGACAGTGTTGTTGAATAACCTGGGCTGCTCAACGTGACCGGACTCTACGAGCTGCCACTGAAACAGGACCAGACAAGCACAGTACAGGGTTCATGTCAGTATGCAAATAAGGACAGTGTTGTTGAATAACCTGGGCTCAACATTACTGGACTCTTCCCCTTGCCAAATTACACTCTTTGGTGATCCTGTGTCATTCAGAGTTGGCATTTTGATAATACGGCAGGTGTTTAAACACCTCAGTATTCATGTATTAAAATGGATCTGTTTGTATTGCACTATAAAATCATTTTAATAACTCTTGTAGAAAGTATGTTCTCTTTAAAATGTCAGTTTTTAAAGGTGTATTAGTAGGTTTGACAATTTTTAGACTATTACTAAAATATATTACCAAAGCTAAAACGCCATTTTTCTGCTTTTCCATAATTTCAATCTAAATGATAGATTTTTCTTTTTTTACCTGAGATCAGTCTGACAAGTCATAAACAAAACATAAGCAAAATATTTTTTATGTACAGATAATTAGCTATAATTTTTCAAGGTATTACTTGAAAAATAGTATAATTGGTCAGAAATGTTTTACTACGTAAACACATGATGTCTTTCTTTATAAACTTTTAAAAATATATCATAAAATTGTATTAACGTCAACTAACCAGTTTTATACGCCAAGAAGGATAACTCGTACCGTAAACCTATTAGCAGTTGCATGTAAATTTTTCCTATAAACCATCCCCACTTAACGGCATAATTATGTCACTAATGTGCGTAAAACCATGTTTTTAGCCTATTTATAATTAGTTTCTCAAACGTCATCTTATTTTCCCTAACCAATTTATACGTTACTGGAGGTTCATAATGCGTTTAAACTATAGATAAGATGTAAATAATATTTAAAGAACACTAATAATTTAATTAACTAAACATCTCTTTTATTAAGGTCTTGTGTAATTTACAATTAATTTCCTACTTTGAAAAATGATGTAAACGGTGTTGGGTTTATGTACCACACACACGATTATGTATCACATACAAACAAATATGATAATTGGGTATTTTCTATATCTGCAACGTCAAACATTGTAATCTCCCTTTCCAACTCTACGATGTTGGAAAATGTATCCGGGAGAGTCCTTTGCTGAATACGGTAATGTAAACTGGTATCTGTAGGTCACAATTGTACAAAGATTCACGTAACTCAGAATAACTGGCGGAATGTTTACGTATCGGTTCCTACGGACTCTACTTACTGTAATGCACTGGAAAGATAAGCTTGGTGGTATTATCAAAAGTATAATGAAAAATATCTTTAAGTACCAATCATAGATCAAATCATGGTTAATTTCTAATATGGGGAAACACTGTCTTTCGAATTTTACGTATAAAAGTATTAAGTTATAGTTGATTTAATAAACGTTATTTAGTTGCATGAAGAAATGAATAGATGGCAGGAGTATTCCATTAATACAAACACACAACGTTTCGAGAGCTGATTCTGATCTCTTTTCAGGTGTAAAATCCTAAAATATAAAGTCAAGCGTGTAAGAATATAAACAGTTTAAATTTTAAAACATAACAAAAAATACACAAGGGTTAATGTAGAAAGACAAAACATTTGATCAAAGGCATTTACATGTAAAATTTATCATAGAGTCAGTAGCCAGGTGAGAAGTGCAAGCTTTGGAAGTGCAATGGCATGTATCATTATCGAACTTAATATTGCGTAAAAAATAGGCTCATAGGTCAGTAAATGTCTAATATATCGTAAGGATAGACATCCAGGAAATGAATTTTCCAGCCCCTTGCAGTGATAGGCTTGGATATCTTAACGCTCAGCTAATAAATGTACTTAAACTTTAAAACTTACATTATATTCGTACATATAATTGTATAAACGTATTTATAATATAGTTAGTTTCCTTTCTAAGATCATTTTAATTTGTAGAGGAATTTTTTATAAATTTTTATCATGTACATTGGAAAAAACTTATAACCTGTAGTCTGGTATTAGATAATCAGCTAGACAAAGGCCACTTATCCTGAGGCACAGTTTAGTTTCCGATAGTGTTCTCTGAGATCAAGGGAATCCCTCACTTTGTAAACTAACGGGATTAGGTCGGTGATGCTCTGCTGTAATCACTTTGTGGGAGGATAAGTGAATCATACAAAATAAACATGGAACGCCGTGCGTTACTTGCATTGCTTTCAGTGAGATCAAGGGAACCCGTCACGTTGTACAATAACAAGATTAGGTCAGCATTGCCCTGTTGTATTATTTGTGGGAGGATAAGTGAATCATACAAAATAAACATGGAACGCCGTGCGTTACTTGCATTGCTTTCAGTGAGATCAAGGGAACCCGTCACGTTGTACAATAACAAGATTAGGTCAGCATTGCCCTGTTTTGTATTATTTTGTGGAAGGATATGTGAATCGGGGCAAATTACAAATACAAAAACACCGCGCGTTTACATATGTTTGTGTTCAGTGAGATCAAAGGGTTTCACTCACTTTTTACAGTAAACGATATTAGGACAGCATCGTTCTGCTGTATCATTTGTGGCAGGATATGCAAATCGTGCACACTAGACCCAAAATACCGAGCGTTACTTTACGGTGTGTGTTCAGTGAGATCAAGTGTATATCTTACTATGATACAGTAACGAAATTAGGTCAACATTGCTCTGCTGTATTACTTGTGGAGGATATGAAAGTCGTGCACACTAGACCCAAAATACCGAGCGTTACTTACAGTGTGTTCAGTGAGATCAAGTGAATATCTCACTATGATACAGTAATTTGTACTAAGAGCTAGTAAATGTATGATTTTTAGAAACAAGTATGGTTTTTTTGAAAATTTTTCAATCATTGCATTTCGATACTAAACAAAATTTGCACATCATTGCTTTCGTTATGGTGATTTATTGATGTAGAGAAAGCGCCCATATAATTTTAGTTCCTTTATCACGTACAAAATACTACCCATTAACCGAATAAATAGTTATTTAAAGCAAAATATCGCCCGTTTTTATATTTTTAATGTTTTACCACTTTAGTGCGAAAGAAGTACCCGAAGATAGATTTACTCGTCATAATTTTTCGTTTTGGTATTTTTAATCCTTTCCAGGCTCTCCTGTTTTAGCCCCAGCCTAAAAATTGCTCCTGGTCCAAAGAGGAGATTGTTTGAAATATTTGTTTTGAGTGATACAGCAGAGCAGTTTAGACCTAATTTCGTTACTGTATCATAGTGAGATATTCACTTGACCTCACAATTAAAAAAAACTGAGTTGTTATTCTATACAATAAAACAACTTTATCACGCACAAAAATAGCTTAGTATTTAAACTTGTATTTAGTAATTTCTGAATGTCACATTATTACGTGCTGTAATATTAATTTTTCCACCAGATTTGAACAAATTAAATCTTAAATTGTTCATCTCAATCAAAGTAAAGAATATGGATTTATAGGATTTTAGTTAAAAAATATTAGTGCAAGAATCTTATTTGTAAAGTTAAGTTGTTACAAGGGTTATAGATTGCTAAATAATGTATTTTTTACTTCTTGGTCAATATCAGAATTCTGTAGCTAAGAATAAACATAATTCTAAACTGCAAACTAAGTAATCTGAAAAACTTTACAAATTTGTATATTTTTTATATGGTTTATATATAATGAATAGATTTCCGAGTAAATTTTTCATCAACATTTTGTTGTAACTTCAAAAATACTGTATGATAGTAAATTTCGTTAATTTTATTATTTACCCAGTGGAATTTCCTACAATTTTTGCAAGTTTAGGCATAAAAACTAAGACTAAGCATTCAGCCTATCATGGACACGTGATAAATTAGAGTGAGTCTACTCATCATATATGTGTAATTTACATACTATTACATGATATCTGGAGGGGGAGTTTGCTCTGATATACAACAAACATTCGTAAATACTCGTAATTATCCGAGCATTATAAAACGTGTATAGCATTTGTACGAAATTTTAAAGAGAACACCAGTACAATAATACAAACCAGTAAGTAGCGTAGAAATTATAACAAAATTTCTAAATTTATAAACACTATCTAAATTTTATACATTATTTTATTGATTCCGTTGATAAAACTATACATAAACTTATGACAAACATAAGCACTCAACCTAAAAAGTAGTACAGTTAAAAAAAATAATTAATAATTATCAAATGTATTACGCATGGACGTATGATATTTAAATCCATAACGATAACAGAGGTTAAAGGATATTTTTTACTTTGAGCTTATCATCGTAATAATGTATGAGTACAATATAAGGCTGTTTGATTAAATACAGTTTTTATGGAAACAATCGAACCGCATTACTCTGTAGTTAACGTTGTGTGGTGAGTTCAGTTGAGCGGAACAGGTGAGGATGGTTCGTTAAGTTTTGGAGTACGTTTATAACGTTCGTCACATTTATTGACAAATTTTAACCGCTATAGCTACATATATTTTCAGATTGTTTAAACGTCTACATTTTAAAAGGTTTTTTAGAAAAATTATAACTTTACAAGAAGGTTTTCTAGATAGATATTCACAGTATTTTTTCTTAATTTATTTAAATTTTTTTACGTGTAAAGGTATATTTTCCGTATCAAAATTTTGACTTGTATGACATAACTGCGGCTGTGTAAGCTTTCTCTGGTAATACCGCGATATAAACATGAGTGGCTCTCTATAGGGTTCCATTTTTCTACAAAAATATTTCAACTCAAAACAATGACGTTTCATTAATTTTTCTAATTATCAACTTCAATCTTAAATGTACAAATGTCAATCCTAAATGTATTTATAAACATAAATAAATAAGGTTGAATAGTCGAGCTTCCAATGCATGAGGAATTCTATGAGGTTGACAATATCGTCAGTTTGTAGGTTATTAAAGATCTTATAGGTAGCAGCTGATGTATTGCACTGTTGTAAATCATGTTTGAAACTTGACTTTATATTTAATTACCTTTGAAACACTTTTCACTACTATGCATAAAAGTATACTAATATCGTTCGTCCAAAACAAAGGAGAATTTAAAAATCGTTTTAAGAAATCATGAAACCCATACTTAAAGAATTTGAATGATTATTAACATTATTACTGTTAATTAACTAAACTTGTTTTGAAAAGTAAATCCAGTCCATACAAAAATGTAAAATAAATCAAATTATTTTATCAACAGCAGAATACAAAAATAAAAAAAAATTAATGGAAACGGTTTTGTTGTACTCTTTCATATTTTAGTAAACATTACTTTATTCACTAAATAAAATACACTTTATCAAAGCAATCGTTCCATTGATTACAAAGTGTAAGGATTTGCTTTCGGAATGTCATTATTGTAAGTACATAAGAGTGGAAGGAAGTGATCGTAAATTTAAGGACGGTAGGTTAAAAACAGATCTCCAATTTGTTTTTTGCATAAATGTATTATTCAAATGCTTAGTAACTTGTGCAGTGACCAACGTTCAAGATAAATGTACGTATCTTCTTTCAAAAACATGAATTTTCTTCTGCCAAATATTTGGCGGATTACCATTGAAGTACGTCATACAACCAGATGGAAACACTAAACTTGGATTTTCCTCAACCATTTTGATCACGGGATTGATTATTACTATTTTACAAACTTTTAATCTGATATATTTTGTGTATATTTACTATGAACAAAATGTATACGTTTATTCATCATCACCAATTTCAGGCATCAACTCCTTACTGGTGTTCCCCCCCCCCCCCACCCCCCCCCCCCCCCACCCCCCCCCCCCCCCACCCCCCCCCCCCCCCACCCCCCCCCCCCCCCACCCCCCCCCCCCCCCACCCCCAACAATAAACGCCCCCGGGTTGGAGAGTTTCATCACGGTCCTACAGCTGCAACACCCAGCATAGAAATGTTTAGGCATAAAATAACCAGGAGGACATAGCAATTCCTTCCTATCCAAAATCCTAGTTAAAGTAGATATAGTCACCGAAGGCAAATGTGATTTGTAGATGACCAGTATTGTGGTAACCAGATAGATCCCTAGATAGGTCTGAGTTGGCGGTTATGCGAGGAATTAATAAGTTCGGAAGTTTGTAATTTTTAGGTGTTGGTTTTCTTTAGTTCTCTGTCTAACCCCTTGCGTCACCCTTTTTTTAACCTGCGGGAGGGGGAGTGCGTTTACACTATAATTCATGAGTATATATTAGTAAGTTTAGATTTCATTTTAAAATATTAACAAATAATTATGAAAGTATTTTAAACTTTAAGATATTTTTTTTAATTAAAATGATCTATGTATTTTGGATTCTATAATTTAATCCTTCAACTCAAGTAGTGAAAAACACAAGGCATGTGAACAATGATGTGGAAACTGGAACACTGCAGGATGCAGTAACTCGTAACGATTCGTCGTTATTGACTGTAAACGGAGTGTTGTGTGTAGTCTTACTGTTATTGCATGACATTTTGCTACTGCGTCACTGTCTAACCCTCTCTCGGTTGCTTTTTAATAGGATGTTTAAGTCCATAATTTTGTTTAATTATGATACGTATTATATTTAGCACTCTCATTATTCAAATAAAATTAGTTAGGGATGATTTGGTGATTACTATTGGAGTACTAAATGCTTACTCTATGGTATGTTTACTCTAAATTAATCGATTTTTAAAGAACTAAGTTAATACTATTCTGAATAATGACAGCTCTGATATTTCATGCTGTTATCAAGAAACTATGATGATATAAATTCAGGTTCTATATGCATTCTTGCAGTATGTAAACAACTTAAGTGAAACGTTGACATAAGAATAGCGTTGGAATAGCTATTTTAAGTGCCGTCTTAAGGAAGTTAGATACACTATCGACATAGCAATTTCGAGTAACAGACCTTATGCACCAGACAAACTAGCACTTTATAAAAATGTTGAGAGTATTTTCGTTTGGAATACATGCAGATAAATACAATTAATTATATTTTCACTTACAGAAGTACAAACTCTCTAAATCAACGTGATGTAATACGTTAGAAATAAAAACGTATATTTCTTTGATGACTAGTCAACTTTTTCTTATCTATTCTAATGCAGGGCCAATTATAACCTATAGATAAATTGGAAAAATTTTGTGTGATAGGTTGACTGCTATGGTGTTTCAGCTATATAATAGAAAAATAACTGTCATACAGACGTGATGGTTCGATATCCTTATCTTTTAGTGTTATATTTAGTCCCCCTAACGGATTTTACTTGATCTCGTTGTTCTTTATTCTATACATTATCTAACTGGAGCAATAAATTACAAAATCCAAATGTCTGGTGTTTACGGAAAAGAGGCAGTACTAATCTATACTTCTATAAACATGAATTTTAAATCAAACAACATTCAGTTCCTATGACTATGCCATGGATTCTAACTTTTAAAAATGTCTTAACGTATTCTTACAACTTAGACTTATATAAACCTGGCCAAAAGCATTCCTAAAACAGATGCAAACTAAAGGCCTACTAAGTTTCCTCAATAAGAGTAATGGAGGGTTGCATATTTAATTACTTGTATGGCTCATTCTTATAGTTCATATCTAGATTAAACGAATAATTTTACTGAAATTTAAACACTTTTTTGTCATTCAAGTCCCAGTTGCGTGAAACTTTGGAATTCGGATCTATATCTATTACGACTTCCTCATTCAAATTAAACACTTCTGTGTTGAAAACTTAAAAATATAATTTAAATTTATTTTTCAATTTTGTCATCGTTTTAAATAAATGTTTTACATTCTAACACTGTGTTAGACTACCGCTAACTAACAGTGGAGGTATAATCTACATATCGTATAAACCGAATTAGATGGGCTATAGATATTTATAGATACTTAAAAATATATTGTCTATAAGTTAAAAAATAATGTGCAATGCAATATCATCTTAAAAAGCTCATCTAGATCAATTATTCCTGTGGAAAAGAAATCTATTTATTAATACACGATAGTAAATTAATAATTGATAAAATAAAGTATGCTTTTTATATAGTTGTCAATATAATTTATATGAAAGTCATAATTATACATTACATTGTTTCTTGTACTATTCTGCACAACTTAAATATTAGTTAGGTATTATTAAAGTAAAGCAGTAAATACTTAAAGTATACTTGTATATTTAAAGTACTTATACGAATAAAGAATTGGCCGTGTACACAATTGCAGTTGTGCAAACTTACTCTGAATCTTATTGTTACTGAATAAACAAAAAAACTATTATTCTACTAACAAGAGATCTCGAAGAATGTATATTTTAATAACAAAATTCATTAAGAGTTACATTAGTATGAGAGTGTATCTACCCTACTGGTAATGCATTTGTGATACTACAACTTTATTAATGACATCTTACGAAGAACTTTAGATTGTTTGTAGAGTTTCTCATAAACTATAATTTATTCTTTTGAAAATGTTTAAAATTAACTTGCTTGTAGCACTACTTAATAAATGATATAGCACAGTGTGTGAATAAGTCGAGAATATTTTTTAGTTTCTGGAATAGAATTATACATATGTTACAACGTGTTTTGAAGTTATGGTTATTTGACATAACGAGGTAATATTATAAACACCTAAGCAATATGTATTTACATTCGTGTTTGATACAATAAATGTTACTACCCACAGCAAAATTCTTCATCAAGAAAAGAATGTTTGAACAAGATTCACTTTATTTTTTATTAGGTATTAAGGTGTGTCACTTTTGATAGTTATATTTAAAAATTGTATTTGCATGAAATTTTAAGAAGCGCTGTGTCTGTACAGAATAAGTTAGAAATAACTTAACATGAGTCGTAAATAAAAAATGTAAATACTAGAAATTGTAATGAACAAATTTTAAAACCTTAAAAATGGCAATGTTTGAAAATTATAAAAGTACTTTAGTTTCTTAATTTATGTGAAACTTACCCGATTTTGTATTTTATAAACGTGGGGGATTTAATATAAATATACAAAAAATTATTCCAATTCTTAACATTGCTATGGAAGTCACCATTATGTTTTACAACTAAAAGTTAATCCTAATAAATACATTTTGCTGATTACTAAAGTGTAATTCCGTACACAATGCTCTTACAGTATTATAATGGAAGTTGTTAACATTTATTACACATTAATTCTAACTTTGACAAAAATATTTATAGTAAGAAACGAGAAATGTTCATTTAGTGGCACTTATTATATATCCATTCATTGAAGTTTTAATTAACTACCATTATTATAAGGCTTTTTATTTCATTTCGTTGGTTGTAATTAATATTACTAATTATTAGGATGTTAAAACTCAGCAATGCTTTGAAATATGAGCACTTAACATAGCCTTTCCTTGTTTAGTGGTTAGAAGTTTTCTTTCTATGATAGTCACTATTGACATTTATATATGTAAAAGTATATAATAAATATAATTTATTGATGTATAATGTATGGATTCGGATACATTGAATCCATAACACGCCGACACTAAAATATGAATATGTATATTTAATATTCTCTATATCACTTATGGAAGAGTTCGAAATCTGCTCACAGCGTCAATAATTTTAGTTATTGTCATTATTTAAACATCTACATGTTACTCTGTATTTCAAAAATTCAATATTGCATAAGTTTAGTTAATTATGATGTCAGACATATATACTTACACCTTCTTGTACATGAACATAGACTTTTTTAAAACAAGTCAATTCATTGTTGCTTTCTTTATATAGTATATTTTCCACAATAAAGGGTAATCAGGATAAGATGTATATTTGTATTACATACACAGTAGTGTTGACATAACTATTATGTAACTTTAATTATTTTAGAGTCTTTGCGATATTTTATTTCTAAACTTGTGTATTTTCTGTTATTTATTCTTTGTTCAACGTTTGTTATTGACTATGGAATGTTGGGCAGGATAACAGGATTTCACATTACACATTGATTATAATAACGAAGATAGCGAAGGCTCAATTTACTAAATACACATTACCTATGTAAAGTACAACCATCCACAGTCCACATATATGTTTCAGAGCGCTTATTCTATGCAGTCATTTGGTTGGTTATCGTACTATTCACTGTGGGCTTTCACCTATACTCTAGAGAGGTTTTTGACGTTCAACTCGTCCCTTTTTTGTTTGTGTTTTTTGTGATTTTTTCACTTTGATGTGAGCTAGCACATCACCACATATTTATTAGATAATTTTTGCTTACGCGTAATCTGTTGTCTTAATTTTTATTAAAATACTTAGGATGTCCAAAAAGTATAATTTTATCAAAGAATTTACTATACCGTATTAATTGTTAAATTTAATTATTTAGTCTTTGTTCAATATTATTGGTTTTTTAAAGACACAGAAGTTGTTGTAACATTTTGGAATTTTAGACTGGACTTCTTAAAAATGTATTGGGCGAAATGATTAAATACATTGATATCGATATAGGCTAAGAAATAGCGTACTTTTTAAAATTGTTTAAAAGTGATTACACTAATTTATCAGGAGCAAAGCTACAAGTATCACGTAGCAGTTCACTGCCGTTGGATACAAAATTTTAATTCAACATCTCATTTTATTCTTGAGATGTACTGGGGACAGACAGAAAATCACGGACAAAAAACATGTTTAGATCCCAGTTGTATATGAAAGAGAAGATAGTTCAAGCCTACTGAGTGATAGGCTTAAGTAACGTTTCAAATTCCAATGGATTGACTTGCAACACAATGCAACGTGCTCTTGCTGACGGTGCTCGATGTTTCCCATACGAAAATCAAACTTCATGAAAAATATCAAGTCTAAATGTTCTGGAAATGTTGTGTGAACAGGCAGACAGAGAGATACTCAGACAGACAGCAATACTGTCTAACTTCTGAAGTTGAGATAGCTTCGCTAACGCTCAAACAACTAGAAAATTCGTACGCTTTTATTATAAATTACAGATATATTCATAATTAGTTAATTGCAACAGGTATAAACAGTTAAGTTTTTACATAGTATGAGATGTATATTTCTTCATATTATGTCAAAATAATTAAAAAAATAACAAGGCACTATTTATACAGAATTACAATTTAAGCAAACCCACAAAATGTTCTGCATTGACAATTAAGACTCAATTTCGAAGCAGAAAAAACTGTTAGCTACTTAATTGCAATACACTGGAGCAACTTTCAGAACTTTGTAAGTGTGAAGTTGGAAGAAAACTTGCTAATTTGCTTATACTGTATTCTCGGCTAAAAGCTGTCTGCCAATTCCTACTAGCTATTTATGCTGCTATTTTGTTCTACAGGCGGTATGCATTTGTTTTAGTAGTTTCCTATCCATTTTCAATCCTAAGACTGTGAAGGAAAATAAACTTATTCATAACTACTTTAAACTAAAATGGCTCGATTATTCAAGACGTGTATATATTAAATGAAATGTAATTCTTTGAGTTCATTGTAAATCTGGAAATTAAATTTAATACCAATTAAATTTTCACTAAGTTTTTAATATTTAGAAGTAATAACTTTAAACAGTAAGTATCTTCATTACTATATTTATACAACGGTAAATATTAAGATCAGGCGACTACCGCTTCCAATCACCTATACAACTCATGAATGACTATATCCTTAAATAAATATGTCTCATTTATCCAAACTACTCGTATGTTCAACCAGTAATATTAAATCTAATATCAAGTCCATTTAAATTTTCACTTCTGTTAGGCTGCATAAAGCATTGTTCATTCCAAGTAGTGTGTTTTATGCCGGAATGACGTATTCGGTTTTTCCTCATTAAGCAGAAGAAAATAAGGAAACTGATTTAGAACCAATTTTTGTACTTAGTTCTACAAAGACCTTTGTGCTTGCTACTGGAGTGAGGGAAATTCAGGAGGGGTAAGGGTTGGCGTTAAGAACCACCGACGGTTAGCGGGGTTTGTCTATATCTTGCACCTTGGAAGAAGGGAATTTGAGTTTTATTCGAGCGTCTCCAGTCGAAGTGGCAGGGAACAGCACGCCCATTTGCACAGACAGCCTTTAACAGTGAGGGAGCTTTTGAGTGTAGAGCGTACTTTGCCTTTCCGAAATAAAGAAAAAAAACGACAATAGCAAGGAGGGGTTTCACTCCAAAGGTACAGGAGGATTTCTATTATTTTGTAAAACTCCGATTTTAGTGTGTATACTTATGCGCTTATTAACACGTTTCGTAAATTAGTAGATAAACTTTATCTTTTAAACAAATTATTTAGTTGTTAAAATACATTATGTGAAAATCTACACAGAACGCGGTCTATGCAGATGCAAACAGCTAATTTGGGGATTGATACCAGTCTTATATTACCAGAAGAAACAAATTTGTTTTGCTTTGATTTATCTACAATAATAGGACAAATTTGTTTTACCTCAGCCAAATTGCTGAATATAATATTCGGAAGTGCAATTGAGCAATTCTTTTTAAATCTCATTAAAGAATTTTAAAATTTAACGTTTTTCTAAGGAATGACTGTATAAAATCCAAAACTTAATGGTGTTTACAAATATCTTATACAGGAGTGTACTTATAACGAGTCTCTTATGTAATGCGATCTAAGGGACATTCATATTTGTTGTAAGTAGAATGAACTTAAAAAAGTTTCATTCAAGTTATTTACTTAAATAATTTTTTAAATCTTTTCTATCAATGAGATACATTTTCATGTCTATCTTCATATATAAATAAATATAAGCTACTGAAAGATATCCGGAATATCTTTCTAGCTTGATTAGTTTTCGTTACACTTAAATTTGACACTTGTACCATAGTTCAAATTCATTTATGCTGAATCGCGGTAGGAAGTAGGCTCTTATTAACTAGACGCGGTGCGGGGACTTTGTTTGTTCAGTTGGACCGGCAATCAGCTGATCGGTCAGTGACGTATCGGGTGATGCGTTCCTCCCGGCTCGCTGGAGGATTCAGTTCGAGTCTTGAAGCCACGACGACAAGGTCCTGTTGAGAATCGCAGCTCTTCCTCTAACCCTATAGTGTGGGATTTAGAGTAATTCCATTTTTTATCGCGTGTAAATTTAATTCAAGTTTTTTAATTTTTCTTCAGTGCGTATTAAATCCCTATCAGCCTCCGTAATCTTCCAATTACATTTCACGTACATTTTTTGAAGTATTGTGAATTAAATTTTGGTCATAAAGTTAATATCAAGTTTTGTGTTATATTGATTTTGAGTATTTTGAGAAGAGAACTTTTATTTTATTTTGTTAATTTAAACCATTTTTTGAGAAGTATAAATTTTTAGTTTCATTTTAATTTTAATTCATTTTTAATCAGACTCTTAATTAGATTTGTTCGATTGTGTGAAGTTTTGAAGAAAATCGAATCAAAAGTTTGTAAACTTTGTTAATTATTTTGGTAAACTTGAATTTCGGAATAAACCAAGTATTTCCGAAAAGTTGTTTAATTTATAAAGTATTAGCTCCATATAAATTTAAAATATGTGCTATAAAAACGGTACATAATTTGCGCCACTCTGCTGTTTCTTTTTGAGCATAAACTTGTACAACAGGTTATTTACAGGAAAGAACTTGTAAACTTGCATAAACTTGTCTGATACCTGTAAGTGTGTGGTGTAACTTGTATAAGACTTGTATAAGACTTGTATGAACTTGAACATTGTGTATAAACCTGCATAATTTTGTGTAGTGTGTAAGACTGAGGACTTAGAATAATAATTGTGAGTTTGGAATATTTGATTTATTTTAAGAAAATTATTTTAAAATAAAAATGGAGCTAGCGCATGTAGATCTGTTGCTCAAAAAGGAATTAATATTTGAAATAAATTTTAGAGGCGGAAATACTTTCGAAAACGACACTATGTGAATGTTAGGAAAATGTTGAGGTCTCTTTTGAAATTAAATATCAGGGGCAACGCTGGTAATCTGAAGGGGCGTATAGAACCTAGCACTGCATTAAAGGAGATAAAAGTTGATTTGGAGGCATTATCTGTCAAGATAGGAATATTGTTGAGAGTTTCCTGTGTACATTTTAAAAAGGTCCGGATGTGCCCAAGCCACAATAGCCCAGCCCCTTGTAAAAAGGATTTGTTTGTAGAGTCCGTATCGTAAAGTTTAATTACAAGTGAACCCGATAAGTGAAAGCGAAGTGACTCTGATAAGTGAAAACTAAGTGGGGCCCGATAAGTGAAAGAGTTTATGACACGGCAGTAAAGATAGGACGGGGCAATATGATTGAATATTTTCATGTGAAAATGCTTATCGGAAATAACAAGGAAATATTGATCCTGGTAAAATGTTTTTTTTTTTTGTTTTTAAAATAAAGATAGCTTGTTTTCTTTTTTTTAAGGTGCATAAAGTATTAACAAATAATAAGGTACAAATTTCTAAATTTAAATTTAAATTCGAAATGTGAAAATTGAGAACTCAATAAACATTAGCCCCCCGGCAAAAGGTCAGTATGTTTTATTTTCAGGACAATTATATTGTTGAAAAGGAATTGAAGATGGGTCTAAAAACAATAAAATTGGCAATATAATTTATTTCCAAATTAACTTCAAGAATTGATTATATAATTATGTATTAATTTGGCCCAAAACACAAAACAAGTTAAGTATGAGAGTCCAGTAGCTTATTATAATAGTAAAAATAAATAATGGAATATAAAAGGGTGATGTGACGACGTTTTTATTTCAGCACATTGAATGGCTAAGATGAGAAGTCATAATATAAAATGCCAGTGTGTAAGTGTGTAATAGAAGTGTTGTTGTAAACCATGTAATTTTCACGGACAATGAATGGCATTATTGGTGTATAAAGTAAATACACAGATTGTATTCTGATGTATTGTGATATATCATGAGATATATTTCTTCCCTGTTCCTTCAAATGTAGAAGGACAGGGTAATTTTGGTAATGTTGTGGTGTTGTTGTTCCCTGTTCCTTCCAATAGAGAAGGACAGGGTAATATTTTTTGGTATACAATGAGTTGTATTAATAGTGATAGTGATATGTAATATTGTTTTTTTATCACTATATGAGGTTTATTGTGTGTAAACAATTGATTATTGTGCCATTGTAATCCCTGTAAATTGATTGTATTGTAATTAACAACATCTGGTAATGGTTTACATTCGTGACACTGGCGCAGGCGTACAATAAGAACACCGTGAAAGACTGACAGCCATACAATTATACGGAGGGAATATTTTGTAAAAGGAATGTCCTCCAAGAGCTCAATGCCTCGCTGGCTGAAATTGTTATTAGATTGGAGGAGCAGGTAGCAGTGCTATTAGCGAACCAGAGCCAGCCAACCACGAGATCAACGAGGCCGCCGCACTGCACCGGCCGTACAATCATTGGAGAAGCTACCTGCCTCTACTCCTCACCTACCACATCCCTCTGCGATGGCTACCTGTGGACCCACACTGGACGTCGGACACCTTCTACCACATCACCCTCGGACTACACAATCACAGCCTCCACGTAGTGATAAGTACAAAAGAAATTGTTATTTAAAAGTGTGCATGTGGAGGGATATTATTGTACTTAGTCCGGGATGAGTGTTTAAAGGTTTAGGTTCCTACCGTGATTGCAGCTTCGGGCTAGGGAAAATATGTACCATAGTTCAAATTCATTTATGCTGAATCGCGGTAGGAAGTAGGCTCTTATTAACTAGACGCGGTGCGGGGACTTTGTTTGTTCAGTTGGACCGGCAATCAGCTGATCGGTCAGTGACGTATCGGGTGATGCGTTCCTCCCGGCTCGCTGGAGGATTCAGTTCGAGTCTTGAAGCCACGACGACAAGGTCCTGTTGAGAATCGCAGCTCTTCCTCTAACCCTATAGTGTGGGATTTAGAGTAATTCCATTTTTTATCGCGTGTAAATTTAATTCAAGTTTTTTAATTTTTCTTCAGTGCGTATTAAATCCCTATCAGCCTCCGTAATCTTCAAAGTAGTAAGTCCCGTACCAGCGTTTAGTTAATATCTTTGATTTTTATACTGTTGTAATTAAAATTTCTAAAGTTTCCCATCTTTCAGAGTCTGAGAATTAATTACATTTTTTGAAGTATTGTGAATTAAATTTTGGTCATAAAGTTAATATCAAGTTTTGTGTTATATTGATTTTGAGTATTTTGAGAAGAGAACTTTTATTTTATTTTGTTAATTTAAACCATTTTTTGAGAAGTATAAATTTTTAGTTTCATTTTAATTTTAATTCATTTTTAATCAGACTCTTAATTAGATTTGTTTGATTGTGTGAAGTTTTGAAGAAAATCGAATCAAAAGTTTGTAAACTTTGTTAATTATTTTGGTAAACTTGAATTTCGGAATAAACCAAGTATTTCCGAAAAGTTGTTTAATTTATAAAGTATTAGCTCCATATAAATTTAAAATATGTGCTATAAAAACGGTTACACACTATTAAAAAAATATAATTTTTTTAAGACCTTTGTGTTTGCTACTGGAGTGACGGGATTTTCAGGATGGGTAGGGTTGGTGTTACGAGCCACCGACGGTTAGCGGGTTTTGTCTTTATCTTGCCACCTTGGAAGAAGGGAATGCGAGTTCTATTGTGCCTCTCCAGGCAAACCTAGCAGGAAAATGCAACGCCTATTTGCACAGACAGCATTTAACAGTGAGGGAGGTTTTGAGTATAGAGCGTACTTTGCCTTTCAGAAATAAAGGAAAAAACCGACAATAGCAAAGAAGGGTTTCACTCCAAAGGTACAGGAGGATTTCTATTATTTTTTAAAACTCCGATTTTAGCGTGTATAATTATGCGCTTATTAACGTATATTAGTAGATTACTTTATCTTTTAAACAAATTAACTAGTTGTTAAAATACATTATCATAAAACAAAAGATGAATATCTACACAGAACGCGGTCTCTGAAGATGCAAACAGCTAATTTGGGACTGATACCAGTCTTAAAATATCAGAAAAAACCAATTCGTTTTGCTTTGATTTATATGCAATAATAGTGCACATTTGTTTTACCTCAGCCAAATTACTGAATATAATATGCGGTGCAATTCTTTTTAAATCTCATATAAAATTGTAAATGTTCACGTTTTTTCAAAGTAATAATGGTATAAATGGTTTGTTTGAAAAGAGGTTACAAGTTTTACAAAGAGTGTTGGCATCAATACAACGGATCAATTAATGGACATCGTTACATTTTAAAAACACTAATTAGTTAAATGTACAGGAAAATGTATTTTATTACATTTAGGCGAATTTATATGTTTATAGGAATTCGCCCAATAACTATCGGTATTGAGATATAATACCAGTGAATTTTTTCAAACACCTTACAATATACGTTCGAAGCATTTAGCCTTGAATTAAATTAAGTGGCAAATAAAAAGAAATTAGCTCATGCAGGAGCACAATTCAAGAAGGTGTTATTCCATAACGTAAAGTATAACTTAATTGAGAACTCAAACTGGCTACAAAGAGAAACCTGATTGAATTTGTTATCGTGATATGTAAATATTATTAAAACATCCGTGTTCTACCTTTACAGATTAATCTAGGCTACTGTAACGTGTCCCTGCTTGTAGCAGTTAAAGTAAACCTTTGATGATGCGCTCCCTTTGATATGTCACCTCTGGTATAACGCCACAGGGACACACTCCCCTCTTTCACTTCACTTTATACGAGATGAACGAAATATGCTAAAATCATAAGACTGAACATTTTACAAGTTGTTTAGTAATGGCGTTAATGAAAATAGGATCACATAGAAATAAATTTTGTGTGCTTATATAACTTTGAAAATATTATAGGAAGAATATGGTTTTATTAATAATGCTTTTTTATTGGAAAATTAATGATTCTTTGAAATATATGGAAACAATACAAATATTATAATTAGAGTATTTAGGATTCCTGAATCACGTGATATCAAGTTTGTTTTACTTATCCTTGATATTTCTTAAATTTTATTACGAAGTTTTATATATTTTAAGAAATAGGAGAAATAAATTTTAGTTTCCTGAAACAAGTTAGACCTAGTTTCCTGTGAAAAAATAATGCTTTGTAAAAGGAAATTTCAAAATGGTAATTTTCATTACAATAAAATATAATTTATACGCAATTCATTAAAGTAATAAAAAACCCTAACTCAGGTAAAACCCGGTAATGTGAGAATGTCTGTTAGACAGAAAATTGGTTCGCGTCACAGACACACTAAAAAATCCAACATGTTAATGAGAGCCTATGGCATCTCAGTATGAAACATGGATCTGAGTTAGAGATATCGCAGTTTCAATCTTATTTGTGACCATAGCACTTTTTATCAACATTGACGTCGTATTGTATTGACTGTCCTCCTTTTTTTCTCTCCGATAAGGTACTCACACAGGCAACTGGCACAATAACACGTACACAACAAGGCTAAAAGTGGATCTGCTACTTCTTAAGAAATATAAAAATTATAGATGCAATAAGCTATGGAAAAGCTGTATTATACTCACCATTGTGTTCTCAGCTCACGCTTCCTTAGCCCTATGTACATGCAGTTTTTCATTTATTGAAATTAAGCCTCGGTGTAAGACTAATATGCTTGAGAGCTTTAACTTTCACGTCTATTCCAAAACGCTTCACTTAATACTCTCTTGTATATGACTATTTAGAGTTACGTCCAAATTTGCAAAAGGCGATATATTAAAATCTTCGAGCATCCAGGAGATAGAGAATAGCTATTTCTCTATCTAAGGCGTCTGTCTGCCTTGGCGAGTAATAAAAAAAGAACTAGTGGGTTGAACACTTTGTAAATCTCATGCTACTAGATATATTTTCAATACATATCCTCCTGCGTATATATTATTATATGAGAAAACCTCACTCATTCTAAAAGTTCAGAATATGAACAGGTCCGTTATGAGACAAGTTACCCAGTGCAGCACCATATCTCTTTTCAAAGCGACGTAGTATCTCCTGTGTTATCAACACTAACCGCTGACAAGTTTCGAGCTGGTATAATAGTTCTACATGATTAAATCCTTATGATACTGTAAGGGTTAAAAGAAGAAGTAATCCCTTATTATTCATTTCAGTTAGAATAAATAATTTTTAATTTTAAATGTCACCAAGTTTTTTTAGCACTTATGTTTTCCCAATAATAATGCAGTAAGTAATAAGATAAATATAATTTCAGCAGTTTTTGTTTTATATGGCACGTTTGCATTAGGTCACGACATTTCTAGTGGTTAACTTACATTATTTGTTCTGACGGTTAGTTATTTAGTGAAACAAAAGTCTTACTCCGATGTTTCTTGGATTAATACACTAACGGCTAACCGTCAAACATAAATAAATCTTAAATATATAACAATTAGTAGTATATATCACGACTGTTAATAGAAGGTTTGAGCTTAAATAATACGGTATGAGAAAATATGTTGTTTGATATGATACTTCTTTGATATCTTTCCATAATGACCTCCACCATAACTCGTGCTGTTGAATATTGATTGCTTCATTCGAAATTATTTTAATGGTTTCAAGAAAAAGCGGGTTGTGTCTTGCTTCTAAATAAATGATCTATATTTGTGTGCGTGTTCATTAAGAAAACCAATTAAATTGTATAGAAATAGAAGGAGAATTAGTTTGCAGGAATGTAGCGTTTAACGAAACACATTCCAGCCTTGCGTCTATCTTACTGTGGGAATGCTCAATCTGGTTGTGGTTACGGTTTACAATCTACTGTAGCATTTTCAAATTACAGTCTTCTGTGCTGAAGTGAATAATTAAATCACGTTGTTTTGTTCTGCGATTACTTTTAAAATACTGCAAACCTGATTTTACTATCCACTTTGTTATAAAATCTCATACCGAATGCAATTCTTTCATAATTATTCTAAGCTGTTCAATTAGTTTGAAACTTATATTTAGTGCATTAAGTTGCTGTTGTAAATTGATAATAATTATTTTAGACACACACACACACACACACACACACACACACACACACACACACACACACACACATATATATATATATATATTTTTTATGACTTTGATTAGTTAAATTTAATGGATTAAAAATGAAGTTATTTTAGAACAATTGTAAGTATAAATTTTACTAAGCAAACGAAAAGGAAAGGAAGTATATTATTATTCATCAATCCAAACGTAATATCTTGTTGTGTGATTTTTTAGGCTATAGCATGATTGAAATTGGAATTTACTGAACACAAATATGTTCTTGAACATAACCCGTTAATTGCATTTGTTGTTATGCTCGGTGATCCTTAGTTTTTAGCATGAACACAACTAAACAAGTGATGTAAGTTAACCACTAGAAACGTCGTGACCTAATACAAACGTGCCATAAAAAACTAAAACTGCTGAAATTATATTTACCTTATTATTTAGCTTATATTAATATTTTATATTTAAAAACTTAAAAAGGGAGTCTTGTATTTTAAAATACTTTGACTAAAAGAACAAACTAAAGTAACAATATGATTATGAACACGGAGTATGTAATATTAAAAAAACACAACCTTAAAGATAGTTTTTTGGCGCAATAGAAAGAAAATTAAATGTCACTGGTGGATGGTACTCATACCAAATTATTATATTGAACATTCAGTTTTAATTGGGTAATGAGTTTGTATGGTTACATATTAATTGCGATATGTTTAGTTTAATACTTTGTATAATAGTTAATATTAAATACTAATCATTAATAATACTATATCTTAAAACTTTAAAAGGTTTAAACAGTTGTACGTTCATAAAGGGTTCTTAGACAATATTCTTGTTCAAACACTATTGGAGTATATACAAAAGGGTTTTATGTCTAGGTATGCCACAATTTTATATTAAGAAAATATAAATCAATATATATGTATCTCACCAAAGAATGATTCAAAACCAACCTAGCGTCCGTCACTGTCTTCCAATAACACCATAATAAATCATTAAATCATTATGTGGCATCATAATGTTTTATCATGTAAAATTGGGATAAAAGATTATGTATTTTGGATTATCTCACACTTCCACTACGACAAAAATCCGTCTCCAAAAATATTATTACAAAACTACCAGCTGTAAGGTAAGTAGCCCAAATTTACAAAACAGGAATATATTGTTAGAAAATTCCCCCCCCTGAATTAATGGTAAGCGACATAGTCAAGTGTAACAACCAAAAACTTACTTAACTAAGCAAAAAGAAGGAAGGGGACGACAAGACTGCCAGGTGACTGATGAAACAAGAGATGTCGGCATTTTTAGTCCTCATTTACATAATCGGGCTGAAGAAAATTGGCTACAAGCATTTAGATAAGGTTTGGTGTACAGACGTCACAGTACCTCAAATGTTTGTTTACCATTTGGCCCAGCCAAGATTTTAGTTATTATCACAGGCGCTAAGATTTAATGACGCTAAACGATGTGCAAGAAAGAAAATCATAATTTGACCCCATCTGTGAAATGATTGAAGGATTTGTGAACAGACTCAGTGAAATTTATAGTGCTAGTGATAATGTGGTCATAGAAGAAATGATGGAATAGAGTAAATTTCGAGTTTATACGAAAAGCAACCTCTGTCAATATGGAATAAAAATCTACGCCTCTGTCGACTGAAACACGCTCTAAATGGCATACAGGGACATTTATATAAGTAAGCAGCCAAAGAATATCCCATTTTACATACCTTATGATTCGTTAAGTGCAATAAAACGCTGAATTCGAGATATTGATGGTACTGGTCGTAAAGGAACTATGGGCTATTTTGTTACCTCCATACTCCTTGCCAATGATTTCAATGCCATAAACTTGCCGTAGTTGGAACTTTTCCAAAAATGAAAAACAAATTACAGACAAAATTCTCAAGATTTCATAAAGGTCTATATTTTATTTATTTTTTCAAGAATTCCAAATTATTGCTTTATGGTGTATTATGTAGCAGACAAAAACAAAACAACAAACTTTTTTTATTATCAACACTACATGACAATGAGAATATTGATGAGAGCAATGGAGTAGAATTTGAAGTCTGAAATGATATCAAACTTTAACGTAACAAAGGAGGTGAAGACGTAGTCGACCACATGAAGCTTGTTTTTTGTGTTTCCTCGATAAGTTGCAGTAGACGGATTACCGCATTCAACGGTATGCTGCGCGTGGGTGGAGTAGGGGCTTTTATAATTTTTAAGGCAAGTACTCGGCTATGATTGTTCATGAAGAATCTACTTGACTGAACTAGCCAAAACGTTGATCAAAAAAACATCTGTTAAAAATAATAAAATTAAAACGATTACTAGTAAAAATAAAATTAAAACTTGCTTTAACGGTGCTTAAAAACTAGTGTAGAAGTACAGCCTAAGGAACCGCATAACGGAAAACCTCGAAAGTGTAATTACTGCCCTAAACAAAAGAAAATAGATACACCAGCAACAAGTTTAGTGAGTGTAAGGTACCCATACCCGTATGTAAAGAAGACATTGCTTTAACCACTGTTGTATGTATTGACTGTAGCAAAAATGACACCGAGTAAGCTATAATCAACCAGTTTGGATAATTGCCTTAGCCATTCGTAACAAACAAAACTTGGCGGCCATTTGCATTGTAGCGAAAAGTTTAATTAAGATCATTTAAAATAATGTGTGATCTTAGGTATTTTTATATCTCGTTGCACTTTGGGTGAAATCTACCTTTCTTCCGATTGAGACGGAAGGGATATTTTTATTTGGGCTAGCGTTCTGACAAGAACGTAAGGTGAACATTGTGTGGTAAGAAAACAAATGGAGAGCCAATACAGGAAGGTAAACATAAGTGAGGTAGAATTCCCTCAGTGGTTCTCCATTAGGTTGCGATCCTACATCACAAGGTTATGTTATTTTCCACTAGGAGATATAGTGTGTTAATACTTGATACTGTTATGACTATAAGCCAGTTTGAATATTATTGCAAATAATTTAATACATTTAATCATTTTTTTAAATATTTATTCTAGCAGCAATTTACAATTTAATATAAAAAAGGTAATTTTTTGCTCTGTTGAAATAATGTTCTTAACATTTAAACGACATAAGTTGTAACAGGCATAATTATAGATTTGTCGGTGGGGGGGAGGGGTAAAACCAGCATACAAACTAGGCAGGCCCAGTCAGGTGCGAGCTGGAAGCCCACACCAAGCGGATTGAGCCGGGTCGTGCTAATTAGCTCCTTAGGAAGAATGGAAAGACTTATCAGCAGACTCTGAGCGATAGATTTGGAATAGAGGGCCCCCTCCTGCAAACTACAGATAACCTGTGTATTGGAATAGTGGAATCAGCTGCCCCACGCGTTGTCGCTCAATACTCTTCTGGATTTAATTTATTAAATAAAGTGGGGAAACCCTATTACAAAGTGTCACTGTGTTTTTAGTTTATAATCTGAGTTATTAAACATAGTAGTTATTAGTTTGGTACAGCACATATATTTATGTATTTTCTAGGTCGATGTTGCAGGATGCAGTACAATTACATTGGTTTCTGTAACCCTTTATTTTTAAAACTTAATTAATGATGACAGCCAGTTAATCTTGTCTATATAAAAATAAAACTATACAACAGAGTATCAAAAGACCAGATAACACGTAAGAAAGTATAAAGTGAAATAGTAATGTCCTACTACTATTCTATAGGACATTACATGCAAACCCGCGGGTAACTGCTGGTTATTTAAAAACAATGGAATATTTTCCAATCAAATTAAGTCAAGTTGTGGAGCATTTCAAGTTCGTAATAGACAACGATCTCTAGTTCATCAGAGAAGTCGTAACCAAGGATCGCATTAGTGGCTGAGATGCTGGAGATTGTTCTGGGTCCACCCTCGTCAAATCCTGTAGCCCAGGGCGTTGTAAACGTTATCAGGCAGATTATATGGAATGTGATTTCAGAGCTGTGATAAACTTCACTAAGCACATCAATCATCAAGATCAGTTACAATTAAACTGAGCAAATTTCAAATCGACTTCATTAGATTAAATTAATTACAAAATTCTTATTTCTTGGAGTCCTTGGATTATAATCTTTGTGTTTCACAAAGATTATTTTGATTTAAATGTAATTTTTTAAATTTGTTCTTCTAATTCACAGTCGAGAGTAACCTGAAATTTAATTTTACATGAAGCTCTCATTCTAAGTCACAGATTGTGGTTATGGAATATGGCGTAGAAGTATAAATATATATTTTTGTTGAAAAGTAGCTGTAGTTTTTACATTGTGTTACCCCAACGGAAACCTATCTGTGTTACACTCTCCATACCAAAGTTTTGTGTAACAATAAACCTATTATTGGGTGGTACAATAGTTTGAAATAATTAAATCATTTATATATTTATTGATTTAATTTATTACTGACATAATTTATTACACATTAGTTCTCTGCTTTGTTAGGTTACTTTATGTTACTTATGGAAGGCACTTGCTTGGCCGTGGCCTGTGGCGAGGGATGGTAAATTGATCTCGTGTTGATCTATGCTTTACAGTGATCAGTAAATACAGATTACATTTTAGCAAACAGACTCGATCCATTCTGTATACATCGTAATACCCTATTCTGTACGCGCACGCAAGTACGTACCTGTATATTATTACGTAGCTTTATGAGGTTATTTTAAATAGGAAATAGGTAGTTTATATTAGAATTATTGTTTTTATTTGCCTTGATCTACGTAAATTACCGTCCATTAATTGTCCTAATGGTGTTGTATATTACTGAGAATAAATCAAATTAATATTAGGTACCTTTATCCTTTCTTTAATCCACTCTTTTCCTACTCTTCTATGAGCTCTTCCTCCCGTAATGCGATTTTGACACTGAATGTTACCTGTTTCTTACAGTCTGTATATTAAAATTATTTTGTATTATTTTGTGATTTATATAAATATATTGATACAGATGTTTAAACTGAGAATTATTTAGCAATATTTAATTATAATTTCATTTCATCTGTATTTTATGTTGAAAATATAAGGAATATACAGTAACGTTAATTTAGGTAACATTGCTATAGTTTAGCATAATGAAAACAACTTAATACGACAAGAATTGTATTTAATCTGATACTAAAAATCGCTACGAGGTTTTATCAAAGGTCTCCTTCAGATAATTATGATCCTGAACTTTGATATTATGTCAATTGGTATGTAATAGTTAAAAGAAATATAATATATATATATATATATATATATATATATATATATATATATATATATATATATATAACTTCAATAAACATTGAATCACAAAAAGTACTTGCTCCGCCGGGAGTCGAACCCGGATCTCTCACTTGCCGGGTGAATGTGCTACCATTACACCACAGAGCGCTTACTTTTTCCGATTCAATTATTTTGTATTTCGCCGTATCTATCACATTTGCGTTTAAATAAGCAAACTAACATATGATCGGAAGACCAAATACCTGTCAAACGACTTTTATTTACATTAAACTGTATAAATGGCAATAGCCTTATTTAATTTCAATAAACATTGAATCACAAAAAGTACTTACTCCACCGGGAGTCGAACCTGGATATCTCACTTGCCGGGTGAATGTGTTACCATTACTCCACAGAGCGCTTACGTTTTCCGATTCAATTATTTTGTATTTGGCCGTATCTATCACATATGCGTTTAAATAAGCAAACTAACATATTATCAGAGGACCAAATATCTTTTAAACGACTTTTATTTACATTAAACTGTATAAATGGCAATAGCCTTATTTAATTTCCAATAAACATTGAATCACGTTTAAAACATAACACGTTTCTTCAACTCGAAATGCTTAATAGTTCGTTACTTTTCAGTAACATCATCAAAAAACATTTATAAAATAAAATATAAACAAATATAAGAATGAAGGTTATAAAAACATTGCAAACAACAAAAACATATGATATCCAAACAAGTAAATTAAACATGTAACCTTTCCTAAACACAGAGATAGATCAAATGTTTGAATAATAAATGTAAATTAACTGTGTCTCAAATTTAATTCAACTGCTGATTTTGATTGAAGAGCCATTATGTTTGCTTGTTCATATATTCTTAGTAATAATTTTGTGTATTCTTTATTGTAATAATTTCGAAACTTCTTGATGTCAATTAGAGAGAAACAATTTTCAAAGGTTTGATTATGTTGGAGATACGGGTCTAAATAAATTTTGACGTCGAACATCGGCACGATGATTGTTCATCCTCAGCCTAAGTGACGTAGACGTTTCTCCAATGTAGTCTTTAAGGCAATGGTGACAGGATAATTTATAGACTACATTTTCACTGTTCCATGTGATGTCTTCTGCAATAGAAATTTTTTGTGCGTAATGCAGCTTTTGTAACAGTTTGAAGATTGCATCATATTGCATATTCCACAGCGTGGTTTATTGCATGTATGGCATTTGTGTTTCAAATTATGATTGTTGTCTTTATCTTTAATATATTTTGGATGAACTAATAGATTTTTCAAATTCGGTGGTCTTTTAAAAATAATTCTAGGAGGTCTATTAAAAAGATCCTTTGTTTCTGGAGATTGTTCCTATATTTTGTAGTATTTAGGGAATTTTCACGAACTGGACGGATTCGCCTGACCTGCTATGCTGTATAATTTTTCTTGTTTCCAAGATGCCTTTGTTGGTCGTAAGAAATAGTTAATGAACATGAATTTATACTCCATCGAGCCTTCTTGCATCCTATGAATCTAGTATTTTTGTAGTAAAGAATGGGCTTATATCCTCCTCACTTGTTCAATATTTATCTAAGAAGTTTACACTAGGTTAGAGCTCAACTAAGGCAATTTACGTAAGACCCTATAGGCGTTATTTATGGGCTTGACACAAATTACGTAGAACCTATCAGAAATAAAGTTTTCTTGAGGAGGGAATTTTAGTATGGATAATCATCAAGATAATCAAGAATACATAGCAATATTACTCTGTTACCAAGATAAAATCATGATAATTATGTTTCCTTAAACATGTCAGACATTGTAAGTTACTTTCATTCTTTTCACTCAGCTTTTGATGAAACTTGCTGTATTTGTGTTATTAATTCGAATAACTATCATTACTTTTGATTTAAAGATAAGCTTTTACGCTTCATGGTATATTTTAGACGTCAAAACTTTTCTCTCCATATAAGTATATCTTTTAATTCTATAATTACGATTACCTTTCATTTTTATTGTTCATATTTCTATTATTGTAATTGAAGGGCTTTTACGTACTCGATTATGAGAAATTTTTAAATAGTTTGGTAAATTACGCTCCTAGTACCGCTAACCACTATCCATGTTAAGGGAGGTAAGAATAGCTACTTATACAGTATAATATATACGATATTAACTTACGTCTATAACGTTGAATAGCACTTACTGCTCTAATAAGAAAATAAATACCTAATACAGCTGTGGTGTATGTTAAAGTGAGCATTATTATGAATTTTTGTTACAAAATTGTAGAGGGAAAGGAAAATCTTATTTGCGCTTTATAAGTATTTAAAACTCATAAACATTCTTTCCTCGGTTGACGTAAGGAACAAATTGAGTTCAGTGCCGCTGGCAGTTTGTATTTTCTTTATTTGATTGACTTCTCCAGACTACCGCAGAGAAAGTTGATTATTACAATCGCTTGGGAATTTGTTTTTTTATTTATTAATAAGACGTATTTATTTATCTGACTCGCTACTATTATTCATATAAGTGAGAATTAATTTATTATAAACTTATGAGTTCTAATATGTAAACGTTACACTGTACAACTTTCACATACCTAGGAACATTATAAGACATAAAACGGAATAAGTCTAAATAAATTACGAGATATTAATTAATATATTCACTCCCAGAGCTCACATGTGCAATGTATTATCAGTAATATCAGACACTGGTCACCTGGAAGCAAAAGTTTTAAATAATCTGCAAGTCGGAATTTTTGCGGCTGCCAAAAAATATGTCAACTTCTGATTCCCACTATAGTTTGTGCGGCAGTGGATTTGTCATCTCCTAACTTTCCTCTTCACTATCTACTCTCACCATCTATAACTTGGTTATTTTAAGGTCGAAAGGTTCTTTTTTTCTTTCTGGTTGTAGTTAAAACCATTATCGCGGTTTATTTATTTAAATTCCCATGGTATAACCATTTTGCAAATTACATTACTTAAGATGGCTAACAATAGCAAATGCTCATAAAAATAGTACGGTATGAAAAATCAAATTCAACAACTAACCATTTCTATGAAATATTAAATGAATAGGCATAACAAACATATAACTAAAACAATGTGAAATATGACAAAGGTGGTAACAATAACAATAGTGCAATAATAAGTAATAATATAACAAGAAATAAAAAATTATAATGCAACAACGACAACAATAACAATAGTAACATTAAAAGACTAAATAGACAAAGATAACAATGGAATAATGGAGTAACTATTAATATAATTCTGTGTAGGACTCGACAAGCTCACTCTGACTCAAATGTCTCCAGCCTCACTGTCAACACAGCAGGTCTCAGAGCTCCCAGTCGATTGCTGAAAAAGTCAACTCCACTGCACACCTCGTTGCCAAGCCGAAGTATTCTTGGGACAGAACTGAACTGCAGATAGTTGCGGTTTAAGTGGCCCAGCTCGGAACAGGCGGCGCGACCTTGTGGTAGAAGGGAGACGAAATGCAATTCGCTCCAAGAGAGGGGGGCAGACTACCACAAAGTTGAGAATCTTGTAAAGAAAGACAACATCTGCAGCCTCCATTCTAACGACCAGTGGATGTAGCCGGAGCAAGATGCCTATCAGGCTCTCTCCAGTCCAAATATCTGAGGAATTTATTTTGCACGGACTGCAGTCTGTCAATGAGGTAAGGAGTCAGCCAGTTGGTAAGGAGACCAAACAACTGAAGCGTATTCGAGCAGCTGGAGGACAAGGGACTTGTAGAGGAGTACAAGAGCATCAGAGCTAAGGCGGTGTCTAGCAGTTCTAATAATCAGCCCCATCATACTAGACGCTCGGCAGCATAACTGGTCAATATGGAGACTGTAGCCAAAGGAGGAGTCGAGAACTATTCCAAGATTTTTGATGGATGTACAATGATCAAGAAGCTTGTCATCAAGGGAGTAGTTGAAACCAATTGTGGAGGTGGTTCTCTTGAATGTCATTAGATTAGTCTTTCTGTCATCATGGACACCATTTTCGATACACAGTTAAGTGCTTGCTGAAGATTTTCGCAGTCTGCGCTGGAGGGTACTTCAAGAAAAAGTTGTATGTCGTCAGCAAACAGTAAGAAAGGAACTTTGATGACCTCCTTGATGTCATTAATAAATATGGAAAACAAAAGTGGGCCAAGGTGGGAGCCCTTAGGCACACCAGAAGATGGGACAAATGCGTCAGAAGTTTGATTAGCAAAGTGAACCACCAGCTTACGGTCGGAAAGATAGCTACGGAACCATGCCAGCATAGTTCCCAAGACACCATAAACCTCCAGTTTATTAAGTAGGTGATTATGGCTAATCCTGTCAAACGCCTTGTTAAAATCGAAGTAAACAGCATCAACTTACTGCCTACGACTGAAAGCCACAAGAAAATAACTTTGGAATACGAGAAGATTAGTTACGGTACATCTCCCCGCCATGAAGCTATGCTGTTCTTGAGTGGCTGAAGGATATCCAGCACTAAACCTTCCAATATCTTGCCCAACACTGAGAGGATCACAGTCGGCCGATAATTAGTTACGTTCTGTCTGTCACCCGACTTGAAAATGGGTACGACGTAACCCTCCTTCAGGATTTCTGGGAAAACTCCCTTGGCCAGGCTCAAGTTAATCAAAAAGAGAAGTATGGGGGCTAATTCGGCGTGGTAATGCTTGAGGACTCCAGGAGTAATGTTATCTGGACCGCATCCCTCAGCCTTATATGGATTGCTTCAACAGTAACTGAGACCTCGGAGAAGGTAAAGGCGTGTCATACGCCTTCGTTGGCGGAGATCCGTTGTCAGCAGGCGCATACACAGAAGAGAAGAATGCGCTGAACATATTACACATCGTTCCTGGATGGGAAGACACTGAGTCACCGAAGTTCACCTCACTCGGGATAGAAGATTTTCGTCTTAAATCGCTGACAAAGCTCCAAAAGACTTTTACATTAGATGAGATACCTTAGTCAACAAAGCGGACGTAGTTAGCCTTAGAAGCTCTAGTAAGGATTTTACACTGATCACGCACACTGCTAAATGCATAGTAGTCGAAGTCCGTGAGGGTTTTCTTATATTGTGCATGCAATATTTTCTTGCGGACAACCATTTCTTTTAACTCCGTGGTAAACCATTTGGGAAACGGGGAGCTCCCATCTCTCTTCGAGGGAGAATTCAATTTTATACAGTTGCTGAGTTGAGAGCAAAAACTAGAAAAGACACAGTTCACATCATTGCATTCGTAGTCAATGATAACTGCGCCACCCAAGATTTCATTCTTGACATTCTCGAGGTTACATTTCCTCGTATCGTGAACATATTGTGGGCGTTGAATAGTAAGATTGATACTGCCTATGGTGCCTGTGATACAAAGAGGAGGATGACAGTCTTCGAATGGCAGGAGAGGATCGCTAGCGAGAGTAACAGAAAACTCTTGCTGAGTGGCAAACATTAGGTCCAACTGAACTCCTCTGCCATTCAGAACTCCACTCATCTGCCTAATGCCAAGCAACGAGGCCATATCCAAGATGGTTCTGTGTGAGGCAGAAGCAGACTGTGGAGCGTCCAACATCCAGTTGAAGCCAGGAAGATTGAAGTCACCAATTATAAGGATAGATTGAAATTCGCTGGAGGTTGCAATGATCTCATCAAGCGTAGCAGGGAAGTTAATATAATCGTGAGAGGATGATTGAGGAGGCTAGTAGACGCCACAAACAAGGAGCCTAGTAGAATTGTCAAGCTTCAGTTTCAAAAATAAAGCTTCACAAGTTGAATTAGCATATGCTATTTCATTGCACTGTAATTTATTTCAAACAGCTATTAAAACCAAACCACCGTCCCCTTTCTGTCTGGTAAGCTCCGATCTGTCTTTGCGGTATATGGTGTTATAAATGAAGCCCAGCTCAGAAGAAGCAATGTGTTGATTTAGGTTTGTCTCCGTAAATATAATTATGTCATAGACGCATTGAGGCAGATTTTCAGATACAGTGTGAATCTAAAGGTGTCTAAATGTGTTTACTACAAAGTTAATCAATTTTAAAGGAATTGATAAATAAATCGTCTGGTTTGAAATGCTCTTACTCTTATCCCTGAGGAACAGTTATTTGAAAAACATTGTTTTTTTTGCTCTTCACATTTTGACGGATGGTATTCCTCGTTACGTATTCTATATAGTAGTTATAATTCAAATTGCACCACCAAATGGCCTATACTTCTGTATAATTCCGGGTTTGGATAACGTGTAATTTCGACCACTTGTAATTTGAACTTGATTCTGCTTATGTATAAGTGCAGGTTCACAAAAAATGTCATGCCTATAGGATGTTCCTAAGTAATCGCTCAAACAGATAGACATGAAGGCAATTTAACAGATGAATAGAAATTAATTTTTCCACCCTAGACTTTCCTAACGCTCAGCCAAAAAGAAAGCTGTTGAAATGAATAAAAGTTAGGAGTTATTGGTAAATACGTAAAAATCTTAAAATAGTCCTAACTTTACAAAAGGGAAAAACTGGCTCAGTGAACGTCAAGTAAAAAGAACACAAACTGACCCACATGATAAATGTTCGGTCGTTACAGCTCTTTATCATGTGTCAGTCGCCCTTATTTCTTAGCTGCGTGGTCACTTACCATCAAGTTTGTGGGGTTTATAACATATTTCTCATAGATAGCTAGCAATTGAGCAGAAGAGATCAGACAGGATAGAGTTCGAAACTTCGGATTGGCTTTCCAATGTTACATATATAATTATTTATGAAATAAAACGCTATAGTGTAATATACCCTGAATTAACAAATATATATATATATATATATATATATATATTTATATATATATATATATACATATACATATTTATATTTATTTAATGTTTGTTGACTGATAAATCAATTCTAAATTCATTAATTAACAAATTTAATGTTTCTCATACACGACATAAAAAAGTAAATTCACAATCAGTAAATAACATAGTAGAGAGATATAGAGGAAGATTGATTTTACAGTCACGTAAATATGGTTATAAGGACCTTAATTTCTAATGCATTATTACTAACTATTGATTTAGTACATCTAATTACTATATTATATTACACAACATTATATTAAGAAATACAATACATTATGAAGTATACATACTTTAAAACCCTTAATCTTGTATTAAAACACTTCTATTATACTAGTTCTATCAATTTTTATTTCACGTTACAATATATTGAACTTGAAATGCGAGGAACTTTCATCATTTATAGTGACAAAACCACTTGTATTAATACACATTTTAAAAGCGTTTATTTCAATTGCTATTGACCCAACAGGGCTATTCAATTCCCTGCTGCCAGTTACAAAAATACATACTTTAAATCATTTTATGGGCCGAAAAACTAAATTGTGATGATGAGTGATGATCCAGCGCGAGTGCTTCTAGAGAAAGAGAAGATGTGAGATTGTTAGCCGCAATCCCACGTGCCCATCACATCAATTTACTCTAGAGATTTTCTCCAGACTTTTTACTATACATTCACTAACTACTCAGCCTTTACCTCCGGCCTATCCTTCCCCGTCCTCATCCTCTCATACTCCAGGGTATAACAGTTTCCTACTCCGATATTTTCAGGCAGCTTGACGTAAAGTCAAAGATACAGGATGATTCACGAAGATATGCAAAAACTGTGAATAAGCATTCGCCACATTTTTCAAATATTGTTTCTATCTAATACCCACTGGCAATGAAATACAAGGCAAAAAAGAATTAGATCTATACCATCGAAAAGCTGAAAAGGTTTTGGGTAATTTAGTAAGTTAAGACACAACAGATAGCATGATGCATTACAGTGGCATTTGTAGTGTCGTCATAGACTTATAAAAGGTATTCTCCTTATCTAAGCTAACACATAGTAATATGTGATGACACAAAAGACGCTATTATGTGTGCATGGCATGAAGGCCGATCAGGTAGGGGAGGTCACCTGATTGCCTCATATATATTACAAGCCTCAAATACTGGTATGCTGTCAAATATAAAACCAAGTTTGGAATCTGAAATGATAACATTGCAGGTTATGATAAATACCGTATTCTTGGTTTCAGGGCACAGATAATCTGAATTAGACAGGGATTTTGCTGTTATTGAAAAGTATCAAAGATGCAAAAAAATCTAAATGTAATTCGACAAATGAATTTCAAAGCCCTTTCTAGTACTTAGTATGGATTTTTAAGAAGCTGCCTCAAGGTACACTAACATGAAGAATCTACATACTACGCAACTGTAATCTCTTAAGATTGAAAAACAACCCTAGTCATGTGTTGGGCAAAAAGATCTTAATGATATATGAAACTGGGAGAAAATACTATGTGGTCAAGAACAAAATTTCAATCAAGGGCTAAGCTTCAATACAGCTGAACACCTTACCAGAGGAGGTTTCATTGGCTGAGAGCTAGCATAAAGGACCCACGAAACATCCTATGGTTTATTGATGAAACAAACAGGGATTTCTATCATTAACTGTACTTAGATAACTTAAAAGAAATTCGATAGCTGAATTTGTTAACCTATACATACATACCAATACCAATTTTAACATATTTACTCACATACAACTGTAGTTTGTGTAACATAAAAGAAATAGTGTTAAAGTATAATGACTTTTGTGGAGAATGATGTTTCTTATTAAATGTCCAATAATAAAGTTTTTGATAATTAGCAATTCAGGCATATATATACATATATATATATATATATATATATATATATATTATATACATATATATATATGTATTTGTGTGTGTGTGTGTGTGTGTGTGTGTGTGCGTGTGTGTGTACGTTTTGGTAATGGCTATATATAATTTCTACATGTATTTAACTTACTATATTTTTAAATACAAGTTAATAATAGAAAAGTTCTAACAAAGACGTCAATAATAATTACTTTTTACTAGAAGAAACCCTAAACAGCTAGTAATAGTTTAACATATGAGTATTGTAGAGTCAGTTCGCTTAAGCCTATCAAGAAAGTAATAAAACCTTCAGTCTTTTTTATGGGATGGATCTAATTTTCAAGTAGAACGTATTCTTATTTTCAGCCATATTATTTCTATACACATACACAATCCATCTACACAAAAAAATCAACTTGACTTGATACATTTCCTAAACATATTATTAACTAAAATGCCTGGTTTAATACTTATAAAATCTATAAATTCTTACTGAAAAGCGTACAAATATAAAACCCTAGTATATGTTATTGGGCTATTGGAATTGGGGAAAACGTGTTGTTTCAGCATAAACCCTACATAACAGCACCAAGTGACACGGAGGACTTCAAGAAGTTTGTGTTAAATATATAAACATATTGTTATTTATAAGTCTCAAAACTACTTAATTCAAGTATTAGACATTAGATTTATTTATATTTAAAGTCATTATAATGGATAAAAATCACTTTAACCAAATGCTTATTATATAGTTAAACTTTACAGAAGTTAGGTTTGGTTTAAACAACATAAACAGTCGGGAATTGATCTACATACAACTAGTTTATATGTATACCATCAAGTTACGCGATGGAACTAAACGATTTGCAGGTAGGCTGGTAACACCTCCATTCTATGGAAAATTAGCATTTAAAATTTAAAATGTGAGCTTCAGTGTAATGCGTTTTTTATTTTGGCTTAAAAAACTAAATTCATACTTAAATTTCACTTGGCGCTCAAAATATTTAATCGAAATGTAATATCGTTTTGTACTTGGTGTTTTATTCATAATCATTCAATGATATACATTTTACTGTAAAAATAATACTAAAATGTAATCCTCTTCCAGTTAAGAATCACGAAGTAATACACATGTAATGTTACTTATCTTTTGCCCTAAAAACGAAATATACAAAAACATAAACAAGAACTAAATATTTATTATCGTGACTAAAATAAAGTGAGTTATATCCGCTTTCTTGTCGTTTAGGGCTTTAACTTCAGCGAAACTTTGCCAAAATTCCAATTGATTTAAAGCTACGCTCAACCTCTAAATCATTGAGCTTTTTCACATTTGCTTGAAAGGCTAACGTTTACTTCGTATGCTAATATTAAAATAGTAAAAAAGTCTTATTATATAAAATACGCTTGATTTGTTGGTTTATAAATAATAGTTCAATTATACGTTATCTGCCGTCTGTAATTAAGATCTAATTTTTTACGTACCGTTGAGAAACAGGTGACAGTTTGAAATTTATAGAATCAAAAATAATTATAGGATCACAAGAATTTTGATCCAAATTCTTAATTTAAGATTATTTACTAATCGGTAGTTTAAAATTTTCAGTGTAGACGGAGGATTATATTCATTCAAAGTTAGAACTTCAACTGATAAAGAAGCCCACAGGGAACTATTGTCACACCACCACCTTCTCCATCTTGGTGACAAATACCCCCTTGAGAACTACACTGTCTGCTTCTAAACCCCTGTTGACTGTTAATTTGGTGAGATTCGGATTGCAGGCAGTTAACTAAACAGGAAGAAATCTCAGTGTTCGGTGACAAAATATTATGCAAAACCGTGAGCTGCTACACAAATGTCAAGCAAAACTCAATCAAATGCATGGTGAAGTAGTTTTCCAACAATATTAAAGAAACAAAATAACTCGCAAATTTTCTTCTAACAGTTTACCCTTCTAATGTGCATCCAGCGAGCAGATCTTGATACACAAAGTCTAAACATTATTGCAGTCACCGGTTATAATGTACTTAGAATAATTAAAAATGAATAAGCAAATATTTAAAATAAGGATGATTTGAATTACTATTAAAAGATAATAATATCATGCAATCTAATCTGGGTTAATTTATAATTAATTTGCTCTAACATAAAAAATAGTTTCAAAGGAGTAATAATTATACTTTTAACGTGATGAAACAGATTAACAGTCACTTGCTGTAATTAAAGATCAGTGCACTATGTATGCGAGAATACGCATAAGGTAGACGGCTGGCCCTCGCGTCGACATGACAGTATGCAAATGGAAGGTACGACAATTTGAATAATTACAGATCTTATGTAGATACGACACTGAAATAACTGCTTGCTTCACCTTTCCGCCTTTTAATCCTGTTTTGTAATATTTATATGAAATAAATATAATTAATTATAAAATAAAAAACTATATAAAATAACAATGTGTAAAAATACGCAGGAGATTGTTAATTAAAATATTGGTAGTATCATTTTCTTATTATTAGTTTTAGGAATAATTTAAAAAAGAGAAATCCATTTATATTGAATTTTGGTACTTAAACGCGTTGGTTATAAAAAGTGTTTGCTATTGCCCATTTTAAATTTAATATATTAAAAAATAATGTAACAAAATTCGATTGAATACCATCATAAGTATATGAGTTAAAGCTTCAAACTATAAATCCTAGTTCTCTATTTATTGCACACGTTACATAGAAGAGTTTTAATACACATTTTAATCAGTTAAAATAAATTATAATAAGCGTTGCAGAGTTATTATTTTATTCGTACTTAATATCAGTGCATAATTACATTTTGTTTAATAAACTACTACATTTTTAAGGTGTATCCTGCTACCTGTGTAAAGTGTAACAGCTTTTCTTATTAGAATATCGAAGGTCGCTCAGTACTTGGTTATTCAAGAGGATTTGTTTCCCTTAAAGAGTTAAAACTAAATATAATAAGCTTTTGCAGAGTTATTATTTGATCACTTACTTAGTAGAATTCACAATAAAATGTTATTAAACAAACTACTACATTTTCGAAGTGTATCCAACAACTTCTTATTGGAACGGTAACTTTTGGTCATGCACATGGTTATTCAAGAGGATTTGTTCTCTAACTTCATTTACATATCCTGTCATCACAACGTCACATGAATGAATTACACGTTTGACCAAACATCGTGTTTTATATCGAAATGTTTATTTGGCATATTTACAGAATTTGTTTAAAACGTCCTTTTAAAGATTGGTTTAGCTTTTGAAACATAAATATTTAATGGTGATTTATTTTTAACCGAAAATTGAATTGAATTTTAATGTTATGCATTAACCACAAAATTTGAAACATTTGAAAGTTTAAACTGTTTTCTGTGCACGCATAACAGGCAAAAATGAATTTGAAATAGAATATTAGTTGGAAGAAATGTATTCCTACTACATGTTATACAGAAAATCATAATCACATTCTTAGTCTAAGTTCGAGTTCGATAGATTACAATACCCATGATTCAAAATGCAGAGATTATAATATGGAACAATGTTCAGCAAATTTATATTCCCTCTTGTTTTAAAAAGCGTTTCCATGTTAAAGCTCATGATTTTTAAAATTTTAGATTAGCTTTTTATTTATAGAGTGCATATATTTGATTAATAAATTAAATACATAAACCATCCCTATATGCAACTAAGTAACACAGAAAATAACTGAAATTTTCCCATAAATAAAGAGAATCAGATCCAAATTTTAATAATTATTTTTGCGTAGCTATTTTATTTGTTTGTTATTTCATAAACATAATACATATGGTTTACCGATTATCCTAATGCTAGTTTGAAATTAGGAAGCTTATTATCATAACGATGATTCGTGATTATACGCATGAAAACTAATGTTAGTTAAGGTTAGTTTCCATACATATTTTGGAGGTTTCAACAATGGTAACACACAAGTTATATGACTTACCAATGACCGATCGAATTGAGACGCCGGACTTTGGTTGTAAGTTAGAGTAGTGCAGGACTGGGCCACGCCTGCTCAATAATAAACAGTGTGCTCATATAAAGCCACTGCCAATACCCACAGACCACCCTGAGACACATCGCGCTCTCTATATTGCCTTCATATCTGCTTTATTACTGTCTACACTTCTGGCCACTTTCTTCATGCTATTTGAAAACGTGATCGAATGTTTCATTTAGAAAATAATGTAATTATATTGTATAAATTGCTAAATTGTAATGTTGGCAAAAGTTATTAAAGATTAATATTTTATTTTAAACTAGCAGTTATACGTGTCTTTGCACGTGATTTCCTATCGCATAATAAACTGTCCTAATATGAACTGATATTTACTAGATGATATTCCAATATAGTAATTATTTCATAGTAATTTCACTGCTATATAATATAAATGAATAACTCCAACAGTTAATAACACTTGAACTATTATGAGTCCGCAATAGTAAGAACGTATAAGTCTTAGTGAAACCACATACGATATAGTATAATGGTCTATAAATCGAAAGGACTAGAAAAGTTTTATTTCTGTATGTGTATCCGTCTGATTGTAACTACGACATCTCCAGTTCCACAAACCGCCGAAAACAACCTATCAGGTCCTCCTGGGGGAAATTCACCATCCTTGTCCAAACTACCAAATATGGCATACCGTTCCCTTGCTATTAAAGGATAATCAAAGAGCAATTGTTCGGCAGTTTTATCCTCTTCATCACACATTCTACAGAGCGGAACCTCCTGAAGGATGCCGACTCTGTGAAGACGCTTCCTCAGGTGACCATGTCTCGTGATCATACCTATAACCTGAGAAGACATTAATCTATTTAGTGAGAGAAGGACAGACACAAATCTGGAGGAAGGTGACTGTAGTACCATTCTCCTCATTCTATGCCCGGATGCAACATCTACCTTCTCTCGTGTTCAGCGCAAACCCAATTCGAGACAGCGCCAAAGTATTCACACATTGGATACCGCAGAACGGTTGAGGGCCTGCCATAATTGACGCTGAGCCCCCGTTAACCAGGGCATCAGCTCTTTCATTCCCAGGGATCCCCTTATGACTAGAAACCCAACAAACAGTCACATTGTTGATTCTGGCAAGGGAAGAAACGACTGGATAGAAATCCCAGACAAGTTTTTGTATTTGAACACACAATAGTCCAGGCCATCAGTGCTGCCTGACTCTCCGTGAAAACATTTAGCCTCAGTTTAAGTCCCCAAAACCCACCTATCACGCGCCTGCACTGAATTAAAGACCATTTCCCCCTGGCGATGACCCTTTCTAGATGAGGTCCCCAGTTTAGAACCCTATCTAGGATCACGCCTAGGTACTTGACCTCGGACTTCAGCTCAATAGAAGAATATCAGATTATAAATGGACCAATACCCTCCTTCTGTCACTTCCTGTTAAAGACACCTAGAGCAGCCTTGGTTGGGTTGACAGTAAGGCCCACCCAATCACACCAGTTTCCCACCATGTTTAGAGCAGCATTGGTTAGTTCCGTAACTGTTGTGTTGAACTTACTACTCACAAGAATCGCAATATAATCTGCGTACCCCTGTGCAAAGACACCACTAATGTTCAAAGACATTAGCAAGTCGTCCACAACTAGGTTCCACAGCAGAGGAGAAAGGACGACGCCCTGTGGACAGCATCTCATAGTCCTTGCACTGACACTTACTCCTATAAGAGTGGTAAAAAAACCCTGTCTGTGAGCAAAGCCCTTATCCATTCACATATTTGACCATCAATACCACGTCCTGAGTGCCTGTATTGTCAAAGGCTCCTCAGATGTCCAAAAAGACACATATGTATACCTCTTTCGCTACCAGCGTACTCTCAATCCTGCATACCAATTGATGCAGGCCCGAGTCGTATGACCTTCCTGGAGTGTAGGCATGCTGATTTAGATGTAGAGGTCGCTCCAAAAGAGAACCCTCCGAATCAAACCTAGCAACATATTGATTTAAAACTTTTCATGAACCTTAATTTCTATACAGGCGGCAGTGATACATTAAGAAAGACTTCATCTGTAGACTTTGAATTTAGCATGAAACCTTATTTCTATTTGCACAACAGAGAGTTCTTGAGAATTAAATGATCTAGAGACTTAAAATTTTGCATAATAAAACCTCATCAAAGCCTGTTACGTGATTTGTTGTATGTTGTACTAAATAAAATACAAAACATATTTTATTGAATCATGTCGTTTTAATTGTTTAATATAGATAAGATAAGATAAGATAAGAATACGTTTATTTTCTCCTTTTCTCAAAAAGAACACGTACATTAACAAATTTAAGTATAGAATACAAAAAACAACACTTGCCAGGCTGCCTCCTAAACAAAATAAACTTTTACACTTATATAATGCTTAGCAGCTAAAAAAATAAATAAAATAAAGAGTAAAAATTTAAGTATCTAAACTAACATTTTAAAATATAATAAATTTTTCGAGACAATTAACTAAGGAGAAAATAAATAGGGCCCCTAAGGTTTGAAAAACCTGTTTTGGGGTTCCATCATAATATTAAACAAAATAACTAAGAGAAAATCCATAGCGGCAACTAAATTGTAACAACGTTGTTTTCCCTAACATTACTAAAAAATCATATGAATTATAACCACACCACTACTACATATAAAAACAAGAAATGTGTGCTTAGTTGTTAAAAAGAAAATATATAGAAAATTAAAAAACTATTCTGCTATAGTAAATGTACTTATAACATAACGTTACAAGATATACCACTTAAAAACTAACTTAAATTGCTACTGTTAAATACCCTTTAGCGGTTTTATTTTAATGTCAAAAAACAGATCTTCAATGTTTTTATAATTATATAGCCATTTTTTTGTTTCCTTCAAAAAACTTATTTAAACCTTCTATCTGCCTAATGGTTTTCGGTAATTTGTTAAAACAATTTTGGGACCTATATAGTTATATGATTTGACATAAAATGTTGTTTTAGGCTTAGATATTTGGAATTCATTAGCATTTCGTAATCTTTGCTTAAAAATGTTTAAGTTCTTTAAGTTCCTATTCCCGATAAAAAAAGTTTTTTAATACTGCAAAAACGTACAAATGTCGCAAAGGAAGAATTTTTAAGTTTTACAAAACAAGGGTGAGAAGGTTCTCTAATACTTTTTTTTCGAGATTAATCTAACAAAATGCTTCTGAATTACCAATTAAAGAGTTTAGGGAAGTTTTTATAAGTTCCACCCCAACAAATAACTCCATACTGCAGTCTACTTTGAACTAATGAAAAATATAAAGAGCGCAAAGTTTGCAAGGGACACATGTTTCGTAGAAAGTAAAACAGCCTAACACCTGATATTTAATTTTGCCTTTAAATATAATATATGTTTTTTCCAGTTTAGCGCATTATCTAATGTAACACCTAAATATTTTTATTTCATTGTTCTCCTCTATTTCTGAACATTCAGAACACGAGCTGCTACTTACTAAACAACTTAAAACAGTTATAGGTTAGCCTTATCTTCGGAGAGTCCTTCCTTTTAAGTGAAAAATATTCATTGTAATTAGTTTTTTCGGTACTTAACACAAGATTATTTTTTGAAAACCACCACTTTATACATTTTAAATCAAGATTCATTTGGCTTTCGATATTATTTAATGTGCTACTTGAATAAAAAAAGGCAGTATCATCCGCAAATGCTGTAACTTTGTCCTTTAAAATTTGCTGTGCATAAATCATTTATATATATTATAAAGAGAATTGACCCAAGAAACAGAGCCTTGTGGTACCCCATATACAATTTTGCCCATGCTACTTAAAAACTCCATCAATTCTAACACACTGTTTTCTATCTGTCAAATAACTTTTAAACCAATCATAAGCAAACTCACGTACACCACAATTATACAACTTTTTTAAAAGAATGTTGTGATCAACAGTGTCAAATGCTTTTTTTTATATCTAAAAAAAAGTGCACTAACAAATAAATTATTGTTAATCCCCTCTGTGACTTAGCTTACGAGTTTTAGTAACGCGTTTTCCGTACTCTTCCCACTTCTAAAAACCAAATTGGTTAATACTAAAAAAACTTTGTTTTCTCTAAGAACTTCAATAGTTTTTCTTTCATAAATTTCTCTATTATTTTTGAAAAGGTAGAAATTAAGGATATTGGTCTGAACTGACTACAAAGTAATGTTGAACCTTTCTTATGAATTGGTATAACAACCAATAATTACGCCAATGTTCTGCGTATTGTTCAAGTAGATAGTTTAGTAGCTAAACCAGTATAAATTTCAAAGAAAATCTAAAATTTATTTACTTTTCTGTTCAATATTTTTACTCCTGTAGCACTAAACATGGATTGTGTAATTACATTACTTGCAAATATTTATTTTACAATCAAACTTTTAAATTCAAATGTATTTGTGATGTCAGTTTAATTGCAAAATCCAGCCACAGTTCTGCATTTTACATGAAATCAAGGTAATGAGGTGTAAATGATTGATTTCAAACAAAAGAGCACCATTCCATGGATACATTGATTGCAATTATTTTGACAAAGCAGAAATCTCTTTGTAATGACTCTGCTGTTTAACATTTTATGTGAAGCATATAGTCATAAACAGTACTATTTATTTAATTGTATTTATTGTATTAATTTTCTTTTTTTATTATATTATGGACGTTAATATTTATGAAGGCTGTTTACCTAATTCATCAATTTACCTAATTTGAATTAAGTTCATGTATATATCATGAGAACCTGCAACACATTGAGCTGTGGTATTCATATATTTCTATTGAATAATTATCATATGATCACGTTAAACGCTTATGTGTAACTGTTTTTTGCACCCATACAAGACAAAATCTAATGGTACAAATATATCAAAAACTGGGCGAAGTAAATTAACACCTTGACACACATTCCTCACATTCGGGAAGTAATTCCTTGAATTTAAAATTTTCTTTTTAAACCGAAAAACACATATTACTTCAGGTATTATGGTATAAACGAAAAGAAATTCGCCATAAATCATTGTGTACTAAATATATTCTCTTCCATTGATTAAATAAGGAAATCAAACCAATCGTTTACCTCTATAGAAATGCTAGATACGACGTTTACAATTCATTATGGTCATTCCCTGGCGATTTATTCTTTCGTTATTTTTAACTCCGTTAAAAAAAATGTATGGAATCAGGTAGGAAAGTAATTGGAAAGAGAGGGGAGATTAACACCAAACTATCGAATAAATCCCATCTTGTGTAACAATCACCACCCAGCTCCAATGCAGAATTATTGCATACAATAGAACGGTAATTTGGGACGGTTGAGACAAGGTGGAACTCTTAGAGGATATGTACTTAGCTGGTAACGTAACCTGAGTTATATACCGTCCAATATTTCATTTATACCTGAGCATGCAGAATGATATAAATTATGTTGGTTTAGAACCGAACACCTTCTAGTGAATCAATTAGAAGAAAGGTAAGTCTTTAAGATTAACATTTCTTCAAGTCAGATTTGTGGGATAAGAAATTCATTACTGGGATCCAAATCTAGTGAGTAAAACTTGAAAAGTATTGACGTTTCGTCATGTATATTATAACGACTTGGATTGTAGATATTAATATTACAGAGTATTAATATTTAAATTATCAATAAGACATCCAAGACGATATAAAATATTTTTATTAGTAAGCTCCTAGTGAATATTAAGTACAATTTATTACTAAATTTTTTAACTATTTAAATACTATCTGGTTTGTCTACAATAAAAATCACAGTTCTAAATAAAATAATGGATTTATTTTAAACTTGCAAATTAACAAGTTCAACGTTTCAGAATTTTATCACTATATTTTTCACAAAGAATTGACAAACCTTTTAGTAAATTTAAAAATTCCTTTGGCAAGAAATAAAAATATTAATCAACTATGTCAAACTAAAAACCAGAGCTCTCTTCTAAAATAAAATGACAAGGTTTTAAAACAAAAATCAAATACCGCTTGGAAATAACTAAAATAAAAATAATCACTTCTAAGTACACTCACAATTCAAAAAATAAAAATTGAAACTTCTCTTTACACTGTTTGAACCTAAACTTTCAAGTCTCGACAATTCAAATTACAACTCTCTCAAACAATTATTAATGTTCAATTAATTTCCAATTAATAATTCTCAATAAAACAGTTCCAGTTAAATATTAATAAATTAGTACTTTTCCAAATCGCAATTAAAGTTATTAATAAAGTTCAATTTTAATTCACTTCTCTTGCAAGCATGAACCAAATGTAACTTGTATAATTCTAGTATGCTCTATTGTTCCTCGAGAGTACGTTATTCATATTGTTCTGTAGTTTCTATGAATTTAATTTTTTCCTGTAAAAAAGACAACAAAATTAATTTAATATCAGATCTGGTAGACTATTTCAATAAAACGTACAATAAATTTGGTGCTTACCTCAAAATCCCTCGCGGAAAAAAATTTAAGAAACACGGCGCACTGTAATCAACTTCATCACGAAAAATAACCAAAAGAAGGGTGAAAGTTATGAGTGGGCGCTTAAATACTTCCCTTTCCAACCAACTTTTCAGGACATCCGCGGTGTTTTCTCATTGTCCAGCTGTATCAAACAAAGAGAACAATACTCGCAACAAGACAAGTTCTAATCAATTCAAGGCAGTCAACCTCCTTCCTAACAATTTAAAACTACCAGTACTAACTTGCCAAAGGATTAGATGTTCGTTTTTACTCTGACATTTCACAATCTAATCTAAAATTAAATCCCAATATTTCGATCCCAAAATTTTTATTTAATTTAAGTTTTAATTAGAAAAATAAATCAATGTAGCTTTTAAAACGCTACATATATGTAACTAAAAATTGTCACGAATTTTCCGGATAACCACTATATCGTATGTGCTTAGACATCTTGGTCAGCATTCAATAATTACTTAACATTTCTGCAATTAGGTTGAGCGTTGTAACCAGGGCAGGAGATGCTGGTGTTTATGTATTACTTTTTTTACTATTGCATAAAATAATTTTACGTTATATTAATTCCTTCTTGGCTGGAAAAATTATATACATCTAGGTAATTATTATTTTAAAGGTAATGTGGAGAACACCATGTTTTAATGTTCATGGGACTGTAATTGCTATTAAATTAAAGATCCAACCTTAATATGAACTCAAAGAACTATATCTTTTGTAAATGCGTAAATTTATATTAATCTATTCAAACAATTTTGAAGTAATTACAAAATAAAAAAGTGTATTTTCACAGTCTTAGGATTCAAAAAATAATTAAGGAAATAAATGCAAATGCACACCACCTGAGGAATTAAATAGCAGCATGAAGACATAGGAAAGCTTGCCAGACAGATTTTAGCCATGAACTTCCTGTAAACACAGAATAAGCACATTAACAAGTTTTCTTGCAACTTCCCACTTACACGGTTCACAAAGTTGCTCCAGTTTATTACAATAAAGTGGTTAACATTTTGTTCTCTTCCATTATTTACACTTTATTTGTAAGAGTAGAACATTTTGGTGTATTTTTCAAAATATAACTCTAGTAAATTGTGTATTGATGTATTTTTTAATGGAGCACCACAATATCTGTTCTAAAACAACCGTTGCCGTTGTGTTAAAGATGGGTATCATGTTATGTAAAGACTAACTTTTACACTTGTTGCTATGAGTGTTATGAATATGACATAAATTATTTTCAATGAGAGCCACTTGTAAGTTGAGTTATTACTTGTAGAGAGTTAAAGAAGCTTATCTCTCTAGGGGCTGAAACAATTTTATTTTTGTCTGTGTGTCCGTATCACGACAAAAAACAGCACTACATACTTGAAATGAACATTAAGTTTCATTTCTCTATAGGTAAAACTGAGTTTGATTATCGCGCATTTAGTTAGCTGACCGTCAGAGAATAGTATTACATCGGTGTCTGAGTAGCCATGATTGCAATGATAAAACAGCAGAATAAATAAATGTTTAAACAAACTGAATACAACCATATCGGAGACATAATATTAGAATGCGACGTACTCGATATTCTCCATTAAAGAGACTACGAAATTTGCGTGTCTTAAATTCAGATGGTACGTTTGTTTTAGGTAGCTTACATACTGTTAAATTGAGAAAAGGACATTTTTTATTTTGTTTCGTCTCAAATTTCAACCAGACCTACAGTATCATCTCACTTGGTGGGAAATATGATTGTCTCAGAGCTTTCAATGCAAAGATCAATAATTATTTAATTATTAAAATTAATCCATCGTAGGTAGGTAAACTATCATCCATGGAGTAAAATGTTAATGAATAAAATAACCCTGACTTCTATAATAATGAAACTGGTAAAGAATAACAATAAATTAAGTAAGATAAAGATTTGACGAACTTGTTATAAAGAACGAAGACGCAGATATATAGTGTAATGGAATATCAGCTATGCAATAACAGTAAGTTCCAGAATACACATAACACTTAGTCTACAGTTAGTAATGACGTAACATGGCTATTGAGCTACTGCACCTTGCAGTATCCTAGGTTCCATATCATTATTTAGTACCTTTGTATTTCAACAATAATGAGTTGTGTTCTTTCATTGTACAAAGAATAAAGTAGTAATACAAATAGAAGTGCAAAGTTTATTGTTGGGAATCTAAACTACACATTCTGTAATCTATAAAATCGATTGTTTTAGTAATGAAACCTAAACTCAGTTAGTATTATATAGTAATCACTATATTTTCAAATTCAATTCGTTGTAGTTGATGTTTGAAATAATAAAACTTTTTCTTGATATTTATCATTATAAGCATAAAGGCGTTATAAATTAGTTCTGGTATTTTTTCGTATTTACCACTTTCAATCTTCTCCATTGATCTATAGCATCCTTTTTTCTACAAAGCGGTTTGTGTCCGAAAGATTCGTTTGCGTGGTTGTTCTCCCAATTTACCATTTTTCATATTTACAAATAACACTATCCATTTTGAATACTGATAGGACATTTTTCAGTAATTTCTTTTAACAGGTTTCAAATATACGAAATATTTTGTGCATTTTAACGTTATAATAATATTTTGATTACTTTAATTAAATCAAACAAATTTTTGTTTGTTAAGTTCTGTTCATTTTACGCTAAACACAGACAGAAAAATGGTGATCTAAGCAAGATATAGCTATAATTTAAATGAATTTTCAAATGGTAGAGGGTTTTATAGACTAATTTATAGCCTTTTGTGTATTCTAAATACATCCACAGGCGGGAAACTAAACATGGTCATAAGACCACAAAATGCCAACTGTCTCAATCGAACAAAAGAAAACCCAGAGAAAAAACTTCCTTTGCGGTATTTTAATATATTATGGTGTCTACATTTTAATGACTTCCGGTGTGTTTGGCCTGTTTATAAGATAACCTTACCATTTTATATATATATATATATATATATATATATATATATATATATATATACTCTATTGTTCTTGAATTTAATCTACTAAGGTACATAAACAAATTAAATATACGAGTATAGAAAGTACTGAGATATTTCCTTCATTTCATAATAATACATTTTTAACTGACAAAATTTAATTGTTTTGATTATTTCCTAAGTGTTAATAGGTACAAAAGTAATTAGTTACCACGTTTATTATTAATACTACCAATGACTGAGTTTTTAATAATAATTATGACGTTAATCATCCAGTCAGTAGGAAAAATACTTTCAGTATGTAAATTTAAATATTGACACTTCTCTAGTTACCATAGAGAATTTCAACACTTCTAGAGTTGAAATCTTTCATGGAACTTGCGTAGATGACGTACTTATATTTTGTATTATACGTATCTAATAGCCTATGTATTATTGATACAACTCATTTGAAAAATTATATAACTATAGCCATTATTACATCTACGCAGTATGTTTAAACTTTTATTGGGCATTAATAAGTATTTTCAGAATATTGATAGGGATATGCTGTCTTCGTAGAAATATAAGTTCGTTAAGTACTAGATTATAAATAGTATATAGTCTGTGAAAAATAACTTATTACACTGCCCTTGTTTTAGCCATAATGTACTTTCATTGTCTTCTTGAAAGAGCAATTTATTAAAAAAACAAATTGTTTCGGAAACTTACCATTTAAAATTCCTCACATTCCTTCCCATATTGGCTGCGTGATTCACGACTCCGCCGAAACTTCACCTTTTAATTGCGTTTTTTTACTTACGTATCTAAAGGTAACTATTATCATCAATCAATATAAACAAATACTTGATTACGTTTTTAGGAAAAATATGCCAAATTTAATTATAATATTATCATACAGATGGCTTATAGATTACTTACTAAACATCTTCTTTCATACGTACTTAAAGGGGTAAAACATACAACAAATAATAAGTAGAACAATGTTTGGCGAAAAAATGTAATAAATCTAGGAGGTAGAAAAAATAATGGTAAGGTTATCTTATAAACAGGCTAAATACACCGGAAGTCATTAAAATGTAGACACCATAGTAAATTAAAATACCGCAAAGGAAGTTTTTTTCTCTGGTTTTTCTTTTGTTCGACTGAGACAGTTGGCATTCTGTGGTCTTATGACCATGTTTAGTTTCCCGCCTGTGGATGTATTTAGAATATACAAAAGGCTATAAATTAATCTATAAAACCCTCTACCATATGAAAATTCATTTAAATTATAGCTATATCTTGCTTAGATCACCATTTTTCTGTCTGTGTTTAGCGTAAAATGAACAGAACTTAACAAACAAAAATTTGTTTAATTTAATTAAAGTAATAAAATTATTATTATAACGTTAAAAATTACAAAATATTTCGTACATATGAAACCTATTAAAAGAACTTACTGAAAAATGTCATATCAGTATTCAAAATGTTTAGTGTTATTTTTAAACATGAAAAATGGTAAATTGGGAGAACAACAACGCAAACAATCTTTCGGACACAAACCGCTTTGTAGAAAAAAGGATGCTAAGAACAATAGAGAATATATATATATATATATATATATATATATAAATATATATATATATATATATATATATATATATATATATATATATATACAAGTAATCTCAATAATGCTACCATATTTGCAATGTAATTTATATACATAGAATACATATAGTTTCCATTATGATTCTAAACACTTTAAAAATTGGTGGAACAAGATAGAATAAACTACACTTTACTGAAATTAACTGAATAACACATTGAAATTCAATACACATGTTTTGACTAAAACAGAATCTATTAGTTTTACTTTGACATACACTAATGTGCGTGTTATAAAGGGTAGTTTACACACATATGAAAAACTTATGCTTTTATATTTCCTCTTTAAAAAATAGTTGTTAAATGTTATGACTAATCAGGACTATTGAACGTTGATAGTTATTTGGCTAATTACAAGTATTTAGGAGACGTTATTAATTCGTACAGACGGACAGATTCAATTTTTACAGATGCTAATGTTTACAGTGCCAACTTTACGTTTTAACTTCATTTCTTTTTTCTCAAAGTAAATGAGGAGTATAGAAATATTATCCAGTGCGTAATTTGTAATAACTTACGTAGATATGAGCTCGTTCTTGTGTAATTTTACTTATTATTATACATTATTATGATACATTTTAAATATTTTATTTCACGTTTTAATCACTTTATCATATTTTTCGCAAAGATAACCAATAGTCCATAGTTTTTTTTGTTCATATCGTCGATATATAAAAAACACATTTTGATGTTTTACATTATGGTAGAAATTTAAGAAACTGTCTAATTAATCTGTGTTGTTTATATGTTTCAACAATAAACAATTGGATGGATTGACAAAATTTTCATTACTAACACTGGGTGTTAAGCCAGGCTGACGTTGGTCTGAATACCGCTGATAACAGAAGCTGGGTTTAACAACAAAGCCACAGAGACTAGGTTGCTCCTTTGTTCAGTATAAAGGTGTAATAGTTTTAATTTCCTAGATAACTTGCTTAGTAGCATTTACTACGTTACAAATTTCAGTATACAGTATTAGTGCACGTAATCTACGAAACAATAATGAGATGAGCGAACAAATTCAACGCAGCTCATTCAATACTCTACCAGACAAAGTCTGAAGGTATGAGACTTAAATTTCAAGTTGAAATTCCCCATTATAATGGTTGGCACTGATATTTGTATGCTACAACTAGGGGATACATCTGCCCTCTTTCCTGAAGACAGGATGTAGCCGGAGAAAATACGTTAATATTTACTGATAATGCTAATAAATTAGTGTTTTTGTGAAGAGTTAAAAGAGTTGTAAATTATTGTTTCATCTATTGTGTGTCTACATGACCTACGGGATACCGATAATTTGTTTAATTATTAGGCATAAACACTATTTATAGAAAATGCCATTTTTCCAAATGTATGAAACTTTTACAACTATCGATGTTGTGCTATACAGGGTGTACATAAAGTCCTGCACAGGTATAATGTTTTCTGAACGATATCAGAGAAATCAAAAAGATTTGGTACATCAACACTTCACCTAAATATCTACTTTTTGAAGGAACTATCATTTTTCTGTAATATCATGGGGACGTCCCGCAAGGAGTCAGAAGGAAATCTTAAATAGGAGCATAGGTCAATATGCACATCATTTTAAAGGGCTTATCTAGCAGAGTTTAATGATCTGGGTACCTATCACACCAAGCCTTTCACCTTTAGTGGATACTGCGTATGTGCCTCCCGCATCCAGTGAGGATTTTCGCTACTCCAGTAAAGGCAATTGTGCCTGTTTACGCTTCCATTCACCATAAACGAAGACTCGTCTGAAAGCAAAATATTGTTTACATCAATTTCGTTACGATCTATTTTGGCCATCATAGTTTTACAAAATTCCATGCGTCGATCGAAATCATCTTCGTTGAGTTCGTGCACCAAATGAACTTTATAAGGCTTAAAATTAGACCCTTTCAGAATTTCTTTAACAGACGTAACAGAGATGTCATGAGGTTGTGCTGCTGAGCGTAGGGACTCTTACGGGTTCTCAATAAATGACTGCAATACATCTAAAGAGTTGTCTTCGGTTATCGCAGTAGTGGGCCTTCCTGACCTATGACGATCGGAAACACTTCCTGTTTCCATAAATCGTTGAACAGTTCTCCCTACAGTTGTTCTAGAAATCGGCTGCCTCTCGTGAAAGGAGTCATTAAATAAATGGCATGCTTCCTCGTGTGATCGTCTGTTGTTTTACCAACCAACCATCATAAGAAGTGTTATACGGTCACGTTCGTGAAGTGACATAGTGTAGTTGAAGAAATACGACAAGCTCTTTTGTACTAAAGCGCACTGATAGAAAGATTGGACAGCACTACTAAAACAAGAAAACTAGAATAGCCTACTATGCATAGACTGGCTAATAGGAACGTCAAATCGTCGCCATTTCGTACTGGATCAATCTTTTTGCTAGTGTAGAGAAGTTTCTGTGAGTTTTCAGATTTTTAAGAGCTCCAGCTATATACGCGGATAATAAATCTCTGTATTAATTTTACCATTGATGATGGATTATTTCTAAGGATAACAGTATATTTAACAAACATTAGGCTTATTTAAATGTTCCAGCAACAGCAGCAAGACATTTCGATAACTGTTATCTGAGCCCTTCTTCAAGTGACTATTTTTATATAAAACATTAAGGATGTAAAAATAAAACACATCAAACACATGGCTATGGACCAACTAAAGTAGAATCTGAATATGTAGTATTTGTACGTTTAAACTACTTGTATAAACCTAGACTCAACATCCTGCACCAACTTAGTAGAAATTCAAACGCAAAATCGTGCCATAACTAATATTTACAGCTAAAACACATAATGCACAAATCTCAACAGGTAAGTTATCAATTAAGCATGTTTAAACTTGTGTTTAAACTTTTACCAAGTAAATGTAAAAAAGTAATAAAAAATGTAACCAAGTAAAAAAATTTGGACAGTCGCCATTTTGTACTGGTTGCATTTGGCTGACATAAAATGTATAATTGTACAGTGATCTATAAATAAAGTTGCAAGATACTTGTAATTATTCATTATGAACGCGACAAATGAGAAACATTAAGTTTTGGTGTTATTGATGTAGTTGTAGTCATTATAAAACTGTCAAATGCATTATATTTAAGGTTTTATTTTAGAGAACTTCCGTCAATTAGAATCTGTTTCATTCCAGGAAGATGACCCATTGTATACAATACTGATTGCACAGATTCTATTATAAAGTTCTGGGTAAAAAAACAAGACACATGGAGGAAGTTCTTTAGATTTATTGGAAGGACGAGTATAACTGTAGCATTATAATGATTACAGGAGAATAATAATAATTCGTAATCCTCAAATACTTTTCATCTTTTTAATGTTTGAGACATAGAAAACTTGCTTTTTTAACAGAAAATAAGGGACCATTCAGGTCGTATTTGTCTTAGCACATTTTTAAATGGGGGTTTTTATATAGGTAAAAATGCAAAATGGGTGATTTTTCTAATTCACATATACGGTACCTAGTGTCTTAAAAATGGTTAAAATGAGGTTATATTTCAAGATTTTTACTATTTTACTATCACATTTTTCACAAGTAATAGAGTAACAATAACACTTCTAGTTTTAGCCATTATTCTTCTTTTTATAATAACTTTAAAATATTGTGTCGCTCGCTTGCTAGGTGTTCATATTAAAAATGTAGAATTAACCCAAACTATTCTAATTTGCGGGTGGGTCAAAAAGTTGTATACATAACTAACTCCTCTGTTAGTCATATTCCCCAAAGAAATCACTTCGTCTCTATTCATAAAAACTTTAGGGAGGGGAAGACTTTTAAGACACCCGCTATAAGAAAACACTGATTCTTCCCCACAAGCCATCCAAGAACTTCCCACCGACTTTACCACAGACTAGTGACTGCTTATAGTGTACGCCAGTTCAGCAGAAAATAATACATAAAACTCTTTAAAGTATAACTAATATTTGCAATATATTAAAAAGTATGAATATTCTCTTCTCCATACAGCCACCCTGTCTTACATGTGCAAATAGGTCACTTAGGATAAGTACGCAATGTTGGATGCCGTCCCGGACGAGTAATTCAACAGTACAAAAACTCAACGGTTGCTACAGTCGACTTGGTCTCGACATCCAACCTTAAGAGGTTAATATCCAGAAAGAGTAATCACAATGACTCTGTTGAATACCAAGAAATTCTGGAGTCTTAAGCGATTTGGCTACAATGTATAAAATTACATTAGTATGGAACGTAATTTAAATTTGTAAGGACGCAATAATTTTTAAATGCCTGACAGTTTTAAAATTGCTAAAATATAGTGAACTTGTTTCTATTATTTTACAAAAGAAAACTTACAATTCTCCAATAATTTGTTTTCAAACACAAATTATTGGAGAATTGTGAGTTTTCTTTTGTAAAATAATAGAAAATTGATATTCCAATAAGAAGAGCTCCTCCTCCTTCATAGTGAACTTTGTTTGGTTTTTAGAAGCGGTTACAAAATATGTATTGTTTGTCTCATCATTAGAAAATTGAGACAACAACGAGCTTGTTCTTGCAAAAACTATGAACTGTGAGTATCTACTAATTATATTATCGCTACATTATTTTGCACAGAAATAATGAATCAGAGAAACGATTTCTTTTTTAAAGAGAAACAAAAATAAAGATATCTAAGTTTAGTGTAATTGTATCGTACATCTATTGAGAGCGAGTAATTATAAAATTTATTTTCTTATACCGATTTAAATGTATGGCCAAACTTAAGATGTACGATACAAGTATAATATTACTTATACATGTACTCATCCATGATAAGCTTTTGTATATGAACCTTATAGTACAAATCCGGTTTGAACATGTTAAATAAAAAGTGACCCTATATACATAGCAATGATCCTAGTCCCATTATACAGGGAACAACGGTTTCGTAACAGTTTTTTTTTTATGTTTACACTAAAACCTTTGCGCTAATCATGAAACGCTGTGTCAACAGTAAACTGTTTCCCACAGCAACCACCACAGCAACTTTGTTTTATTTATTTTACCGCATTTGTTAACGAGACTTGGATCCATAATTATGAATCAACTAATAGCAATCAAATGTCTGTTATTTTCATTCAAATTACATTAACACTGTTAGGTGCATTACATTTTAACAACATTAACATTTTTTAACATTACATTTTTTAACAAACCTTCAAAAACTCATATGCAAAAGTTTTCATTTTGTATATTCTCGATGAGTGTATAAGTTTTATTTGCAAAAATAGCAAGGAAATGTAGATTTATTTAAAATAAATATAAATATTTTTATATTATTTTCTATTCTATTAGATACAAGTAAGCTGCTTTAAAACCATCCCTAAAATGCATAGGATATGAAATGTAATGCACTTTCACTTACACTTGCACTTAATGTACTCACAGTTCATAGTTTTTTCATGTACAAGCACATTGTTGTCTCACTTTTCTAATTGTACTTATTATTTAACCGCTTTTATAGTGAACTTTGTTTAGTTTTAAGATGATCCTAGTCCCATTATACAGGGAACAACTGGGAAACTGGCTAATAATTACAGATACAAGGTTTTAAACCAAATACATAATAATTATTGAGGGTATGTTTTCAAATTGTCATTGTTAGCGATAAAACAATAGCTATTTGTACATGTATGTTTAAATATACAAATTTACTAATGATAGGAGTTTGAACCATACAAAACCCTTAAATAAATATTAAAACATCAAAATACGGTTTTAAAAAATGTAACGGGCTATTTAAAAATAATGTTTTGACTTACCTTCATACTCTGTTATTTCCTGTGATATTTATTTTATTTAGCAATATGCTGTATAATTATGAAAGACTATGCCACGCCTTAAATGTGTATACAACTATAATGACATGAAATTTTATATCGTGAATGAGGATAACCAAAATAAATCACTTGTCCCGCTAGAACAAATAAAAAGCACTTATTAAGAAAGTAGTAGCCTCTGTACCGTTCTAAGTGACAAACAATTTAACAGTTATTTAGCCAATATATCGCGTGGGAGACGTTATTGTTTCTTCTCTGTAATGGTTCCAGTCTCACAATGTATGGCTATATCAGTTTTCTGGCTGTTAACTTTTCCTGTTATTGGTCCGAGCAAGTAGGAACGCATTGCTTTATTATTTTATTATTAACACTGCATTTATTCTCTAATTACATCGTATGTAATGACTTTCTCACAATTGGTTTGGTGAGACTCTGTAGTACTTTATCATATTATTTTCAGGTGAAAATAAGTAATAAATACGATAAAAAGAATACACCTGTATTTCTTAGTTTAAGGTTTCCCCGTCTTCTTGAGTTTATTCGGAAAAAACTATATCTGAAAACAATACAGTCAAAAAATAACTTTGCAGTCTAAACTTTGTAAACGATAGGTTTGGCCGCCATTTTGAAAGATGAGATGATTTACTGAACATATTTTATACCAGGTTTTAACAATAAACAAACGCTAATGGGAATTAACAATAGGGCGAACGTTAAACTCAATGAGAAATAACTACTTCTTATATTTCACTTTTTACTTAATGGTATGGTGAAAGTTAATAGACTTATGGATATCCTGTACACACCTCTTGAGACACAAATATGAATATTTCCTCAATATGAACGCATTGTAAAGGAAGCTTTTTTATGACGTACAGTTATGCTCGTCCTTCCAATAAATCTAAAGAACTTCCTCCATGTGTCTTGTTTTGTAGCCAGAACTTTATAATAGAATCTGTGCAATCAGTATTGTATGCAATGGGTCATCTTCCTGGAATGAAACAGATTCTAATTGACGGAAGTTCTCTAAAATGAAACCTTAAATATAATGTATTTGACAGTGTTATAATGACTACAACTACATCAATAACACCAAAACTTAATGTTTCCCTTAATTTTTGTTGCTTTCATAAGGAATAATTACAAGTATCTTGCAACTTTATTTACAGGTCACTGTACGATTGTACATGTTATGTCACCCAATGTCAGACCTTCATATATATATTATATAGCACAACATCGAAAGTTAAAAGTCTCATACATTTGGAACAATGGCATCTTACTATAAATAGTGTTTATGCCTAATAATTAAACAATTTATCGATATCCTGTATGTCATGTAGACACACAATAATTTACAACTCTTTTTACTCTTCACAAATACACTAATTTATTAGCATTTTCTGTAAATAATAACGTATTTTCTCCAGCTACATCCTGTATTCAAAAAAGAGGGCAGGTGTATCCCCTAGTTGTAGCATACAAATATCAGTGCCAACCATTATAATGGGGAATTTCAACTTGAAATTTAAGTCTCATACCTTCAGACTTTGTCTGGTAGAGTATTGAATGAGCTGTGTTGAATTTGTTCGCTCTTCTCATTATTGTTTCGTAGATTACGTGCACTAATACTGTATACTGAAATTTGTAACGTAGTAAATGCTACTAAGCAAGTTATCTAGGAATTAAAACTATTAGAACTTTATACTGAACAAAGGAGCAACCTAGTCTCTGTGGCTTTGTTGTTAAACCCAGCTTCTGTTATCAGCGGTATTCAGACCAACGTCAGCCTGGCTTAACACCCAGTGTTAATAAGGAAAATTTTTTCAATCTATGGTACATACAAACAACACAGATTAAATTGACAGTTTCTTAATTTCTACTATAATGTAAAACATCTAAATTTGTTTTTCTATATTGACGATATGAACAAAATAAACTATGGACTATTGGTTATCTTTGCGAAAAATATATGATGAAGTGATTAAAACTTTCAATAAAAGATTTAAAATGTATCATAATCATAAGTAAAATTACTCAAGAACAAGCTCATATCTACGTATGTTATTACAAATTACGTACTAGAAAAATGTTTCTATACTCCTAACTTACTTCAAGTAAAATAAATGAAGTTAAAACGTAAAGTTGACACTGAAAACATTAGCCTCTGTTAACATTGAATCTGTCCGTCTGTAGGAATTAATAACGTCTCGTAAAAAAGTTTTTAATTAGCCAAATCACTATCACCGTTCAACTCAACGGTAAATAGTCCTGATTACTCATCACTAACATTTTACAACTATTTATTAAAGAGGAAATATAAAAGCATCAGTTTTTTATATGTGTGTAAACTACCCTTTATAACACGCACATTAGCCTATGAAAAATATGATAAAGTGATTAAAACTTACAATAAATGATTTAAAATGTATCATAATAATAAGTAAAATTACAAAAGAACGAGCTCTAATCTACGTATGTTATTACAAATTACGTACTAGAAAATGTTTCTATACTCTCATTTACTTCACGGAAAAAGAACTAGATAAATAATTCACCTGTCGGCATGAATTATATCCAACCAGTTTACTAAACATAGAGGACATTTCAATATTTCAAGAATAGTAATCAAAATAGAGTTAAATAGTATTGTTCTTACCTCAATTTATCTTTAGTGGTAAAGTAATAACTACTGAGAAGAGATCCATTATAAGGAAAATCGTGGTTAATTCAAACTAATGTAAAAGTATATCTTCGGACTGAAACTTCAGTATTAAAAACTGTTCACCTCAATAATCAGAGTTTCTCTTGCCTTTATTATTAACATAAAAATTTAAACGGTTTTTTAGTAATCTCAGTAATCTTTTATTCTCTAGTAATAATTCATTATTGTTCAGGTTGTATAAAAATAATTGTTGAATGTAAAATTGTAATGCCTTAAATGAGTTTGATAAAATTGACTTCTATGTCCAAATAATAGCCAATAATAAAAATTATTTTATATACTTCGTCAAAACAGAAATACGTTCTAGAGTTCTCATTTTATCAATGTGCTATTTGCTGTCGATGTAAACCCATTAATAATTTCATAGCCTATTTATCTAAGAAGCTATTTATTTAGTAATGTATTGTTACGAAATATCACATTTTCGAGAATCGTATGATGGATACGTAGAAATTAGATATGCAATATCTTCAATGAAGATATGCCATGTAGATTAGCTTGCTCTAAAAACCCTTAAAGATAGGAGCAGATATTTGCATATTGCAAAAAAGGATTAGAAATATACCATCGAAAAGCTGAAAAGATTTTGGGTAATTTAGTAACTCAAGACACAACAGATAGCATGATGCATTACAGCGGCATTTGTAGTGTCATGATAGACTTATAAAAGTTATTCTCCTTATCTAAGCTAACACATAGTAATATGTATTTATTACGGCAATTACATGTTACAATTTCACTATCTTTCTATACTGATGACACAAAAGACGCAATTATGTGTATATGGCATGAAGGCCAATCAGGTAGGGGAAGTAACCAGGTTGCCTCATGTATATTACAAGCCTCAAATACTGGTATGCTGTCAAATATAAAACCAAGTTTGCCATCTGAAGCGATAACTTTGCAGGTTATGATGAATACCGTATTCTTGGTTTCCGGACACAGCTATTCTGCATCAGACAGGGATTTTGATGTTATTGAAATGTATCAAAGATGAAAAAAACTAAGATGTAATTAGACGAATTTCAAAGTACTTAGTATGGATTTTAAGGTACACTTTTAAGGTATGCTAAGGTAGCTGCCTCAAGGTACACTAACACGAAGAATCTACATACTACGCAACTGTAATCTCTTACGATTTAAAAACAACCTTTGGCATGTGTTGGGCAAAAATTTTTTAACGATATATGAAACTGGGAGAAAATGCTATGTGCTTAAGAACAAAATTTCAATCAAGGGCTAAGCTTCAATACAGCTGAACACCTTACCAGCGGAGGTTTCATTGGCTGAGACCTAGCATAAAAGACCCACGAAACATCCTAGGGTTTATTAATGAAACAAACAGGGATTTCTATCATTAGCTGTACTTAGATAAGTACATACAAGATAAGTACAATATGGGTAGAAGATATGCAAAGACTGTGAATAAGCATCGCCACATTTTTCAAATATTGTTTCTATCTACTACCCACTGGCAATTAAATACAAGGCAAAAAAGGATTAGAAATATACCATCGAAAAGCTGAAAAGATTTTGGGTAATTTAGTAACTCAAGACACAACAGATAGCATGATGCATTACAGCGGCATTTGTAGTGTCATGATAGACTTATAAAAGTTATTCTCCTTATCTAAGCTAACACATAGTAATATGTATTTATTACGGCAATTACATGTTACAATTTCACTATCTTTCTATACTGATGACACAAAAGACGCAATTATGTGTATATGGCATGAAGGCCAATCAGGTAGGGGAAGTAACCAGGTTGCCTCATGTATATTACAAGCCTCAAATACTGGTATGCTGTCAAATATAAAACCAAGTTTGCCATCTGAAGCGATAACTTTGCAGGTTATGATGAATACCGTATTCTTGGTTTCCGGACACAGCTATTCTGCATCAGACAGGGATTTTGATGTTATTGAAATGTATCAAAGATGAAAAAAACTAAGATGTAATTAGACGAATTTCAAAGTACTTAGTATGGATTTTAAGGTACACTTTTAAGGTATGCTAAGGTAGCTGCCTCAAGGTACACTAACACGAAGAATCTACATACTACGCAACTGTAATCTCTTACGATTTAAAAACAACCTTTGGCATGTGTTGGGCAAAAATTTTTTAACGATATATGAAACTGGGAGAAAATGCTATGTGCTTAAGAACAAAATTTCAATCAAGGGCTAAGCTTCAATACAGCTGAACACCTTACCAGCGGAGGTTTCATTGGCTGAGACCTAGCATAAAAGACCCACGAAACATCCTAGGGTTTATTAATGAAACAAACAGGGATTTCTATCATTAGCTGTACTTAGATAACTTAAAAGAAATTCGATAGCTGAATCTGTTAACAGAAGTATTATGAGAAATATTAATTATATTCTAACATTTATTACCAATACATTTTAACATATTTACTTACATATAACTGTAGTTTGTGTAACATAAAAGAAATTGTGTTAGACTATAATGAACTTTATGGAGAATGATGTTTATTATTAAATGAAGTTTTTGATAATTAGATCATTAGCAATTCAGGCGTGTGTGTGTGTGTGTGTGTGTGTGTGTGTGTGTGTGTGTGTGTGTGTTTGTGTGTGTGCTCGTTTTGGTAATGGCTATATATAATTTGTACATGCATTTAAATTAATTTATTTTTAAATACAAGTTAATAGTAGAACAATTCTAACAAAGACGTCAATAATAATACCTTTTTACTAGAAGAAACCCTAAGCAGCTAGTAATAGTTTAACATATGAGTATTGTAGAGTATTTTTTATGGGATGGCTCTTATTTTCAAGTAGAACGTATTCTTATTTTCAGCCCTATTCTTTCTATACACATACACAATTTATCTACACAAAATAAAAAAAAATAATCAACTTGATTTGATACATTTCTTAAACATATTATTAACTAAAATGCCTGGTTTAATACTTATCAAATCTACAAATTCTTTAGTAAAAAGCACATAAATATAAAACCTTAGCATATGTCATTGGGCTATTGGAATTGGAGAAAACGTGTTGTTTCAGCATTAACACTACATAATAGCTCCAAGTGACACGGAGGATTTCAAGAAGTTGGTGTTAATTATATAAACATATTGTTATTTCTAAGTCTCAACATTCCTTAATTCAGGTATTAGACATTAAATTTATTTATATTAAAGTCATTATAATGGATAGAAAACACTTTAAACACTTATTATCTAGTTAAACTTTACAGAAGTTAGGTTTGTTTTAAACAACATAAACAGTCGGGAATTGATCTACATACAACTAGTTTATATGTACACCACCAAGCTATGCGATGGAACTAAACGATTTGCAGGTTGGCTGGTAACACCTCCATTCTGTGGAAAATTAGCATTTAAAATGTGAGCTTCAGTGTAATGTGTTTTTTTCTTTTGGGTTAAATAACTAAATAATATTCATGCTTAAATTTCACTTGGCGCTCAAAATATTTGATCGCAATATAATATTGTTTTGTACTTGGTGTTTTATTCATAATCATTCAATAATATACATTTTATTGTAAAAATAATACTAACATTTAATCCTCTTCCACTTAAGAATCACTAAGTAATACACATGTAATGTTACTTCTCTTTTGCTAACGAAATATACAAAAACATAAACAAGAACTAAATATTTATTATCGTGACTAAAATAAAGTGAGTTATATCCGCTTTCTTGTCGTTTAGGGCTTTAACTTCAGCGAAACTTTGCCAAAATGCCAATTGATTTAAAGCTACGCTCAACCTCTAAATCATTGAGCTTTTTCACATTTGCTTCAAAGGCTAACGTTTACTTCGTATGCTAATATTAAAATAGTAAAAGTCTTATTATATAAAATACGCTTGATTTGTTGGATTATAAATAATAGTTCAATTTTACGTTATCTGCCGTCTGTAATTAAGATCTAATTTTTTACATACCGTTGAGAAACAGGTGACAGTTTGAAATTTATAGAACTTATAAGATCAACAAGAATTTTGATCCAAATTCTTAATTTAAGATTATTTACTAATCGGTAGTTTAAAATTTTCAGTGTAGACGGAGGATTATATTCATCCAAAGTTAGAACTTCAACTGATAAAGAAGCCCACAGGGAACTATTGTCACACCACCACCTTCTCCATCTTGGTTACAAATACCCCCTTGAGAACTACACTGTCTGCTTCTAAACCCCTGTTGACTGTTAATTTGGTGAGATTCGGATTGCAGTCAGTTAACTAAACAGGAAGAAATCTCAGTGTTCGGTGACAAAATATTATGCAAAACCGTGAACTGCTACACAAATGTCAAGCACATCCAATCAAATGCATGGTGAAGTAGTTTTCCAACAATATTAAAGAAATAAAATAACTCGCAAATTTTCTTCTAACAGTTTATCCTTCTAATGTGTATCCAGCGAGCAGATATTGATACACAAAGTCTAAACATTATTTCAGTCACCGGTTATAATGTACTTAGAATAATTAAGAATGAATAAGCAAATATTTAAAATAAGGATGATTTGAATTACTATTAAAAGATAATAATATCATGCAATCTAATCTGGGTTAATTTATAATTTGCTCTAACTTAAAAAATAGTTTTAAAGGAGTAATAATTATACTTGTAACGTGATGAAACAGATTAACAGTCACTTGCTGTAATTAAAGATCAGTACACTATGTATGCGAGAATACGCATAAGGTAGACGGCTGGCCCTCGCGTCGACATGACAGTATAAGGAAGGTACGAAAATTTTAATAATTACAGATCTTCTGTACATACGACACTGAAATAACTGCTTGCTTCGCCTTTCCGCCTTTTAATCCTGTTTTGCAATATTTATATGAAATAAATATAATTAATTATAATATAAAAAACTGTATAAAATAACAATGTGTAAAAATACGCAAGAGATTGTTAATTAAAATATTGGTAGTATTATTTTCTTATTATTAGTTTTAAGAATAATTTAAAAAAGAGAAATCCATTTATATTGAATTTTGGTACTTAAACGCGTTGGTTATAAAAAGTGTTTGCTATTGCCCATTTTAAATTTAATATATTAAAAAATAATGTAACAAACTTCGATTGAATACCATCATAAGGATATCTGTTAAAGCTTCAAACTATAAATCCTAGTTCTCTATTTATTGCACACGTTACATAGAAGAGTTTTAATACACATTTCAACCAGTTAAAATAAATTATAATAAGCGTTGCAGAGTTATTATTTTATTCGTACTTAATATCAGTGCATAATTACATTTTGTTTAATAAACTACTACATTTTAAAAATTATGATGCTTATTAGAATATCGAAGGTCGCTCAGTACTTGGTTATTCAAGAGGATTCGTTTCTCTTAAAGAGTTAAAACTAAATATAATAAGCTTTTGCAGAGTTATTATTTGATCACTTACTTAGTAGAATTCACAATAAAATTGTATCAAACAAACTACTACATTTTCGAAGTTTATCCAACCACTTCTTATTGGAACGGTAACATTTGGTCATACACACGGATATTCAAGAGGATTTGGTCCCTAACTTCATTTACATATCCTGTCATCATAACGTCACATGAATGAATTACACGGTTGACCAAACATCGTGTTTTATATCGAAATGTTTATTTGGCATATTTACAGAATTTGTTTAAAACGTCCTTTTAAAGATTGGTTTGGCTTTTGAAACATAAATATTTAATGGTGATTTATTTTAACCGAAAATTGAATGGAATTTTAATGTTATGCATTGAACATTTTAAAGTTTAAACCGTTTTCTATGCACGCATAACAGGCGCAAATGAATTTGAAATAGAATATTCGTTGGAAGAAATGTATTCCTACTACATGTTATACAGAAAATCATAATCACATTCTTAGTCTAAGTTCGAGTTCGATAGATTACAATACCCATGATTCACAATGCAGAGATTATAATATGGAACAATTTTCAGCAAATTTATATTCCCTCTTGTTTTAAAAAGCGTTTCCATGTTAAAGCTCATGATTTTTTAAATTTTAGATTAGCTTTTTATTTATAGAGTGCATATATTTGAATAAAAAATAAATACATAAACCATCCCTATATGCAACTAAGTAACACAGAAATTAACTGAAATTTTCTCATAAATAAAGAGAATCAGATAGAAATTTTCATAATTATTTTTGCGTAGCTATTTTATTTGTTTGTTATTTCATAAACATAATGAATATCGTTTACCGATTATCCTAGTGCTAGTTTGAAATTAGGAAGCTTATTAGCATAACGATGATTGGTGATTATACGCATGAAAACTAATATTGGTTTAAGTTTAGTTTCCATACATATTTTGGTGGTTTGGTAACACACAAGTTATATGATTTAACAATGACCGATCTATTGAAGACGCCGGTCTTTGGATGTAAGTTAGAGATAGTGCAGGTTCAAATCCTGTACTGAAACAAAAGCAATGTTACATTGAACTTGAAGAAGCCATAAGTTATCCCAGACTGGGCCACACCTGCTCAATAATAAACAGTGTGCTCATATAAAGCCACTGCCAATACCCACAGACCACTCTGAGACACATCGCGCTCTCTATATTGCCTTCATATCTGCTTTATTACTGTCTACACTTCTGGCCACTTTCTTCATGCTATTTGAAAACGTGATCGAATGATTTATTTAGAAAATAATGTAATTATATTGTTTAAATTGCTAAATTGTAATGTTGGCAAAAGTTATTAAAGATTAATATTTTATTTTAAACTAGCAGTTATACGTGTCTTTGCACGTGATTTCCTATTGCATAATAAACTGTCCTAATATGAACTGATATTTACTAGATGATACCCAATATAGTAATTATTTCATAGTAATTTCACTTCTCTATTATATTAATGAATAGCTCCAACTGTTAATAACACTATTATGAGTCCGCAATAATAAGACCGTATAGTCTTAGTGAAATCACATATGATATAGTATTATAGTCTATAAATCGAAAGGACTAGAAAAGTTTCATTTCTGTTTATGTATCCGTCTGTTTGTAACTACGGCATCTCAATAACAATATGACATATTGAATTCTTCTTCTTCTATGGGGTGGCCTTCTGCCATGTAATTAAGCCTCAAGGGCTACTCCGGAAGCACACCATGAGGCCTACCAGTTCCAAAAACCGCCGAAAACAACCTATCAGATCCTCCTGGGGGAAATTCACCACCCTTGTCCAAACTACCAAATATGGCATACCGCTCCCTTGCTATTAATGGACAATCAAACAGCATATGTTCGGCAGTTTCATCCTGGTCATCACACATTCTACAGAGCGGAACCTCCTGAAGGATGCCGTCTCTGTTGGGACGCTTCCTCAGGTGACCATGTCTCGTGATCGGACCTATAACCTGACAAGACATTAATCTATTTTTGTCTTGGGACAGACGCAAATCTGGAGGAAGTACCATTCTACTCATTCTCATGTCCGGATGCAACCTCCACCTTCTCTCGTTTTCAGTGCTGCCTAACTATCCGTGAAAACATTTAACCTCAATTTAAGTCCCCAAGACCCACCTATCACGCGTCTGCATTCAATTAAAGACCATTTCCCCCCGGCGATAAACCTTTCTAGATGAGGTTCCCAATTTAGAACCCTATCTATGATCACGCCCAGGTACTTGACCTCGGACTCCAACTTAATAGAAGCATATCTAAGTAGAAATGGACCAATATCCTCCATCTGTCGCCTCCTGTTAAAGGCACCTAGAGCAGCCTTGGTTGGGTTGACAGTAAGGCCCACCCTATCACACCAATTTCCCACCATGGCTAGAGCAGCATTGGTTAGTTCCGTAACTGTTGTGTTGAACTTACTACTCACAAGAATTAGAATATCATCTGCGTAACCCTGTCCAAAGACACCACTACTGTTCAAAGACATTAGCAGGTCGTCCAGAACTTGGTTCCACAGGAGAGGAGAAAGGACGACGCCCTGTGGATAGCGTCCATAGTCCTTGTTCCCATAAGAGTGGTAACAACCACCCTGTCTGAGAGCAAAGCCCTTATCCATTCACATATTTGACCATCAATACCACGTCTGGAAAACGCATTGATAATCGATTGAGTGCCTGTATTGTCAAATGCTCCTCAGATATCCAAAAAGACACCTATGGATACCTCTTTCGCTGCCAGCGTATTCTCAATCCTGCATACCAATTGATGCAGGTCCGAGTCGTATGATCTTCCTGGAGTGTAGGCGTGCTGATTTGGATGCAGAGGTCGCTCCAAAAGAGAACCCTCCCAAACAAACCTAGCAACATATTGACTTAAAATTTTTCATGAATTTTTCATCTGTAGACTTTGAATTTAGCATGAAACTGTATTTCTATCTGCACAACAAAGAGTTCTTGAGAATTAAATGAGCTAAAGACAACATTTTGCATAATATAACCTCATCAAAGCCTGTTACGTGATTTGTTGTATGTTGTACTAAATAAAATACAAAACATATGTTATTGAATCATATCGTTTTAATATTACGCCAATGTTCCGCGTATTGTTCAAGTAGATAGTTTAGTAGATATAAAATTTACTTACTTTTCTGTTCAATATTTTTGCTCCTGTAGCACTAAACATGGATTGTGTAATTACATTACTTACAAATATTTATTTTACAATCAAACTTTTAAATTCAAATGTATTTGTGATGTCAGTTTAATTGCAAAATCCAGCCACAGTTCTGCATTTTACATGAAATCAACGTAATGAGGTGTAAATGATTGAATTCAAACAAAAGAGCACCATTCCATGGATACATTGATTGCAATTATTTTGACAAAGCAGAAATCTCTTTGTAATGACTCTGCTGTTTAACATTTCATGTAAAGCATACAGTCATAAACAGTCCTATTTATTTAATAATTAATTAATTTATTTTCTTTTCTTTATTATATTATGGGCGTTAATATTTATGAAGGCTGTTTACCTAATTCATCAATTTACCTAATTTGAATTAAGTTCATGTATATATCATGAGAACCTGCAACACATTGAGCTGTGGTATTCATATATTTCTATTGAATAATTATCACATGATAACGTGAAACGCTTATGTGTAACTGTTTTTTTGCACCCATACAAGACAAAATCTAATGGTACACAATATATCTAAAACTGAGCGAAGTAAAAACACCTAGACACACATTCCCCACATTCAGGAAGTAATTCCTTGAATTTAAAATGTTCTTTTTATACCTTTATTTAGGTTATTACTTCAGGTATTATGGTATAAACAAAAGTACATTCGTATAATACGCGATAAATCATTGTGGACTAAATATATTCTCTTCAATTGATTAAATAAGGAAACCAAATCAATCATTTATCTCCATAGAATTGCTAGATATGACGTTTACAATTTATTATGGTCATACCCTGGCGATTTATTCTTTCGTTATTTTTAACTCCGTTTGTATTCTTAGAGGATATGTACTTAGCTGGTACCGTAACCTGCTGCTTAGATATATACCGTCCAATATTTCATTAATACCTGAGCACGCAGAGTGATATAAATTATGTTGGTTTTGAACCGAACACCTTCTAGTGAATCAATTACAAGAAAGGTAAGTCTTTAAGATTAACATTTCTTCAAGTCACATTTGTGGGATAAAAAATTCATTACTGGGATCCAAATCTAGTGAGTAAAACTTGAAAAGTATTGACTTGTTTTCATGTATATGTAATTAAAAATTGTTACGAATTGTCCGGGTAACCACTATATCGTATGTGCTTAGACATCTGCGTCAGCATTCAACGATTACGCAACATTTCTGCAATTAGGTTGAGCGTTGTAACCAGGCCAGGAGATGCTGGTGGTAATGTATTACTTTTTTTACTATTGCATAAAATAATTTTATGTTATATTAATTCCTTCTTGGCTGGACAAATTATATACATGTAGGTAATTAGTATTTTAAAGGTAATGTGAAGAAAACCATGTTTTAATGTTCATGGGACTGTAATTGATATTAAATTAAAGATCCAACCTTCATATGAACTCAAAGAACTATATCTTTTGTAAATGCGTAAATTTTTAATAATCTATTTAAACAATTCTGAAGTAATTACAAGATAAAGAAGTGTATTTTCACAGTCTTAGGATTCAAAAAGTAATTAAGGAAATAAATGCAAATGCACACCACCTGAGGAATTAAATGGCAGCATTAAGACATAAGAATGCTTGGCAGACAGATTTTAGCCATGAACTTCCTGTAAACACAGAATAAGCACATAAACAAGTTTTCTTGCAACTTCCCACTTACACGGTTCACAAAGTTGCTCCAGTTTATTACAATAAAGTGGTTAACATTTTGTTCTGTTCCACTATTTACACTTTATTTGTAAGAGTAGAACATTTTGGTGTATTTTTCAAAATATAACTCTAGTAAATCGTATATTGATGTATTTTTTAATGGAGCACCACAATATCTGTTCTAAAACAACCGTTGCCGTTGTGTTAAAGATGGGTATCATGTTATGTAAAGACTAACTTTTACACTTTTTGCTATGAGTGTTATGAATATGACATAAATTATTTTCAACAAGAGCCACTTGTATGTTAAGTTATTACTTGTTGAGAGTTAAAGAAGCTTATCTCTCTAGGTGCTGAAACAATTTTATTTTTGTCTGTCTGTCCGTATCTCGACAAAAAACTGCACTACATACTTGAAATGTTCATCAAGTTTCATTTCTCTATAGGTAAAACTGAGTTTGACTATCGTGCATTTAGTTAGCTGACCGTCAGAGAATAGTATTACATCGGTGTCTGAGTAGCCATGATTGCAATGATAAAACAGCAGAATAAATAAATGTTAAAACAAACTAAATATAACCATATCGGAGACATAATATTAGAATGTGACGTACTTGATATTCTCCATTAAAGAGACTACGAAATTCAGGTGGTATGTTTGTTTTAGGTAGCTTACATACTGTTAAATTGAGAAAAGGACATTTTTATTTTGTTTCGTCTCAAATTTCAACCAGACCTACATTATCAACTCACTTGGTGGGAAATATGATTGTCTCCGAGCTTTCATGCAAATATCAATAATTATTTAATTATTAAAATTAATCCATCGTAGGTAGGTAAACTATCATCCATGGAGTAAAATGTTAATGAGTAAAATAACCCTGACTTCTATAATAATGAAACTGCTAAAGAATAACAATCAATTAAGTAAGATAAAGATTTGACGAACTTGTTATAAAGAACGAAGACGCAGATATATAGTGTGATGGAATATCAGCTATGCAATAACAGTTCCAGACTACACATAACACTTAGTCTACAGTTAGTAATAACGTAACATGGCTATAGAGCTACTGCATCTTGCAGTGTCCTAGGTTCCATATCATTATTTAGTACCTTTGTATTTCAACAATAAAGAGTTGTGTTCTTTCATTGTACAAAGAATAAAGTAGTAATACACATAGAAGTACAATGTTTATTGTTGGGAATCTAAACTACACATTCTATAATCTATAAAATCGATTGTTTTAGTAATGAAACCTAAACTCAGTTAGTATTATAATACTAAAATAACATCAACGACAACGAATTGAATTTGAAAATATAGTGATTACTATATATAGTCACTATATTTACAAATTCAATTCGTTGTCGTTGATGTTTGAAATAAGAAAACTTTTTTGCTATTTATCACTATAAGCATAAAGGCGTTATAAATTAGTTCTGGTATTTTTTCGTATTTACCACGTTCAATATTCTCCATTGATCTATAGCATCCTTTTTTCTACAAAGCGGTTTGTGTCCGAAAGATTGCTTTGCGTGGTTGTTCTCCCAATTTACCATTTTTCATATTTACAAATAACACTAACCATTTTGAATACTGATATGACATTTTTCAGTAATTTCTTTTAACCTGTTTCAAATATACGAAATTTTTTGTGCTTTTTAACGTTATAATAATATTTTGATTACTTTAATTAAATCAAACAAATTTTTGTTTGTTAAGTTCTGTTCATTTTACGCTAAACACAGATAAAAAAATGGTGATCTAAGCAAGATATAACTATAATAATTTATATGAATTTTAAAATGGTAGAGGGTTTTATAGACTAATTTATAGCCTTTTGTATATTCTAAATACATCCAAAGGCGGGAAACTAAACATGGTCATAAGACCACAAAATGCCAACTGTTTCAGTCGAACAAAAGAAAAACCAGAGAAACAAACTTCCTTTGCGTTATTTTAATTTACTATGGTGTCTACATTTTAATGACTTCCGGTGTATTTGGCCTGTTTATAAGATAACCTTACCATTATATATATATACACATATACTCGTATATATATATATATATATATATATATACTCTAATGTTCTTGAATTTAATCTACTAAGGTACATAAATAAATTGAATATACGAGTATAGAAAGTACTCAGATATTTCCTTCATTTTATAATAATACATGGAGATATACTGACAAAAGTTAATAGTTTTGATTATTTCGTAAGTGTTAATAGGTACAAAAGTAATTAGTTACCACGTTTATTATTGGTACTACCAATGACTGAGTTTTTAATAATAATTATGACGTTAATCATCCAGTCAGTAGGAAAAATACTTTCAGTATGTAAAATTAAATATTGACACTTCTCTAGTTACCAAAGAGAATTTCAACACTTCTAAAGTTAAAATGTTTCATGGAAATTGCGTAGATGACGTACTTATATTTTGTATTATACGTATCTAAATGCCTATGTAATATTGATACAACTCATTTGAAAAATTATATAACTATAGCTATTATCACATATACGCAGTATGTTTAAACTTTGATTGAGCATTAATAAGTATTTTCAGAATATTGAAAGGGATATGCTGTCTTCTTAGAAATATAAATTCGTTCAGTACTAGATTATAAATAGTATATAGTCTGTGAAAAATAACTTATTACACTGCCCTTGTTTTAGCCATAATGTACTTTCATTGTCTTCTTGAAAGAGCAATTTATTAAAAAGATAAATTGTTTCGGGAACTTACCATTTAAAATTCCTCACATTCCTTCCCATATTGGCTGCGTGATTCACGACTCCGCCGAAACTTCACCTTTTAATTGCTTTTTTTTACTTAGGTATCTAAAGGTAACTATTATCATCAATCAATATAAACAAATAATTGATTACGTTTTTAGGAAAATATGCCAAATTTAATTATAATATTATCATACAGATGGCTTATAGATTACTTATTAAACATACTTCTTTCATACGTACATAGAGGGTAAAACATACAATAAATAATAAGTAGAACAATGTTTGGCGAAAAAATGTAATAAATCTAGGAGGTAGAAACTATAATGGTAAGGTTATATTATAAACAGGCCAAATACTCCGGAAGTCATTAAAATGTAGACACCATAGTAAATTAAAATACCGCAAATGAAGTTTTTTTCTCTGGTTTTTCTTTTGTTCGACTGAGACAGTTGGCATTTTGTGGTCTTATGACCATGTTTAGTTTCCCGCCTGTGGATGTATTTAGAATATACAAATGGCTATAAATTAGTCTATAAAACCCTCTATCATTTGAAAATTCATATAAATTGTAGTTATATCTTGCTTAGATCACCATTTTTCTGTCTGTGTTTAGCGTGAAATGAACAGAACTTAACAAACAAAAATTTGTTTGATTTAATTAAAGCAATCAAAATATTATTATAACGATAAAAATTACAAAATATTTCGTATATTTGAAACCTGTAAAAAGAACTTACTGAAAAATGTCATATCAGTATTCAAAATGGTTAGTGTTATTTGTAAATATGAAAAATGGTAAATTGGGAGAACAACCACGCAAAGCAATCTTTCGGACACAAACCGCTTTGTAGAAAAAAGGATGCTAAGAACAATAGGGAATATATACGTATATGTGCTAAGATAAATACGACCTGAATGGACCCTTATTTTCTGTTAAAAAAGCAAGTTTTCTATGTCTCAAACATTAAAAAGATGAAAAGTATTTGAGGATTACGAATTATTATTATTCTCCTGTAATCATTATAATGCTACAGTTATGCTCGTCCTTCCAATAAATCTAAAGAACTTCCTCCATGTGTCTTGTTTTGTAGCCAAAACTTTATAATAGGATCTGTGAAATCAGTATTGTATACAATGGGTCATCTTCCTGGAATGAAACAGATTCTAATTGACGGAAGTTCTCTAAAACGAAACCTTAAATATAATGCATTTGACAGTTTTATAATGACTACAACTACATTAATAACACCAATACTTAATGCTTCTCATTTGTTGCGTTCATAAGGAATAATTGCAAATATCTTGCAACTTTATTTACAGGTCACTGTACAATTATACATGTTATGTCAGCCAAATATCAGTCCTTCATATATATAGCACAACATCGAAAGTTATAAAAGTTTCATACATTTGGAACAATGGCATCTTCCTATAAATAGTGTTTATGCCTAATAATTAAACAATTTATCGGTATCCTGTATGTCATGTAGACACACAATAGATGACACAATAATTTACAACTCTCTTTACTCTTCACAAATACACTAATTTATTAGCATTTTCAGTAAATAATACCGTATTTTCTCCGCCTACATCCTGGCTTCAGGAAAGAGGGCAGATGTATCCCCTAGTTGTAGCATACAAATATCAGTGCCAACCATTATAATCGGGAATTCCAACTTGAAATTTAAGTCTCATAACCTTCAGACTTTGTCTGGTAGAGTATTGAATGAGCTGGGTTGAATTTGTTTGCTCATCTCATTGTCGTTTCTTAGAGTACGTGCACTAATACTGTATACTGAAATTTGTAACGTAGTAAATGCTACTAAGCAAGTTATCTAGGAATTAAAGCTATTAGTACTTTATACTGAACAAAGGAGCAACCTAGTCTCTGTGGCTTTGTTGTTAAACCCAGCTTCTGTTATCAGCGGTATTCAGACCACCGTCAGCCTGGCTTAACACCCAGTGTTAATAAGGAAAATGTTGTCAATCCATGGTTGAAACATACAAACAACACAGATTAAATAGACAGTTTCTTAATTTCTACCATAATGTAAAACATCAAAATGTGTTTCTCTATATTGACGATATGAACAAAATAAACTATGGACTATAGGTTATCTAGAAAATGTTTCTATACTCCTCATTTACTTCAAGATAAACAAAATGAAGTCAAACGAAAAGTTGACACTGAAAACATTAGCATCTGTAAACATTGAATCTGTCCGTCTGTAGGTATTAATAACGTCTCCTAAAAAAACTGTTAATTAGCCAAGTCACTATCACCGTTCAACCCAACGGTAAATAGTCCTGATTACTCATCACTAACATTTTACAACTATTTATTAAAGAGGAAATATAAACGCATCAGTTTTTTATATGTGTGTAAACTACCCTTTACAATACGCACATTAGTCTATGAAAAATATGATGAAGTGATTAAAACTTTAAATAAAAGATTTAAAATGTATCATAATCATAAGTAAAATTACTCAAGAACAAGCTCATATCTATGTATGTTATTACAAATTACGTACTAGAAAATGTTTCTATACTCCTAACTTACTTCAAGAAAAATAAATGAAGTTAAAACGTAAATTTGACACTGAAAACATTAGCATCTGTAAACATTGAATCTGTCCGTCTGTAGGAATTAATAACTAGTAGGAATTGTCTCCTAAAAAACTGTTAATTAGCCTAGTCACTATCACCGTTCAACCCAACGGTAAATAGTCCTGATTACTCATCACTAACATTTTACAACTATTTATTAAAGAGGAAATATAAATGCATAATTTTTTTATATGTGTGTAAACTACCCTTTATAACACGCACATTAGTCTATGAAAAATATGATAGTGATGAAAACTTGCAATAAATGATTTAAAATGTATCATAATAATAAGTAAAATTACACAAGAACGAGCTCATATCTACGTATGTTATTACAAATTACGTACTAGAAAATGTTTCTATTCTCCTTATTTACTTCAAGAAAAACAAAATGAAGTCAAACGAAAAGTTGACACTGAAAACATTAGCATCTGTAAACATTGAATCTGTCCGTCTATAGGTATTAATAACATCTCCTAAAAAACTGTTAATTAGCCAAATCACTATCACCGTTCAACTCAACGGTAAATAGTCCTAATTACTCATCACTAACATTTTACAACTATTTATTAAAGAGGAAATATAAACGCATCGGTTTTTTTATATGTGTGTAAACTACCCTTTATAACACACACATTAGTCTATGAAAAATATGATAAAGTGATTAAAACTTGCAATAAATGATTTAAAATGTATCATAATAATAATTAAAATTACACAAGAACGAGCTCCTATCTACGTATGTTATTACAAATTACGTACAAGAAAATGTTTCTATACTCCTCATTTTCTTTAAGGAAAAAGAACTAGATAAATAATTCACCTATCGGCATGAAATATATCCAACCAGTTTACTAAACATAGAGGACATTTAAATATTTCAAGAATATTAATCAAAATAGTGTTAAATAGTATTGTTCTTACCTCAATTTATCTTTAGTGGTAAAGTAATAACTACTGAGAAGAGATCCATTATAAGGAAAATCGTGGTTAATTCAAACTAATGTATAAGTATATCTTCGGACTGAAACTTCAGTATTAAAAACTTTACACCTCAATAATCAGAGTTTCTCTTGCCTTTATTATTCACATAAAAATTTAAACGGTTTTTTAGTAATCTCAGTAATCTTTTATTCTCTAGTAATAATTCATTAATGTTCAGGTTGTATAAAAATAATGAATGTAAAATTGTAATGCCTTAAATGAGTTTGATAAAATTGACTTCTATGTCCAAATAATAGCCAATAATAAAAATTATTTTATATACTTCGTCAAAACAGAAATACGTTCTAGAGTTCTCATTTGATCAATGTGCTATTTGCTGTCGACGTAAACCCATCAATAATTTCATAGCCTATTTATCTAAGAAGCTATTCATTTAGTAATGCTTTGTTACGAAATATCACATTTTCGAGAATCGTATGATGGATACGTAGAAATTAGATGTGCAATATCTTCAATGAAGATATGCCATGTAGATTAGCTTGCTCTAAAAACCCTTAAAGATAGGAGCAGATATTTGCATATTTTAGAGGGAAGTCAAATACTTTGAAATAAACCGCACATGAGTGTAATGGACCAAAATCAGATTAAGGCCTGTTGAAAATTGGGTCCGAGAATTACGTTCTTACTGTCTCTACCGTCTATTATGTTGTTTGTATTCCAATAATAATGGTATCATTAATAGTAATTTCATAATTACTTCATCCTTTTTAAATGCGTACGGAAACGAAAGAATTTACTTGTGTTTTTGAAGTGAATAATCTTTGGCGAGTGAAAGATGTATTTTTTGCACGGAGGAAAAATTTCGTTTCGCGTTATGAAACGCATAGTCACGCATGTTCTTCGCTCTGTAGTCGCTAGGGCGGGCCTTTTTGACGTCTGCGTTTCTCCGTTCATTGGATATCCAGGCGTGCTAGTGAGAGTTTCCTGTCGCTCATTGTTATTATTTAGATTCACAGGTAGTAAATATTTGTTTATTTATTTTTCAGCTAATAATAATAGTTTTATTGTGAACAAATAATTCTAAGCAGAAATTATTCTTAGGATGTTTTTTCAAAAAATGCATATTAACTTGGGGTAGGGAGTTCTTCACAAATTAAACGGAAAGCGGTAATGTCCATTTACTACATGTATTTATGAAAGAAAATTGCAATTAATATTACTTATTAATCAAAATGCAAATTAAATAAAGTTGTTTTGCATATTGTGCTTTAGAAGAATAATTATATTATTAAATTTATAACATTTGATTGGTACCAATAGTTAAAAATGTAATTTATTTAGAATGTCTTAAGTTACAGGACTACATTATTATTTTAGACTAAATTCACTATTTTAAACACCAACGGTTCTAAGGGGTTTTGGAAAAATGCATATTTATACGGAAATACAGAATACTATATACTAGAATACTACTTCGGATAACCTCAAATATTCTAAATCACGTACTAAAAAACTGGTTATGGTGGTATATGTAAATAAATATTATTAATGATTTGGATAATCTAATTTTATACCATAAAGGTACGAAAATTGGTTTTAAAATACTTTTTAGCAATACCGAAATTTTAATTTATCTAAGTCAAACTACTGAGGTAAATACATATAGAACAACAATAGATGGTGTGTTTACAAGATATTTATCAAGATTTTAATCCAAAATGTTTATTTCTTATTTTAGTTATTATAAACTCATAATTTCACTTTTTAAATACAATGACAAGAAAAATGAAGAAATTATTAAAAAAAATTAAAGCTTATAGTAAAAACGTTACTGACCAAATTATTGAAACTGATATAAACGATAATAATGAAATTGTATAAATATTTATCTATTTAATATTTACAAGTTAGTGATCATTGTAATATATAAAATGTAAAACATATGTATAAAATTAAAAGAAATATAACACTTTTAGAAATTAAGCTTTATGATATGATATGCTTCAAATCAATACACCAGTTCGTTCTGGAGATACAGACAGACAAACCTTTAGTAAAAAAATAATACAAAATTTCCATCCCCTCAAGTACTATATACATGTATTGCTATTATCGCAAACATGAATAGGAAAGTATGAAATATAAATGGGAAATAAACTATGGAATACTCAATACTAGTGCACATTTTTTATGGTGTGCCATTAATGAGTGTGCTTAGAGGTGAGTACATTTCGATTGAGTTATATGCTTCTTTCAACTTATTCAGTTTGAAAATGAGCTTAAATTAGGCCTACCTGATAAGTCAACTTATCTTGCAGGATAATACTCTAGGAAGATATTCGTTATACAATAAGTAGGAGATCAGCAAATAATGAACAGCTACATAACTCCGTGACAGCGTGCTGATCAGTACCAAATATTTATAGATCTGCAGCGGTAATGAGCTGTCGTGCATATTCATCAGCAGTTTAACTACTCACTGGCGTAAGTAATTGTTGACATTGCAGTATTTCTGGCAGCAATTAGTTGTTGGTCAGTATTCTAAAAACGCTAAGTTTGGTGTTGTTATGGTTGAAATATTATTTTATTTGCTCTTAAAGTTTTATTACGGTTATTATCTAATTACAAATCGCATTATTTTAAATAGTAAAGACTTAAATTTAATGCGTGAGCTTTGGTACTTATAGATTATAATAAACTGATCTCGTCAACAACCACCTAATTCATCACCTTTTGATTAAAGGTGAGTCCTCCCGTCAGCTTTACTTCAGACAAGTTACCTTTACAAGAGTCGACCAGTTCAGGAGAAAATAATTTAATCATTATATTAGTATCTTTTTGTCTTAAATGCTCTGTATAGGGAATAATTAGGTCTTCCGAGATAAGGATTTCTTGGTAAACAGTGACAATTGGGAATTGAAATAAGTACAAATAGCGCTCTTATGTAATATGACCTCCAAACAAACTTGCCTATTCGAGCTCTCCATCGAACTTTTTTATTTGAAGTGTGAAACGTTCCTAAGGAACCTTGAGATGAACAAGAGATGGTAAATGGGAAACTCCATGATCGTCTAATATTCAGATGAATTGAGATTATTTCATTTGAGCTGCAATTTAGAACGGCAACCACAGTTAATGCAAGACCCTACTAAATTGAATTTGCTTATCTTGTGCATTTACTTGGTAATGTGTTACTATTTACTAAAATGCATACTAAATATCTTAAAAGCATGTAAGTGCTCCATATTCAACTAGGCTAACTCATAAAGTCCTTGATATAAACTTCTTTGATTTTTCTTATTTACGAAACAATTATTTTATTAAATTTCAGCCAACTTATAATGAATGTTATTATATACATAATGTTCATTCTTTGCTGAGCTCCTATTTATTTTCAAATGAATATCTTACCAGAATACTATCTGCAAGATAATTTGATTTATCAGGTAGGCCGTATTTTAAGCTCATTTTCAACTGAATAAATCAAAAAGCCTATTACTATTTATCAAGTTCATAAGTTAAATGAAAGCTATTGAATCGCTAAAAACAATAACAATATTATTATACTACCAGCAGATAAGTTAAAAAAAATTGTAATTGTAACATAAATGGTTTTTTTACAAAGTAGAAAGACAACTGGCTGATGATGGAACTTAGTGGATTAATAACTTAATTATTGTAAATATTTATACAACTTTACGTCTGAAGAAGTGCGCTGAGACGTACGAAAATTTGTATGATATTTGTTGAAATACACATAAATTTGCAAGAATAACGTTTTTTCATTTGACAATTTCAAATTTCAGTAAGTATATATTCACAATTCACTCAAAAAGTGACTGTTTGTATGCCTCAATATCGAGAACAATGCTGTTCCTACGTTATGATAGTTCCTGTTTCACAATATATTTGCAATACAGTTTGCAGAATTATGTGGTATGATCGCTTTGACAATTCTATATACCACTGTAGACAATACCAATACCACCAGTACTTCAATGTATATAATCCACCCCATAACCTGTCTTAAGAGAGAAAAAAGGTTATATTCATTACATGAGATTAATAATTGTTATGCCCCGGAAGACTCGTACTTTTTATAATTGTTTATACACTACTAAAGTAGGTCTGTAGCCTTTTTGTATGTTAGGGTAAATTTTAAGATTCTAACAATTAACCCTCCATCAGGCGCTTAAAATTAGAAACACCATCAGGCGCTCACAGAGGTTTCCTCCAGGTTAGCGAATAATGGATATAATAGTCGTTTAAACTGTTTTTATTTGTTTAAATATTCATACTGATTTAATTACAATGTAATATATTCATTTTTAGAAATTAAATAAAAATTACTCTCTTATGCAATGAATTTTCCAAATAAGAAATTCAAAATCTTAAAAATATTTATTGTATAGTAACAACATGATTTATTTTAAGGAATAATGCAATTAATTATAAAAATGTTTAACCTACTGTAATAATATATGGAAATTAACTCAGTTTTTAACTTCTTACAAAAACAACTTACTTCAATTCTTGAGATATTATACAATTGTAATTTCGATTATTACTCTGAAATCAAAATTTATTCTTTACTAAAAATCTTCTAAAACACTACACAAAGTTTAAAAACATTTTCTTTCTGGTTCTTATAACGACAATGTTTACTCCATAAACAGTACTGAAATGTTCCCTAGCATACTGGTACTGTACTGACAAGTCCCTCGTCTTCATTCTCCATTTCACAAAATTCAAATAAAATATATTGTAAAACTTAAAAGAAACCATCACAGGCCACACATGTAGGCGCACAAGGATTATTACTCCATAAAAACTAAACACAATAAGGCGCTCACGGAGATTTCGTCCAAGCACTACAAACACAACATCGGGCGCTCACGGAGGAATCGTCCAGTCTCACACGGAAGTAGACCTCATACTGACAGATTTTAACAAAGATAAGCGGGAGGCTATTGTTTCGCTTTCCCGAAAGATGCTCGTGAAGTACACTGCGGGAAACTACTGCCAAAATCAGAAAAGTATTACTATTTTTAATAATAAAAAATACACGGAGGAAAACTCCGTTTAGCGCCCGATGTAGGGTTAAGAAAATTAGAGCTCTCAGCTTTTAGGAATCTAAGGATTACTTAGATGTTAATTTTGAACCTTTTCATTTCTAGTTCAATCATGTGTACTTATTCTAAATTCAATTACACTTAAACTATGGATTAACGGGGATTAAGGTATATTAAAGTTATAGCATTCAATTAGGACGTACCTTTGGTCAATATACCTAGAGAGCCATATACCAACAATTTGACTAACAGCGTTAATTATTTCATGTTTTTCTTTTTTCAGAATCTGGTTAGTAAATTATGTTAAACGACTGGCAATTGCCTTTTAACAACTAGGTTCGCTAAGGTTTTTAATATATTCAATTTATTGTTCACCAAGTGTTTCTTAACAGTGTTCCAATAATAAACGTTGCTGTGATCTAGAGGGGGTACTACTACACAAAAATGCACTGAAATGAATGTTTATCCCCTGCTACGAATATTGACTTTCCAATCTATCATTATTATTCTACTTTTACTCTATAAATACAAATTTAACAAATTGAAATTTCATATACTTTGTTTATTACATATATACGTTTTCTGTTAATTTGCTCGTTCACGTCTTTATTACCCATAGGATAAATGTAATAATTTAGCGTTAATAATAAAATGTTTAACCAAATCCCATGTAGTTACACCATCATCAATCTCGATGATATTTATATAGAAATAAATCTGTATGCAAAATTTCAAAACTATTTCTTAAGGTCAGCTCGTTTTTGAGATATTGTGCAGACATACAGGTAGACAGAGAAAACCATGCAGAAATACATCTTTTCTATAATTTGCTTACGCTCAGCCAGGAACATTCGGGCACTAAATAAAGTAAATTATTCTATTTAACAACTCACTAGTAATACAGAATAAACATTTCCAATAATTTTGTTAATAATTTCAAAATGATATGAATTATATAAAATTTCTTTACGTATATTAAAAGAAAGAAAAACCATTTCACCTTGGCTGCCTGCACGAAATCTTCACGAACAAATATAAAATGAGATAAAGTTTTACCTGAATTTTCATTTTAAAATAAGCGTAAGTGAACATTTTTACTCAGGTCTTGTGGATATATGGATAACCAAGATGGCAACGATAAAATAGTAGATAAATAAAACTGGATACAATAAAATAAAATTTGAATGAGTAACATAGTAATATATGTATAATATATGTAGTCTAATAAAATGCACTATAAAGCAGACTTGAAATTTTGCTTGCCATCTTATCAGAGCCTGTTACATGACACGTGAATAGCGTATTCCTATCTTATTTAATAAATCTCATCGTTTCTTATCCCATCTATAACATTTTTATTGTATAAAGTACTCTTAAATGTCAATAAATATACTAATAAGAAATAATTATTAGACTTATAGAAATAGAATCCAATTATGTAACGTATAGTAGATTATATTTTTAACTAATTACACTGTAAAAATTGTAAAAACTTAGTTTTAAAGCTATAAAACTAAGTAGTTGACAAATCAATTCAAAAGTTAACGTGTAACTAAACAGATAGCTTCAGTTTGTAGTTAGAAGTAGTTCAGCTTGTTCGAGTTCAAATCGATTAAAAGTTACAGCAAACACTTCCAGAGTAGTTGTTGGACGACACTTGTTTACTTTACTAAGTTGTTCACTCAGGACCTCGCTTGAGCCATTACGTTAACCCTTAACTACTTCAAGCGGTCTGGGAGACCACGAGGGAAATTTAAGATATTTTTCCTCCCGCGCTGTTCACTCTTGCACCGTGCCACTTAGTACCTCCATAGTTTCTGCACATAAGTTTGAGGATGGGGTATGACCTTGGTGTGTTGAGCGTGGTTCTAACTAGTGATACAGCGGTCTTCCAAACTTATTAAAATAGTAACATTACAAAATCTAGCGTCACTTAGACGTATTATAGTGGTTATATCGTTATTTTCAACTGATTGTAGTAGTTTTTTCTACTGGTACTGTAAAATTAATACGCTGTTATTGAACATATTTTAATGCTTGTGTCAAGGATGACGAGCTAGGATCAAACACAAAACGATTCAAGATATTACAGTCAAAAGCTTTTGAATTCTTATTGGAAGAAGAATTTCAAAGGATTAAATTGAAGGAAACGTAGATGACAGTGACAATGATCCTATTTTGGTTATGAAAGTGAACACAACACGGATTGAGATCTCAATGATTAGGAACATATTCTAATATATATACAGCCGCATGTGTAACTCACTCACGTATACAAATTCTAACGTACTTCTAGAAGTGCTGGAAACACGAAATTTGGCACGTAGTTGGCTTTTGCCGTGAAACCACCGGGAAAAGTCTGAAAACCGGAATTTTTTATTTTAAACCCCTCAAAATAAGTCGAAAACACGTTAAAATTGACCAATGGATAGGGACAGAGATGGTAGTAAGGAATAGAGCACCGAGGTCTGTACGGTACTTAACTGAGCAAAATAGACAGGCTATGAAAAGTAAAAGCTTTATATTATTTCACCTGTTTTTGATTCTTTTCATTTCTTGGTGGTTATTCTATGCCACGTTGATAACTATCGCGATTGATCTTTTATTCTACCTGGAACGGTTTAGTCGGAATAGGTCGGTGTCAGCAACAGTGGGTTGGCAGATATGGACATAGTTAACATCGCCTTTGTGTAAATTTTCTCACATTCTTGCTGGTTTTAGATTTAATCTCTTCTTAGTTGACTGTTAACCTCCTGGTCCTCCCTATTCATATACGATTTTCGGAACATCGCCTTTGTATAAATTTTCTCACATTTTTACTGGTTTTAGATTGAATCTCTTTTTACTTGACTGTTAACCTCCTGGTCTACTTATTAATATACGGTTTTTCCATACGTTTCCGATTTCTTTTCTAGCTTTTTACAAACATTACAGTTCCTCTTAATTTTTGAATGACAATTTAAAGTTTATATAGGTAGATGACAGCAACATTAGTAGATAGGGAAAGAGTGAACATCGTCTTTTGTTTAAATTTTCTCACTTTCTTATTGGTTTCAGATTGAATATATTTTCACTTGACAGTTAACCTCCTGGTTTGCTTATTGCAATTCAAGCATTGACAAACTAACGGGCAAACAACAGTTTTACCGACTATAAGTTGCTAGCAAATAATTTGACACAAGTATATGTACCGCTAAATCTCCGACCTTGCACACGTTATGCGAGAACAATATTAGTTAATGTGGTAATAATATATGGTCTCAGTGAGACTGAATAAACCACGCAAAAATTGAAACCATTGGAGAACTAACACGCAATCAAACGTATAATAACTTTTAATACCAATCAATACACAATTACGGACCAGTAAATATTTCTAACTGCAAACGAAATTGTTCCACTAAGAGATATCAACTTTAACCACCGAATTTTCTAAATATTTTGAAGTATTATCCGGACTCTCTGTATTCAGACCGGCTATATACTATTTTAAGAAGCATTGGACAACCAAGGTGCAAACACAATAGTTTTTCTCAAATTGCTATTTATCTGATTTTTTTTATTCCAACGGCCTATATGTTTCTCTTTAATTGCCCATATTTTTAACTCTTGAGGCGAGACATGATAAACCATCTATTATTTCCAGCTTTCTCAGCATTGCCTTACTTCTAATTTACTTATTATATTATTTTATTTTTGCCTGCTTATCTGTGACGATAAAAAATAGAGGAAACTAAATAAATACTCTTTTTTACCAACGCTCAAATAGAATAATTTAAATCACAAATTCCTAATAAGCCAACCTCGTGTGACATTAAATACATCATCCGCTAACCAACGTACGAATAAGTTTTCTCACCTACAGTTATTAAGAATGAACCTTATTACAACCACGCACACATTATTCAAAAATTATACATATGTGTATGTCTAGGAAAGTCTCAATAACGTGTGTATACGATGTCGAACTATATATGCTCATACTTACCTAGTTTTTGAAACTGCAATAGCCTTACAAGACAATTTCTCTTATATTAATTACCCTATGGCAAACATATTTTTTAAATACACGTTAATGAATCTGTAATATATCTTTTGCCTCAATTTAGAACACAGTAATAAACATCTGGTCGTTAACCCCTGCTGTGCAAATGACACTTTATCTTAGTTTCTTGATTTACAATTCTTTTGGTAAGTTTTTCTTCAGATCAACTTTATTTTCTTTATTCATAAAACTACAACAAACAGAGCAAAATCTTGTCCCTTTATTGCCTTAATCGGTGTTAATCCTTGAAACTAAGTGCCCGCACGATATCTCGAGAACTGATTGACCTGTGCAAATGAAAGTTTTGCACGTTATTTATTCCCAAGATAACTATGACATATTCGTATCAAAAATAATTAAGGAAAAAATGCCGGCAAGATTATTATTTCTTTTAAAAGCTCGCCCAGATTCCTCATCGAATGCTCGGACTTAACCTGTTCCCGAAATACGCTTATCCTCGAATTTGCTAACACCTCACTTAGTGGCCTAACAGCGAGTCGAAGGCGAGTTGTTACATATAATACCGAATAACATGGCCAGGATTTAATTGTAAAAAATTTTAAATTTTAATACCCCAAAACAACAATGTAAATAATGACCGTATTAATGTGCACTGAGCGGAAAATAAAATGGAGCTGAACTCACCATTTGTAATTTTAAAAGCTGTTTTGCTCCCTAAGTTCAGATTCCAAAAAAAACTGTTTATAAATTTAATTTCAAAATGAATCGGAAGTTAGAATATCATGCATAGACTTCTATCAGGATTATTATGCTATCCTGATTGGAATGCTATAAACATATTTGGCCATGGTGTTCTTGTTTTTCAATTTTATATTAAATGCGGAGCCGCGGGTATTTAATTAAAGTAAAACTTAAAAACATGAAGTCTCACTGGCCGGTTTGTAGTAGATTCAATGCTTTTATATAGTGTAGTAACAAAGGGTTAAACTTTGTTACCCCAAAAATTTTATTTCATGTTATGTGTTTGTGTATTTATGCTTACAGTGCGTTTTTTATCTATTTTAGTGTGAGTCTGACAATTCATATTCTTTCGAAATCTGTTTCACTTAAGAATATAACGGATTGCTTCAAGTTGTGGGTAGATTATAAAAAATTCTTAGATTAGTAAATCAGAAAATAAATTGAATGCAATAAAAACATTTATTGTACTCAGTAACGAAAAAAATTTTGAGGGCTTGAGCACTAAGTTCATAAATATATTGAATGTAACTTATATGCTTAATGAATATCCCGATAAGAAAGGACAAATATGACAGGGCATATGAAAGGACATTGTATTCAATATATCAATTTACTGATATCTCATAATCTGACAAATATGGACCTGTATGGATATGTAATCTGTTTCCAAGGTATTTATTCCAATAATAAGTGATTCCATAATCACTATGAATTGTTCCTGCTCTGAGGCAGTGAAATCCAGCCAGCTGGTATTTTCATTTTTCAACGATACTAACTTAAATGTATTTTTTAAATTAAATTAACATTTCTTTGATAGAATATCCATGGTACATGTAATACCAGCCCTTTGTACCATGCAGTTACTTAACTATAATTTATTTGGAATTAACTATATAACTAACCCAAAAATATAAAATATTTTATTATTTTATTGTCAAAACATTAAAAATATTTTCTGAAAAAGATATTATACATTCAGTTAGTTATGTTTCGATGCATATTAAATGTTGAAGTATATAAAATTACTCAAACATAAACAATTTTAATTACTTACATTTCTGTTAGCTGCAGTACTTAGTACAATATACATTTCAGTTTGGCTCAAAATGTAATACGGATAACAAAGAATAAGTAGAGCAGTGTTCAGAAGAAGAGAGATATTAAAGTCACGATCCAGCAGACAGAAATGTAGAAACCTCTTTTCAGACAGACCAACTACACCGGAAGTCATTAACATGCAGACACCATAGTAGAGTAAAAGACCACACGGGAAGTTTCTTTACTTGGGTTGTTCTTTTGTGCTGCCAAGACAGTCGACATTGTGTGGTCTTGTGACCACGTCTCATTTCCCACTGGTGGTTGTTACTTTGATTCTAACACTAACAAATGAGTCAGCGGTTCATCTTGCTTCTTTTGTGAGCGTTATTCTTTAGAAAAGTTGTTTTTGTGATAGTGACTGTTCACTGCACGTAACTACTGTTATAAAGTATTCTGGTATACGTAATATACGACAAGACGTAGTTCTTTGGAGGTTTAGTACGTTTTTTAAGAAAAAAAAGGATATAGAAAGTTTTCTTCTCTACTAAAAGATTAGGTTAAGGCTTTCAGGCAAAGATGCTCGTCCTTCTTAAGCGAAAATTTGCCCTCTGCTCATCTCAAGAGATAATGAAACTGTAAACTGCTATGAAAAATCGGGAATTGAATTTATCAATCAAGTTTCGGAACTTATCTTCAAGTCGTTGGTATAAGATGCCCAAATCACTGAAATTACCCGTAGGAAAAGGTTCAAAGTGGAAGTAAATTTTCATAGCAGCTGAAATACAACAACGTTTACATTTAAATATCTGCCGTTAATAAGTTGTTTATTTTTATGTATATGTAATATACTATCTACATATCTGTATTGTATGAAATATTTTTGTTACTAGCCATCCTACCTTCGTTTGAGATCTTGAAACAACTTGCGGTTTTCATACAGACTGATTGTATGTGTACTATTAGTAATTAAATGTATCTTATAGTAACAAAAGTTATCTCTTTGGCAAGTTATGTTATTAGTAGAATGTGATACGGTTCGCTGAAAACTGAGCCGGGGTTTGGAGTATAATATGAATACCGATAACGAATAATCCGTGAAGTAACCAGAGACTGCAAAGTGTTTGGCTGCAGTCCAGAAGCTAATCGTAGCGAGTGATCTTGTTGAACCTCTGGTTATTTTTAGCATTGGCGTTAGTTTTCTAACTGATTATTACTTTCTAAATCAAGCGATAAGTAAAAACTTTAGTTATTCACTAATATCTTATCAAACATTTTTAAGCTTTATATAAATGGTAAAAACAGTTTCAATTGAATTATCATATTAAGTTGGCAAATCCAGCTTAGATATCTGCTCTTGCTAGAAGCAATATGTTGTATAATGTTCTAATATTAAATAGCTGGGTTATAGAATTGTTCGCATTAAAAAACTTCTTTTAATACTTCAAATTTATGAACAACACTTTTATTATTTTATTGCTGCAAAGTAGGAGAACTTCACTACTTGTGGAGTAAAAGGTTTCGCTAAAATGTGGTGTATAATTTCAAGTCCCTAGCTTACTTCATTAAACTTCACTTTTCACTATGTAACATATTAAAATGGCAATAAAGATTTTTACAAATTTTTAAATCTGCAATTTTCTTGTCACCAATGTGAAAATGTCCGCCTACGCTCAGTTAATTTTCATTGAGTGACATGCAACGTTATCGACTCGTATTGATTGCATATAAATTAAGTTTTAAGTCTATACGAGTATTTCAATTTTTTATCTCGAGATATCGTGCATACAGACAGAAAAAAATTAAATTTTTTATCCCCCCCTCCCCGAGTGCTAGGCTTTGGCATTGCTCAGGCAATTAATTCGATTCACAGCCTGATAAATTGCTTTAAAAATTACATGCTGCATTAGTGTTTCTTTGTTATTATTATTTACTAATCTATTGGTATGTACTGAAGTTATCATGACAATTAGCAAGTCTGATAAACGATACCCATTTCTTGCCAGTAATTAAGTCAAGGTTTTGTTATTTAAATTTAATTTGTAACAGTTAAGGTTATCATGTTGAGTTTGTTCTAAAATATTTTTTATTTTTATGTATGTTTTAGGTCATACAAATACACAATTATCAAAATGGTAGTCTTAGGAATTTCTTTTTACATTAATTTAATTTTGAGGTTAACATTATGTCAAATTCTCTGCCTGTAACTCTTAAACTAATTGTGTTTATAAATATGATTAATTGACTTATTATCTAACTACTAATTGATTTTCCAATACTTCATTTTTTGCAGAATAATCTTTCGTTAATTCTTAAGATTTCCTCTTGAGCACACTTTATGTACTATATTTTCATGAGCTAAAGATTTTACTTATTCACATAATAAACAAACTGTTTTATGTAGTTATATTTGTGTTTGTATATTCTTCAATATCTCTCTTCGTCTAAAGATCAATAAAATGTTTATTTATTTGTATGATTTTTCAGACAGAAGTGAAGTCTGTTTGAGTATGAAAAATGCACAGTGAACTATTACAGAAAATGTAAAGAGATATTAAGGCAAAGACCTCAAAACGTATTCCTGTATTTCAAATTAGCCACCACAATATTTAATGAATCGTCGTTTAAATCTCTCTCACCAGTTTATGACATGCGTTTTGAATGAGTTAAATTTTAGGGTTGAAAGTTTGATTGGAGCTGACTCCCTAGATCAGATTGTTGTCCGATGTGAAGTAAACGCGAAGCCTTCCAAGCTGGCTCGAAGTGTGGCGTGCATTTAAACTGGCTTCAATCTTATGTGTCAAAGAATTATTTTTGTTATTATAGGATGCTTCCTATATTGTTTAATAATTTATAGGAATATTTACATTTATATTAAGAGAATTGTAAATTTATAATATAAGTGAATTGTAAGAATTGTGATCCTTTCAGCAGTTCTGAATATCTTGTTGATTCGGGTTCGAGGAATGCCTAGTTGTAATTGGTTTATGGAAATTAACCTTCCTATAGACACGTTACAGTTATACTAAATAATACCTTTCCGGTTATATTATGATAAAACAAATATAAAGGCCGTTCTATTATTTTTGAAATTCTCTCGTAACTTTCATAGTTTGATTAAATTCATCGCCCACATGGAATATTTTGTTTATGTATCAGGAGCGGGTAACACTGTTTTTTCAATGTTACATTTTATATATTATGCGCATTTTTCTCACTTATTTACGAACATGCTTTCGCGTAATGAGTAAGTAAAGCAATGAAGTCTCTACTTAGATGACAATTTGAGAATGCCGATGGCCGAGCGGTCTTTGGATTTAAAATATAGATAGCGCAGGTTGTATAATAATTAGTATGTTATACAACGGAAGAATGTATTTTATGTGATTAATTAACCTTATAATGTATGAGGTTGATGAATATTTCTCGTATTAAGGATACTTGAGTATAGAGTACATTTTAATACAATTGTTCTACTAGTTAATACTGTACGGAGCAAGATAGTAAATTAATGTAGAAGATTAAAAGAAGAAAATACTATGACAAATATTATACTAAATACGAGGACTTCCACTGTTAGTTCTTTCAGTTGCAAAGATAGCGCTAGTCATCGTTTCTATCTCAACTGAAGTGTGCTTCTAGTCAAATAAATGCATTAAATATGAACTAATTCTCTGCTTTAATCATATCGTACTGTTGCAGACGCTAAGTTTTTTTATAGAGTTTGTTGTGTCCAGAAGAAAGTATAAATTTATCTATATAAAGCTAGGAATAAGGTTCATTAATATATCATGACCTCTTAAGTTTAGACTTTTAACAATCTGCTTTCAACAATACTTATAGGAACTATAAATTCATTAAATAAACCTGGAATTTAAAGAGCAAATTATCCGTGAAAGAAAAGATATTACACTTCCTTGGTTTGAGCAAAATTGACTTTCGTAGTTTTCTTTAAAGAGCGATTTATTTCTAAGATACATTGTTTCGGGGACTTACCATTTAAAATTCTTCACATTCCTTCCTGTTATTGGCTTCGTGATTCACGACTCCGACGAAACATTATCTTATAACTCTGTTTCTTGCAAATAAAGAAAGTTCTAACTTTAATGCTGGGTCTTTAATAGAATTTCTTTAATACGAAATATCATTATAATCTTTAATGCATGACTTAATTATTAAAGATATCTAATGGTACTATGATTACCACGAAGCTTTGTAGAAATTACGTGACTGTATTTACAGTAAAAAAACCTCATTTACGTCTAATATTATCTTTCTGGTGGCTTAAAAGATAACTTATTGAAAGTATTTCTCTTATATGTACTCTAAATAATTTTGTACAATCAATAATGGGTAGCACAGTGGTTGTAAGAAGAGAGATGTTGAACCTAGGATGTAGTAAAAGGATTGTAGGTGGCCTTTATCTTTTAGATAGCCCAAACACATCGGAAGTTATTAAAATCCAGGCACAATAGTAAAGTAAAATAGCGCAAATGGAGTGGTTTTCTTTGGTTGATCTTTTGTTCGGCCATGTCAGTTGGTATTTTGTTTTCTTGCGATACTACTTAAGTCCTGCTTGTAGATGGTACTTTGATTATTCCGCACTAACAATAAATTATACAGCATTTCAGATTAATGTTTTTTTATTGGAAGATTGATTATGTAGAGATGCATTTTCATTGCATAATGCTATACAATTTTTAAAACTTAGAGTACACATAGTTTATGACAAAACATATTGCATAGTGGATCTTTAGTATAACGGTTTAGGATAAATAAGTTCGCATAAAGTTAGGATAAAATAATAAATTATATGATTAGTACAATGTGTCAAGATAATTTTAAAGATCTCAAATATGTTAAATTTGAATTTAAATTTAAAAGACTTAATTTAAACATAGTCTTTCCTTTTTAAGATATGGATTTACTGTCAAATATAGTTAAAATATCAGGTTCATATACACCGTATATTGGAATTAATAATAATTCCTGAATCGCTTTAACTACATATATAGTACATAAAGTTAATATGATATTAAAGGTAACAGTCTCAAATATCAAAGTATCTTAGTTGGCAAGGTATGTGGTAGTTAAGTGTGGTACGGTTCGCTGAACACTGAGCAGGGGTGTGGAGTTTAATGTGAATACCGATAACGAATGATCCGTAAAGTAACCAGAGACTGCAAAGTGTTTGGCTGCAGTCCAGAAGTTAATCGTAGTGTTATGGGCTCTTGTTGAACCTCTGGTTATTTTTAGCCTTAGCGAGTTTGCTAATTGTAACTGTCTAAATCAATCGATAAGTAAAAGCGTTAAACAGTAACCTGCAAAGTGTCTGATTGAAATACAAAAGTTAATGCTACTTTCTGTGTGATTATAAAGCAAAGTTTGACTATACGTATAACCTTGCGTCTAATTTTTAACTATCAATATCATCACCCATAATACTTAAAAAATTACGAATTTCCATCTGTATCATGATACACTGTTTACTCTTCGTACAGATGGTAGTATACGTTTGAGTTAAATAATGGCTCGTTGTAATGTGATATCTTTTATAAGGAAAAAGCTTTTAAAACTACATACTGTACAGCAATAAAGTATTTAATTTATAATAATGTATTTAATAATTTTATAGCTAAATATAGATATTAAAATAGAATATAGATTTAAAAATACACGAATGAGCGAGATAATTTGAAGGAAGCTGTCTTCGCCAATCAATCACCTGTTAAATTTTTGTTTACATTTATTTAAATTAACAATGAAATTTACTATCATGTTCATTTATTTCAAGGATTAACACTTACCAATTAAATTTTTGAAAGATCCTGCTTTCCACATGCCCGTAATGACACGACTCATCCTTTTTATTTACACCAACACTGTGTAGGTAAAAATACCGTATTTTTTCCTTTAACTATTTCGTAAGGATCTTTAAATATAAATATGTTATCCCTAACATATGAGTTATAAAGTAAAATTTTGAATTATCATTACTGTACTAGGTATGATAATTTGAATAATAATACAGAGCAATCTTTCTATTTGAAAACTACTATTGTATAAATCCATTTGATACCAAGGTTTTACTAGATTAATGTAAAATATACTCAGAGGGAAGTAAAGAGGTCACTGTCCTTTGTCTAAATGCACATTGACACAAAGTGAATTCATAATTAACCTCAACTTTTGTAATGATAATTTTGTAACCAGGCCTTTCAAACAGGTTCATTCTTTTTTTATTGACATTGGCTTAGTGCTATTTAGCTGAGTGTTAACAAACATTTTTTTGATCCTATGGGTAACCAAGACACCAACGGGAAAATTGTAGAATATGTACTGCGGGTGCTTCGATACTCATTATATCAGTTTAATAGTACATAGATAAAATAGAATTCGATTATAGTGCATGTCTCTTGATAGGATTTGGCAGAGCCTAATTTTGTATATTTTCTTTAGCTATCATTAAAAGTTCTAAAGAAATTTATGTAAACCTCTTCTGATGATATAAATCAGAAGATATCATCATATGATATATCTTTCTTGAGATGATATGTTCTCTGTGTTTATTTTATACCCGCCAGTTTCTGTTGGATATTTTAAGAACAAATTGACCTGTACACTTCATATTTTTCATCTTACTTAATTTTTATTTAGGGAGCATCGTGTTTGATAATGGTTAATTCCCTCTGTGGGATTTTGTTATGTGTTAACGTAACCTAACAATCCCCAGGATATCTCGAGAATACATTAATCCCGATACTTTAAATTTCTCATGAAACTTGGTTTCTTTATAACATGAGTGAATGCAACGATAGCGTATGAACAAGAATGGTCCATTAACCGTAAATAAGCGTCGCCTTGGTAGGCTAACAAAATGTTTCCTCAGTCTGCCTGGGGGCTGTATATATTTCTTTATTATCCGACTGTCGAAAATGAAATGCAATAGTGGAATCAAATTATGTACAGAACTTCTTAAATCATTTTAAAATCTAATAAAATAATTATAGTACGTTTACACATTTATGAAGTAAGTTTTACGAGTAGTTACATAATTTTGTAAGGAAACAAACAAAAGACAAGTTACGTTGAATATTAAATGAAAGACAACATTAAACTTTGCTCGACTATAATATTAGCGTGTCACTGTTTTGCTTAAATAGAAGACGCCCTTTACATTTTCAATTTACATCTTAAATCTTTAGTACGGGAGTAAAATTAACAGTTTAATTGAGTGACTATTACAATTCAAAATAAAAGTAATTTCATTTAATCAGATTATACATCTATAAAAAGAATTGGGATGAAAAAGTCTTTATTTCAATACAAAAATTTAAAGTAATGACAATTAATTAACTGTTGCACAAAAGCTTTTATTTTGTACAAATAACATTATAAAATAAAAATGGCATGTATAATTTTCACTCAAATATAAATAGATGGCTGAGTGTTTGAGAAGTGAAAGTTGGCTCTCGACGGGCTGTAAAAATGTTGTTTTTATCAGTCTGTCTGTCCACACGATGTCTCGAGAAGAATATCGGTTACAGATTTAAAATTTTACAATCGTATTAGATTTATACAAGCAATATCAATTTCTATGATTGTGAATTTTTCATGAGTTTTGTCATGCGTGTTAGCAAATGCTTGTGCATTGGTACTTTCAGTCACCAAAATGACAACGAAGAAACGTAGAATAAATTATTTGTAAACAGACTGATTACTTCATTGTATGAAGGATAAATTAGGGAATCTGTAATACATAAGTCATATTTAATTACAAATCTCATAGAATTTAATATTTGCTATAGTAATATGTAAAAATATGTTAATAATAAAACATAAATTCAACTAATAGTATACGAAAATTATAGGCTAAAACGTACCTTGTCATACAATGTAATGTTTAAAACCACTTACGCGTTTTAGTATAAAATATAATCAGAGGATAAAATCAAAATACATATAGGTGCATTAGCTTCGACTTACATAACACATTATTCAATTATATAACGCATTACACACACGGTACAAACGAACAAAAACCTGTAGACCTCGAGATATCCTGCAAACTGTATTTCCATTATCATATACTACGTCATCTTCGTAGTAATGATGGTTCATATACAGTTGCAAAACGATGTATAATGGCCATCAGTTTGCTTTGTATGTATTTCAGTTATTATTCCTTGTTAAAACACCTGCAGTAAATTATAAAAGTTATACTGATATTCAAATGGTTTACTTAGAACAAAAGAGGAGTAACCATTGGGTATTTGTGAAAGCAAAATCTTATTGTTGACGTCAAGAAAAATAAAAAATATATTTCAATTTTTTTTAACTTGGTCAACTTTAAAATAATTGTTTTACACTCTAATACTGTCTCAAATTATCGCTAACTAACAATGGAGGTACGAACAAATCCTATAACTCCATCAGATGTTAATATCTTGTCTATGAATTATCAAATAAAAAACAATGCATTATTATTTAAAAATCAATCTTTATAAATACATTGTTCCAGTGGACCTTAAACACGAATAATTCAATAATTTAAAAAAATGAACTATGAGCTTTTCTATCTTTATCAAGCTAATTTATGTTGTATTTTTTTAACTTTACTAGATGACTTCAAGTTAAATTGGCTGAGTTTTTATGTACGGTACTTAAAGAACTTATACTAATAACGAACTGCCCGTGAGGCAATTACAACCTTGGCTTGGCTTGAGACCAACCAGGTAACCCGGTGCTTGATAGTTTCACAGGTACACATGTTAACTTACTCTTTGTGTTACGGAATGAAATTGTTTTCTTGCTAACAGGTGGTCTCTAAGAATTTATATTTAATTTCATGTATATTGTATATATACAAAGTGTCCAAAAAGTCCCGGGTCGGTTAAATATTTTTCAAAATAATTTTAATAGAGCTACAAAACCTTACACAAAGTTACAGGACACAAAAATCTATTTTATCAGATATTCAGTGATCCGCTACTTCCTGTCATTTTTGACTCGGTTAGCCGTTTGAGGTAGGGTTTGCGGCTCTGTACTCTAGTAATAAAGAACTTTTATTTGATATGCATATCAACCTATGCTTACATTTAAGATTTTCTTTTGACTCCTAGCGGGCCGCCCCCCGAGTAAGTAGCGGATCACTGAGTATCTGATAAAATTGATTATTGTGTCCTGTAACTTTGTGTAAGGTTTTGTAGGTCTATTTAAATTATTTTTAGAAATATTTAACCGACCAGGGACTTTGTGGACACCTTGTATATATATTCTTGTTCCCTACTGGTCTTGACACTATAACAGTCATAACCTAACTGTCTATAAAATTACGTAGGAATGATGCAGTGCACATCTAGCAAGAAGTTTGAATAAGATGAAAACAATTTGTAGTTTCTTGAGTGGAATTTTACATATGTCACGTGTTGTTAAGTAATGTTTTTTCACTAAATGTAGTTATGTTATAGACACATAAACAAAATGGAATTTAATCGAAACTTTGATGAGGGATTTTGCACTTGCTATATTGTCTATATAACATCAAATTGTATGTGGAAATTATCAGCTTTCACATGACTGAGGCAACCTTTTTTGAACTGTGTGATACAATATAACAGTATATCAAAGAAATTGGACGTCCACAAAGATTTTATGTAACTTGTCAGCCAATATGCCATCCAGAAAAATAAAAGTTAAAACCATTGACCAAATAACGAGAAATACCAATATTAGCAAAACAACGTCAGTTTCAGAAGCTTCAATTTCGTACCAAATAAATAGAGAACAAGGTTCAGTATTTACAACATATATACTCCTATTAAACAAAAATCGTCAAAACTAAAATTGTTCGCATCACGAAAATTAATAACTATTAAATTATTTTAAATATACATTATACAAATGTCTATTAACAGTTAAAGACATTTTGATCGTATGGTCAGCCCATGCTTCTTCCAGAAAAAAGATAATTATTTGTTTGCTGTTGTAAACGAGGGGTTAGCAAAAAACTTTGGTTTTTTTAAACCCTGTCTCTTAACATAAACTTAAAATAGGAGTAACTACTAAAAAGTTGAAAAATATTTTTAAAATAAGTAAAATATTGTAATAAACAAAGTTAAATATTAACTCCTAATGTTAAAAATTAGAAAATACATGACTACTTTCTCAGAGATAAAACTTCCCACATTTGGGATTTTTTTAAGTGATAGCTTCAACCTAAATAAAATTAAACTCCTATGATTTACTATTACCATGGAAGTCATAACTTTGTGTTATAACTAAAAGCTAATCCTAATACAAGCTGTTTGCTAATAACCAATACCATGCTCAATGTAATTACAGTGCTATAATGGAAGTTGTTAACATTAATTACAAATTGCTTTTAACTCTGACAAAATATAGTTAGAGAATTGGTCGATTATATGCACTTCATTTCAGATCCATTATTGAAGTTATAAGTAACTACCAATAATTGTCAGGGTTTAATTTTCATTTCACTGTTTTTTTTTTAACTTAAATAACTTGAGAGTCAGGATATTTAAGCTCTTCAACGTATTTAAATATGAGTAATTGACACACACTTTAGTTGTTTAGTGTTTTATTTCGCTGAGGGTTAGTATTTTGATTTATATCTGACAATATACTGATATAAATACACTGATTTACATATAATGTTTTGTATTGATATACTGAATGGTATGGTAATGAAGTATTCAAACATATATAATTAAATACTATACACGATATTAAAACTTAATTTATATTGACCAATTATATCCGTGTATCTCTAATAGAAGTATACGAGTTTTATAGCAATAACTCACAAAGTATTGGAACAATTGCTATATGACAAGTTATCATTAGCATGACGATGTTTTATTTAACACTCCCTGAGTTTTGTTACTGACTGGTAAACAATATTCACTATATACCTACAAGCGGATATGGGAATTATTATAGTATAAGTACACCTGAAATAATTTATTACCCATTATGTTCATCAGTAAATCACTTACCTCATTTGTGGAAAGCTAATTAATCATAAAATGTATTATAATTCTCTCCTTTCCTCAAATTTTTATCCGAAAATGTGGAAAGTATGTGTATTGAAAAAGTATTTTTAGATTAAGAGCAAGGAACTAAAATTAATGTATTGAATTACATTCAAATAGTAATAAAATAAGTTTTTTGTAAACATATAAATATTGCTTTTCAGTGAAACAGGAAACATAAACGTGAACATCATCATGTAATTTTTTATGTTTCTTTAAAATGAATATGGTAAATGAACAAACCAATTCGGAAAAATCACATGTAACTGCACATATAGCACCGTCTTGCAAGTTAGAAGTTGTTCCAGCTCCCGAGCAGGTGTTGGACGACGTGTGTTTGAATCACTCCGGACTGAGCTCGAGCAATTACGTTACACAACGTTCCTTGGTAGTGACGGTCAATCATTTTCATAAAAGTTGTGTATTACAATCTTGCAGTTTGTATATATTTTATATAGGCTATCTGTGAACTGAAATGGCAGCATTAAGTAATGCAAAACTTAAACATCACCAAATAAAGTAGACTACGAAATTTCTATCATTTCATATATGAACTCTATTTTCATGAGTTATGATGCTGAATTAAAAAACTGTGAACCTGAAACAAACAATGTTGAAAATGGATGGATTGTAGACTAACGTTTTAAAGGTTCATTCTCCTTAACAGTGACAGCAACTAGGACCGAACTGTGCGTTTGAAGGTGTGTGCGCGTCAAAGTACGAGGGTCGTCTAATCGTCTAAGGCGCGTGATGCTTCGTACACACTTTAGAACATTAACGAGTGGTATGAAACTTTACCTTCTAAGACTGTAACTTGCAACTGAATTTGGTAAACACCGTAAAATATATCTTGACTGATTTTGTACTGTGAATCATAATGGCCATCATAAATGGCAGTGTGGTTGACTATGTGGTCTAGGAAACCTAACACACGATGTTTAATGATATTAGTATGAAGAAAATAATTTCCTTGTTTAAAAAAAATATAATCAAATTACTTAATATAATATCATACAGTTGCTTAGCAATTTTTAAGCTTTCAAATGCTTGTGACTGAGTAAAATTGATATACATTCTCAAATGAACAGATTCATTATAACTAGTAATCACTTTAAAAATAAATAAATTTTTAAGGCGATAAATATATAAATGGATACATTATATAAAGAACCATCCCATAATTGTATATAAATTAATAAATATATATGTGTGACTGTTTAATGGTGTGTTACACAAAGGTCTACAAAATTTATAATTTGAATATGTGTCCTGTTTAAGAAAAATATTACAATTCTAAGTTTATAAATGTACAGTTAAAAAAAGTTAAACATGTTTGGATGAAATATGTAAAATATTATATACATTTAAACAATTCCTTCTGAAATAAGGACGAGTTTTCTTATAAAACAAGAAATATCAAGAGAATAAAATTGGTGTGAAGTTTATTAAATCCCCGAAAACATCAGGAAACCAAACTGGAATCTTATTCACACAATTGCCTGTTAATACAGTACTTATCAGTATACCATTTGAGGATACCCAAAATTAAAATAATCCTTATATTCACTAGAATAAACCCCTATTTAAATATTTAATTTTAAGCTAAACTCGTCTTTCAACTCGTTACTTTGTAATGATCAATCTAACAATGATATTCCAACAAGTAACATGCACTCTGAAACTATCCTAGAGAATTATACAATACAAAAGTACTCTGATAGAACTTACCCTTCATCTGTGTTTTCGCTAGGTAAAAATATATCTTGACTGATTTTGTACTGTGAATCATATAAATGGCAGTGTGGTTGACTATGTGGTCTGGGAAACCTAACACACGATGTTTAATGGTATTAGTTTGAAGAAAATAATTTCCTTGTTTTAAAAAAATATAATCAAATTACTTAATATAAAATCATACAGTTGCTTAGCACTTTTTAAGCTTTCAAATGCTTGTGACTGAGTAAAATTTATATACATTCTCAAATGAACAGATTCATTATAACTAGTAATCACTTTAAAAATAAATAAATTTTTAAGAGGATAAATATATAAATGGATACATTATATAAAGAACCATCCCATAATTGTATATAAATTAATAAATATATATGTGTGACTGTTTAATTGTGTGTTACACAAAGGTCTACAAAATTTATAATTTGAATATGTGTCCTGTTTAAGAAAAATATTACAATTCTAAGTTTATAAATGTACAGTTAAAAAAAGTTAAACATGTTTGGGTGAAATATGTAAAATATTATATACATTTAAACAATTCCTTCTAAAATAAGGACGAGTTTTCTTATAAAACAAGAAATATCAAGAGAATAAAATTGGTGTGAAGTTTATTAAATCCCCGAAAACATCAGGAAACCAAACTGGAATCTTATTCACACAATTGCCTGTTAATACAGTACTTATCAGTATACCATTTGAGGATAATCAACATTAAAACAACCCTTATATTCACTAGAATAAACAACTATTTCAATATTTAATTTAAGCTAAACACGTCTTTCAACTCGTTACTTTCTAATGATCAATCTAACAGTGATATTCCAACAACTAACATGCACTCTGAGACTATCCTAGAGAATTATACAATACAAAAGTACTCTGATAGAACTTACCCTTCATCTGTGTTTTCGCTAGGTAAGAATATATCTTGACTGATTTTGTACTGTGAATCATATAAATGGCAGTGTGGTTGAGTATGTGGTCTGGGAAACCTAACACACGATATTTAATGATATTAGTATAAAGAAAATAATTTACTCGTTTAAAAAAAAATATAATCAAATTACTTAATATAATATCATACAGTTGCTTAGCACTTTTTAAGCTTTCAAATGCTTGTGACTGAGTAAAATTGATATACATTCTCAAATGAACAGATTCATTATAACTAGTAATCACTTTAAAAATAAATAAATTTTTAAGACGATAAATATATAAATGGATACATTATATAAAGAAACATCCCATAATTGTATATAAATTAATAAATATATATGTGTGACTGTTTAATGGTGTGTTACACAAAGGTGACTATGTGGTCTGGGAAACCTAACACACGATGTTTATTGATATTAGTTTGAAGAAAATAATTTCCTTGTTTTATGAAATATAATCAAATTACTTAATATAATATCATACAGTTGCTTAGCATTTTTTTAAGCTTTCAAATGCTTGTGACTGAGTAAAATTGATATACATTCTCAAATGAACAGATTCATTATAACTAGTAATCACTTTAAAAATAAATAAATTTTTAAGAGGATAAATATATAAATGGATACATTATATAACGAACCATCCCATAATTGTATATAAATTAATAAATATATATGTGTGACTGTTTAATGGTGTGTTACACAAAGGTCTACAAAATTTATAATTTGAATATGTGTCCTGTTTAAGAAAAATATTACAATTCTAAGTTTATAAATGTACAGTTAAAAAAAGTTAAACATGTTGGATGAAATATGTAAAATATTATATACATTTAAACAATTCCTTCTAAAATAAGGACGAGTTTTCTTATAAAACAAGAAATATCAAGAGAATAAAATTGGTGTGAAGTTTATTAAATCCCCGAAAACATCAGGAAACCAAACTGGAATCTTATTCACACAATTGCCTGTTAATACAGTACTTATCAGTATACCATTTGTGGATAATCAAAATTAAAACAACCCTTATATTCACTAGAATAAACAACTATTTCAATATTTAATTTAGGCTAAACTCGTCTTTCAACTCGTTACTTTGTAATGATCAATCTAACAATGATATTCCAACAAGTAACATGCACTCTGAGACTATCCTAGAGAATTATACAATACAAAAGTACTCTGATAGAACTTACCCTTCATCTGTGTTTTCGCTAGGTAAAAATATATCTAGACTGATTTTGTACTGTGAATCATATAAATGGCAGTGTGGTTGACTATGTGGTCTGGGAAACCTAACATACGAAGTTTAATGATATTAGTTTAAAGAAAATAATTTCCTTTTTTTTTAATATTATCAAATTACTTAATATAATATCATACAGTTTGCTTAGCACTTTTTAAGCTTTCAAATGCTTGTGACTGAGTAAAATTGATATACATTCTCAAATGAACAGATTCATTATAACTAGTAATCACTTTAAAAATAAATAAATTTTTAAGGCGATAAATATATAAATGGATACATTATATAAAGAAACATCCCATAATTGTATATAAATTAATAAATATATATGTGTGACTGTTTAATGGTGTGTTACACAAAGGTGTACAAAATTTATAATTTGAATATGTGTCCTGTTTAAGAAAAATATTACAATTCTAAGTTTATAAATGTACAGTTAAAAAAAGTTAAACATGTTGGATGAAATATGTAAAATATATATACATGTAAACAATTTCTTCTAAAATAAGGAGGAGTTTTCTTACAAAACAAGAAATATCAAGAGAATAAAATTTGTGTGAAGTATATTAAATGCCCGAAAACATCAGGAAACCAAACTAGAATCTTATTCAAACAATTGCCTGTTAATACAGTACATATCAGTATACCACTTGAAGATAATCAAAATTGAAACAACCCTTTTATTCACTAGAATAAACCCCCATGTAAATATTTAACTTATACTAAACATGTCTTTCAACTCGTTACTTTGTAATGATCAATCTAATAGAGATATTCCAACAACTAAAGTGCACTCTGAGACTATTCTAGAGAATTATACAATACAAAAGTACTCTGATAGATCTTACCTTAGATCTTCACTTGATAATTTGAAAACATAACTTGACTGTTTTTATAATATGGGGAGTGACCTGAATGGCAGAGTGCTGGTGTATGTTCTCTGGGAATAATAACACATTATGTTTAATGATATTAGTATCATGAAAATAATTTACTTGTTTTTAAAAATATAATCAGATTACTTAATATAATATAATACAGTATTTGTCTGTTGCTTAGCATTTTTTAAGCTTTCAAATGCTTGTGACTGAGTAAAATTGATATACATTCTCAAATAAACAGATGCATTATAACTAGTAATAATCACTTTAATAATACATAAATTTTTAAGAGGATAAATAAATAAATGGATACATTATATAAAGAACCATCCCATAATTGTATATAACCTAATAAATATATATGTGTGAGTGTTTAACGATATGTTACACAAATATCTTCAGAATTTATAATTTGAATATGTGTCCTGTTTAAGGAAAATATTACTATTTTAAGTTTATAAAATATGTACAGTTAAAAAAAAGTTAACCATATTGGATTTATTATCTATATCATTGTATAAATGTAAATAATTCCTTCCAAAATTAGGAGAAGTTTTCTTACAAAACAAGAAATGTCAAGAGAATAAAATAGGAGTGAAGTATATTAAATCCCTGAAAACATCAGGAATCCAAACTAGAATCTTATTCACACAATTGCCTGTTAATACAGTATTTATCAGTATACCACTTGAAGATAATGAATATTGAAACAACCCTTATATTCACTAGAATAAACCCCCATTTAAATATTTAACTTAAACTAAACACGTCTTTCAACTCGTTACTTTGTAATGATCAATCTAATAGTGATATTCCAACAACTAACATGCACTCTGAGTCTATCTTAGAGAATCATACAATACAAAAGTACTCTGATAAAACTTACCTTTGATCTTCACTTGATGATTTCAAAAACTCTGTGTATAAAAAGGGAGGGACGTGGATGGCAGAGTGCTTGTGTATGTTCTCTGGGAAACAAACACATTATGTTTAATGATATTAGTTTCAAGAAAATAATATCCTTGTTTTAAAAAAACATAATCATATTATTTAATATAATATCATACAGTATTTGTCAGTTGCTTAGCATTTTGTAAGTTTTCAAATGCTTGTGACTGAGAAAAAATTATATAAATTCTAAAATAAACAGATTCATTATAACTAGTAGTAATCACTTTAATAATAAATAAATTATTTGAGGATAAACAAATAAATGGTTACATTATATACAGAACCATTCCATAATTGTATATAAATTAATAAACATACATATATATATATATATATATATATATATATATATATATATATGTGAGTGTTGAATGATATGTTACACAAAGGTCTAAAAAATTTATAATTTGAATATGTATCCTGTTTAATAGCATTTTGCAGGTTTATTTATAGTACTTCCTTAAGTTCTTATCATAAGGATGCTTTTACAAAAGCTTATACAAATGATTTCTTTTCTTAAACAAAGAAAATAAGTTATCCATGGCTTGATTTTACTATTGAAGTTATTAAAACTTTCAGTCTGTATTTTACTTTTAACAATTTTTTTTTGAAAGATTTCAAAAAAATACGCCAAAAGCAGACGGCGTTATAGGCTGTTCGTAAACAGCTGACCAGTTCTCTTTATCAAGCAGCTGCTCAAAAGAGCATAGTCCGCGTAGCCACGGCAGTGGGAGCGAGGGGGAAGGCAGGTTGCTGTCTCCTCCTACCACCCATCACAAGCAGACGCACGGTCAGCTGTTGCATTGAATGACCAGTAATATCTGCGTGAACCACTGTACCATCGACCTCATTTTTACTTTTATTCACTATTCTTCACGTGATCTATACACGTTTTGGACCTCTGTAATTCTCGTCAGCTCATTTATTGATCATTCCAAACCATTTTATGATAATACAGTTTTGTACATATCAATATCAGAACTGTTACTAGTACTAATTTCTAAAACATTAATATTTAATTTGCCCATAAAAGCAATTTTTACTTTTTTATTTATTACTATTAAAATATGTATTTATTTCGTTTACGAACATGTTCGTAGTGTTACAATGCAATCTTTAAAATAAAATAAAAATAAAAGATTTCTTATTTTATAATTTTGAATTATAAAATTTACACGTATTCAAACAACCGTTAACCTACTTATGATATTTGTTTATAATTTAGCCAATAAACATGAATTCAATTGATATTTAGAAGTTTAAACTCCTAGTTTCAAATACATATGATGCTTCAATGTATTTTCTTATAGCTTTTTAGTATAGAACGTACTTTGACTTTCTGATAGAGGAAAAAGCGACAACAGCAAGGAGGGGTTCTAACACAAAGTAGGGAGAATGTTCCTATTACGAGTATTTTGTCAAAACACCAGTTTTAACGTAAAATAATTATGCGTTTATTAACACGCCTTGCGCAATTTTAAGTTGCTACGTGTTTTAAACACTGTATTTGTTTGTCGAAATAACTTTACACAATACAGGAGGTGTGAACGAAGATGCAGGCGGTCTTTGAGCCGTGAAACAGCTGATAGCACAAGCTGACTTTGACACAAAGCCACAGAGCACCTTTGCTTTAATATCCTTTGACAACTGCTAACAAATAATCAACACTACAGATTATAAAACTATGTCAGTATGAAGTTTTATATAACCCACACAGAATAATATTTTTGCATACCGTTTTTAAATGGACTGGGCATTGCTTTTTATGCAACTATTTTAATAATAATTGGTCCAATAAATATTAGTGATTTAATATATCATTATTATTAAATTAATAATTAGAAATTGAGGATTTTCTCATGATTGCATATGCTTGTAGTACTATTAAGTTTGTTTGGAAGTATGAACATTAACTAACAAGTTAACTTACTTTTCATACTAATTCTTATTAATAAGCTGTAAGAAATCGTATAGTATTACAATTTTTTACCTAATTAATTAAACTCTTATCTGATTGCATAGATTTTGAAGTGACAACGTCTTAAATTAGGTTGCGGCTCGGAGTCACTCATGAAAAAGTGTAACGCCCGGTAACGTTACGATGCCCGTCCAGTGGGTCCGCCGCACGGGATAAAGCAGATAACTGTGGGTCCGCCGCACGGGATAAAGCAGATAACTATGTTTATTCGTGAAAATGTGGAGTGCTTAGATTCGTCATTTACAACATTATCGTAAACTATGATTGATTGATTAATTGTTAGATTGACACAAAAGTTGAGAAACTGAGTTTATAGGTTATGTCATACTATTGACAAATGTTGATAGTGTTAAGTAAATTATTAGTTTAAATCACTCTGCAATCAATCGTAATTCAGTCGATTGAGAAGAAACAGCGCGTATTGCTAGTCAAACATTAAAATAACAAATTATAACCTCTAACCTGTCATAACAGTGCGACCAAACAAACGAACTAAACCGACCAATCACCACGCGCGGAGTTAGAATTTAACTGTGTTTAGCAAGAATTTCAAATTCCAATTTTAGTAAATGTTTTATTCAACTTTACCATTTACAATAACAAATTTTAATTAATTTCAAATTATGTACAATGTTTTAGTAAACAAAATATATTTCTATAGTTAAAATTTGTGCAATTCTTATTTTCATTCAATTCCTTGTTCCTATTGTGCAATTTAATAATATTCATATCAATAAATATTCTACCGAGAAAAAGACGTTGTCACGTAAAATCTTCGCCCGTAAAACCGACTTTACAGGCAACCATAATTTTTTATTTTTAATACCTTCCTTTTAGTGATACACTAAATGATACAGTCCTTATTGTGATACAATAATACACTAAACAAAGAGTAAAATAAGTGAACTGAAAGATAGCAAAAGAATTCATTCTAAGACGTATTAGATGTAAGTGTTAGGGGTCTTATCAATTAAAACAATAATAATTATGATAGAATATGGCTGACAGAAACAAGATTGCAGAAAATGGATGAAACATTTGTGAAATTATATTATTATTCATTTCGTTAATTGATGGTATGTACAGGGGCTTAATGAAATATTAACCTTTACATAAATGGTAAATTTATATTATGATTTTACAGAACTACTAATACATCTTTGATTGATAAATTTAAATATTAAATACTTCATACTTTATTCTAAAAATATCAAATGATTATAAATTAAGAAAATAATTTTAAAATTTTAAAAATTTCTATGCGTGTGTTCATTATATAGATAAAGGTATGAAATTAAATGCAGTAATTTTGTTCTAATAAGACGTATATTACTACTAATGCGTCGGAGAAAAATAAATTATTCATCCCACAACAGTTAACTGTAATCCCTAATTTTGCATCGATCACAGATTTTGTTGTTTCATATTTTAACAGTATTAAATATACTTCCTTATCTAAAATTGATTGTTGTCTTTTTATAACAGAAATGAGGTATTTTCTAAGAGATGGTCTAAAGGGCATCTATCTTCCAAGTGCTCGGCTTTGGCTTTGATTGGAGCCTAATGGCTTGTGAAGCTAGGAGGCTTGCTCTCATGATTACTGGACAGTGATTTGGACAGAGTAATCTCACCTCTTCATCACAGGGTTTTCTGCATTTCTAATCAAGACCTCGGTTTCTTAAACGCTTTATATTTAACATATGCAAATATATGTAAATGTAAATATGATGCTAATTGTGTTTTAATAAAACTAAATTTAACTAAAAGGATCATAAATTAATGTAGACTTATTTTACATTTGGTTTTACAGTTGCTAAGGGCTATGATAAGAGTTCTTCTTATCACTGGTCATGTAACAACGTCTATACATTATAATGGTTCATTTATGACAGCCATGTACATTTGTTTTGAAAATATATTATCGTGTATGGAGATATGTCTGTATGTAACTCAGTTGTAGAGCAAAAGTAAATAAAGAAGATTGATACGCAATCAATGTACAAGTTCTTCCGGCATCTTTCCACTTTCATCCCCGTTAAAACTCATACAGGTTAATATTTTCTGAGAAAATTGATGTATCAATTTCAATAAAATCCAGGTTGTAAATTCATGCAACACAACTGGTTCTCGGCTCATATACTATTTAATTAACGGAGTTAAACAGTTATCAGCAGAGTGTCAATATAAACTTTATTTAAATGTATGTAACCACACGGCGTACAAGATTTTTGTATTAATACATTTATATAAACAAATAGCTATTACTTAACTGCTAAAGCATAATATGTAGGTGTTCTAAATTGTTATAAATCATAATAGTACGAGTAAACACAACATGTGTTAGATTTTTGTTTATTCAATTAATGGTAGCTTTTTGAATTTTTTTATAATACACTTTTAAGCGTAGTTTATTGAATCGCATGTATGGCAAAGTTAAATGGTTTTCAGTTTATAATAATGTTTTCTTCAATCTGAATTTCAATTCTTCATTTATACCAAGTTTTGTATCTTACTTAATACATTGAGGGGGGGTGTACAAGTAGATAAAGTTCAAGGACCAAGAGAAAACATAACGCGATCAAAGATCCTAGCCTATTTAGTATATAAAACATCGCCAATCTACTCTTGCACGCATAACACGTTAAATAATCAATTTCGCCGAGTATTAAAGGTGAAAAAAGCAGGTTCAGAACGAGGCTTTGATATCAGGGCCAGGCCGCGTTATATTCATCAACTCAAAATTAATTTTGATCTTTCGCTACCCCTCCTAATAACAAATGGAATGATTTTTTCATGAGTATGCATTTAGGATTCATGCCATTAATGCATAAAAATCAAGTTCTTGAAAATCCTTATCTACTATTTGTAAGAAGTGTTCCAGAATCCTGAGTATTAGTACTTGCAGAAGAATGATTGAGAACCGACAACATGTATACTATAATAAAGTAATAAAATAAAATAGTTTATACAAGGAACACAATATTAAAGGAGGTGTTATCAGGTGACGTAAACTGTATTTTAATTGGTTGTGGGTTTAAAGAGGATTCAATTGAATGTTTTATAATGATACATAAAAGATTATTAAAACATCAGTGTTCTACCTTTACAGGTTAATCCAGGCTACTGTAACGTGTCCCTGCTTGTAGCAGTTAAAGTAAACCTTTGATGATGCGCTCCCTTTGATATGTCACCTCCGGTATAACGCCACAGGGACACACTCGTCTTCTTTACTTTACATTATACCAGGTGAGAGAATGTTGCTAAATCATAATGGAACGTGTAAACATTGATAATAATTCTTTGTATGTTTTTGTTTTTGAGAGAATGAAAAAACAATACGTTTTTAAAGAAAAAAGTAATTTTATAAATATTTTTTTTTTCAATGAAAATAATCTTTTCTAAATAATTCATGATCCTTTTAAAATATGAAATTGGTACAAATTTTGCACCTAGAGTATTTAGGGTTCCCGCATTAGTAGAAATATTCTTGATAATACTAGATTTGAATTACGAAAGTAACATTATAAATAATGGCAAAAATTGAAAACGTTTAAAATAGATTCCTGTACGAAAATGATAATTTGATAATAGGTTATTTTAATACAGCAATTTTTACAATATTAAAATCATCACAATTGGAATGCATATACATGTTAATATGTCTAAGTCCAAGAAAAATCCTCGCTGCCGCTAATTTGAGGATGTCTGTTAGAAAGTAAATTGGTTCGCATCAAAGACTCACTTAAAAAACCTAACATGTTTAGGAGAGCCTATGGCATTTCGGTACTAGAGTAGGACTCTGGATTTGAGCTAGAGATAGTGCAGGTCCAAATCCTGTGTGTGTCCGTAACACTTTGTGTCAGTACCGTCGATCTTTTACTGTATCGACTGTCGACCCTTAGTTGTCTGATAAGTCTTTTGCACAGGCAAGTGGTCCAATCGCACAGATAGAATAAGGCTTATAATTGGATCGGTCTGTCCTTAAGAGTAATAGTAATAGCTTTAAAAATACCTAGATAACAAAACCGTAGTAAAAGTGCTAAGCTATGAAATAAAAAGTGTCGTTATATCCACCATTGTGTTCTCAGCTCACGGGTTCTTAGCCCCTATAGTCATGCAGGTGTTCTTTTATTTGGAATTAAGGGAAGCCTCGGTTTACGTCTAATATGTTTAGGATGCGAGTTTTACGTCAAGTTCAAAACGCTTCACCATGGTTCCTCATGTCTACTATTGATTTGAGTTACGTCCAAAAGGTCCGTGTTAAATTCTGACTATCCATAAATATATATGTCAGATAGGAAATTAAATTATTATAAATTTTTAGAAATGGTTGCAAACTGTGAATGTATATTAAGGAGTAACCATTATTCCATTATTCAGGTGCCATACAGTAATAACAAAACTAGTGCGTTGAAAAATTCATGTATCTAAATTACCCCAGCTATGAGGTATATTTTTAGTCATGTATTGGTCGATAATGAGACAAGTTACCCAAGTGCAGGAACGAGTCTGTTTCCGACACGACGTGGTAACTCTATTACCAACATAAATTTTAATCATATTCGATTTGGCATAATAATTCTTTATGATTACTGTAAGGATTAAGAGAGAGAATTAGTCTCTTATAATTAATTTCAGACTTTAGAAGACATATTATTTTTGTTTTAAAAGTAACTAGTTCTATTTAAAACATTTTTTTTAATAGCTAATATAAAAGTTAATTCCAAATGCCGTGATATAGAGCTGGCTGTATAATATTCAGTGGCCCTCGTAGATTAGCGGGGTCAGTTTTCATTATTAGCGACATCGGCTTGGTTAGTGAACTATTGTTTAGTTAATAGGCTATAGCCTGCCATAGTATCTGCGGTTTTACTATATAACGTCATCAAACAGTGGCTAACTCCATTAATACTCCATATATGTGTAGTTATGATGGTTATGGCGAGTGATATACACGTCCCATATTACTGTCACCTACAGTATCTTATTTTGATCTTTTACATTTTACATAGTGCAATAAAAGCAATAAAGTCACACAGACTTTCATACAAGTAATAATAATTTAAATGTTATTATATTTAAATTTTAATATACCTCAGTACTCTAAATATTTGATCTAACGTTCTAACAAAAATTAAAACAAATTTAAAAACACATGGTGATGTGATATTAGGCATCAAGCCGTTATGTATTTACATACTCTCACGGAAATTAAATCACATTATATAATTTGGTACTTAAAACATACTGCTACTACTATGGTCTTCATGATCTATAAATTTGTTTACTTCTAAGAGGTTTTTTGCAGGTACATATGTTTAACATACAGAATGCAGGTTGTAAAATTAAGAGAAGCACTGCACGCGAATGACCTTAGTGATAGCACGTTCACTCGGTAAGTAAGAGATTTGGGTTTGAATCCCAGCTGATCTAGTACATTTTGTGATTCAATCCTCTTTGATATTAAATCACACTATTACCGTATATACATTAGGTTTCTAGATGTTGGCCATGCCAAGTTTGGAAAATAAATGATCATATGTACGTTATTATGGAATACAACGAAAAAAACGATGTTTTAGAATTTTCAAGATCATTTACAATAATGTTTGTTATTATGTAATTTTGTATACCTCATATAGTTTTTAAATAGCCGGCGTAAAAACGTCTTCATTAAGATACAATATTACGGAAATTATTGTGAATACGATAATTTCCGTAGTTCCTAATGGATTTAGACTATACTTAGTACAGAGTTAGTATTTATATACAAACTGAGTTTGTTAGCCAGTCTTATTCAATAGAACCTTTTAAGATGGAGCCTATAATATTTACTATAATGTTAAATATCTTATTATTCAACGAAAAAAATAGTAATAAAATCAATTCTTTTCACTAACTAATTAAGTTTAGAGTAAGTATATCCTCAACAATTATAAACCGTGAACAGTTTCTAAATAAAATTATGTGTACACGTAAAAAGAATTAAGAAGATAAAACATTGTGGTAGCTAAATGATAGGGATAGAGGGTCAATCCTGGACAACTTATCTAATTCATTACTAATGCTTTTTCTCACTAAATGGATGAAACATGTTTTAACTATCCAACAAAAGGGATATTTTGTCCGAGAGGAATTATCAATGTATTAAAATGTAAAAGTGTAGGTCATAAACATCCCCAATAAGCATGTTTGTGAGATTATTATTTGAAAAGATAATGCGAACTGAATATTTATGACTGTAGTAATCTCCACCTGCAATATCGTATTTTTACAGAAATACCGATACATTTGTTATATTGTTTTCAAAATCTTATAAGGATAACAAAAGTTTTTGTTGTTCCTTATAATTTAACCAGGTAAAACTCTTTAGGAAAATCTAGTACACGTTTTGAAACAAATAATTGTGTCTAAGGTGTGTTTTATTTTATTAACAGAGTAACACTTATTTATTTGCTTAATATTTACTACAGTCATCCATACGTGTTATATTCACGTCAATTATTCTGCTCTACATCTCCTGCAACACATCCTTAGTAAAGTATGATATACTGATTATGACACTTAGGTTTCAATTTGAAATTTGGAGGTATTGGAAGACTATGTACAAAATATCATGGTGTTGAGCGTAGTTGCAATATACGAGTATATATATATATATATATATATATATATATATATATATATATATACCAGTTAATATCAACGTTATAGTTTTATTTTTAATAAGACACACTAAAGTTATATATCGATACCCAAATTAGTAAACCTCGTAACTCCACTTTTTGTTGAAATTGATTTAACCATGCCAACCGATAAAACTAAATTATTCTTAAACAGTTTGAAAACCTCAGAACTCCAAAAAAATTATTTTGTCTTATTTTAACGAATAAACAAAACTCGTAACTCCAGTATTTCATTTCTGCAGTTTGCAAACCTGCTAACTCCTGACTGGGCCATTGGCAGTACACAACTGTATGACACGTGATTGTAGTGCTTGTTTGTTTGTAGATGTTTAGAGTTTTAGCTGCTGATTTGCTTCTTGTAAACACCAAATATGGATATGTAAGTGCTTTAGAATAACAATTATCTTATTTATAATTACAAATAACTCTTTTAAGCGTGATTAATAACGTCATAGATGTGGGAAAGGAGATACGAGGTTTGCTAAGTTATATTTGGCAGACAACATTTAGGTTATCTTGGAGTTACGAGTTTTTCTTTTGTTATAAAATATACAGCTATTTTACAATTAAAATGAAATTAGCTATTTTGAAAATAAATTAATAATGTTCTGGATAGTTTAAACCAAAATTAGGTTCGTTATAAACCATAGGATAAAAATAATTACTATCCAAAGTTCATTGAAACTTAATTTAAATCAGTTTATTTTGGAGGTACTGTTGCAATTTATTTCAAGCAACAGTACTAATTAGGCCTATTTATTTCAGGATGTCAAGAGGTCAAAGACTGCTTATTATGGCACAACAACAAAGAGAAAATACCCACCAGCATTCTGCTAAAAGTATAGGCCTACTCCCAAAAATACCAGCCATTTCAAACCATGACTGTTCTGTTATTAATTCTGAATCGACCACCATGAACAATGAAAATAGCTTCTCCAATAATGTCTCTGCAATCAGTTTATCTACTAATATACCAACTGAAGTAGGCCTACCTGAAAGTTCACATCATACGTATTCTATTACTAACCTAGAACCTATAACTATAAATAGTGTAAATAGTTCAAACATTTTGAAAAGTAACTCATGCCCAATAGTAATTACTGTACCAGCAGAAAAAGGAAACATTACAAACAAACCAACTGTTGACATCAACGATACAAACTTAGAGTTTGCTTCTTTAGGGTCTGATGCTGAAGTTTCTTTTGATGAACATATTTTTGACAATATTACAATCCTTGAATCCCAACACCAGTGTGAACAAATGATAGCATATGAACCAAATAAATTATCAGGAGAGATGAATGACTTTTTCAATGAGGATGAATCTACTCCTACTCAGTTTGAAACTACTAATAAAAACATTAGTGGTGAACACCAATCTGAACAAATTATAGAACAGGACCCAACAGCAGAAGACAATCAATCATCAGAAGAAATAAATGACAGTTTTAATGTGACTGAGCAGGGTGATGAATCTTCTCAGCCTGAAACTTCTAACAACAACACTGATGCTGGACACCAAACTGAAAACAAAACACAACCAAAACGAAAGAAGAGGCACCAAGTGAACCCAGCAACTTGGAACGTTAATAAAAATAAAGAGCAAATAAAATTAGGGAAAGAATACTGCGGGAGAAAAAAATAAATGGATTAAACGATTATAATGTAAAAAGAAAAGCCAGATCAATGAAAGCAAGGTGTACATGTGACAGAAAACAAAACAGCTTGCTTCAATGTGGAAAGCTGTCCGAGGACGAAAGGAAAAAAACTTTGAAGAATATTGGAGTTTGGACTGGCCTGCGAAAAAGCTTTTTGTGAGTTTTTTGACTAGAAAAACAAACACAGTTAGAGCTAGAGACCGTAAACAAGAAACCACTAGTAGAAGACAAAATTCCTGTCAATACTTTTTGAAAAACAGTGGCACTCCAGTTCGTGTGTGTAAGACGATGTTTTTAGGTACTCTGGGGATTGGTGAGTGGACTGCTTTCCATTGGCAAACAAAAGATAACGCAGAAAAAGATTTAACAACAGATGAAGAAAATTTGGTGAATGAAGTTGAGGCCACTGGATCAGCTCCTAAGAAGCTAAGAAAAGCAATAGAAGTGCAATCATTAGATGAGTTTTTTGCTGGCCTACCAAAAGTGGAATCCCATTATTGCCGCAAGAGAACGTCTAAGTTGTACCTCGAGCCCAACTGGCAATCAAAGAAAAATCTTTTTTTTATTTTACAAAAACGACTGGTGTAAAAAAAAGAATGTGACTCCACTTTCTGAAACAAAATTTTTACAAGTTTTTGAAGACAACAACTTGGCTTTGTTCCAGCCAAAAAAAGATGCTTGTGATACTTGTGAAGCTTTCAAGTCTGGAAACTTAAGTCAATAACTGTACGAAGCACACATCTTAAGAAAAGATGAAGCAAGAGCAGAAAAAGACTTAGACAAAGAAAATCCCACCTGTGTAACGCTCACCATGGACTTGCAGTCTTTGCTTCTTTGTCCAAGATCTAACGTGTCAGCTCTGTACTACAAAATGAAGTTGTCCGTCCACAACTTCACAATGTGCGGCGAGCTACCTCACGCGCTAATCACACTGATGACCAGCAATAGTGGATGAATCAGAATGAAGTGGATAGACAAAGAATGCAACGAGGATGGGCACATCGATCACAACAGCAGCGAGCAAGGGAAAAGGAAATTGACCGATTCCACAAACGCAATGCTCCTGTGAACCTGGAACGAGCAGCATTCTCCTACGATCCAGAAATCGATTATAGTGCCGACAAATTGACGGCATGGCGGGAGGCCTCGGTGACTAGGACAAGTTTGGCACAGCCAGATTATTGCCGATGTTGTGCTCCTGATTTTCTTCTATCTCAACCAAATATTTTAATTCTTCATCAGTTAAATTAAGTTTTGAAAATGTTATTCCTTCAGATGATGATGATGATAGCATTGTTGAGACGAACTTCGGTTTTGATAACACTTGATTTTTTCGTTCCTTGGCCCTATTAATTCTTATTATGCGGTTCAAATTGTGACCGCACTTGATACAAAAGTTGAAATTACCAGTGGATATTATCAAACATTCGTCGCATCTTAACAATTTTTTAGTGCAACTGGGACAGGTAGTTGTTTTATTCTGCCGTTCTATCCACTTTTTGCAAAAGGGATAATGCTTCTTCTATAAAAACAAATCAATCAATCAATTTAAAAGAAAGTGACTATCACGTTACAAACGAATTCAGCCAATTATAAAAACAAAGCGATCTGACACTTGATCTGACAGAAATTTTAATCACCTTTTTAAAGAAACCTTTATTTTTTTTATTAATTATTGTGGCATTAGCTATAAGGCCATCTGCCAAATAGGAACGAATTTGCAGACCACAGAGATTGCATTCGATGCAATGAGAATATCATCTTAACTAGATTTTTCTTCATCGGCTGCGGTGTAGAAGGCGCTGTATTCATTGAATTTTGAACAGTTCTAAGATGCCATAGCATGGCCTATACTATGATGATCATGCCTTTATAAAGTTACCGGTTCTGCAATACATAATTAGGGTTTTAATTAATATGGTTTATGTTAAGAGGTAAGTAAAACGAAGTTCACCGGGTCAGCTAGTAGAATATATCAGCAGCTGGTGTTAGAAATTAAGGATTAGGAATAAGTAACCAGAAACATAATTAATTTGCTATAAATAAATATCTTTCGGATGTCTTCTATTTGACATTGCATAAAACAATTTTACATTTAATTTTGCTTATGTACATTTACAGTGTATATTTACATTTAAAGGTTTTTCTACGTCACTATGGACAATAAATCGATGGCCAGTTACTCTCGTAAGTAAGGGATTCGATGTTTGGCCGACATACCATTTTTGACATAAATTACAAGGTCATTGATAAATGGGTTTTGTGCTGATATTTCTATTGATAGGATATATTTAGTTTATTATATTACTTTTAAAACATTTCCTTGTTTGCATGATTATAAAGGTTCCACAACGACATTTTAAGTAAGGTTTTCAACCAAAGGGGGGGGTTTCATTGTGTAGTTCTTTATTTAGTATTTTATAACGTCAATAGAGGCCTATATGTGTTTAATATTGGTTCACTTTGTAAATACAATTCTTGCAGATTGGGAAAATAAATGTACGATTGATTGAGAATTTGCAAGTAGCTAGAATACTGTTCTCACGATTTAGGTGAATTTGAGAAGGACAGGATAATCGTTGGTTATGAACTTCGGGGTTTTTTTTGGGGGGGGGGGAATAATGGTTGTTTTTAATTGTTGTTTGATTCAAGATTTGCTTGATAAAGTTTTTTGTAAATATTCTATAAAAAAAATTAAATATCTAGAATATATTTATATATTTATTTCACTATCGTTACTACCAGATAACAACACAACATAAATTCACAAACTACATGGACTAAAAGCTACATAAATGCAATTACAAGCAATTTATCATGAACGCATTTGCCATTATCACCATCACGGTTCTGATTAAACTTGGCATACGAATAATACTGCTCTTAGGAATTATAAAACGATACATTAATTATTGGACAGTGAACGGGATCTCACAAATATTAGCATTCATCGTATGGTAATATTACATCCATCAATATTTCAGAATTTGTTTGCAATGTTTCAAAGTAGTATTTAAGTATTTTTTTATCTGCATTTTATAACAAGTTGCAAGGGAAAGTAATAGTTCAATACATGTACCGTACAGATCTTCTCCACTTATAACCATTTAGATAATAATTGTAAGTTTTAACTCTATTCCGAATTTCCGGGCTTTCGGATTTTCAAAAATCTTGATTCTTCATATTATATTATGGTGTATGGTATTAATTATTTATCGCAGTAGTAATTATCTGCATCGTGACCGATTGCCTGTTAAAAAAACAGGCACAATGATAATATTGTTTTAGTAACATTCTACCACTCTTCGGATAGCTCACGATCACTATAATATATTTCAATATCCTGCCTGATCCATTTAAGTTTAAAGATCAGTTTGTGGATTGTTGAAGTATAAAATAACTTTTATAAGTACTAGTGAAATAACTCATACCAACATTCCTGATATTTTAATGAATAAATATTTTCACTATTTTAGATCAATGTCAAGGAATGCTAAGTACAATACATCTATAACATTTTTATGAACCATACATTAGAAGAAAAAAAACAGAATAGAGATACCTGTATTTCGTTAGACGCTATATTTGCGATGTACGTAGCATATCAATCTCAGATACTAATTTTAAAACAAGGAAATATGAAATAATTGGCAGTTTTAAAATATACTTTTAATGTTATACATTTTTTAGATAAAGTTACACAGTAACACCTGCAAGGTAATCTGTAAAGAAATGGAATTGAATATTCTACTTTCATAAAATTCTGTTACTAGGAAAATAGCATTTGTTAATTTATAAGGCCCATTTTGGGGAACACGTGTCATAGATGAGAGTGTACTATCTATCAGAAGTATAAAAGTATAACAAAATAATTTGATAATTAAAAAAAAAATGAAGACCTTGTTGATAATATATTGGTTATAAAAATTAATATATTACGTGTTCAATGCACATTTCTGTATTTACATGTGAAAGAAGTAAAGAATGTCTTATTTTAACAGGCGAAGTTAGGGCTAAGAAGCCATCTCTAAACACTTAACCTGGGGACCAACGGCTTAAAGGTGACTTCCGAACTACCACCAATGGCCGGGCAGGCGGGATGCTTGCAAGGACAAGATAGCTAAGCAGTCACCCATCCAAGCAGCAGCCACGCTCGACGTTGCTTGATCTGGTTATCTTGCGATAACCGCCGTACCCGCTACACTGATATATATATATATATATATATATATATATATATATATATATATATATATATATATATAAAATATATATAATATATATATATAAAACGGTACAAACCTGACACGGTTTTATGCAAAACAAGAAGACCGACTGTGAAACTGATATTGGTAACACCCTACACATTTCCATACATAGTAGAGAGAGCTCGGTCCTGCATTATCCTCTCATGCCCCGAGTGTGTGACATAAGCCATATACTAAAATTCTTATTGTTTTATCAGCATTGTGTGTAATCTTATTTAATGTTTCTTTCATTTATAAATAGTTCTACTTATATCCAACGAGTTGTCCTATTCATTGGTACACAATTAGCAGAAATAATTATAACTTAAGTACACAAACTTTAGGATTTAAAAAAATTGATTTTTATCAATTAGATTTTAGTAAACAGCAATGAATTTGTGAAGAATTTCTTTATAGTTTACGCACTGTACTGAAACCATTCATCCAATATCGCTGTGTCTAAATATAAATATACGGAATATACGGCGTTCGTTATAAACGGAATGTCAAGGAATAAGGAGCACGGGAAATGGTGTAAGTAACCAACCGTCTTAGCATAGCACATTTCCATGGTAATAAATATGTACGGCGAGTCTGACAATGAACATTTACCTTATTTAATGCGCGAAATGTAATGTTATTGAAGGACTAGTAGTTTTACTAATCACAGATATAGTTAATTATGAAATAAAATAATTTAACCCTTTGAGTGCCACGGTTATTTTCCGAAGGCATATGCATAAAAAGCCATGCTGTTTTCGCATATTTGTAAGCTTTTGGAAAAAAAAGCTGTTGTAAAATAACTACTAAACAGATTTCCATAATTAGCCTATGTTGTTGTTTTTTTTTTCTTATTAAATGCAGGATATGATGCATATCATTAAAAATAAAATTTGGTTTATATAAATATAACAATTTCAGTATTTATAAAAAAGTGTTTTACTTTTTTATAAAAAGTTAAGTTTCGACCTAATTTGAGTGTATACGGTATTTATTTTCCATTATACCATGATAAAGGCCATATAATTCTAAATAAAACCCATGTGTAATTTCTTATTCTAGAATTTTAAAACATGGCATTATATATATTAACACAATTCTTCCCGGTACCGACATTTTATAAACTGTACTTCGTTTGTCAGAGTTTAAAAATTACTTAGTAATGATGTAGTTTTCCCAATAAATCTAATAAAACATCAATATAACACAAATAAATATGATTAGTAAATGTAGAAACAAATACTTGCTAACATACTGTATCTACATAAAAGTTTACAATAACTAAATAATAACCCTAATAATATTTACACTGAAAATTCACGTTTTTCGCTTGGACAAAACTCAAATAACGACATTACTTTTGTAAATAAATACAGTAAAATACTGTATAAGTTACTATTTTATTTTGTATTTACTGAAATGCTTGGTTATCGGCACATAAACAACAAGAAAGGCCGTTACGCAACACAGTACTCGTCCGCTACGTGGCATGACTGGAAGACGGGATCATCGCACAGGTACTTCGGTATTATCACAGCCCACTATTTTTGGACGAGTTTTCCTTATCAGAGATCAAAATAAACTTCATTATACGTTCCTTCTTCCATAATGAATCGAAAAATACTCGATGAGTCATAGTTCCTATCTCCAAATCGTCTCCAGTTAGACACACGAATGACCTGACATTTTCGAATAATGAAACGTTGTTCTTGTAGTTTTTGATTTAATTGATTGTCGTAATAACTAACGTAAATTCCAAAGTAGGTTTAATAAAGTCAGTTGTTTTTAATACTGTAAAATATTTTGTCCCCGATAAGGAAAACTCGTCCAAAAATAGTAGCATCTTGATAAGTACCAAAACAACAGATTATAAGTTTCACAGATAAAATAGTAGAGAAACAACATAAAACTCGTATTTATTGAAATTTTTTTAACCTCTTGAATACAGCTGTCTGGTTATTTGACCAAAATAATCTTGTACTTTATAAAATATTATCAAAATACGAAACTTCAAAATTGGTTTCGTAACGTCAAAATTAGCGACGCTGTGGCACTCAAAGGGTTAAAATAGAATATTAAAGTAAACCTAAATTGTATGGAATGAAAAATATACATTCCACAAAATTTTCACTATAATTATAAAGCTCTTTACTTATTTAATGAATTTAACTTAGAAATATGACTTAATTACTTTACCTAAGATAGCTGAGGAAACGCGAATGGTGTTAAACGGCGAAGCAGGTAGGGGTGTCCCCTAATTACAATTAATTATTGTCAAAATTCATAATACGGAACTTAAAGTTGAAACATTTAATTTAATCACCTACTAACATTTCCGGAATTAATTGAAACTGTTGTAATATACATGGTTGTACAGAATACCTTTGCTTCCCCATATTAGCTGTGTTTGTATGATTAATGCATTAGAATTGTGACTTAATTTTGTAAAAATAATATTACATATGTTATCTAGGGATTAAAATCATTGGACATTATGCCGAACATTACAAAGGAGCAGCCAAATCTCTGCGGCTTTCTTGTCAAGCCTACCGTTCGTTATCTGCTTTAGCTTAAAACCTAGTGTTCTGCTATAATATCAGCTGATAGCAGCAAAAACTTGTTTTGTTAGCCAATTCAACGTTGAACCCTATGAACAATAAACGAAAGTTTGACTATTACTTTATTTTGATAATATACAATGAAACTGTGTTATTTATATATTGACGTTTAATTAATAAAAAATTATTATAAATGGGGTTCACATTTAATAAAATACGTAACTCAATATGAAATTCACAATAAAAATCTTCCAACTGTAAATAAATAAATATATGTAATAAATATATGTGGTTGTCTCATTAACGTATATTTATGGACGTTCGTTTTGTATAGAAAACAAACGTTACCACAGTATGGACGTTTTTAAATTTATTACAGTATGGCAACAAGAGTCACCGAGTAGACTGTAACCTATGAAAATCTCCGAACATTAAATGTAAATACTACTAATCTTAATACGATATATATATATATATATATATATATATATATATTCGTAAGGATTGAAAATACTCGTATTTAAGAAAAGTCATCAACTCTAAAGTAGCCAATCGAGAATAATAGAGACAGTCGCTAATGCTCTATACATTTAAATTCCCACTTATGATTTAGTCAGAAGTCTATTATGCTTACTCAAAATGTTATTGAAAGCTTAATTTATATAAGACATTCGTAGCATTGTATTGCCGAACTTGTTATGGCCCCAGCTCCAAAACTAAAAGAACAGATCTTCTGTATATGAGTTGTGAGTTAGATATTTAGTGCTGAATGATTTAAATAGCTAATGTTTTATATTTTATTTAACATTTTCATAAGGTGGCTAAAATAATGAATTACTTGTTCTCCAGAAATACTTTCTCATTTATCAGTTACCAAGTCAATTGAATTTTCTAAACCCTTTTCTATATATATTTCAACAATTTGAAAGATTACCACTTGTTTTTTTACACAGGAAATCACGATACGCCAGACATATTTGTTGATTAATTCATAGACTTTGTATCATACAAATTATAGTATTAGAGAAAACTTAATAGAAAAACCATTAGCCTGATACATATACAGCCCATATGGTAAGATCCTACTGTAACTTCATAACGATAAGAAGACTGTTTCCAACTGTATGCAAGCTAAGGGATAACTACTTATAAAATTCAAAGAGTTGTAGGTCATTTGGCAAATAATCTTCTAGAAAATTATATTTTTTTTCTGTGCACTGACAAACATGAAAATAAATAATAATATAAAGCGGTGCTAAAAGCCCTAAAATACTGAAGTGTTTTAGGACTATTAGTATGAATTAATACGTCATAATTTTGTCTTTCTTAATTTTAAAATCGTTTCTGTAGTAATCATCATAGCTAATAAGATTGGAAATTATTACTAAATGTTGTGATTTTAAATGTGTATGAATCACTACTTCCCTCTCTACTTATTTTAGCAGAAGATTAGCCGTATTCACTTGACATTTGGGAGCTGTGTCCTCTGGAACCTCCTAGCTTTGGAGAGCTACGAGACTCCCAAAATATGAGTTTCGAACCTCCTAAAGATCCCAGCCACTGGTTAATGTGGTCTTAACTAATCATATAAATCAGTATTTACCATTTAATTATAACACATTAGCATCACCTGTAAATAGTATGTGGGCGTGGAGCTGAACATACACCGATAAGAGCTCAATTTAAGTTCAAGAAAGAGGATAAAAAAACTAATATAATTTATTAAAATTATAATACAAAAACAAATTATCATGTATGAATAATTCAAAATTACTTTAAACCAGCATTAAGTAGTTGTAAATTCTCATAAAATATCAAAGGGGTACAGTTGAAGATGTAAACCACAAACCATAAATCCTTAAGCAGTAAAAGTAAAAGCAACAAAGAGTGGAAACTAAACTCCTTCCCACCACGCTATAAGTTGACCGGATATATGGATATTGTTTCCCATTTTCTGAAAACCCTCAGCGGACCTTTTACGAGTTTCTCAGGCCAATATACATTTTCAGTGGCTATAACAGTCACCTTTAGCCATTTCTGGTAGATAATGTTTACAAACAATTGTAAAGGCAAGGTCCGCTGAGGGTTTTCAGAAAGTGGGAAACAATATCCATATATCCGATCAAAGTATAGCGTGGTGGGAAGGAGTTTAGTTTCCACTCTTTGTTGCTTTTACTTTTACTGCTTAAGGATTTATGGTTTGTGGTTTACATCTTCAACTGTACCCCTTTGATATTTTATAAGAATTTACAACTACTTAATGCTGGTGTAAAGTAATTTTGAATTATTCAAACATGATAATTTGATTTTGTATTATAATTTTAATAAATTATATTAGTTTTTTATCCTCTTTCTTGAACTTAAATTGAGCTCTTATTGGTGTATGTTCAGCTCCACGCCCACATACTATTTACAGGTGATGCTAATGTATTATAATTAAATGGTAAATACTGATTCATATGATTAGTTTAGTCCACATCAACCAGTGGCTGGGATCTTTAAGAGGTTGGAAACTCATATTTTGGGAGTCTCGTAGATCTCCAAAGCTAGGAGGTTCCAGAGGACAAAGCTCCCAAATCTCAAGTGATTACGGCTAATCTTCTGCTAAAATAAGTAGAGAGGGAAGTAGTGATTCATACACATTTAAAATCACAACATTTAGTAATAATTTTCAATCTTATTAGTAATGATGGTTACTACAGAAACGGTTTTAAAATTAAGAAAGACAAAATTATGACATTAATTTATACTAATAGTCCTAAAACACTTCAGTATTTTAGGGCTATTAGCACCGCTTTATATTGATTAGGTGTGGCTGCTGCGGTGGTCGGTATAAATTTGTTTATACTGATTTTCATGTTTGTCAGTGCACAGAACAAAAATATAATTTTCTAGAAGATTATTTGCCATATGACCTAAAACTCTTTGAATTTTATAAGTAGTTATCCCTTAGCTTGCATACAGTTGGAAATAGTTTTCTTATCGTTATGAAATTACAGTAGGATCCTACCATATGGGCTTTATGTGTATCAGGCTAATGGTATTTCTATTCAGTTTACTCTAATACTATAATTTGTATGATACAATGTTTATGTGTTCATATGAATTCATCAACCAATGTGTCTGGCGTAACGTGATGTCCTGTGTATAAAATAGGCGGTAATCTATTAAATTGTTGAAAAACATAAATAAGGGGTTTAGGAATTTCAATTGCCTTGGTAACTGATAAATGAGAAAGTACTTTTGAAGAACAGGTATTTTTAACATTATTTTATTCACCTTATGAAAATAATACATATCATATAAAAAATTAGTTATTTCAATTTTAAATATACATGTATAGCATGTATAGATATAGCAGTAAATATCTAACTCGTAACTCACATAAAGAAGATCAGTTCTTTTAGTTATTTAGCTGGGGCCGTAACAAGTTCGGCAATACAACGCTGCCAATTTCTTATATAAATTAAGCTTTCAACAACATTTTGAGTAAGTAAGCATAATAGACATCTGACTAAGTCATAAGTGCGAATTTAAATGTATGGGGCATAAGCGACTGTCTCTATTATTCTTGCATCTCGATTGGCTACTTCAGAGTTGATGACTTTTCTTAAATATTTTTACTCTTTACGAATACGTATATTTCGTCGGAAGATTAGTAGTAATTAAATTTAATGTTCGGAGATTTTCATAGGTTACAGTCTACTCGGTGACTCTTGTTGCCATACTGTAATAACTTTAAAAACGTCAATACTGTGGTAACGTTTGTTTTCTATATTTATTTTGTAAGAATTTTATTGTGAATTTCATATTGAGTAACGTATTTTATTAAATGTTAACCCCATTTATGATATTTTTTTATTAATTAAACGTCAATCTATAAATAACACAGTTTCATTGTATATTATCAAAATAAAGTAATAGTCAAACTTTCGTTTGTTGTTCATAGGGTTCAACGTTGAATTGGCTAACAAAAAACGTTTTGGTTGCTATCAGCTGATATTATAGCAGAACACTAGGTTTTAAGCCTGGCTGCGGGTGGTCTGAATACAGCTGATAACGAACGGTAGGCTTGATAACAAAGCTGTAGAGACAATAATGCTCATTTGTAAATTTCAGTATAATGTCCAATGATTTTAATCCCTATATAACATATATAATATTTGTTTTTAATAAATTAATTGCACAATTATAATGCATTTATCATACGGACACAGTTAATATGGGGGAGCGAAGATATTCCGTACAACCACGTAACACATTAGGTTTAATTAATTCCGGAAATGTTGGTAAGTGATTAATTAAATGTTTCAACTTTATTTCCGTATTATGAATTTTGATACTAATTTATTGTAATTATCAGACATCCCTACCCGCTTCGTCGTTTAACACCATGTCGTTATATTCTGGTTTCCTCAGCTATCGGATGTAAAGTAATTAAGTAATATTTCTGAGTTACATTCATTAAATAAGTATAGAGCTCTATAATTTTAGTGAACATTTTGTTGAATATATATTTTTTATTCCATACAAACTAAATTTTCTTTAATATTCTGTTTTAAATTATTTTATTTCATAATTAACTATATCTGTGATTAGTAAAACTATTAGACCTTTAATAACGTTACATTTCGTGCATTAAATACGGTAACTGGTCGTTGTCAGACCCGCCGTACATGTTTATTACCATGGAAATGTGCTATGCTAAGACGCTTGGTTGCTTACACCATTTCTCCCTGTTCCTTATTCCCTGACATTCCGTTTATAACGAACGCCGTATATTCTGTATATTTATATTTATACACAGCGATACTGGATGAATGGTTTCAGTACAGTGCTTAAACTATAAAAAACAATCGTAGCTATGAAGAGAGTGGCATAAATTTATACTTTAAAATTGTAGATTAATTTTAAAATATCGGTTTTATGCAAAATAACTCTCATTGTTTTTGCCTATATTTGGATTATATAATATCGAAGCACTTTAAGATATTTAAATTACATTATGATTAATTGGCAGTGAGAATAACGGTCATTTGAATCAAACGGATACGTTTTACAATGTATGTTTCCCTCAATTTAAAGGTATGACTATTTAAAATGTATTTCCAGCAAGGATTGCGCATTGAAATGGTAAAACATTCAAATTATTATTTAGAACTACTCATTAATCTATGAAGTCAGAGGTAAAGTAAATTATTCACTTGGCTAACGTGTTGTAATTAGATAAATATAAAGATTTGTTATTTTAGAAAGATTTTCCAAATGTATATTGTTGAATACTTTATACTTGTAATATTTTGATAAATTATCCTCTTCCTGGATATCTCCTTACCACACGTTTGTATTTTATTTAAAATTACGGTCATCAGATTTATTTAACGTATACATTATTTTTCAATTTAATATATTCCTCATATTCAATTTTATAGATATTTTCGCATAAAAATTGGATACGGATATGAAGAACATATTCAGATGAAAATGAACCTTTTAAAAAAAATATAACTATTTTTCCTCTGCCGATTCAATAAAAATTACCGATATGAATAAACACAAAACTAATGGAGGAATTTTGTTTCACAGAAAGAAATACGCTTTAAGCTTTTGGGGGCATATGGGATGCAGTATCATGAATGTGAGATTTTCAGATATATTGATACCAACATTGCCGCAATTACTTACATGAAAATTTATGTTTTTATTGCTTGTCACAGTTTCAATTTTGTTTACATTAGTTTAAAACATCTATAGGTAAAGTGAACGTTTTTTATTTAGATCTATATTTATTTATGTTTTCAACTCTCCATTGATGTTCCTTTTTATTTTAAAACGTTATCGTAACAAATATTATTTCAGAATTATTTTCATTACTAAAAACAGAAGTTAGAAATTGTTTCTGACAAGACTATTGAATAGATTACAAAGGCATTTAAAGTGATAGACGAAAAGAAGATGGTTTGAAGCAGATAGATACGTAGTAGTAGACCATTTGAAATTCGTTTAACGTTTAAGATATACGCTCCTTCATACGAGTCAGGTACTGAGATCAATGCCTTGGACATTGGCTGTAGTGTTCTTTTCGTTGTAGTATAGATAGGCTCAGATTGGATGCCTTCTTACATCCCGTGTGAGAAAATGGCAACATTAGAGTTCGGTATTTTTGTGCGCACGATACCTCGATAAGGAACTGAATAGAGACTCGAAATTGTCCATAATGTTTCATTTATGTATAGGCAACACTAAGTTCATTGATCATGTCAACGCAACGGTATTTGGCTGAGCGTCATTGAAGACTGGTACTCAGAAGGATAGCACAATTTCTCTTGTACCTATCGGGGATGTAGAAATTGTCTTTTCTGTATGATTATTAGTCTCTTTGAAGGACATTTTAGGTATTAAATGACATATACACGCGAAGTTTTGCATATAACTTCTGCCAAGCTTGTTACGTCACAAAAGGTTTGGTGTGTTCCTACCTTGTTGTATGGTAGATGACGTTGTACAACCTATTTACCCTGAAATACCAGAGATCAAGGGACAGACTTATAGTATAGGTCGTGGATAACTGCTAGTGTGTTGGTTACTTTTTGCTACCTGTTTATTCAATGTCAGTCTTTCGAGATAGTTTTTCATTAGTTTGCATTCCCTTTATAACAACTAGGTCAAACAATATTCAATAGATCAAAGCGACCAGCGCAAGAGTCCTTTATTATCTATTTAGTCTTAAACATTTAAAGTCATATTTGTTTGATGTGATCGCAATGTAACATTATTGTTGTTAATAATGGCGTAATTTTAAAATTATATTAAGTTTTGTTACAATTATTTTAAGTTAGAAGTTCATTTCTCCATAGTTTTGTATATTAGTACGAAAAATCATTTATATGAATTCTTTTTGACTTTTCATTAAGTTTAATATTTTTCTATTACATAATAATTCGCGTAGGTTATAAAAACCAAAATAAATACGCTATTTTTCATCAGTGTTAAAATATGATACTCGAGATTCAATTTACTATACATAAAGTGCAAATAAATAATAATTAGAATAATATAAATAATAATGTTATAAATATATATGCGTTTAATTTGTAAAAATGGCAATAGCCGAATTTAATTTCAATAAACATTCAATCATAAAAAGTACTTCCTCCACCGGGACTCGAACCCGGATTTCTCACTTGCCGGGTGAATGTGCTACCATTACACCACAGAGCCCTTACTTTTTACGGATGAATTACTTTATATTTGGCCGTATCTGTCACATATGCGTTTAAATAACCAAACTAACATATAATCGGAAGACCAAACACGTGTCAAACGACTTTTTATTTACGTTAAATTTGTATAAATGGCAATAGCCGAATTTAATTTCAATAAACATTCAATCATACAAAATACATACAAATACAAAAACAAATAGTGAATATGTCAGAACACGTCATATGTCAGTTTAAGTGCTTTAGTATTCATAATATAATATCACAGGCTGATTCACAACTAAGGTTTTATTAAGAATACTGTAAATCGCCACTCGAATGGAAGAACAATAATAAGGGCCCTTTTGTGTAATTTAACAGAAAATAATGAAAATATGAATATGGTCATACCTTTATAGTTATTTAACTATAGTAATTCTACGCAAATTAATAGCTTTTTAGCTATAATTTTAATTCACAAAAATTAATTTTTAAAAACCCTGTACTTTATGTACTTATGTTATAATTATGTGGCAATCAATAATAGAAATACCGTAATTATATATAAATATAACTGTTTGTGAATGGTAGACACAATACATTGGATTACACACATTGCTGATAAAACAATAAGAACTTCAGTATATGCCTTATGCCACACACTCGTGGCATGAGAGGATAATGCAGGACCGTGCTTTCTCTACTATGTATGGAAATGTGTAGGGTGTTACCAATATCAGTTTCTCAGTCGGCCTTCTTGTTTTCCATAAAACCGTGTCAGGTTTCAATGGCTTGATATATATATATATATATATATATATATATATATATATATATATATATATATATATATATATATATATATATATATATATCTATATATATATACTTTCTCTTATCGCTCTACTTACTATTTGCATGGTATTATATCATATGTACCTCGCCATAGGGTCGCAAGTCTCTACCACGCAGATTTTCAAAAATTAAAATTTATAAAATACTGCATTTATCTAGTTATGGGATTAATAATATATGCATTGCCATGTACAAAGTAAGAATCAGTTTTAATTAAATTATTAGGTGTAGACTGTATATGAAGAATATAATTTTAACTATACATAACCCCAGTGTTTGTTGAGCGTCTAAATTTAAATGCGTATCCTCAAACAATGGAAAATCTTGTTCATTTCAGCACATATCAATACAGAAATGTGCTTTGAACATGTAGTATATTAATTTTTATAGGCAATATATTATCACCAAAGTCTTACATATTTTACTGTTGGGTATTTGGTTCTTATTTATTTATACTAAACAAAATAAAAAAGTTATTTAAGAAACAAAGTGTGGCATAATTGTTTCAAAAGCCGCGGATCCTACATCCTGACGATTTTTGGAACTCATATTTAGAATATTGGGTATGTGATTAAGTGTTGCGAATAAAAGAGAGGCATTGAAAATTTAAATATTAGCAAGTATTTCGATTTTCTAAAATGTTTCATTGTTTATAACTTGTCAAAAAACCAATGAAGATGCACTTAAAGATTTTCATGCAGGTGTTTCTAACTTTATCTAAAAATATATATAATATTAAATGTATATTTTAATACTGCTTAATTATTTCATATTTCCTTGTTTTAAAATTTGTATTTGAGATTGATATGATACGTATATCGCAAATATAGCTATCAGCGTCTTACGAAATACAGGTATCTCTATTCTGTTTTTTTTTTATTATTTTACGGATGTAGTGTACTTAGCATTGTCTAGTATTGAATTACCTGAGAGTTTTTAGCTTTATGGAAAGCTCCGTTAGTAAAAATTCAACTTTTATAACTGCAAACAAAACCTCAAATATTATAATATATATAACCGTTATATAGCCATGGAAGTTTTCTGTGATATTTCCTTTGTAAGAAGTTTTGGCACAAGAAAAAACCACTCCAACAACAAAGGAGTTAACACTTCCACTGAATAACACCTTTGTCGGAACCACATGCCGCAGACTTGTTACAAACTGCATTACCGACTGAGTTAATCAAGTCTGTTGTAAACTTGGCAGTTTCAGTACAGCTTTACCAGTTCGCCTCGAGTTGTTACTTGTCTATTCCTCCTTGATCAAACTTCTCAGGACGTGTCGTAACAGGAAGTCCTTGCCCTGGTTGTCAATTTCGATATCTTACATAAAATTGTTTGAATTAAAAACGAGGTTTTTAATGTTTGTTTTATTTCTCTCTAAGAACTCTAGAATGTAAAATTATTGTCTTTCATTAATATTTACAAAACAACTTCAATATTAATAACATGCATGTTTTTTGTGGATATTGAAATTAATGTAACATCAGATCTAATATAATCATTAGCTCAAGAGGAGGTCAATTATAACTGTAGAATATTAAACAGTATTAACCTGTGATTCAAGTAAATGATCAAAAGACCAGTATCTTCGATACTGTAGAGACAAGCGATATTTCTGAATTACAGTTCACTAAAGGATAGTTACAGTTGAGTGTTTCCAGTCAGCTCACGTGGGGTTCGCTCCATTAGTTACAGATGTTTAACAATACAATTATCCGGCTCGCGGGTGGAATATTGAACAATCCTATATTTAGTAGGCCACCGTAATTACACTAACCTATTACTAATCCTTTATATGTAATAAAATCGTCTTTGTGTTCAACTAACGTCCTTGACATAGTGTATTTGAGATCGTCAATTTGCTATAACTATGCCACATCAGGCTACGTTATACTCTTATATTTAAATCGTTAACTTTACTGATTATAATTCAAAAATAAAATTAAACGAAAAATGTCTTTATTTACAGAGGCGAAGTTAGGACTTAAAAGTCCTCTCTTCCAATGTAATCTGTACATGTGCTTTAAAAAAAAAAAAAACTATTAAAAACATCGGATTTTTAGGTAATACGTTTTTTGATAGATGAGAAACAGAGAAAAGCAAGAACAATATGATTGAAAGTGCCTTTATAGGTTTGATTGCGATTCCTTTAATTACAAATTTGTGGTACATGGAGTTCACCAGTTGGAAGAAAAATATTTATTATTATTTATGTATGCTATTAAATATTAAATTAATAATAAATTTGTTAATTTAACAAAATTGCTTAAGAGTATTACGATACCTTTGTTTATTACTATTATTTTTGAGGGCATGGGCTCACTGAAAGCTAACCGTTATTACCTAACGTTATCTTCGCATATATCTATTTTATATCTATTAATCATATCATATTATATATATGTATGTATTGCAGTCTGTATAATGATCGAAAATGTGGATAAACATACTTAAAATGTTTATTATATTGTGCGATCTATTTCGCTCTTGTTAAGGTTCGGATAGTACTTTTTGTGAGAATATAACGAGAGCTAAATATTGAATTTTATATTCTGACTATCGTGTTTTTTTCTGACTAGATTAATTAAAAGCGAAAATAATGGGGTCTGTTTACACCGTTTACGTTTTAGATGTTGATTTGAGAGACTGGGATTAAAATGAATGTAATTGTTCTATTTGCATGAAATCAGACAAAATATACTTTAAGATATTTATAGTACAACATCATACTTAACATAATTTTTATTTTTAGAATAGTGAATAGTAATCAAAGTTTGCAAATTACACAAGAAAACAATAAGTATTTCAATATCTAGTAAATTAGTTTTCAACAGCGTACAGTACTAGACGATGTACGATAAACAGTATAAATTTTACAAAGATTCATTTGGTAGTGCAGGTCGTTACGGCATATTTAATCCTTACCGGCGAACTGTACTACTGCTCGTTTATTTTACTGTCTTATTGCGTCACAGCTACATATAACTAATCTAATGTAATTAGTTAAATCAAGTTTTTTATTAATAAAATCGTAGTACTGATTATGTATTATAAAAACAATTTTTAGATGAGAATATAATGCATTTTTTGATAAATGTTTATTTATTCAAAATAATACTAATATAACATTATCATGACAAGTATTATGTTATAAGTGCTACTTAAAAGTAATTATTCCAGTACAAATCTAGTCAGACAAGCTCTTTTTAAGGCAAACTAATGTATACATTTTACTCACAATGTACAAAACACTGATTGGAATACTAAATTTGAACCTTATTTTTTTCAGCTAATATTGGAAACTATTGTTCTGGACTTTATACTAAACAAATGTTTCAGTACTTATTATATTAGAGGTAAATATTTTGAAGTCTATATTATTGCTATAATCTTTACAAATATATCAAAGCATCCTTATTATTGCTTCTTAAGAGTGCTTCTCGTCACTCATCTACTTTTTCTTTGAAACCCGATCTTGTGAGAGCTGTAAGCTTCTCAGAATTGGTTGTTATCTTTTTTCCTGGAATTCAATAGATAAATTGTATCTGACCCACAAATGCCACAATGATAAACCAACCAATAAATAATAACTAAGCAGAATCTGCAGGAAACAACTAATGTAAATATTTGAAGCATGTTTTTATTCCTGTACACTATGATCATTGATAATGTATATCACTTGATTAAACAATCAAAAAACTGCCTATGAAAAACAAAGGAGTAAGGAAAATCCTTGTAAAGTAAATCACAGCAACTTCGGTATTTTTATAGATTTTTTTGAAGTTGAAATCATTGATTTTCTGTGCAATTATCTTTAGAGTTTGTAACAACAACAGTTTCCGACAAGGGAAGAAAGTTAGAAACATTTTATCTTCATTTACTTTGGTGCACTAATGATAAAGTAATACGGAACTATTAAAATCAGTCTTTACAGTTTGAATGGGATAGAAACTCGCATGTTTTGAAACAGATACTAATTCTAAACTATACACATTTCTTCCAGAATATATGAAGTAATAATTCCAGAATATCCCAATTTTTTAAAGCATGTTTCATTCCATAAAATTGAATGTTGGTAGCACACTTCACGAAAATATATGTATACTTACTTCGGTTAGATAAGCCTCCTGCAGTCAAACATAACCTACTCCTGGCCTTTGTGATCTTCTTTGCTGTGATCCAGGGCCAAAATTACGTTTGCATTGTTGTCCAGATTAAGAAGGTATATACATTTATTTGTTGGTATGATCTTTTTAAGCTCTGAAAGCGACTACTTACGGCCGGTATTACGTATTTTAGGCCTCAACAGCGTTTGCATTGTTGTCCTAATTAAACGCATTAAACACATATTAAAATCTATATTTCGGTTTAAAAGGGACTACTTCAGGTCTAATGTATTTCCGGTGCCGAATATCTATCGAGGGCGGAATAGTCATGCATGTCAAACTTCACCTCTCTAGGATATCAGGAAGTTAGGAAAAAATTTAATATCCGTTGTCTAAATGTTGCAACCTAAATTCAATCCCTATGGATGTCCGCATGAAAAAGCTTTAGTTATTCCATTTATATCGTGAGGTATACGTATGCCAAACTTAACTTTCTGTAATATCAGGAAGTAGGAAAAATAGTGAGTAAAGTAAAAAGAGAAAAAAGTAGAGTGAGTGAATCAAAATTTTCCTTTTTAAATTTGAAGATTTTCAACAGAGTAGCCACTTTGATGCGTGATATTTTCTAACTTGCTAGTACTGTATTAACCATACTTATTATGTAATACAACGTGTAGACGACAACGTATGGTAAAATGATTTCACAATATTTAATACTCATATAAAGTGTAATACCGTGTAACATCAGTGGAACACTATTTATTCCAAGTTTAGTTAAATAAAACCCAAAATTAAAAATACGAACCCATATTAATTTATCATCTAAACTCATGGTTGTAACTCTTATTAAGTAGTGGTCTGTCATTATTTAACTAAACAGCTATGCATTACCTGTTATTAAAGTCCATACTAAGGCAAAATATGTTTAGTACAACTGTTCTGTAAAAACACGCCATTATTAAGAACACAAATAATACATAATTGGATGTGCATACGTACAGTCTATTATTATTTACATTCTCGGCGCCTGATCAATCAATAACTTACCTATCGCAAAAGGACAAGAAACTTCGAGCAGTAATTAGGGAAAGGAAGTTTAAATCACTTAAGACGTTTGCCAATACCTGTGTTCGTTGTTGTTGCCAAGGATCACTGCAGGTTGGCTTTATGCCGACCGCTTTAGCCACATAAACTAAATTTAGCTTTTATGTAATAAACTTAGCTTGAAATCAAGATTAAATATATTGCTTTCACTAGGTCATTAGTTTTTAACCGCAAAGAACTTATTATATGAGGATCAGCGTTGCTTTTATATAACGCTGCGTATAATGCATAACTGACATTGTAAATAATTATATCATTAATTTTTATTACATGTTATTAACTTCAATTGACCCTAATAGATTACCAGTGTGAAGAAAACAACGACCCCACAATTGATATACTTTTACTTTAAACTGTACATTAATAATTACTGTCTATGGACTTTTTTTAAAGACTATCCTCAGATAGAATAAGTCTCAACATCCCTTTTGTAGACAGTTATAAATATGCTACATTTTATGCAAAGTTACCCCTTAATGTAGGTACATGTTGAATAAATTAAACCATTGATATTTTAAACTAAGAACAGTAATAATATATTTAAATAAAATATTATGAAGAAAAGTGTAAATATGTATCGTGATGAAATCTCCAAGCTGCCAACTTTACTGCAGACCTGATTAATTCGGTAAAGCAGTTTGTAAAAATTCTGTGGGCAATGGTTGAAACAAATTGTAATTCCTCTCAGCAAAATACTTTTTGCCACTTTGTATGTTCTAAATAAAAGTTCTTTTTAAACTCTAATGGAGATAAGTATAAGAGGAATAATTAAACGAGTTCTTTCAAGTACTTAGGCTAATGCTCAAACAAATTTGGAACGCTAGACACACAATGTGAAGTAAAAGTAAGTAGTTTTAAAAACTAGACAAAAATGAACTGTCTAAATAATAACAGTAGTCAAAACAACTGAAATAAAACAATATTTCTTTAGATTCGGCAAAAACTATTATAACTGCACGTAATATTATAACTTTATGAAGTTTTAAATTATAAAATCTTAAATTATAAGCTGCGTCTAGAGACTGAGCTTACGGATGCGGTTTATTGAGTACGACGATTTGTATAGTAGACGTGACCGATTAAAACTAGACTGTGTTAACTATTGTAATACTTATTATATACGGAAAAATGTTCTTGATTTATATTTTCTTAATATAAAATTGTGGCATACCTAGATATAAAACCCATTTGCATATACTCCAATAGTGTTTGAACAAGTATATTGTCTAAGAACCTTTTATGAACGTACAACTAACTAAACCTTTTAAAGTTTTAAGATATAATATTAATAATTAGTGTTTAATATTAAGTATTTAACTATTATACAAAGTATTAAACTAAACATATGGTAATTAATATGTAACCATACAAATTTATTACCCAATTAAAATTAAATGTTCAATATAATAATTTGATATGAGAACCAGCCACCAGAGAAATTTAATTTTCTTTCTATTGCGCCAAAAAACTATCTTTAACGTTGTTTTTTTTTATATTCCATACTATGTGTTCATAATCATATTGTTACTTTAGTTTTTTCTTATACTCAAAGGATTTTAAAATACAAGAATCCCTTTTTAAGTTTTTAAATATTAAATATTAATATAAGCTGAATAATAAGATAAATATAATTTCAGCAGTTTTAGTTTTATATGGCACGTTTGTATTAGGTCACGAGATTTCTATTGGTTAACTTACATTATTTGTTTTGACGGTTAGTTATTTAGTGAAACAAAAGACTTACTCCGATGTTTCTTGGATTAATACACTAACGACTAACCGTCAAACATAAATAAATCTTAAATATATAACAATTAGTAGTATATATCACGACTGTTAATAGAAGGTTTGAGCTTAAATAATACGGTATGAGAAAATATATTGTTTAATATGATACTTCTTTGATACCTTTCCATAATGACCTCCACCATAACTAGTGCTGTTGACTATTGATTGGTTCATTCGAAATTATTTTAACGGTTTCAAGAAAAAGCGGGTTGTGTCTTGCTTCTAAATAAATGATCTATATTTGTGTGCTTGTTCATTAAGAAAACCAATTAAATTGTATAAAAATAGAAGGAGAATTATTTTGCAGGAATCTAGCGTTTAACGAAACACATTCCAGCCTTGCGTCTATCTTACTGTGGGAATGCACAATCTGGTTGTAGTTACGGTTTACAATCTACTGTAGCATTTTCAAATTACTTGCTTTTCAAATAAATTTCATTGCTTTTAAAATGTCAGCCCATTTCAATTGCCACTGTGCACTGTGTTTAGCCTCCTTAAAGAGCTACATCTGCTTGTCAACCATATATACGATGAATTAAATATTTTATCGGCATTCAACTTAACGATTAAGAGTTGTTATAACAATGAATCAAATGAAAATTATTTATAATTATATCTGTATCAATCACAATTTAATAAATTTGTTCGTTACAACAGTTATAAAACTTGTATAGACTTTAACTATAGGTACTAAATACTTATTTAATGCTATCGATACATCTTTTACAATAAAAATCGTAAATCACTTAAAATGTAATTTCTGTCTTTCTGTAAGCACGATAACTGTTGACGATATGAAATTATCTCATTATGGAAACTGGTACACATCGATCCACTAGGAGTCGCTCTCCAAGGCAGGATGCAGGCCGTTGTCTTGCGAAGGCACTCAGACTTCCATGATGACCCAAGGCGTGCGTTTGGTCTTGTTTGATTATTCATATTATTTTCTATTAACAATAGCTTGCCTGAACAAAGTATTTCAGGAACAAATATGCTCAATGAACTTTTTAAAATAAGGTTTTAATTTAATAACACCCATAACTTACTCTAACATGTATAGCGTAAATGTTTAGCTATAATAAAACTTTTATAACAATAATTAGATACACCCACAGAAATAGCACTAGAATAATATTAAACTAGTATGAACATAAAATTGTTTTACTAATTTCATAAGAAAAAACTAAATGTATCTTTTTAGGTTAGCGTTCTGACAAGAAAGGTCGCCAAACGTTGTGTGGTAAGAAAACAAATGGAGAGCCAACAGAGTAAGGTAAACATAAGAGAGGCACAATTCCTTTAGTAGTTATCCATTATGTGTTCAGGAATGCTAAAAATACATCATTATTTTGTGTGTGTGTGTGTGTGTGTGTGTGTGTGTGTGTGTGTGTGTGTGTGTGTGTGTGTGTGTGTGTGTGGTGTGTGTGTGTGTGTGTGTGTGTGTGTGTGTGTGTGTGTGTGTGTGATATCTCAATTTGTTCTTAAAAAATCTGTCTTTCTCTTTCAGAAAAAGTTAGTAAGATTTAAATTGCCAATACATTTTTGTTACAAATTTTGTTAAGATCATTTTGGTTTAAGATGAGTTTTAGTATAAATTTTGAATAAATTTAAGCTATTTTCGCCTTTTCATGGTGATAGACAATATGTTTCATAATATATACACGCAATTCCAAATTCCAAAACCTTTTTTTATTTATTACTAGGTCCATAAATAATGGTGTTGTAAACTCCTCTATAAGTTTATGTGTCTCCAGCATTGGTATATATTAGCATACTAAGCTTTAAATGAATAAATAAACATAAATAACTTGTATATTAGGAATGGTTGGTGTTTAGGCTGTAGGAGTTGTGTTCTGTGAAGTTATTTAGACGTTTTCCATGCTACAGTGAGGACAATTGCAATAGTCCAGCTATGTATACAACATTTCCTGACAACTGTCTGGTTTAAGTTTTAGTTAACAAATATTAAATTAAACAAATTTTTCTATGTTCAAAGTATTTCTAAAGAATTAAAAACTCTATTCAGTCATAACTTAAGCCGTCTCAACCTCAATTATTTAGTAGGATAGGCGACTAAATTAGATAGATATTTAACATCAAAAAGTTCTAATTCGGTAATCTTCCGAAGTTTCCGAAGAAAAATCCGACGAAGGCTTAAGGAACGTGAGCATTGAACCTGTCTGGTAATCACCTTATTAGTACAGCCTATTCGCTAAGTAAACAGGAGTTGGATCAAATATTGATTATTTGAAAGAATTGTATTTGACTAAATCACGTAAGTTATGGTATTCCGGATGAGTTATGTTACTGCTATTCAAAGCTAATGCAAGATTGCACTAAAGGTTTTTGGCATTTCTCAAGATTTTTGAATCAGGTATAAAGTCTCTCCGAACCTCAGTATGATGTGTTGTTGTTGCCTCGTTTGCACGATATTTGCATTACATGTAATCTGTAAGACCTCGTGGGATGCATATCAGCTGACTATAAAATTCTAAACTTGTTATTTTATTTTATAGTTTATTTTTTAATTTTACAGAATATTTATTTTATATATTAAATCTACCATACAATATACTGTAAAAGTAAATAATTAGAAGTTTCAGTTTCTTGTTTAAATTGAATACTATTATTATTTATGAATCTGAAAACAATGCAACAACATATTGCTGTAATATAAATTCAACCTAAATGAATCAATACAAGTTATGACAGATTTTGTACAATATATTCATTAAATACAGATACAAAGTATTGTTAAATATATTTTTTTAATTATTGATGCTAGTGAACTATGTATTAACGTTAGTGTATTAACCACATGGATATGTAAACTGTTTTACATGTAAATTATAGCATGTTGGATTCAAAGCGGTAGAAACATATGTTCGGTCATAATTGCAGTGTACTTATAATAATTACTAAAGCTGCTGGAATGTACAATAAGGTGGGGGATGACTTGGAAGGTGAACTTAGAATTTAAGAAATATTTCATTATCAATGAAAACAGACAATATTCAATATAATATCATAACGACACGCTGGCTGGCAGGCAAAATTACAAGTCCATAACTTAAAACTTATTTTATTTTCAGGTTGTCTAACTACTAGGCATATAGAAAAATGTATATATCCCTCCAGTAGACAAAATAGACATTTTGTCAGCTACTAAGCGATATGCTTCAATGTTGACTCTCAGTCAAATTCCATAATTGGTAATGCACAATTATAAAACCCACTCTTGTCTACGTAATAAGTAATTTAAAGTCCGAATATGATATGTAATATGATACGTTCACATTTTTTTCTTTTTACATTACGTTCCGTTTCTTAGAAGTGTATAATATAATTTTACGTACCAAGTCGAAAGTTGGGGTAGTTAAGCTACGTGTAAAAATACATCACATGATACAATGTCATGTAATTGGTCGCAGATTGTTTACAAATTTATTTAATTTGAGATTTTCTCGTTGTTATATCCATAAACCCGAAGTAAAAACTATTAATATAATTGGTTAATTAAGTAGACGTTCTGAAAAAAGAATATATCACGGGATCTAATATACTGTACAGCCGCATGTGAAACTGACTGATTGACTGATATAATGTATACAAATTCTAACCAACTTCTAGAAGTGCTAGAAACTTGAAATTTTGCACGCAGGTACCTTTTGCCGTATAACCAACAGGAAAAGTCTGAAAACCGGGAATTTTAAATTGTAACCCCTCAAAAAAACGAGCATTTTTTTGCCTTGCAGGCCTTTTTTGTAAGCCCGATAGCGGGCGAACCGTTGGAGCTAGCTCAGATCTGACGGAAAATCGTTAGTCAGGAATGAAGTGAACTACAAAAAAGGTCTAGTGACTTTTTGCTCTATCTCCATCGGTTAAGCGACAAAACGCCCTCAAAGTGAAATCTTTGATTCACAGTGTGTAGTAGATAGACCCTGGCGAGCCCTGTACGGTACGTAACAAAGTACCTTGCGTCGTGTCATTCACCGTTTTAATAATTATATTGTTTCTGTTTATCTGGTTGTTCTTTTCTGAATTTTAAAGCGCGATAGGTGTTGAACGATTCATAATAGCCTAAATTTTATTCTCAGCACCTCATATTAAATAAAGTGATCTGCAAAAGTCAGGTAGTAGATAGGGTCAGAGTAAATTTCATACAGTGTATTTTACAATTTGAATCCATTCTTTACTATGCAGGTTTTTCGTAAATAAGTAATACCGGCCTAACTATTGGTTATAGCTACTATAATATCTGAGGGCTGAACGTTGAAAGTAATTTATATTTACTTACAAAAATAGAAGTCACTTTTTATCCTATCTCCATCGGTTAAGCGACAAAACGCCCTCATAGTGAAATCTTTGTTCACAGTGTGTAGTAGATAGAGCCTGGCGAGCTCTGTACAGTACGTAACAACGTACCTTACGCCATATCAAACACTGTTGCAATAATTATATTTTGTTGGCTTTGCTTTTACTTGCTCTTTCGAGAAATCTTCATTTATCTTTAAAAAGACTACGAATAGATTTACAAACTTTTATCACATTGTTTTTACAACTGTTACGTTTTTTACAACAATCTATACTGGTTACTGTAGAGACAACGTCTTACTTTTGTTGCTAACGGCTCTTTCCATCAAGGGAATGAGCAACTGTTTCCCACGAGTAAAACCTCTTAGTTCACTGCAATTTCTGCTTGTGCCCTTGCCTGGAAGACCCTTAAATAAGAATTTTCTACTGCGGCCATCGATACGATTCTCATCACGGGTGATCATATTTATTGTACATTGTGGGATGAGATCGCATGAGGGATACCTGTGTAATGATGAACTTCCAAGCAATTTTGTCATTCAGGGACATGTCGTCACAGATATAGAAAATTCATTTGTACACGATGCCCTATATCCTCATGCAGAACAAAATGTGTTCGATAGCATTATGTATATGTCCAATGTTCTTGAATGTCTGATGGCAGGAGATCTTCAGGACATTGGTTTCTTATTCACTGGACAAACAGTGACAGTGGCTTTCTGGTGCTCTCAGGATCAGCTGTAACCTGTTTGATTCTCATCAAATGGACGAGATCAGAAAGCATGATTTGGATAATAACAATAACAACCTGGCACGGCTCTTCAAGTGTGAGAGTTATTCTGCATTGTCCTCGTTGTTACTGTCAAACGCTGCACTGGATGGTTCGATGAGATGAAGACAGTTCACTGTAACTCGACTAAGATTTGTTTCTTCGACCCTCAGTGCCAATTAACCAGTCCAACTTAATTATTCAGCATCTGCTATCAAGCAAATAACATGTGAAACCCACTTAAAGAGATAGAAGGAAATAACTTAGGTCCCAAGTCGAAGAGTCCTGCTGTAATATCATCAACATTAACAAATACAACTAAATGTAAAGCCATTGGGAGACCAAAGAAAATACAACATGGTCGCCCCAAACTACAAATAACTACGAGAGACGAGCAAGTGAAAGAAACAAAAAGGAGATATGTCTATTACTTTTTAATATAAACGCCTACAAACTAAATAAAACCTGCCTTTGGAATGATGACGTATTTCTCTGCTCTCGTTGCCAAGCACCTCTGTTTGAGGAGAGAAGAAAATGGTGTTGTGGTGAGGGAGCGTACAATGTGACCAAATTACCATCTCTCAATGCACCATTCAATCGGCGCTTCCTCGACAGAACGCGGGCCAAGAGCGATCTCTTTGCACTCTGTGCCCTCGAAATATCTGGCGGATACCGGCATCCTAGTGACCTCTCCTCCTTCAAAATCGAAGGGAGGATGTATCACCAAGTGTACAGTTTGGACGCACCCGGTCAAAGGTTTATTACTAAGGGCGGTGACGTCCAACTCGTAAACCGCTGCCGCTTGTATACAAAGAACGCAGGAACATAGACATGAGTAGATCACTTAAGGGTACCATAGTTGAAGACACTTAAAAATTATTTGGATTCACTAAACCCTTATGTCCATGAATTTTGGCGGTTGAATGGTGAGCCCTCGGTCAACGCTCATATGGAATATTATATTAATTTTGGATATCAAGCAATTACAGTACAACCTGTTTTTTATTAAATAATGCTATACGAAATCAGGTTTATTTCAATACAATGAAGCATAGTAAATTTCACCATCAAAAGCTATTCTGCAATATTATTGAAATGAAAGAAAATCAGGAGAGAACGTTTAATTGATATATTTATGTGTATATTTATTTATTTAGAGTATGTGTAGCAAAACGTTTAAACGTACAAATATGGTTTGCTAAAAACTGTATTTACTGTCCCACATTACACTTGTATTATCCTTACAGTTTTGTTATATTTATACAAATAATTTTTGGGTAGTTATGAAACCCTGTGTCAACAGTGGAGTGTTTCCCGACATCATTACCATCACAGCAACATGGTATTATTTATATACCGCTTTTGTTAACGAGGCTTGTATTTATAATTATGAACCAAACAGTAGCAATCCTCTGTTTGGTATTTCAACACAATTTACATTAGAAAATTTATAATATTTTTAGTACTAATTGCGTTTTGTAAAGATTAAAAGCTAGTTAATTTGTATCTAATGTGAAACTAATGAAATAGGATAGAAACAGTTACTAGGAGATCATAATGCAAAGTTTCTGTTTAACTTAAACTAAATATGCCAAAGAACGTTGTCGATTAAACGGGGTTTCACGATTTCTACTCCAAAATGGTTAAAATTATCGTTTGTCATTATTATAAAAATTTCTCATTACAAATAAGAATTTGTACTTCATTTAGTATCATAGCACTTCCTAATCTTGTTTTTCATACTGCTTTCTAAGTATTAAGAACATTTGGTACAATAATGCATTCCTAATTTTAGTTTCGTTGTTGCCTACACTCAAAGAGCAAACACAACAAATGTATTATCCCCAAAGCAAAGTGCAACAATACTTTTTTACAAATTATTTAGCAACAGTTTGAAAATTGAGACAACAGCTAATACTGAAATGTCTCTCTCAACCTTTAAGTGATCCGCTACATGGTCTTAGTAGATTAAATCTGATACAGATAAGTACATTACAAATCTAAACTTTTTTAAAAATGTACTTGTGTTTCAAAAAATATAAAAAGTACTTTTATATAAATATGTTTTACAATTATTTGTAGTGGCCAATTATATTTACCAAATTTTTCCATAGTTAATAAACTATAGTACGTAACACATATGTTAGTCAAAGACGTCTTAAACATAATTTTCCAGTTTATTTACAGTAATTTGATATTTAAAAAGTAGTGAATTTTTATATAAATAATTCACATGTAATAATAAACTATTTATATGAATACTGTATTACAGTTCTAAGTATTAATACAGTTTGCTTAAGAATATTAAAATAAACTACGTGAAGATAAAGAATTAATATAACATTTTGTTTTCTTTCAAACATGAATGCTTTACATTCATGTTGCAAGTTATAAAACAAAGCCAAAGAGCTTGAAACCCCGCAAAGATTTATGTTTCTCGTGGGAGTTTAGCATCGCTGGCAATAAGTTGTCTTTGTACTAGAACACAGAAATACATGACAACATCAGTTACCGTTTATTGCGCGTACAACATACTGAAACTAAGTAGAACTATGTTAACCTCAAATACTACCAAAGCTAGTTTTATTGAATAAAAAAGAACCAGTACATTTTGTTATATATGTAAAAGATTGCCTTCAGAAAAACAAAAGCTCTTATTGTGGTATTTATAATTTTAATCTCCACATGTTTAGACCCATGAAGGTGTCTTAAGGCTATAACGAAAATTTCAAATGTTTAGTACTGTACAGTTTTTAACTTCAAAATATCGAAAATATCCCTGTTAGTAGCAAAGAGTTACATGTGTTAATATACAAATAGCGCAACATCTAACATAGATATATTTTTCGTATGATCTGAGTAAAAATATGCCAAAAAAACATGTATGCTATCGTTAAATATTCGTCTCGATAATGGAAGATAATTAAACATCTGTCCAATAAAAGAAAATAAATTCAAGTAGTAAAATACACAATCCTAAAGAATTGTATTTATATACAAAAGGATGGAAATGAGTAAACATTATATTTTCAGGATCTCTCAGAAGGTGGTTGAGTGGGGGGGGGATAAACTACTGAAGAATAGCTCGAACCCAATGATAACCAAAGTTAAAGGAAAAGAACCTCAATAATTCACGTTGAAACACAAGATAAATTTGATCAATTTATAATAATAATATTTTTAATGAAAAACTCTTTAAAATTTAAAGTTTATTAAAGAGGATTGATTTGTAGTATAGGTTATTTATAAATTTTAAGTAAATCTGTAACAATATATTTAATTTGTAAAATCAAATATCTTCAACAATAACATTCTTTTGACTCTCTGATTGCAATAATATATTTTTAGTTTTAAATCAGAAAACGCATATATGAACCCAACTAAACACAGATAAATTACAATTTTTAAGAGTCTGAGGACGATAATGCAGTTTGAAAACACTTGAAGTTTAAAGTTGAAAAATAATCATACTATGTGGACAAGAATTTAGAATTTAAAATTCATAAACAACCTGTGCTACTAATCAAATCCTCTTTAATAAACTTTAAATGTTTACCGTAATCGTGTCTAGAGTGGCTTTTATCCAGGGGTTTTTAGTCAATAGAGGATTTATATCTATTTAAAAGACCACGTATTAGGTATTTAATGTAGCAATATTTATGTAGCTCTATATAATAACCATTACACAAAATATGGCTGATATAAATAATTTTATTAATTCTTTAAAAAACAAAACCAGGCATTAATTTAATGACATTCTTGCGAAGGTAGTAGTTAAGGAAAGGAGCTCATTACTCTTACCAAGTGTGTTAGGTCTCCTACAAGTGTCACTTACAACGCGCCTATAAACCACAGTCAGACTTGCCTTCCAAATTGCTGTATCACTTCTCTCGTTTAAAGTGGCTTTTAATATTATAAAATTACACCCGGTATGGTTAAAAATATTTAATAATTAAGTAATATTATCTCTAACGGAAAAGACAAGAAGGTTAAGATGAAATTATGTGAGTTTATTTAATGCAGTTCTTCAGTAGAATAAGAACAATGTTTATTCTTCAGATTTTTGGGTGAGATTATTTCAATATTCTTATGTATATAAAAATGTTTAAAAAGTTATAAAATTAGGATTTTGTGTAATATCTGATGTTACATTGAATTTGATTGTTGTAGTGTATTGTTGTCTTGAAACAAAAATCGTACTGTTTGTTTAAAGATATTTTGATGATTGAAGGATTGTGAACAAAAATTCTTTTATATAGGAAGTGTCAGCTAAGGTGTCCTAAAGTTTTATTTTGAAAAGAACGAGGTCCAAAACAAAGAAAAGATTGCAAACCTCCCTAAATTAGATGTAAAAAATTCATTTAAAATATTTTCATCAAATTTATGAACAAGGTTTGTCATAACTGGTCTCAGGTTCGAATTATACAATTTTCAAATGTCTTCAAAAGCCTTTTAAACTTAGCACCATTGTTTAAAGCCCGAATAAAAACAAAACTATTATTTAATGTGTTTGTTTTAGAAAATAAATATTGTATAAAAATGGCAGACCTAAACATATAAATTAAAATAATAAAAAATAATAGTGAAACCAGTAAACTCCTAAGCTGTAATAAATTCTCTTTAATGATATATCATATTAACATACATCTTAACATCATTCCAGTTCTAAGTACATATTTTGAAAATATACTGTACATCATGTTTTATCTCATTTTAAGCGTCTTAAAACATGTTTAATATACAAACCCGTGTCCTCCTGTAACCGAGAAACTAACTCTGCTTTTACTTTTGAAAATGTTAACGATCCGATATTACTACTGTAGATTATAATTACTGCAAATTCATACTTACTTTTGTGCCTCGTACTATGGAGTATCAATACATAGTATAATATTATATGTGATTAATATATATATATATATATATATATATATATATATATATATATATATGCGAAGATAATGTTAGGTAATAACGGTTAGCTTCCAGTGAGCCCATGGCCTCAAAAATAAGAGTAATAAACAAAGATGTTGTAATACTCTTAAGCAATTTTGTTAAATTAACAAATTTATCATTAAGGTAATATTTAATATCATACATAAATAATAATAAATATTTTTGTTGCAACTCGTGAACTCCATGTTCCACAGATTTGTAATTAAATGAATCGCAATCAAACCTATAAAGGCACTTTTAATCATATTGTTCTTGCTTTTCTCTGTTTCTCATCTATCAAAAAACGTATATACCTAAAAATCCGATGTTTTAATAGATATTTTATGAACAGCACATGTACAGATTACATTGGAAGAGAGGACTTATAATGACACTTCTCTTTTAATTTTATTTTTAAATTATTATCAGTAAAGTAATCGATTTAAATGTAAGAGCATTACGATCTCAAATACCCTATGTCAAGGAATTTAGTTGAACACAAAGACAATTTTATTACATATAAAGGATTAGTAATAGGTTAGTTGTGTGTTAGTGTAATGTCGGTGGCCTACTAAATATAGGATTGTTCAATATTCCACCCGCGAGCCCGATAATTGTATTGTTAAACATCTGTAACTAATGGAGCGAACTCCACGTGAGCTGACTGGAAACACTCAACTGTAACTATCCTTTAGTGAACTGTAATTCAGAAATATCGCTTGTCTCTACAGTATTGAAGATACCGGTCTTGTGATCATTTACTTGAATCACAGGTTATTTTTGTTTAATATACTACAGTTATAATTGACCGACTCTTGAGCTAATGATTATATTAGATCTGACGTTACATTAATTTCAATATCCACAAAAAAACATGCATGTTATGAATATTGAAGTTGTTTTGTAAATAGTAATGAAATTTACAATAATTTTAAATTTTAGAGTTCTTAAAGAGAAATTAAAAAAACGATTAATAACCTCGTTTTTAATTCAAACAATTTTATGTAAGATATCGAAATTGACAACCAGGACAAGGACTTTCTGTTACGACACGTCCTGAGGAGTTTGATCAAGGAGGAATAGACAAGTACAACTCGAGGCGAACTGGTAAATCTGTACTGAAACTGCCAAGTTTACAACAGACTTGATTAACTCAGTCGGTAATGCAGTTTGTAACAAGTCTGCGGCATGTGGTTCCGACAAAGGTGTTATTCAGTGGAAGTGTTAACTCCTTTGTTGTTGGAGTGGATGTTTCTTGTACCAAAACTTCTTACGATGGAAACATCACAGAAAACTTCCATAGCTATGTAACGGTTATATGTATTATAATATTTGAGGTTTTGTTTGCAGTTATAAAAGTTGAACTTTTACTATCGGAGTTTTCCATAAAGCTACCAATTCTCACGTCATTCAATACTAGGCAGTGCTAAGTACAATACATCCATAAAATTTTTATGTACCATACATTAGAATAAAAAAAAACAGAATAGAGATACCTGTATTTCGTTAGACGCTATATTTGCGATATACGTATCATATCAATCTCAGATACTAATTTTAAAACAAGGAAATATGAAGTAATTAGCAGTATTAAAATATACATTTAATGTTATACATTCTTTAGATAAAGTTCGTAACACCTGCATGATAATCTGTCAAGAAATGCAATGGAATATTCTACTTTCATAAAATTCTGTTACTAGGAAAATAGCATTTGTTAATTAATTTATAAGGCCCATTTTTGGGAACACGTGTCATAGATGAGAGTGTACTATCTATCAGAAGTAAAAAAGTATAACAAAATCATTTGATAATTTAAAAAAAAATGGAAGACCTTGTTGATAATATATTGGTTATGAAAATTAATATATTACATGTTCAAAACACATTTCTGTATTTACATGTGAAAAAAGTAAAGAATGTCTTATTTTACCAGGCGAAGTTAGGGCTAAGAAGCCATCTCTAACACTTAACCTGGGGACCAACGACTTAAAGGTGACTTCCGAACCACCACCAATGGCCGGGCAGGCGTTCTGCTTGCAAGGACAGGATCGCTCAGCAGTCACCCATCCAAGCAGCAGCCACGCTCGACGTTGCTTGATCTGGTTATCTTGCGATAACCGCCGTACCCGCTACACTACGCCATTGGAAATGTGCTGATATGAAAAAGTACAATTTTCTATTGCTTGAGTTTACGCATTTAAATTTAGACGCTCAACAAAGGTTTGGATATGACATAATATTATTCAAATAGTAAGTAGAGCGATAAGAGAAAGTATGTATGTGTATATATATATATATATATATATATATATATATATATATATATATATATATATACACACACATACTTTCTCTTATCGCTCTACTATATATATATATATATAAAAAGCTGTACAAACCTGACACGGTTTTATGCAAAACAAGAAGACCGACTAAGAAACTGATATTGGTAACACCCTACACATTTCCATACATAGTAGAGAGAGAGCTCGGTCCTGCATTATCCTCTCATGCCCCGAGTGTGTGACATTAGACTTATACTAAAATTCTTATTGTTTGATCAGCATTGTGTGTAATCTTATTTATTGTTTCTTTCATTTATAAATAGTTCTACTTATATTCAACGAGTTGTCCTATTCATTGGTACACAATTAGCAGAAATAATTATAACATAAGTACACATACTATAGGATTTTAAAAAATTGATTTTTATCAATTAGATTTTAGTAAACAGCAATGAATTTGTGAAGAATTTCTTTATCGTTTACGCACTGTACTGAAACCATTCATCCAGTATCGCTGTGTCTAAATATAAATTTACGGAATATACGGCGTTCGTTATAAACGGAATGTCAAGGAATAAGTAGCACGGGGAAATGGTGTAAGCAACCAACCGTCTTAGCATAGCACATTTCCATGGTAATAAACATGTACGTCGAGTCTGACAATGAACTGTTACCTCATTTAATGCTTGAAATGTAACGTTATTGAAGGACTAATGGTTTTACTAATCATAGATATAGTTAATTATGAAACAAAATAATTTAACCCTTTGAGTTCCACGGTTATTTTCCGAAGGCATATGCATAAAATGCCATGCTGTTTTTCGCATATTTGTAAGCTTTTGGAAAAAAAGCTGTTGTAAAATAACTACTAAACAGATTTCCATAATTTTGTTGTTGTTTTTTTTCTTATTAAATGCAGGATATAATACATATCATTAAAAATAAAATTTGATTTATAAAAATATAACAATTTCAGTATTTATAAAAAAGTGTTTTACTTTTTTATAAAAAGTTAAGTTTCGACCTAATTTGAGCGTATACGGTATTTTTAAGATTTTTTTCCTTTATACCATGATAAAGGCCATATAATTCTAAATAAAACCCATGTGTAATATCTTATTCTAGAATTTTAAAACATGGCATTATATATATTAACAAAATTCTTCGAGGTACCGACATTTTATAAACTGTACTTCGTTTGTCAGAGTTTAGAAATTACTTAGTAATAATGTAGTTTTTCCATAATTTTCACAGATAAAATAGTAGAGAAACAACATAAACCTCGTATTTATTGAAATTTTGGAACCTCTTGAATACAGCTGTCTGGTTATTTGACCAAAATAATCTTGTACTATATAAAATATTATCAAAATACGAAACTTCAAAATTGGTTTCGTAAGGCCAAGATTAGCGACGCTGTGGCACTCAAAGGGTTATAATAGAATATTAAAGTAAACCTGAATTGTATGGAATGAAAAAATATACATTCCACAAAATTTTCACTATAATTATAAAGCTCTTTACTTATTTAATGAATTTAACTTAGAAATATGACTTAATTACTTTACCTAAGATAGCTGAGGAAACGCGAATGGTGTTAAACGGTGAAGCAGGTAGGGGTGTCCCCTAATTACAATTAATTAGTGTCAAAATTCATAATACGGAACTTAAAGTTGAAACATTTAATTTAATCACCTACCAACATTTCCGGAAGTAATTGAAACTGTTGTAATATACATGGTTGTACGGAATACCTTTGCTTCCCCATATTAGCTGTGTTTGTATGATTAATGCATTAGAATTGTGACTTAATTTTGTAAAAATAATATTGTACATGTTATCTAGGGATTAAAATCATTGGACATTATGCTGAACATTACAAAGGAGCAGCCTAGTCTCTGCGGCTTTGTTGTCAAGCCTACCGTTCATTATCAGCTGTAGCTTAAAACCTAGTGTTCTGCTATAATATCAGCTGATAGCAGAAAAAACTTATTTTGTTAGCCAATTCAACGTTGAACCCTATGAACAACAAACGAAAGTTTGACTATTACTTTATTTTGATAATATACAAGGAAACTGTGTTATTTCTAGATTGACGTTTAATAATAAAAAAAATTATTATAAATGGGGTTCACATTTAATAAAATACGTTACTCAATATAAAATTCACAATAAAAATCTTCGAAAATAAATATAGAATACAAACGTTACCACAGTATGGACGTTTTTAAAGTTATTACAGTATGGCAACAAGAGTCACCGAGTAGACTGTAGCCTATGAAAATCTCCAAACATTAAATGTAATTACTACTAATCTGAATACGAAATATATGCATTCGTAAAGATTGAAAATACTCGTATTTAAGAAAAGTCATCAACTCTGAAGTAGCCAATCGAGAATAATAGAGACAGTCGCTAAAGCACTATACATTTAAATTCGAACTCATGACTTAGTCAGATGTCTATTATGCTTACTTACTCAAAATGTTGTTGAAAGCTTAATTTATATAAGAAATTAGCAGCGTTGTATTGCCGAACTTGTTACGGCCCCAGCTCAATATCTAAAAGAACTGATCTTCTTTATGTGAGTTATGAGTTAGATATTTACTGCTATATCTATACATGCTATACATGTATATTTAAAATTGTAATAACAAATGTTTTATATGATATGTATTATTTTCATAAGGTGACTAAAATAATGTTAAAAATACCTGTTCTCCAGAAGTACTTTCTCATTTATCAGTTACCAAGGCAATTGAAATTTCTAAACCCCTTATTTATGTTTTCAACAATTTAATAGATTACCACCTATTTTATACACAGGAAATCACGTTATGCCAGACACATTGGTTGATGAATTCATATGAACACATATACATTGTATCATACAAATTATAGTATTAGAGAAAACTGAATAGAAATACCATTAGCATGATACACATAAAGCCCATATGGTAAGATCCTACTGTAATTTCATAACGATAAGAAAACTGTTTGAAACTGTATGCAAGCTAAGGGATAACTACTTATAAAATTCAAAGAGTTTTAGGTCATTTGGCAAATAATCTTCTAGAAAATAATATTTTTGTTCTGTGCACTGACAAACATGAAAATCACTATAAACAAATTTATACCGACCACCGCAGCAGCCACACCTAATCAATATAAAGCGGTGCTAAAAGCCCTAAAATACTGAAGTGTTTTAGGACTATTAGTATGAATTAATGTCATAATTTTGTCTTTCTTAATTTTAAAACCGTTTCTGTAGTAATCATCATAGCTAATAAGATTGGAAATTATTACTAAATGTTGTGATTTTAAATGTGTATGAATCACTACTTCCCTCTCTACTTATTTTAGCAGAAGATTAGCCGTAATCACTTGAGATTTGGAAGCTTTGTCCTCTGGAACCTCCTAGCTTTGGAGAGCTACGAGACTCCCAAAATATGAGTTTTCAACCTCTTAAAGATCCCAGCCACTGGTTGATGTGGACTAAACTAATCACATAAATCAGAATTTACCATTTAATTATAATACATTAACATCACCTGTAAATAGTATGTGGGCGTGGAGCTGAACATACACCGATAAGAGCTCAATTTAAGTTGAAGGAAGAGGATAAAAAACTAATATAATTTATTAAAATTATAATACAAAAACAAATTATCATGTTTGAATAATTCATACGATCTGTCATTTTATATTTTCCTTGCCTTTACAATTATTGTTTGTAAACATTATCTACCAGAAATGGCTAAAGGTGACTGTTATAGCCACTGAAAATGTGTATTGGCCTGAGCAACTCGTAAAAGTTTCACTAAGGGTTTCCGGAAAGTGGGAAACAATATCCATATATCCGATCAACGTATAGCGTGGTGGGAAGGAGTTTAGTTTCCACTCTTTGTTGCTTTTACTTTTACTGCTTAAGGATTTATAGTTTGTGGTTTACATCTTCAACTGTACCCCTTTGATATTTTATAAGAATTTACAACTACTTAATGCTGGTTTAAAGTAATCTTGAATTTAGATTAAAGTAAACATGATAATTAGTTTTTGTATTATAATTTTAATAAATTATATTAGTTTTTTATCCTCTTCCTTCAACTTAAATTGAGCTCTTATCGGTGTATGTCCAGCTCCACACCCACATACTATTTACAGGTGATGTTAATGTATTATAATTAAATAGTAAATACTGATTTTTGTGATTAGTTTAGTCCACATAAACCAGTGGCTGGGATCTTTAAGAGGTTGGAAACTCATATTTTGGGAGTCTCGTAGCTCTCCAAAGCTAGGAGGTTCCAGAGGACAAAGCTCCCAAATCTCAAGTGATTACGGCTAATCTTCTGCTAAAATAATTAGAGAGGGAAGTAGTGATTCATACACATTTAAAATCACATTTAGTAATAATTTCCAATCTTATTAGCTACGATGATTACTACAGAAACGATTTTACAATTAAGAAAGACAAAATTATGACGTATTAATTCATACTAATAGTCCTAAAACACTTCAGTATTTTAGGGCTTTTAGCACCGCTTTATATTGATTAGGTGTGGCTGCTGCGGTGGTCGGTATAAATTTGTTTATAGTGATTTTCATGTTTGTCAGTGCACAGAACAAAAATATTATTTTCTAGAAGATTATTTGCCAAATGACCTAAAACTCTTTGAATTTTATAAGTAGTTATCCCTTAGCTTGCATACAGTTGGAAACAGTTTTCTTATCGTTATGAAATTACAGTAGGATCTTACCATATGGGCTTTATGTGTATCATGCTAATGGTATTTCTATTCAGTTTTCTCTAATACTATAATTTGTATGATACAAAGTCTATGAATTAATCAACAAATATGTCTGGTGTATCGTGATTTCCTGTGTAAAAAAACAAGTGGTAATCTTTCAAATTGTTGAACTATATATAAAAAAGGGTTTATAAAATTCAATTGACTTAGTAACTGATAAATGAGAAAGTACTTCTGGAGAACAGGTAATTCATTATTTTAGCCACCTCATGAAAATGTTACATAAAATATAATACATTAGCTATTTTAATCATTCAGCACTAAATATCTAACTCATAACTCATATACAGAAGATCTGTTCTTTTAGTTATGGAGCTGGGGCCATAACAAGTTCGGCAATACAATGCTACGAATGTCTTATATAAATTAAGCTTTCAACAACATTTTGAGTAAGTAAGCATAATAGACTTCTGACTAAATCATAAGTGCGAATTTAAATGTATAGAGCATTAGCGTCTGTCTCTATTATTCTCGATTGGCTACTTCAGAGTTGATGACTTTTCTTAAATACGAGTATTTTCAATCTTTACGAATACATATATTTCGTATTAAGATTAGTAGTTATTACATTTAATGTTTGGAGATTTTCATAGGTTACAGTCTACTCGGTGACTCTTGTTGCCATAGTGTAATAACTTTAAAAACGTCCATACTGTGGTAACGTTTGTTTTCTATATTTATTTTGGAAGATTTTTATTGTGAATTTCATATTGAGTAACGTATTTTATTAAATGTAAACCCCATTTATAATAATATTTTATTAATTAATCGTCAATCTAGAAATAACACAGTTTCCTTGTATATTATCAAAATAAAGTAATACTCAAACTTTCGTTTGTTGTTCATTGGGTTCAACGTTGAATTGGCTAACAAAATAAGTTTTTGCTGCTATCAGCTGATATTATAGCACAACACTAGGTTTTAAGCACAGCTGACAACGAACGGTAGGCTTGACAACAAAGCCGCAGAGACTAGGCTTCTAACATATGATCGGAAGACCAAACACGTGTCAAATGACTTTTTATTTCCGTTAAATTCGTATAAATGGCAATAGCCGAATTTTATTTCAATAAACATTCAATCATAAAAATACATACAAATACAAAAAAAAATGGTGAATATGTCAGAACACGTCATATGTCAGTTTCAGTGCTTTAGTATCCATAATATAATATCACAGGCTGATTCAAAACTAAGGTTTTATTAAGAATACTGTAAATCGCCACTCGAATGGAAGAACAATAATAAGGGCCCTTGTGTAATTTAACAGAAAATAATGAAAATGTGAATATGGTCATACCTTCATAGTTATTTAACTATAGTAATTCTTCGCAAATTAATAGCCTTTTAGCTATAATTTGAATTCACAAAAATTAATTTTGAAAAACCCTGTACTTTATGTACTTATGTTATATTTACTTCTGAAAATTGTGTGCCAATCAATAATAGAAATACCGTAATTATATATAAATATAACTGTTTGTGAATGGCAGACACAATACATAGGATTACACACATTGATGATAAAACAATAAGAACTTCAGTATATGTCTTATGTCACACACTCAGAGCATGAGAGGATAATGCGGGACCGAGCTCTCTCTACTATGTATGGAAATGTGCAGGGTGTTACCAATATCAGTTTCACATTCGGTCTTCTTGTTTTGCATAAAACCGTGTCAGGTTTGTATAGCTTGATAAATAAATAAATATATATATATATATATATATACATACTTTCTCTTATCGCTCTACTTACTATTTGCATAGTATTATATCATATCTACCTCGCCATAGGGTCGCAAGTCTCTACCACGCAGACTTTCCAAAATGAAAATTTATAAAATACTGCATTTATCTAGTTATGGGATTAATAATATATGCATTGCCCTGTGCAAAGTAAGAAAAGCTGTTTTAATTAAATAATTAAGTGTAGACTGTATATGAAGAATATAATTTTAAAAATGCATAACCCCAGTGTTTGTTGAGCGTCTAAATTTAAATGCGTATCCTCAAACAATGGAAAATCTTGTTCATTTCAGCACATGTTAATACAGAAATGTGCTTTGAACATGTAGTATATTAATTTTTATAGGGAATATATTATCTCCAAAGTCTTACATTTTTTACTGTTGGGTATTTGGTTCTTATTTATTTATACTAAACAAAATAAAAAAGCTATTTAAGAAACAAAATGCGGCATAATTGTTTCAAAAGCTGCGGATCCTATAATTCTGACGACTTTTGGAACTCATATTTAGAATATTGGGTATGTGATTAAGTGTTGCGAATAAAAGAGAGACATTGAAAATTTAAATATTAGCAAGTATTTCGATTTTCTAAAATGTGTCATTGTTTATAACTTGTCAAAAAAACCAATGAAGATGCACTTAATGATTAGACAGGAACTGGATAAAAATGCAAATGATCAAATTAGTTTGTTACATTTTTGTTCTTCTAGCAGCTATTACATTCTCATCTATGACACGTCTTCCCAAAAATGGGCATTATAAATTAAAAACTGCTATTTTCCTAGTACAAGAATTTTATGAAAGTGGAATATTCAATTGCATTTATTGAAAGATTTTCATGCAGGTGTTTCTAACTTTATCTAAAAATATATATAATATTAAATGTATATTTTAATACTGCTTAATTATTTCCTTGTTTTAAAATTTGTATTTGAGATTGATATGATACGTATATCGCAAATATAGCTATCAGCGTCTTACGAAATACAGGTATCTCTATTCTGTTTTTTTTTTTTATTTTACGGATGTAGTGTACTTAGCATTGCCTAGTATTGAATTACCTGAGAGTTTTTAGCTTTATAGAAAGCTCCGTTAGTAAAAATTCAACTTTTATAACTGCAAACAAAACCTCAAATATTATAATATATAAAACCGTTATATAGCCATGGAAATTTTCTGTGATGTTTTCTTTGTAAGAAGTTTTGGTACAAGAAACTACCACTCCAACAACAAAGGAGTTAACACTTACACTGAATAACACTTTTGTCGGAACCACATGCCGCAGACTTGGTACAAACTGCATTACCGACTGAGTTAATCAAGTCTGTTGTAAACTTGGCAGTTTCAGTACAGCTTTACCAGTTCGCCTCGAGTTGTTACTTGTCTATTCCTCTTTGATCAAACTCCTCAGGACGTGTCGGAACAGAAATCCTTGTCCTGGTTGTCAATTTCGATATCTTACAAAAAAATTTGGAATTAAAAACGAGGTTTTAATCTTTTTTATTTTTTACTTCTCTCTAAGAACTCCATAATGTAAAATTATTGTAACTTTTATTAATATTTACAAAAAAAACTTCAATATTCATACATTCATGTTTTTTGTGGATATTGAAATTAATGTAACGTCAGATCTAATATAATCATTAGCTCAAGAGTCGGTCAATTATAACTGTAGTATATTAAACAATAATAACCTTTGATTCAATTAAATGATCAAAAGACCAGTATCTTCGATACTGTAGAGACAAGCGATATTTCTGAATTACAGTTCACTAAAGGATAGTTACAGTTGAGTGTTTCCAGTCAGCTCACGTGGAGTTCGCTCCATTAGTTACAGATGTTTAACAATACAGTTATCCGTCTCGCGGGTGAAATATTGAACAATCCTATATTTAGTAGGCCACCGACCTTACACTAATGCACAAATAATCTTTTACTAATCCTTTATATGTAATAAAATCGTCTTTGTGTTCAACTAACGTCCTTGACATAGGGTATTTGAGACCATCAATTTGCTATAACCATGCCACATATGGCTACGTTATACTCTTACATTTAATCGTTTACTTTACTTATTATAATTTAAAAATAAAATTAAATGAAAAGTGTCTTTATTTACTGAGGCGGTTATAACTTAAAAGTCCTCTCTTCCAATGTAATCTGTACATGTGCTTTTAAAACAATATCAATAACAGACATCGGATTTTTAGGTATATACATTTTGTGATAGATGAGAAACAGAGAAAAGCAAGTACAATATGAATGAAAGTGCCTTTATAGGTTTTACTGCGATTCCTTTAATTTCAAATCTGTGGTACATGGAGTTCACGAATTGAAAGAAAAATATTTATTATGATTTATGTATGCTATTCAATATAAACTAAATGATAAATTTGTTAATTTAACAAAATTGCTTAAGAGTATTACAACACCTTTGTTTATTACTCTTATTTTTGAGTGCATGGCTCACTGGAAGCTAACCGTTATTACCTGACATAATCTTCGCATATATCTATTAATCATATCAATATATATATATATTGTCTGCATAATGATCGAAAATGTGGATAAACATACTCAAATTGTCTATTTTGCTCTTGTTAAGGTTAGGATAGTACTTTTTGTGAGAATATAACGAGAGCTAAATATTGAATTTTATATTCTGACTATCGTGTTTTTTTCTGACTAGATTGATTAAAAGCGAAAATAATGGGGTCTGTTTACACCGTTGACGTTTTAGATGTTGATTTGAGACACTGGGATTAAAATGAATGTAATTCTATTTGCATGAAATCAGACAAAATAGACTTTAAGATATTTATAGTACAACATCATACTTAACATAATTTTTATTTTTAGAATAGTGAATAGTAATCAAAGTTTGCATATTACACAAGAAAACAATAAGTATTTCAATATCTAGTAAATTAGTTTTCAACAGCGTACAGTACTAGACGATGTACGATAAACAGTATAAATTTTACAAATATTCATTTGCTAGTGCAGGTCGTTACGGCATATTTAATCCTTACCGGCGAACTGTACTACTGCTCGTTTATTTTACTGTCTTATTGCGTCAGAGCTACATATAACTAATCTAATGTAATAAGTTAAATCAAGTTTTTTTATTAATAAAATCGTAGTACTGATTATGTATTATAAAAACAATAATTAGATGAGAATATAATGCATTTTTTGATAAATGTTTATTTATTCAAAATAATACTAATACAACATTATCATGACAAGTATTTAAAAGTGCTACTTAAAAGTAATTATTCCAGTACAAATCTAGTCAGACAAGCGCTTTGTAAGGCAAACTAATGTATACATTTTACTCACAATGTACAAAACACTGATTGGAATACTAAATTTGAATCTTATTTTTTTCAGCAAATATTGGAAACTATTGTACTGGACTTTATACTAAACACACACACACACACATCCATATTATTGCTTCTTAAGAGTGCTTCTCGTCACTCATCTACTTTTTCTTTGAAACCGATCTTGTGAGAGCTGTAAGCTTCTGAGAATTGATTGTTATCTCTTTTCCTGGAATCCAATAGATAAATTCTATCTGACCCACAAATGCCTCAATAATAAAACAACCAATAAATAATATCTAAGGAGAATACAAGCGAATCTGCAGGAAAAAACTAATGTAAATATTTGAAGCATGTTTTTACTCAAGATAATTCCAGTATTGTATGATCATTGATAATATATATCACTTCATTAAACAATCAGAAAACGGCCTATGAAAGACAAAGGAATAAGGAAAATCCTTGTAAAGTAAATCACAGCAACTTTGGTATTTTTCTAGAAGTTTCTGAAGTTGAAATAATTGATTTTTGTGCAATTATCTTTAGAGTTTGTAACAACAAGGACAGAGAAAGTTAAAAACATCCGTTTTGTCTTCATTTACTTGGGTGCACTAATAATAAAGTATGAGGCAACTATTAAAAGCATAGCTCAGTCATTACAGTTTTAATAGGATAGAAACTCGCATGTCTTGAAACAGATATTAATTCTAAACTATACACATTTCTTCCAGGAGATTTGAATTAAATACTTCTAGAATATCCCAATTGTTTAAAGCATGTTTCAGTCCATAAAATTTAATTATAAGGTATAAAAAGGATAATATACACAGGCATTTTCTTATTCAATTCATATTTAACAGATAACGTTATGAAACATATAAATAGAAGATTTATATTAATTGAAACTATAAAAATGTATGCTCTGAATTGCCATAAAAATAGCATATATGTAAATAAGTAATGTATCAAACTTTGAATGGATGGGAACAATTCCAAATCCATTCATGATGACAGTGTATTATTTAGAAATATGTCAAGTATACAATTTATCTTAGAATTTTTAATTACCCTTCAATGATATTGCATAATCGTTATGCCATTAGTAAAAGGGTTCAAAATTCATTTAAAAATACAGTATCAATTTATTGTAAACGTATATAATAGTAAATATTGAGCGCTTTAAAGCTGTGAAAATCAAAGTAATACCAACAAATTAGGGTCTTGAAGACGTTGTAGACTTTAAAAAGATATATAGGAAATGCAGTGTTAGTTTAGTTTGATGCATGACAAACTACACCTCTCTAGGATATTAGGAAGTTGGGAAACATTGAATATCCGTTGCCTAAGTGTTGCAACCTAAATTCTAACCCTATGGATGTCTGCAGGAAAAAGTTTTAGTTATTCCATTTATGTCGTGATGTATACGTATGCCAAACTAAACTTTCTGTAACATCAAGAAGTAGGAAAAATATTGACGAGTGAGTGAGTGAACATATTCCTTTTTATATTTGAAGATTTACATTGGATATAACGGAGTAGCCACTTTGTTGCATGATATTTTCTAACTTTCTAGTACTGTATTAACCATAGTCATTATGTAATACAACGTGTAGACGACAACGTATGGTAAAATGATTTAATAATATTCAATACTCACATCAAGTGTAATACCGTGTAACATCAGTGGAATACTATTTATTCCAAATTTAGTTAAATAAAACCCAAAATTAAAATACGAACCCAAATTAATATATCATCTAAACTCATGGTTATAACTCTTATTAAGTAGTGGCCTGTCATTATTTAACTAAACAGCTATGTATTATCTGTTATTAAAGTCCATAATAAGCCAAAATATGTTTAGTACAACTGTTCTGTAAAAACACGCCATTATTAAGAACACAAATAATACAAAATTGGATGTACATACGTGCAGTCAATTATCATTTACATTCCTGGCGCATGATCAATCAATAACTTACCTATCGCAAAAGGACAAGAAACTTCAAACAGTAATTAGGGAAAGGAAGTTTAAATCACTTAAGACGTTTACCAATACCTGTGTTCGTTGTTGTTGCCAAGGATCACTGCAGGTTGGCTTTTATGCCGACCGCTTTAGCCACATAAACTAAATTTAGCTTTTCTGTAATAAACTTAGCTTGAGAGCTAGATTAAATATATTGCTTTCACTAGGTCATTAGTTTTTAACCGCAAATAACTTATTATATGAGGATCAGCGTTGCTTTTATACTCGTATAACGCTGCGTATAATGCATAACTGTCATTGTAAATAATTATATCTTTAATTTTTATTACATGTTATTAAATTCAATTGACCCTAATAGATTACCAGTGTGAAGAAAACAACGACCCCACAATTGAAATACTTTTACTTTAAACTGTATATTAATAATTACTGTCTATGGACTTTTTTTAGATTATCCTCAGATAGAGTGTCTCAACATCCCTTTTGTAGACAATTTAAAATATGCTACATTTTATGCCAAGTTACCCCAATGTAGTTACATGTTGAATAGATTAAACCATCGATATTTTAAACTAAGAACAGTAATAATATATTTGAATAAAATATTATGAAGAAAAATGTAAATATAGGGATCGTGATGAAATCTCCAAGCTGCCAACTTTACTGCAGACCTGATTAATTCGGTAAAGCAGTTTGTAAAAATTCTGTGGGCAATGGTTGAAACAAATTGTAATTCCTCTCAGCAAAATACTTTTTGGCACTTTGTATGTTCTAAATAAAAGTTCTTTTTAAACTCTAATGGAGATAAGTATAAGAGGAATAATTAAACGAGTTCTTTCAAGTACTTAGGCTAATGCTCAAACAAATTTGGAACGCTAGAAACACAATGTGAAGTAAAAGTAAGTAGTTTTAAAAACTAGACAAAAATGAACTGTCTAAATAATAACAGTAGTAAAAACAACTTAAATAAAACAATATTTCTTTAGATTCGGCAAAAACTATTATAACTGCACGTTATATTATAACTTTATGAAGTTTTAAATTATAAAATCTTAAATTATAAGCTGCGTCTAGAGACTGAGCTTACGGATGCGGTTTATTGAGTACGACGATTTGTACAGTAGACGTGACCGATTAAAACTAGACTGTGTTAACTATTGTAATACTTATTATTTACGGAAAAATTTTCTTGATTTATATTTTCTTAATATAAAATTGTGGCATACCTAGATATAAAACCCATTTGCATATACTGCAATAGTGTTTGAACAAGTATATTGTCTAAGAACCTTTTATGAACGTACAACTAACTAAACCTTTTAAAGTTTTAAGATATAATATTAATGATTAGTGTTTAATATTAAGTATTTAACTATTATACAAAGTATTAAACTAAACATATGGTAATTAATATGTAACCATACAAATTTATTACCCAATTAAAACTGAATGTTTAATATAATAATTTGATATGAGAACCAGCCACCAGAGAAATTTAATTTTCTTTCTATTGCGCCAAAAAAACTATCTTTAACGTTGTTTTTTTTTAATATTCCATACTACCTGTTCATAATCATATTGTTACTTTAGTTTTTTCTTATACTCAAAGGATTTTAAAATACAGAAATCCCTTTTTAAGTTTTTAAATGTTAAATATTAATATAAGCTGTAATAATAAGATAAATATAATTTCAGCAGTTTTAGTTTTATATGGCACGTTTGTATTAGGTCACGAGATTTCTATTGGTTAACTTACATTATTTGTTTTGACGGCTAGTTATTTAGTGAAACAAAAGACTTACTCCGATGTTTCTTGGATTAATACACTAACGGCTAACCGTCAAACATAAATAAATCTTAAATATATAACAATTAGTAGTATATATCACGACTGTTAATAGAAGGTTTGAGCTTAAATAATACGGTATGAGAAAATATATTGTTTGATATGATACTTCTTTGATACCTTTCCATAATGACCTCCACCATAACTAGTGCTGTTGACTATTTATTGGTTCATTCGAAATTATTTTAACGGTTTCAAGAAAAAGCGGGTTGTGTCTTGCTTCTAAATAAATGATCTATATTTGTGTGCCTGTTCATTAAGAAAACCAATTAAATTGTATAGAAATAGAAGGAGAATTATTTTGCAGGAATCTAGCGTTTAACGAAACACATTCCAGCCTTGCGTCTATCTTACTGTGGGAATGCTCAATCTGGTTGTGGTTACGGTTTACAATCTACTAGCCTATAGCATTTTCAAATTACAGTCTTCTGTGCTGAAGTGAATAATTAAATCACGTTGTTTTGTTCTGTGATTACTTTTAAAATACTGCAAACCTGATTTTACTATCCACTTTGTTATAAAATCTCATACCGAATGCAATTCTTTCATAATTATTCTAAGCTGTTCAATTAGTTTGAAACTTATATTTAGTGCATTAAGTTGCTGTTGTAAATTGATCATAATTATTTTAGACACACACACGCGCGCGCACACACACACACACACACACACACACACACACACACACACACACACACACACACACACACACATATATATATATATATATTTATGACTTTGATTGGTTAAATTTTTTTGTTATTTTTGAATAATTGTAAGTATAAATTTTACTAAGGAAACGAAAAGGAAAGGAAGTACATTATTATTCATCAATCCAAACGTAATATCTTGTTGTGTGATTTTTAGGCTATAGCATGATTGAAATTGGAATTTACTGAACACAAATATGTTCTTGAACATAACCCGTTAATTGCATTTGTTGTTATGCTCGGTGATCCTTAGTTTTTAGCATGAACACAACTAAACAAGTGATGTAAGTTAACCACTAGAAACGTCGTGACCTAATACAAACGTGCCATAAAAAACTAAAACTGCTGAAATTTTATTTACCTTATTATTTAGCTTATATTAATATTTTATATTTAAAAACTTAAAAAGGGAGTCTTGTATTTTAAAATACTTAGACTAAAAGAACAAACTAAAGTAACAATATGATTATGAACACGGAGTATGTAATATTAAAAAAACACAACCTTAAAGATAGGTTTTTGGCGCAATAGAAAGAAAATTAAATGTCACTGGTGGATGGTACTCATACCAAATTATTATATTGAACATTCAGTTTTAATTGGGTAATGAGTTTGTATGGTTACATATTAATTGCGATATGTTTAGTTTAATACTTTGTATAATAGTTGATATTAAATACTAATCATTAATAATACTATATCTTAAAACTTTAAAAGGTTTAAACAGTTGTACGTTCATAAAGGGTTCTTAGACAATATTCTTGTTCAAACACTATTGGAGTATATACAAAAGGGTTTTATGTCTAGGTATGCCACAATTTTATATTAAGAAAATATAAAATCAATATATATATATATATATATCTCACCAAAGAATGATTCAAAACCAACCTAGCGTCCGTCACTGTCTTCCAATAACCCCATAATAAATCATTAAATCATTATGTGGCATCATAATGTTTTATCATGTAAAAGTGGGATAAAAGATTATGTATTTTGGATTATCTCACACTTCCACTACGACAAAAATCCGTCTCCAAAAATATTATTACAAAACTACCAGCTGTAAGATAAGTAGCCCAAATTTACAAAACAGAAATATATTGTTAGAAAATTCCCCCCCCCCTGAACTAATGGTAAGCGACATAGTCAAGTTTAACAACCAAAAACTTACTTAACTAAGCAAAAAGAAGGAAGGGGACGACAAGCCTGCCAGGTGACTGATGAAACAAGAGATGTCGGCATTTTTAGTCCTCATTTACATAATCGGGCTGAAGAAAATTGGCTACAAGCATTTAGATAAGGTTTGGTGTACAGACGTCACAGTACCTCAAATGTTTGTTTACCATTTGGCCCAGCCAAGATTTTAGTTATTATCACAGGCGCTAAGATTTAATGACGCTAAACGATGTGCAAGAAAGAAAATCATAATTTGACCCCATCTGTGAAATGATTGAAGGATTTGTGAAACAAACTCAGTGAAATTTATAATGCTAGTGATAATGTGGTCATAGAAGAAATGATGGAATAGAGTAAATTTCGAGTTTATACGAAAAGCAACCTCTGTCAATATGGAATAAAAATCTACGCCTCTGTCGACTGAAACACGCTCTAAATGGCATACAGGGACATTTATATAAGTAAGCAGCCAAAGAATATCCCATTTTACATACCTTATGATTCGTTAAGTGCAATAAAACGCTGAATTCGAGATATTGATGGTACTGGTCGTAAAGGAACTATGGGCTATTTTGTTACCTCCATACTCCTTGCCAATGATTTCAATGCCATAAACTTGCCGAAGTTGGAACTTTTCCAAAAGTGAAAAACAAATTACAGACAAAATTCTCAAGATTTCATAAAGGTCTATATTTTATTTATTTTATCAAGAATTCCAAATTATTGTTTTATGGTGTATTATGTAGCAGACAAAAACAAAACAACAAACTTTTTTTATTATCAACACTACATGACAATGAGAATATTGATGAGAGCAATGGAGTAGAATTTGCAGTCTGAAATGATATCAAACTTTAACGTAACAAAGGAGGTGAAGACGTAGTCGACCACATGAAGCTTTTTTTTGTGTTTCCTCGATAAGTTGCAGTAGACGGATTACCGCATTCAACGGTATGCTGCGCGTGGGTGGAGTAGGGGCTTTTATAATTTTTAAGCCAAGTACTCGGCTATGATTGTTCATGAAGAATCTACTTGACTGAACTAGCGAAAACGTTGATCAAAAAAACATCTGTTAAAAATAATAAAATTAAAACGATTACTAGTAAAAATAAAATTAAAACTTGCTTTAACGGTGCTTAAAAACTAGTGTAGAAGTACAGCCTAAGGAACCGCATAACGGAAAACCTCGAAAGTGTAATTACTGCCCTAAACAAAAGAAAATAGATACACCAGCAACAAGTTTAGTGAGTGTAAGGTACCCATACCCGTATGTAAAGAAGACATTGCTTTAACCACTGTTGTATGTATTGACTGTAGCAAAAATGACACCGAGTGAGCTATAATCAACCAGTTTGGATAATTGCCTTAGCCATTCGTAACAAACAAAAATTTGGCGGCCATTTGCATTGTAGCGAAAAGTTTAATTAAGATCATTTAAAATAATGTGTGATCTTAGGTATTTTTATATCTCGTTGCACTTTGGGTGAAATCTACCTTTCTTCCGATTGAGACGGAAGGGATATTTTTATTTGGGCTAGCGTTCTGACAAGAACGTAAGGTGAACATTGTGTGGTAAGAAAACAAATGGAGAGCCAATACAGGAAGGTAAACATAAGTGAGGTAGAATTCCCTCAGTGGTTCTCCATTAGGTTGCGATCCTACATCACAAGGTTATGTTATTTTCCACTAGGTAATATAGTGTGTTAATACTTGATACTGTTATGACTATAAGCCAGTGTTAATATTATTGAAAATAATTTAATACATTTAATCCTTATAAAAAATATTTATTCTAGAAGTAATTTACAATTTAATATAAAAAAGGTAATTTTTTGCTCTGTTGAAATAATTTTCTTAACATTTAAACGACATAAGTTGTAACAGGCATAATTATAGATTTGTCGGTGGGGGGGGGGAGGGGTAAAACCAGCATACAAACTAGGCAGGCCCAGTCAGGTGCGAGCTGGAAGCCCACACCAAGCGGATTGAGCCGGGTCGCGCTAATTAGCTCCTTAGGAAGAATGGAAAGACTTATCAGCAGACTCTGAGCGATAGATTGGGGATAGAGGGGCCCCTCCTGCCCCAGTGTATTGGAATAGTGGAATCAGCTGCCCCACGCGTTGTCGCTCAATACTTTTCTGGTTTTAATTCATTACCGTGAAACCCTATTACAAAGTGTCACTGTGTTTTTAGTTCATAATCTGAGTTATTAAACATACTAGTTATTAGTTTGGTACAGCACATATATTTATGTATTTTCTAGGTCGATGTTGCAGGGTGCAGTACAATTACATTGGTCCCTTTATTTTTAAAACGTAATTAATGATGACAGCCAGTTAATCTTGTCTATATAAAAATAAAACTATACAACAGAGTATCAGAAGACCAGATAACACGTAAGAAAGTATAAAGTGAAATAGTAATGTCCTACTATTCTATAGGACATTACATGCAAACCCGCGGGTAACTGCTGGTTATTTAAAACAATGGAATATTTTCCAATCAAATTAAGTCAAGTTGTGGAGCATTTCAAGTTCGTAATAGACAACGATCTCTAGTTCATCAGAGAAGTCGTAACCAAGGATCGCATTAGTGGCTGAGATGCTGGAGATTGTTCTGGGTCCACCCTCGTCAAATCCTGTAGCCCAGGGCGTTGTAAACGTCATCAGGCAGATTATATGGAATGTGATTTCAGAGCTGTGATAAACTTCACTAAGCACATCAATCATCAAGATCAGTTACAATTAAAACTGAGCAAATTTCAAATCGACTTCATTAGATTAAATTAATTACAAAATTCTTATTTCTTGGAGTCCTTGGATTATAATCTTTGTGTTTCACAAAGATTATTTTGATTTAAATGTAATTTTTTAAATTTGTTCTTCTAATTCACAGTCGAGAGTAACCTGAAATTTAATTTTACATGAAGCTCTCATTCTAAGTCACAGATTGTGGTTATGGAATATGGCGTAGAAGTATAAATATATATTTTTGTTGAAAAGTAGCTGTAGTTTTTACATTGTGTTACCCCAACGGCCACCCCCCCCCCCCCCCACCCCCCCCCCCCCCCACCCCCCCCCCCCCCCACCCCCCCCCCCCCCCACCCCCCCCCCCCCCCACCCCCCCCCCCCCCCACACGAGATAAGATGCCATTTGCAACAGCAGCAAAACAATATGATGTACCAAGAAACACTCTCAAAAGGAGAGTCCTAGAGAAGAATCGTGATGCACTTGACGACAAAAAAATTCTGGGAAAGTACAGGAAGGTGTTTACTGATGAGCAGGAGCTGGAACTTTGTCAACACATTATTGAAATGGAACAACGGTTTTACGGTGTCACGCAAACTGATTTACGCTACATGGCTTATAGTCTCGCGACCAAAAACAATATCGTTCATAAATTTAATGAGGAGAAAAAGATGGCAGGCAAAGATTGGTTGGCAGGCTTCAAAAAAAGGCATCCACACATCACTTTGAGAAGCCCCGAAGCTACTTCTCTAGCAAGAGCTCAAGGCTTTAATAAAGTCAATGTAACAAACTTTTTTGATATTTTAAAAACAGTCCTAGATAATCAAGAGTATCCAGCTCATAGAATTTACAACTGTGACGAAACAGGTCTACTAACAGTTCAAAGTAGACACTCAAAGGTTTTCGCTTTGAAGGGAAGAAGGCAAGTCGGAGCGATAACTTCGGCAGAAAAGAGGCTTACTTTCGACATTTGAAGTTTGCATGTCGGCTTGGGGAACTTTCATTCCACCCTATGTAATATTTCCCAGAAAGAACATGAAGGCAGAGCTTGCAGACGGTGCTCCCCCTGGATCAAAATTTGCATGTACTCCCAGTGGGTGTCTGCAGACTGATATTTTTTTGAAATGGTTTGATCACTTTTTAGAACACGCCAAGCCTTCAAAAGACGCCCCAGTTCTTTTAATTTTAGATGGTCATGCAACTCACACAAAGAGTCTTGATTTTATCAATAAGGCTAGAGAAAATCACACTAAAGTTATATGTTTACCTCCACACTGTAGTCATAAGCTGCAACCTTTAGACGTATCTTTTTATGGCACCTTTTAAAGCCTATTACATCCAAGAGTGTGAAAAATTCCTCAGAAATAACCCTGGAAGAGCTATCACACAATTTCAAATTAGCAGACTTATGGGAGAGGCATTTTTACGTGCAGCAGTGCCTACAACAGCTATTAGCGGGTTCCGTAAGTGCGGGATTTTCCCATTTAACCCTGAAGTGTTTGTGGATGCAGATTTTCTTGCTGCAGAGGTAAGTGACATTCCAATAAACGATCCCCAACATGAAGAAGATTTAAATCTTATTGTAAATCAAGTTGACCTTGTAAATTCGTTGGAAGAAAATGAAGAGGGACAAACAAAATTACTTAGCACGCCTTCATCCAGCGGTACAAATGTAAATGGAAAGAAGACAGCTAATGATCCAAGCAGTGAAGATTTGGCAGTTGCTGGACCCAGTGGAGTAGGCTTAGTTCGAAGTGTCTTTAAAGTAAGTCCAAAAGATATTTTTCATTTGCCAAAACAAACTATGATGAAGAAAAGAAAACAGAACAGAAAAAGAGGAAAAACAGCAATCATCACCGACAGTCCTTACAAAAAACGAATTAGAAGAAGAAACTAAAAAGCGACAGGAGGAAGAGTTAAAGAAGAGAAAGAGATTAGATATGAAGAAACAAACTCAAAAAACAAAAAAATCTACTCAAATAAAGAAACGACTTAATTTTGATGTCGAAGAAGAAGCGGAAGTTGAAGAAGATTGCCTTTGTTTCTATTGCAATGAAACATTCTCCTGATCTAAAGACAATGAAGGGTGGATTATGTGTTCTCTCTGCAAGCAATGGGCCCACCAAGAGTGTGCAGGGTGCGAGGAAGAGGATGATGATTTTCAGTGTGAATATTGTAAAATGAAGCAGGCCTAGTGTGTAAGCCTTTTCTTTCCATTTAATATTTAAAAGGTAATAGTTACTATATTCACTCAATGTATTAAAAACATTTTGACAAGGTAATATAAAATAACCTATTAATTTTGAAAAAAGTTGTATTAATTCGTTCCCTCACCCATTCGGGTAAAGTGGCCAAGGGCTGGCCATTTTACCCGACCTGTGAGGGTAAAGTGGCCACTTTGTACTTTTTTTAAAAAACCGTTTAAAGTTGATTTAAATTATGAGGGTAAAAATAAAATACTATATTATCTTAAACCTAATGTGTAATAGAAGATGTTGGTGTTACGTTCAGTGAATTTGGTGATTCATAAGGCATTGTAAAAAAATATGCAAACAAAAAAGTGGCCACTTTGCCCGTCCCTCCCCTATACCATTTGAGGATAATCAAAATTAAAACAACCCTTATATTCACTAGAAAAAAACCCCATTTAAATATTAAATTTAAGCTAAACACGTCTTTCAACTCGTTACTTTGTAATGATCAATCTAAACAGTGATATTCCAACAACTAACATGCACTCTGAGACTATCCTAGAGAAATTATACATACAAATGTACTCTGATATAACTTACCCTTCATCTGTGTTTTCACTATTTAAAAATATATCTTGACTGATTTTGTACTGTGAATCATATAAATGGCAGTGTGGTTGATTATGTGGTCTGGGAAACCTAACACACGATGTTTAATGATATTAGTTTGAAGAAAATAATTTCCTTGTTTTAAAAAAAATATAATCAAATTACTTAATATAATATCATACAGTTGCTTAGCATTTTTTAAGCTTTCAAATGCTTGTGACTGAGTAAAATTGATATATATTCTTAAATAAACAGATTCATTATAACTAGTAATCACTTTAAAAATAAATAAATTTCTAAGAGGATAAATATATAAATGGATACATTATATAAAGAACCATCCCATAATTGTATATAAATTAATAAAATATATATGTGTTATTGTTTAATGGTGTGTTACACAAAGGTCTATAAAATTTATAATTTGAATATGTGTCCTGTTTAAGAAAAATATTATAATTCTAAGTTTATAAATGTACAGTTAAAAAAAAGTTAAACATGTTGGATGAAATATGTAAAATATTATATACATTTAAAAAAATTCCTTCTAAAATAAGGACGAGTTTTCTTACAAAACAAGAAATATCAAGAGAATAAAATTGGTGTGAAGTTTATTAAATCCCCGAAAACATCAGGAAACCAAACTGGAATCTTATTCACACAGTTGCCTGTTAATACAGTACTTATCAGTATACCATTTGAGGATAATCAAAATTAAAACAACCCTTATATTCACTAGAAAAAAACCCCCATTTAAATATTTAATTTAAGCTAAACACGTCTTTCAACTCGTTACTTTGTAATGATCACTCTAACAGTGATATTCCAACAACTAACATGCACTCTGAGACTATCCTAGAGAATTATACAATACAAAAGTACTCTGATAGAACTTAAATTTCATCTGTGTTTTCGCTAGGTAAAAATATATCTTGACTGATTTTGTACTGTGAATCATATAAATGGCAGTGTGGTTGACTATGTGGTCTGGGAAACCTAATACACGATGTTTTCATGATATTAGTTTGAAGAAAATAATTTCCTTGTTTAAAAAAAAAAATATAATCAAATTACTTAATATAATATCATACAGTTGCTTAGCATTTTTAAGCTTTCAAATGCTTGTGACTGAGTAAAATTGATATACATTCTCAAATGAACAGATTCATTATAACTAGTAATCACTTTAAAAATAAATACATTTTTAAGAGGATAAATATATAAATGGATACATTATATAAAGAACCATCCCATAATTGTATATAAATTAATAAATATATATGTGTTATTGTTTAATGGTGTGTTACACAAAGGTCTATAAAATTTATAATTTGAATATGTGTCCTGTTTAAGAAAAATATTATAATTCTAAGTTTATAAATGTACAGTTAAAAAAAAGTTAAACATGTTGGATGAAATATGTAAAATATTATATACATTTAAAAAAATTCCTTCTAAAATAAGGACGAGTTTTCTTACAAAACAAGAAATATCAAGAGAATAAAATTGGTGTGAAGTTTATTAAATCCCCGAAAACATCAGGAAACCAAACTGGAATCTTATTCGCACAATTGCCTGTTTATACAGTACTTATCAGTATACCATTCAAAATTTATCAGAATCTTATAAAAATTATTCAGTACTTATCAGTTGTAATTCAACATTTATTTATTGTAAATGTTAAGTACTCTGTTTTATTGAAAGGGGATTTACGATTTCTGAGGAATGGAGTTTAAACATAAATGTGGAAGATTTACCTTAGTATGATACATAACTTTAGTTTGTCTTATTAAAAATAAAACTATAACTTTGATATTAACTGGTATATATATATATATACCAGTATATATATATATATATATATATATATATATATATATATATATATATATATATATATATATACTCGGTTATTGCAACTACGCTCAACACCATGATATTTTGTACATAGTCTTCCAATACCTCCAAATTTCAAATTGAAACCTAACTGTCATAATCAGTACATCATACTTTACTAAGGATGTGTTGCAGGAGATGTAGAGCAGAATAATTGACGTAAATATAACACGTATGGATGACTGTAGTAAATATTAAGCAAATAAATGTCTTACTCTGTTAATAAAATAAAACAAACCTTGGACACAATTATTTGTTTCAAAACGTATACTAGATTTTCCTAAAGAGTTTTACCTGGTTAAATTATAAGAAACAACAAAAACTTTTGTTATCCTTATAAGATTTTGAAAACAATATAAAAAATGTATCGGTATTTCTGTAAAAATACGATTTTGCAGGCGGAGATTGCTACAGTCATATAATATTCAGTTTGCGTTATCTTTTCAAATAATAATCTCACAAACATGCTTATTGGGGATGTTTATGACCTACACTTTTACATTTTAATACATGGATAATTCCTCTCGGACAAAATATCCCTTTTGTTGGATAGTTAAAACATGTTTCATCCATTTAGAGAGGAAAAGCATTAGTAATTAATTAGATAAGTTGACCAGGATTGACCCTCTATCCCTATCATTTAGCTACCACAATTTTTTTATATTCTTATTTTTTATACATGTACACATAATTTTATTTAGAAACTGTTCACGGTTTATAACTGTTGAGGATATACTTACTCTAAACTTAATTAGTTAGTGAAAAGAATTGATTTTATTACTATTTTTTTCGTTGAATAATAAGATATTTAACATTATAATAAATATTATAGGCTCCATCTTAAAAGGTTTTATTAAATAAGACTGGCTAACAAACTCAGTTTGTATATAAATACTAACTCTGTACTAAGTATCGTCTAAATCCATTAGGAACTACGGAAATTATCGTATTCACAATAATTTCCGTAATATTGTATCTTAATGAAGACGTTTTACGCCGGCTATTGAGGTATAAAAACTATATGAGGTATACAAAATTACATAATAACAAACATTATTGTAAATGATCTGAAAAATCTAAAACATAGTTTTTTTCGTTGTATTCCATAATAACGTACATATGATCATTTATTTTCCAAACTTGGCATGGCCGACATCTAGAAACGGTAATAGCCTGATTTAATATCAATTAAGATTGAATCACAAAATTTACTCTGTCAGCTGGGACTCAAACCCAAATCTTTCATTTACCGAGTGAGCGTGCTATCACTAAGGTCATTCCCGTGCAGTGCTTCCCTTAATTTTACAACCTGCATTCTGTATGTTAAATACATGTACCTGCATAAAACCTCTTACAAATAAACAAATTTATAGATCGTGAAGACCATATAAGTAGGAGTATTTTGAAGTACCAAATTATATAATGTGATTTAATTTCGGTAAGAGTATGTAAATACATAACAGCTTGATGCTTAATATCACATCACCAAATGTGTTTTATAAATTTGTTTTAATTTTTGTTAGAACGTTAGATCAAATATTTAGAGTACTGAGCTATATTAAAATTTAAATATAATAACATTTACATAATTATTTCTTGTATGAAAGACTTTATTGTTTTTGTTACACTATATAATAAACTTACACTTTAAGTACGTTCTTAATTCCACTTCATAACTTAATATTGTATATATTTACAAAATATTTAGTTAAAACATCGTACGTGTACAAAAATACAAAAAAGAAAAGATATAGTTCATATTGTAAAAAACACAAATAAATGATGTGTAATAAAGGAATCCTTCACACTGTCAATATATGAACATAAACTATTTTATTTCAGAATGGACTACTCCTGAACGTCTATGTAAGAATTTTAAATTGAAGAAATCCATCCTATCCATTCATAATTTCTTATGAAGTATGTAAATTCGACACTGAAGCCTTAGAGAAAAGAAAAAGTACCTGTTTTTATGTAGATGACGCTCGATATGTCAGTGAAAACTGCGGCATACGTCATCGGGGAAAGGGATAGAATTGGAAATGTTCACATCTTTCTTCGTTTGAGACGTCTGTGACAAGGTAAAATTTGTGAGTGTCTGCAGGCATTACGTACATAATTCTAAATCGTATTTATTTTATTTATCTATTATTACAATATCCAAATCTTTGCTAGTTTATCGAAAATTGGGCATAAACAATGACTAATAATATCGTAGACATTTTTAGAATATTTAGGTTTCCAGAGGCTACATGGAAAATATGTAGTCGATTGCTCATCTCGTTTTTAAGATATCTGAGGCCAGGCAGACAAATCATACTTAGCAAATATTTTGCTAGCCTACTGATTTCAATAACGCTTAAAGAAATCCTAAGGTTTTACTTGCACCAAAATAAAAGTTATTCTTACGTACGAGGTAAAGAAACTTAATACAAAGTTTCTGGCCTATAGGTGAGTTTGTTCTCAAGATATCGTTGCGTAAAGACAGACAGACAGTCAGGAATATTTTACCCTTCCTCAAGTGATATGCTTCGCTAACGCTCAGCCAGTTAAATAAGCTGGTGTCATAGTTTGATCACAAGTATTATAGTTAACAGGTGAGCAAACTGGGCCAGATATTACTGCAGCAACGTGGGTTAATTTACTGGAGGTTAGCCAACTTCTCTACCGCTCAATCTAATACTGGCGTATTACGTATTACGTGCTGGTACCTGTGTTACTTAGGTACTCTGTAATATTTTGTGCTAAAGGACAGGTTTAGTCTAGAATATCGATCCCGGTTTATTTTAAAGTTTTGTCCCTGCTACCCTCAGTTTCCTGGTGTTTATATAGACGTTCCTATTAAAGTCTCTTTATTGAATTATGAAATAAATAGTCACGCATCTTATTTGTTTGTCGTAGATGATTCACTGTTTTCCACATTTACCATAGCAACCTCATTATCCTAGAAGTCCTCTAGTTACAGAAGTTCCCAGCTTCAGGGAATTTCTGATATCTTTGACCTCATTTTTAACTTAAAATTCCAACCCTTACAAGTTTCTGGCATGTAAGATGTCTCTGATCCTTTGAAGTTCTATTAGAAATCATTGCACTAATATATAACTTTCGTATTTAACAATTTACAAAAAAATCCCAAATTCTTAAATATTTTGCTACAAGTAATCGGTTTGCAGTGTCGCATTATAATATGTCTAGAGAGAGAGAGAATACGATGTTCAAAATAAAAACTTTTCTTTTCATGGCGTGGATGTCACCCGCTTAGCTACAGCACGTGTATTGTACAAAGTGATATTCAAAACATAAATAAATATCCTCTCTCCTAAACCTTTATTCATTACAATTATTTAAGCAAAGAAATTGATAAAATTTTAACTATTTGGCCTAATATTTAACCCTTGAGCTTATGGTGCAGGGAATCCCAGTTCAAACCCCTTCGCAACTCTCAAAAGGTTTGGTAAAATGCTTAGAATTTGGTCTAGAAAAGAAACTAATAATACGATTACAGCTACCTATTTGGTTCAGTACAACTGTTTTAGATATCCGTTTACTTCATGCAATAAAATGAGTACTAAAAAAAGGAACATCTTAAGGTAACTTCTGTAAATAGTTACAGAATACAATGGTTTGATACACAAAGGCTCTGGCACGTTGCTGCCTGTCAATAAGTCCGTGACTGAAACAAAGCTCATATTATTGAAGGATAAGTTGTTCACTAAACATCGAGATCGACCATTTTATGGGTGCAATGGAGTCCTTTCTTAGTAAATAAAATATTATATGTAGTGCATTTGTGAGTATCGCATACCGTATATATTGAAAAAAATTATAAATAATATTGAGATATAATATAGTATATTTATAATCCTAATAGTGGTAAATAGTGTTGCTTTAAACTTTCTATATGGATTGATAAAAATTAACCTAATGTTTTATTTATGTTGTGGATGTTAGTGGATATTAAACTACCAGTGACGTATTCGACCACTTAATTGATAACTTTATCAATGAGATCCCAACTTTATACATTTAAAATCTAATTTTTAAAACCTTTTTATAACTTCATTGTACTACACATACTATAGTATTGTATAGGTATACATGAAGTATTGAAGCAATAACTATAGTTTACACTACGATTTTGCAAATTTAATTTGGCGTGTGGCGTGAGTATTCAATGTTACACCTTTTAAAGTTATTTTGCATGTTTATATATTACGGTTTTTATACACCTGTGGAAAAGGGTAGACTTCAATAAAGTGTAGTCTTATATTTTTGCAACATATATACAAAAATCAGAAATCCTATTATCCTTTAAAATAATACGTATTCATTATAACAATGTAAATAAAGAACTTATTACATGATTGTCACAAGAGATATTTCGTTATCATTTCCTTTTTTTCCAAAAATATAGTTACATTTTGTAACGTACACAATTTTAATAATATTCTTGGGTAGTTAAATATTAGAATATCATTTGAAATACATGAACTCATATGAGACCGCAAAATATATTATCTTTATTTGAGTACATTAGTAGCTAACTCTTTGGATTAAAGCGAAACATTATGTTAGTTGGTGGCGTATGCAGCTCGTGGTTTGTATCTAAAGAACCACATTATTACAAGTTTATGTTATAAAGTTTTCTTGTTAGCTTCTGTGTTTAATTTATTACTAAGAGAAAGTTTGGTTTTCGGTCTGAAAAAGTACCGGCTGCGGCTGTCACATTCTTGTTAACTTAAAATGTAAACTTATAGTGGCACTATTGTTATGATGAAAACTATTTCATATATCAAAGGATTCCCGAAATATAATTACAAATCAATTAAAACGTGTACGCAACTATAAGTTGTTTTGCAAATGTTATTGTTGTGTTGGGAACACCAAACAAACTTTGGTACTACTGAGGAAACCATAACTTATTATCACTCACTATTGTGTATGTATCTGATGAACGGTTTAAAGTGTAGTTGACAGTTAAGTTTAGTTTTGGAGGAGGTGTAAATGGTAAGGCATTGAAAGGTTAAAATATGAAATCTTTTCTCATATTATATTTGTACTAACATGATAAACTAACAAAGTTGTTCCATCACTGCTATATGATTAGATAAATGGATAGAAAGTCGCCAATTTAATTATCTGTGTAACCACAATTTAATTACTTGAGCTGACGTCAAATGGTTGGTTTAAAGTCTGTGAAGCAAAAGAAAAAAACTATTTGAGAAAAATTTAATTTCATATTCATTTCATATAACTTGTTTTGATATCTTCACATTTCGTTCTCCACCAAAGCTAGCGTTGCTGACAATCAAGTTCTTCTCAGGGGAACTTTTTCGTTCGATTTCAAGAGTCCAGATTGTTAGCTTACATAATATAAACTGACTTTCGCAAACGGAACTATAGGATTGATCTATACGTTTATGTAATTAGACCAGACACGGTTAAGATTTTGTTGACCATAAAATGATGATCGCAAATCGTACAAACAGTACTAAATAATATTTGGATCGCGTTTGGAGTTTTCATAATAAAGAGCAGGACTGATTGTGATAGTTAATTAAGTCTTTCTTACTATATCCAATTATGAAAAAGGTGATCTTTGTTGTAATGCGTTTGAGCCTGTCTGTATTCACAATTTACTTTGATAATTATATACATAATCAGGAGAAAATTGGAATCAGAGAGTAGTGCCTCCAAATTCAATTGGTTTGTCAGGGAGTTAAATAGACGTAATATGTTTCAATTGGAGTGATTAGTTTAACAGATGGCCACGTAAAATAGGTGATTTAACTTATTTATTTGTTACAGGTGTCTTTAGTTTAACAGAATATCTATAAATCATGGAAGCTCATGCATTTTTTTATTTATGACAATGTTTCTTTGATTATGTTGATCATATTAGTGAAATTCTCTTTGAAGTTAGCCTCATTTCCAGAAACGAGGTGTGTTTGAGCAGAGATAGCGCGACATCATATACAATTTATTGAGAACTTCCTAAAACACAAATATAATATGTTCTTGTTAAAAACACGTGAACAGTTGTTAATAAGTTTATTTTTAATAAATATTAATTTTTAAGATATCAGTGTCATAGTTTAATTTCGACTACTGACTTTTGATAATAAATCTATTCCATTTTACGGTTGATTAATCTATACCACATAGTTTTCTGGTCTTGCTACGGGTTCATACGACCTGCAACTACGAGAAGCCTGCAAACAAAGCGGCCATACATTTACATATTGTGTGCTAGTTAAAAAAAAATAATCGGTGTGAAGTGTTGTTAAGATAGTTTGTAATTGCCATAGGTGATATAACTGTTGTTTGGATGTTAGTTTGTTAATGCTTTATTTACAATCATGACGTATCCAGTCTCGCCACGAGGAGGCCGGCAAACGAGGATACCATATATTTACATATTTACGGGGGTGTTTAATTTTGGCACGATGTTTTTCATGTAGGCGACTTCATTATCTACACTTTCAGTGTGGACAATGACTAAGATCTTCTGGGCGTCGAACTCTGCTTAACAACACTTACGGCTATCCGTAGGAAAAAGCAGTCAGTCAGAAGGTAGACTGCGACAAGATCTCTCGATCGCGAATATGATTTTAGGAATGCCGGTAGGTTGCGCGTCGCAGTTAACGAGTCCTTCGGCGATGTTCATTTTCCTCATGAAGAGGCTCACTGAGCCAATCTTCAGTCACAGGACGTGGTCTGGAACACCTCTGCCTGTAGCCTGGTTCAGCAGAGGAACTTCAACGCCAAAATAGTCATCTGTCTCCGTGTCCTCCGCGTTGAAGCTTCGAAACTCATAAAGACGACCATCAATGTAGTTCAAGACGATGGTTTAGCTGCCGTTCATACTTTTACGACAATGGATGCGATCTGCTGGAATTCTACAGAGTAAAAAAGATCTTTCCTCCGAATGGTACACTGCGGTTCATGAGATCTTGAAGCGAGCGGTCGAAGATCTCGAAGATGTATCGATGGGCCATCGGAGCCTCGTCAAAAACGATGAGCTGTGTAGCTCAAATTAGTTCTGTGCGCTAAGACCTGTTGGTGATGTTCCAATCGCTGAGATCGAGCGGAAGCCCGAACATGCTGTGAGCGACCAACAGACGATGTTCCCGGCAGCAATGCCCGAACTGACGACGACAAATGGAACCTGACGACAACTGCGCACGTGTGCCAGTATGACACGAATTAGGGAAGTTGTGCCATATCCCCTGGGAAAATCGAGGAAGATGACCCTCGAGGATCGGCGGACGCCGGGGTTTTCGAGCAGGGGACGAACATGATGAAGAACGCATCTCTGATCTTCTGAGAGCTTGAGTTTTCATTCCTCGACAATAGACCGTTGTTGGTTCTCGCCGTACTCCAACAGTTCCCTTCCCAATTCATTCGTGTCATCCTGCACGTCGGGGAGACCACAATCCACCAAAGACAGTTCCTGTCGTCGTAGACATCGGTCAATTTCAGCAAGGGAGAGTTTGTAGGCTCTTTCAGCGTCTAATGGATTCCTTTCCAAGTGGTCCTTACAAAGGGTGTTACTGAAGGTGTCCCACAGAATAGGTGCCGGAGCACAAAGAAGCAACAGAGCCTTGAAGCAACAATGAATTCAGAGGCTTCGCACATAACAGCACGATACTCGTGTCCGTGTTCTATCAGGCTGAGCTGACGACAATACCCCCAGGATTTATATTTATTTATTGTTATAAAATGACCAAAAACAGTAGCTTATGTGAAAAGGCTAATTTTATAGGCCCGCCTTGCTTTGTGAGTAAATATTTGGATCACAAAAGAAATTTGGTGTAAGATATACTATGTGTATAAACAATGGTCTGAACATCTTCTAACAAGACTAGAAAACAAAATGTATTATATTATTTTCATTGGTTATGAATTTAATCATTCTAACTGTATGTTATATAAATTTTTTATTGGTTGGATAACTTCAAGTAATTAGTAATACTTATTGAAAACACACTGAAATTGAATCATTTTTAAATTATTGATACATTTCGTATAACCTAGCTATACGAAATAATTTTAAATAATTAGGAAATAAATAGGAATACTTTCTTACACAAGACTGTAGGATTCCAAATTTAATTAGTGAAATAAATGCACAGCAGAAGGAATTAAACAGCGCCATTAAGATCTAGTAGTGGTGGACAGGCAGCTTTTAGCCGTGAACTTCCGTGAACACAGAATAAGCACATTAGCAAGTTTTCTTGCAACTTCCCACTTACAAAATATAACTCTAATTAATATATTGATTTTCTATTTGAACAATTTAATTCTGTCTCTTTTAAGCAATTAAGTAGAAATAAAGGTAAGAATCATCTTATGTAAACGTCAACTTGTATACTTGTTACTATTAATGCTATGAATATGACATCCTTATATTTAATGAAGGCCTCCAGTATTTTATTTGTTATTGGCTGTCTGTGTTTCCATACCACGACAACGAACGATGACCTATAAACTTTAAATTGTGATTTAAACTCAATTTATACAAAGGAAACACTGAGTTCGGAAATTTTACATGTCACTCCTTGTGGTCTTGCTGAGCATTAACAAATAATTTGACATCGGTCTTATGGGTAGCCGTTATGAAAAAGAGCAAATAACAGAGTAAATAAATGTTTAAAACGATCTAATAACTTCATATGAGAAACATAATCTCGCAATCCCATATACTCGATATAGTCCAATACAGATACAATAGACTGCGTCCTTCATACTGAGCTGTGAATGTTTGTGTTAGGTAGTTTACATACTGCGACAATCGAGAAAATAAGCTTTTAGACTCTATCTCAAAAGTTAAACCTAAGCTACATCATAATATTTTCACATGGTATAAGATTCGTATAATGGTCTGTACATACTGTGACAATCGAGAAAATAAGTTTTTAGACTCTATCTCAAAAGTTAAACCTAAGCTATATCACAATATTTTCACATGGTATAAGATTCGTATAATGGTCTGAGAGCATTTAGTACAGAGATAACCAACAACTTGGATGATGAAATCGAATAATCGAGGATAAACCAGTATAGCTTTTATTACCAGAATATAATCATTAATGTAACTCTGAATTCTTTAGTAGTGAAAGTAATAATGAAAATAATTAAATAAAATTAAAAATTGTACGACCTTATTACATGCAACCAAGACGCCGATATACGTGATGCAGTATCAGTTGTCATGCAATAACAGTTCCAGACTACACATAACACTCTGTCTACAGTCAATAATCACGTAACTTGGCTATTGAACTACTGCATCTTGGTGTCCTAGGTTATCAGGTTATCACATCATTATTTAGTGCCCTTGTATTTCAACAATAATGAGTTGTGTTCTTTCATTATACAAAGAATAAAGTAATAATACTCATAGAAGTACAGTGTTAATTAGTGGGAATCCAAATCTATGTCATCTATAAAATCTATTGTTTAAATAGTAATACTTAAACTCAGTTAATACTATATAGTCATCAAAACATTTTTCAACTTCAATTTATTGTCTTCCAGATTATTTTTGAAACGTACAAACTTGTTTTTTCTAATTATTAGGAGAAAACAGGCATTATTTATGTGTATTATGATTCGTATTGTAGCACATTCAATACTCTTTCATATCATATGTCAGACCAATACGTTATAATCTCGATAGTGAGCTTTTTATAACACAAGGGATTGTGTTCGAAAGATAGGTTTCCGCGGTTGGTGTCGGTTCTTTCTGTTTTCCATATATTTGCATAACATCAGTACTTTTAACATTGTCCAATTCTTAGCTAATAATATAGACTTTTTAAGATAAAAAAGCCTTAAAATTTCCATACATATATACTATTAAGGGTTTAATGTACTATAGTGTTACAGTTTTGGGTATTCACTGAAATCGGTTAAGTGAGATAATAATCGGATTTTTAGAAACTCCGATGATTCGTTCGAAAATAAAAATATCCTATATAATGTATTAATGGTATTATAATACCTCCAACTGTAAAGTCACAATTTTGTCTAATACACGAATACTGAGTGATCTGGTAGAACCAATGAAAGCTAACACAACATAACTTTATTTCGACAGTTAAATAGAGAAAATAGCATTAAATATTTCATTATTTTATTCCCCTGAAAGGTATATATGCCACACCCATGTGTCACGTAACAGGCTTCGCTGAAGCTGATGTAAAGTTTCAAGTCTATTGCTAATTTATTCCCAAAATCTCTGCGTAAACAATCATACAAAACAAAGAAGTTTTTCCAGCCTTTGAGTGAGTCAGATCTTAAGGATAGGCATGTCCTTCATAGAACTCAATTTGTCTATGTAAAGATCGTTCTCACAATATCCTGTGATTAAATTATGTGTAGGCTAAGCTAAATTAAAAAGACGCACATTCTTATCATCAGACGAAACGTGGTATATGTAAAAATAACGTTAAATGCAAACATTTTAGAGCAATACTTTAATTTCAAGCGGAAGACATAAGAGGAATTTCGTCAGATCTTGAAGTGATAGGTAACCGAAATATATAAAAGTTTATAGATCAATTCATTATTGAGTTATAACTGTAAGTTATACGCTTTTACCAACGATCACCAAACTTCATCACCCGATTCGATCTTGTCTATATAAAAATAAACTCGAAGGAGCCGATAGAGTGTAACGATAAATTTAGCAACCATCCCACCAAGTATCGTACGTCACAATGTCGTATGATTGTAATCAGTTAATTTATAAATTCGGCTATTCTATGTTTTCACGGTGCCATAAGGGTTACCGTAAGACCATTATAAAGTCATCTTCCAACCAAATCCCGTAAGTGACATGCAGCATTTTATTTATGCTAAAATGATGTTTCACGCAAAATTTCAAGTCTTCAACTTAGTTCATACTCAAAAGTCTGGGCCGACAGACATAAATTTATTTCAGCCCAAAAAGTGATAGGCTTCGCTGACGCTTTATTGATTATTTATATTACATTTAATTTTATTCATTGTCTTTTATACTTTAATAATATAATTTTACACAATACTTGTAAATAGGCGGATTTAAAATTATTAAGATAATGTTTATTCCGTAGTGACTTAAATATTATTATTCGAATACAAAAATCTACTTTCTTGTATACGTGTAAAATATAATTAAAAGAATTCACATTGCATTAAATCTTAGTTTTTACTTAATAATACTGCTAATTTTAATTCTACTCATAAAATGTAAATTGTAGCTGTAAACAGCGTCCTCTATTTAATCAAGCAGAGATACTTTAGTTATAAATTTGTGCAACGTTTAATGAAGTCTTTATATAAATATAAAACTTAACTTGTCTCTTAGTTATTTCACTAAAACATTATGTGCTACTCGTAAAACTTGCTTCATAAATGTTTGTAGTAGTTTCGTAATATTTAATTATTTGTAATATTTGTTCTTACAAAACACAATTTCTTCTTTTGTATCGGTTTTGTTAATTTTAACCGTGATAACAAAAGTAAAAGTTGTGAAAGTCACCTTTTGAGTGTATAAACGTCACGCTTTAGTTAACCAAATTTAATTTATATTTCGTCATATATCCGACTTCAAAAAGGAGGAGGTTAAATAACCCTCTGCCTGTATTCCTGTTTTATTGTTGTCCACCGAGGTTTCCGAAAATATTGAACCGTTTAAAAAGAGGGATTTCCCAGATTGGTCCCACTTTAGTACCCGTATTTTTATGGACCTAGTATCTGACCAGCAAATCACTTTGAAACTTTCAAATATAAAACCATTTTAGTAACTCAGGCAAAGGCATTTGTGGATATGTTGTTTTCCTACGGTTACTGCGATGTATCAAAATTCATAGGAAACATCCCTTTACGTGTTTGGCTTCAGAATTTCATCGCTATAGGAGGCAATATATAAAAATCGTTCTGAAGTAATGAGAAAGGGTTGATTGCGTAGTTTAAAATGTTCAAAATCATTGGGAGTTACCTCATAGTTTCTATGAGTCTATACCTAGCCTACTACAGGGTTCCAGAAAACGCTAATTTAGGGGTGCTTTGAAACATGACATGGAGCAACGAGAAGGAATAAAATGCCGAGATAATAAGCTTATGCAGTGCTCATACCTTACATCACAGATGCTATGGACCATACCATTGTTCATACTAATGGTCTGAGTTATGTACCTGTTGGAGACAATGTGGCAGGATTAAGTGGAGATATTGCACTTTTTGTAAATCGCCATATTTTACCTCAGAGTTTTTGTGAAAAAGCTTTCTAGTTTTCATTAATGTTCCGGATAATGGTGGCGTCCTTTGAAACATGACATTGAACAACAAGACAGAATGAGTTACCGAGAGTTTTGTTTTGACCATGACCTACCTCACAAATGCTAGAGAACCTATCTTTGTTCAAAGTAACGGTCCGAGTCTTGTCCCTGTTAGAGCCAATGTTGGACTTTTTTATCTTCATTTGATACCTCATAGTCGCTGTGGGAAGCTACTTAGGCTATATTTTGATTCAAAATTACATACTATGAATACTTTTACTTATGGCAAGGAGCAACTATACGGATGGTTAGTATATTTAATTTAACCATTTGGTCGTTAACCATTACTTAAATCACATATGGTAGTAAATAGATCGTTGTTCATAAATACTAATAAAATGAAAGGTATAACAGCAATGTGAAATGTAGAAGAGTGCCAATTTGCCTTTCATGTAAAAAAAATTTAAAACTTATTTTTATGTTATTTTTTACTTAGCAATATGTCTCCTTTTGTACTTCAATTCTTCAGAATAGCCAATATTCCAGTGAAAATAATGCCTTAAGAATTTTAGCTCTCAAATCTAACAATCAGCTAATTCTTAATAAGCTGTTAGATAGCGTTTGTGATTGTGGTTTTGTGTACTTTACGTGATGATAGCTCTCAATAATACCGTTAATTGTTCTTTATTCTTCCTAAGTAAAACAAGCTTCATATCTAAATGTTCATTATAACTACGAATGCTAATTTAAAAAATTTTGTATAAAATTTAACCTGCCGATTACGTTGAAGTAAAACCAGATAAAACCCCTACTTTTCGACCATTGATAGGACTTTTATATTAATTTTATTTTGGAAATGTATTCTTAATTATATGATGTTTTGATTATTAGGTTACACGCCACATACTTGATACCTGGTCATATGCAGGATTAGCGAAACCTATTTTTTCATACTATAAATAGGTATTAGCCAAATTACTGATGACTATAATTTAGCCTTCTTTGTTAGGGTGAACTCTCTGAATTGTTCCCTCCCCTCACTTTCTGTGACAGTGTTGTTGTTTTTCAAAGCCCCATTAACTAATCGGACTCCATTGTCTGAGTAAATTCCAGATCATGCAGTTAAATGGAAGATTTTATTGAGTGTGACTCAAGGGAATATCTCGAGAAAAAATTGAATTACGAACTCAATGTTTTGTCTTTATGTTAATGTCAAAATTGTTGATGGTGTATACCTCTGCAGAGAATTTGGCTTTGCTTAAGCAAAGTTTATAACTCGGGGATATATCTCGGGATTAAGTAGAGTTATACACTAGAAACGTATCATACAACTTACTTTTATACAAGCAACAGAATGTTTTATGATAGTGCATGTTCCTTTAAACTATAAGAGATTTTGGTGAGCGCTATCTAAGATAAGGCTTAGATACTTTCCCACTCACCACTAAATACTTGCAGTCCTTTGAATATGTAATTCACCTATAAGAAACCCAACTAGACCAGACTTAGGCTCACCATTATGGAAGTTTATCTATTATCGTTGGACTGCAACAATTCCATTTCTGTTTTACTGTCTGACACACTAAAGTCTCCCAAGCTAACCAAGACCTTCTTATAAGCTTTATCACAGACCATTGGCTTATGGTGGTGCCCTCCTTGACATTTGCTATCACATTTTTACTGTAGCTTAAGGAGTATCAAAAGGATGGCCCTTTCCCTTAAACAGGAAACAGAACATAAGCAACGTAGGTTGATAATTTTAGATAAAAGTATTTTTATTTTAAGTTGAATCCTAAATTCTAAACATGTATTATTTTTCTTGGTCAGTGCAACAACATAAACTCAACTGTGGATCCGTGAAAAATTTGATTCATTTGACCGCACTAACTTTTTAATCGTTATCTATTTTATTCATCGTAACAAACAGGCATATTGTAATTATGACACTTGAAATATTTTAAATGTAGTACTTAAATCTTGATCTTAAATTTTAAAAAATACAATTTTGGTTCACAATAGGTTTTCGAGACTTACATGGATATATGTTTACACACATACTCATATTATAAATGCGAAAGTAATTCCTGTATGTATGAATAAGAAAATATCCAGATAAAAAGTTAAAAGTTTTAATATAATATATAGCAAATTATAAATACGAAGTGATTGGTAAATACTGCAACTTACATATACAAGACAAATTTACTATCTAACTATTACTATAATAAACATGAATTCTCTTATACACCCATCTTAGTTGTATTTTGACAGAAGAAGGCTTTCCTGTCCTGTGTATGTATTCTATGTATATGTATTTTCTTGAATAAAGGATATTAACAGTGAAACCAATGCAAAGGACAGAGTAAATTACAATGGCTATAAATACTCCCCTTTTGATGGATTTTCGTGATCGTGACAAAAATGATAATTCAAAATTGGCGTAGGAAATAAAATTCACTCGAAACGGAAGTTCTCATTCACGTGCAAAACCTTTGAAATTGAGGTAGTGCTGCGGGTAACTGCTAGTTTTTTTTAAATATATCACACTCTTGAAAAGTAGAATTGATATTTGCAACATAGTAAAACATATTTATATACCTTACACCGCACAGCCATTCAGCTAAAATATATTTTATTAGGCTTTTGATGCCTGTTTTTTTAATTATTATTGTTTATCTCATTATTAGAATACTGCGACATCAATAAGCTTGTTGAAAAAAATTTAACTGTGTTTGAATTTACTATATTATCGCCTCGAAATATCGCACGTGTAAATATAATATTCATTTTCTTATGCCGATTTAAACTTATGGCCAAACTTACGATATACGATACAACTATGACAGTTCTTCTGCGTGTAATCATGACGCTTTTGTATACGAAAATTATAGAACGATACGGTTTATACGTAAAAGTGATCTTAGTCTCACAATACAGGGAAAATCGGTTTTGTTACAGTTTTGCAATGTTTACAAAAATACTTGCTTGCTAATTATGAAACGCTGTGTCAACAGTGGAGTGTTTTCCGACATTGTTACCCACCACAGCGGCGTAGTGTTATTTATGCTACAGCTTTTGTTAACGAGGCTTGGTTTAATAATTATAAATCAATTAATAGCACGAACAGTAAACATTTTATGGAATACATTTTATGTCAATGTTTATGTTCTTTTAAAATTTATATGGTTTCCTCTTGTAAAAGAAATTTGTCCATATGCATTTAGTCTAAAAATTGTTAGGCAATAAAACCATTGAGTCCACTCTTTACTGTTGGTTATTTGATGTTTTGGAGAAGGCAATTGAAACAGAACCGTAACATCGCCTGAAATGTGTTTGACACTTTTTTTAAATATACGAGAGGCTACAATAAGTAGTGTTCTGATTCTTCATGAAACTACATTTAGGGATAATGATAATTTTTAATTTTAAGTCTAAGTTGAATATAAAAATGGAGACCATCCACCTCCACTTTTAACCAAAGCTCGTATACACATTTAGTCGTAATATAAGGAACTTGCTTGTTGTGTTTGTATTACTCTTCCACTCTATTAGATACAAGTTAGCTAGTTTAAAATCATCGCACAACTATATATAATACCAATGTAATGCGGTAAACAGTGTTAATGTAGTTTGAGTTAAAATAACACACAGTAGATTGCTATTAATTGATTTATAATTATTAAACCAAGCCTCGTTAACAAAAGCTGTAGCATAAATAACACTACGCCGCTGTGGTGGGTAATAATGTCGGAAAACACTCCACTGTTGACACAGCGTTTCATAATTAGCAAGCAAGTATTTTTGTAAACATTGCAAAACTGTAACAAAACCAATTTTCCCTGTATTGTGAGACTAAGATCACTTTTACGTATAAACCGTATCGTTCTATAATTTTCGTATACAAAAGCGTCATGATTACACGCAGAAGAACTGTGATAGTTGTATCGTATATCGTAAGTTTGGCCATAAGTTTAAATCGGCATAAGAAAATGAATATTATATTTACACGTGCGATATTTCGAGGCGATAATATAGTAAATTCAAACACAGTTAAATTTTTTTCAACAAGCTTATTGATGTCGCAGTATTCTAATAATGAGATAAACAATAATAATTTAAAAACAGGTATCAAAAGCCTAATAAAATATATTTTAGCTGAATGGCTGTGCGGTGTAAGGTATATAAATATGTTTTACTATGTTGCAAATATCAATTCTACTTTTCAAGAGTGTGATATATTTAAAAAAACTAGCAGTTACCCGCAGCACTACCTCAATTTCAAAGGTTTTGCACGTGAATGAGAACTTCCGTTTCGAGTGAATTATATTTCCTACGCCAATTTCGAATTATCATTTTTGCCACGATCACGAAAATCCATCAAAAGGTGAGTATTTATAGCCATTGTAATTTACTCTGTCCTTTGCATTTGTTTCACTGTTAATATCCTTTATTCAAGAAAATACATATACATAGAATACATACACAGGACAGGAAAGCCTTCTTCTGTCAAAATACAACTAAGATGGGTGTATAAGAGAATTCATGTTTATTATAGTAATAGTTAGATAGTTATTTATCTTGTATATGTAAGTTGCAGTATTTACCAATCACTTCGTATTTATAATTTGCTAAAATAAACAATTAAAAGTATATATTACATTAAAACTTTTAACTTTTTATCTGGATATTTTCTTATTCATACATACAGGAATTACTTTTGCATTTATAATATGAGTATGTGTGTAAACATATATCCATGTAAGTCTCGAAAACCTAATGTGAACCAAAATTGTATTTTTTAAAATTTAAGATCAAGATTTAAGTACTACATTTAAGATATTTCAAGTGTCATAATTACAATATGCCTGTTTGTTACGATGAATAAAATAGATAACGATTAAAAAGTTAGTGCGGTCAAATGAATCAAATTTTTCACGGATCCACAGTTGAGTTTATGTTGTTGCACTGACCAACAAAAATAATACATATTTAGAATTTAGGATCCAACTTAAAATAAAAATACTTTTATCTAAAATTATCAACCTTCGTTGCTTATGTTCTGTTTCCTGTTTAAGGGAAAGGGCCATCCTTTTGATACTCCTTAAGCTACAGTAAAAATGTCATAGCAAATGTCAAGGAGGGTACCACTATAAGCCAATGGTCTGTGATAAAGCTTTATAAGAAGGTCTTGGTTAGCTTGGGAGGACGCTGATGGGATCGGTGTATTCTTATATAATGTGCTGATCCAAAACAACCATTTTGCATTTTAGTCATTACTATTAAAACACCCCAATTCATTTATGTCATTATTTGTTTTACGAGTAATTTATTATTAAATCATGCCCATAATAATAGTTTTTAAGAGTTTAACAAACCATTTAAAATGTGCAAAAATAAATACGACCAGAACTTGTTAAGATGTTACGAAGTACACATATGGGTAATAAAATTGCCAGGTACCTGTTATATCAATAATGGTTTTAGGAACGGAATAATTTTTATATCGAATTGGGTCCATTCCATGACCTTTCTGGTTTGTAGATCTCTCAAAGGATTTATCTCACTGAAGATATATAAGGAAGATGAGAACATCCTTTAACCACCGTGATCTATAGTGATCACTGGAATGAGTCTCTCAATCCATGATGTGTTTTCTTTCATTGCAACAAGGATGGGAAGCACTCGGCGTTCACCAGAAGCATCATTGGTACCGCACTAGAATGACGAAAGTTGTATGATGTCTCTGTACAGTAAGTGTCTAATGATCGTCTATCTTCCGCACTGACTCAGCCTAATGGAAGGAAACTTCAACAGTGGGCGCCCTTAAATAATTAAGGTTAAATAACTAAGTATATTGTATAAACATTGTATAATGGTAAATGTCAGAAAGTCGCTACCTACACAGATGTTTAGTAGACATATAAATTGAAATACAGACAATAAATAGTTTACATAATTTTAGAGTTACATAAAATAGTTTATTAACGTATTAATTGAAGATTTACTATATCTAGATTTCTAAAATATAACAAGCTGTGAATATATATCTTGAAAAAGCACGTTAGCTAATTATTACATCGTTATTTTTTATTTAAAGAAATAATGGACACTCAATTGTTTAACATAAAAAGTGTTATACCTTTTTAAATTTATAAATATTTTTGTAATTATTTTAAATTTCATATATTACAATAATCACTGATTTCTAGGTATTAATGTAAGAAATATTTTCATTATTATTACTTATATTAGTTTCTATAATTTGATCAGTAACATTTCAATTTCCATCTTGTATTTTTGAACAAAATATTTTATTTTAATTGTTATTATTTTATAAAACTGTAGTCGTGGGTTAAAATTACTAATATAATAAATAAAATTTCTGGAATAAAATCTTGATCAATATCTTGTAAATAAAGCATCTATTGTTGGTTTTTATCGTTTGACATTATTAAATTGAATTTATATTTAAAAAGTTAATTAATGGTTTTGACGTCTTCTTCTGTAAAATTTGTATGAAACCTGTATTTTAATCATTTTTTAAATAAATGTGAGGTAGAAGTACCATATAGTTATGTATATCTACTGCTACGCGTATATTGTAATTAGCTTTTAAACCAAAAGTGCCGATCAATCATATTCATGTAACTAAAGCCGTAATGAGATGGGATTATTTATCAATGATTTACCTAATCACTGACGACAATAATCAATAAGCATCGACAAGTCATTGCTGTAGCTTTGGCAGCAACTAGTTAAGTAGTAATTACTTTGTTAACTAAATGCAACAGAGTGCAGAACAATACCACATATTTATGGAACTGCAGCGGTAATGAGCTGTAAAGCATATTTATCAGCAATTTAACCAGTCACTAGCGTCAGTAATTGTCGACATTTCAGTAGTTCTGGCAGCAATTACCATTAACCTCTTAACTGACATTATTTTTTTTTGTAAAAAGCTAGGTTTGTATTAATATGGTTTTATGGTGTTTTTATTAACTTCTGCAAGTTTTTATAACGGATATAGTTTAATAATAAATTCCCTTCAAAAACATAACATAAGACAAACAGATGGATTGTAGTAGTGCCAAAGCGTACAGCAACAACTACTTGGACAGCGAATGAAGTAAGGAAACTATTTTCTAGATTCGGGTTTAAACCCATGTGTTAGTTTCGGACAATGGCACACAATTTGCTTTCCAGGAATTTAAGGATTTTATAAATCATAATTCCAGTGCTATCTTTCCTTAACTTAAAAGTCTGGTTACAAATGTTCGGTTTTGCAAATCGTCATATTTAATGTAAAAATAGAGCATTTATTACGCACTAATTAAAACAAAACATGTGATTATAATAGGAAGAAATTTCAAAACAGATGGTAACAAGAATAGATACATTAAAATGAAAATTGTGGTTCATTTCAACTAATATAAATGTAGCACTCCTAACTGAGTCTTCAGTATTAAAATCTTTCCAACTTAATAAACATATTTTATCTCGGCTTTATATTCACATAAAAATTTAAAAGTTCTGTTAACTAAAATTTTGTTGGTTTTGTTTTAGAAATAATTCAATAAAATTCAGGTTTTATTAAACTGTCGATTTAAATAAACTGTTACAATGAATTTTTAAATTGTGATTCATTATTTGAGTTCCATGTCTAAATAATAACATAACGAATAATATCAATGATTTTATTCATTTGTGAAAACATAAATCTTTTCTAGAGTTTTCGGTAGATCAATATTCCATTTGCTGACAATGTACAATCATAAATACTTTAATTAATGCCTATTGCTCTAGGAAGCAGTCATTAGTGCTATGAAATTTAATATTTTCTAGATTCGTGTGGTGGTTGTGTAAAAATTCTGATGTGCAGTATCTTCAATTAAGATATTGTATTAGCTCTAAAAATTCTTTAATAGTAGGTGGAGATAATTTCACGTTTTAGATGTAAGTCGAAATCTTCGAAACAAATCGCATTTGGATTCAAACCAAAGAGCCGTAACCCAAAATCAGATTAATGCCTGTTGAAAGTTGGTTCCGTGAATTATGATCTTACTGTTAGAACCATTTATTATATTGTTCATATTCCAAGAATAATAATATCGTAAATAGCAATTTTATAATTACTCCATTGTTTATAAATACCGATGAAAAAGCAAAGAAAAAGAATTTAACTGATTTGTTTTGCATGACAACTCGAGAATTATACATCGGTTTTTACATTTTTTAAAATTATGAGGCCAAAATATAGAGTAAGGCATATAATCGTTAAATAAACTGTACATGTCAATTATTCATGAAATGTGAGAAATAATGAATATAACAGAAAACTAGTCGGATTAAAAAATAAAAATTGAAGGGAAATTATTATGACGGATATTTTTTCGGCACTCAATTAATTTAAGTGACTAATTTAATTTCATGTAACGTTAAGAAGAAATAAATTGGAAATCCTCTCATTAATAAAATCACAACCACTTTAACTAAGCTCCGGTTATTTGGAATTGTGTGTAAATATACCCTTCGGATAACTGCCTGATATTAATTTCACTTATATAAAATTAAATCTAACTCATTTATCTTCTTCCACCTCCGAGTCACACATTTAAATGCATTATCGTATTTTAATTCCCTTATAAACTAATAAAACTGTAGTAAAGTATCTCACAGATTTAGTTTTAGAATATCTATCTAAGTGTTAACAATTTTGTTATAGTTTTATATTGTTATTTTTAATAAATGCTTCAAAATAATATAGTCCATAAGAAAAGTATGCATTTCTTTGGGTAGCAGTTTTGTAGTTGTTTGTTTGGAGGGTTGACAAAATCTTGTGGGTATTAAAGCGTTCATGTCTTTTAGGAAATTGATAACATTTTTTAAAATATTGATGAAGTAAATAGAATGAGTATCCACACAAATATATCAAAAGTAAATAGACTGAAATATTAGAAAGTATTTTTAATATTTGATTGCAAATTATTTTAACAAATACATATAGAAGTGCCATAGAGAACACTGAATGGAAAAACCGTTCATAACTTACATTGAATGTAGCGAAGTTCTTCTCGAACTATGACATGGAGTTTATAAAAAAATATATATTTGAGAAACGAATCATTCCTGAACCGACAAGTCACATTAATAATAATGTAATGTAGATCCCCTCACCACGAAGGATAAAACTGAGCTGTGTATTAAACAAGGTGTACATATTTGTACTCGTAGATAAATAAATTGTATTATTCCACCATCAAATTTTTAGGAAAAGTTTTCCATTTCTTGCTTACACTAACACTCATTACAATAATCACTTACAAATTGGATTCCTAACAAGCGAAATATTAATCTATCCATGTGTAAAAACTTTTAACTGCACTTAATCATGTATCTCCAGTTGCAGTAATCTCCTTGAATAAGAGAAAGTCTACTGATTTTTAGTCCGCTGCTAATCTGTTTGATGGCTTCTTTTCTTTAGAGTTTATTGGACACATTGATGCAGCCGGTGACATGTTTAATGTTGCTGATGATTTACTCTGTGAAAATAGTCATTGATGATGTTCGCCTCAAACTAATAAACTTGGATACCTCAAAGGTTTATGACCCTGACTCCTTCCCGCCTTCAGTTCAAAGTACATAGTCAAACTTTGGCAGCTGGAGTTTTCTCTGAAAAACTAAAGAAGAGCTTTATGGTACGTGTTTATAGGAAAGACCATGCTAATGATGCCCAACTACCGGCCTACCGCTATTCTCCCGTCCATTGCAAAAAATCTATGAAAATGTTGGACTCAAACATTTTAACTGGTCTGTTACCTATCGAAATAAAACTGAAAAGCATAATTTTATTTCGTCTGCCACTAATTTCAATTTAATCATTTTAATCGGCACAAGCTGGTTGATATCACAGGACCTCTATTAGTGCGGCTAGAAGATTTTGGTTTTAGTAGAATCTTCCATCAATGGTTGTTAAGCTAAAATTCCATAGCAACAGTGTCTTCAATTTCATTTCTATAGAGAATACTCCTTGGAATGTGTTGTAAATTTTGGAGTTGCCCACAGGTCTCTCCTTGGTCCTGTTTTGATTGACGACAACCTTGTCAAAAATATTCAGTATAATTACTTGTTTTATGCTAATGGTTGAAGATCTACCTGGAAATTCCTTCTGAGAGAGACCAGGATCTTCTTCAGAAGTGTCTGAATGCAACTGTGGAGTTTTGTGCTAAAGTCGAAATGAGACCGAACTATAAGAAAAGTGTTTTTGTCACTTTCCAACTGGCCAAAGATCCTTTCCGACGAGTATAGATGTGCTAATTGGGTATCACGTAGTAACCGTTACAGGTACTTTCAATTTAAGGTTACAAATATCAGTTATAAAGTAACCATTGGTTGCAAAGTACTCATTATTTACAATATATCCTTGATTATTATGAAAAATATAAACAAGACTGTAAAGGAGAGACCGACGAGATTGCATTACTAATGATGCAGTTTTAATTCAAACATCTGAAGTCAAAGGACTTGTAGTTATTTTCATACAAACTCTAAATTGGGATTAACAATTTCATGCAGTTGACTACAAAGCGTTCCGAAACTCTGAAGTGATACGTCGTAGATCTTTTACCTGTCTATAACTCTGAGAATTATTTTATGCCCTCTTGTTAGGCCTCATATTGAGTATTGCGCTGCCATCTTGTATCCTCATCAGGCATACTTGAAGGATGAACTTGAAAGCATTCAGTGTCGCTTTCTTCGTCTGGCTCGGACTTTGCTGGGGCATGCATCGGGTTATTCCTCTTTCAGGTGGGACTTACTTTCTACACTTATAATCTTTTGAGACAAGACGCTACATTTAAGATGATTTATTTCCTCGCTGTCCCTTCACACACCTTAGAGCCTTACTGTCCGAATCTGCTCCAGAAGGTTAACTTTTGGGTTCCAGCTGGTGCCAGATCTCCTGATATCTTTGCTGCAACAGACGATACTACAAAACTACTCCAAAAACAATGCTATACTCAGGATTCAGCGGCACCTGGACTGTTTTCATGATAATGGTGTTGTTTTAAGTCAATATCGTAACTACAACGAACAAGTTAATATTGCTGAACAATGTTTTTATATATTAGCGTAATTCTTCTTTATTTACTATGGGCATTGTTAAGTTTATATTTATTTATTACTGATATTGATAGTTAGAGTATGTTGTCACTCGTTTTATATATATGCGAGTGAATACTACCAAATACGAGTCGGATATATCTTTTCTTATTTATTAAGCACTCTCTGTGCTTTGTTGATTCAACTATGGTTTTTATAATCAAATACATTTCTATGTGTGCCTTTTTGTGCGAACTAATTACATAAACTTACTTTTTGTCTGTTCAAATGTTTGCAAATGAAAACAGCATGTATTAGTGTTAGTTCACAGTTCTATGATAGCAGTATTGAATAAAAGATTCTTAAATATATTGAAAGTTTCTAGCTAATCTTAGAATATCAATAAATATCTTAAAAACTAAACTGTATTCATACAATTGTATGTAAATAAACTTACAACTTAAAACTTAAGAGTTTAAAATATCAGACTGATAGTTATATACCTTATTCAACCGGAATGTGTGTGATTTAAAAAATAAGAAATAATATACGCATGTTTCAGGAGAAGCATAAACATGATAACTTTAACAGACGATATTGAGCTATATATTATGTATTATTATAACTATGTAGTACTAAATGAATTTTGAGTCATAATTGAGAAAATATAACATCCACACCACTTATTGCGTAATTGGCTTCACTGAGGCTGATTGTAAAATTTAAATTTTAAACCTTACTATGTCACACGTTAAAATGCCTTATTATTGTACTCAGTTTGTTTAAAAACAGTTTAAACCATTACTTTGTCGTTGACATAATAAACACCCTACACTCGAATTTGATATTCCTTATACAGAAATTAAGCTTTATGACAAGTTTCAAACCGATAGATCAGTTCGTTCGAAAGATATCGTGTGACACAAAAACCGAGAAAACATTTTTTTCCCAAGACCTTTGAGTGCTACATACACATGCCAGGATATCAAACATGAAAAGAAAAGTAGGATTATAAATAGGAAAGGAACTATGGAGAAATCATTTACTAGTGTCCACGAGGTGTGACATTAATGTGTAGGCTCAGGGAAAGTAATTGAAAACATTTACTTGATTTTACGTACTGAAACAATATATATATATATATATATATATATATATATATATATATATATATATAGGGGAGAGTTGCCTTGATTGGGACCAGTTTCACTATTTTTGCTTATAACATAAAAACATGATTATAATGGCTTACCAATTCGTAGTATCAAACAGCTACTTTGGTTGTAATTGTAATGACATCGTCAAAAATCATATATTAGTACATAGTTTTTATGTACAATTAATTTAAAACAAAGTGTCAATCAGTCCATTCAAGGAAACTAGTTGCCTAGAATGGACCTATGGTTGCCTTCATTGGACAGTGTCAAAATGTAATGAAATAGACATGTATTATTTTGTAATATTGTATTTTGTTGTTATAAGTACATTGAAACTAAATAGGTATATAACAAAAGTTACATTTGAAAGTAGAAAACGCTAAATAATTATTCTAAAAAAAACACTTGAAAAGAATTATGAAAATTATTTACAATTGATACAGTAAAATATCTTCTTATTTGCGCTTACACCAGCACAAACTGTATGGTACCAATTACGACAATCCATGCATTGTATCATGTCCTCCTCCGTCTCCATTTCACATATCTCACATAACCAAACTTTGATCTGTTAATGTTTTGTTCTGTGACATAAATTTCACTCGTTTGTTTACTTTCCCCTTGGTGTCTTTAAATAACGCCCTTCTTAGTTTGTTGTTCCTTTTTAGGAAGTTTATTTTTATTTTTTGAGGCTTCAAGCTCAGATTTATAAGGGCTGCTTGTAAGAACTGTAGCTTTTTGGGCCCCTGTTATCCCTTGTTCTCTTGCGGGTGGGTAGAAAAATTTGGTGCTGGTAAAGGGGAAATTTCTATAAGAGCCTTTGTGAAGTTATCTTTAGATGTATCCGGGCTCTTGGCTGAAGGAGTAACACTAGTCACATTTTCATCAGCCCTACAGGATGAAGAACTCCTAGAATGTCCAGGTGCAGTAGGGTGTCGCTTCAATGGGTTACCAAGGCATCAGCAGGTGCAAAATCTGAATCCTTAAATACATGCCTATTCACAGGCCATATCCCAGAGTGTTGAAATGCACCTCACCGCATTTCCTACTGTAGCAGCCCGACCATATGCCTCTTTCAATAATTGTGGAATTTGGGTCTGTTGGATTTTTTCACCCTTATACTGACGAAGAAAAGATTCCTGACCTTGGATAAAATATGTCTGCATTGGTCCAAATATCGCTACATCTAACGGTTGTAGGCGATGTGTAGTGTGCCCTGGTAGTTGAAGCAAAATGATACCGTGTTCACGGGCAAATTCAGCTTCAAGATTTTTACTGTGGGTGGTGTGGCCGTCAAGTAAACGAAGTACTTTTTTATTTTTTACTGACATTTATGTGACTTGTAAAATGTCGTAGCCACTCCAAATACAATTCTGAGTTTATGTTACCAGTATCTGAAATAGTTACCAAACTACCAGAAGGGGCTCCAACCTTCAAATCGTCATTCCTCCTTTTGCGCTTGAAAATGATCATCGGAGGCACGTAGACTCCTGCGGCGTTAACACACACAACCATTGTTGTGTTTACACCGACGTTCACCACTGGTTATTGTGCCAACTTGCCGCTTCCCCCTTCAAGCCAACTATCTTCTGCGGACGCTTCTGAACTGTTGAGAAACCAGATTCATCGACATTAAAAATTGAATCTGGCTCAAACTTCTCGTCATCCATAACCTTTTCAAAAATTTCAAAGAAATGGTTGACATTTTCTCTATTAAATCCTTTTGCAACGAGCTATCGATGTATTTTCCGGTTTACGTAAACACAGACGGGGGTTGCGTTCCATAAAGTATAGAACCATTTTTTGCCAGCCATTTTTTTTATCCTTATTAAAGGTATGAGGAAGGGAATGTTTTTCAGCTACATCATACGCAAGTTTTCGTATGTCAGTTATCATCAAACTAAAGAAGGATTCCTCAAATTTTAATATGTGGTCAGACAAAATTGTTTCTATTTCTTCTGAGAAAACCGCAACTTCCCTAAAGATTTTCTCTCATTTATGAAGTAATTTTTTTGATCAGCATGTCGTTTTAAGGTTGCTTTAGGAATACCATAAACTCTGCTGCATTCATTTAATCCATAGTCCCCGTTTTTATAGGCCGCAATAGCTTGCTGAAGGTTCTCTTCAGACCACTGCCCGTACATTCTTTTCTCCATGTTTCAATATCTGTAATAAATAAAAACTTTAAAAGTTGTGTATTTATTGCCGAAAGGACGTCAAAAATACATGTAATAAGCAAAATTAATAAGGTATCCTAGGATGGACCGGTCCATTGAAGACAACTCCGTGAGGTCCAATCAAAGCAACTTTACCAAATTACTGAAGATTCGCGTAATTTCCTAAACTGTCTGCTAAATTCACCTAGCTATTATATTAATTTAAAGCTAAATAGGTACACTTTTCCTATGATACTATCATATTTGGAGTTACTTACGTTAAGAATGTAGTAGATCCTTCTGAATGAAACGCTGAAATTAAAACCATAACAGCAAAAATACAGAAAACAAAACCACTCACTGACAGACGCTTATACAGTAATGGCGATAGCTGCGCCGAAGTAGAACGTTCTGGAACTATGACTGTTGCCAACTAAACAAACCTAAATTTCCCCAATATTTCAAAATATATCGGTGGTCCATTGAAGGCGCCGGTCCAATCAAGGCAACTCTCCCCTAATAATAAGATAGGAATTGAAAAAGGATCTTAAACTCGAATTTTTAAGTCGAATTCTCTTGCAGCTATTTTTATAGGTTGAGCTAATCATTAAAAATTTAACTGGTGGTCGGTAACGAATCAAATTCTATCTAAAATATAATATTAATCACAAGTGCGCTTTTAATAGAATAATTATTTCGTAAATATGCAAAAGTGTTGTTTATATAAAAGGTTGGATAAGCTTTTAGAACTGGACCAGTACGTACTTCTTCCGAATATTACTCGTATATATCCAACTGCAGGTCGCATACGGAGCAATTACGTGCTTTTAAGGTATTAGTTATGCATTTTAGTAAATAGTTATAAATTACCAAGTAAATGCGCAAGCTAGTTTCATTTAGTAGAGAGTGGCATTAAGTGTGGTTGCTATTCTGAGTTGCAGCTCAATTTAAATTATTTCAAACTAATAAAAGACAACGTCATTTATTATTATATAAGACCGTTCACTATAATTCACTCGTTGAAAGATTAATCATTGCAGGAAGAATATAAAAATTGGTATACGTATATAAATGATAAAAAGTAAAACATTTTTAAAATAAATTATCTTATCTTAATTAAATTTTAATATTTTTTTAAGTTTTTAAGTTAAAATTCTGATATTAGATTGTTAATCTAAACGATTTTCACACATTTTAAACAGATAAACAATTAAGACACATGAAAAATTATAAGAGTTTGAAATGTTAGACAATTTTGGGAATTTTTTTCACCTGTTACTAATCTCAAGAAACGTTTTACAATCCAAGGAAATATTTTCATGTAAGGATCAAGAAAGGCAACCTTGTTGAAGGTTTTATTATGAAAGAGGAGAATACGTACTTCTTTTATTCATAACTGTCCAGTATACCAAGATACTCTTATCTTAGAGCGTATAGAAATTTAACCCTTTAAATAGAAATTTTTAGGCAATGAATAATTAAATTATTTTCTGCTGATCTGGTGTAAACTTATAGGGGTCACTGGACTACAGTAAACCTAGCTGGAGGGCTCATCTTTAATTAAAAGTGGTTTACTTTGGTGAACGTTGACGCGTTTTAATATACAAGATTAAAAACGTCCATTGTGAGTTTTTAGAAATAAAAAAACACTCTGTTTATCTTACCTCATGTTTTTAAGGGAGCTAATTATTAATTATAAGTGTTATAAAAACTTGCAGAAGTAAATAAAAACATCATTTAAATCGTGTTAAAACAAATCTTGCGTTTTACGAAAAAAATTAACAGCAGTTAGAATCGTTAATGGTAATTGCTGCCAGAACTAATGAAAATTCGACAACTACTGACGCCAGTGATAAATATACTGGTTAAACTGCTGATAAATATGCGACAGCTCATTACCGCTGCAGATCCATAAATATGTGGTACTGATCAGCACACTGTCGCATTTAGTTTACAAACTAATTACTACTTACTAGCTACCGCCAAATCTACTGCAATGCCAAAAATTACTGACGCCAGTGATTGGGTAAATCATAAATAAATATGCACGTCAGCTCATTACTACTACAGTTTCATAAATAAGTGGTACTTATCAGCACTCCGTTACTTTTGGTTTAAAAGCTAATTTACCACATATTAGTAGATAATAGTATACAACATAACAATCGCACGAAGGCTGGAAAGATTTCATTTTTGTTTGTTGTGTGAAACTTAAAATTCAAAATGTGTTAATTGATGATTGATTTTTTATCTGTAGCTGAATCAACCAATCTGTTTAACATTGAAAGGTCTCACGAGGAACCGTTGACGAAACATCAAAAGTCTTTCTTTCTTCCTGTGAGTGAGATGAAGTATCTTATAATGCAAAGATCTTGAACGATAAAAGTCCTGTGATATTAAACGGTATGTCTGTGGGGTTAATCAAAAAGTGCTCTTGACAAAACTTACAAAATTGATTAATCATTCATTTGCACAAGGCGTTTTCACGTGTACATTGAAGAGTGCCAAAGTGACACAAATTATAATAAGATGATCCTTGCACCTCAAGTAACTATCGTCCGATTTCCATTCTTAATGTTTTCAGTAAAATTGTTAAAAAAGCTTCCATCGCACAATTTGTAAAAATTCTTGATCATTTTCAAATTCTATGTCTTCAATTGTTTGGATTCAAAAAAAACAAATCAACTATCGACGCTATATCAGATTTCAATCGCAATGTTGGCAATCATCTGGAAAAGGACAGATCATGTACTAAGCATATTTTTCGACTCTTCTAAAACTATTGACTATGTGTATCATGTGAGACTGTGTTGTACCAGTTGTGGACTTGTGGTATTAGGGATTTACTGCATGACTGGCTCTCATCTTATCTTACAGACTGGGAGCTATGCGTGCAGATTGCGAATTCACTGACAGGACGGTGAAAATGCTACATGGTGTTTTCAGGGATCAATTCTGTTCCAGTACTTTTTCTCATTTACTGTAACAGATAGTGTTCTTGAATCCAGAATGGAAACATGATTCAATATACCATAAGAATTGACTTCTCTTGCAAGAAGCTGAATCGACCAAGTTCTTTGGTATATGCCTTGATCGAGGATTGACATGGGACTATAATATCGTAAGCGCCTGTTCAAAGGTAACTTCCGGAATTTATGTCTTGCGTAAACATGCAACATTCTGTTCTATGCATGTATTAAAAATAGGCAATTATGGTTTGATACATCCATACTTATATTACGGTTTGTAATTATGGGGAAGCTATTTAAAATACAAAATTTAAATAGTATTTAAAGCACAAAAGAAAGCTGTCCGAATTCTTTGAAAATTAAATTTCAAACAGTGAAATTTCAGAGAGCTTGAAGTCTCTTAACCTTACCCTGTCTATATATTGCCAATGGCACTGTGTATCGGGTACAGCAGGATCAAGCAACGTCGAGCGTGGCTGCTGCCTGGATGGGTGACCGCTGAGCGATCCTATTCTGGCAAAAAGCCCACCTGCCCGGCCATTGGTGGTGGTTCACAAGTCACCTTTAACCCGTTGGCCCCCAGGTTAAGTGTTAGAGAAGGCTTCTTAGCTCTAAATTTGCCTGTTAAAATAAGACATCTTTACTTTACTTTTTACTTTTATACTCAGTTTTCTTGTATTGTCGTTTCAAATGTGAATTGGTCCAGACAATTCAAAGCAGAGACATCCACCAATACGAGACGAGAGGCAGCGACGTTTCAATAATCTAATTGGCGTGAGACTAATCAACAAGCTTCCTGAGATTACTGAATCTAAATAATTCCAAATACTTAAAATCTCGATTAAAACACTTCCTGGTTTCTAAGGCATATTAACCCGTTGAGCAGTTCATGAAGGGCCGCTGGTAAAAATATATTTGAATATTATAATTGATAATGAAAGTTACTTCCCAATCGAAAGCTATGTCCAAAGCATTATTAATGGTTAAAAGTAGTAAAATAATTTTATTTTACAATATTGACGCATGTAATGCATCTGTATGGTTTTTATGCAATAAAGGATATAACTATTATAAATATATATTTGTAACTACAAAGTAAGTAAATGCGTTCAAACGAGTCAAGTGAAGCAGTTAGAAAAGGTGAGACGAGCGATGCGCGGAGCTTATTTTGCTGTCTACTAAAAGAATCTCTGACTATTTGTCTTCATTTGTCTGACTGACTGTACACTTCTGCTTTTTGACTTTCTCTTTCTTAAAACCTGAAATGCTTTATCTTCTGTGAAGCTACAAAATATAACAGTAAAGTTCATCTCGAGCATTTTCGTTTATGTTGCAAGACTGTTCATTTTAGGTTTTCTTATTGCTGATATTGGCTACAATGAATTTGATGACGTCTTCAGGAAGAGGTTTTATATAAAATTAACAATTAAAATACTTGTATTACAACAATTTTGAAAATTTCTCATCCTTTTGGGCTTGAATATGTTTTAATGTAAATAAATAGAATATTAAGGTACAGTTTAAAAATCTAAGTATCTAATATGACGATTAGGGCAGGCCTACTTTTATTTATAGTTCGTATCAATGAATGATTTGTAAGGATAAGAACAGAAAAGTATCTAAAACATCACAAGGCATCTAATACATTTATCAATACCATGTTCAAAACGGGTTTAACTAATAAATAGGAAAGCATAATAGCTTTGAGGGATTTTGCATCCTTAATGTTGTAAGAATGGTACACAATATATTGAGGACTGGAACCTATTTTCTTCTTCATGTTTCAGGCTTGAAGGTTAAATGCTCAAAATTAAAATTTATTTACCCTGGAATTAGTGAAGCAATTCATTCGATGGGCTGGGGATATTTCATATATGTCTGTCTGTCCACACAATAATATGTCAAACAAGAATTGCGATAGATACTTGAATTTTTTTAAATGTTTGCACAAAACATGCAACATTAAGTTTGATGAGAATGTATGTCAAGTCATGAGGTCTTGCTGAGCGTTAGTGAACATTGTTATTATAGGCAACCACGGTTAATGAGAAAATTGCACAATAAATACGTTTAAAATGAACTGAGTTTAATGATACAAAATTTTAACGTACGATATAGTAATAAATGTAAATATAGGCTTTAAATGTTTACATACAGCCTCAGCAAAGAATGTTACGCGAGATGTGATGTGGCGTACTCCTACTTCATGATTTATGGCAAAGAAATGGAAATAATTAAATAGTATTACGACGTACTTCCTCGTTGTAACAACATGACGCATGTTCTTAAGCGCAATTTATTCTTATTTTGACCATGGTGTGATAATTTATTTTCTTTAATTTTGTGTTTGTCTTCATAAAATAAATGCGGACATAAAAGGCTTGTTCATTATGCCTTGTGATGTTTTAGATACTTTTCTGTTCTTATCCTTACAAATCATTCATTGATACGAACTATAAATAAAAGTTTAAATTCACTTTTTGCCTAATGTATTTCTAGCGTGAAATTTGAGTTTGCTTTATTGTAACGATCAAGACAATATACACATATGTCTTAAAAACCTATCTTCTTTCGGTCTATATTTCCAGTTTCATAGTGGTTTGCCTTAATATTTATCCTGATGAAGAAAATGTACACACGTACCAAAGATTAAGCCACCACGCTACCACGGTCAAAAAACATCTACTCCCAATATAAGGGTTAAATCCTTATAAGTCATCAAACATTTAAAAATAATCGTATATAATAGGTTTTGCGTTATAGACGTCTTACTGTTTTTCGTACCTACAGTTCTGAGAAAGAATGGCTCGCAGAGGCATGTTGGCGTTCATTCCTTTGTTATTCTTAAAATCACTATAACATGCCATATCACAATGTCAAAGAAACTAACTAAGTGTGATTACTGAATTGATTTTTTCATTAAGATGTGTATTATAACAGTGTTTTAGTAGTATTTCCAAAATGATATCTTTAATCAAAATATTTAAAATGCATTAGATGTTTTTGATTCTTCATTGGCGCAATCTGGAACATAAGCTATAGGAATAACTGTTTCTCTGTTATCTGCATCGCTCTACTAGTTAATGATTGTGATTATAATAACTAAAACAATTAAATAAATTAAAATGTTTCAGCCTCTATAACCAATATTAGTTGAAACATCAAAGAAGGTTCAAGAGTGTCAACAGATGTTATTTGTCAGTTTATTTTGTATTTATTAGACATAATCGTTAATTTTTTTAATTCTAAAGTTTTCCATGAACATTTTAGATCTTTCTCTTTCTTTAAAACTTAGTCTTCATCGAATATTTTAAAAGAATATAGTCGAAGTGGTCCATCCGTTCTTGACATTAGTGCTTAGAAACACATTCAGCAATTAAAGTTTATTTATAAGAAGATGTATTTATAATAATATGTACTGGATAAAGTTTTTATCGATTTTAAAACAAAATTAACACTTTAAAATTTGATTTCGTCCTAAAGTAGTACTTTATACCTGTCTCTCATCAAACTTATTTATACACTTTTTGTATCATGTAAACTGTATGTAAGATTTATTGTTTAAAGTTAATATTGCTTAATATCATACAAGCGATGCTGCTATAATCTCTAATACTAAATTTTAAAACTATTTAGTATTGCAAAACATTCACTTTTTTAGCAATTTATAATACATAAATGTGTTTATTTAAACAACTATACTTTACCACCTATCAAGATATTCTTGGGCCATCAAATATTGGCGTTAATGTGTAAATGGAGCCTTTGATGAGGGTTTTACGACCAGGGTGAGCCTTTATCGGGGCACTTGAATGACAGAGTACTACATAAACGTGAAATTATCTTCTTCACAGAATCTTTATTTGATGTGGTACATTGTGGTCAGATATTCTTTATTATACAAGGTAGGAAAGCCACACTTCGTGTCGCGTAAAAGGTTGCATGCAAAATTTGAAGTCTATAGGTCATTTTGTTCTCGGAATGATCTGCGGACAGATGGCAGACAAGAATCATATTGTAAAGTTATCGTGTCAAGACAGATAAACAGAATCGTATAGAAAAGAATTTTTACTTGCTCTCTATAAACATAAGATAATTAGTTTCAGGCTACTAAGAGGTAGGCTTCAATGACGCTCAGCCAAATTCCACAGTTAGACATACACTGTATTCAAACAAATGAAGTTTCATAGAAAATAGTAAATTTATACATTAAATATCTATATTTCATAACATATGGTACATATACGTATTCTATCACTGAATTAGGTTTGATAGCAGTGTTTTAAAAGTAAAAGTTCAAATTAGCTAGAAAGGATCCTAAAAAGCAAGACACTCAAGTCTTGTTACCGAATGTTAACATTTACTTTCTGCGCGTTTTTCTTTATTTTCACTCTGTAACCAAAAGTATACACACAGTAACTAAAACATATTTTATGTGCTGGAGTAGGTAGGCTAGATGTGATCATATATCAGATGTTACTATGTAGTATGATTTTACTCTGGTTAAAACTCGTATTATTATGCTATTTCATCGTTGCACTCATGGCTAAAATCACCAATCTCATAATACCAAAGTAAGAATTTGCCCTAATCCTCAGCTAAATCCCATGGACATACATCATCATATAAATCAATTTTATTTGTATATAAATCAAGAATTATACAAAACTTCAAATATGTGAAACTAAAGAAGTACCATTCTCCGGACATATCGTGCGGACAGACAGTATATTTAATTATTGCAAAGTGGAACTAAACTAAACTTTTTCCTCTACAAAGTCAGAATACAGTTAGAACTTATATCTGATTGTATTCTTGAAAAATCTAACTCTAGTTACACATTCAGAGTAGAAGATTTGTTCAACTCTTATGGTATGATGTTTAGCATGTTAATATAATAATGTCAAACGATTTTTAAATTGTCTTAAAACAAGGTGTCTGCCTAAATAGTTAGCTCTTATACAAACATGTATTTGATAATTCTATTTTTAAAATAGTAGTACATCCTGCATTTACGTACCTGGCTGAGTGCGAAACTGTACAAATACGACTGCAGTAAAAATTGAGGTTGAAACCGAATAGTGAACAAAAATATAACTTATAAATTGTGATCATTTTTCGCACAGTACAATGAGTCGACATGCAGGTTTTACATGGTTTCCTTCCAATCTTCTCATTGGGTGTAAGTAACCAGTATTAAAATATCTCTCAAACAATATATTCTATTTTTTATCTAATAATGGAGGAAGTATACAAGTTCATTTTATATAAAAGCGGTTGAGGAAATACTCTATTGAGACGTATTCTCCAATGCTATGGTAGTGAAATAATAATACATATAACAATAGTTAAAGAATCTTAATAAAGAAATTGAATAGGCTTCTTTGTGAGAAGCGGTAATAAAGTGAAGATATCAAACTTTTAAACTCTACATGCTGGAACTACCATAAATTCCATAAATAAGTTCATAAAAAATGTATCTTTCAATTATAGCAATCATAAAGTATGAAATTGTAAGGAATAATATTTTTACAATATTATATAGACAATATATATAATTTGTAACTAAATAATTCATAAAAACATGTCTTGGTGTTAGCTTTTCGTGAGTTATTGTATCCTATTGATTTAATAGATTCTGAGCTTTTCAATTTAAAAAAAAATTAATGTATCTAATCCAGAAAGCCGTCTGCTGCTCTTGGCGGGCGTACATTAGTTTGGTTACTAAGAAACGATTCCTTGCCATTTTGTGCCATGCTTCATGATATGATTAAGAGATAGATCTCTATACTTATGTTGTAATATATTAAAATTATATTATGTCTACACGATTTGTAGTTAAGGAAGCCATATACGTCTGTGACACGCACACGCCATTCTTATTCATTTTATCATAACAATCAAACGATGTGTCACTTGCTAGGGGTTCCTATTTGAAAATCTTGAGTTACCCCAAAAACACCCCATTTGGGAAGGGAGTAGAATATTTTAATGCGTCAAGAAATTCCTCAGTTGCTCTTATTAAACATTCCCAAAATGTAAACCATAAGAAGTTTTAAAAGGTAGGGGTGAGACTTTTAAGATACCCGGTATATATATATATATATTGTTTAAAACTAATAAGATTGGTTGTATGGGTCAACATGAAGTGTTATAACGTAGGTAAGACTTTGTTCTCGATATTAACCCATACAACCAATCTTATTAATTTTAAACAATATATGTACTAACAAAATTTTAATTTGAATAAAGAGAAGAAAAATGAATTTATTTAAAGCTAATATAAGCCTATTTTAACAAGCCGCTTTAGTTGCATTAAATGCCATAATAACCATCAGTTTAATTTCATAATATTCCTATAAATAGTGTTTAAACATTAGCAACGTAAAATGTAATCAGTTTTACATAACGCTTTAATTTATAATACGTTCCATTTGGTGTATTTACGTTCTAGTTAAGTTTCGTAACATGTATGTAGATAAGAAGCAGTCCAAACTAGAAGTTTTTATTGAGTTACTTTAAAGTAATGGAGTTGGTGGTGCAAGATAAAGGACGGTAATGGTCAGACGTTTATCATGAGGTCAGGTCGTGTACTTTATACCAGAAAATCGTCTTCATTCTGGTTTATATATATATATATATATAGGCGGCTTGTTAAAATAGGCTTATATTAGCTTTAAATAAATTAATTTGTCTTCTCTTTATTCAAATTTAAATTTTGTTAGAACATAGTATATTGTTTAAAATTAATAAGATTGATTGTATGGGTTAATATCGAGAACAAAGTCTTACCTACGTTATAACACTTCCAGTTCATGTTTCCAGTTTCACAATAGGTTTGCTGAACCGTTGACAGATTGAAGAATGATGTGATACGATCGCTTTGACAACAATTCCATATATCACTCCAGACAATACATCAGCATTTCAATTTATATAATACATCCAGACCCCATAACCTCTGTTAAGAGTGAGAAAGATGTAAAATGTATTAAGTTAATTCACTAATCTTTATTCGTATTCCGATCCGGAAATGTCATATTTATCTAGTTTCTTTACACGTCGCTAAAATAGGGCTGGACTATTTTGATTTGTTGAAATATTTTTTTAAATCTAACGTTTAATAAAAATAGAGCTCTCACTTATAAGAATCTAAATATTACTTCAATATTAATTTTGAGACTTTTTATGGGTTTAGAGGGAATAGAACAAATATTAAAATTACAGTAAAGCACTAATGTGTACCAATAGTCAATGTACCTGGAAACATATCAACAGTAACAATAACAAAGATAGGAATAACAACAACAAGTTAGTAAATGCTGTTACACAATTGGTAATTATCATTAAATAACAACTATGCATGGGGAGATAATCGTTATACAAGATAGGGGTACGGCACCCTACGTGTTCCACAAGAGACTTCGTTAAGTTTGCATCCAAAATTTGAAATCATCAGATGAATTCATTCTCAAACTGTCTTACAACATACTACTTAAACGTATTGTTCAGCAAGTGTTTCATAGCATTGTTCAAATAATTAAAGTTGTGGTGAATACAGAGTATACTACAACGTAAGAGCGCGCTGAAATGAAATCTTGTCACCAACTATTAATATTGATTATCCAATACAATAAAACAAGATAGAAGTACGTGGTATAGTGTACTGCTATCTTGTTTAATACATCTCATCGTTTCTTATCCTATTTATTTATCCCACCTATATGTTTAAATGTTTATTCTTTATAGTACTCCTAAATTTCAATCTATTTATTAATAAGAAATAATTATTAAACTTATAGGCTAGAGAACTATAAATCCAATTATATAATAAACAGTAGATTTTATTTTTCATTAATTATACAGCAAGTTCTTTTTTAAACCTTTAAATCTTTAAAATTAAGTACTTGACAAATCAATTCAAAATTTAACGTGTAACTAAACAGATAGCTTCAGTTTTTAGTTAGAAGTAGTTCAGCTTGTTCGAGTTCAAATCGATTAAAAGTTACAGCAAACACTTCCAGAGTAGTTGTTGGACGACACTTGTTTACTTCACCAAGTTGTTCACTCAGGACTCTGCTTGAGCCATTACGTTAACCCTTAACTAGTTCAAGCGGTCTGGGAGACCGCGAAGGAAATTGAAGATAGTTTTTCTCCCTCGCTGTGCATCCCTGCACCGTGGCACTTAGTACCTGCCTAGTTTATGCACATAAGTTTGAGTATGGGTTTGGCCTTAATACGTTGTGCATGGTTGTTTGAAATCTTCTATATACATAATAAATGACGAAGTATAAGAAATTATTTTAACATAAAACATTTTATTTGCATAAATTTTTGTTGGCTACTACACTTACCCCGATACACATTTTAGTTGCTCAAAATGTAACAGTTATAACAAAGAATGAGTAGTACATTGTTTAGAAAAAGTGAGATATTAAACGAAGGAACCATCAGGAAGAAATGTAGAGACCTCTTTTCAGACAGACCAACTACACCGGAAATCATTAACATGCAGACACCATAGTAGAGTAAAAGACTGCAAAGGAAGTTTTATTTACTTTAGTTGCTCTTTTGTGTGACTAAGACAGCCGACATTGTGTGGTCTTATGACCAAGTCTCATTTTCCACTCTCGGCTGTTACATTCTACCGCACTAACAAATGAGACAGTGGTTTATCTTGTTCCTTTTGTCAGCTGTCTTTTAGAAAAGTTGTTTTGTGATAGCAACTGTTCTTTGTATGTAACTACTATTGTAAAGCATTATAATATACATGATCTATGACAAAACAATTTTTTATTTGGGGTTTAGTACGTTGTACGAGGAAGAAAAAATGTAATACGACTTCTACTCTACTAGGAGATTAGATTAACGTTTTCAGGAAAAGATACTTAACCTTTTTTAGTGACATTGTCATCTCTGCTCATCGCAAGAGACAATGAAACTGTTAACTGCTTTTAAATATTCGGAATTGAATTTACTAATTAAGTTTGTAAACTTCTCTTCTTATTCATTAATTCCAGGTGCATTGAAAAATTGGTGAAAACGTAATGAATATTAAAATTAAATAATGGTTTTCTTTGGTAACTGGAGCTTATCTTTTATGGCAGAACCAACATTGATATGTTCTGCCATACAACATACAACATACATACAACAACAAGATATGTTGTATCTTCTCCAGTATTTACGAAAATTTCAAACTAAAATAGTTTTATATGAAGTAAGTGGATTATAAAACTGGCTTTATTCAAAAATTTCTTCTAATATTTCAAATTTAGGAAGAAGACTTATAATTTTACCACGCAATGTAGGAGTACTGCACAACAGACTTCGCTAAAGTTGCATGCGAAATTTCAAGTCTCCAGCTCATGTCAATTACTTCATGTGTTAGCATGTAAAATATTAAAATGGCAAGTCATTGTCTTAAAAGTTTCTTCACAAATTTCTTTACCCCGCAATTATATTGTTGCTCTCGTAGTTACCTATAAGACCAATGTGAAAATATGTGATGACATTCAATTGAGTGACATGCAACTCGACATTGATTGTATAGAAATTAAAGTCTACACATCAATTCGTTCTTGAGATGACGTGTGGGCAGACTATAAGAAATGAAATTGTTCCACCCTTCTAAGCTTTGGTAATGCTCAACCAGCTAATTTGTTTCACTCGCTGATAAATTTATTTCTAGGTTACAAGCTGTATTAGAATTGCTTCGGTGAGATAATTTATTAATCTACAGTATATAATTATAGACCTTTTAACACTTTTTTTAACTTTTTATTTTCGTACAATGTACATTTCAAATTCTGGGAATTCATCTTCAGGTACTCAAGTTTTAAAAAGGGTTAAAATTATATACATATTTATCAAACACATTCCGAGGCTACATCTCTAATAATGTACAGTATTCCTTTTTTCTGCGATATTAGTTTTTTGAGCCTCACTAAAAAGTGAATGAACAGATTCTGTATTCCTTTGTATAGTGGTGAATTTATCTTCTTACACATCTACAGTGTATGGGAACTAACCATTTAAAATTCTAAACATTGCTTCCTGTTATAGGCTACTTGATTAATGACTTTTTGAATACTGTATCTTATAAATTCACTTTTAATTATAAAAAGTTCTATATTAAGTTTGGTTCTATAATAGCAATTTTATTACAATTATTACATGTCTTAATCATAAAAGACATCCAACAGTTTCTATTAGTATCACTAAATTAAAAAAATTACGAGACTGTATTTCCTGATTTCAAACTAAAAAAAATATATTATTTTAAGTAATACCATTAGAGCCTACTATTATCTTTCAGATTGCTTAAAAGATAACTTATTAAAATATTTCTTTTATTCTCACTCTAAAGGAACACGTGCAATACAGAATAAGTAGAGCAGAGTTTGTAAGAAGAGAGATATTAAACCTAGGAGGCAGAAAAAGGAATGGAGAGGTCGCCCTTTACACAGAACAAACACACCGGAAGTCATTAAAATGCAGACACAATAGTAAAGTAAAATACCGCAAATAGAGTGTTTTTTTTGTGTTATTTTGTTCGTCTAAGACAGTCGACATTGTGTGGTCTTATGACCACTTCTTAATTCCCGCTTGTGGATGTTACTTTGATTATACTGCTGTAACAATAAGTGAGACAGCAGCCAGAAGGGCTGCAAAAGCCAGATTACTTCTTTTCACAGTGGGTTTTTTTCTATTATTGTTTATATGGAGGTGAATCCTTATTGCATAATAATTCAAAAGCTCTTCGTTCTTGTTAGGTGTAACGAACTTCGTGATAATTACAGATCCATAATCTGCCGGTTAAAGCCTGTAGTACATGTAAGAAAGCACCGTACTATGTAATACTAAATTTAAAAGCACATTCAAATATTTTATCAAATGTGCCAAAATTATAAATTAGTGGATTACAAAGTTAAATGAATATATAAAAAAGAACTAAAGTATTACTAAAGTTTTAAAAGTGAAATCTTAAATACAGCCTCTCCTGCAATACATTTTAATTTACCCACAGTTAAATATAGTATTTAAAATACCGTGGACATTTATATTACATAATCCATTCATAAAACATCCTGAGTCCCTTTGATGATAGAACTAAACTTGATATTAAATTAAAGCTAATTATCCCATACCTCAAAGTTCTCTAGTTTGCAAGTTATTTTGATAGTTAAATGTAGTACGGTTCATTGAGCACTGTGCAGGAGTGTGGAGTATAATGTGAATACCGATAAAGAATGATCGGTGAAGCAAACAGTGACTGCAAAGTGTTTGGCTGCAATTAATTCCAAAGTTAATGCAAGTGTTTGCGTGTCTATAAGGTACCGTTACTTAATACATACATAACAATGCGTCTTATTTTAAACTATCAACATTATCAATCAATATACGTTATATATTAGGAAATCTATTGCTCTCATACATTGTATTGTAGACTAATAAACTAAGATAGCATAATGCATGGAAATTGATTACATTCATCTAAAAATTTACTATGTAATATAGTAACACATATAATGAGGCTACTTTGTTGGATTGGTCAGTAAGACTTTCGTTACTTAATGACAGGTGCTTCGATACTCCTTTATATATATTCAGTTGTTCATAGACAAAATATAATTCGATGCTAGTAAATGTCCCTCCAAAGGATTTTGCTGAGTGTTAGAAAGTCATACAACTATATGCCTATTCATGAAAAAGGTTATAACTTCTGTCCATCTATCTTTATGCCTGCAAGTTTTCTGATGTGTATTTAAATAATATTCATTCCTATTCAACCAAAATCGTGTTTTATGATGGTCACGTTCCTTTATGGGATTTGGCTGAGCGATAGCGTAACTCAACTATCTCAGGATATCTCGATAATAATTTAATCCCAATGACTTTAAATTTCTCATGAAACTTGGAATCTGCATACACAAGAGTAAATTCAATGATGGTGCATTAAAAAGAGTGGTGTATGTCCATCCATAAAATATGGATGTGTCATTGTAGTTCTTGTAGGCTACAAAAATGTTTCTTCTGCCTAGGTATACATTTATTTTCTGCCTGAGTGTCTGTCTTTATCTAAATTAAATAAAATTTAGATTTGAAAATATGCATAGAATATCAGAAAACTAGAAACATAATTAAATTTCATTGTGACATTTATGAAGGAAGTTTAACGAGTAGTTGGAAACTTTTGTAAGCAGATAAGTAAGAAACGAGTTACGTTGAATAGTAAATTAAAGACAACATTAATCACTCAACGTCTATAAAATTAGAGTCTCTCAGTTTTATTTGATTAGAAAACGTTCTTTATATTTTCAATTTAGATTGTAGTGCAAGAGTTAAATTAAAATTTGTATTCAGATAAAACAACTCAAACAACTTGTAAATTAATTTAATAGATTATAAACTTATTCAAAAAAGGTAAATAAACAATTTGTTTATTTAAAATAAATATTTAAGATATAAGAGAATAGAAACTGTTAAAATTTTACATAAATACTTTAATTAGTACTAAATTAAATTAAACATTTGTTGAATGTTAACGAATTCCATCTCCAGGGGGTCTTCTTGTCTTACACTTTCCACACGATATCTCGACAAAGAACTTAGCCACACATCGAAATTGTGTATGCAATTTTAATTTTATATAGGAAACACTAAGTTCAATGATGGTAAATGTGACATGCGTTTTGGCTTGACAACTTGAATATTATAAAATTTAAAAAAATTATAAACAAATGATTACAATCATACAACATTTTAACATATTGTTTGGTAGTTTTTTTGTTGTAAGACTTTCGTGACATTCTATCGGATCCTTTTATACTCCTTTGTATCAGTTTCATTAGCCTATATAGACAATGATTATAAAACTAGGCTGTGTGTTAGCAAACTCTATAACGCAGGGTGATATCTTGAAAGTGAATTAAGACAAAACTAAGAAATTTTACATAAAGTCTGTTATACGATTGATATCTCAAGAACTAATTGAGCTATAGATAAGACAATTTGGTATGTAATGTAAATACAATTTCTACGTAGTAAATTTTAACCTTAATATAGCTAAACAGTTTCCAGGATATCTCGAGGACTACAGTGTTTGTTCTTTTGTGCTGTGTTAGTTATTTGTTATGTAACTAATGTAAGTAATGTTTTTAATGAAGCTAACGCCGGTTTATACTTTGTTTATGTATATTATACTGATGTATATATATTTTTATATTCTCTGATTGTATTGTTGTATTAAAAAGCGTCAGCGGTTTTAAATATCGGAAGGTACGTTGTATCTTATTGTTGAAGAGGCCTCATATTGTCCCTTCCTCTAAAAATTAGAGGAAACTCTCCATGTCAAGAAGTATTAGTATAGAGTGTAATATTTGTGGAATGTGGACGGTTGGCAGAGCAGACGAGGAGCGGTGACTGGATGGAGGTGACCACGGGAACCAGGAGGCGGCGCGGCTAGACACCAAGGACCCTGGATAGCTCACTGCCTACCCTCTTGTGTCATTCTTCTACGGGGGGGGGGGGGTGTATTAATGACTGGTTTTCAGTATATAGCCGTCTTCTCCTTCTGGACTGGTGATATCTTTTCTTCTGGGGATGGAACTTAGTTCACTGGAAAGGACAGCCGATATCGGGGTTCCTAACACCTAAATGAATTACACATTGAATAGGCGTATAAAAATACCCAACAACTTATAATATTTTATTGTCATTAATAAAACTTACATTACTCGAATAAATTATTAAAGTAGGTGGTATGGATTTGAGAGCTTATCTATTACCTACAGATACGGTAATTATTTTTAGAGACGAACACCATACAAGCTGAACATTATAGTGTACTTAACATAATTATATGAATGATAAACAACTATTTTATTATACATAAACATAAGATATACATAAAAACACAAGCTGAAAGTAATATTTTGTAATAACTAAACTTTTAAAACACAAAACCTAATGATAATGAAAAATGAACAGTTTTGACAGCAATATATTATATATAAGAAATTTATAAAGTTGGACGTATCTAAACTATGGACATTCCATTTATATTCTCAAATAAGTCTAGTTTGATAGCACTCTACTGGGTATTGCTACATTACTTTACACGGGATATAGCGATAGCGCGTGTTGTAATTCGCTGCTTTAAAAATCTGCATCCGGCCTGTTCTACGCTCAGCGATCGCTGTTGTGCGCTATTGCTATTTTTCTGGAATATTACTTCATGTGTACAGATAATTTATTTACAAATACCTAAATTTAAAGTATAGACAACTTACATACCCACTACTTTCTTATAGCAACTTTTCTTATTTCTAAAATAATTACAGTTTTAAAAAAACAACCAAACACATTTTACTAGAATTAATTTAAATTAATTGACAAAATAAACAACTGTTTGTTGTTTAGCCCACAATATTACATAATATTGGTCATCATCAGATTCAGTTTATTATTTTCAGATAGTTTTAACAATCAGAGTTAACAAATATATTTTTACTATTCCTTTTTATAAAATTTTTATTAAGTGAATAGTCTATTGGTTCCGTGTTTCGTATTGCACTGTAATTTTGAATGATGAATGGCTGGTTACCAAACAGAATCTCGTATTTACACATAACGTAAAATTTGGTCGTACAGTCCCTGTCAGAAGCCTCGACTCTCAGTATCTCCTAGTAAAGTCTGCCTCTTATATTTTTCGAACGTGCGATGGCTCCAAGAACGCGGAAGCGTAGCCTACTCTTTCATATGCACCACTCTCATATGACATTGTCAGATTTTTAGTTGTAATTAACTTGTAGTTAATTCTTGCTTCTTGCGTTTTTCACAGTTGAACATTTGTCTGGTCCTAGGTGCAGCAATTCGCCCAATAATACTATCGGCATTGAGATATAATACCAGTGAACTTTTTCAAACCTCGCAATATACGTTCGAAACATTTAGCCTTGCATTAAATTAAGTGGTAAATAAAAAGACATTAGCTTATTCAGGAGCACAATTAAAGAAGGTATTATTCCTTGACGTAAAGTATAACTCAATTGAGAACTTAAACTGGCTACAAAGAGAACCTGATTGAATTTTTTATCATAATATATAACAGATTATTAAAACATCCATGTTCTACCATTACAGATTAATCCAGGATACTGTAACGTGTCCCTGCTTGTAGCAGTTAAAGTAGACCTTTGATGATGCGCTCCCTTTGATATGTCACCCCTTGTATAACGCTGCAGGGGCACACTCCTCTCCTTCACTCCACTTTATACGAGATGAATGAAATATGCTAAATCATAAGGCTGAACATTTTATAGGATGTTTTAGTAACAGCGGTAATGAAATAGGATCACATTGAAATTAATTTTGTGTGCGTATTTAACTTTGAAAATTAAAAAAAAAATACTTTTTATAGGAAGAATATGGGTTTATTAATAAATTATAAGAAGTTTCTTAAGGAGTGGCAGATCCACTTTTAGCCTTGTTGTGTACGTGTTATTGTGCCAGTTGCCAGTGCGAGTATCTTATCGGAGAGGAAAAGCAGGACGGTCGATACAATAAAACTTCAATGTTTATAAAAGGTTCTATGGTCACAAACAAGATTGAAACTGGGCTATCTCTAACTCAGATCCATGTTTCATACCGAGATGCCATAGGCTCTCATTAACATGTTGAATGTGACGCGAACCAATTTTGTCTAACAGACATCCTCACATTACCGCGTTTTACCTGAGTGAGGGGTTTTTATTACTTTAATGAATTGCGTATAAATTATATTTTATTGTAATGAAAATTACCGTTTTGAAATTTCCTTTTACAAAGCATTATTTTTTCACAGGAAACTAGGTCTAACTTGTTTCAGGAAACTAAAATTTATTTCTCCTATTTCTTAAAATATATAAAACTTTGTAATAAAATTAAAGAAATATCAAGGATAAGTAAAGCAAACTTGATATCACGTGATTGGTGTGATTCAGGAATCTTAAATACTCTAATTATAAAATTTGCATTGTTTCCATATATTTCAAAGAATCATGAATTTTCCAATGGAAAAGTAGTATTAATAAACCCATATTCTTCCTATAAAAAGTATTGTTTTTTAAATTTTCAAAGTTGAATATGCACACAAAATTAATTTCAATGTGATCCTATTTCATTAACGCTGTTACTAAAACAACCTATAAAATGTTTAGCATATTTCATTCATCTCGTATAAAGTGGAGTGAAGGAGAGGAGTGTGCCCCTGCAGCGTTATACCAGGGGTGACATATCAAAGGGAGCGCATCATCAAAGGTTTACTTTAACTGATACAAGCAGGGACACGTTACAGTAGCCTGGATTAATCTGTAAAGGTAGAACATGGATGTTTTAATAATCTGTTATATATTATGATAAAAAATTCAATCAGGTTCTCTTTGTAGCCAGTTTGATATCTCAATTGAGTTATACTTTACGTATTGGAATAACACCTTCTTTAATTGTGCTCCTGAATAAGCTAATTTCTTTTTATTTGCCACTTAATTTAATGCAAGGCTAAATGTTTCGAACGTATATTGTGAGGTGTTTGAAAAAATTCACTGGTATTATATCTCAATGCCGATAGTATTATTGGGCGAATTCCTATACACATAAAAATTCACCTAAATGTAATAAAATATTTTTTCCTGTACATGTAACTAATTAATATTTTTAAAGTGTTCGATGTCCATTAATTGATCCATTGTATTGATGTAAAAATCCTTTGTAAACTTGAAACCTCTTTTCGGACAAACCATAATAAAAATTTATTTAAAGTCTTTATTAATTATCACTGAAATTGTACTAAAATTCTTCCTTCGAGTCTGAAGAATTATACTTTCACCTTTTATAAGCGCGACTGAAAACTCATTTTCAGTTTTTACACAAACTTATTAATGTAGAAAGGTACTTACATATCGTAACCGGAAAAAGCTGTAAGCAATTTGTCTTCCACATCAATTCTCTTCCATGTTATGTCAACACATGCCACTTTCTCCCATATGTTCTCTGATTATTGTATCTGCTGTCTTTCATGGATTTATATAGCCGTTTGTATCCTTCTTTTGTATCTCAAATCAAAGACTTAACTAAGAACTTGTCTTATTTAGGCAAAATGCTCTTTTATATTACCAATGGAGAATAATAAACAATAAAGTAGCAATTTTGAAACTGTTATTTAATATTCGTATCTACTGTTACATAAGTAGAGAAGATAAACTTGACTCAATACGGGAGAAGAAAGTGTTTGTTGACCGCGCAATACCCCACACAACGACGTACCATTTCTCTTCTCTTATCTGTAGAGGGCAGCCGCTGATAAATCAAGGAGAGCTTTTCGGGTCTTCCATTGTCTCCATCAACATAAATGTAATAATATGATTTTACAAATGTAAAAATTGTGTAATAATGTTAAATGACAGACAAGAAAGGCTTGTTACTACACACACATAGGCTATATATAAATCTATATAATATATTTAAATATGTGTATTTTAATAAAACACTTATATTCGTCGTTTATAATATTACCATAAACAAACTTAAACCCCTAGTTCCAGTAATGATGTAGTTCTTTTAGCCCTATATTAACCTACATTTACATTAATTTAATGCTTACTAATGGTATTTACTTACCCAGCAGGGATCACTTCTGGCTGGATTATACCTTCCAGTTGAACCCGCCACTGGGCACAACATAAAACCGAGGTGTCACTTAACTGGGCAACCTTATGGATGTCACACACTAACCGCAAATTTCGAGATTCTGGAGTCTATTGGCAATTCAATAGGTCTAGTATACTTTTGGAGATGACTGTTGGAATTGGTGGGGTTTGTTCCCTAACCTCAGAGTTTCTTGCTAGCCTCAACAAGGGTATTCCAACTCCTGCTTACTTTAACTGGAGAGGCTGGTTCAGAGCCGGAGAGACATGACTTTGAGATGTAGTGCCCTAATTCTTCCTGGACCTCGATAGGAGGCCGCCCGTATTCCCTCATCTTACCCATCCTGAATATCCTGTCACTCCGGAAGCAGTGCAAAGGTTCTTACAGGACTCAGTGCAATTTATAAGCTTCTTGTCCTAAGAGAACAAAAAAATGGTATTTACAATACTATTATTTTCAAAAGCTTAATTTTTTCGACGAAGTCAATAAATTCTTTAAAGGGATAGGAAATAACTGTCTTCGAATAGAGAGTCAAATAAAAAAACTACAATATTGTACGTAAGATTTATAAGCCAACCGACGTTTTAATTCTTCGGTATTCTCGTGACAAAATAGGCTATAGTTATAATATTTACTGAATTATGAAGTTGCCTCGTGGTTAAATATAAATCCAGTGCATTTAAATTAATCTTAGAATGACAACAGGTAGGTGAGATAAATATTTCGGGGATGGTTAGTACAGCCTTGGTCGCGCGCTCAAATCCTTTGGCCATCTCTGCGAGAGTCGAACTAAGAAAAATATGATATGAGGACAAAAACATTATCTTTTCATATTTTACACCGTTTTTATACCTATAAGTTGCAGAGCTCCTATATATAGGTATAAATATATAGCTAACTTCAGTTATCGTGCGAGAAATGTCTTTAAAACATTGGCTTTACATTTTATCAATAGTAAATAGTTAGATGGTATGCCTTCCTTGGTTGTACTACAGTTTGTTTGGGGGACCTGCTACAATAACATCTTCAACTAACTTATGATGTCGTAAAGTTTTAACTGACTAAGCTATCACATTTTAGGAAACTTGTAACATATGTAATAAGTTCAGTCATAACAATGATCCGATTACAAGCTTTCACGTGCTGAGTGGTACAAGATTTGACAGACGCAACCGCTATATTTGCTAAGCAAATTACCAAACTTGTTCTTAGTAATAAATGATAAACAGAAGCCAACAAGAAAACTTTACAACAACATAAACTTGTAATAACGTTGTACTTTAGATCCAAACCACAAGCTGCACACGCCACCTACTAACTCATTGTTCCGCTTTAATCAAAAGGGTATTAGGTCTGCATGTAAGCAAGTTCTCTATCGGTACTTCGAAGGATCCGACATTTCTCATATTTCAGATTCTTGTAATGGATGGAAATTGTTAGTTAAAAAGGAGCTCCCAGATATCATGGGTCCCTTGGAGCTGGGACTTCCAGAACAAGACGGGTTGTAAGATGATGAGGTTGTTACGGTAAATGTAGAACACTACTGCGATCTTACATGTAATCATTATGCAAAAGCATGTTTGTAAATAAATAAGAAAAAAACTCATTATCTTAAAAAATGTACATTTTAAAAGAAACCATTTTTACCAGCACATGATTCACTCCCATGAGATACAATGTGGGCCACGAAATTCATTGTGAGAATTAGGAAAGAAGTGAGAAAATTCCGGATCGGCTTTATATTGGTTCTCAAAATTAGAATATCTTATTTCAAACAAACAAAAATAAATAATGAGTTGTAACAACACTGTTTTGACTTAATATGTTGGATTGATAAGGAATAATAACAAGTAAACATATTATTTACTAAAACAAAGGAAATTAATTGAAAATCAGTAGATATAAGTAATCTAAACCAGATTAAAAGTAATGTTTTGAGACTTTGGGCTACTACTACAGAGATTTGTTCAACTTGGGTGACTTCGCGTTCACTCCACAGCGGCCATCGTCCTAGACTAGATAGTGTCCCATCAACCGATGTTTACTCAGTTTAGATATAGAAGTAATATAGTTTCAAACAAAATTTAAACATACCAATTTAACCAATTCAAAAGGTATAGTTAGGGAGAAATTGCGCTTACCGCTGAGCCAATAATCCTTGTAGTGGCTGATTTAAAAATACGTTTATAGGTCATTGCCCTAATACATTTGCGTAACACTTCCTTGTGCATATTCTATACTCAAAAAGAGTTCACTTGAGTTTGTAAAATCATACAGATTCACACATTTATGATACGTGCATACGAACACTGCATTTATTTTCAGGTCAATAAATGCATTTAAAAGGCAATATCGTATCATGTACATACTTACACAAAGACTCGTATAAGTATACATGTATACAAGAGTGTGTTTATTATGTAAATTAGAATATTGCGTGCTATCACACTGTTATCCAATTGTAAGCTACAATACAAATTTGTATACTTTGGGCTTACTTAATTAAAATTAGGTTAAAATAGATTAAATATTTGTATTTGACAGACTGATTTAATGCAAGCTCTTTAACTACTAGTACCTAACATAAGATTCCTACTCTATTCATCCCAGGTTTCTTTAGTAATCTCAGTCAACACGGTATACTGATTATTCTTTTACTAAAATGACATTGCAGGTTGAGAAAATAATCAAACGTAGTAACTTCATCACATAAGTTGAAGTTATTTGTGATGAAGGAGTTACTTCAATACATAAGTTTTCTCGTTACTAACATGTATGTAAGACCAATGTTATCAGTGTCACTTTTTCACAAACAGTAATCAAGAATTCCAATAGACCGATGTGCACCACTTTCAGTAGTGATGTGGAGGTACTAAAGGTATTTTTTCATACTAAATTCCAGCCCTCTAAAGTTTATATGGAGCATCAAGCGCTCCAACAATTAGGAAACCCTCGCACTCCGAAGTGCATACATACAGGTAGTTAAAGGCGCGGACCGGTTTACCTGCCGTCACTTAGATGATTAATTTTCAATGCGTTAGTTTTCAAAATTGTTATTTTACGATAATATATGTTTTTTTTGTAATTATACATATTATCTCATCAAAATAGAGTATAAACACGAAATTTCAGAATATCATACTTTATTTCCGGATTTTTACATTACTCCATGAAGATATTTCAAATTACAAATAGTCTATTCAAACAACTAAGCCACGAAATTATAACACATTACTGTTCTAGGAACACTTGAGAGTCGAAGTATACGAACGAAAAGCTAGTTTATAGTAATGGCTCAAGCTCATCCGGAGAGAACCACTTAGTGAAGTAAACACAGGTCGTCCAACAACTATTCTGGAAGTGTTTCTCACAACTTTTAATCGATTTCAACTCGAACAAACTTAAACTACTTCTAACTGCACTAAGGTTCTACTTGGTTAGTTACACGTTATCTTTCCGAATCGATCTGTTTATCCTCCACGTTCATTTCATAAAATTTAAAGGTAAGATTTATGCTTTTACAAAAAACATACTGTATGATTAATTGAATGTAACACAAAACGTTGATTATAGACCTTACCTCTTAATCGGATTTCTTGTTTTACATGTACACTTTCCTCATTTTCAGGGATAAGTTGATGAAAGCACACATTTATAGGCATACAATGTGTTAAAACATCTAATTTAGAGTTACTTATTGCGTCGACACATTTCCAAGAAATTAAAAATCTTGGGATAGTAAAGAGCCATCAATGAATACATGTCAAATTGAAAGTTATTGAGTTATAAAACTGAATATAAGTTGCATAATTCTATTTCCTCATATTGTTTCACTGTAGCACTCTTGTAGTTTCATGTCAAAATAATAATTAGTTTACATAATAGAAACTTCATTTATGAATTTGCATTATAGAAACATCAAACTGCAAGGAAGGCATTGGCAAACATTACAAAAAATTAGTGAATCGAATTGTTTAAGTTGCAACTTACTTCCCATAGCCGTCATACGATATTGATAAATCCTGTTCTTGTAATAGATTATATTTTCAAGGTAAATCCAATAAAAATGATAAGATTGTAAATACAAAATTATCCGTGCATTAAATTAGCGTATAAAAATGCAGTAGATTTCATGAAACATGGGTTTTTTCAAGCTGAGATATCATTTAAAGTGTAACTAAATATTTAGTCTATTCATACACCAAAAATGTTATATGCTCTCCGATGACGATACCCAATGTTTCACTAAGATATACCAGATGTTAAAAAATTGCACTGGTATATTAAGGTATATCTGTTTAGTCCTTGTCTTAAATCGTGCCGTGTCTTCCAGTGCGATGAGTCACGACAGAAAGGTGCTAGGATACTTGGGCCAAGCAAGAACTCTATTAATATTGGATTACAAAATTAATGGTCTATTCAGTAATTCAGTTATGCAATGCTGCACAGGTACAGTGGGCAGGTGGTGTTGGTGTTGTGTGCAGCGGGTAAAATTATCTCATATTAGTTCGTAATTGGCGGGGAACAGTTACAGTTAGATTAGTCAAGATTGTCATTATGTTTGTTCTGGGGTCTTTGATACTTAGCTGTGTCGGTTTATTGTTGTATTTCCTTTGCAGTACATAGATCTATGAATATCTTCAGTTATGTATTAATTATATATCATGAAAAAAAACAAAAATTAGTAATGTTACTAAGAGATTGTCTTTAAAGTAAGCAGATCAATACGCATATATGCGACATTACGAGAACCCCTGCAATGTTGTAAATACGCGAAATACGCTTTTAAATTTAAACCAAAACAATAACGTTTTCCGTATTTATACTGTGAATTGTGTTCTATGGCCAAATTTGACAGCACTTCTAAGAGGATCCTGGGAGTAAAGTTCCTATTCATATCCCTATATCTCGAATAATTTTGTTCTGTAAGTCAATAGTTCTGTTTCTGAAGAGAAACACGACCACACATTTTTACAGAATTAAAATAGTATTGTGTCAAAATTCCTTAGTAATGTGACAAATCTTAATGGTTAAATTGTATTTAGAATTGATTGTAGAATGACGTTTTGTAATGTCCTAAAATCAATCTAAAGTAAAATCATAATATACGTTAAACATCTAAACAAGTAAAAAAAAAAACAAATGTTAACTCTCAGGTAATTTTATTTAAGTATTGATCATGGTAGAAATAATTTGGTTATTGAAACTCATTTATTTTACTTTTGAACGTAAAGTATAAACTATAACATACAAGCACTAACATTATGTTAAAAATATTATAAAGCAAATATAGAAAATATGAGTACGACCAACTATGTAATTCACTCTGGTAATACAAATTTTGTAAATTTATTGAACTTAAATATTAAACATAAATTATAATTGTTGATCTGATAAAAGTAGCATTGTATGTAAGCCATCAATTAACAACAGGTAATATAATTTGCTTTCTATATTAACACATATTACGGTTCTGGATGGTTTATATACATTGAAATACTGATGTGTTGGCTAAAATGGTATATGGAATCGCTTTCAAAGTACATCATTCTACAATCTGTCTACTGATCAGGAAACCTATTGTGAAACTGAAAGAAATGTTATAATGTTATGACAACTATTAATTTTATAGCGTTTCTTTCAGTTTGAATTATGCTTATGTACTTAATAAAAGATAAATATATTTTGAATCGTAATTGTTTTATCCAATTTAATGAAACTTTTTAAGATTATATTTACTTGAATTTCATACTATACTCATAATAAAATAATATTTCAAATATATTATCGAAACAATGGAGCATAGTAATTTTAGAAATTTACATGTTATTAATCTCAAAAACGTAATGTATGTAAATGGAATTACCTGAGACTAAAATTAAAGACATTGTTGATTTTGTTTTTTTTTTATTTAGTAAAAGGATTTCTAAACAAACCCAACATATTTTATAACATAGCCTGTCACATATTAAATATAAACTAAAGATCTTGACTTTGGCTGCTTGGAGGAAATAGGTATCGTTCCACAGACTTGCTAATTATGAATATAACTTCATCACTTTAAAAACGAACACAAAATCCCCTCTTCCATTCGCTCTTTAGGATTTAAAAAATAAATACCGTAGTACAAGGGGCGTACTGTAAACTAATGACGTACTTTAGGTGCGTGTACAGTACTCTAGTAACCACAGTACAGGGTTTGTTGTAATACCATGGTACAGGGGGTGTACTGTACACTATAACCGTAATTCAGGGATATTTACTGTACACTTATACCGTAGTACAGAATGTTATACTATACTAATAAATTACTACTAATACCAATAAATTAGTAAAGTAGAGTGTAATATACACTAATACCGTAATAAATGAGAGTGTATTGTATACCAACAACGTAGTATAAGTGATGTATTGAACTCTAATATTGTAGTATAGGGGGTTACACAGTAAACTAATACCATAGTACAGAGGTGTGCATGAAACAGTAATACAGGGGGTTGTACTTTACACCAATCTTAGCATTTATGGGTAACAATTTTAATTTGTTACAATCAATTAATGTACGGTAATGGCACTATGCCTGGCATGAATCTTTGACGTACTAGTAGAGATGTCCTAATTTTCTTGTACTCAGTACTTCCTTTATGTCATTGTAAACCATCAAAATAATTTATAACTTTACAACATCATTATATTTAACTAACCAGAATCAATAAAAAGTTTCTGTGAAGATATTGCAGTCAATATTACATACCCAAACTGGCCAATAGTAATCATTCAACTCTCTGTCTTGGGAACTTAACCCTATCTAAAACTGTTATGTACCGTTATAAAGATTTTAATAATCTTATTTTTGAAGCCAAATAACATGTTTATCTCAAATAAAAAAGCACTGGTTTATAAATGATAGTAAATTAAAAATTCCTTTAAAGGTAGGCTTTCTTATTGTAAAAGTACAATCATATCTATCTTACTAAATTTTAAAATATATAGTTTTCACTTGTAAACTGGTTATGTTACTTTATAGATTAAAAAGGTAAAAAGTTAGTACGAAATTGTACAACGCGATTGAATTTTAAATAATGAATGTTTTATGATTCTTTTTAATATAATGGAAGTGAAAGTTATTTAAAGTTTTACATTTACTTGAAACTAGTGGCCTTTTGCACGAGAGGACACTGTGGTTCATATAAATAATTTTCGCGTAAATATTTCTGGACGTTAAGATCTAAAGTTCTTAGAAATTCATTTAATTCCGGTAGTAGCGAGGCAAATAATTGTTCTAAAATTCATAAAAAAGTTTAACTATACTTTTGTTAGCTTTAATTCACCAAACTCCGTTTCCATAAAATAACGAAACTCACCTTACATAATTTAAAAGTGAATATTTTTGCATGATTAAAGGAAATCAATTACAAAGTGGTATATGTAAACTTGTTGACCAGAAGTTCAAATAGGGTTCATGAGTACGATTAGCTTCTAGGCTGCAGCCAAACAATTTGCAGTCCCCGGTTACTTCACGGATCATTCCTTATCGGTATTCATCATACTCCACACTCCTGCTCAGTGTTCAGTGAACCGTACTACACTTAACTAACGACTTCGATAAATTTCTTCTTATTAATGTTTTTTTAATCTTGACGCATAGCATACTTAAATGTTTTCATAGTTTTACTTTGAATATTTCGCTATTGTAAGGTATTAGGTGTTAAATACTATAAATATAATTCAGGAGTGTGTTTGTTAAGTAATTTTACATATTACATTGTGTAATATTGGTTTCCTTTTATCAGGCATAAATGTAAATTTTTAACTATGACTTTCGTTATTTTATGGAAACGGGGTCTGGTGATTTAAAGCTACAAAGATTAGTTATAATTTTGTATGCTTTTTAAAACAATTATTTGCCTCGTTACTACCAGAATTGATTGAATTTCAAATTTCTTAGAACTCTATATGGCCAGAACGTTTATAACAAAATTATTTCATAAATTTTACTTACAGTTAAGAAATGTTTGTAAATTTATCTCAGGAAATTTAATAAAACATTTAATTTATACCATAATTTAACTATTAAATTACCAGTTATAAGGAGTTATTTGAAGAACTCTCTCAGTTTCAGTTTGTTGCTACATATTTTCATTCCAGTGAAAGAGATAAGTATATCAGCTACGCAATCAACCATAAAGCACTGAAAAGTCGTAAACTTGGAAAAGAGGCAGAAGTAGTAAAAAGTTTAATCTGATTAAAAGTTCTCTAAAACAAGTTTGAGTGGATGTTTTCCCGAAAGTTCTCTCCTGAACCAACAGATCGATATATCTAAAATACATGATTTCCCTGCAGTCAGCAGTATAAAACCGAATCCTATTGTAATTTTCTTCTTGCCTAGCGACTAAAGCAATATACTTATTTCCAATGTTGTTACATTTACAGATTTAGTTTTACATGGAACAGTTAATGAGCTGCAATAAAAAAATAATGTTTAGTTTCGTAGTTTCATAGTTTTGCAATTCATTTACAGGATTTACAGTAAACGACTATAGACTTTAAATTATTATTTGTTATTCAATATTTACGCAGCATATTATCGTAATTTTCAGTACAGTGAAATTTGACTTTAATTAAATAGAATTTCTTGTTTTCGTTATTCTTAAGGTAACATGGTACCCAAAAACTTAAATTAAATGGGTTTTTGTTTTATAACATAAAATTAATCAGCATTTTTTCCTGAGATCAGTGATACCAAACACTTGTTAGTAAAAACTATATTTCGTGTATATATTAATTAATTACTAAACCCTTACACACATTTTTGGACCGCAGCGCTGCGAAATCGTGTGCTGCAAACAGCTTGGTAGCAGCACACTTGTTATATTACTGTTGGTGAATTATTTTGTACTATTTTTTTGTACAGTTGGTAGCATTGTATTGCTTGTTTTATTATTGTACAGGTCTCCAGCTGTTACTCATTGCAGAATAAGTCTGAACAATAACATAGCCTACCAACCAGTGTATCTGTTATTGTTTTTGTTTATTGAACTTTGAAGTGAAACTAATAAGTTATTTTTGGTGTTTAGTGTGTTTTGAGTGTAATGCTTGTGAAAATGTGTAGAATAAAAGATTTTGGTAAAAAGAAGTTTCCTGGAAACATTTACACCAGGCTTAAAATGATCAAAATAGGCCTAACCTAGAACCCTTGGAACCAGTTAGTAACCCAGCAACAAGTCCTACAAATGAGAGAAGCTCATCTTCAAAAAACTGAAGTATATAGGAATGATGGGTAAGAATAGTGATTACCTTGCTGAAGAATTTGAAGGAGGTAACATAATCTTTTATGTCTTCTCAAAGAACTGAGACCATGCATTTTGAAAACAACCTAAGATTTGTTTACGGCCTAAGGAGTATTGGCAAAGGTCACGATGCCACCGAGACATTATGTTCTGTAATGAACCTGCCGCCTCCACCTTCTAGGTTTTGCAAGTATAATAAAAGAGTACTAACTGCAGTAGAAAAAGTAAGCAAAACATCAATGTCAAATGCAAAAAGGGAAGCAATAAATGACAATGACGGAAGTAGTGATATCACGGTTGCGATGGATGGGACATGGCAGAAGCGAGGGCATACATCATTACATGGAGTAGTAACTGCCACTAGCCTAGACATAGCCAAAGTGCTGGATGTTGAATGCCTCAGTAAGTATTGTCCTTCATGTAAAATAAATAGCAAAAAGATCACCCTAACTGCCTAATAAACTATGAAGGTTCTAGCGGAGGAATGAAAGTAGCAGGTGCCCTAAAAATATTTGAGAGATCACAAGAACCTCCTGTGCCAGTCCGATATGTCAACTTTTTGGGAGACGGAGACTGCAAATCTTATGATGCTGTGTGCGAGAAGCGGATGGGAACACGACTTAGGGAACTACGTAAAATTTATAAGAACAAACTCCTTCCGGATGGTAAACGCCTCTCTGGGAAAGGAAGGTTGACGGACGCTGTGATAAACAACCTACAGGAGTACTATGGAAAGGCAATTAGATCCAGTACAGTTCTTGAAGAAATGAAGCAGGCATGTTGGGCAACTTACTACTACAAGATATCAACAGACGCCGACCCATCACACGGTTTGTGTCCGTGGTGACTCCGTCCAATTGATGGTGACTCTTGGTGTAGGTATAATCGTACTGCAGCTCATGGTCTACCTTGCCCTGAACACACAAACTGTATTCCTCCAGAAGTGATGAAAGTAATTAAACCTGTATATGAAGACCTGTGTAGCCCTAATCTTTTGAAAAGATGCATGCACGGTAACACACAAAATTGCAATAAGGCGTTTAACAACATCATCTGGACCCGGCTTCCAAAAAATAATTTTGCTAATGCAACTACCTTGAAGATTGGTGTTGGACAGTGTAATTTCGTCCAATGAAAGTGTATTAGCCAATGTAAAAGTGTTAGAGGAACTGTGTGGAAGAGCAGGGGGAAATTGTGCTGTAGGCCTAAAAAACAGCTATGAGAAGCATGTGCGCCAAGCCGAGAAAGCATATTTAGATAGTCAAAAAAGGGCTAGGAAGGCTAAAAAGACTGCTAAAAGAAGGCTTGAACATACAGAAGAGGAAGCCCCTCTTCCGTGGCCCGTAGGGGGTTTAGTGGGAGTCCGCAAGGGAGTCCCACGCACCGTGCGCAAATGCATTCCCCCTACGTAAAAAAAAACTTAATGAATATATGAATGAATTGACTGTTTATGCAGCAAAACTTTATACCCGACTTATTAGCTACAACGTTGGTATGAGAAGAATTTCCACAAGAACCGCTGCAGGCAATGTGGGTAATCGTGCATAGCAGATTTCTTTCTCTACGAGCGATGGGAAACCAGAAAACCTAAACAAGTTCCTCTTTTACGAAAAATCTCGTATACTAACCCTCAATTAGATGGATATTTTACTGTAATATTTACAGCAAAACCAATACAATTTTTGTACGACTTTATGGATCCTCTTAATGGAACTCTACTTATATACACTAATACTAATCAAAGCATTTTCTAAAAATGTATAATAATTTCAACACTATACAATATAGTATAGTTTTTGAAACTTATTATTTTCTCCAAGGTTTATTGTTCTGTATTAACAAAGAACTTATTTGTAAGTACCATATTTCGTTATTTTTCTCTATATCCATTGCTGCAGACCCTTGGTAATGTCTGATATATAAAGTTATACAAACATAGGTTACATAAAAATTAAAATTTCGATCTTTAGCAAGGTATCACTGATGTACCAAAATCAAGTTTTCTAGTGTAATTTATTAAATAATAGCCACTTATGGTTTTAATTTAAATAAAACAAACCCTAACTGAAGCTTAATTATCTATTATTCCTATCTCACCCATCATTCTTTCTTCTATATTCATCTCTAGTATCCAATCCCTAGATCTCTTAAACTACATTACAAGAAAAAACTAATACCAAAATTATTTATCCTTTACAATAATTATACTATGAATTATAATTCGAAATGAAAGCAAGTCACGTTACCAATACATTTAAATGATTGAAATTTCTATAACTCTTAAAAAATATATTTATCTTTATCTGTTGTCGACAGCTATAGGTTTTTTAGTGACTAAATACAATAAGATAGGAACAAACTCTATTCATAATCCTAAACGAAAAGTGGGTAAAACAATGATTAATAGCTTCGAGCGTAATATAGTTCATGTGAGTTAACCGCAAAGTATGAATACGCCAACTACGTGCTGCATAACAGGTTTCGTTGAGGCTACATGTAAGTTTCAAGTCGAAAGCTCATTTTATTTTCGAGATTTTATGTGGAAAGACAGACAAATCGTACGTCTATGACGATGGACCAAATCGTATGGATGCATATACTTCATGATAGAACTTATCTTTTCTTAAGTAGAAATGAAGCTTAATGCACAATATTTGGTCTGTAGGTGAGTTTGTATTCGAGATATCGTGCAGTCAGACAGACCTAAATGATTTTTTTTACAGCCCCTCATGTATTAGTGGCTTCACTGATTATCGGCCAATTAAATAACCAACTGTCACAGTTTGATGTCATATAATATAGTTAACTACAAGCGACTAAGTTAATCTGGTTTCACAAAACACGAGGCTCAGAACCAGATGTTACTACAGCATGTCTTGTATTGGTGTGATATACTGGAGGCTAGCCAACATATCTACTTCTCCACGTATATCACATGTTGGTACTTGTAAGGAAGGCAACCTTGAAAGTACATCAAGTACTAGTATGCTGTAGTGTATTGTGTTCAAAAGCTGTTTTAGTCTGTCATGTGGCTCCGAGCTTATCTTATAATTTTTCCATTGCAACCTCCGATGTCCGGTGTATCAATAGACTTTTCCATTAAAGTCTCTTTAATGAGTTATTGAATAAATATTCCAGCATCCAATTTGTCTTTATGAAAATGAATCGCCGTAGTTTTCTCCATTTACCGTAGTAACTTAATCATCCTATAACCCGTCTTGTTCTGGTAATTCCCATCCTCAAGGAACTTCTGATATCTGGAAGCTTCTTTTTAACAAATAATATAACAAATATGTATATCTCATGGAAAAATAATTATCAAAACTAAAATATAACATATTATATATTTCTTTTGCATATATTACAATATTACTTCTGTTATTGGTTACCGAATAGAATGGTTAATAAACAATGGGTTTGGCGCACTGCTGTCTATAAACATGTACATATCCGAAACAAAGCTCATATTATTGAAACATAAGTTGTTCACTAAACATCAAATTCGATAATTTCGTTGCTGCAATGGAATCCGTTCTATCTGGAAATACCTTAGTAACTGGCATATTATATTTAGTGTTTCTGTGAGTACCGTATACTATATATATTGAAACCAACAACACATAATATTGAGATATTTAGAACGCATGTTTTCAAGAAAATCATGTCGTTGCATATACTGTTCAAAGTAAAGTCTTCAATTTTAATATTATTTATGAGTTACTAGTTATATTAATTTAATACACAATAATCATAATAATTTGTATACGTCAAGATATAAAGTTTATAGCAAATATTTTTGGGTGAAACGTAGTTAAATTAGAGTTTGAACTTTAAATCTTCCCAATAGTAACAGGTTGTAACACACGTGATTCGAAGAATATGTCAGATTTTTTTTAGATCAATTTTTATTTTTTTATTTTCAAATTACAAACAAAGGATCATAATGTTATTGTTTTGTTAAAATCTACCTATATACATAAGCTATATTGAGTTATAAAATGGTCTGTGTTTGAAATAAGGAGTATTTCTCAACTTTTACATTTGCAAAAGCACAATATAACATTTATGTTGATGGAGACAATGGAAGACCAGAAAAGCTCTCCTTGATTTATCATAGGCTGCCCTCTACAGATAAGAGAAGAGAAATGGCATGTCGTTGTGTGGGGTATTGCGCGGTCAACAAACACTTTCTTCTTTCTTACTTGAGTCAACTTTAGCTCGTCTTATGTAATAATGGATACGAATAATAAGTAACACATTTTAAACATCGCTATATCACTTTTAAGTATTCTCCTTCAGCAGTATAAAACTGTATTCATTCAAATGTGTACCTCACGTAATACGTACCGATGTGGCAGTACTAATTAACAGAAGCTAATACCGACCTGACAATATCGAGGTTGTAGCCATGTTGTGTTCTAGTCGGTGAACACAAACTCTGTGATTGTACAAACCGCTTGTTTCTCCTCTGCATTTAATTAGATGCAATCATTTGGACACAGACATTGCTACATATTCTGTATTTCATTTTATCATCCGTGTATAATATGACTGTTGTAATAATGCAATCTTTGTACTACCTCAAGGTAAATAATATATATTCCTGTATTTGCAACCTATTCGTGTAGTCACTACTTGCAATGTGTCAAATGGTTTTATTTGAACAAAGTTATTTGAAGAAATAAATGACATGGACGATGTTTACTTTTCTTAAATAAAAACAATTAGCCTTGTCAAATATAAAATCTATACTTTAGTTAGTTCGGACTTAAATGAGATATCGTGCAGACAGAAAGATAGACCCTTCAGTTATAGGCTTCCATATTGCTCAGCCAATGATCAATTAATGGTTTAGTATATTAGACTATTAAAATATATTTATACATTATTATACAAAAAGCGTCGGTTTAAAGCAATATAGAAGATTCCAGAAAATAAATTAAGATTTAAAAATTTGTTAAAAAATATTTTAAATTTTGAATTACACATTAATATTACGGACCAAAATTTAAACTGATCTCATTCATATGAAAATTTGAGTTGTTATTGAAATACCGAGTTGGAGGGGTATAAATGCCACAATAACTAACAAGTGTTCGGTGTGAGGGAATGACAGAGGGACGCTGGACATGTGCTAGTGGATTTTTTAAATGAAGACAATTAACTCGCCCTCATCGAATAGACTGTTCCCCGTAGCGATTGCTGCTGTTCGCCATCCCGATGACCGCAGCTCGGTGAAAAAGAAATGAATGAAAAATGTTTGTTTATTTTTTTTTAGTTTTGTTGATCATCACGAACATTACATATAGTGGTGAGACCATTCACATGGGTGTGAGTATGTGAACTATTTGTTGTTTGTCTTTAGACAACCCGGGGAGACCGCGGCACTGTTATGGTGTGTATCAGCCGTTTCTCTCATGCTCTTTAACAACCGGTTTTAATTATACGAACTTGCGTTATATCGTTGTATAGGAATAATACAAAACGTCAAAGACTCTTATGCCCTTCCTTTTCATTTTAAATTATGTGTGCTCATTTCTAATAATGTTTAATAACTTTAATGCATAATGAATGATGTTTTATTATGTAAATTATATACGTTTTGATTACTTAAAACTAAATAATAAAAATAATCTTTTTTACTTTTGCAAAAACCAAAAGTAACGAGTTTTATTCAAAATGCGTATAGATACAAATTCTAACATACTTATAGAAATGCTAGAAACTTGAAATTTGGCATGCAGGTACCTTTTGCAATATAATCCATAAGAAAATTCTGAAAACGGGTTAAACCCCTCAAATGAATTCGATTAAATTTGCGCATTTTTCGGCCTTGAAGGCCTTTTTGGTAAGCCCGATAGCGGGTGAACCGTTGAAGCTAGCTCAGATCTGACGGAAAATCGTCAGTCAGGAATGAAGTGAACTACAAAAAAGGGCCAGTGATTTTTTGCTGTATCTCCATTGGTTAGGCCGCAAAACAGACAAAACCCCTTAATATTCAATATTACTCTGTCCCTATCTACTACTTAGGTACTACAGGTTATAGCTAAAATCTGAGGGCATAACGCCTCAAAGTAAATTATATTTACTACAAATATATCTAACGGTTGAACGACAAAACACCCTCAAAGTGAAATCTTTGGTTCACGGTGTGTAGTAGATAGGGACAGAATCATGTATTCTTGCCTAGTGAGCTTCTGTACGGTACGTAACAACGTGCCTTATCCCGTGTCAAACACAGTTTCAATAATTATTTTGTTTCTGTTTATCTGGTTATTCTTTTCTGGCTTTCAAAGCGCTGTAGGTGTTAAAAGATTAGCTATACCCCAAATATATATTCTCAGCGCCTCTTATTAAATAAAGTGTACTGCGAAATTTTGGTAGTTAATAGGGACATAGTAAATTTCATACCGTACATTTTCACAACTTCAAGCATAGTGTTATGTATCTTTCTATGTATTTGCTGTATTACATCCACCTATACTGATTACGGTCGAAATAACGTGTTTCAGTTGCTTTGCTAAGGACTCTTTCCATCAAGGAAACGAGCAGCTGTTTCCGACGAGCCAAAACTCTTAGTGCACTGCGATTTCTGATTGTACCCTTGTGTGGAAGACCCTTGGTTTTGAGATTTATTCAACAGCCATTGATATGATTTTCATCGCTGGTGATCATGATTATAATGCATTGCGAGATAAGAATCATATGGGCGGGAACCGGTATTTGTGCCCTGATGAACTTCCAAACAATTTTATCATTCAGGGTTGGTACGTATCCGTTCTAGAAAATTCCTTTGTGCCCGACACCCTATTTATTGTTGTCAAATGCTGCTCTAGATGGGTCACAGTTGATTGAGACATTTCACTGTACGTAGACTAAGATTTTGTCTACCAGCCCTTAGTGACTGTGAACCAGTCCAAACCCTTGCCCCAACAGTTTAAATCAAACCACAAGCATTAAAATAAAAAACAACGAGAGTGACGTCTACAAGATTTTTGCCACCGTGCGTCGCGTGCAGCTATCGTAAATGGCGAGCAACGAGAATACCGATTAGAAGAACAAAGACATCAAGGCGGAAGACGTCGTAGGGCTTTATATCGTAATAAGTATTTATCGACATATAAATGTGCCGTTACTGCAGCTGTGCAATATCACGCCTTAAAACCATTTCAAATTTAACAGAAGATTTAAACTAAGACATGAATTTTCCTAACCCTCACAATTATAAGTTCTAAGTTGTACTAGTAGAGATGTTACTACTACCCACGACGAGTCATGTCCTGATAGTGCCACAGATAGTATCCGGTTCTCAGCAGTTACGCCAATCGATGTCTGTTACACGCTCGAGTTTCTCGCGTTTATTCCAGATTCATGATCTGGTGAGTTGGTAGCTCACCTCGAGCTAATAATTCCCCGACTCAGTAAGTATCATCATACACAACATAAACTCCCTCAGCATAACATCTGGCCCTCATTTCACTATCAATGTCAATCTCCAAAAATATTTACAAATTTACTTCATGATTTAATTACAACTTCGCTTAGTCACCACATACATAGAGGATGAGGCATTTCATACATACGACGTGACATTTTACATCACAGTAATATCATTAATGGATGTGCAAATTTAATTACAGACATTTTGTATTAAAATTAACCAATGAAAAAAGATGATATAGAGATTGAATATTTAGCTGAAGATGGTAACAAATGGTGAATATGTTTACAAAGATAATTTATTTTCAGTTGTATCTAAATCAAGTCCACTAAATCAAATTTATATGCTTATAACATTTTTTCCTTGAACGGTTTCATAATTATAGATATTCTAAAAGGTTAGTAACTGTACGTACCGTCAGAAACAAAATAATTATTGAAACTGTGTTTGACACGGGATAAGGCACATAAGTAACAGTTTTAAAACCTTGTTAAATATACTTAGCATATATATTATCCTATAGACTATTGGTTGTAAAATGAAATGAAGTACTGCACGGAGAAAGTAGTCCTGTAGTCTTCTTTTTTCCAACTTTAATATTCTTTAATAATATTGGGTATTGTATTTTAACAAAATTAACTTTAACTTTTTTGAATAATATTTTGAGGTTTTATATCTGGAATGCCAGCCCTCGTCCAAGCTTTAAGTGAAATATTATTAAAACAAATTAAAGTTAATTTGTTAAAACACAATACCCATGTAAAGTTGGAAAAAAGAAGACTACATGACTACTTTCTCTGTGCAGTACTTCATTTCATTTTACAACCAATAGTCTATAGGATAATATATATGCTAAGTATATTTAACAAGGTTTTAAAACTGTTACTTATAAAAAACATTTAGCTCTAACCTTTTTATACACACGTTATATAATGTGATTCTTTTAGAAAAACTTCCACTGTCTTTCTGTCCTATGTCGTATTGTCTTTATTTAATACCTATGTTTTTTATAAGTAACAGTTTTAAAACCTTGTTAAATATACTTAGCATATATATTATCCTATAGACCAGGGGTTCTCAACCGGTGGGTCGCGACCCCCAGGGGGGTCGCGGGACGGGTCTGGGGGGGGGGGTCGCGAGATAGGTGATAAATGAAAAAAAAAACTAAAAATACTCAGGCCATACATACCATATGAGCGGCGAATATCAAATAAAGCGACCATGTACTTATTTAGAAACTGAGTTGAGTCCGCTTGTTAAATACAGTACGTATATTTAATCAATTTACAATAAAATTAATCAATACTATTTTAAAATACAACTATAATTAACAAAAAGGAACAAATGGAGCTCTAGATGACTCAACATCGCTGCTAAAAATGATGGTGCCTGCCTCGCCGCTTGTATCGTAACGTAGGCCTTATTGTTGTGAGACAAAATTTGTTTATTCTAAAAAAGGCACACTACACAAAATACATTGCAAAAAATACATTTTTTTAAAAGTCCAGCAGAATGACTTAATGAGAAACTTGAACTTGCTTTGAATTAACTAACTGTAGAATGTGGGGGTTGATTTTTGTCAAACACAAAATAATATCATTTTCCAGTGCCAAACGATTTCTTGAGTTGGTTTTTAAATTCACCATTGTGGAAAATCCTTTTTCACAATTGTAAGAAGTAGAAAAAGGTATCAAAATCTTCAATGCTACTTTGGTCAATTCTGGGTGTTCCTTCTTTATACTTAACCAAAACTTGTCGGGACAAACATCGTCAAAAGTTAGTTTCAATGACTGATCACTTGATATATCTATCAGTTCATCGTGGAGGCCAGCATTCAATTCTGCTTTTTGAACAGCTTTTTCGGAAAATGGTTTTGTTATCCACACAGATCCACTTGTATCTTTAACAGGAATATAATCATTCAACTGCTTTATCAAGGCTTCAAGGTGTGATGATATTAGTAATGAGAGAGATGATGTGTCAATGGATGTGTCACCAATACTTGAGGCATACTCCTTGAATTCTTGTGTAAGTTGGACATTTTCAAAGTCTTCATCTTTTATTCTTGTATTCCATAGAGTAAGTTTTCTTACAAATGCATTTAATCGGTCTTGAGCATACAAAATAGCTGTTTCTGGTTCTTGTAGGGATGAGTTCAAAATGTTGAGATGAGAAAAAATATCAGCTAAGTAAGCAAGCTTTATTAACCATTTTTCATCGCTGAAAAAATGTTAAGGTTCATGTTTAGTGTCCATTAAAAAAAGCAACATTTCTGATCTCAATGAAAACAGCGCTACTCAACACGTTGCCCCGGGACAGCCATCTCACTTCGGTGTGGAATAGCAAATGTTTGTGAAGGGCTCCTACCTCTTCACACAAGTTTTCAAGTAATATATTCTGCAATGGTCGACTCTTGACGTAGTTAACAACTTTGATAGCCTCAGCCAAAACTTGACGCAAGTCATCCTTTAGCTGCTAAAGCTTGTCTATGTAAACACAATGCACCCAGTTTGCATTTGGTATTAACGTTTTCAACCTGGCAATGTTTTTACCCGAAAGGGCTCTTGCACCATCACTACAAATTGAAACACATTTGTTCCAATCAATTTCAAATGGTTCAGTTGCCTCAATGAACACTTTAAAAAGACTTTCACCTGTGGCATGGTCTGGCAAAGATTTGAAAAATAATACATTTTCCTTAATAGAGTGACCGCAACCATACCTAATAAAACACAAAACTGAGCACAGTTAGCAATGTCAGTTGATTCGTCGCATTGAATCGAGAAAAAAACGTGCTTTCTTTTATTTGCATCTTTAGCTGGTTCTGAACATCTTTCACCATGTCTGATAGTCGTCGTGACACAGTGTCATTTGATAGTGGGATTTTTTTTAGCTTGTCAGCTTCTTGAGGATTAATCATATTTGAAACCATATCGATTGCGGCAGGAAGAATTAATTCCTCAGCAATGGTATGTGGCTTCCCCACTTTAGCAATCTTTAGCGCTACCTCGTACGAAGCTTTGAGGGCATTTTGCTATCATCAGTATGACTTTTAATATTTACCTGTTGCTGCGAAGGGACAGCAGTTTTCTCTGGAAAAACTCGACTGGTTTGTTTTTCAGCGCAGAATGCTTAATTTCAAGATGACGCTTCATTTTTGAAGGTTTCATGCTTTCAACTGATAAAACTTCACTACAAATAACACACTGAGGTTTGTTTTCAAGTTCAGTAAAACCAAACTGTAGATATGCATTATAATACTTTCGGCATTTTGGTTTTGAGACTTCGGAACTACTTTTGCTACATGAAGCTTCTCTTTTTAAAAACTTATCCATTATTAATACTAAAACTTGAGTGTTCAATTTGAAGATCAAAGTACGCACTATTTCTCAAGACGACAGGCAGTCGACTGGCACAGTGGCTTGTAGGAGGACGAATTGCGCCGTGCGATGGGTCCATGTCAGGCTGTCTCCGCGGCTTTAAATACACCACGCATCAGTTCTGTAAATACACTGCGCACAGTCTTTGCCTGCTTTGATATTGAAGAATTGAAAATGATTAAAATTACTTTCGTTACATTTATTACCGGATCGTTTATTAATTATTAAGAAATTAGTGCTCACTAACGTTTTTACATATTTTTGAATAGTGTTTTTTTATGTTTTTAAAACTAATTATTGCTGTCTTTTTGCATACAAAGGTTTACTTTACGATGTTACAAGAAGGGGGTTGCCAAAATTCTCAACCTAAAAAGGGGGTCGCAGCGTTGAAAAGGTTGAGAACCACTGCTATAGACTATTGGTTATAAAATGAAATGATGTACTGCACGGAGAAAGTAGTCCTCACTATAAATAAGAATATGAAATTTTATCTTATGTTTTATATATGTATAATATATATGCAGTGATTCTTTGCAAACTATTAGAACTAACGGTGAATATGTTTACAAAGATAGTTTTTTATTAGTTATAACTAAATCAATTTCACGATTTTACGAATATATATATATATATATATATATATATATATATATACATATATAAAACATAAGATAAAATGTAATATTCTTATTTATAGTGACTTAAACTCTTAGAGACTTATTGTTTTTATTTCACTATACAAAAGTTTCCAAGGAAATACTGTAGTTGACATCAACATGATACGAGTACATCACTGGGTATAACCATAAAACATGTCATATATACAACATTAATGGAGTTAGCCACTGTTTGATAACGTATTATAGACCAACCGCAGATACCATGGCTGGTATAGCCTATTAACTAAACAAACTTACCAAGCCGATGTTGATAATAATGAAATCTCCCGCCAATCTGCGAGGTCCACTGAATATTATATATGTGGCAGCTCCGTATCACAGGATTGGGAATTAACTGCTACATTATAAATGATAAAATACAAGTTTAAAATAAAGCTAGTTACTTTTTAAATGGAATATTATAAACTATTAACAATGACTTCTCATGCATGTTATTTAAACTTGCTTTGGTGCCATAATTTAGTTTCCTCAAGTGCCAATTTCAATTTTAGACTAAGCAAAAATTTTAAATATTGTTTACGTATTAATATTAAATGAAAACGAATCTGCATAGCGTTAAGTTTCAGAGGTTATATTTGCGTGATTATTTTTAAGGGACGTTTTAAAAGATACCAAACTTGACTTATGATCACATTGAAGATTTTCTACGGACGTCTCATGGGTGATCCTTGTGGTAAGATGAAATGCCGTTAGTTACTTCAATGGGTAGGCTTTAAGGTTTTGTGTGAGTAGGGGCATTTAAATTTTATAAACGTGTTTCCATATTGTGACGCCCTGTATATGTAAGTTTATATTTAAAATAGTGTTATTTAACGATAATGATGGAGGTATATTGAGATTTACGAGAGCTCAATGTAACATATTAGCACATTAGCGCGACGAGGTATACTAATGTTAAACATCTTTGTACAACATTAAAATCAGTGAAATAAACTGTAATTCGTAACAGCAAAATTAACTGCTTTGATCTAATAGAATAACTTTATGCTAAATGTTACCCTTTTCATAAATATTTCTGAAAGCTTAATTTTCAAAGAAATAAATAAAACTCCCACAAAATAAATTACGTGTTTAGTCGTTAATTACAATTTATTATCATTTAGCATAGGTTTGAAACAAATCAATACCAGTATATTGGTTCAATAAGAATAAGAAACGTCAATAAGAAAAAGGAACTGATGCATTTAGGTCAAACAGCACTGGTGTTATAGATAAGGTTCAAAGGTAACTTACTGCCAGTGATGCTAAACTCCCGCAAGAAACACAAACTTGTGTGGGTTTTCAAGCTCTTTGCCGTTGTTTAGAACTGCAACATGAATATATAGCATGCAATTATCGAACGGAAATAAATTGTATCTTTCTTTCTTTTCCTTTTTATATTCAAAGAAAAAATATTTATTTAGATTTTACCAAAAGTGAATGCACATTTTTTCTAATATTGTAACTTCCAAAACTCATTCGCTATAGCTAGTAAGTAAATTAGATTTCTATCGTAGTTAATAAGAAAGTCTGAAATTCTGGAACCTTCATCCGATAAACTTTAAATTTCTGATCTCTGAATCTTGTTCACAAATTAATTCTATAAGTTACTAGATCATTATGAAAAATTTGCGACTTATCAGTTACACTTATGGGACCTCTAGCATAATCTCAATGCAGTATCCACTAAACTTTTCAAACATCCTGTTTGTATTTTCCTTTGTAAGAATTAATTAATTAAGTTCATTTTCGTACTGCAAATTTCAAACAATAGAAATTCAAGAGTGATTAATGTAGCGTAATATTGTATTGCCAGGTTTGAGATATGGTTACGATAATCTTTATAACTATACCCATTAGATTTAACAGAGATACAAAAAGTAATAAGAATGTAATATCAAAATATTTTAGAATTAATATCACGGAATTTCCGGTTCAGAATTGATGCTTATTTTTAAGAGGACCTGACCTCAAAAAGGAATATCATAAATACTAATGACGTACGTAAATAAAATTACATATTTATAATTTATAGTACTGATTATAAAATTACAATGAATAACAAGATTCAAGTTTCTTCTAACTTTCTATTATTAGTCCAAACAGTGAAAAGTTCCAATTATAATTTTATTGTTTTTTCCGTAGTAATAGGAAATAAAGGCTTAGTATATATTTATTTTAACAATATATTATTTAAATATTTATGTATAAAAGGTAGAATTTTCAAAGGGTTGAACGGAAATACAAACTCGTGTTATACCACTCAACAAAAAACATTGCTCTAGGGATACTGAACCCTTCTTCATTACTTATACAGAACGTGGAGATTGTATTGTTAGAACATTCTTCTGAAATGTATATATCATGATATCCTCATATTATATGCATAATTGTAACACAAAAATTTTTTTATTGATTTATTTTAAAATAAAACATCCTTCACTTATAAACCAGATTTTGTTACTATTGTTAAATTGTTTGATACGTTTTACCACGCTTGTATAGAGATGTCAACTCTCCTTTGAACACTTCAACGAGTAATCACAGAAATATCACGGTATTCATTTTTATTAAAATAAAGCCCCCAATAATTGTAAGTGTCTCGAGGTGACAAGAAAGAGTGAGAGATAGTACGCACAGAACAAACAAGGAACAAAGATCAACTCAGACAAATTGCTGGCTGGTTGAAGTCGTGTTCCATCAAGTGAAAAATACTCATTGTTTGCTTCGTTTCATAACAATAACTTTCACCTGTTTAAAGATATTGTTAATGAATTACCCATTTAAATCAGATAGTTGAATAAATTCGAAGGATTTTCAATAAACAATTTATCATTTTATATCTTTATCGAATATTATTACAATTTCGTTTTTTATTTTTTTCAATAAACTTACCGTACAGTCAAATGAGAGGAATGTGTTCTTAAATATCCTATAGTACTAGATGTCACTTTATTATATACGTTTTTGTCCAATTATGAAATGAAATTCTAACTAAATATATGATTATATATACCTCTGAGATAAACACAATCACAATGGTCTGATAGCTGACAAAAGTTGTACATTTGTGGTATTTGGGTTTATTGGTATATAATTTTTACACTGGGAATTTTATACTGCTGCTGATAATTTTTTTAGGGTTGGATTTCAGGAAGTCATTGCTATACCATAAACAGTTTTCTGAAAAAGTAAACAATGGTACTGGTATAAGAGTTAATCCTTTTTAATAATATATTTTAGTAACCTATGGCAATAAAATACATTAATCTTGTTTTTATATCTTAACTTAATTGAGTAAGGGAAGGTAATAAGTCATGGTGGTGGAATAAATCGTGCTAGTTCACCTATTTTACTTAAAAAGTTGGAGGAATTTTAGAAATTTATAAATTAAAATATTCGTTACAAAAAAATAAAAAGTTTGGTAAGTCTCCAAAACCACGTGTTGTGTAAACAGGTTTGCTGAGGATGCAAAGTCTCTTTGGCTTTTAAGTTTCTATATCACATTATTGTACTCAGATTTTTTACACATTAATTTATGCTGATATTTTCTTGTTGCCTTCATAGCTGCCCATAAGACCAGTTTACACCTATAACTCAGTGTTCCCTTTTAAGAAATGAAGCTTTATGCAAGCGAGACAGACAAAACAAACATTTTGTAGCCACCTATAGGGGTAGCATTTACTATTGATAAGCCAATAATCTGGACAAAAAGGAAGGATTCCGTGTTGAGAGATTTGTGTTAAACTCTTGGCGAAGCGAATACTTAATTACAAAATAAAAAAAAATAATGTTAAATTAGACTACGGACTTTTAAAAAATTATATTTTTTAGGTATTACGTTTTATACAAGTTACATTAATGTAGCTTGAGATAGATACAGCCGAAAATAAACTTATGCGAAAAAGTTTCTCTGTGGAAGTGTTACAAATCATTATTTTGTAAGCGTTATGGAATTTTATCACTTGATTGGCAACAGCACTTTCATTTCTGTTTGTTTGCCTCTCTATTCAATCGATTTCGAAAACAAAATGAACCATTGTGTTAATTTATATATAAAGAGATCGATTTCGATGATGGTACATGAATTTGGATGACCATTAACGAATATGTTTCATATATTTGATGGGCAACCACGATATCAATAAGAAATCAGCACAAGATTGTTTTAACAAAGTGAATAGTATATTTTAACATGTAACATAGTAACACAGGTAAGCTAACCAGCACACGTAGAAATTAGCTGTGGACTTTTCTAATTTCTAAACAACCTCAGCGAAGGCTGTTACACGACGAGTGTTGCGGTGTACTCTTAATATGCCAAGGAGACAATGCTAAGAAAATAGTATTAATAAGAAATAAAAATAAAAAAACAGAATAAATAAAATTATTTATTTAAATTATTTTTAAGTATTTTTGCGATGAGATGTTTGCACTAATAGACAAAAAGATGACTGCGTTCGGGTTCGACCTCACGCACTTATAAGCCTAGCGCGATAAACAAGCTCTATAACCACACGGCTACGGCAATCTTGTTAAGGCAACCAGTCCAACTTGTTGAACAATCGCAGAATTCTTTTAAAATAAAAAGGACTTACCATGTGCTGAATATCATAATATACTTGAGGTTTTGTTATTTACGACACATGGTAGAAGCCTTGGTTAAGAAATTATTTGTGACAAATCAAATAAATACATAGAAAATTACGAGAATCATAAACGCAAACGAAATCACTATTGTGAAGTGCAAACAAATAGCAGAAATTTTTTTAACTTTCCCTGCATATTTTGAGGCAATTTGAGCCCCCTAGAGCTCTGTCTGGTTTCGTCTACCCCTTATCTCGTATGCCTGGTCCAGGAACCCTTTTTATATTTCTTTTTATATAACTTCTTGGTGACTTGCCGCCGCGCCGGCGCTATCACCATCTTCAGTTGAGAATTTGTCATTCTCCAGTAGAGAACCCAGTGATGTTCCATTGATGGAGGCAGATGGTAAGTTGGACGGAGGATTAACATCATCTAGTGAAGGAGTAACTATGGATGCATCCAACAACTTGTCTGTAGCATCTCCATCAGGAACTCACATCGACCAGTAGAGAACCCAGTAATGTTCCATTGATGGAGGCAGATGGTAAGTTGGACGGAGGATCAACATCATCTAGTGGCGGAGTAACTATGGATGCATCCAACAACTTGTCTGTAGCATCTTCACCAGGATCTGACATCGAATAGTCGAGATTCTATTTTTCCATTGCCTGTACAAGGAAAATACTCACCAATTGGTGGACGGACATGGTTTAAATGATAATTAAGAAACGTTACTTATCATGTACCATCCCCGATCCATATCACACCGCATCACCAACAATCTTCTTAACCTCTACATTAAACACAGTGCATAATCCGGAATATGAAGTGTATCGAAATAATGTATATAGTTGGATATGTTATAGCGGCTTTCAATTAAATGTTAAAATATTAAAATAAGTTTAATTTTGGATTGAAATTATGTATTAATTTTTTTAATGGATCAAACAACGTTATGCGACAGATTACAATTCAACTAAAAACTAAATACCATGTCTTGAAGACCAGACAACGGTAATGTCAATTGGAGGAGGGACATGGTCTAAATGATGATTAAGAAACTCCTACGAGCCATCACACACCGCATTACTAATAACTCCTACTACTTATACATTAAACACAGCGCAGAATCCGCACTCTAAAGTGAATCTATATAAATATAACAGTGGATTTGTTATATCTGATTTCAATGAAATGTGTAAATACTCAGAGGAATAGTCCGGATCTCTAGCCTCCGACAATTTTAATGAAGACAATTCGTGGATATCCATAGAATGTGTCAAAAAAGTCAATCACCAAGAAAATTTGTCTCCAATACAAGAGGAGACTCTGGACCAGGTGCAAGAGATCAGTTGCTTTAAAATTTGTAGAGAATATTGAAATAAAATGTCTTGTGTTGGCAGTATTGTCTGCTGTTTACCAATACATACATAGTCGTTTTAAATTTTAGGTTGTTTTGTATCTACGTATTTAGTCTTCAACCTTTAAACTTAATGTTTCGTTCTTTCAGCTTGTGAAAAGAATATCAGGTGTGACATGCAGATCAGTTAGTGTTTTACTCGATGAAATCCGGTACAAATTGCGGTTATTAATACACCACTACACGGTGGTCAGACAGCCAGACATAAGTGCGGTCAGTCTACATGCCACCTAGCTCTGCACCATCTGCTCTAAGTACAGTCCATTGGTTGTATACTGCATTCAGCCCTGCCTCCAACTACAAGCGTTGATAATTATTGTACATTACTTCTAGGCACAAATCTAATTATTGCGATGTAACACAAGTCACGCTGATGATCATGCAAGTTATTGCATAAAACCTTTTAAAATTATTGAAAATGCACCAGCTACGAATCCACGATAAAAGATCCCACTTCGAAAGTATAGATTTCTTATTTTATATGTATTATCAGTGGAGGTTTAACGCAAATCTGTTGCTTTGTAAGCAATGTGTTAAATTTTACTTATATGGTTATTTATTAATATTTTTACCTACTATACTTGACCTGTGATGTTGAAAAACTGTCAACAAGGGTGGTGTAATATCAATATTTTGTTCTTAATACAATACCTTACCTTACCTACGCTTACATTTTGGTGAGCGCAGTTAGTAAAGTTACAGAGAAATTCTCATATTTACTGACTACACTGGGTAGTTTATTCTATGCATTTAACTTTCAACTTCTACTAACCTTTACAACATACTAAAAGTTTAGTAATGACGTGTCACGTGACTAATTTTATCGACTTAACTGTTTATGAATGAAATATATCACTTAAGTTCACATTGGTAGTTCCCAGCATTCATACACTTATTGAAGAAAAACTTTTATTCAAACAAAGTAGTGTCTTTAGCGTTGAAAATATCAAGAACTAAAATTTTCGTTACACAACAAAATAAATACCAAAGTCAATAAGTAATGTATAATACAGTAAACCTGAATAATAATATTCAGAATAAGTTATCACTCCTTTATTATTTTTTTATTTTGCTGTAGAAGCAAGTGTATTTGATAAGTAGTTTTATGTAGTTTTCGTAAATTTTAACAGTTATAACATCATAAAACGTTTTTAACTCGATCAAGTTGACTTACTAATGTGAAATATATTAGTGAAGTATAATTTAACAAATTGATCTTGTACCCTTTGTTATATAATTATTCTAATGTCTATAGAAACATATTGGCATGTAATAATCCTAATATAAATATCGTATTATAACATGTTTGTGTGTTTAAACTAAACTTTAATATAGAAATACCTCAATTAAACACATTATTATTAAACGAGCACTCCAACCCCGTGTGTTCGTTATCACATTTTCCATGAATAGTTTTTAAAACTAACTATTAGCTATTATTTGTAGTTTATGCAAACCTTATCTAATGTATCTTGTTACCGGTTTATTTAGCAGGAAATACACAAATACCCTTTACAGTACAAATGTGACATAGAGTGGCAGCAAGAGGCATATATTCGGCTGAGATCTTGCCTTGTATATGGTGATTATCCTGTGTGATTACCGTAGTGATTAGGCTTATCATTCACTAACTTGACATACAGTAATTAGTGTGTCCGTATACAAGGTATCTTAGTATACAATTATACAGGTTTGGATATGTATTTCATGTTAAAACCTTATTCTGTTCTGTTTAATATTTTATTTGATACTCAATACATCGAAATGCCTTATTAAACGATTAGACAAGTACAAAATATATTAGTATTTATTCTTATTTCAGATTTTCTTGATTTCATTTTTTTTAAGATGACGGACATCGTTCAGTGATACAAGGAATCGGTGACACTACGCTTCGGGATCTGCAATCTGATTTCTTCCTCAGGTATCTAACGTATCACATAAATAAAAATAATATAGTTAACATTAATTTAATAATATTTTTGTCTTTTAAATAAAAAAAAATTTAATTATTAAATAATTTTTAAATATTAAAGCTTTTATATTACCACTGTTGAAACAACTGTTAACCAAAAACAGTTTTAGATATTATACTAGTTAAGATGTAGATTCTAGTGATTACTAGTATTTTAATCGATACCTAAACTGCAACATCCTTGATTTATGATACCTAAAATGCTGTTGTTAGTAGTCTTTACATTTGTAATGTGTTTTTCATTCCGAAAAAGGCAAATAAGGGGAAAGGGATTGGCATATATAAGCAGAATGGCACCTAATAACACACACTAATTATGACATTTTACACAATACTAAATACTGCTGTATAGCTCGTCCCGTTTATTTGGCTACATTAACATGCATGAATAGGAACGTGAAAATCTAAACAGTAGGCGGTCTTTGTAGCTGGAAACAGGTGATGGCTCAAACTGACTTTGACACCAAAGCCACAGAGAAACCCTATGTTGTCATCATTACGTACTTGGTAACAAGCATTTTAACAGTACAGATTATAAAATGGTGTACTTTTGAAATCGCTAAAAAAGTGTTATTTTATATTTTAGTTTGTAAAGAATTAGTATTTATATTTTTGTTTACGTAAAGTAAAAGATTTTAAGTTTATATACGTACCAAAGCCACAGAGACACCCTGCTTTGTTGTCATCATTACGTACTTGGTAACAAGCATTTTAACAGTACAGATTATAAAATGGTGTACTTTTGAAATCGCTAAAAGAGTGTTATTTTATATTTTAGTTTGTAAAGAATTAGTATTTATATTTTTGTTTAAGTAAAGTAAAAGATTTTAAGTTTATACACGTACCACAGCAATCGTGGCACTAATAGTATTTTACAATATTTTTAATCGTACATCACTAGTTCGAGACAATGTGTAAATAATAATAAATATACGTTTTAAGTTAAACTATCCTTTATCTCTATTAGTCAGATGGAAAAGTTATTAAACACAAATAGCACTATCAATGTAGTGCTAGTTTAACAGCCTAACTGAAAACGGCTCTCCACAATGAGGTCATAGTAGAAAATATTCTTGCGTTAATAATTAGCCATGGTGTGGACCGTAAACTTAGGTTATAGTCATGAAACTTCGTAAATAAGGCAATAAAGTTATCAAATTACAGTTTTCATAACCTTATTTTAATTTATACGAATGTTGTATAGACAGTTTTAAATCATGTTTTTTTAAGAAAGCCGCTATTAAAAACAAAACGTGATGCTGCAAAAAACTTAGTAAGGTCACTTAACTTGTAGTTAAAATTAAACGATATAAATAAATAAAATTTCTTTTTGATGTGATTCTCAAGGGGTAGTTAATTTCGTTTACAACATATTTATAGTATCTAGATACAACAAATAATTGCCTTACATAGCGAATAATGTGATTGAGTATTGTAACCAAACAAGTGTTAAAGCAAGAACAGTAATGATTGGGTTAAGCATGTGGCCTGTTTGCATGTGCAGGATTACACAGCGGCAACCGTCATATATAAAAAAAAGAAAATAGTGTTAACAAGATTTTGAATGCAACAGTTGTATTGCATTGAATTGTATTGCATTGCATTGTATAGATACCGTTGTGATGTATACTGTGTAAATGAGCTTATTTCATGACTCCCATCAACCACGACACTTACACTGGTTTAGTAAAGGTTAAGATACAAATGCACAAATACATGTACTATTACATACTACAAACTTAGGGGAGTAATTTTATACCAACTTTATTCGCATATTTAACCACAACCAATTTCACCTTTACATCAAAAGTTCGAATAAGCCTCGAAGGCTAAATTCTTAATTGTGGGAAGAGATAATTTTTTCTAGATTATCTTGCACATTTAATAAACTTTAATTACAACTTTACATCCAATACTACGCAAAAATCTAAAATAAAGGCCCAAAATCACCAAAACATCACAAATCATTTCTATGTAAATATTTATAAATTGTAAAAATTTTAAATGTATTTCATCAAAAACCATTACATGATTTTAGTGTACTAATATGACAAATATTTTTCATTTTTTTAGGCTTTCGTCTTCCTTTAACTATATAATTGCAATTAATGAAGGGTGTTTTTTTACTTAGATCTATGCAAAACCATGCGATTTGAAATATTGTTGATTTCAGATATATTCTAGTTATTTATGGATGTAATCGTGTTTATAGTTAGTTAAACTGTTGGAATGTTGGCAATTGGTGGAAGGTTGAAGGCTAACGAGAACACATTACGCGTTCAAAGATCCTAATCAGTGTGTATAACATGGTCAATCTGTACATATAACACGTTAAGTCACTTTTAGCAATTTCGTCAAGTATAAAAGCTAAACAAAGCAAGTTCTTAAAAAGCTTTCATGCCAGAGCCAGGCCCGCGTTATATTCATACACTCATCGGCTACTTTTGATCCTGCTCTGTCTCTCTAACTAACGAATCGGATACATTTTTCTACACGTGCCTTCAATAATCAATGGACATTTAATGACAAACGATTAAATTAATTCTTGAGAACCTTATCGCAACTAGTTGCATTGATAATATTTACGAGAACATTTAAAAATAAATAAAAATGTCGTTGCAGATGAATATCAGTACTATATACTACTTTAAATACCATTCAGTTTTATTGAGATAAATATTTATCTACAAGCTGTGTGCCTAGGAATAGAAAACGTAAAAGTGCAATGAGCATTATGGTAATGCTACCGAAGCACATTGCGAATCTGTAATCGGCCCTTGAACCATAAAATATTGTTTTATGTCAAATATAAAATTGTGTTTATTTAAAAAAAAAATTGTCGAATAATAGTCATAATAGTTTACCATAGTCATAATTACTCTAGTTCTAGGTAATAAAATATTACACCAACATTAAACTTTATTTTTGTACTTTACTACTTTAAATAGCTTCAAAAATAATTTGTAATACATTATAAAAAAACACATTAGCATTAATAGTATGAAAATAAACTGTTACTACTAAATATAATGGGAATTTAAAGTGAACTCTCCGTCAATATAAATTATAGGTTTGTTAATAAATGAGTGTTTCAGCACTTAAATGTAATCCAGGATACTGTTACATAGTATTGCCTGTAGCAATTAAAGTGCAGCTTTGGTAGTGCGATTCCTTTGACATTTCATTTCTGGTAAAACTCTAGAGGGACGCATACCTGTTCACTTATATCATAAGAGTTGAACAAATGTATACACCATTAATATCGGCCATCATACGAGTAATTTGAATGGAAGATATCTAAGATAATGGATTAATACTAATACTACGTTCATTATGTACACTTTGTTTATTTGTCGCTAGTAGTCGACAATGTTAAACAGAACCAGGGTATGTGTCTTTATTTCTAATTATAATACTTTCACAAGAAATGGTCTGCTAATGAGGAAAATTTCTTGAGCGTTGGCCAAGCCGCTGAAGCCAAGCAGCGCAAACGCCAACTGATTCTCCTCAGAATATAATTAGTTAATGTTTTAGTTAGAGACTTTTAAAACTAACGTTTAAGTGTATTTAATTGGTAGTCATAAAATCTATTTTACTCTCTGACTTCAGGACCCCACAAGATTGGTCAGACCTACTATTCTGAAATGGTTCAGAAGATTGCAATATCTAACACTGATCCTGTTCTTTTCTCAGGAGTATTTATTAGGCTATTTATAAAGCATATGCCTTGAACGTACTTGCACCTGTTATTGAATAAGAAATCACGTTCAAAGGTACGAAAACTGTTTATGCCTTATGATTGATTTAATATATCACAAATATTTCTTGAAATTATATGTATATAACGAATAATATGACGCTTTTGAAATTATGTTACTATTTACAATAAAATAACTGCTGTGTATAAGAAATATGAAACCCTGTTTTGCAGATCTTAATAATGTGCTGTGGTCTTCGCAGATTGGCGGAGCCAGTTTTCATTATTAGTGACATCAGCTTGGTCAGTAAGCCATTGTTTAGTTAATAGGCTATGTCGATCCGTCGAATCTGTGGCTTTCCTATAATACCCCACTATATAGTGGATAACACTATGAATTTCGAATATATGTTGGAATATGGGCCAGGATATGCGCATAAAATATTGTTCTCTTATAATGTGACAGTACACTTATTTCGTTACAAATCTGAGAAAGTTATATGTAGTGTATTATATATTATCTGAATTGTAGTACACGTCAGGATCTCATAACTTTGGTTTAAAATTAACTCTGACATGAAAGCAAACTTACCAAATACATAGTGTACTAATAGATAGTCCTCGAAGAAGTTAACGCAGCCAAGGTCGCACGAACCTTTAAACAAATTATATTTCTTATTTTAAATTTTACTTGAACATGAGTACGCTGGAACTTGGACGACCGGTAAATAACGCCAATTTTTAACTCAAGATTCTCAACACCGCGTTGATGCTCCAGAGTTACTCAGTCGTATTGCTTTCCGCTGCCCTGTTCAAAAAGGTCTCAAGAACCTTTTACTCGCCATCATAATCTTACAAACTACAAGGCATTCAGTACAATGGAGAGGATCCAGAAATTGGGAAATGTACTATCTTCTGATGTTGACTTTTCTCACTTGTTCAACCTGCCTTTAATAGATTTGTAATGTCCTAATTTTAGGATACTACTGTATTATCGACGATCAGAAAGGAAAAGGATTTTAAATAATTGCCACGGGTTGTTGCCAAAACAAACATAAATGAAGGTTCAAACTGTCTCACTTGATTTCAATATTTATTTTTGTTTTTTCAATCAGCTTGAGTAGTAACTGTTTAGCATTAGTTTTGTTTTATTTGCATGTTAGTACTTGTTGATCCTGTTTATTGTTTTGCTTATTCTAGTCATTTAGATCTTGGTATGATTTCTGGAGCTCAATTTTATTGCTTTTACACGTTGCACCTTGTATTCCCAGCATGTAATTATTTATTATTATGTTCTCTTTTATTGTATAATTGCTGCATCTTGAATTCAAAACAGCATTAGATTTTACTATCTGTTTTATCTGTTCTTGTTACTTATTGGTAATAATTATTTAATTGGTAGTTAATGTTTTTAATTGTTATCTATGGTAACTTATGTATAAACTTAAACACACCTTGAAATTTGTATTTATCATCTTACTGTGCATTTTACGTAATTTAAACAAATCTTGCTATTTTTCAGTATATTTTCTTGTAATGAATTGTGAACATTGTTATGACCGTTGAATACATAAATAAATTAATGACAACCACTGATTATATTGGATGATGTGCTAGTAAATAAGTAGTTACAATCACATATCAAGGCGACATTAATTGACTTGATCTAGTAGAAATATTGCATTATTGGAACAAACATAATAAACGTGTGCACTGGTAGTGAAGTACATAATATGTAATAATGTCTGTCCGATTGGTTTAATCTAATTAAATGCAGTTGAGAAACAAGCGGTTTGTACAATCACAGATCTTATGTTTACCGACTAGAACACAACATGGCTACAAGCTTGATACTGTCAGGTCGGTATTAGCTTCTGTTTATCAGTGCAGACACATCTGTATATGAGTATTTTCTTGTACACTTTTCACTGTATAATAAAACATAAAAGGCTATGTAGACAGCTTATAGAGTGTAAACTAAATCTGAAACGGACAATTATTTCCTTAGACGTTTACCTCATATACATTAATCTTTCAAAACCAAAATAGAATAACCTACAAACTGTAAGAAATAATTTTTTATACTACATGGCTACAGTTTATCTTCCTTTAAAATGAATTAAAGTAAACATAAGCCAAGTATGTATAAAATCTTAATGTGAGAATAATGGCAAAAAATAAAGTATGTACGGTTACATTTTAACGTTTTTAATTTAAAATTTTGTTTTCTACGTAAAATTAATTAAAAGACGAACACAAGGAATTAATATAGTGAAATACAAAATAATGTAAGTGTGGCATGGTGGCTGTCCAATAAACATTCGAACTTGTTTTGGATTAGTGAGTCTTAAGTTAAACTATATTTTTAACATACTCCATTTGAAATACATAATTAATTTCATAAATATATTTATATAAAATTAATTATAAGTTTCATTTTTTATAAATAGCAAGCAAAAAAGTTAGTGGAACTTTAATAGAGTTTTAAACTGTTTTCTGTTAAAAGGCAGTAATTTTTGGGTCATTTACTTGATTATTTTATTATTACTCTCCTGTTATTAGAACTTTAACCTGTATGTAACAAATTATTACATGTGCCTATATTAAAGATGTTCTACTGGCTTCACATGTGATGTTCTGTGAGAAATTAAAGCATATCTATTTGTATAGAGTAGTTTATTAGGTTTCTAGGTTCAGAAATTCGTCATATTTACTAACAGTTGATAAACCGTGTGTAAACTTGTTTTAGAAATTGAATTTAACAGTTACGACTTATCACTCGAAATTGAATAATACTATTACAGTAAACAATTTATCTTTGTCAAATTTTGTCCGGCTGTTGTGCATGCTTGCTGAATGGCCTGTTATCAAAACTCTCACTTTCTAATAACAAACTACCATCTTTCTTTGTGTAAATTATACACAAAAACTCATCCATGAGATAAACCAAAGTGAGCGCTCTGATCTGATATGTGGAATGACAGCAAATCGGTAGCAAATATTTTAACGATAAAATTTACGTTACGTGGCCTAGTTAGTTAAAACTAACTAAAATAATTCCCTATACCTTAGCACATCTCGTCCGTGTGAATGATTGACTCCTTTGCAACTAACACTATTAACGCTATAATCCGAGGTAGATGGTGACAGATTATTGAACAGCATTTACTACACCTAACAGTACAGTAACTATAAACATAAACAACCTTATCGGAATCTCGTCTTGTACTTACAAGTGAGAAAGTATATCAAACATATTTTTATCCAAAATATTATTAAATCCGTAATTTACGAGTATTTCATGTAAATTCGTGCATGTTAAGTACAAATATATCACTTAAAGTGTAAACACAATCCTTGCAGAGCTTCGTGGAATTTCCCTTGCTACAGCGGACTTAGAAGAAGAAAGATGTGAACATTACCAATTCAGCTGGTTGTCCCCGACGACGTATGCAGCTGTTTTCACTGACATATCTAGTGTCATCTACATAACAACAGCTCGTGCTCCAAGAGTTTTATACATGTATAAAGTGCTTTAAGAAAAATAAGGAACATAAACTACTTCTAAAATTTTAATCCTTATTAATAAATTTAAATGCTTTGTTTAAGAATTCCTAAAGAGGGTAGAGTTAGTCTTTGCAAAAATTTGAAACTCTCTCTTCTTTAGATAGTGAAGTTTAAAAAAAGCGTATTATTTATAGGTATAATAATATTGATATACTCCAAAAATATGGCTCATTCAAATGTTTTGTAATTCGGGGTGATCTATGAGTTATTTGTCAATAAACTCCTAAAATAATCCTGCAGGATTAATCTTTAGATAAAGTACACAATTTACTCTGAGTCATAAAATATTAAATTAATGTACGTACAGTACAATTAAACAAAAAAATACGATATATTTATCCCTAGCCTACCGCTAGTCAAAAAGACCAGGAAAACAGTACAACCATTTTATCCGCATTGCTGTAAATATTTGCGATACTGTAGGCTGGAATCCCAACAGTCGTATACATTTCGGTTCACGTTGTCTTATCGAATATTAATCTCAACTACAAGCACAAACATGATTGGGGATGTTATGATCTCTGATATTACATTTGCAATACATATGTGGATTTAAAAATCTCTATTGAAAAAACGAGTATGTGTTTAAATATAACGTATTATCATAAAATTTCTACTATCTTCAAGTATAAGTAAAATTCTCAGTTAAAAATGCATGTAGATTCCAACATTAAAAATTTAATTTGATATACAAAGACACAATAAACTTTAACGAAATATAATTTAATCTTAACTTAAATTTATATTTTAGTCTCATTTAATCCTAGAATTGTAACCATTAATAATCAGCAGAAATATATAAACCATACAAAGTTTAAGTTCAGTTTTTAGTGCTCTTTTATCCGTTCGAAACTGAATATGCTAGTAGACTTAAAAATTAAAATCAAGCTTTTGTATTTTCCGTTGATCAAATCACTGAAATTTGAACCACGTGTTATATGAAAAGTATTCAGTCGCTGATTCTCTTTAAACACCATTTTGAAGAAATAAGTTCATATTTTTGTTCATAATAAACATAATATATAACAGGATTCGTGTGACCGTACTCGTGTGTGGTAATTTTTGTTTCGATTTAGAGTTAATGTTAGACCATAGTTGTGAGATACTGAGTTGTAATATAATTTATATAATGTATAATATACGAGGTTTTGTTATGAATTATGAATCTTAATGGCTTTATACAGATTTTTTCTATTGTAAATAGTTACATAAAAAATTAAAGACAAATTTTGATAATCAAAGAAGAACTCTTTGTAATAACTTAAATAAATTATGAGACTAACAGTTGAAATTGTACTTTGACATCCAAGGAACTCAATACAGAAAAAATATAACTAAATACCACAATTCCAAACCATCTTTAACCGAATAATTCCTAGGCGTCTTTGAAGACGATCATCTAGATTTTTAGGTTACGTGGAAAATTTGGTACTATTATTCCAATGAAAATATGGTCTATATTAGTGAGTGAATATTTCAAGTATTACCGATAAATATTCTCCGTAACTGAACACTCGACTAAACGCCATATTTTAACATAATTATTAATAGCATGTGTTACAGGTTAAATAGTAAATAGATATGTAAAAGAACACGTCAGAGAATATATTTGGAAGGTATTGTTTTCTCAACTGTTTCACCACATTTAGAGATGTAATTTTAAAACAGTAAACTTTAATTAAATTACATAATCTTTTATTATTTTTAAGAGTAGTTTAATAGAAATACCATAATTTCATTAGGGATGCTTTAAGAATAGTTTGTCTAGAAATCAATTAGCTCTATATTGCTTACAATGTTAATTGCTCTTTAGAATTGACTTTAATCAATTGGGATCCAAGGATAGTGTGCATTATAGAGACTTCACCAGATGCTTGGCTACTATAATTAGAAACTTGAATAGATATCAAAAAAGATTGTGGATTATAGTTGTTGATACAGCATGGAATTATTGATTTCTCAAGATATCAAGAGTCTGGGTTTCTTATAAACTTTTTGAATCCTAGTAAATTGTATTATTTCAGTTATTATTATAACAAAAGTTATTTGCTATAAATATATACAACACATATATTTATTTATAACAAGTAATTTGCAGACAACGGTGACGCCTCAGAGTCAGATATATTACGTACCCGCTGTTCTAAGGCTATAAAAGTTCGCCCATCCGCCTTTTATGTTTCTGAAGCGTTGATTAAAAAAATTGCGATCCGGAAAATTACAGAACGTTTCATAAAAACTAATGTAGAGGACTTTTTACCAAAAACTAATATCATTGTTCTGACGGAATATGACAGGCGAGATATAAGATCTTCGAAGCGATTTGGTATGAAATTTCTTAGTAAAGTTCTATGTATTGTTATGAATCTATCTATAATTGTTATTTTCTTATTAAAATCGTATAAACACTTTTTATCGGTTAGAAATTAGAGTTATTCACAAAGAAACCCTGAACATATATGGTAACTTATCATTATATTCAAAAATATGAAAAAATATTTATTAAAGTTAAATTTACTGGGATATAAGTAGTTTATAAGAAACCTAGACTCTTCATATCTTTAGAAAACAATTATTCCACGCTGTATCACCAACTATAATTATCAATCTTTTCTTATACCTATTGAAGTTTCTAATTATAGTAGCCAAGCATCTGGTAAGTTTCTATAATGCACATTATTCTTGGATCCCGATTGATTAAAGATGATTCTAAGGAACAATTAACATATTAAGCAATATAGAACTAACTGATTTTAAGACAAAATTTTGTACAGCATCCCTAACGAAATTCTGGTATTTCTATTAAACTACTCTTAAAAGTAATAAAAGATTACTTAATTTAATTAAGGATTATTGTTTTAAAATTAAATCTCTAAATATAGTGAAAAGTTGAGAAAACATTACCTTCCAAATATATTCTACGATGTGTCGACCTTGCATTACTGTTTCAATCTATGAATATCAAAGTCAAATATCAAAGGCCTTAGACCCCTAGTAATCTTTAAGATAAAGGTAACTACTTTTACTATACGTAAAGCAATTTTACTTCATTTGATAACACTGAATTTAACAAATTGAATTTAGAACTTTCTTCATTATCTCCAATGGAGAGTCATTCAAGAGGCAATGGAGTATAAAATGACTTACAAAGTTGGAGAGAGCTATAAATCTGCTGAAGCTTCAGTTCGTTAATCACGTACAGAGCGATATTGCGAGCAATTCATATACGGTTGGTAAATGTTAACATGTTTTGAAAACAATTTTTTTGCTGTCATAAAGAATAAATATTATTTTGATACTGGTTAGTAAGATCAATTAAGATTCTTTATCGAAACCTTTTAAATACCAAACGATTATTTATTGTAATTTTAATCCAAGGAACTCAATAAACTAAAAATCAAACTAACAAATACAACCAAAAAAAATCAAATACAACAATTCCAAACAATCTTTTACCGATTTATGGAAAGATTACGCATAATAACTTGTAGGCTAACGTGGCGTCTTTCAAGATGCTCATCTAGATTTTCAGGTAACGTGGAAAATTTGTTAACACAGTTAAAATCCTGAAATGTGTCACCCTTGCTTTGTAGAGCCAACTTCTGCCAACATTTAATTCTAAACGTAAACTGCCTTCCATTCACATACTTCCACAGACAAGTAAGTTATGCGATTAGGTGGACCTTAATTAATCACCAATCAATGTGTTTAATCAGTGATCAATGCAGGTTATTTATCTCTTCGACTTTTTATTTATTTCTTAGCCTCTTTAAAAACGAAAGGCTGCTACAACCGTAACTGAAACTACATAACTTACAGCTATGAAAATGTTATATAGGTTTTTGTCAAGAGTAAAACGCTTTTGAGTACGATAATTTCCGAATTAAAAAAAAATAATGGTATCACAAAAAATAATATTTGGTGAACATAAAAAGAAAAAATTGTTTTAAAAAAGGGGTACAGGATTTAGTTTACTTATGTATATGAATAATATGATACTTTTAAACTTTTGGTTAACACGCTTTTTAGTACTTGTAGAAAGATAGATTAATCTATTTACTATTTGACGTTTAACACATACTATTAATAATTATGTTCAAATATGACCACCGTTTTGCTCTTAGTCAAGTGTTAAGTTACGGAGAATATTTATTTGCAATTCTTGAACAATTTAATTATTAATAATGACCATATCTTAATTTGTATAATAGTTTTTGTCCCAACCTTAGATCCGTAGGTCCACAAGTAGGCATTAATATGGAAACCTCACACCACAATGCACTATATAAATCCTCTTCATACAAACAGTGATCTTTAACTAATCCTTCAAAATCATATTCTGTAATGCAGTTCTTGGATGACTTAAACACGTCTTAATAAACGGAATTGTAGCCAACGTAAACATATTTGAAATCATAAGTGCTAATTTCCGTTTAAAACTACAGGGAGCGGCAAAATGATCTGACGGTTTTATAATGTAAACAACTCAAACGTTTAAAGTGGTACAAAGTGTTTTATTGCAGATTTCAGATTGGTATTTATGAAAATTTATAAAAATAACCAAAAAAGGGCGAGTTGATCCGTTTAAGATTTGAATATAACGTCTTTCAAATGATGTCCGTCTTTGGCGATGCATTCTTCCAATCTTGCACTGAAATTGTCAAACACTTTCCCTAACATTTCAGGAGAGAGGTTGGCTATTTCTTGGCGTATGGTTTCCTTCAGTTCATCCATTGTGCGGGGTTTGTTTGTGTATACTCTAGATTTCAGCAGTCCCCACAAGAAGAAGTCACAGATGCTGAGATCTGGGGAGCGAGGTGGCCACGCAATGTCCCCGAAACGCGAGATGACTCGGCCACGAAACTTGCTTCTTAAGAAGTTTATTACCACATTGGCTGTGTGGGCAGTTGCCCCATCCTGCTGGAACCAAATTCTGTGGCGGTTGAAGCGATTTATGCGTATTTCGGGGATCAGGAAGTTTTTCAACATAGTCAGGTATCGTTGTGAATTGACGGTTACAGTTAGACCGTTCTCTTCAAAAAAGTATGGGCCTATAACACAATTTTTTGTTACGCCACACCACACAGTGACCTTGGGACTGTGAAGAGGTCGTTCATGCAGTTCTTCTGGATTGTTTTCTGACCAATATCGGAAATTCTGTTTATTAACATAACCATTCAAATGAAAATGAGCTTCGTCGCTCATAATGAGAATTTTTTCATCTGTAAGCAAATCAATTATTTGCTCTGAAAATTCAATGCATTTTGCATAATCACTGGGCTTCAACTGTTGCACGATAGCCATTTTGTACGGATGAAAGTGCAGGTCGTACCTTAATATTCTTCTAAACGAGCGGTCAGACATCTGCAGAGCTGCAGCTTGTTTACGTGCAGGCCGCCGAGGACTGGCTTCCACTGCTCCTCTCACTCTCTCGACGTTCTCTGGCGTCCGGGCTGACCTTGGACGGCCTGTTGATTTTCGTTTTAAAGCTGAACCGGTAGCTCTAAAGTTACCCACCCACAGCAAAATGGTGTTTCGAGTTGGGACTTTCCCTCTTGGAGCCACATTAAAACGTCTGCGGAACTGCCGCTGAACAGCAACAACACTATCGCCACTTTTAAAAAATGCTTCCACAACGAACGCACGGTGCTCAGCTGTCCACTTCTCCATGGCTACTAAAAATGTCCGCACGTATGCTCTGCCACGCCCCTATCCCCACCACCCCCCACCACTCACTCGCTTGACAGCGCGGCATCGAAAACCGTCAGATCATTTTGCCGCTCCCTGTAATATGAGTTCAAAGAACTTTCTATATGTTAACACTAATCAATCCAGAAAAAAATTAACTAAAGAGAACAACAGACTGTGATTCTTGTTAATTGTAAATTCTTCTGTACAGAACCATGGATTTCGTTATATATTTGATGCGAAATTATTCACATACATTAAGAATAATCTTCTGTTTCTTTAAACTCTACTTTATTCTTATGTATTTGACTAGTAAGTTAGATTTAACACAACCTAGTGACAATAAATAAATCGGAATCAATTGGAGCTCTTAATAATTTATTATTTCAATCACATTATTGATTAAAGATTTATATGAATTTTACTCTTTTTTTACTTCTCCTATATCTTTTCCTCTCCCTCCTTCTTTACTATGTACGAATGATCTCATTGGTTGAACATTTTTTACGGTATAAACCAAAAAGTAATAAAAGTTCATGTCAAATAAAACAGTAAATCTATAGTTTGATTTAATTAATATTTAATAATATAATGGAATTCTAGATGTAACTATTATAGAGATTACTTGCTTACAGGGGTCAAAACTATTACGAATAATGGTATTGATTGATATCACTTCCATTAACATTTTATTAATGAGGAAAAATTATACTAACATTGCTAGGCATTTATGGTCGCCAAAAGCTTAGTGCTAATTGTAGAGAGATCTCCAAGTTCACAAAATTCCTTTACATAAATATATTTATTAATTTCACTGCACTTAATTATCCAGCTTAAAACCTAATTAATTATACTTGTTAGGGCATATAGACAGGAGAGTACTTTCTCAAAGTACATTAAAATTTGTTTATTTGTTAGCAGTTCAGTAATTACAAATTAAATTGGACCTAAAATATAAATCCTTGTACCTGTCAAATATTTAGATTTAATTCCAAAATCTCTTACACAACCTATTGTATTGTGACATTTTTCTCAAGAAAAGGTATTCTCCTTTAAAATAGAATACATTAAAGTTAACTTCTTGTTTGAAACATAAAATCGTACAAAAACATTTAACTTTGTTATACAATACAAATTAAATAAGATTTCTCATTTAATTAAAAATAATATTCACCTTTCTCTATTATAAACGTGGCTGAATAAAAACTGAACTAAAAACTTAATGAAACATTCTCCGTATCACTGGGTCACAACGTGTTACTATTGGTACAGACTCATGTAATTTAATTATGTTTTACCAAGTAATATTTACTAAAAAATGTATATCTTGATGTATACAAATTATTCTGACTCTTGTATACGAATTGGATTTTACAAGTAACTTTTAAATAATATTATTTTGAAGACTTTGCTTTGAACAATGCTTGAAACGAAATATACTTTCTTGAAAAAATGTGTTAACTATAAAACGGATTGATATATTCTTATTTCCCTTTAGTATCATAATAATACAATAACTCCTGTACAAGAAAGCTAATAAAAGTTAACAACAAATTCCCATATGCAAATCGTTATTCGACTATAATATAGCTACTTACTAAAACTCACAAATTTGTTGAGTAATAAATTAATAAAGTAAAAGTAGTAATAAGTAAACTGTTGTGCCCGCTTCAACAATTTGCTGCGCCTTTGGTAAGGAAGTTAACTCAAAAATAATAATAATATGTTTTATTGCTGCCAGACAATTACATGAATTGTATATCAAAAGTCAATTAATAATTTAAAATAAGCTAAAATTTGTCACTTACTCAACCGTTCAAACGTAAACAATATCATTCATTCAGCTTCTATTTGCTCGCCAATTATTTCCCTCTTCAACACCAGGTTATTATCATTCTCCGAAATCATTGGTGTCCCAGTTATATGCCAGGTACTCGCCCACGCTATAAAAAGCCTTTGAGGCTAGAATTCGATTAAAATGAGTCAGATATCCTGGGCATTTCTAGAATTTTGAGTGAGTTTGACAAATTATTAAGTAGTACAACACCTGCTTGCGAGGGAAAGTGTTCTGTGCCTGCCAGTACGGAAATTATTAATTACAAATAAAACGCAAAATAATACTCAAAAACACGCCGAGATACCCGTGTCAGAGGTTTTATACCGACCCCTTCGCATAATCAGCTAGCAAAAAATACCTGCTGTCTTTTGTACCATTCCTACATCCGTTTGTTGAGAATTTACATTATTTATTTTACCTATATTTTGATATCACCAATTAAATTCTAAAGTATTTTCGCATATATTTGTCTCCCATCAATATTTAATAAATACAATTTAAATTGCAGTTGCAGTTTACAGTAATATCGTATGAGCATTTAGGTATTGCCACATTTTTTGTCCTTAAATTATAATAATATTTACGTGTCATTTGTTTTCTTAACTTATTAAATATTGTCAATTGGTGAGCTTGAGCGTGCTTCTCCTTAGCTATTAATGCACTAAAAGACAGTACAGTTTAATGATGGGGTGCAATCTCATCTTTAAGCAGGATGGTCTATAAGGGCAAAATTGAAATTAGATAATTAACAGACCGGTTACTGTTTACTATATTTTACAACTATAATATCCTTTACTGCGATTAGTTGATTGATGCTACCTTTTAATTGTTTGTCCACATAATTTATAGTAATATTTTAAATTTTGTTCTTAGCTGAAAATATTACATTTGGCCATATTGGATTGGGGATAATAAGTTCATCTTTATGTTCGTTATAAATGTAGCAAATTAATTATATTATTACATTTAATTATATGTAATTCCATTTAAAATTAAAACAGTACCACCACGCTGGCCTTAAAGCATGCGATGAAGTTGGAATACTTCTCGATCCATAAAATATATAGATTTATTGTACTGAATGATTAATAAAAATAATAATTGATGTTTTTTAAAGCATTATGTTTAGATGCTGTTTTGAGAGAAATATCTTTACTAATCAATGAATCTTTACTATGTAGTGTTATAGTTTTTCTTAGTACTACACAAGTATTTCTATACTGTTACTTCTGAAGCTGTCAGCGATGAATGCAAAATGACACCTTCATGTTATTTAGAATATGTCTATCTATTTAAATTTTTCAAACTCTTCTACTACTTGTTTATACATCCTAGTTACGTCATATGTGACATTCTAACAGTTATACCGTTCTTAACGCCATGGATCCATCCAGCTGTCTTTTGGTTACATGTGTCGAAGGAGTTCCTGGAAACGTAAGGAGAATAATCCATTAATACGTTTGAGCTATTTTAGAGAGGAGCACTAATACAGATATTATCATGGGCTACTCGTCTTGTATGTGAGAAAATATTTCATTCTAAAACGTGACACATAACTTGTAATCAGGCTTAAACATTCTTGTCATTATCACAATTGATAACGGAACACATAAAGTTTCTAACTTACAGGATTTATAAAGTTAAATAACACTTTGAAATTGCACGGAAACAGTGTTACTAAACATTTTGAATTTACATTCATGTCATGTCATCCATAACGGTTTGTATATTCAAGTTTGGTCTCTCCAGATACTAAAGTTATACGTAAAATGATAGACATGTGATAGTGATTTCAGAGAAGAATTTTAACCTTTAATTTTCTTAATCTCATTAATGTTTAGCATACCATCTATCACAGAGTTACCACAACCACCACAGTACAGATACACAGGTATACTGTGGGTATGTATGTAAGAAAACATCGGTAGGAGCTAATGTTGCAGTTGTCTAAAATGAACTTTAAAATTTAAGGTACGCTATAGTGTTATCCTGCCTAAAGTTTTACTGAAATTTATTTTTAAGTACCACTATGTCATTGATGTTTTATATCAGTCGGACTTGTCCTGTCGGAATTGTATCAGGATCACCAGATACGTCATCACCAGTCCTGCCATCTGTACAGAGATAAAACTATTAAAAATACCTTTATTTTTTGTCATGCAAACAAATATCAATAACTTTACAATGTGCTTCAGTACTCATTAGATTTAGTAACTTATTTGCACCAGTGATCCATTTAATGTCATATAGCAATACGTTTTTTGAGCAGTATAGCAAATCACAAACTTTTGTTATAAATAAACTACAACAGCAAACTCAAAACTTACCGTAGTCAGGGTTTGGTTGTTGACTTCAAAAATATCAAAGGCCGTAAATCTTGGTCTGTAGGTTTCTAACCGCAGTACAAACATTTTCAGCTGAAAAATGTAACCATATCTTAAATAAGTGTCAAGTCATAATCAAGATACATAATATGGTACATCCTACTAAACTATTTCAGCTGTGTTAACTAAAATTGGCTTTTTCTATCAAATCAGTAAGTAATCTTGGAAACATCGTAATTTTATTTTGTAATGTTATATGACAAAGTTAAACCTTTTATTGCCGTGGGCAATGTAATAATTTAATAGAAAAAGACACATTGGGCACATCTGTAATTTTTACATTATTTCACAATAATACATTCAGACATATAATCTTTCCATACACGCTTACCACTCACTCGCCAATTCTCTCCACCAACGCCAGGCTTCAATCTATATACACGGAATCTCTAGACAAGAAATATCATATGAATGTTTTAGATCAAACTTTAGCTTTGTTCATTATATCCTGCTTATATACTGATATTGTTAGAAATTAGATATCACTTTCATTACGAAATCTCTAATACAAGCCATTAGTTTTCTATAGCTTGTAAGGTAATTACGAAATTTACTACTTTTATTCCCTAGTCGTATATGATGGAAAAATGCACAGTAAAATGCTTTAAATTAAATTAAATAATATTCCATTTTAATCACAATTAAAGATTTGACCAACGTTTACCATCCGTCAGCGTAAATGAATACATTTACTTAAGTATAAATTAAATATTTTTAATTGCACATTAAAAATAATTTACCTCTTGTTTGTGTGATAGGTCATCCTCAATGTTGATCAACTCAAATATTAAAGGTTTTATCTCGTCAGCCTGTAAATACGTAAAAGAGGAATGATACAAACATATTTAATGAGACGTATCCGCTTATAAGGAAGCATTATAACGTGTACATTCTTAAAATAAAAACGAATCGCTTAATGCGTTCCTAAAAGCTAATCTCGAGAACGGCTGGACCAGATTAGTTAATTATTTTGATGAAATATTCACTGAAATATAAGGAAGAAAAACTTGAAAATACGATTTTTTCAAGATTTTTTCCAAAATTAAATTTTAAACAAGGTATTTCTAATGCATTAGATGTTTTTGATTCATCATTGCTTTTATCTCGTCTATCTGCATTCCACTAATGATCAAGCGCTGTATGCTTAATAGTTTATAAAATTAAAATGTTTACAGATTTCTAGCTTCTTTGACAAACGTCACTTCAAATGTTAACGGAAATGTAAACAAATGTTAATTTATATTGTAGAACATCAATGTTATAATTATTTTTTATTATACAAACTTTACGATCTTTCTTTTCTTAAACCTTCCTGCGACTTAAAAGAATATAAAAAATAGCAAAAGTTTCCTTGTCGGAAATGATTAAATTTCAATGTGGGAAGAAATTCCTATTGTAAATTCTCAGTACGATTTAACTAACAGGTAAAAATAGTTACCGCCTCAGAGACTGATGTAGAACTGGTAATCATCCACACCAGGTACAGGATTTGAGCTGAAGACCACAACAGCAAATTGCACAAATCCAAAATGTTGCCCCCAATTTCCAGGTAGCTATAGTAGAGGTTGCACGTGATGTTGACTAACAAGAAGGAAATCACGGCCAACAGCTGATGGCTGTAGAAGACATTGGCATGATGCACAGCGTCACACAGAAGCCAGTAAGTGCTCATCAGTGTCTCCATGTCACACGCAAACGTATTGTTTCCTGAAATAGTATGACTGTTTTAGTGATTTTTAAAAGGCGGAAACATCCATTACGTTTGGTATGGAACAAGGTTTGTTTGTGACGAGAAATTTCCAAAATGGTGCAAGAAAATTCTGTGAATGATTAACAAAACTTGCAAATGTACATAGTCTCTTAGAGGTTTTCAATTTAGGTATAAAATAAAGCATATATCCTGTATATCATGAATATGAGTATATCATTCATATTCTTTAAATAAAATATTTATACTGTTTCATACATTTAAAATATACTATTATATAATTTCTCAGGTTGATAATAGATACCATCAAATGGAACGGTGTAAAGATCACCCTGGCACCGGTCCCTCCACCTTACAACATTCTTCCTTGTGACTACTTCCTTGATCTTTACATTTAAGGCTCTGAAACGCTGTCCAATGTTTTGTGCTACTGTGGTGAAATGGACCAACAGTGAAGATCCATTGAAGTATGGAAGCATCGTAGAACCATAAAAGACATTATATAAGATGTGCGATGTGGTTATCATAAAGATCTCATTGTACGTGATATACCGACAAACAAGTTCAACAACTATGAGCGACGCAGTTATGATGAAGATAAGTATAACCTTTATTTCTGTGCTAGATTCAGGTATTGTCTGTCGGAAAATGTGATCTGCTTCCTCAAGAGTTTGACTACACACTATTAAACTTCGATATTTTATAAAATAAACAGTGTATAAAATGCATGTTACCACTGTTGAAGATGCAAAATCAATTATTAACACCAGAATAGTTATGCCATTGATTGGTACTGATGAGTAGGAGTATACATTTTGTTCAAAGTACACATACACAAAAGTTACTACAAGAAGCACTTGTAAAACAGTAAAAATCAAACCCGTGATCAATACTGTCAAGGAAAACCCAAGTTTTGTGATTCCGCCTGGCTCTGTGACGTACTTCAATGGTAATCCGCCGAATATTTGGCAGAATAAAAGTTCATGTTTTGAAAAAAGGTGCATCTATCTTGAATGCTGCCTATTGCACAAGTTACAAACCACTGAATTATACATTTATTTGATAAACTTTATAAACCTCTGTTCTCAATCTACAGACCTTATCTTTACGATCAATTGCTTTTACTCCAAATATAATTACAGTAACAAAATTCACTTAGTAAATCTGTATAATGTACATTCAATGTAACGATTGCTCTAACACAAAAAACTTCTTTATTAAATAATGTAATGTGTACTAAAATATGGATGAGAACACAATTCCCTTAATGCATTTAAACTTTTGACGTTTCTTATATTGTGAAAATCATTTGATCTATTGTTTATTCGAGTGTGGATTGTATGGGTTTAATCAATACAAGTTTATCCAATTTACAGTATTTTGAGATTCTTATTTAATAAAGTTCTGCACTTTAGAGGGTTACACATTATTTCTCATAAAAATATCAGTACTCAATGGTTCACAATAACGATAGTAGTATAAATTTATGCGTTGTATGTTGAAATTTCAATGTGGTTAAAGTTCTAGGAAAGGGGAAGTTTTCAAAAATATTTACTAAAGTAAACGTTATATTTATATTAGGTTACATTTTACTATCACAATTAAAAGCCTTTAGATATAAATAATCTGTAGCAATATTGAAAGGAATTCGTTGTAACTAACAATAACTACACAATTAATATAGATGTGTATTTTGTGTGAGTACATTGGAAATCAAAGATTTAATTTTCAGACAACCCTAAAACAATTATTAGAATCACTGAAATTAAAGTTTTCCAATTGCTCCAAGAATCTTCATTCTTAAAGGCAATTTGCCCATATACTAGGACTAATAATTAAGTATGGTGAACCGCCATATAGTACTGAGTATACATCGGTTTTATAAACTGTTTATATTGTCATTTTTCGGAAGTATTGTACATAGAAAATATTTCGTACAGTTTCCTTCCTTACACGTTTGACTTTATATATTGGGATATTACACCCGAAAAAGGGATAAGATTACTATTCCATCTACTCAATATCCTCAACTAACTGACTACCGTTTAATTAAATTAACAGTAAATTATCAGATCTTTTCTCTCGAATTTTTAAGTTTGTTACCACACTACTCGAAAGTGAACTTTAATGTGATTTATAACTACAAGATTATATTTTAATTCATCTTCGATAAAATCACTAAGTTTAGCTTTACAGTGCATTAAAGTAAGTAAAGCCTGTAGGAACCAATACGTAAAACATCCCACCAGTTATTCTAAGTGACGTGAACTGTTGAACAAGATGGATTGTGAACTGCAGATCCCAGTTACATTACCGTACTCAGCAAAGCACTCTCCCGAATACATTCTGACAACAACGCAGAGTGTAAACGAAATATTACAGTTATTGACGTTATATATAAAAAAAATACCCAATTATTTTCGACAAACTAAATGATAAATATATAAATACCAATAATTTAAAATATTTTGCTAATTTCTGAATTATTTAGCATCTCAAATTATATATGATATGATTATATTGTATTTACAGTTTATTATTATGTAAGTTCATACACATAATAAAGTTACAACAATACAAATACGAATTCATTAAGTAAAATAAGATATTTGATAAACTATATATGTATAATCAAAAAGAAAAGTTTTATGCACATTATTGACTACTTTTAATTCTGTCTTTAAGAAGATTGTTATACGATCAAATTTTGCGCCTTTTAATAAGATATTATACATCTTTTTTTGCGTACAAAACTGAATAGTAGAGTTCCTTCGTTTTATTAAATCTTAAGTTTTTCGTTTTATAAAGTTTCAATGTGGCAACCAAACATTTTGTGAGCGAACATATATCGTACTATTTTTAAACTAATAACTTAGTACGACTGAATATCAGTAAAAGACAAAAAACATATTGTTTGGTTAAATTTAGCTTATGTTTTTTTATAAAAATTTACAGATTTGCTCATTAAATCGCACAAAAATCACCACTAGTTTGGAACAAGAAAGGCAGAAACGTGTGGTTGTTTAATTTGTCCAAAAGATTATCTGTGAATAGTTTCAAAAATTCTTAAACATACTAATACACTTTCATAAGCTAACATTTTTTTAAAACTTACTTTATTTAAGATAAAATTAATCTGTAATAAATATTTAAAACACTATGTCATGTTATGAACGTGCCGAGTTTCAATAACATGGGATCACTAAGGAGTGTGAGTTGGAGCTCGAGAGCCCGGAACATGCAAGATTATTCAACAACAATGTCCATATTTGCATACCGTCATGTACCCTGTACTATGCTCGTATGATGACAGGTTTTTGTGCCCGGTGGGTTAACATAACCTTTGTCACTCTTCGTAACGTAAACTTCCACTTGAAATGTTGGCACTGTAGTAAAATAAACACCCTATTTAACATGAACTTCAGAATGATTATTACTTTAATTCTTCCTAAATTGTCGTATGCCTTACAAAGCAACACTAATAATACGCTTACCAACTTTTAAAACGAACGTAATCTTATCTTAAAACAATGAAACACAACATGAGTTGCTAAGTTCTAATCTCAAGAACGGCTGGACCAATTTTGATAATTCTTTATAAAATGTACAATTCCTAATTTAATTTGATTGGACCATTCTGTAACGCCAGGAAAAGTACTCATAGTTTTCATTGAAGTCTAAATATATACTTGAATATTTATTCCCAGTCATAACTAAAACTAGTATATTATATATTTGTCTCATTTTTTAATATATACATGAAAAACATTTAATTGATGTTGCCTGGCTTCACCGATCCAAAATTACATATCACATTATTAATAATTGTAATTTTTAATGAAGAAGCAAAATATCATATGTACATTTACAAATTTGAAAAAGTTCAGTTTACTGTTATGAAGAAAATAGTGATTTACATTCGAGACCAGGAACAAGTTTTGAGGATTTCATTTATAAGTAACAAATCTAAATAGTCCAGCAACGGAATAGTGAGTACGTATTTATAATTTACATCAGCTTCTGTAATTGTTTCAAAGGAATATTTCCACCCAATTGAATTAATAGAAACAAATATTTTTCTAAATTAAGCATGTACTAGTACAGTAACAGTCAGTTAGGAAATTACGTTCTTAATTGTCAATGTTAGACTTATAATGTAATAAAAAACTCTATACTATACAGCAGCGTTAATATTTAACCTCAATAGCACCATTCGTAAACATTATTCTTTTGTTTTACTATTAGTAACTAACTTTAGATAATTTAGAAAAGTATACATTTAGTAAAGTTTGGGGAGGTTCTTATGGGAGTTCTTATGGAACGAATACACTAGTGAAGAGCAGTGACGTTATTGCAAGTTGGCAAACTGATTGGCAAGAAGCCACGTAGTCTTGTCTTTTCTCTCGTAATATCAGGTAAAAACACTCAACCGTATGTTTCAAACTATGACTATTTTGATTTACGAATTGGTCAGGCCGAGTCCTCGCTGGAAAAAAGGGCGCACTTTAAATCCATGTGGCCGTCACTCCAAATAGTGCGGGAGTTTAACTTTATTGACCTAAATTTAAATGTAATTTGTTTCATTGTAACTGAAAACCATTGAAATATCCACCATAAGATTTTTAAAAAAGTAAAAGGTCCGTATGCTTAAAAATGACTTTGTACTTTGAACATTTATTACTACTCTAAGCTAATGTACTAATATAAGGCTCTTAGATTCAAATAGAATAGTATATTTTACAGGAATAATCTACAGATGGTTCGTTATTGAGATATAAGAAATATTTTTTCAGATAAAATAACTTATAAAATATGAGTTTCCAGACCGCTGTATGGTTATTTTTCACACCGAGGTGAATGTGTATTTTAACCAACAAAACGTCATCTTATGAAATATCGTTGGTTTTGAACTGGATGTTTCCAATACACCATATCCTCGATGAGTTATAGAAAATATCATAGTGTTGTATAAATAGTTATTTCTTGAAAGTCATATTTTAATTCATGATGAATAAAATAGCAGTATATGTTACATTACTTAACTAGGGCTTAAAATAAAAAGTTTTCAAATTGCTAGGGACTGAAGAGATTCCGTTTACCAGCATACCTACCAAAAAATAAAATGTAGGTTAGGAACTAACAGGAAGTTAATTTCAGATACTGAGTTTCTTGAAATAAATAATTATAAAACGTAAGTATAACAACAAGTATTGCTTAAAATTATTTTTCTACAAAATAGAGGTATTATTATTTGTGAATATAAATAATATCAGAGGGAGTTATAATTTTGCTATGTATGAGATACCCTGCGAACCACCCACAATATTCACAAAGCAGAACGTAGCAAATTCAAATCAGCAAAAGCGAGATAATCCATAAAGGCTTTACTTTGGTTCCAGGAGTGTTGGTGCGTAAAATGTCACAGTAGGAAATTTTATATCTAGCAGTACTGTTTTTAAATTTTTGTGAGTTTTCTATTGAAGAAAAGTAATGGTTTATATAATCTTGTGTAGTTATCGTTATGTTTATTGTGTTTTTAATAATTTTGAAGACAGTTCGCAGTTATGTCATTCTTGACAATCGTTTAAGGACACTACTAGATTGTACCAGCATAGACGTAATCAAATCACTCTAGGCATTCATTTAGAGTGTTTCCAATAATGTAACAGGAGTTTTTTTACTGTCACCATCCGTATTTAGGCTCCGCTCCTGACCGTTCTATATTTATCAACTACCAATTTTCTTTAAGGTTTACCATGTACTTCAACCATAGTTTTGTATTACAGAGGCCCCATTCAGTAATTCCCGGTCAAAACAAACTGTGTGGTTATCATTCTTAGGGGTCTACTGTCATTCTAATTCACAATCTATAGTGCGAATGCTCATCACCCAATAAGATATAGCAGAAATCTTCAACGACCATAAGTTGAGGTTGGATTTCCAATAGGTTCTTTCTGAGACTCAGCCGCAAATCCGCATTATGTCATACGTTTATTCCGGGCGTCAAAATCTTTACAATTAGTTTCTTATAGATTTTATCATAAATATTATGTATTTTTTACAATAGATCATTTGAAGTATAAATATAATTAAGAGAAGTATATGTTTTCAAATCAAAGTAAGCTCTATTTTGGTTTGAGAAGGAACAGTAAAATTCATCAAATATCATTCAAAGTAATCAAAGTTCACGTTGCCTACATTATTTCCTCTATAGGGTCTGTGTAATCTTAGATATGCATAGTTATTATTAGGGCGTGTGATTTGTGACATACTAATACGTTTTGTGCTTTAGCAATCATTATTGTTAATGCTATTGTTTGAATTGAAAGGCACCCGGTGCAATTATACAATACACATATCGACATGATTAGACACATTTAAGCATGTTCATGTAAAGAAAATCAATTCTACTTAGATTCTAAAACAACGTTGAGCTTACAATAATAATGTAGTTACAACTAAATAACAATGTCTACAGACGTTTTATCCGATAAACTCCGCTACTGATTGCGGTTAATACATCACAGCATTGTGGTCAGACAGCCAGACATTATGCGGTCAGCCTTCATGCCACCTAGATCTGCACAGTCTATTGAGGTTGTGAACTTAAGCCATGTTTTTCTGTTTTAAGTATACATTCTCAGGCTTAGAACAATGTATTTTTTAAAAGTTAGATGCCTCATATATTATTTGGGATATATTGATTAATTGTTACAATGGGCTGGTAACTATGGAATTTTGCCTAGTGATCGAGGACAAAGTTGAAAGTACAAAAGTAAAACCTAAACAAAATCAAATATTAGAATTTTAAATTCTCCCTTATTTACTAATTCCTAAATTAAAAAAACAAAATTAGAATATAGTGTAGTTTTTGAATATTTACATATACATAAATAATAGTAAATTGTACTAAATGTATAACCATAAATTATTGATACTAATATTGCTAACATGCAGTGACGCACTGTACAGGTAAATGATTCACTGCAGCAGGAGGTTGTAGTGCAGCATCTGTTGCTAACCTATTATACTAATATACAGGAATGTTGAATATCACTGACTCTCCTGTACACGCTCAGTTCGTAGTTAAATTAATTAACCCCTGCCACTCGTACGCAGGTAGTGAATTGTTTATAGTTTACACGCTAAATCGCCAAATATTGTATGTACGTTTTAAACTTTGTTAACAAACCATTTTTTGTGGAATTGCACTTTTGATTCACTATCAAAATATTAAAATCAAACCTAAAATGAGATCAGCAGAGCGTAACTTATTTTACTTCCATAAATATAATGGGTTCTTAATATGTTTAAATTCTTAATACATTTTCAGAAATGTTTCTTCATATCATATATTTATGTGATCGTATTGTCTCTTATAGGGTTTATTTTTAAATAATTTAATAATATTAGCCTGCAAGTTTTACAAGTAATTATAGTTTGGTATTTAAATAAAAGTCTGTCAAATAAAAGTGGTTAACCAACGTAGAATTTAGATAGTTTTCTTTACATGTTCCTATGGACACTTTTAAAATTGAAGTGACTTTTGGGTTACTAAAGGTGAATTGAAATAATATTTTATCATCAGGCTCTGTATTTCTTGGTAAATTACGTTTGTCATAGGTCCATTAGCAATTTTTTTTTCTTTTTTTAGCGATGGCTATTTACAAACCTGTGCTTTTCTATGAATGCTTATGGAATAAATGCTAGTTGTAGTACTTAAAACATGTTACATCACACAATTTAGTATTCTCACTCTATATAGTATATTTTCACGGTTACAAAAAAGTTTAATAATAGGCTATATTGTTTTTAATTCAATACACAGTATGGTACAACTTGAAAATTGTATTTCATGCATGTATATGTATATATATATATATATATATATATATATATATATATATATATATTACTTTTTATGAATTACTGTACAAATAAAATAGTCTTTTAATTGGCACTATATTTCGGTAAAAACCGTCCTCAGTTGCATAAATTGTATAAAATATAGAAAACAGTACAAACAAGAGTAAATAAACAGTGAATCAATAATAATAATAAGTACAGATGACATTAACTAAATAATGTTCCATATGTTGATTTCATGTTCAGTTATCTGATGTTTAGTCCATGTGGAATTTTGCTCTTTAAAACCAATTGGTGTGCTTGTTCTAATGTTCTAAGATAAATTGGGTTTGAATTTTTATCTACTTGCCGAATAGGTTTGACTGAATATGTATTTTCAAAAGTTTCATTGTGATTTAGACATTGAGTGACGACAGTTTTCTTTAAATCTTGGTGATTATAATCGAGACGGTGTCCTGTCATTCCTGTCGTCAAAGTAATTGTTGTTGAGCCAATATAATCTGCTGGACATTTTTTACATTGAATTTGGTAAATCACATTTTTAGATGCACAGGAAAAGTTGCCAATTATATTATGTGCCTTGCTTGTTTTGCTCCTAGTGAACTTTGCAGAATTTGGTAACATTTTACAAATAAAAAAATCATCATGTTTTATTACATGGATGTGATCCTTTTTGTTTTTGTATTGCTTTTTCATTTGCGAATGTCATTGATAATTTAGGTTTGACCAATAAATCTTTAAGAATAGAAAAATTAACATAATAAAAGTAAAATAAAATAAAGACTAAATAGAAAATTAATTTATCTATTTAGGCCTTTATAGATTGCATGGGATTATTTTAGACTTTGAACGTGTCATTATTTATAATTTTTCGGCGAGTTTTCGTTACTTTTCTTGTGGCTACAACTTTTAACATGAAATATTTAGTTCATAGTATTTGAACCTATTTTACTTTATTTCAAGTGTCTACAGCAGTAAATACTTGTTTGAAAGCCATACAGAAATCCATCTTGACAACACGAAAATTTTCGTTCTTAATATTTTACAACACATTACTTAATTCTATATTTTATTACGTAACATATTGTTATTGATGATTAAATATTTTTAAGTGCTATGCCTATCTCAGAGTTAAAAAATCTCTTAGACGATAGCCTAAGACGTAAACCACAACAATCAGGAGATCGTTAGTGAATAAATTATTGTTTTAAGTAACTTTGAGGTTACTCAGCTCACTGTAAAGTCAAACACAGGCGTGTCGCAGATTAGTCTCACGACTCTACAAATTTACATAGTCTGGTGTTTCGAATATTAACGTACCCCTCCGGCTACTTTCATAATTTTAATTTTTACAATTCTAACTAATAAATTTTCTAGGCAATTGTGTTTTATACACTATTGCAGGTTCTTTTTGTGACTAATAATAACAGCCTGTGATATTTTCGGTTGAAAATGCGTAAACACATTTTTAGTCTCTTTACAGATTGCCTTCACTAATCTCTAGCAAGAAGGACACACTTTCGTTCGCAATATATAGATTATACGCTAAGGGGCAACGAACTTTTTCATCAACTTTTTTCCCTCTAGAAACAAGTTGAACTCAACTTGGCTGTAGTACACTAAGAGGTATTGGTAGAGAAGTGAAGAACACAGGGAGCATATAAAAAAGGATTTCTAAAAGTATGGTGGTGGGCGATGAAGCTCTTTTCACCGTAGCCATGATCTGCTTTGCCATGGATCTAGTTTCGAAACAAACTTCTATTTGATACTATTAATCTTTGTTTTATCGAATTTTAGAATTATACCGGAATATGTGAAATAATTATCCCCGTGTATAAACGATGTGCATGGATGAAACAGTTTGGTGTTGCCGAATCAAATGCTCAATGTAAAGATGTTGAAAATAGGCAATAGTAAGGAGCATTGGGGTTTCCGATTTATCGTCTCATAATCATCAGTGTTGGAAATTTAAATTTAGCATCAAGAGAAATGGCAAGGACAAATATTTCATAGACTGCATTATTTAAATATCGATTTTGTTTAATAGATTTAGAGTTTACCAAATCTATTCTTGGAGGAATAATAACAAATTTTTATATCTAGTTAAGTCATAAGTATTTTCTTAAATTATTTTTTAGAAACAATATACTATATTTATATGATGCTGCTTTCAAATGCTACATGAAGCAACTACAGCAGTGTGGTCGTACAGTTTTATATTCCGGATAAATAATACACTGTGCTGAAACTATTAAAAAAAAGAGCATTCTATATCATTCGTTGATTGTTATTGTAAATTGCTTGCTTTCGACCAACATGACCTCGAGTAATATAATTATTCAATTCTTTTTGTACAATTTTGATTGTCACTAATTATTTATTCATTAAAACTGTTTCATAACTTATTCATATTCTTTCTAATATAAAATAACAAAAATTCGAAGTGACATTAGATGTGGTTTGTGATGGATGTACCTCCAATCTAAATGTAAAAATAATTAAACAAAGTATAAAAAAACTAAAAAGTTCAGTCCTGTATGTATTTGTGATACTAATGTAGCTCGTATCATTATTAATTACCGAACTGACTTTTTTTTACTGTATAAATATTATAGTTGAAAACAGAACCACTTATACTATTTGTACAATTCTACAGGTTAAAGATAATCCGAAAGATATTCTTCCAGGATATGAACCTAAATACAGGAATATAATTGCTTTAAATGCAGTGTCATTATGTGTTGAAGCCGCTTGTTTGTTTATTATTCATATTGCAATCGGGTGAAAGAAATATTGTAAATATCGTGTGTTGTAGTGACTATGTATATTTCCTGTTTCACTCTTTTTATCCAGTTAAGTAGTTATAGTTATAAAGGTCAGTGACTATGCGACCATGTCAGGTCATATAATGAAGTGCGAGACTACTTTAATGATACATTTCCAGAGAGCCATCCCATAGCTTCAAGGAAAATCAAAATCTCTTTTGGAAGAACGGCTTTTGTTGAAATCAAGAATTGTGTTCTACTTTTCAACAGCCTCAATCTCAAAATAAATACATAAAAATCCAATGTCATGAACTTTACTCTGCTACCTGCCGACACAGAATGTACCCCTGCCCGTTATGTTAGCAGATTCGATTCCGGAAAAAGACTGCAATTCTAGGAATAAATCTTGATCGAGGGTTGATATTAAAAAACCAAATTGTCCTCTTGCATTTATATTTTGAAATCTGTAGCCAAGTATTGCCCAATTCAGCTTCTGATGACGGCGTATCATGGCTTGATTTACCCCCCATCTTACCTACCGAGTTGTACTGTGGGGGGCGTATGCAAACAACAACTTTTTGAAAGTATTTAAATTGCAGAAGCAAGTGACAGTTGCCCTTGCCAAACCTAATAGTATGGAATTGTAATGGTGAGAACAGTGTATACTCTTCAATGCACGTGCTCAAACACTGTGCGGCAACTAACACCACCAGACAATATCAGAATATACAATAACCCCGGCTTATTTGAATTTCAGAGAGTCTTTCAGCGAAACCTCTAAAACATTTCAGCTGTTGACTCTGCCAAGTCTCTACATTTTTGAAAGAAATCTATTCTGTATGTCTCAATGTGCCATGACAACTGGCCAAAACATCCTTTCTATGAGACCAGAGTCAGAGAAAACTTCCGAACAAGTAGTCATTGAACGGTGGTTTACGAATATCTGCCCTCACAGTTCATTCATCAGCAAGCTGCCCAATCGGATAAAGAATGCCGCAGCACCCAAGGTGCAAAAAACTCATTTTTAACGCTTTTTAGCGTCACAAGCATTTCATAGTGTTACCGACATTTGACTGGGGGATCGCCCAATCAGGAGATTGACTTCGGGGCTGCAAAGAAAAATTGATATAACGTGTATGAATGTTAAATTGTATTCTTGAGTATGATCCTGATAAAGGGTGATTGTAAAATATAAAAGCTTTTAATATCAAAGTTTGCTGTATATTTAAATCATATCTCTTCAATAAAGATTGATTGATTCAACAAAACAATGGTTAATTATATGATAATTACACAAAGTTAAGAATAATGCTATAAACATAAGGGCCTCTACTTAGCTACCACAAGCAGTCTACTGAAATCATTCATCTCATTTTTATAGCATAAGCCAGAAGGAAAATCATATAATCAAGCAAGTAAGCAATCAACGTATATACAAGTAATTCAGTATAAATTTGAGCATGTTTAAACAGATCGCAAAAAGTAAAATTGTAAATATTTAGCACAAGTCGTGCTCCCCTCAATCCATATTAGATTTCTCAAAGGGTACGGGGTGTCTTCGATGATCCTTATAATCTCAAAGGGACCAGAATATTTGGGAAAGATTAGCAGCGAACTGACCCCACTACGATATAAGACGAGTTGTTTCCTCCAGATCAGGTTACTTACAATGAACTTATTATTTCTCTTTGTCAAATGTAATAGTATCTTGCTTAACTGTCATACGCTTTCTTAAAAATCTTCAGGTCCTTAGACATATATTTGGTCTGAGGTAATAACCTCTTTTCTACTGCACGTTAATACTCTCGCTGACATCTTAGGGCCTCGATTCAACGCAAACTGGTTCACCTGGGGCTTTCGTTAATCTAAATTCCGGACATAACTTAAAACCTCCTGAGTGCAACAGGTAGTCATGAGTGGCTGTGTTCATGCAATACATGAATTCTAACAAATGGTTGACCCAGTTTCGCTGATCACCCCTAACTTACTAGCTAATGATTCGCTTGCGGGGTTCTGAGGCCTAAGCGTGTATGTATATTTTCTTCATTTGGTCAATACTGTAAACTCAACTACGGCACTAGAAATATCTTTCACCGAAAGAAGATTGCAAGAGCCGGAAGCAGACATTTATTTACTGAAGTAGGTTTCTGAGACCTACACATGTAGACATTATCTACACAATAAGGTAAACAAAAATTTAGCTCTGTAGATACATTAGACAGGAATTGAATTTAAATTGTGTGGTTTAGACGCTTTTTACCATATATATAATGTATATAAACAGTATTTTAAACTATACTATGGCATTGGGAACATCTTAGACCAAAATAAAAACGGCAGTAGATACCTTCTGACCGAAAATTGTATATTTTGTCATGATCGGGACAATAACGCTACTCAAATTTTACATCATAAATAAATGAGACTATATGTGAATTTTGAAGGCCTAAAATAGACTTTTTACCAAAGTGCTGTGTCTTCTTCGTCGAGACAACAAAGCAAACGCAACGCTAGCACTGAATATATCTTAGACTGAAAGTAGATTACAAGTGGTGGAAATAAACGTTTTTGTTGGTGAGACCAATGTTTATATTTTCTTGAAAGAATCAACAAGGGAACTCAGCTGTGCCTTCGCTAAATATACTTCATTTGAACCAGAAATGTCCCTTGGCGGGTAAAACCTGATCTAAGAGTCAGTCATTTAAAATCTTGTGATCCTAACTATAAACACTGAAATAATACTTACTCGATATACGCTTACTTACGTTTAAAAATATCATACGGCATTATGTTAGTACATCATGAGTTCTTCATCCAAGTAGGCTCCTTAGTGTGAAGTCCTTACTTCAATTTACAAAATTGCGAGCGAAGCTGTCATTAACATCTGTTAAGTTATAAAAATAAGTAATCAGGCAATTAAACCATATCAAACCATATTTAACTATATCAAACTGGTACATTAGAAAGAGTTTACCCGTTCTAACTGAATAGGTAGTTTTCATATAAACGTACCAATACTTTACCTGTACACAACATAAAGTTCAGTAAAAGCTTGAAGCACACGTAATTGACTTCTTTGATCATCACTCTGTATAAGGGCACTTCCATTATGAGTATTTGCAACAATATTTCCAGTAAGTATTTCTCCTTGTACTGAACAGGTATACTATCTGCATAAAAACAATGGGATGTGGATTAACGGTGAAATGAAAATAGTAACTAAAATATGGAGAATCCAAAGATGTTACTTGCAATTTACCAGACCGAATTAAGCAATTAATATAAATGTTACAATTACATTACCAATCATATATTTAACTAGGCTTTTTATTAAAAAATTCCAAATAGAAAACTTTTTAATTCTATGTTTTGTATGATACTAATTTGTTTTGTCCAACTTTGATTGAAAATACAACACATTCATTAAAGTCTTCATTTTTGAAAGGCTTTAAGATAATTAAAAGTGTTTTAATACTATAAAATAATAATGTTTTATTTGTGTGTAATTTTAAGTGAGAATATGAGGAATTACTGGTATAAATTTTCCCCAGGAAATAGTTGTGTTTATTTTATTTACAGTTAGAATACACAATACAAGATTATAAGAGGTACATAAAAGACCCAAAGAATGCGCAGTTAAAATTATCATAAAATATCTAATATGTATCATCACAACTCGTATACAATATTTTACTGTCAGAATTTTAAAACCAATCAAAATGACATGTCTAATGTTACGTCTGATATAGATATCATAATACAAGTTAATGATAGAAATATAATTTTATCTTTTTTCCTATAGATCATTAAAAACTTTGATTGAATATTGAAACAATAATAAAAGAAATACAATAATACAAGTGCTAAAATAGTGCCATATAACCTGGAAAATAATTTTCGAATAAAAATAAACAAACATAATTCTAACATCATTGCGTTTATGTGCAAATAATAGCAATGAATGTTGGAAGGTTCTTTTAGTAAGGACAGAAACAGAAAATATGCAAGAATAAATTGCGACTGAGTGCAATAAATTTCAAGTTTACGGCGTTCTCTGAGAATGGAAATGTTTAGGGGACAGAATCTTCCATTAAACAACTAATAGAAGATACTGATTTAATAGTTCTCAATCAGTAGAATTCCGTTTATTACAATTGTATTGTATTTCAAGTATGCATAAAGGCTGTAAAATTTCAAACTAGTATGACTATATAATAGAAAAATTGCTATTTTAGAACATCAACAGAACATAGACTAGATAAAATTACGTTATTTTGGCATTTGGTTCTGTATTCCACCTTAAATTATTATTATTACTTTAATAAAAATTTAAAAAGATAGTCCGGTAGGAGAAGAAGAATCTTTTAAGTCTCTAAAATATTCTTTTTACATGTCTCTGAATCTTTAACTAAAAAAATCGAAAGCAATTCATATAGATTTCTATACGTTTTTATGTATTACTTTCCGTTCAAGTTTACAAAATGTATATGTTTTAAGTTAAAATATACGTCGTTGGATTTAAAGTTATCTATTTGCAGTTATTTAAAAATACAATTTGTATTATGATGAAATTTTCAGTGTATAGCTTATTCGTATAAAATTGTTATCATTATTCCACCTAACTTACATCAAGTTATCGTACCAACATTGTAATGAAAATGAACCATTCATAGAGGGATTACAAAACATAACAAATCAAATATTTACACTCAGAACAGTACGAACTTTACATAAACGTTGTATGTACATCCTAATCTTCTGAAATGTGTTAAGATAAATTGTAACCAATCTTGATTATGTGCTCAGTCGAGTATATAATAGCAAAATGATCCCATTTCATGTTATCTCCCCGATAACATTTATAACTCCCTCAGCTCAAGGAATTGACCCAGAAACCCAGAAATAATGTCCGACATCTCAGCCACTAATGCGATCCTTGGTTACGACTTCTCTGATGAACTAGAGATCGCCAACCATTATTAACTTGTATCATTTCACATAACCTTATTACTGTCATTATCGAAAAAGCATAGTTGGAAAATATCTCACTCAATAAAAATATTAGTGTAATAAACAGTCGTGAAGTGAGCAACGTAAAATGTTTCTAATTAATTCCTAATTTATTAAAGTAGAGTAAATTGTGATCATGCTGTTATTTATCCATCATGATAAGCATTTAATAACTCTTGGTATTCCTCTTGTGATTCATTTTACTTTTAGCTAAGCGTAAGCACTTGTTCTCTTCTGTTTCACTCGCAAAATCCTCCTCGCGTTCTATTCATTATAAAAAGAAGAGTAAAATCAATATTGGCAATAATACACACAATGTTCACATAACCTTAGTTCACAACAGCTGGTATATTTAAAACAGATTATTAGTAAATCACTTTAGCGAAGGTAAGTTCACTTTGCACATTTGACTAAAATTCAGACAATTTATTCACCACTGCATTTTTTATGGACATTTCTTCAATTTTATAGGCCATTCATTGGGGAGGATGCCGAGTGATTCAGCGTTATAATGTTTTAAAATACCATTTCACGGGATTTCAGTTTGTATACAAAACATCAGCTCAATAGAGTAATTAAAGGTGGTTGAATTTACGTATATATTTTTGAGTCATGACGATATATACTTACAGTTTACTAGCTAATAGTAAGAATTGAAAAATTTATCAGTAACCAATAAATCAGTGCATTGTTTATTATTAGTTTAATACAAGTTTTAAGTAGATAATATAACTTGGTTATTAAATAATTTAAATTTATATTCAAATCTAATTAAAATATACATTTGAATTATTAAAAAATAAAAGAGGTAATTTACTTTAATTTGTCTTTGAAATATTAAATTTGAGAATATGAGGAACAAGCGTGTATGTGGTTGTTTTAGTATAATAAAATTATTCAAAAATGTAAGAAGTTCCTACGTTATTGTATCAATAATTAAAACAATTACAAAACACCTTTTCCTCTACAGAATAAAAAAATGTGTTAGATTCTACATTGTAACAACATTTCCAATTATTATTTAAGAAACATTTTATAAAATATTTTTTTTATTATTGTGCACCACAACCAAGTGCATATGTTATATGAATCCTTGAACTAAGTACCCTTACTAGACTGACCTGAAAAGTTAGCCTATAATACAATTCAAGAAAACAAATTTTAAAGTTCCTAGTTAGAATTGGGATTTCAGTAATCTGAAATTATAATTTTTTGTTTATAAAGTACGAACACCTTTTACAATAAACAGTGTTAAATCTTTCAAAATAGAAATTCATGGTGATAGTAAAGCTTAAACATTATGCGTTTCGTTTTTATAACGTGATTAAGTTTCATATTTTAAATCACGCGATCCAACGCGATTTTAAATATTTATGACAATAATATTGTTAAATAGCATACACAGTTTACTTTGTTATATCACAAGTTCTTTATTATGCTTTAATTATACTACATCAACAATAATTTGAGCCTCCCAATTAAGGGCACTAATGAAATTGCAAAAAACTGCATTAATTTAGAGGAACCTTGAGGAATGTAGTGTGTAACGAAACACATTCCAGCCTTGCAACTATCTTACTGTGGGAATGCTCAACCTGTTTGGGGTTAGGGTTTACAATCTACTGTAACATTCTTGAATTACAGTTCTTTGTGTTGAAGTGAGCAATTAAATCACGTTTAAGTAAAACTGTTCTGGGGTTGGTCTGAAAATATTTTAAACATACACTTTTTGGTCTGCACTATTCAGCTCACAGTGTTCTCAAATCAATGGAACAATAAATCCACTTTAGGTAGTTGACTTTAATAGGTCACACGTACTTGATTTTGTGACCCTAATCGCTCTTTCAAACTATTTAAACTGAATTCAAGCATAATATGTCGTAGGTATATGAATTAAAAGTAATTATTATGGTCAGACAAATGCAATTTACTGAAAATAAAAATAAATTAATAAAGTATATACCACTATACAATTAGTCCAACAGTAATATCTTCTTATTCATATTTTCTTAAGGCTATACCATTATTTAAAATTATAATTTCTGTTCAAGTGTTATTTCTTGATGTTTGGTTGTTATGGAATATAAAACGGAAACTCATAAAATACATGGCGTATCAATGGATATGAATGGAAAACTTAGGTAAAATGCAAAATATTTCAAAGGTTTTATTGAAATTACTCAATGTTTCTATTATTAGTGTAATAACTGATCTATTACGGAAAAAAAAGAAAACTGCATTTATACAAACGACTGGTTGTAGATATTTGGATGGCTCTGACATAAATACTCTTTTCCATATTATCGCACAGAAGCTCAGCCAAGTTATATAATCGTCATAAAACACATCCATTCTTAAAGAACCGTTCTTAAAAATAATAACTCTTAATGCTCCTGAAATCAGTTATATCAACAAGAAATATTTTGAAATCCATCCCGCTTTAACCTTGATTTCTGTCTATATTCACTAAAAAAATTAATGACACCGCATTACATTCTGTTCATTTTAATCTATATTATGTACATTAGAACTAGTAAAAACTGTATGGAGGTGAAAAATCGTTCAGTTGGCATAACTGCCTTAATAAGTTGTAAATTAGCGTAATCAAGTATCAGACATGCAAACGTCTCACCTAAAATTTTGAGTTTGTCTAGAGTATAGTATTTATACGTTGATATTCAATTAATAGTATTAATACTTTATTATCTATATTATTGAATTAATTTTATATTCATTCAGAGTGAAATATTCAATCAATAATTCTTCTGTAAAACCTAGTTATCTTTTTTAAATTGGTTTTAATTATTATTTATTCTAAGATGTATTTAAAAACGTGTGTCAAAGTGTCCTAACAAATTGAAATTTACGTAAAAGTTTTTCTAAAAGTTGACTCAAACATTATACCAATGTATTTTTAAAGAAAGGATAGTAAAATGTTTAAAAATATTGAACCCTGCGCTGCGAGCATAGAGGTTTACAATCTATATAATAAATCATAGTTGTTAAAACCATAACACATATTAATAAAAATTACAAAAAACGTATAACTAAAAATTGTGGAGATTGTCAAGCACCACATTAAATTTATCATCTTAATTCTGGAATACGTCTAGATATATCGACCATTTTCAGATATCATCAACAAATAAATAACATTGGCAAGAAAAGAAAACTACAATTTTTTCGTACAATATTTCGTTGTAATTAACAACTTTTTCAAGTACACTTTTAAAACATACACAGAATAAATAAACAAACAAAAGAAGAAACACCTTGATAATAAACATTCAAAATGTAAATACAATTTTGACATAACAATAATAAAATAATATAATATAATTTTGAATTTAGGTAAATTTGTATATCACAATCTAATTATTCAAGTGAAAAACAATAATTGAGCGAATGTTAAGTTCTTTATGGTTGTTTCGATTTTAATATAAGTTGGTGTGCCAATTCATTATTTCTTAAATTTTAATCATTTCGAGAGTTGTTTTCACAAGGAGTAATTTTGCTTATTGCTTTGAGTTTATAACAATCCTCAAAGCTTTTGTTGTGGTGAATAGCGTGTAAGGCTACTGGTTTTTTGTAGTCTTTGTGATTGATAGAAAAACGGTGACCGGTCATTCTTACCCGCAAAGAATTTGAGGTTTGCCCAATGTGGTCCTTGGGACAAAACCTACAGGTTAGCTGGTAAATTGAATTGTTGGAGGTACAGTCCAATTTACCAGCTATTGGATAAGTTTTTTATTGACGCTACTTTGGAATTAATCGGTCTTATCCATAATTTTGCAAATACCACAACGTGGTTTATTACATGGTTCACAGCCAAAAGATAAATTTTCATAATTTTTCCAACATAAATTTTGGGCCTTACAAGCATATTTTTCAAATTTTTAGGTCTCTTAAATACTATCCTAGGTGGCCTGGACAATAATTTCTCAGTTAAGGGCGAGTTTTTTAAAATTTCATAGCCAATTTTCATAAGTCTATTGAATTTGTGCAAACCAGGATAAAATTTTCTTATAAATTTAGGATCATTTTGGAAGTGATTTGGAATATTTGTAACCTTGTTTGTTTGTCTGAGCTGCCGGTTCAAAAGTTTTTTTAGGGTATCCCCTGTTCGAAAGAGCTTTAGTAAGTTCGCTTTTGTAAATTTTGAAATCTGAAGCGTTTGTACAAAAGGATTTGGGTCTAATGAAAAGGCTTTTTGGAATGGACTTTTTACATGATTTGGATGGCAGCTACTGTAATGTAAGTAATTCATTTTATTAGCACCCTTAACATGTATTTTGGTTTTTAAAATACGATTTTCTATAAAAACTTTAACATCCAAAAAAGTGACGATTTTGTGATTAATATTCCAATTAAAGTTAAGACATGAAAATTTATTTAAACTATCAATGAAATAATGAATTTTATATAACCCATGATTCCAGACTACAAAAAATGTCATCTATAAATCTTAGCCACAATAAAGGAAGGAAATTTTGAATTTTAAGAAGATTTTGTTCTACAAATCCCATGAAAAGGTTGGCGTATGATGGGGCCATTCGAGTACCCATCGCCGTTCCTTTAATTTGGAGATAGTTCTGATCCATGAATTTGAAATTATTCATTGTCAAAATTAAATGAATGAATGAGGTTAGAAAGTTTTTAGAAAGGTTATGTATATATGTTAAATTGCACTTTGCAAAACCATTTGCAACCGCCAGAGCTAAGGAGTATTTGAAAGAGATTGAAAGTCCATGATTCGATGAGTTGTTCCGCTACCCTAAGCCAAATTCCTCTTTTTTGGGAGGAAGTTCTATTAAAAAATGCAGTAGAATGCAAGAACAGCCTCAAAGTGTATTCACTAACATCAAGGGGAGACAGAATTTTCATTAGTACGAATTATGTGAAGTGTCACGCCTAAATCCTAATTGAAAGGATGTTAGGACATTGTATTTCACTCTAAAAATGTATTAAGCCTGTCTTGGAATATCTGTTCGAATATTTTACCAAATATTGGAGAAGTAGAAATTGGTTTATACGAGGCTATGTCAAATATAATAAAGCCATTTTTAGCAAGTAGAAGGGGAAAGGGAGAGGTTTTGTTTATTTTTAGTCTGTGGGAAAAATATCAAGGGAGATCATCATTGTTAGTATCGGAGCCAGTTCTGTAACAAAGATTTTAAATAGAGTGTATGGAATTCTGAAGATATCAGTTGAATTGCTGTTATTTAATGTATAATGGATTTCCCAACATTCAATATAAAAAAAGGAAATAGTCTGGATTATATATCCAGTTATAGGATGCAACAATAAAACGCTGTCCAAACAAGACATTTTTATATTTCTTTTATGATTTATATTGGTTTTTATTGCTAAGAAAGAATACATCAACAAAGTAGTAACTTAAGTACAATTTTTAATTTTACGACATAAACTACTGTAAGTTCAAACACAGGCAAATCGACGAGAATCGAAGTAGAATCCGGCTACATCGTTCCATGACATATTTATTCAGTATTCAAGTATATGTTCAATTTGAAAGAGAGCAATAAAGACAATGTCTGTTATGTGTTGTATTGACTTGTATTGATTTAACTCAGATCATGTTTTATAGTTAAAATTATCAGTTGTTTGAACGCAATTTCCTAAAGAATAACGTTACTTTATGTTTATATCAGTTATGGCCACTGGAAGATAAGCAATTTCCTGACCTAGTTCAGAATAATTGGACTTGAAGTAATTTTCGTTACCCTAGGGGAAAATAAAGACATGTATAAATGCATAAAGTCTCTTGCGGTAAGAGAGCATTCAACTGCAGAAATATATAACTCATTAAATTGAACATAACGAGTCACTTCCCTTTTTAGATATCTCAGTAATCAAAAATACAACTTCAAAGCAATAATAGTTCGATATATACCGTAAATCAACCCACACTGACCGTTTATAACAAATGAAATAGATCATATACCACCACAAAAACTAGCAGTCTTCCATTCATTGATTTACAGATTGATTAAATACTTATTGGACACAAGAAAAATTTAAAAAGGAAATTCACTAAATTTACGATGTTTTTAATGGTTATAACACGGATTTAGTTTAATGCATTTTGTAAACATATATAAAGGAACATGATAAAAAGTTAAAGACAACGCTGTTACAAATTAAAAATACAAATACAAATTGTATTAGCACTTCCTAGACATATTTATTAAAAAATGTACAAAAATCAGCAAAAACATGCAAATTCATGTAAAACAAAAAGTAAATTGAAAAATCCAATAATGCTGAAGAAAATAAAAATAAATCAGGTGTACATGATATAATATGTGATGGCTGCAGTAAAAAATACATTGTAATCAGAAGAATGTAATCATACAAGATTTATAAAACATTGATTGATTCCACATTAAATTCAACAAAGAAGAAACATCTGCAGTCGCACACCACTGTATTAATACTGGACACACCATACTAAAGAAAACCTAAAATTATTAAAACGTGTTAAAACACTATTTAACAAATCTTATTACATTAATTAAGAATACGCAGAAAATTTATTAAATCAAGAAGATGTACCAGTATAAATCCATTTTACTTTCAAGAAGATTATAAAAATAACTTTGAAAATCTACATAGTAGAATTAAAAGTTATAATTCTCTGTATTTTATATACTACACAACACAGGACAGTATAAATAGAAATAATTTGCATTAAAAATGTTATTGAAATATAAGTTACAATAATAACAATAAAGAAATTTAATTTTTGTATTTATTTTTGTGATATGTCTGAAGAAATTAGCCCTGTGTCGAAAGGCCTCAAAATATAAATAGTTATACATCTTGAAACTTATAATTTGAATGTAGTGATTGAATTAATAATAGCCAATATAAACTTCATCTTTAACATTTCAACAGGAAAATGATTAGTCAAATTTAAAAACACCGGTAAATGAAAACGATTTAAAACTGGTCTATTACACGACATTAACTGTCTACACTTACCAAACCCCGTTATTCTTAAATAGTTTGAGCATAAAAATAAAATAAGCGAACAAAAAACACATGAAAAACATGTAGGAACGTTGCAAAAAAAGGCAATGGCACTGTTGTCTCAAACACGTAAGTTGTTTTCTTACCTAATCAATACTTTCCACTTGACTTACCTCCGAAAATACGATTCTTGTGATTCCTTCACAGGCAGTTATTTCAGTTTTTTCACGTTGAGTTATATTTTTTCTTGTTTACTTTGACTCATTTAGAAAGATTTTTTTATACAGAAAACATTGTATGAATTGAGTGACTTCATTAAAATTGTCACGAGGAAAGATATTTGCACAGGTCAGTTCAAACCTGCAGCCAATTAATGATAGTTGTAAAAACGATTTGGTGGTTGAAATATATGAGAGACGTTAAGTTTTCATAATGTATCGCACGTAGACACCTGTTGTAGTAACTTATGTGTACAGCAACGAAAAGAAACAACCCGTGACAGACTCTGGAACATAAACTTGCAAGGTGTATTATGGAGGCTAGAGGATTGAAAGTGCGCCCTTATACTCACAGTATACTTAAAATTATAATAGTCTACTGGAACTGTGGAATAACAAAATCTTTAGAATTGGTTCGCGTAAAAGATGAAATAATGTTACAACTGTATTTTTAATTACAAACTTTTGTTTTTTGAACGATAGCTTTTTCCCCAAGAAAGACATAGCCGCCCTAGTTTTGGTAAATATCAAAATATGAGATAATCCATTAAAAGCAGTATCAGTAAATTTATATGTTTTCTTATTCAAAATTCTATGGTATTTTATTAGTAGTGAGAATTCAATACCACTAATTTATGCCTATAAATAGTAAAACTAAAATAGGAGTCATGCCACTCTTTAAAAATAACTCAAGAATACAAACGTATAGTAAACGTACAAGGCACTGCCAAGGTTTATATGATGACGCAATCCTGAGATAAGCTGAAAGATATTTTATTAATTAAATTAGACCGTTTTTGTTAAAAGTTAATAAATAGGACAATTCAAAATTTCATTCCAACAAATTTAATTTTTCCAATATATATCATATCAAAGATTTGTTAGCTGATGCCTATCACTCGTAGAGCTCAACATATTTCATTTCCGAATCCAATACTATGTCTCGAAAACGAACTGACCTATAGCCTTGAACTTTTTCACGAAGCTTTATTTCCAAATAAGAAACTGATTTCGTCCATGGTCCGTTTCACTATTTGGAATTGGATGAACATTAGCGAATATCTTTACTTTGGTCTTATAGGTAACCATGATTGGCAACTAGAAAAAATCTCAATATAATAATGTGAGAGATTAATATGAACTATTTTATTCACACATTAAAAGGAAAAAAGAGAGGAAAATCAATGTTAAAAGTCAGAGATAAGATTTTATTTCAGCGCGCTCTTGCGTTTTTACGTTTCTGGTTTTCACACAATTTTAACATAAATAGAAATGTGAATAACAACTAAAACTTTAAATAAAATCATTTCATTAATAACATATTTCAACATATGCCTTATTAACCTCACAAGTAGTTAATGTAAAACGTAAGTGACATTATTTAATTTCAGCTGACTGTTGCTTCATAGTACCCTCTCCCTATGTCTGCTATGAAACCTAACTTAAGAAAGATAAATGTGAATTAATCATGTCACCGGGTATAACATCAAAGATCCTCTGCAGTGCTTAAATTTTGATTGAAACATTTTGACATAGTCGTAGACAGGAATGAGTTCTACGATAGTTTTCTCCCCAACAAGAAATTTTGCTGAGCGCCATTAAAGTCTCAGTAGGCAGGCACGATTTCCTTTTTCTGTCCAGTATATACATATCTTTCCTATATGATGTATGACTGTCTATGTGACCGCAAGATAACTAGAAAATTGAATTACCTCTAGGGTTGAAATATTTCATGCAAACTTAGGGGAGTCTTTTACACGACACGTAGTGGAGGTTTATAAATCAGATTCTGAACATGATAAGTGTAAGTACAAAATATTTGAAATGATTATTCCCTACTTAGATTGTGACATGATTGTGTAATGATTAGATTTTTTCATTACATTGTTTTAAGTATGCAATGACATATACGAATATTTCAATTTGTATTTCCAGGTTTACAAGACGAATGTACAATGTCTACCCGATAAAATAAAATAATTCAATCCAATAAATATTCAATACGAATAGTTCAATAAATCAGTCTGTTTTGATTGTTACAGAATCCATAAGGTAAAATTTATGATCGTACAAAAGTTCTATGTGGAAACTAATGTAACAAATTACAGCTGTCAGGAGATGGAAGGAAGATCCTGTCGGCGGCTGGAGGCAAAACGATGTAATTACTCAGGGGATTCTTCTGTCATTCGTCTCGAACATCTCAGTTCTACGCGTCGCTATCACGCACGAAATACTATGATCCAAAGTGATAATTAAAGTGATATGCTAGAAGTGTCAGAAGCTATTATTAGATCAAAAATTTTCGTTTATATATGTTTGCAAAACAGCCGAAATAATATAGCATTGTAACCCTTCTGATACCTCCTATTTCCACCTCTACTCAAACTATCGCAGCTAAAGATTTCTCACAATAAAATACTTTATCGATTTCAAGAAAAACCAGACTGCTTACACAATGAAAATTGGCTCTCGGCTTCTAGAACTTATAAGATTATTAAAACTGTATGATTATAGAAGACATATCCTTTAAGAAACGTCAACGCAATTCACGAAACTTTATTCACGTTTTATATTTCCTTGATATTCTTACTTGTGATGGTATAAGGCAGGTCATGATGAGATTAGATTAAACTTGCTACAAACTTTAGCTTTAAGATGCCACTGCTCTATACCCGGCTTTTATATACTTTTAGTTATTTATTTCTATTTTTATGTACGCTAAAGATAAATATTTGGTTTGGTTAAATAAATATTAAAATCTAGACAGTAGTTCAATTTTTATTTTTCAATTTGTATAATAATATCATTGTAATGAAAAACTCCATATATACCCAAATAAATAATAAAAAGACATAGCTTACTTTATTAATTAAGTAAAAATAATATTGTTAAAATACAAACGCCATAGGTTTGTAAGTCTTAAATAAATGCAAAAATAAGACTTCTTTGTAACAGTAAGAGGTTAAAACCCGTTCTAAAGTCAGAGACTGCCCGAAACAGTGATTTGTACTATAGATAAAACACAATAATTTTAATACTCATTAGACCATGTTACAGAGTAATTTGATTGGTACTACACACCGTTAGTATAGACTGTAGAGTCATGTCCTAGCGAGATATTACTGCAAGAATAATTGCACATTGATTCTAATGTTGATTAGACCTTGATAATGGGGGCTTTTGTCCGATATTAAACATAGTAGCTTATGGACAATTACCAATTACCACGTATTTTGCAATTGGAATGTTATCATAATTTTAAAACATCTTGTAGTTAAAGATGTGTCATAGTTTAATAAATTTACTGCGATCAGGCACATTACTATTACTCCGGCTCTCCGCATCCCGGTACATTACTCGGATTATGTGACACAGGGGGAAGAAAAATAAAACTCAGCCATTCTTTTCATCTGAAGTATCAAGTGAACGATTGTTTATTAGTTTTTAATGTTAGTATGTATAACGTCGATGGTATAGCCATATTTTAATGATTGAAAGGTGAATTAAAAAAATTAAATGCTTCATAATGTTTAAGTACGTATTAGGTTATATATATAAGTCGTACATGTACTTTACATTGACTTTAGATCTATTAGAGTAATACATTTACCAGTCTTATAGATGGGTTGTAGAAATTAGTGAGTATTGTACTCAAGAAACTTAAATAATATCATAGTAATAATTTTCTATAAGGTTTTAAAAATATAAATATATATAGAATATCCTTCGAATTGTCTTACTTGAATAGGTCGTTCATGTGGAGTATCTGTAAACAGGTGAAAGCGTTTGTAATGAAACGAGGCAAACAATGACTACCACTGGCTTCATTGAACAAACCAAGCAATTTGTACGACTTGCTCTTTGTTCTTTGTTTTGTGTGCAATATCTCAAGGTCTTTGTTGTCAGCCCAAGACAATCGCAATTATGGGTGCTTTTGTTTTAACAAGAATACATACCTTAATATTTATTTTGGTTTTATCTACCCTCATCTAACCTACGGTCTGCCAATTTAGGGAGCTAAATCTACTAAGACTCAGTACGTATTCCGCTTAAAAAAAAGGCAGTGAGGTTAATTCTTGGCCTCAAAACATCACAATCGTGCAAAGGTCTATTTTGTGCAAACAACCTTCTGACATTTCCCAGTATGTTCATTTTAAAGACCACATCCTTCATGAAACGAAACGCATAACTCTTTATTTCCTACACACAACCCGGTTACTCCCGGTTGCCAAATCCTCAATATTGGACAACATTTTTTTAAAAACAAAGTTTGGGCTCAGCAGTTAAACTATTTAATTACTTTCCGGTATACCTAAGATCTGAACATAATATGCCTGTGTTCCGGAAGAAATGTGAAAAGGTTTCTTTTAAACAAAGAATAATATTATACTAATGCTTTCTTATCTGACAGGAATGTAGTATAATTAAGTTAGTTTATTATATTAATTTTGTTATGTTAATTCTGACGCTTGTTATGCAATTTTATTATCAATGACAAATAAACTATTTGATTTGATTTGAATAGCTCTTGGTGAACAGTCCAAGAGACATTATGACATCTATATACAGGTGTATTGAAATATATTGGACTAAAAATTGTAAGAATATTGTTTTTAAAACGAAATCCAGTAATAAAGAAAATATATAATCGTTATTTATTCTTGTCATCATTGGTATTAATGTGTTTATATGGAAATTGTAAAAATATACGAATTTTTTACTGGCTTTAATAGTTGTTAGTTTGAGTTAGTGAAAGAGTTTTAATGTGAAACTAACAGGTAACCAATAAGAGATAACATGGCAAAATCAGCTATTGGAATTCCCAGAACTTCCTAATGAGCTTTGCTCAGACAAAACTAAACCTAATAAATGCTATGTTAATCATGGTTGTTAATGTTTGTTGATTCTTGTTTTGACTTGTTTTTTGAATTCGTGTCGTAAGCTCTAGAAATAACTAGTGAGTGAATGTGTATCTGCCTTACAATAACTTTAAATATAACTTAACTGTGGGGGTTTTCTAAAAAATGCAAACCAACTAAGGTAGCCAAATTTGATAAAGTAACATTAGATCGCTAGTTTGCACCATTCTTATTCTTCTTACAATGTCTTTAAAATGAGGAGTCACTTATTTTTATAATGCCTTTAAAATGGTGTGTAATTTCTTAGGGATTCCTATTAAAAATTTGACATACGCCAAAAGTACAGTCATATATTTACATACATAAAAATATCCACAATTGGTCATAAAAGCATCTCCCAAAGTAAATCAGAAGAAACTTAATAGGGAGAGGTGAGACTTTTAAGACATGCTATATATATATATATATATATATATATATATATATATATATATATATATATATATATATATATACATATATATATATATATATATGTATGTATGTATATGTATATTTATATAACACTAGTCATTTCTATGGAAAAAAATTGACAAACATGGATTTTCATTAAAACTGTAATTTTGAGTTGAAATCCTCACTTTATTTTTTTATAAAATTGCCAAACGAACCATTTAATTACGTTCTCTGATGTAATAAAGTTGTGCTCATACCTTCAATTATATTATTTATGGGTATAATTCATAAATGTGAATCAAGTAACACATCCACTTATCAATGGCAGTTGAATTTACTTTCAAATATTAATTTTTGAAATAAAGTACTTACCGTATTTTATCGTAAAGGTCAGGAGTTTCTGGTAATTACCAAAGGAAGTTTAAATCACTTAAGACGTTTTCCAATACCTGTGTTCGTTGTTGTTGCCAAGACCTGGTTCGGTTTGGCTACATGCCGACAGCTTTGGCAACTAGGATAAATTTCCTTCCTATTATTTATTTGTCTAGCCATAAAACAGAGAAATATTTTAATCAAAACAGCTCCAAAAGAAAGATATTCCAATAATCGTTAGTGAAAGTGTAAAATTATCGTGTATATAATACACTCCTAGGAAGTTATCTCACAACCTCTACTTTGTTACACTTTTGATAGTAAATTATTCATGAATATAACAAAGTTGAATGCATACTTAAGTTAAATATGTTAATTTGTTTAAGAAAAAGGTTTTATGTTATTTCATCACAGACTAACAGATCAAATGAAAACTAAATGCAAATCTAGACAAATTTGATTATCATTTAAGCGCATTTTGTTACATTGATAATTGAAGGATTGTCTAGTCAGTATATAATATTGCCTCTCACATTTACAATTGCTTGCATACCAATTACTACGAAGAAATGTTTGAGCTAATGTTGAAGAAGGTTGTTTCATTCTTCTGTAACAACGGCTTGCAGCTGAGCTTGTTGCTTTGTGCTGGCTGTCAGGTGTGAATACGTCTTTTCAGTTCGTCCTAAACATACCTGCCTGTATTGTTAGCTAATCGCTCAGAAATATGGGCTATGTCTTGCCACTGTATATCTTCAGTAACTCAGTATTTGTTTATTTATGTGAAAAATTCGATATCATTGTATTTATGGTAAAATACAACAAATAAGTTTATTTTCGTAATTCTTGTATAAAATTTACGTTTTTATGACAGTTTACGTTAGAAAGTTCTAATGGACGCCATTTTAAAAATAGCAAATATTTTCAAGATGATCAGTCATCACAACATATTTTGTACTGACTGGGCTTGGTACCATATACATTTAAACCATATTTAATCAATAATATAGTAGTTTTTAAGAGATAAATTTGTTTGTAGAAAACACATAAAACAGAAAGACTAAGCAGGATAAATATGTACCGGATACCAAGGTTCATACACATGTGTTTCATACATCATATGAGACATGGACATCAAGAAACAAAAAGCATCCAGCCATTTTTCAAGTTGCCTTCATACTACAAAATGTTATTTTATTTAGCACAAGGAATACACCAAGAAAACGTTGTGCTTCTTGAAAATGGATTTTCTATTATTGCGCTTTGTTTTTCTATGTTTGGTCCACCACGAAGACTATATCTCCCCGGGCCGTCTGAATTTTCAGCAGGATGTTTTCTTTCTTTCCAAACCCAGCATCTGCTGTATTTATCTTGAGTTGTCTTGTAAAATTCTATTTGCCATGACGTTCCTTTAGATATTTACGGTAAGTTCTTGTGCCAGCATCTTGAGTTACATACGCCTGACAAGATCACACTGATAACATTAATTTTTGTACTGTGAATTTGTACTGTGAACTCTGAAATTGTTTAGTTCAGTAATATTGATCTGATTTAATAATAGTGTACGAGGTCATTTGTTTCTTGTGCGTCAGAACGAATATCCGTTTTTGTAGTCATCAGTCACATCAACTCCTCCTTTGGTTGAATATCCGAATGAAAGGTCTATTTCATCATTACAGTGTATGCTATAAATAGCAACACTAATTTGTTATACTTTGTACAGAAGAACATTGAAGTAATGTTATTCCTGAAACAAAATATTGTAGAGTACACTGTTGATTTTTATCGTATAATAACTCCGGAGGAATCCCTGCTGTAAGTGTAACAACTAAAGTTAGCTGATGGTCGCTCAAAAGTGACCAAACCAAGGGGATTAATGATTACAAAATATTGTTGGTAGACAGGTGGTACAAGCTTGGATTCAATAGCCAGTCCTGAGTTCTCCACTTTTTATGGATCCTCTGGCTGTTACTCTCAATAATCATTAGGTTCTTTGTGTAGAAGGTGAAGGCACATGGAGTTGAAAACATTACTCTACAGTAGTTGGCTAGCTTATTTTTCATTATATATATATATATATATATATATATATATATATATATATATATATATATATATATAAAGAAAACACGACTAGGAAACACGTTGGCTTCTGAATGACTTAAGCACATCATCTATAATAAGGAATTCTTGCACTTATCAGCAAGTCGTTCACCCAAGTTGCGAATAGGTGATATCAATAAGTTTATCAGATAGTTTTCTTTATTACCATATTCTAATGTACCTCATATAATCTTATAGCTGTAATAAGAAAATAAATCTTTTTAGTTTCATACGTTTTATATGTTTTTCACGCTAGTACCAACGGTAAGCCAGTAAGCGACAGATTGAACACTACAGTTGCCTAGTATCCCTTACAGTGACGTAACTAGGAGTTTTTTTGGTTGTAGGAGTTGGGGGGCCTACGAATCTGATTGAAGAACACACCGGAATTATGGAAATATTTTCTAAATCTCAGTTTACATTTTTAAGCTTTATAGAAGCTTTACCTCAGTTACACCACTGAGCCGAGGTGTGTTAGGATACCCTCAAGTGTAAAATATCTAAAAAGGCATTCATTTCTGTTATTTTTGAGCATCATGCATCACATTTTAGCTTGTAGTTTGGACGAATCTTTCCACTCGTTTGTGTACTTTAATATACTGTTAACAAATTTCTAAGAAGCAATTGGCAATCCTGTCTTCTCCTTTGACCTGATAACACAATAAATATTCCTACAACAAAGCCAGACAAATAAGACAGGTCAAGGCGCGGGATAATTTAGACCTGTTCCGGTGACGACATGTTCCGTTCACCCACTGGGAACAAAACGGAGACGAAGCCACGCAAAGATTCGGAGATGGACGAACCCAAGTGTATGTAAAGGAGCGGGGGTAGGTCTAGTATTCTTCAGGCGCTATTGTCAAAAGAAACTACTAAACCTGGTCTAAAATACCGGATTTGAGATTAAGATATCGTTGATTAAGATAAACTTACCCAAACTCAGATCAGTATATTTAGATTTTTAGCAATTGTGAGAATGAGAACCGTTACTCTAATATATGGAACCCATTGTTAAAAAGCTTAAAGTACGAGTATTTCGAGCATTTGTTGGTTTTAAGTAAAACTTTATTATAACCTTCAAATATCGTCTTCATAAAACGATAAACAGCAAAGTGCGCTCCAATGCTTACTTAAGACTTTTTTTTACATTATATTAACTTCTACATATACTCCGTCGATTGTTCTATTATCACTTTCCCCGTAGGTTTTCATCAACTAGTTCAACAGTCACATTAATCATATGCTAACACCTACCGGGTATGTGATAACAGTTTTTAGTAGGTATAAGATGTTTTTTCCTATAGTAAAATTTAAAGAGGTTTCTAAAAAATATTGATTAACAGGTTGCCATCCAGCCATTTGAAGGAATGATCTAACAAAAAACAATGTATGTGTGTCAAGCAGTAATGGTAGTTTGGATAGTACTGTTAGGGCACATTTTAAAACTTAGTTAATAGACCATTTTGGTTAAACCCTGATAAATGAGGTAAATTCAATATTAAATATACTGTTATTAAATAACAAATTTAAATACGCCACTTAATTTTTTTTTTGGATGAACTGGCCGAGAAAGTTATGGTGTTAAATGAAATTAGAAAAAACGGTTACTTTACATTGGGCAAGTACCTGGATACAAGGGTGTTGATATAAGAGCCGACAACAACATCCACCATGGTCGAACAGAAGGTCCAGCCAGCATTCTAATACTCTTGAAATAGACTTAACCCTAAATTTAGCTCATCAATTTCCTACTTATTTCCCTCTGGATAGCCATAATTCAATTAGACAATCTTTATAGTTTGTTTTGAATATAGTTAACTCTTAGGTGTTAGGTGGATGGAGTCTTTGCTCTTCATAACGTAATAGATTATTATATACAAAAACGTATCAGACACGTATAAGAGCTATTTCATGCCACCATGCATTTCCCTATTTATGTTATAATGTGTGACAGTATCTAAATACGAGCGCAACAACATGACATACTATTAATTTTGGAAAGGTTGGTTGAATTATATTAATACAGTTATGATTTAAATATTAACAGTATATTTAAATGTTGGCTGATGCAAACCGTGTTATAACTATTATTTTAACAGTTATCACGTTATTTAGACAAATATAGAACAGTGTTAATACAGTTTAGAATCAGTATATTTCCACGTTTAAGTTTACACGTTAACTGTGAAATAAGCACACGCTTTGAGAAATTGAGACAAACTGTGAGAAACATCACGTGAGATCCAGCCGTAGGGAAACATATGACCCCGCTAACCAGCGCGGTAGTTACATACTTGATTCTTGTGGCTGTGTCTGTAACATTATTATGTGAATGACAATTCGTGACGTTATAAATAATACATAATTCTTTAACATTACTAATTAAAACATTTAAATTATTGATCAGCTCGTGTAAAATAATAATATGTTAGTAGTCATTGATTGTATTATTTATATGCATTATTATTAATAAATGAAATACAGAAATTTCAATACATAGTTACAAATATTGAAATGTATTATGTATTTGAAGAAAATAAAACATTCTTTTCTTATAAAACGATATTGTTACTGTTTTTATAGTCCGGTATATTTCAACACATTTACATATAGACGTCATAATCTCTCTTTGACTATTCACCAAGAGCTATTAATTATGTATTCTTGTTAAAAAAACACTCATAATTGCAATTGTCTTGGGCTCACCAAAAAGTCCTTGAGATATTGAACACAGAGCAAGCAAGGAACAAAGAGCAAGTCAGACAAATTGCTGGTTTGTCGAAGTCCTGTTCAGTGAAGCCAGAGATACTCATTGTTTAGCTCGTTCCATTACAAACGCTTTCACCTGTTTACAGATATTCCAAATGAACGACATATCTGTCAGACAATTTGAAGTATTTTCTATAGATATTTTTAGATTTAAACCCTTATAGAAAAGTATTATAACAATAGAAAACATGTATTCACAAAGATAAAAATTAATTAGATAACTAATTTAGCAGAATCAGATTTTAGGTACATTTTCGTAACTCTCGGATTTTAAGTTACGAACACTGTAATATTAGTTCTGTTAAATTTAATACAATTAATAAACTAATTAAAACCCAAATGTTTTCAAGTTACTAACCGAAACAGATTTGGAGTGTTTATTATGTTCATATTTTCAGAAAAGTTTAAAAATAGAAACATTTTTAAATATATAGATAAATCAATTAGTATTCGCTATTTTTCCTGTATTAATTGTGTTTTTACTAGGTAAAGGTTTAAATCTAATTAACCCTTAGTTATTGGCAGTATTGTAGGATAAAAGACGTAACATTCCACTTGTGTGTCAGAAAACAAGTCTTAAAAACGTTCAACAAATTTAACAATTCTCAGTCAATGGCCGTTTATTATTTAGAAATTAACCATCAAATTGTGAGTTTTATTATACATTTATTTTATTATTGTTTTAAGGTTGTATGTATTTGGGACGTATTAATAATGTAGGCCGTACACGAAAAGAAATTGCATGAAAGTATATGGTGTTATCGATAGCTTCCCCTGGCAGAGGTAAATAAATACCACAATGTTTAAAGTCAATGATTCTAAATTCATGAAAAACTTGTGTAACAAGATTTATGCTTTATAATCTGAGAGATAATCCAATTTTATTTATTTTTTAGATATACACATGTGTAGTACCTTGTTAATAAAATTAAATCTATTATTTTCACTTAGACATAAACACACACACAAAAAATTATAAATTAGGCATCTGAAGTAGTGTAGAGTGATCTGAGAAACTGATGCGAGTATTGTAACCTTTCAATAAATAGTTGTAAAGTTGTATTGATGAGTAATTAGGACAATTGAACTGTGATTAGACTAATTAGGTGTGTCTCAGCAGACGTAATTCATTCTTACAAATAGACAGATCAAATTTTAACGACACGAATGTAAACTTTACGTCACTTACAATTTTATTCAGTTTTACAATACTTTTGCAAGGTGCAGTTCCAAGGTGTCATTGATACTTCAATATAGCTATATTCAGCATTCCACTTGGAAATCAATACAATAAATAATTTTTCACACAATATTATTTTATTTTTACATTAAATATAGTGTCGCTATCAAAATGGTTTTAATTATTGTAAAAAATAACTAGTTTAATATAGTACGGTACAAATGTTAGTCTGCTGTACTAATGCACTAAAACGCTAATAGGATGAGAGAACACATTCTAAGTAGCTAAATATTCATTCCGGAAAATTTGGAAGGCAAGTAGATTTAATACTTAGATTGGATTTTCCGATTATAAAGTTTGACATTAATCAAATCAAATCAAATCATCTTTTATTGCATTTTCTTTACAATTCAACATTGCATCGCAATCGTCAAGAAACCCCTTATAATTATAGTTATAAGCAACCCCTTATACATTCACACACACAGTCAAACTTACATCTTCATACATTCTCTCAAACACATTCTCACTGACCTCAGATCCTATGCTCTCATAAATCCCAGCGGCTCATCATGAATTCATCATTAATATAAATATTCAGTAACTGGAGGGTATATTTGTTTGCGTTATGACCCAACACCACATAGTTGTGTTCATGTTCCCCTAGACGTGGCCGAGAATACAGTTTATTATCAGTTGACAATGATAATAATGTAGTATAGTGTACATGTAAAGTATAGTCCTATATTGTTTCAGTTACCCTCTGCCTGGCTGTTGTTTGTGTTTTAGAAAAAGATTCGTTGATTAAATAAGGTTATAACATTTAATTCAAGCAAAATTTGTTACATAACTAGCATAATTTTTATAAGTTTGAGGGAAAACTATTTACGTTTGTTTAGGTGGCCAAATATACATTTTGTAAAGTATGAGTCTCATACAGTTAATTAATTTAAAATATTAATTTTTATAAAAATAAAAACATAAACACTCTATCAGGGGGTAAACTATGCAAGATAGATATATACTTTAGGTTACATGTCTGACATATTTTGACATGAAAGATCTTATGGCGAAATTTGATAGAGTAGTATATAGACAGTAAATGGCGTTAGTGCAAATTTAATTAGCTACATGACTATTTCTCTTCTTAAAATGTATAGCTCGTACTGTACAAGCACATTCAAGGTTATAATATGCTATGCTCATAAATTTTACAGCTCATACATTGTACAGGAACAACCATTTACGAACTAACAAATGTTCTTCTTCGAACCCTTCGAGTGCATCGTAATATTTTAAGCATAGAGTGCATAGTTTTATTTTAAGCAAACGCATTTAATATCCCACTATGCATTTTAAATAAGTGCAAGAATTGTGTATAAGATTACAATAGAGACTATTACTATTAGTGTTAGTAAATTAGTCGACATTATAAAGTAATCCATAACGTACGACTCTTACAATTACTTTAACAAATTTCATCAAATGTTAAAATTATTATTAGACCCTGCTAAAATGAATTAAATGCACGTAAATTAAATTAAAAGAAGCATTTTAAAATATCCATTTATGTAATGACTGGGGATTATAAGTCGAACTTAACTTCAGGAGAGTTAAAAAGCTGTACAGGTTACTACCGGAAGGTTAGTAATGCCAAGCGAACCACCGAGAAAGTCAATATTTATACTTTCAAGAATCAATCAGAACCTGAAGAGAGATCATGCAATCGGAGCGACGTACTCTCTTACATTTTCAAATCTTCTAAAGTTATAAAACTTTTAACATTATTTTACTGTTTTCTTCCTATAACCAATACCAAGCCATGTTTTGCAGTTTGAATAGCTTTTGTGTTAAATATTGGTTTTTTTTTAATATAAAAAAATGGGAATTGCTTTTGAAAAACATAATATATGGCCGAGACAAACCCTCAAATACTCGTATTTAATTTAGATCTTTATATAAGTAATAGATAAAATAATAGGAAATATACTTATTATATATCTCATTGGTGTAGTATTTTACTCCAAAAGTTTTTCTGTATTTATTTATAAAAGCAGAAATTATAAACACATAGAATATATCAGCAGCTGGTGTTAGAAATTAACGTTTAGGAATAAGTAACTAGAAAATATTAAATTTGTCATGAATAAAGATCTTCCGGATGTCTTCAATTATAAATTGCATAAAAAATTGTTCCATTTGATTTTTATTGTGCACAATAACCTTGTCTACATTTTTATGTAAAGGTTCTAATTTGGAGCTATCGTTATTGAGATCCGCCTTATGGTTGCTATTTAGGTCCGTCTTAAGTTTCTCTTCAGTCCATATCTCATCATTCTCAACTCTTTATTGTATTACGATAATGCCTAAATAACTTCCACAATGTCTAATGCATTCCAGTCAATTGAAACTGTTTCAATCTCAATGTCACCATAAGTTCAGTATAAGTTTGCAAGTTCCTGATTTCTACGGAAACTATCTCATTCAACTTACTGTCTGTGGATGGGCCTTATTGTTTTATCACAAAAGGTACCATCAGTATTTTCAATTAACCCTTCTACACAACCAATTGATGTGGTTTCTTCTTTAATTTGAGGCCCTGAGATTGATTTCTTCCCTCAATTTAAGATTCTGTTCACTTCTTTCACCTGCATATTCAGAAAAACTGACAGAGCCATTTCCTGATCTTCTGCCGATGCCAAGTGTACAGGTGCCGTTTTTGAGGCTTGCTGTTTAAGCGCTGCTTCCCGATCATAATAAGCGATGGATTTCAACAGGTCCCTATGACAGCGATCTCTACAGGGTTGGTGTTTGTAATAGTTTTTCACCAATTCTAGGAACTTTACAGGAATTTTTACTCTGTGAATACTTCTTTGAGGAAGAGGTTCTGCGTCCTTCCAGTCTTCCTGGCGCCTGAACTTTATCGTCTCCCGGTAACAAATATTTAAATTTATATTCCATCGTAGGATCAAAAATGACAGGATTCATTAATTGTCCAGCACGGATTCGTTGGTCGAAGACTTCCTTAACTTTTTATGAAGAGTTTTTGCTAACACTAGTCATACTTTTCATCGGCTCTGCCCTTAGCTCTTCTATCGCTTTTGTTTGTCAATCCACTGCTGATGCTTGGTAAGTCTATGTCACAATTCACATAATAATCATCATTTCTTCGAACTTCGTTAAGTATATCCACTACTTGCAATTGTGTGTTGGCGACTTTTCTTTGGTATTATCCTTAACTAACTTTCTATTCTCTTCAACTATGACATAAGCATTCCCCCAGTAGTATATCGGTCTCATCAAGGGGAGGATTGTGGCAAACGAAGTGAAAGGAAGCTAAACATCTGTCACAACACAGTAAATCCCTTCCTTCCTTGCAAGAGTCACAAGAGTCGTGATTATAGCCCTTGTCTGGCCTTTTGAAATATGAGTGTACGTCCAAAACTTCTTTTTTTTTTACTTTTCCATCATCACTGACAGGATATGTTATCACAAGACGAATTTTATCCATCAAACCTCCAGAAGTATTCAGATCGTACGCAATGTTTGACGACATTATTTACGTTTAACAAATATTTGACATCATTCATTGTCAAAACTCACAATTTCAAATTAACTGTTGAAACTAAAGGTCTGATGATGTAGTTGCATATTTCTATTTACTAAGTATTAGAAAGTATAGTTCAAATCAATATGTACGGTATTTTTAGAATAAAACTCATTGAAGCATTATTTAAAAAAACACCTTTTTAACAAAAATACTATATAATATAAGTATGTAGAACATTTTTGGCTTGTTTAAAGTTACATTTTTCAATGTGAACTACATAGTTACAATCAGTATTACATCCACCACAAACAACTATTCTTTTGTGTCACAAACTTCAACTAACTTTTAATACCTACAGTGAGTTTGAAAATGTACATAAGAAATGCATTGCTGCAAACATGATATTAATTGAAAGAGAGTGTTAAATATAATCACCTGTTATTTAATATCGTAATATGACAGCTCAAGTATATATTAAACATTTTTAACCACCATTTTAATTTACTTTACCTTCATAGTATTGAAAGCATATATTAAGCCTGAGAGTAAGAAAGATTCTTACTTCAACCTTTTCAGCAACCGCTGTTGAAAACAGAGCAAACAAATTTCCATTTATAGCAAAAATATACTTTTACCTATACTGTTTTATAAATATTAGGTATGCAGTGATTTATCAGTACTGTAATACAGATATTAAAGGCAATGTTATTATCTAGCTCGAACTACAGATTGAAAGTTTGTTACAATAACCAACTTAGTTGGCTTTGACAGAAGTAGGCTTCCCATACCGTTGTTTATATATCTTTTTGAACGGAGTAATAAATCAATATCAGCTATGTCAACAGAAATGTCTTAGACTAGAAGTAAATTTAAATAGTCTATAGTATAATGTTTTCTACATATTTTCTTGATTGGCACATGAAGCTAAATTCAACTTTGGCGTCGGATCTACAATCTACAATCAATTCTGAACAGAAATGGTCATACAAGCCTTTTGTCCAAAATAACAACTATTAACAATTTCCCTTATCATCTGAACCTGTTAGCCATGGACACTGGCATGAATATGGACTTAAATGTGTTTAGTGTTCAAAATAGTATCCTAATACTGATTTTTGGATTCCTTGACATTGGCCTTGAAATAGTTCAAATTCAAATATCAGGTAATATTGGGAGAGAAATTTGATTTACTTCACTAGTACTTATAAACATTCTTTTACTCTCACATAATCCACAACATTGCTTTTTACACTTGAATGAATGAGGCAGGATATTGGAATATCTTTAAGTGATTATGACCTATCCCAAGAGTGTTAAAATGCCATAAAAATAATATAACCTGTGTGTCTTTTTTTTCAACAGAAAATTGTGTGCAATGCTAAGGGTCACTTCTGCGATATATATTTGATACCATACACCATGTAATATGCCGAATCAGGGCTTTTGAAAACTCGGAAGCCCGGATACTTGGAGTAGAGTTAAAACCTTACAAATTATTATCGAAATAATTATGCGTACGGTATAGCTGAGCGGTACATATTTCCATTCCAACTTGTTATAGAATGCATATAAAAATAAAATACTTAAATACCACTTTGATACATTGCAAATAAGAAATAATTCTTTAAAACAGATGGATATCATATTGTCATACGATAGATGAAAATCTGGGTAGGACATATTTCCGGCCACAGTGCTCGGTAAAATATCTAATGTGTCGTTTTATAATTCCTAAGGGCAGTACTAATGGTATGCTAAGTTTAATCATAACCGTGATAGTGATAATGGCAAATGCGTCCCTGATATATTGCTTTTACCTGAAGTTATGTAGCTTTAAATCGATGTAGTTTGTGAATCTATGATGCATTCTTATCTGGTAGTAACGATAATGAACTAAAAATATTCTAGATATTAAATCTTTTAATGGAATATTTACGTAAAATTGTATCAAGTAAATCTTGAATCAAAACACAAATAAAAACGCCAATTATTTTCTCAAAACAACCCGAAGTTCATAAACAAATTTTATCCTGTCCTTAAAAAAACCAATTAAATCATGAGAACAGTATTCTAGCTACTTACACATTGTCACTCACATCATGGACAAATTTCCAAGAGTTGTATTTAAAAAGTCAACCTATATTGAAAAAATTTAGGCCTGTGCTTACGTTATACAAAGTAAATAAAAAACTACAACCCTTTGGTTGTCAACCTTGTTTAAAATTTCTATGTGGAACCTTTACAATCATGGTAACAAGCAAATGTTTCACAAGTTATATAAGCGACCAAGTATATCCTATCAATAAAAATATCAACACAAAACCTAATCTATCCATTTAATTGTTATTTCGGTGAAAAAGATAATGTCGGTCAAACATCGAATTCCTTACGTTAAGAGAAATAGGCCATCAATTTTACATTAAGCATAGCGACGTAGAAAAATCTTTAGCTAGTCTGGCTTTAATTGCGTAGGGCCTATAAGCAAAATTAAATGGAAAATTGCTTTGTGCAGTGTCAAATGGAAGGCAATTAAAAGGTCTTAATATAAAGAAATTAAACCTTTTTAGTGCCAGATTTTTATTGAAACCTATACTATATAAACCTAAACTATATTTAAAAGTGCCGAGTTATTTTTTGTGCGTTTAGGCGGAAAATTCCAGAGGGTTTTGGACAAAAACGTTTTGAGGACGAGATTTCTTACATTTTTTACCTATTGCGTGAACTTGTGTAAAACCAAGATATTAAACAAGTGAACTAAACACTCTTCATACAAATCGGATAACTAACTTTGAAAAATTGATTGTATTATGAAAATATTACAATGGTGGATGTAATATTATGTGTAACTATTCATATATGAACCCCGGGTTCACTGACCTGATGCAGAAGAGAGAGTTATGGTACACTTATCATGAACTTTTTAAAATACAAAATACATGGTTTTTTTTAATTTTAAGAACAAAATATTCAATATTCTATTTATTCTTTACGATTAATAGTTAAATAATTCAATTATAAATGTAAAACTGTTTGAACACGTGCAAAAATAATAAATTATTGTAAAAACTGCGAACACTTCGACACTATCTTACAGTTTCTTGTAAATACTACAGTTGAAACCGAATGTTGGATGATATTTCTGCAAGGCCTCTAGTGTGTAAATATTTAAATAACTATATCTGAGGTAGGTTCTTATCATAAATATAAAGAAGTAATGCCAACAAATTTATGGCAATATCTACGACAGGAGTTGATCTCCACCGTCCACTCAGACGTTATTTTAATTGCAAGGAAGCAATTCCGTCAATCACGTTATTGATGTTAAAATAAACGTGATTTTATATTTTTTAAATTTATAACTAAAAATTTTGACTTTTTATCATGCCCCACCCCTAAAAAAAAACAAAAATTATCAAACACAATATCATATTTTGTTCGTAGTTCCTAATTGCTGACTTACCTTACTACAACAATATCGTAGGCAATCCCTTCTTTAGAATATAACCAAATCAGGAATTATATTTTCAAATAGTACATTTTTATTATATGCAGCTAGCACAGGAATCCGAGCTGATGAGATGTTCCGCCTTATCGCAGCATACTTTCACTCCAATAGTTGCCCAAACACGTTTGTGAACGTATATAACTTATTATTTTAATGTATATGTGTAACTTCTGAATTAATTATGTCTATCTGTGATGTTTGTAGCAAATCGTATGATAGTGCTAAAGGTGATATTACAAAGTGCAGCGGATCGTGTGGCAGTTTGTTCCACTTAGCGTGCATTAAAGATGATGTTGCGAAGAAATAAACCGCGATCCGGTCGAGATTGGAAATGTAAAACTGCCGATCTTCGTCCTTACAAAGTGATGATAGTTTTGTGACTGAAAAATCGACCAAGTATTTCTTGTTTAACCTTATGCAGGATTTCAATAGCGAAGGTTTAGGTGAGCTTAAACCCTGTAGAGCTGAAATGGCTGAACTTTCTGCAGCTGTGAAATTTGTCTAAGATAAATTAGACACCTCCAACTGTCTTATGGAAGACATAAATAAAGAACTGGCAGCGGTGAAGAAAGAAAATATCGAACTTCGTATTAGGAATGATGGCCTGACTGCTGAGGTTGACGACCTGAGGGAGAGACTTCGTTCACTCGAACAATACACACGTAAGAATAATATAGAAGTTAATGGAATTCCTGTAACAGCCCAGGAGAACATCTGTGCTATCAACAAGGACGTAGGAGTAGCTTTAGGTGTGGAAATTCAAGAGAACCAGATCGTTACCGCTCACAAGATTTCTTCCTTAAACAACACCGCAACCCCTCGATCGTGGTACAATTCTTCAGCAGGTCCACCAGGGATATCATTCTCAAAAAATTCCGGGAGAAGGAAACACTAACTGCTAACCAGGTAAATCCATTGTTACGTTCGCAAAAGTGTACGAACATCTTTTGCCTGCTAATAAACTACTTTTAGCTAAACTCAAACAAAAGGCTAAGGGGGCTGGTTATGCCTACGTATGGTTCAGAGATGGGATATTTTTTATAAGGAAATCGGCTGGAGAAAAATGTATAAAAGTAAACAGTTATGATTATTTTGTCAAGATCAACTAGTATGACAGTACATATAAATAGATTTCTTGAGTGGGTAAACTATTCTGTGTTTTTCTGTTTTCATTATATAATCTGTAGATATTATGTGTATTGTTGTTTTATCTATACCCGATAATGTTAACTCGAATGATTTTTTTTTTCAGACCAATAAGATGTAAAGACGATTTTAACCTTGTTTATACCAACATAAGAAGTCTGAGGAGTAATTTTAATCGCTTTATTGTAGAACTTAATAATATTAAAGAAATGCCCCACTTTGTAATTTTAAGTGAAATATGGATAAGTTATGACTAAAATTGTATAATATAGCAGGTTTTAAAGCTTTCGCTAAATGCAATGATCAGTACAGGGCAGGTGGTATTGTTTGTTTTGTTTATTGCGCTTTCAACGTTGATAACTTCATGTAGATATGGTCACAGCTGATGCTTTACTTCTTAACATCAAAACTAATAATACTTACTTTAAATTATTATGTTTGTATAGATTACAATTTTATTCACTAAATCAGTTTTTAGTCGAATTAACACAGCTTCTTAATAAGTTACCTTAGGTAATAAGTTAATTTTTTAGTATATACCTCAGAATTAAAAAATTATAACAATATTCTATCTAATAATGGATTTTAATCCCTAATTAATTCACCTACTAGAATAACTAAAAACACAGAATTTTGTATAGACCATACTGTTATAAAAAATAGATACATTAACCGAACACTTAATCCTTAAAGTTAGGTAATTGCCATCAATGAACTTGCATAGCGTATCGGTAGTATATGGCGTTTTTATTTATGGTGTTTATTTATGGAGTTTTCAATTTTAAAATTAGATCACCAGTAGAACGAAACCTTGTAATTTCAGATCTCAACTGTCAATGCTGTTTATAGGTGGCCACTATGAGAAAATGGTAACAGCGAATATTTTGATGATATTTTGTATTCGTGATCTCTGAGAGTTCAGTAATGTTTCAGAAAGTTTAGAATTTGGAAGTATAAGAAAGCTGTTAATAGGAGGTGCTATGTTTGATAAGGAATAAACACCGGACTTTCTTGATATTTAGTCAGTTAACCTATAATATTTCAATAAATTGACATAAACTTCTTCTTAATCTTAAGTAACCATGTAATAAGGTAAAAAATATATTTACTGAATAAAACATTATAATTGTGATTTTCATGGAATGAAAAAAATAAAACTAAGCATCTGAATATAAAAAATATAGTTTTTGACCGAAATATAATAAATGTGAATATTTTAGTTTATTAAGGAGTCCATTTCAGTTTTAATTGAAACTAATGAAGCCAGTTTATTGTAAGTTTTATTGAGAACTACTTAAACTTCACAAAACCATAATCATTACCAAGCAACATACTAATAAAAACTGAAAAATACACTTTACTGGTATATTTCATAAGAGTTCCATCAGTACTGGATGAATAGTACAAATATACTCCAAAACCTAAATACTTGTATACGATTACTGACGACCCTGATCAGAATCAATTAGAGAGTAATCTGTCTATTTGTGGAAGGATCTGAAAAGGAAAACCAACGTGTTTCCTCTATTGCCTAACACATTTCAGCGCAGCTTGACTGTTCATTGATTACAAATCGGTCTTCATAAAAACTCCTGGGAGCAAATAAGGAACATTCCCTCTGGTTTTTTAGGGCTATAAATATAGATTTATTTAGATTTTAAGATGCGGGAATATCAATGTAAGTGCCACATTGCCAGTCAGAAGTGAAGTTATTAACCTAAAACGTAAACTAAATAAGAAATTACATGATATCTAACCATATAGAAACCGATAGACTCAATATTACATATAAAATAAATGTATCGCAATGTATGCAAATGTGAGCTGAAGGAAAAACAGAATTCAAAGTAAATGAATATAGAATAATTCATATTTTAAATAAGAATATAAAAATAAATATTATGCAAACCGAGTACCAGCAATAAACTGCGAGGGTGGTTTAGACAAACAGTGGACCTTTACATATCCCGCAGGGTTTTACGTCAGCCAGTAACATGGTTTTAAAACACAAATTGTTTGGATATCTGAGACTTTCCAAACAGTTATCAAACTATGTTTACAACTTACTATTTCATAATAAAATTTCGTGAATTTCAAAATAATTGTTATTTATTTACAAAATTATTGGGATCGTTAGTGAGGTATCAATGCAATATTTATTTTCTTTCATTTTTCTAACTCTCTTTAGAACCATACTTTCATCGATGACTTCGGCTTGGAGTCGGGCATTAACAAGATCTACGAGCACCTTTAGTTGATTTAATTTATGCTGCTTCTGAATTACTTCCTTATTTTTACAAAAACTAAAACAATTCAGAAGCATCTCAAAACGTGCCCTTTTCATGTGCCTCATACAATTTATTTTGAAACATTTCGTTATCACATCAGTAGGGTCTGATTTTAGGAGGCGGAGTCATGCCCATTATTATTAGTATGCCAAATAATGTATTTCTTTCCTCTGGTGTAGTATCCATACAACGCCTCATAAAGAACCTCCTACTCACAGGATTGGATTCTAAGAATTAGGTTGAGACACAACGAGAAGTACCATTTCGTCAGTGACAAACGATTCGACCACCGATAAGGGATCAGTTAAGTGAAAATGTTATTGAATCCTTTCGTTGCCTGCAAAGGGGTACTCACGTAATCCACTATAAATTCGACCCATTCTTTATCCTCGTTTTCCGCTTGGTCATCAATATATTTAAGATCATGCCATCAATATTTTCAGTATCATTGTCATAAATATTTTCAGCACCACGCTATTCCTGCCTAATTCCCCTACGCTGTTCAGGATTTAGACTTGCAGACCCATCCATTTCATAATCAGAGATATCACTTCTGCTATGAGTTGAAGATAAATGCCCAATTTCTGAAATTGAAAAATCAGTCAAGTCTGGTGGGTCTCGTTCGAAATATCTACCAATGGAATCATCGTCAATATTTCCTCTAACTTTTACTTAGCCAATACTACACAGTTATAGGATACTAAACAATCACAAGAACGACTTCTTTTAATCAGAACTTACAGAACACAAGCCAATAACAACAGCATAAATCAAAGAGAAAGCAGTAGCTGAAAACACAACCGGAGGAACGTTATATGACAAACTCGCAAACAATGCAGCAAATGCGCGAAAAACCATTATGTGACAGATTTGTAAAATTCCAGGTCTCTCTACGTCGTTTTAGATGATGCGCACAATCGATTTTAACTATGGTTCATAACTATGGACGTAGGCTACACATCCATCCATCGGAGGTACACATTAAAATATGTACATTGGTTGGAAAGGTGATGATACGTTTTTGTTATTTACGTAAACAATATAATATTTAGACAGTAAAACAATAATAATTGTTTAAAAAAATACGATACAGATTTTTGAAATAATTTTTAACTTAGTTATTTCCGAAATTAAATTGGTAATAACACATGTTTCACGTTTTATTGTGAAAAAGTTAAATATGAAGTTTTTTATTTTTGGAATAGCGTTCTCACAAGAAAGGAAGGCAAACAATGTGTGGTAAGAAAACAAATGGAGAGCCAACACAGTGAGGTAAACATAAGAGAGGTACAATTCCCTCAGTGGTTCTCCATTAGGTGGTTGACGATCCTACATCACAACTTTATATCACTGTCAATTAGGGGATATTGTGTGTTATACCGATATTTCTCCCTGACGCTACCTGTGTTGTCATTAAAATTACTAACATTACATATAAAAATGTCATACAAAATAAATATTTCAGGAGCTAAAATTATTTTCGAAATAATATTTATGAAAATAATACTGAAAAAATAAACATAATAAAAAAATTAAAACGTGAAACCAACCGCGTGTTAGTGCAATTGTCACAAATCCTTATATACAACAATAAACTAACTTTAATTGATCTAATGTTAGTAGAGTTTTGAAGCACGTAGACATATGATCAAGTTCCGTTAAAAAGTAAACCTCATTACGTATGATCCAATATAATCTAGTCCTGGAACTAGTTTTGGTTAATTTAAACTGAAAAATATTTATTGCATGTATGAATATACAATTTTCACAGCTTTTAACTATATAAATTGTAGTGTCAACGTATTGAAATGCCTATTCCCATTATGATCTTTAATATTTACTGCACTTTATTTGAATAGGGTTATTTTAGTTCTGTCCCGCTAAAAATATAAGTTCTATGTTTGTGATGTAACCTCATTATAAAATGTTAACTATGACAAGCTTTTTTATCTATGTTAGGAAACGTAAAAATGGAGAACTTAAAAGAGAAAGTTATCATAAACTCTGTATTTATAGGAAAACTTTACGTTAGTGACAATGTAACCAAAATGTTACCAAAACCAACAATACGCTCTTTACTATATTTTGAAATATAATTATTCCAAACTGAAATTGTAACTTAATCGTTTTGTTTCGTTAAAAACAAGTATTAAATATATATTTAAATAAAAGTGAGTAAATTTACGAATTCCGCGTTTTATTAACTTTCTACGTTGTAAATTTTTTCATTATTAACTATTTACGTTTCATCATGGTTCGTTACACTAACATTTATGTACAGTGAAACATTTTCCAATTAGGTTTTCTCAGTAATGACATAGTAATAAAGTGCTGTGAAGCGATACAAGTCAATAATATGCGAAGATCTCGAGTTCATCAGAGAAGTCGTAACCAAGGATCACATTAGTATCGGAGATGCCGGATATTGTTCTGAGCCCATCATCATAGCATCCCGGAGCCGAGGGGACTGTAAATGGCATTTTCCGGTTATAGTATACACTTCGAAGCACATAATCAAGATTGGTGACAATTTAACTGAGCTTTTTAAAAATATTAGAATGTACATCAAATTAATCAACAGTGCACACTGTTCTGAGTAACCAATATATAGTAAAGTAAGCTATTTTGGTAGGATATTATAATTTAAGTACGTTGGAGTATTAATGATAATTTACACGAATAAACTATGTATTGCAAATAAATTACGTCACACTGCAAACGATACATACAAACAGATAGTCTCAAACTAACAAAAGCTTATTTTTCTTTAAAATCTACAAATTTTAAAAATTACAAAAATTATAAAAGTATTTACACGTTCATAAATTGGTTTCAATGTTACTGAAAATGAGAGACATTGAATTTTTGGTTTCTTTTTAAATTTTAGTGACGCCCCGAGATTGATTTCTTTCAAGATTATTTCCATTCCTTCCACCTGCATCTTCAGAAAAACTGACAGAGCCAGTTCCTGATCTTCTGCCGATGCCAAGTGTACAGGTGCCGTTTTTGAGGCTTGCTGTTTAAGCGCTTCTTCACGATCATAATACTGAATAGCTTTCAACAGGTCCCTATGAGAGCGACCTCTACGCGGTAGGTGTTTATACTAGGTTTTCACCAATTCATTGAACTTTACAGGACTTATTACTCTTGAAGTAGTTCTAATCTCGTATGGGTGGTATTTCCTACTGTATGATCTTCGCAGAAAGTCAAGCTTTATTGTTCTTTCATTAAACTTAAACAAGGCATATTTACCCGATACTGCTAGCCGCTCTGTGAAGCTTGCCACTTTCCACAAAATTTTGTCCAAATAATGCTAGCAGTGTGAATGGCACATCCCAATGCCTTTCAGAGGAAACGTGAACGGTGGGTCTAAGCAATCCATGTGATAGTCGAGTGAATAATTGTCAGTGACTGGAGTTCATTGTTTAAAACTAAAGACATCGATGAAGCAGTAGATTTATTTTACAACACAGTGTTCTCATGTATCGATCAGTTTGTGCCTAAAAAACTCAATTGTATAAATACAAAGTATCCTATTTGGTTTTCAAATGAAATAATTAAGAACATTAAACTGAAGAACAGATTGTCCAAAAAGAGAAAATATTCCAAATACCATGATACAATGTTTAAACATTTCAGAACTAAAATTAAAACGATGATTCAGATTTCTCGTAAAAATTATTTATCTTTTGTTGAAGAAAGAATAAATACTGACCCATAGTATTTTTGGAACTACATTAGCTCCAAGCGCAATTCATGTTATAATTTAGGTCAAGCTGACATGAAATATAAAAGTAATGCAGTGAGTAAGCAGAATGTCCCAAATGCTTTTGCTTCATATTTCTCTTCGGTGTTTGACCAGAATTCTTCTGCTTATGACTTGCAAAACTCAATACACCCAACTGTCTTATGTAAAGAAATAAAGAAAGTTTCAGATGTCATAGCAACTATCAATGAAATGAAATCAAAGAGGTCCTCATGTCCTGACAATATTCCTTCATATATTGTAAAAAGTTGTGGAGAAGTTTTAGCAGAACCACTGTGCTATCTCTTTAATTTGTCCTTGTCAATTTTTAATTTTCCCCAACGTTGGAAAGAAGCAAAAGTTGTTACTGTCTTTAAGTCAGGCCAAGCTGAAAACTTAGAAAATTATCGTCCAATATCTTTATTAAATTCATTTGCCAAGGTTTTTGAGCTGTTAATTTACAAACATGTATATACAAATATTAAATGTAGACTGTCAGCTCAGCAGCATGGGTTTCTCCCACGTCGCTCAGTTGTTTCAAATTTAATGGAGTTTTCCTTGGATATTTCTGCTGAATTAGACAATGGTGGAAGGGTAGATGTAATATATACGGACTTTGCCAAAGCTTTTGATAAGGTCAATCACGATTCTCTTATAAGGAAACTGTTAAAGTTCGAATTTAACAATGGGTTTGTACTTTTTATTGAGTCTTACCTCAAAAATAGATTACAATATGTATCAATATCAAATTTAAAATCAAAACAGTATTTAAGTGCTTCAGGTGTGCCTCAAGGGTCTAACCTGGGACCGCTTTTATTCATAGTAGTTTATCAATGACCTTCCATAAAAGTTACAGAATTCAAAACCGCTTCTTTATGCTGATTATCTAAAACTATACAGACCAATTTACAATGAGTATGATTCTAAACTCTTGCAAGAATCTCTGGATAGCCTTTTTGAATGGTGTAACTGTAATAGGTTACATTTAAATGTAAAAAAAATGTTTCTGCATGACTTATTCCAGATCAAAAAAGGGTAGAACTTTTAATTATTTTATAAATGGGTACATACTGGAAAATCTGAAAGAAATTAAAGATCTATGAGTTATGTTTGATTCTTCTTTTAAGTTCGACAAACATTTAGACGTTACCATCAGTAAGGCTTACAAAATGCTAGGGTTTGTTATGAGGAATGCAAAATATTTTTCATCCATTGATGCAATCAAATCCTTATATTTTTCTTTTGTTAGAAGTGGATTAGAATACTGTTCAATTATTTGGGAACCCTATGCATTAACAAATATTCAGTCCGTTGAAATTATTCAAAATAAATTTTTAAGATATTTGTATCTAAAAAAACGCAAAACATATTGTGACAGAAATTTCCCCACTGATTCTTTAAGAAATTTATTTAATTTTCAAAAACTTTCAGCAAGAAGACTAATGTTTAATCTATCTTTTTTGTTTAAATTACTAAATAACCTGATTGATAGTTCACATTTACTTAAAAATATAAACTTTTATGTCCCTAAGTTTCATTCAAGGTCCAAAATATTGTTTTTTATTCCTAGATGTAACACAATCAGCCATTATTATTTTTCTTTGTTTATGAGTTTTAGATTTATTAATAATAACAATTCTTATATTGATTTACATTTAGGAAGTGCAAAAGATTTTATTGGAAAATTAAAACCTTTAGTTTGAGACTTTTACTCGAAAGGCTCTGTTTATTTCTTAGTATTCTTACCAATAAGTTAAGTTTTTGGATTGTTTGTAGGATTTTTTGTATGTTATTTATGTAACCAATTATTATTTATGTTATATTATTTGTTTAGAAGTGTTTCATTTTGCTCTGTCAATTCTTATACAGGGTGTTCTGAAAAAAGGTGCCCATAAGTCAGGGCGTGATTCCTCACATCAAAATAAGAAAAAAAGGTCTAATTAACATAGGTCCGAAAATGCTTAGTTACCAAGTTATACAGGGTGAAATATTTCGTCTGAATTTCAGTTCCCCTGCTGCAACGAAGCCCTACGGGTATTTTTTGGCTGTTAATTAAGATGTACAATTCATCGTAATGTATGTAAAATTAACTGAAAAATTGAATAAAACCGTTTCCAGACCTGTAGCTACAGTAATTTTTAAGATATGTGACGAAATACGCGAAACTTGGTCCCGAAAAACAAGTTACATTTAGGTTTGAAGCAGATTTACTATGTTAAATGTACAATAAACACAAAATATTTTTTCACGGTACTTGTAGAAAATTTAATTTCGAAGAGAAAGATGTAAAATAAGTCTATAATAGACAAACGCAAACTTTAAAAAATAATCCTTAATTACATACAAAACGCATGAAAAATAGACAAAATCTGTTAAGCTCTCTACAAATGTAATATTGAAATTAAAACAGCTGTTTTATTAAAATATTTGATTTGAGAAACAAAATAATTTCTATTTAAAACATATGTTTTAACAATGTAACATTGTTTATAATAATTTAAATAAACATTACAAGCAGCTATTTTTCCATTGCTCATTAAGTGCGTGTGTTGATCTGTACTTTAATACAAGTTAGTGCGAGTGCCGTTGAAGTTAATTTTTGATAGCTAATAATATCTTATTCATCATGGCAGGTAATATGAATATTATGTACACTAATGGTGGTGAAATGGCAGACATGCATTTAATGTACGGTACCCGTAGGGCTTCGTTGCAGCAGGGGAACTGAAATTCAGACGAAATCTTTCACCCTGTATAACTTGGTAACTAAGCATTTTCGGACCTATGTTAATTAGACCTTTTTTTCTTATTTTGATGTGAGGAATCACGCCCTGACTTATGGGCACCTTTTTTTCAGAACACCCTGTATAATTTTAAGATGTTGTGCATGTTATTTATTTCAAGGTGAAAGTGTTTTTTTTTCCTCTATTGTTAAGAATAACATCGTTTATTTTGTTTTTTTGAGCTAGTATAATTATTAATTTATTTGTAATTTGCACTGCACTTAGGTTAGAGGATGGTATAATTTTTGTTTAATTTTTATTTTATTTAATATAGCTAATTAAGGTAACTGATGACCTGTAGCTATTTATAAGTCAAAATAAATAAATAAATAAAGCTGCATTATTCAGGCTCTGTATATCTCCAGTGGTTTTGGGAATATTATAGACATTATGTGCACCTTTTTATAAAATTTCATTTCATTATGTTTTGTACCGTACCTACAAAACATAATGTACATAAGCACATTAAGTATGTAATGTGATATGTGATTAAGAAGGCGCGTTATTTTAGTATCCGAATAACTATACAGTTTAGGTGACCTGAAATTTCTCAAATTAAAATTTCATATCTCTAATAAAGATGACGGACTCAAAGCTTAAAACATTTTGGCGCCTCGATTTTAAAATTCAGTCTAGTAATAATGTAGATCTAATATTTTAACTATCGTTCGGACTATCAATCTTTACGTCATCACTAACCGTGTATTACAACCGTTAAAATCTTGAATGAACATTACTTACCGATCAAACATAGAGAAACACAATCGTTCATAATGATTTGTTTAAATGTAGTATGCAAATGCTCGTATTTAGATGTTTGTAAACCCTAGAACTAGAATGTTGTCTGAGAGTGCCGTTAAAATTCGGAACGACAGTCTTTGTCAATCTGTGAAGTCATGAGACTAATCTGCGACACGCCTGTGTTTAACGTAGTAATAAACCGAGTAACCTCAAAGTTATTTAAGACAACCGTTTGTTAGCAAACAATTTCCTGATTATTAGGGTTTACGTCTTATGTTATCCCCAAAGGAATTGTTTTTTTAACTCATATAGGGGCATGGTATTTTATAATTCTAACACACAAATAAAAACAGTACGTTAAAATCTTATAAATAAAAATTAACTGTAAATGTGTTGTTATGCGCTAATTTTGAAAACGGCTACACCAATTTGGTTACTTCTTTTTTTAGAATATTCGTTGAAATTCTAAAAAAAGTTTATATGAAGAGAAAAATTGGCAAAGTTGCACGGAATATATTAGAATTCGGAAAAACGTTAATATTTATGTTTGATAATGCAAATTAAACTAGCACTAAACGGCTGTTGGCACTTTTAGTTAAAGTTCTTCAAAAAGGTTGAGCGGTTTTTACATTTTAAATTTAGAACAGTGCTAGATCACTAGTGATGCAGATAGTAAAGACAAAGTTCATATCTAACTTTTACTCCAGATTTCCCTTGTGACCACTTAAAAATATCTCATACATTGTAATAATATAAAAACATGCCACAAAACCAACCTTAAACAAAGCTGTCAATGTTTTCACGTAAGGTACCACCAGTGTTTCCTGGACGTTGAGCTATGGAATTTTAGCAGTGACACGTTTAACGTTCCTTTTCAACGTGTAAGATGAATAGAGTAAATATCAAGTGAGTAGTTATTCAAATCTAGTTTGTCAACGTTTTTAATTTAATAATAATGAGGTGTCCGTAAAGAAATTCCAACAAATATTGTGGAATATACATAGAGACTGGGGCGGGTTTCGAAGCACTCAATCTATACACATCATGAAGTACAGGCAGACTTATCACACACCTCACAGAGAGATAGAAAAGCTAACACACAACAAAATCGGAATCAACAAGTGTTAATGACAACTCGGTCTGGAATCTTGTGAACTCATTGTACCAGCGATGACTGGGATGAGTCCATTACAAATAATGAGGAGTATACAACTTGCCAAAAACAGTTCTTAGGCCATTTAAGCTAATTTAGATTGTAGATCTAAAGTATATAATCCCAAAATCATGATAAATTCAATCAAGAATAACATTCTCTAAAATCCAAGGATATTCAAGGCAAGGATGATTGATACAATTCATGAAAATTCAAAAACATTTGCTGACCTTCTAGACATGGCTTGTAGACACTGGTCATTGCCGGTAAGAAAATCTACAAACATAATACAATAATCTATCTACAACTTTTAAAAGAAATTATTAATATGTCATTGAAAAAAAAAAAAACTAAGTAGCTGTTGGATCTAAGTACCAACTAAGTAACAGTTTTTAATCACACATTATTGGTATTATTTTTTATTATTGAGGCTTTATTTCGACAAAAAATATTTCACATATACTAGATGCACTACCAATCCATTAAGACAATATAATATCCTAAACAAAACTTCTGAATTTATAGAAAATAGTATGTGTACTTATTTACCTCAACTATATTTTGTGGCTCAGGCATGTCTGGTTGCCTTTCGTTACCAACTGGAGGTGCACTTGCAGTGGCAGCCCCATTTGATGCTGGATAGGGCCTAGGCTCGCTTGCCGTTTGAAAAGTTGTCTTGTACTCTTTTCTGTAATACTTATACAGAAAGTGCCCTGGTTGAGTAAAATTTATGTTTGGACCAGAGCCTGAAATACAAAAAATAATTTGCTTTATGATTACTATATCAATGAATCTATGTGAACAGTAGTAAATATTAAATGTAGAATCAATATAATATTTAGTGGAAATGATCGTTTAGAATGATTTATTTAAATGTTAATTATTTCATGTAATTAGTATTGGTGGCTTCATATTGACACATAAAACTAGTTCACATATACCAGATGCACTAGCAATCCATTAAGACAATATAATAACCTAAACAAAACCTCTGAATTTATAGATAATTGTATGTGTACTTATTTACCTCAACTATATTTTGTGGCTCAGGCATGTCTGGTTGCCTTTCGTTACCAACTGGAGGTGCACTTGCAGTGGCAGCCCCATTTGATGCTGGATAGAGCCTAGGCTCGCTTGCCGTTTGAAAAGTTGTCTTGTACTCTTTTCTGTAATACTTATACAGAAAGTGGCCTGGTTGAGTAAAATTTATGTTTGGACCAGAGCCTGAAATACAAAAAATAATTTGCTTTATGATTACTATATCAATGAATCTATGTGAACAGTAGTAAATATTAAATGTAGAATCACTATTATCAATAAACACATGAATGATAAATATGTATATGTTTTGACGCAAAAAAGCCAAAAATGAACGTTAACTTTACAACAGACAAAAACCAGGTTTATCATGCTGTAGTCAGTATGGCACAAAATAAAAGCAGGTTTGAGTATTAGTGAAATAGGTTACCTTGTAAACTATATAGCTCTTTCAATGAGTGGTAGCAGTCATTATGGTGATTCAATAAGTTTAAATTTCCAGTTCAGTTGTTAAAATTTCCCATATCCTGCATGTGACCAAAATACATTTCCAATATGGATTTTCTTTGAAACTATACCAACAACTTTTTTTTCGAAATAATTTGAACATTTAAAATATGTGCTGTTTCAAGTGAAATAAGGTAAAGACTTTACCATATTTGCAAAAAATCAGAGCCGTATATTACTAGTAATATCATCATCGTTTTTAAGCAACTTTGGTTTCTGAATACCTTCGAAAAACTTTTAATATTACTAGCATTGGAAGAGATTCTATTCTGGCAAGTTATCTGTAAGTTAGTGAAATAGGTTACCTTGTAATCTATATAAGGTTTTTCACTGAGTGGTAGCAGTGATTATAGTGATTCTTATGATAGTGATGTGGGTAAAATGATCGTGTTACTGGACAATGAACAAGAAGGCATTTCTGAGGACAAATTCCATGATGAATATATACAGATAGTGAAGATGGATGGCCTAGGCCTACACAGTTTATCTGCTGTTTACTCAGAATGTTTCGATTGGATTACTGGGATTTTTAAATTCCTGCTGATCATTTAGAGAGACCATTTTTATGAGTAGATAACTAAATGAACCATAGAATGTTTCATCTTGGCCCAAAAGTGGGTGTAAATTTTGACCTTCTTACGTTGAAGTCGATAGAGAGAAAGCAAATTTTAATCACCAGTACAAAGCATGATGACATAAATAATTAATCAGGAAACTAGAGAATCCCACAACAACCTGGTACAGAAACCAGAAAGCCTCAGGCCATCGTAGTTATAGTTATTGTGAATGTCAGCGATTTGCTGATTATTTCTTGATCGAAGTTTCCAGGGGAGTTCCTGAGGAGTCTGTCTTAGACCCGGCGTTATTTCACTTTTTCATAAATGATTTGCCAAAAATATATGGTGCTTCAGCAACATTTGGCTGTATACTGACGACACTTCACTGTCTGTGAAATCTCAAAATTATTTTGAATTTGAGGTAAGGACTTTCACTGAGAGTAGCAAAATTGTCCAATGGTTAGATTTTGACAGTTAATACGTAAAAAACAAATATAATAAATTTCAGCATAAACCACCCAAAAAGCTATTTTCAAAATTAGTACACTATTGGAAATTAATTTCTTGACGCATGTGGAAAAAATATTTCAACTAAGTTTCTGGTTTACATAGCGATAAAACATTACTAACCCAATTGAAATATTGACATATTTTAATAGTTTTAGCTATCCTTCCATCCGGTGTGAACTGGAAAAAATTACATAACAGTTATGTATGTCTGAGATCTTGGATGCCACACTAAAGTTTAGAGTAGGTTAAGTAACAATTTCTTAATTACAATTTCATTAAGCTTTTGTATCATCTCAAAATTAAGCTATTTTTTTAAAACCGCTAATATTAAAATTAATCTATCCCATTATATAAAAATATATTGGTATTTCTCTCTCTCTCTCTGTGTGTGTGTGTGTGTGTGTGTGTGTGTGTGTGTGTGTGTGTGTGTTTTACTCAATCACACACTACTGAACCGGTTGTACTGAAATTTTACATGGACATTCTTAAGGTTCTTGATTAACGTATATGCCTATTCCTATTTCGAAAATCCAACTACGCTCCTGTGGTCTAAAGTTGTAAACTAATTGAAAGAGTCCGTTAAATGTAATTTTTCTGTGTAAACAATGTTTTATGAGACCACAACCATATGTTTACATAATTTAACACAGAGTGCTGGCCATGAATGATGTGGTTATCCATAGATTGCTGGCTATTTTTAGTTATTTTTATTCCTTTTTTTAAATCATAACTTAGAACCTAGTTAAGTTATAAAAAACATACTTAAATTGTTAAAATCCATGAGTTTAAATAAAAACATAGAAAGAACATTAACATGCCTCAACAAACCGTTATTTCCCACTCTTCTGTATTAAAGCCAATAAGACTTCTATAACGCAAAACCTTGAACATGATTATTTTCAAACGTTGACAAGAAAAACTCAAATATGTTACTAGAAATATCTTATAGCACTGTCCAGAAGTATATGGCAATGGCTAGAAGTTAATGATTTTTGACCGAAATAGGTTTCCGAGACCTGAATACTTATTAGTATTTTCTTGATCTGGCCAACTAAATAAAATTTATTAACAACGTGAAAATTTACTTATTAAGGCTCCAATTCAAATTACTAAATCAGCATGCAAGTTATGAAAATTGTGTTAAGCTGTAGAAAACTCTACCAAAGATAGAGTATTATGTGCTTTTTAAACAATGATGGTCATTGTGCAATTTTTAATGTTTAAAAATAGCTGTAGAGTAAAATAGTACCAATATAAAGCACAGATAATATAGATGTATTAGCTCACCAACCTGAACCGGCAATGAGTATAAACTGGCTGCACCGGCAATGGAAGGTATTACCCAGTTGCCAGACTGTAGACGCTATTGGGTACACTCTGACTTTACTGGCATTCTACAGTTGGTTATTTGATACTGAGTCCACTTAGATAACTTGCCAGAATAGAATCTCTTCCAATGCGAGTAATATTAAAAGTTTTTTTTGTGAAAGGTATTCAGAAACCAAAGTCGCTTAAAAAGGATAATGAGATTACTAGTAATATAGGATTTTGATTATTTGAAAATATGGTAAAGTCTTTACCTTATTTCACTTGAAACAGCACATTTTATAAATGTTCAAATTACGTCGAAAAAAAGTTGTTGGTTTATTTTCAAAGAAAATCCATATGGGAAATGTATTTTCGTCACATGCAGGATATAGGCTATTTTAACAACTGCACTGGAAATTTAAACATATTGAATACAGATTGTTAAATTCATAGCGTTAAAACGTACCGGCTGTGGATATTGATTTGTGATTGTAGAGCACATGTTTATTTAAATCGTTTTATCAGAGGACGATGAATCTAACCTCTGTTAAAACTGAACTATAATATTTACTGAAATAGTATATAAATTACGCAGAATATCCTGTCTGCGCACGAGTTTCAGAGATAAAATAATTTAACAATGAGCACAGCGTGTACAGGTTAGTTAGTAACATCCAATATTCGCACATATTATGTGTTGCAACATAACGTATAGCAGCATATACTGCACTACAGCCTCTTACCGCAGTGAATCATTCACACTTATTGCTGAGTGCAACACTTCCTTAAGGCGATATTAGTGCAAATAATTTATGGTTTAACGTCAATCATATTGGCATACATTTGTCAAACTTTGTTTGTTCTCAGAGGACAAGAATCTTAGAAATTGCACATAGTCCTATTACAATGCGCTGCTTCCAGATTGACAGGATATTCTGGATCGGTAAGATTGGGTGTAGGGGCCGCCACCTATTGAGATCCATGAGGAAGAATCTAGAGTATTAATCTCAAGTCATGTCCCCTTGAAAGAACGGGAGGCAAGCTCTGAACCTACCTCTCCAGTAAAAGCAGGCATGGGGTGGTACACCCTTATGTTGAGGTTAGCAAGAACCTTTGACACTTAGGGAACGAACTCCACCAACTCAAGCAGTCATCTCCCGCAATAGACTGGACCTATCGCATTACCCTTACACCCCAGAGTATTGACTATGCTGTTAGTGATGTGCCGCTCCTGGACATCCATAAGGTTGGCCAGATTTAAGTGACACATCGGTTTTTATAGTGATCAGTGTAGTTTCAACTGGAAGTTATGAACCGGAAGTGATCCCTGCTGGGTTATTTACATATTGGAAAACTACCACTACATCCTAGTTCTCTTCTTAAAATGCAGGAATCAATGAGGGGAGACAATATTTAGTATATGCTTTAGTTAAGATTTTGTATTTAAGTATTTGCAAGCTTAATACATCAATACTGAAATATTGTATTTGTGAAAATATTTCTTTTTTTTAATTATTAGCCCTCCATACTTTAAAATGTTTACGTACGTGAAATATACAATATCAAAGTTATATGTTTATGTTAGTATATTTGCTTAATAGAATAATGCAGATTAAGAAACGGAGACATGGTATTAATCATACGACCTTTTCAAGTGTTTTTACAAGCACACTTTGCAACGGTTTTCATTTACACTGAAACAAATTACATTTGAAATTTAAGGCAAAGTTAAACTTTCATATTACCTGAGAAAGTACCAGACTGTGTGGCTTCTTGCCAAGCAGTTCGCCAACTTGCAATTACGTCATGGGTTGTCCATTATCGTATTCGTTCTATAAGAACCTATACCTTACCAAAGAATACTTAACTAATTTAATTGAACTTGTAAAGCTCTAGATTACGAACAGTCTGTTACTAATAGTTAAAATAGAGAATTTTATGAAGATTGGTGCTAATGTGATTGAGTTGTAATGTTGCTGTATTTGTAACTAGTGTTTTTACAAGAATACAAGTCTAACAAAAGTTGTTTTATTTCTTTATTTCCATTGTATTGATAAACTGTCATTGGATTCGTGAGAAGTACTTTCTTAAGAAGTGTATGTACAAGGATACGCACTAGCTATAACGTTCTGTGTATGAGCACTTCTGGTTCGAGTGTATTATATTTAAGACGCTAATGTTGAGTTTGCCTTCTTCCCACAATCAAGAGAATATGTTGAAAAGTATTTATTTATGATAATTTTAATTTACTTCGATGTTAGTATTTTTTGTGCCATTACTGATATTGTATTTCTTCTATCAAGAGAGAAAATATACGCATACACATCCTTGAGAACCAGAATTTTGTCAAAAGACAACTAATTTAGTCTTTATAACAGTCTTTAAATTAAAATTAAAAGTTAGACTACAATGACTCTTATGTATGCACTGCTAGCTGTTATCCGCTTCAGTTACGCAATTCAGTAGGCGTAGCATGTGTATGACCACTGCTGGTTTTAGTAAATTATATTTCCGACGCCAAAGTTGAGTTTGCCTTGTTGCTAAGACCAGAAAAATATGTCATAAAGTTATTTATGATAATATTTATTGTATATTAGTATTTATGGATCATTTATAGTTGAAATTTAATACTTACAAAATATATACCAGGCACCAACGATGCTTAAAAGAAGTAAAAAGGGTAATTTTATTTATTTACAAAGCATGAAAATAAATATACTATCAAGCATGTAAATCCACGAAAATTTTAACCTGAAGTTATGATTTTACTGTATAAATTTACTTTCAATCATATACACATTAAAGTTCTTTTTTTCATGTGTATAATAATCATGCCAAATCAAGGGAAATAAACTACATCCCTTCTTTTTGGGTATGTATCGGCATATATAAGTATATATGTACATGTAGGCTTCAATAAATTTAGGAAAACGTAACGGAAATTTATTTCCTGATGTTAAAAAATGATATAATAGAAGTATGTTAGGAATTGTAAATTGTAACTGTTACATCTTAGTTATTATAATTTTATTTCCTGTTCAGCATAAACGTAACTATAATCATTGTTCTTTCCTGTGACATAAAGTGTCACAAAATGTCGGAAATTAAAGTAGGTTTTAATTTCATTACTAGGTGTCGTCGGGAATACATAATAAAACCTACAAATGTTGATTAAGCTGTTTTAACTTTTTATGTGTACCTTGGATTTATATCATAAAGTTCTTTCGGATAATGTCTAACTTATTGTAACATTTCAGGCAAATTATGACCATTATAACTTGGGAAAGCTAAACTAAGAGCCACTATTAATATCTCTATTGCTATAAAACAGTACTTTGTACCTCACATAGTAGCCAATCCTGTGCCAGCCAATCTAACATATAAGAATGGAAGCGTAAATAAAGTCACTACATGCTCACTGGACACAAAAATCTGGAATCAGACTATGATAATACGGGGAACATGACGGTATACAAAAACGGGCAGAGTTGTTGAATAATCTATCCTGCTTTACGTAACAGGACTCAACCATCCCACCCAATGCACACAAAATCTGGCTTTAGACTAGGATAGTACAGGGAACATGACGGTACGCAAATAAGGATAGAGTTGTTGAATAATCTGGCCTGCTTTACGTAACAGGACTCAACCATTGAACCCATTGAACAAAAAACCTGGGATCAGACAAGGATAGTACATGAAATAAGACTGTATGAAAATAAGGGCAGAGTTTTTGAATATTCTGGCCTGTTTTACGTAAGTGGACTCAACTAGCCACCCATAGGATACAAAACCTGGGATCAGACAAGGTTATTATAGGGAACACGACGGTATACAAATAAGGGCAGAGTTGTTGAATATCTGGCCTCCACAACGTAAATAGACTCAACCAGCCGCCCACTGAACAAAAAACCTGGGATCAGACAAGGATAGTACTGGAAATAAGACGGTATGAAAATAAGGGCAGAGTTTTTGAATATTCTGGCCTGTTTTACGTAAGTGGACTCAACTAGCCACCCATAGGATACAAAACCTGGGATCAGACAAGGTTATTATAGGGAACACGACGGTATGCAAATATGGGCAGAGTTGTTGAATATCTGGCCTCCACAACGTAAATAGACTCAACCAGCCGCCCACTGAACACAAAACCTGGGATCAGACAAGGGTAGTATGAAACATGACGGTATGCTAATAAGGGCAGAGTTGTTGAATAATCTTGCCTCCACAACGTAAATAGACTCAACCAGCCGCCCACTGAACACAAAACCTGGGAACAGACAAGGGTAGTATGAAACATGACGGTATGCAAATAAGGGCAGAGTTGTTGAATAATCTTGCCTCCACAACGTAAATAGACTCAACCAGCCGTCTACTGAACACAAATCCTTGGGATCAGACGAGGATAGTACAGGGATCATGGCGGTATGCAAATAAGAGCAGAGTTGAATAATATGGCTGCCAAAGTCACTGGACTCTACCAGTTGCTAATTTACTCATAATTGGAAAGTTCATAATACGGTAGGTGTTTATTCACGTCTATATTTATTTATATTAATAACAGTTTTTAATTGCAAGGTAAAATAACTATTTATAAAAATAACTTATTTCTTTAAAAAAGTATGTTATCTTTATAAATTTCAGCCTGAGATGTTGTGCCAACTTGGTCTGAGAATTTTGGCCTACTCATACAATATCCATTACATAAAATCAAATAGTCTCATTTCTCTGTTCTCCCAGTGTTTCAAACTAATTGATGATTGTTTTTCTTTTGAGTGGGAGCAATCTGTAAATCTAATAGAATATAAGCAATTCTTAAAAAATATGGTTTTTTAATGTGCTGATATTTAGTTATATTTCATAAAGGGTTTTATTTTGGAAAATTATATCTTAAATAGTCGGGAACCTTTGGTTGGCACATCATAACCCAATTACACATTGAAATATATAAAATTCATGATGCAACTTTTTCAGTATCCAATATTTCAATGGGACTTTCAATTTTGTACTGTACTGAAATTGATTATAAGGCTTTTTGGAAATGTATACAAGTAGAACATCGATAGTTTTAATACAATTGTGTACGATATTAATTAAATATTTCCAGTTCGCTAGAACTTGCTATGAATTTCAACTGCTCTGTAATACAAATAAATTACAAGTAACATTAGATAGAGCCCCACTAAAAGGAACCTCCTCATTACCTTATATATATATATAATAATATATGTATATATTATATATTGTTACTAAATTTTATTATTTCCTTATAATATAATATATTTCAACGCCACTAATTGTAAACTCCCGTTTTTTAAAAACTCTAAGTTGTTGTCAAAATGTATCTGGAGAGAGGTTTTCTGACAACGGTTATGTAAACTGTGATCTGCAGTTCACAATCCATCTTGTTCAACAGTTTACTCCACTCAGAACAACTAGTACAACTAGTATTGGTTCCTGAAGGCTTTATTTACTGCAATTTTCGGAAAGTTAAACTTGGTGTTATCAGAGATACAAAAAAAGAACGTTTTGAAATTATAAACCAAAACTTTCTAGTAAGGGAAAGCAAACTCTTATGGAATTGAAAGTATAAATGTAATAAGTAAAAGCTAACTTAATAAATGTTATTTAGATACCTGACTATATTTAATAGATGACAGGACGTTTCCAAAACAAGCAATGTTTTGAAAATTGATGTATGTATGCTCTCATCTTCAGGTGTAAAATTATCAAAGTTTTAAACGTGAGAAAGAATAAAAAAGGTAAATTTTGGCACCAAAATAGAATATATCAGTGACACAAACATATATTTGAGATTCAGTAACAAGGTGAGAAGATGCACAAACTAAGTACAGTTCTTACTATATACACGTATGGTACAACGTAATTTAATTGTCCTCAGTTCAAAAATTTATTTATTATATGATTTTCTCACATGGCTGCCCATTACACCAATCTAAAAATGTTTTTAAAGCTCCACCAATTCTTATGGAATGACATGCACCTACATCAAACTCAACGATGATTATTTAGAAATGTAACTTCATGTAAACGAAATGCAAAAAAAAAAATGCAAACGCATTTGTAATCTCTGTACCTGTAAGAAGATTGTGGAAATAAATTTATATTTCATTCATTTCATTTCATATAATATTCCAGGTCTATAAGTCAGTTAGCTCTTGTGGTATCGTGCGTACTCATACTGAAAATTATTTTTCTATCTCCTCGAGAAATGTACTTAATTTCCCCCTTAATATTGATAAGTAACTCACGATAATATGCGTGTACATAACATTGTATTTTTTTCTTTCTATTGTAGTTTTTAGTTACTGAGGCATCAAATTGAATGCGGACTATACATACATCTAATCTCACCTAACCGAGTATTAGATATTCTGTTCGACAAAGGCAAGTTACCTGAGGCACATTTTAGTATCCCATTGTGTTCAGTGAGATCAAGGGAATCTCTCACTTTGTATAGTAAAGAGATTAGATCAGCATAGCTCTGCTGTATCACTTGTGGGAGGACATGCAAATTTTGCACAATAGATACAGAACACCGCGCGTTACTTACATTGAGAACTGGAATTGTTTATATTATATTGTTTATTTATAGTTTTGTAATATATTTCATCATAATAACTTTTCAATTCCGGTATTACTGTACTGAATGTCTTGCACGAGTGTACAGCTATGTTTCTGTTTTCCAGTAATGAGTACTAATGGCCACTATGTTTGGAACCACATACTCTTGAAGAAACGTATATTTTAAACTTTCCCAACAAAGTAACTGTTTACCAGTAGCACTTGTTTGGCAGGGCTCAGACCAGGTGAGTTAGAAAAGGGTTAAAAAATGGCAAAAAACATTTGTATCGTTAATACTTTCTACCTTTACATCCATAAAACCAAACATCTAAAACATAGAAATGGAAACAAAAAAGATACAATACAGTCAAATTTTGCTTTAAATAAATATTTACTCAAATAATAGGTAGTTATTAGTACATAGAGCTCATGAAAATAGGATTTTAAAAACAAAATCATATTTTTGAACCTTATAAAAACTTTACATTTTGATACTGATTAAAGTTTTGACATCTGACAACACATGTTTTTATATTGGAGCATTTATTGACTTAGATAGAGTTTCCATATAGACTTAGTTCTTTAATGAAATAGCTGAAATAGCGAAGATGTATTCACGGGATTTTGGTCAGAAAAGAATTTATACAAGTCAAATTCTGATCAAATCGTGATTATATTTTGTTTTCCCTGTCTTACAGATTTTTGATTAATTTGGGCTTATTGTTCAGTATCAGAGATTGCGTAGCTGGACTTGGAAGACATTATTCGAAACAAAATTCTAAATTGCAACTTTAATTAGTTAAATTTATACAAAATGAAGAAAATCTTAGAATGTAAAAGTAGTTAATGTTAAATATCTTAAGTTCGATTAAAATTAGTCAGCACTTTGACGATTCTTTTCAAACTAATAAAGATTTAAATACAACTAGAATTTCATATCTAATAACTTTTGAGATATATATTACATAATAAATTTTTGGGTAACTATTTAGCGTAATTTTAGCTTGTGACTCTAAATATATTTAATGCCAGTAAATTTCGATATGTTATTTTTATCCAGTCAAAAGCTCCTGCAAGTTTATTTGTGATAATATCAGAGCATTTATAAAACGTGCATAACACATGCACAGAAATCATTAAGTAGGGTAGGAATTTTCAACAAAAATCAGAAAAAAGTATGCGACTTGTATCCCTTATTTTTATAATTATATCCTTACGCTTATACATAAAAATAACACAAAGGTAAATACTGAGTAGGAAAGTAGTATTTTAAAGGTAATCATTGGACAATGTATTACAGATGGAATTGGTATATTTAGACCTATAACGGTAGGATATGTCAAAGGGCTCTTTTAATTTCAGCCTACCAGTGTAATAACGTATGAGTAAATGCTGAAGACCGTTTGATGAAATAAAGTTTCACAACAATCGAACGGCATTACTCCATAGTTAACGTTGTGTGGAGAGTTCAGTCAAGCGGAACAGGTGAGGATGGTTCGTTAACTTCAGAGTATAGTTATAACGTTCGTCACATTTACTGACAGCATTGATCTGCTATACCTACAAATACTTTCCTATTGGCTAACTGTCCAGATTTTAAATGTGTTTGTTACCAAAATGCTAACTTTACAAGAAGACTTTCCGGTTAGATGTGAACAGCATTTTAATTACGTGTAAAAGGTATCTTTTTATGGCAAAAATTTAGATTTTATACAGTTACTTCAAAACCGTAATCTGTCTCTAATAACACCAGGATCTTAAAGCGAGTTCCATTTTTTCAAAAACATTTCTTTTCACAACAATGTCATTTCATTTCATTTTTCTAATATCAATTTAAATCCAACTTACATGATCATATCTGTATTTATAAATCACAAGAAAGAATTTTAGGAACGAGAATGCGGTAAATTAAGAATTTGTCTTAAATTTCCAGATTTTGAAGAAAGTGAGTTTACAAAAGTTTAAAAGTAATACATCATACGTGAACCCTAATAAAGTAAAAGAAATTGTAGCCTGCAAGAAAGACTTATTTTAAAACATTCTTATTTCTAAGTGTGGGTTACCGCCATGGTCATTAAGAATCATACATTCATAACTCCTTTTTCCTATGAAATATTGCTCAGAATTTTCAGGCGTAAGAAATATTTGATTTTGGTTGTAAGATGCCTTCATATGAAAGAACGAAGAAAAGGTAAGAGATAATCACTGATTGGTTGGGTTGATCAATGATTGGTCAAGTCAACCACATAAATCTGCACTCCCTGTATTAATGTGTTACTGGTCCTCCCTGTTTTGTATTAACACTTGTTGACGAAATATAGCTTTGGATAAGAAGGTTGAAATACTTTGAATCGTGTTTTCAATAAGGTATGAATCCAAAACCGTAATGATAATCATGTTATGGGCCACGTAATCATAAGTTAAGATTTATGAATTTTCGTTCTGAGTAAAAACAAACATTATTTTAATACGTTTTAATTATAGGTTGTATTGGAGTTGTTTGAATATAAAATTGTGTGTATAATGATTTAGTTACATTACTTTATGCTATTTTTATGAAATGTACAATAGTGCATTGGGTAAAGTTACCAAACGTATATGGGTTGCTCGTAATATCTTTGTGTACGTGGTTTACGTACTGAAGCTTCAGTAGATTTATAGCCCTCTCTCGAACTTTGTAAGTCACTTTATACCCGATTGCCTCTTTAATGGCTCTCCATTAGAGATAATAATGAAAGTTCTAGATTCAATTTCTTAAATTCAGTACTATAAATTTAAATAAAAACTGGTTTAAGACTGTCGATATTTGACTTGATGTTCAAGGTCTTCATACAGATTTTAAACACTGTATAACGAGACAGCTAGGATTATGTAAGAACTCTTGGCAATATTTCATTTTAGTTTAATTGGCTTTTATTGATTATATATTGTTCGCTCTTTTGAATTACGTTTATGCCTGGGGCTAATATACCTTTCTGAAGATAAACAAACTCCTAGTTTCTTATACATGTTAAGGGTTTTGTTTTAGAAAATATCCCAAAAAACGTAGTGTTTTATGAGTTTAATATATTAAAAACTTTAAAAATTAGATATATATATATATATATATATATATATATATATATATATAAATATATCAATTTAACTGTTTATAAACAGACGTTTGCAAATACTAGTGAAGCCTCAGAATAAGATACTATTACACGTGCAGGTAGTTTTAAGTCCACACAGGTTCGCACTTCCCCCATTTCTGAGTTGAGGCACTGCCCTAATGAATTCCGACTCGGCTATTTCAATTCACGAAAACTAATTTAGAGTCGTTTTTGCACACGACTCGGCAATTTCAATTCATGAAAACTAATTTAGAGTCCTTTTTGCACACGATACACGACCTATAAGATATTCTGCATGATTATGGTGTGAAGTTACTTACAAATTGATATCATTATTTTATCATTACAATTTGATAACTAGACCAGGTAATTTGGTATTTAGACCTTTTCATAAAACCCAATTTAAAGACAAAATGTAAATGTATCAAGTGCTAGATATTTCGAGAGACATTTTTATTTATAGATTGGAAATTTACATAAAGCGTCATTTCTAAATATAAAAAAAAAGAATTCTGTCATTAGACTGACACAATTTTACTTTTATTCGCCAACAGGTTTTTAAAATTTTCTTTCCATATGATTGCCTGCCGTTCTATCTGTCAATAATGAAATGAGTTATAGACTTGCATTGACATCAGTGAAGCCTGTTACGCGACATGTTGTGTGAGATACAATTGTTTTTAAAACCGAATAGAACGATTATCTAAGTTACTTTTATATTCATCACTAGCGTAAATCTGTATTAATACATGCATATAAGGCCAAAGTATATATTTTTTGTTTACATTTAGACAGAGCCGGAATCTGGCTGGGTCACTTAAGAGGATGGATAAATTTTATTTCTCTATGTATTTCTGGATATCTGTCGGTCTGTGAACTGTAAATCTCAAAAACGAACTTACTATAGGTTGACTTCGTGTAGACTAGACATTTTGCACCAGCCATCACTTCTAAATAGGCAACATTTAACTCGATGGTAGTGCATGTTACGCCTCGGGATTTTAGAACTTTTGAATGGATTGGCAAATATTTATTTACATTGGTACTATAGGTAATCATGAGAGCGACAAGAAAATTATACAATCAATTTGTAAGAAATCTGAGCAAATAGTACGAGGTTTTAATATGTGTAGTAAATACAGTGAAATGAAAAGTATTGTGTTTATATAACTTAGTTATGAAGTTATAAGCTTATTGACATGATTTTATTTCAGAAAACTCTTGCAATAATTTACCCTTCCTATACGACAGAAATTGTTATTATTTAAACAATGCTATAAAACTTAATTTAATAAACAGATTTTAAACATATTAATTGCTACATAAACAACAATGATTCTTATGACCGTGAATGTTCAACAATAGAATTTGGCTGAGAGCTTTAGAAGTTTATTGCTCGGTAGGCTTTTCAATACAAATTCCTGGATTTGTATTATGGGGTGAAGTATATAGATAGAGAGATCCGCAAGTTTCATAAAATCCCTTTACAAAATTTTTTGTCTAAGTGCACTTAATTATCCAGTTTATAAACTCTTTTTGTGGTCGGAGTCTAGGTGTCTGTTTCTATACACGTTATTGGATTCGAAAATACAAACAAATTGAGAATGGCTTAAATGTTTTTGACTCTCAAGCCATTTTCTGTACAAATAGAATTAAAGATCGGAGTACACAGTACAACAATTAACAACCTCTCTGTTTACCGGTTAGAACACTTTTTTCTTCTCGCTAACGAATTGATATTTGACTCGGCTAATGTCCCGACTCACGTATCACTATTACCTTATATTAAATAACTTTTCCCTAGATTTGATATTAAGAATGAAACCGGATTTTCCGTAAATTCTTTGTCTTTGATATAAGATCTCATTAAAACTCAGTTTCTAATTCTGCCATCAGATCTCTTCCTTAGTTCGATGACTAATCTAACACAAAAATACAATCTAGCTAGAGAAAATATCAAACACTTTTCTAATTGTGTAGGTTTAAAATAAAGCTGAAATAATATTTATAATATGTACCAAACTAAAATGCTAGAAAACAAGCAAATAAAGGTAGAAGTAGTTAATAAATACCGTTACCACACTAATATATTAATATATTTTTAAACTAAATATAAATAGTCTTACATATACAATAAATTCAAATCTCAGTAAAAACTTGAAAGTTTGGAAATTAATCATAAGTATTCTAAAATGTTTCTAATTATATCTTATATAATACCTAGTTTAAAATACGTAATTATAATAAAAAACATAAGGAGATAACAAAAAGAATATACTGTACGAAATGTTTAAATTAAAATTGTATGATGTTCCCGAGTAAACTTGTCAGAAGCGGAGTAAGTTTACAACTCAGTTATGTGACTCACAAACTTGATTTTCAGCACACATTTACGACAGACGTGTATCCTGTGTATTATTCTCTGTATACGTGCTACTTACATACTGCCTTAGTAGAACTTTAGACTTTTCTTTATTTTTAAATTTAAAATACTTTTTATTACAGTACTCTGTCATAAAGTTTATTTGTGATCATTTTAGTACTGGAAGATGAAAAGAGGAACACAACTCGAGATCATATCAGTATTGTATCCAGTATATTGTAAGGGAATATTGTTACGAATATTGTAAGACTTTAAAATAAGTTGTGTAATAGTAAAAAGATTATTTCCATGGGCTTATTTTAGGATATTTATCAATGAAAACCTTATATATCTGCCCATATATTAAGGATTTGTATGTTTAGTATTTGTATCATAACCTTTATTATAACAATAAATACTCCACTAACAAATAAGAGTTTAAATATTTTTTTTAAACAGAGTCTTACTATTTAACTTTATGGAGAAGTATGGTAATTTAAAGGTGGGTTGTACCCTTAACAAAACATATTATAGTTATCATTAAGGTATCAATTTGTGAATATATTCGTGTATATCGTTCTTTCGTAAAACATGCAGATTTGACACCAGTCCTGGAACAAAGAAACACGAGCTGTTGTTATGTAGATGACGCTCAATATGTCAGTGAAAACTGCTGCATACGTCATCTATGACAGCAGGAGAATTGGAATTGTTCACATCATTCTTTGTCTAAGTCGGCTAAGACATGGTAAAGCTGCGGGAAACTGTGCAAGGATTGTGTATTTATTGTTTTACTGAAATAATTATGTCGTGTTACAAAATCGAGTAATCATTTAAATAAATTACTTGTTTCTCTTAAAGTTGGACAAATCGAAGACAGAATAATTATTGTATAAATACTCCTTTTGGCAGTTTCGACAGTTTATGCTCATGTATTCAGTTCACTAAAAGTGGCTGAGATAGTCTGTCTCTACACGAGACACTGATAAAAATGTTTCTATTTGTATTTGCTATTTGTTAAGCCATGCATTTTATTTGTGTGTTATATACTCTAGGGATAGGTAACATTACCTCTCAACGTGCTACTGGAGAGTCTCGAGTTTGTTACCTATGAGGAAGACATTTTTTAAACAAAAAATGTATTGTTGGCCTATGTTAGTCATTAAGCTTGTAACGTTATTATAAGGATGTATTTTACAAATATGTCGTGATGAGGTGTTAATTGCAAGACTAAAGAGTTAATTGCAAGTATAGTATAGAAAAGTAATTGGGGTAAGCTACGTTACAACCAAAAATTTAGTTTGTTAATCTTTCACCGAAAAAGGAATCGGTCTACGTATTAAACAGGGACTCTAAGAACGATCATATAAATTTCATTACACTTATGATATAATTTTGACGAGAATATACGTAGCATACGAGGTATGACAGTACAATATACTTAAATCATACCATAAAATTTGTGCTACCTTGGTCATTTATGTTTGTGTATTCACCATTATGACCGAGGTGATAACACAATTTACAAATTATATTGTGTGTACTCCTCGTGAAATCTTAATGTTCACTTATTTAAGGGACCATATTTACTATAAAAGCAAGATACTATACCTTGTGTACGGTTTTATAAATATATAATGAGCTAACTATATTGGAAGTACTTATGAAATAAGTAAGTTTAATTTCTACTGTAGCCTTAGATTTCCATAAAAAAAATTGAAATAAATGCACACCGCCTGGAGAACTAAAAAGCAGCTATAAGCTTGTAGTAGGGCTTGGCGGACAGGTTTTATCCGTGAACTTCTAGTAAACACAGAATAAGCACATTAACAAGTTTTCTTGGAACTTCCTTCTTACATGGTTCAAAAGATTGTCCCATTTTATGTCATTGTCATTTACAACTCATTCTTAAGATAAGAACATTTCGTGAGTTTTGTTTAAATTTATATAACATTAATTGTGTTGCGAATTATTATTTTAAAACAGTATTCAAATTTAAATATCTTTATTTTAGTTGACAATAGTATCTATGGTATTGAAAAATGTAGAGATACTATTAATTTGTACATGTTCAGCAAAGCTTTTTCCATCGAAATATACAAAAAAAGTACATTACAGTATTTATTTATTTGTTTCTTAACCCAGGACTAAGTTTCAACGTTAGTCAGCCATATGGGCGGTCTCCCAGTCAAATACCAAATACATGTAACACTCTGTTACAGTGAACATCTGTTAAAAAGTGAACACCAGCTTGTGAGTTATTCAGTGTTGATGAACCAACGTTCTGTGTTTCCCACTTCAGTAGTTCATGCCGCTTTTAGTATCATAACTGTGTATGTGGTGGCCTATCGTAAAGACACATTTAGACATACACAACATGGTTGTTTCGAAAATATATAGACTACGAAGCATCAACAGTTATAGTTTTTAAAGCTTCTACGCGACTCTAAATTTAAATTTTTCAAAACTCCTAACTGCTTTTTCCTGGAATCTGAGAACTCATATAAACTCTGTGTTTGCGTATGCCCCCCAAATCACTTATACGCTATTCCGAGTATAAACTATGCCAAAATATGCCATCATTAGGATCTCGATAAATGTCTGAGGACGGTTTGGCAAATGCAGAATCAATGTGATCATTACATATATGTCAACCCCTTATCCATTTGTATTCCAAGACTTTTGTTGTATAGACTTCTTTCTATAACGTGTCTTCTAACATTTATAGTATTCAATTATATTAAAATAACAAGAAATGTAATATACAATGTGTTTTTGAACAATAGTTCTTGTGACGTTGTTGCCGTGACGAAAGTACAGTATTGACTAAAAAATGTAAAACTGTTGAAAACAATCCAGAGGCGATAAGATTGCAGATCTCTAAACTTAGTGTTACACAGATCTTTTCACTGAACGATGGCAAATGTCCAGCAAAATCCTGTCTCCTTTACAATCCTTCCATCGTCTAAAACGAATTTCAAACAAAGGAGCTTACGAAATTGTAAAAACCACGTGAAATACAAAATTTCTTGGAATAGGGACATTATTATATAAGACAGTAGAGGAAACAGGAATTTATCAACCATTTGCCATCGTTTAGTGTTACAAGAAATTAGTAACACTACGTTCCTAGATCCGTAGTACGATCTCCTCCTCACGCAGAATATTATACTAACACATAATTCAAAAGAGAGAAAAAAAAATAGGTTGAGGTAATTCAAATGTACATTAAGAAGGGGACACAACCAACTGATGGGCGAGGCAAGCATACTAACAGAAATCATACTTACTAAACAAACTGTTGATGCTGTATACGAACACATTGCTTCGTTCAAAGGGGAAAAGCACACTATTGCCTCAAAGCTTCTAAAAAAAAGTATTTACCCCTAAATTTAAATATTCCAAAAATGTTTAGTATGTACAAGGAGAAGTATCCTCAGAATTTAGTTTCGTACGACAAGTACCGAGAGATTTTTAACGAAAACTTCAATATTTCGTTTGGATACCCCAGGCAAGACACCTGCAGTTCATGTGACCTGTACTCAGCAGAAGTACGTGCTATTCATAGTGGGCTAAAAGACTGCTCTGATGATAGTCCTGACAAGTTGGAGTGGGAGAAAAATTTAAAGAAATTGCACACAGATAACAAAGTGCATCTAATGAAAGCTAACATGATTTATATAAGGACACGGGAATCAAGAGTAAAAAGTCGAGTTCTTTGATCGCCTACCGAAAATTGAACCAGGGGAAAAAAGGAAAACAAATAAACACCGGCAGTGAAATATGAAACATCTGCAATACAGTTATATAATAGCTGTAACAATAATATAAAGTTAAATTTTGCTACTTGAGACTATTTTGAAAGTTATGTTAGATTTTTTTACAATAAACTGTTCTCTTCGTTTGAATAATTTATTTGACATTCCTCCTTTTTTCCTCCTAAAAACAAGAGTTAACCTACTATTTTTATTTTATTTAAATATAAAAGATATTTTTATGACTAGGGAGTTATATTGATAGTATTAGCAAACATTAGAGCAAATCATGTTAAAAAACTATGAAAATATATGAACGTATCTGTAGGCGTAGAATTAGATTTAGACAGTAAATCTCAATTCCTGAAAAATGTGAAAAACTGACATTCCCCCTTTCCCCCCTGACCCTTCACGTGTAAAATATCCCGTGTCATTTGACTCTACATTGCACCCATAGGAGTATACACACGACAAATTATAATTGAAAGTTTTCATCAAAGCTTTTTTTATAGGACTTAATGCTAAGGTTTAAAAAAAACACTTATAGCATAGTCGGAAGAAAATAGGATTGCCTTGTTGTGGCTGACATATCCAAATGTCAGATTGAAGATGCAAGACTAGTTTAGATGATAGTGATATATTAAAAAAAACTATTCGTCTAGGCCTAATTCACCATCAAAGCCAACGAACGAATTCTTAACGTAGTGGCTCAAGCTATGACCAGACAGAACCACTTAGTGAAGTAAACACGGGTCGTCCAACAACTACTGTAGGAGTGTTTGTCACAACTTTTAACCGACTTGGACTCCAACAAGCTGGTACTACTTCCAACTACTAGATGATTCCAGCTATTCCGTTCGACGTTAACTGTGTGAATTGATGTGTTTATTTACCATGCTCATGTAAAAACTTTTATTTACTGTTATTATGTAGAAGGATTAGAGATTTGTGTTTTCAATTTAATTGGATTTACATTACCTTATTTTTATCGTACGATGTACGTGTACTTACTGCAACTATTTTTTTAAAGTGAGGAACCAAGCGTTTTATAAACAAAACAATATCTAAGATTTCATATCTTTAATAGACGTACGAAGAGAGTACAGGTACGAGGATCATGTGTACGGAAGAGTAAGCATAAGGATCTACCTGGGTGGGGTATAAAAGTATGATATGGTCCTTCCTTACACTTAACCTGAAAGAATAGATTCTATTCTTAAGTTTTCCTGTTCACACAACGTAAATAATTTCTAAGACAGTTTAAAAGTCTCGTGCCTTACAGTTGAAATCCTTATTTAAAGAATATATGTATAGTTTAAATGTTTGTAAGGAAAATAAATGGGATTGCATTATTGGTTTGGAACTAATACACTATTATTGAACTTACTACATTCAAATTTTATAACCAATTTCTCAATAATATGAATTACAGTAAAAAAATAAAGATTAAAAGGAAAGTAAGTAAATCAAATATGTGGTATTGCACTAAATTGATGAACGAAACGCATAAATATTCCTAAAACATGACCTAAATTTTGAGGCTTAAGTGTGCATCAAAAGTATATTCACTGAAATCCTCTATTACTTTCTAAACAGTTAATTATATTCAATGCATTATGTTTATATACCAAATGATATAAAAGACCAAGTGGATTTGGGTGTTTTGCAAATACAGCTTCTAGGAACAAATTGAATGATTCATTTTTTACGTATGAAAGTTAGTTTAAATCCATATTTTTAGATACTCTAACGAATTCACTTGATAGAAGCCATTAGGTAGTAATATAATGAAGCAATTTAGGTGAGCTGTCGTACAATACGTTTGAGTAATAGATTAAACAATTCAAATTAGAATTTTCTAAGGTTTTAAAGATTTAAGAAAAACAAGAATAGGTGCAATCTTTTGAATTTATTTAATGACTTTATATTTTTAGAAGTCGCGTAACTTATCATTTTGTACTTCTTTAATTACCGGCTCAATAGTAAAAACCTTTTTTCGATATATCTATCCGTTAAAAATCTATAAAATAAGATGACAATTTTGAATTTTGAATCAATTTAATAATTTATAGTTAAGCTGGTTGAGTTGGCATGTTTTATTGCTTGTACAACATTAAACTGGCATCATTTTACAACATCACCGTATTATTATATACCTGTATCAAGCAAGTAAACCATAAGTGATACAATTTGTTGTTTGTAAGTAAGCGTCTCTAGTAAGAGCAATTTATGACCTTCAGATATTAAAAATTACATTTTTTCTATGGAAACATTATCTACTGTAATTACTTTAAAAAATTACATGATTTTTACAAATTTTCTCTGGCATACATCTACATTATCGTCTAAGTAAAAAATAGTGCACTTACATTATAACTAAAACTAAATTATTTAATATCAAAATAGTAATTGGTTTAGAAATTATTAATAACTTATTACTTTTGTATTCGTAATTATCTTATTTAGTTTAAAAACCTTTAAAATTTTATGGTTAAGGTTTTATATTTACATAAAACTTGGAAGTACAGCTGAGGTATTGATTATTATGAAAATTAGAGATTTGAATGTATAATTCCTAATAGCATTTTATAGGATGAGGGTATTGAACAGCGAGTTTCACCATTGAAGTGTCAAAGAAATTATAACATTATAGATTCTACGTCTATATTCTTGTTCGAAATATTAAAGTGAAACCCAAAATGAAAACTAATGGTTGTTGAAACTAGTGTTTAACTCTATAACAGTAAAACATACATGATTCTATCTTTCATTACCAAGCTAACAACAATTGATTTCAATAGATGAGTATGTAATGGAAAGAAAGGAATATTCTTCAAGCTTCTTTCTGTGGAAACGGATAAAGAAGAAGAATTTCGAGAGCTAGGTTTAACAGTCAAAATATGTATAAACATCTTACTGTAGTTGAATGGGTAATGAAAAGTACGACTCATAATCTTTAACAAAAACTCCAAGTTATTATACTCCTCTTCAGTGTTAGTTTGATTTGATGACAATAGTTGTTTGTTGACCTTGTAAAACTTTTTGCGGGTTTGTCCTGAACAAGTAAATAAATATTATTGGCAAAAATACTAATTACAAGCAAATAAATGTTTCGTTATTTAAGCTAACGTACGAAGAGATGTTTCGGATATACTATCTTAAATATTTCCATATTATAACAATTATACATTTTTAAATAATGAATACGGTTTTACACATTCGTGTATCTTGGTTTTATATGACTTTATATGTCAAAGAGTATACCCAAGTCAACAATATTTCAAAATTAAAAAAATTCTGTATTGCAAACTCTTTTGGAATTACGCTAAACAAGTAATGTTTGTTCTCCCGATGAAGGAGCATAATATAAAAACAAGAACAATGAACTGTAATAAATATAGTGTAAGCAATGAGAAAGCACTACGCCAACGACAAAGGTTAACATAAGTTTTAAGAAATGGTAAGTAAAAAAGCAGAGCGGACTGTCAGTCAGACAAATGAAGACAAACAGTCAGAGATTCTTTTAGTGGACAAAGTAAGCTCCACGCATCGCTCGTATCACCTTCTTCTAACCATTTTAACTTGACTCGCCTGAATGAACTTACTGCTTTTTCTTACTCTAAATAAAGTACCCTTAAACTGGTTTTAAAGTTTGTTAATTTGATTATGATGAATTTATTTTTGCATATTGCTGTATTGACGAAATTATGACCATACTGATGTGTGTCTACATTTTCTGTGTAAAAAGTAAACATGACTAGTCAGTAATAAACTATTGGCCGTTATCAACCTTATTGACCGTTATGATTTTATGTAATAAGCAAAGCATTATTTATGTCCAAACCATTAATAATGGTGACACCAAAATATTTTTGGAAGATTTTGTTTTTGTGAACTGTATCCTTTATGGTCTTTTGACACCACGACTTCGAAAAACTACGGCTGGATGAAATACATGTTTAGCACAATACTAATTATGTTAGCTTATTTATTATTTAGATATAGCTGATCACACTGGACATAGCTGCATTGTGTTGAAAACTCGGAAATTTGTTAGTAAGATCGTAATATGCTCGATTGTGCACATGATGAGACAATGATAATGCCTATTTGCTTGGATTACACTACATATTAAATTTTTTAATCTAAGTGTAACTGTTGGTTTTGAGCTTCTTTGGTGTCGACTTTTTTCGATCCCTTCAGAGAATCACGGCTCCAGGAGTTAAGAATGTAACAGCATCAGATTCCAGCTGCGTCAGGAGGAACATGGAACTGGAAGACTATACTCAACATTCATCCTACCAAATATCTATATAAATGCAGCAGTAATGAGCTATCAGGAATATTTATCACAAGTTTAACCAAACACTGGCGTCAATAGTATAGCTGACACTACATTAATTCCAGCTACTACTAATAGGTAGTAATGTTATTTGATGTAATATTTTGTTAACTGAAGGTGGATTTCCACAGCAAGGCCGAAATATTTCAGAAAACCGCTGTGGGAACAGGAATATCATTATTATACTTATGTAACCATAAAGCTAAATAACACAAGGCTAAGACAAATGTATTTCTTGCTTACTATAGATGAAAAATTGCTAAGCAATATTATAAGACAATTTAAGTTTTTTATCTTTTAGGCAATATACAGTAAACTTGATTTAATTTTCCATCGTTACTACAAAGGCTATCTATATTTGACATAATGAAAAATTCCGATAATATCGATATATACATATGACCATACATATGATCATACGATATATACATATGAAGGAAATAATATTTTACCAGTTGTTATAGTCAATTATTTTCATAAATTATAAAAATTCTTGCTCAAAATCATTTTATTAACTATATGTTGGAAATTATTTAACGTAATAAAATCGAGAAAGCTTTTTCCATGGATTAATCTTAAATTCGGCTTGAATTAATATTTTTAATTTAATTTTAATAATCATACTTACGTATTAATCCCTTATTGGCCTTTGACTGATTTTCAAACAATCCACAACAGCTGTCACGATCCACAACATTTTCTGTAAGAATATTATTACAAAACATTAATTGCTATAATTGAATATGCGTAAGAATCCATAATTATAATTTAATCTTTCTTGTGTTCTATGTTGTTGAATGAAATGAATGAAAATTGTTTATTTCCCCAAAATAGTACTATAAAAACACATATACATATATACCTAAACACGTATTGCACCAAACGTATGCACATACATACAATGTCTGAAACCATGTATTAGAGCGTAACAATGCGGTACTAATACATAGTTATTCTTTATTACATTAAACTTGTAGTAATTATATTTTATGCCACTAAAATTCGAAAAAAGAGTGATATAATTGGAAAGAGACTACATGGGCCGAGGGCCTGTGCGTAGGCTCTGGTCGTGAATATTGGAACTCTAAATTTATAATAGGTCAAATGTTATTGTCAGTAAAAAACAGTGGTTTTGTAATTTTGAGATTATTAAAGGGTTATAGAAATTATTTTTAACCCGACTGGATGGCATTGACAACGGTGAGCACACAGGCAATTGATGAGTCACGTTGGTAACGATACACAACCGAGTGTAACTAGCTTTGCTGCACTGTCGTACAAGTATTAATTATGGTAATTATAGGGAGAGACAGACCGAACAACAACAAAAGTGAAGAAGGGTTAGAAGTTCAGCGATAACAAGGGACCATAAGTCTATCTACTTCTTCGCCATCGAACGATAGCAACCAATCCTTCACGCGTTTTTTAAACCAGCTAAGATTAGGTATTTGAAACAAATCAGCGAAGTTTTAATTCAAACACACGTTACGGCACAAAACATGGGAAATATAATACGAATTTGTTAAGCTGAATGTTTTTTTTTTCTTTAAGGTAGAAACTGCAATACCGACTTGTTGCAAGTATCGTGTGTTATGAGTATGAGTTGTTAATGGAAAAAGAGTATGAAAATGAGCCATTAAATGGTCATTAGTTTTGTTTCAAAGAAGAGTAACTCTGAAGAATATGTTTTACTCTTTAAGAACATTATTCTTAATATTGTACATATTGTACAATTGTTAATGGCTGAAGAATAGTTTTAAAAGCGGCACCATAAACGATAATACCAAATGAAAGTTCGGATTGGACGAAAGCAAAATATGCAGTTTTCATTTCTTTTTCTGTGAGTACTTCTCGTAATTGTCTGCATGTAAAAATGTACTTCCGGAATTTTTTTTTTTTAATTAATTTGTTTTGACGAATTCATTTTTGAATATTCTCTATTACAACAAGATTTCAATTTCATTACATACGCAATCGTCAATAAGACCATTACCACAGAAATGTATTTTAAGATACATGTAACTGTACTCGAAAATAGAAATGAAATAATCCTTTAACTCAGCATTGAAAGGGTAAACAAAATTCCCTGTGTTTATTTATTTATTTATAAACTATTTGTTACTTTTCACATACTTTTTGTATTTCCAAACACAATTTGGTTTTTAATAGCTGTCTTGCTCAATGATGCATTGATAAATCCAGAGTATTCTAAATAGAAAGTAATAATTTCATAATTTACAATGCAGAGGAAAACACCAAATTATATTTCTCAGAGTTTATCAAGAATAGTATATTACCCCAAAGCGCTTCTACATGTTTTATTCTCAGAAATGCTACTTTGAATATTCGCAACTGCTGATGAAAACATCAGCACGTTTCCTTCATTGAAGATAACTTATGAAATATATTTTGTAGAAAACTACGTATGGGAGTTAACAAAAGGCTGAAATAAGTGTTAAATTTAATGAACCTGAAAATAAAACAGTGAATGCGACGTGACAGCCTATTTCATTTTCCATTAAGTTTGGCCTTCTGAAAGTTCTACGTTTCCAGGATATGTCAGCCATAAATACGAATTGTTATTACATTGAATGAAAAATATTATTTACGTATTTCCTATTTATAACAACATTTGTATTAAATACAATTTAAAAAATGAATTCATTATGCGAATTAATAAATCTAATCTACTATATGTACAAAATACTTGCAGTTCTACTAATACATATTTTATAATACAAATTTCTAACTACTAAAAAGCAAATTTCACAAACAAACAAACGCGTTTTTTTCAAATTTATATCTTTTTATCTGCACGGTAACTGTTGACCGAGTTGACGTGGAGGGTTGTAATTCGATACGAAATTCTATACTATCTATAAATCGGTATTGAAACTGGTAAACATCGATTTACTAGGAGTCGTTCTCCAAGGCAGGATGCAAGCCGTTGTGGGGTGAACGCAGTCTTCCTGGCTGGCTCATGGCGTTCTTGTTTGATTACTCATATTAATATATTAACAGTGGAGTCCGTTAGCACCAAATCCGCCAGGGCCGTGATATCGTCCGCCAAGACCGAAAACAATACGTTCCTTATGGCAAATTCTAGGCTCATGGGCGATTATAATTTTCAGCACTATCGGAATCTAGGAGGATTCGGAGTTGGCGAACTATCTCATTATTCGGTCCTTGCTTACTCATGTGTCTTTTAGAGTGGAAAATTAAAGATTCCTACAGAGCCGAATAAATTAGGAGCTCACGGACTGATGTTGACACTCTTCGATGTTGACGGACAAATAGTAGAATTTATCAGTGGCGGACTCGGTTCTATCGGAGCCATCCATTACTATTAAAATATGCTTTTCTGAATGAAATTATTTCAAGAATAAATCAGCAAAATGCACATTTTAAAGTACGGTTTTAATTTCATAACACCTAAAACATACAATAACACGTTTACTTTACACAAGTTTTGGCTATAACGAAAACAACTGTAATAACAGTAATTACATAATAAATAGGCCTACTTAAATAGCACTAGAATATTAAAGTGTGTGAATATAAAGTTGTTTGAATAATTTAATAAGGAAAAACTAAAGGTGTTTTTTAGAGTGATGTTTTGACAAGAACGCTCGCCAAACATTGTGTGGTAAGAAAACAAATGGAGAGCCAACACAGTAAGGTAAACATAAGGGAGGTACAATTCCCTTAGTGGTTCTCCATTATGTTGTAGGGGTTCCTAGGTATACACCAGTTATATATGTATATCACAAAGAGATCATTCAATTTGTTTTAAACACTCCTTGCGGCTCTTTCGAAAAAAGTATTTATATGTTACGATAGCTGAAAGGAAACTGATCACTCGAAAACCACCTGAGATACTAGAAAAAATGCATAATGTTAGTTAGGAAATATAACTGTTTCGTGAATACCTTTTTCTTGTTATCTAGGCTAAAAAATAACTGCCTTGTGCTTTTTAAATATTAACATCTGCCACATTGTCATTGACAACAAAATTGCTTGCGAAGCTGGCCTTGGCCAATGGCTGATAAATTTATAAGAACATTTTTGTATTAAACTAGTTTCAGATATTATTTAGCCTGTTCTTGATGATAGAAAATATTAAATTATTAAACCTTATTAAAAAGTCTAGAAAAATGCCAGAAACTTTTAATTTTTCTACAGATTATTTTCATCTTTTCGGATGCATATCAGCTGTCTACAAAATCTTACACTTGTGGTTCTGTATTTAAAAGTTTAAATATTGATTGTAAAGAATATTTAGTTTTATTATAAAATCTACCATACAATAGCCTGTATAATGACATAATTCTTTTTAGTTTTATGTTTAAATTGTACACTGTTATTATTTAGAAATATCCAATTAAGATTCTGTAATTAAAAGTTCTGTAGTAATATAAATATTTCACCTGAAAGAATCAATTCAAGTTAAGACAGCTTTCGTATAACATATTCCATAAATACGTATATAAAAAAGTTAAATTTTTAAAGCTAAGAGTAGGAACTGATAAATATGGAAATCAGACAATACATTATTTTTAATGTATAATTAAAATTAGGATGTCAACTGGTAATATGTGTAATAGTTATTTTCAGTATCCACAGGCGGTACTGTTGAAGAAGTTGTTTTATTGGTCTTAATCAGAAATATTTCAGACGTACAACAGCAGATTAAATGTTTTAGGCTCAGAAAGAAAAAGGTCTGCAGTTTGGCTGAGCTGCTCAGAGTAAATGTTTCCTCCGGTGACATCATGTGTTGTCCAAACAAACTGCAACAGAAATATTTCGTTTTCAATACTGCCAGATAAGTTTCTTTATATAAGAGGGTTACACATTTTATTGTTTTCTTTTAACAAAACCCACCCCAGTACAGTAATGTGTTAAAATTCACTTGGATATTATATTGTATATTTGGTTCAAACTATTACAACAAGACAAATCCATTTACCTAATGCAACCGTTGTTGTGTACACATCGCGTAAACTAATTAGTATTTACTGGTAATTGGTTGGCCGTGATGAATGAATACATTTGCAATCAACCAATGACGTTGTTTCTCTTAGATATATTTACATAATTGTAAAATAAAAAAATTCTATCAACTATACATGAAAATACGTCTGAAAATAGGTAACAAATATTTTACTTCGACTAAAACATTTTATGCAATGTTTATAAATCAGAATTTATATTATAAAATAGGATAATCAGATTGCAGTGTAGAGTGTAGCTTAGAGGTAGAAGAAGATAAATAAATATGAGATAATGTTATACATTTGAAAGGAAGATCAATGAATTATCCAGAAGGCATATTTACTGTCAACTTCAAAGAACCGGAATCTTCAAGATTTAAAATTTATTGGAGAAGTGTGTGTTAAAAAAACTTACATCAAAATTTAAAAAAAAATTCTGATGCAAGGATTTACTCCTTAATGATATGAAACTTGTAATTTAATCATGTAATAGTCCAATATTTTAGAATTAAGAATATCTCCTGTCAGTTTTTTTTATTGTAAAACTTAAAAACCCACCATCATTTTACAGTAAATACAGTACATTTTTACATTAAATCAATAATTTAAATTTGTAAAATATATATGTTACCAATAAAATAAACTTTAAATGGTATTTAATACATACTAATATTGGTAACAATTAAAAATAAAACAAAAAAGATTTCCGTGCGATGATAAACCAATATGCATTACCTTTTTACTTCCAGAGCTCTCTTCTCCACGATCGGTGCAATAACTAAAAGTCAGTTTGGTAACTAATTTTGGTAAACATGTACTTTTTAATTTTTTACTGTAAATTGTTATAGAATTTATACTATTATTTACATACAAAATGTCATATCATTTTCTTATATTACGTTGCTGATCTATTTTATATTTTCCAGGATCTTATGATCCTTACTTGTTACAGATGCTTTTAAATCATAATTAGCATATCAAATATATAAACATTTTGAACTATCTATCAAGTACCTATCATTCATATTTCTATCACTCCTCTACTGGATGTATGAAAAATGATCAATCGTGTAAAACTTCACGTATTAGCCTATAATTATTTTTTTTATTCTCACTTTAAGAAACTGAATCACTGGTAGTTATATCATTCCGATATGTAGACGTCATACAAGTTTCAAAGCAATTCACTAAGTAATGAACAAAATATAAAGATGTGCATTGTTGTTTAAACAAAGCACCCAATAATTGTGAGTGTCTTGGGCTGCAACAAAGAGCTGGAGATATTGCGTAAAGAACAAACAACGACCAAAGCTTAACTCAGACAAATTGCTGGTTGGTAGAAGTTCTGTTCAATCAAGCGAGAGATCCCCATTGTTTGCTCTATTGTATTATTTCAACGTATTGACAGGTATTTTTAAAGGTTGAGTAGTCTATGCTACACAATAAAGTAAACTATGTATATTTACAGGATTTTAATAGAATTCTTTCATTTCATTTAAAATGTTTAAATTACTCATGAATACAATTTATACTATTTATAAATATGTAGTAATACCGCTTATATTAATACTATTTCCCAAAACATAAGCGGAAAGGCATCCTAAGATACCAAATATTAACCCATTCCAAGTCCCTTCCGACTTGACGGTATAAGATTGGTACTCTAACCTATGGTGTATTAATGTTAAAATATTTTGTTATTTCTATATATGAGTTACATACCCCATCTACATACTGTTCCTCAGTAGTTGGCGCTTCCGTGGTTAAGTGGCTATAAACGTCACTATAATAAGTTGTGTGGTTGTGTTGGGGAGAATGGAGGGTTCGAAAATCGGAAGAATGAATATACGTGAAATAGAGGTATCGGTTTTGAGGAGTTGCTTGGGGAAGTTCATTAATAATGTAATGTGAATAGTAATATAGATTAATTCTAATTAATTGTGTTAAAGAGTGAAAAGTGTGACTGATGAAGGATTTTTATCCATTTCTTATAACATACATTTTAGTTTGTTCCAAGTAAATCAAATTTTACTGTATGATCCACTAATTCAGAGTATTCACAATCTAAGTAAAAAACTCTTTTAACACCTTCTTTGCCATGTATCGACTTTATGACATGCATAATAGTATGAATATGCGTTCGCCGCAGACAGTGAGTTAGAAAAGATGTTTCTTTTTGACATATGAACAGTTTAAAAAATTTTAAATGCTAAGATGTTTGTGTTTTGGTTCTGATATTATTTTCTGATATATAGTATTTTTGATATTATTAAATAGAAAGTTTTACTCAGTTAGGAGGTGACGTATATAGAAGAGATGGAATCTCTGGGCATGGTAAAACACCAGTGATGTGGGAAAATATAGGAATAGAACACTTAACTCTATTACAGAGATGACGGTAAAGAGAAGATAAAAGGGTAGTTTTATAATATCTGGACAACTAGGATTCTTATTAGCGTGGCGGATCTTGTTTATGTCTCGTCATTTGGTTAGTTTACTGTCTTTCCCTCGAGATAAGAGATTTTCCTCTTAAAATCCCTAAATTGGTCATCTGGGTGTTTATCCACTTAAATTTTCGGTTTAATTTTAGATGCTTTATATAAAAAAACGTTTATATATTTTATGTTGAAATGTGACCAGATCACTTGCTTTGGAATACCAAATATAAGTTTAGTGTAACTCATCGGTTATCCAATATTTAATGTTGTCTTTTGCCGATGGAAGATTTGTAATTCTTTTATGAACCTTTCCACCGTTCAGTGATATAACAAAATCAGTAACACGAAAGTTCTACATCTGCAATCCAATATCTTCCTCAGGTGAAGAATTAAGTAAACACTTAACTACAATACAGGTTATAATAAGGTAATCGTAATAAACGATACACGCATAAGTAAGGAATCACAATAAACTAGTATATTTGTTTGTTTTCTATTTGCATGTAAAATAGCATGGGACAATAAATACAACCACAATTACACATTGGCGTCTTCACAGTCTTCACAGAGTTGTAACAGTTTTGCAACTCTTCTACACTTTTGTTAAGGATCATTCACTTTTCAAACTTTATATGACCTTAAATGGTACTATATTTGTAAGTAGGAAGGTATTTTATTACCAGCTGTAAGAATAAGGAGTTAATTACTTAAAAATAGTTAGTACATTATGTAAAATATTCATATATAAAGTGACTATAAATTATATGTAACTCTGCTGTGGATTTAGACGTCCTCCTTGATAAATTATAAGGTAACACTAATTCACTATTACAGAACACGTTGAACCAGTATCTTCCGAGTGCTATGATCTATCTGTGAATATCTGTAAATGATCCAAATAATCTTGTATTGCGTTCCTAAAAGTACGTTTACAAACTATTTGCTGTTCTGTAGTCCTTGCAAACAATAGCTTTCTATCATCCTTTCATAACGTTGTGCTCCAAGTTTATTAATAGCTTTACCCATTATAAAAGGATTCATTTTGATCCAATACTGTCCGATGTTGTTAGTGCGATGTTGTTACTGTTACGATAAGCTAAGTTAAAAATAAATAGGAACACTTAGCTTGGTCTTTTACTGGAAATTGTTTTTGCATGATATAATACTTAACATAAATTAATATAATTTACCAACATTTGGAATAATATTTGAAGCATGATAGTAAACAATAACTTTTCAATCTTCAAACGAACGTAATAGGTGTAATCTTATTTTAATGATTCACATTGCCAATTATTGGCATTAAACATTGGAACTCATCATCTACCAGAAGTGAGTAAAAGTAACTATAACAAAAACCACTTAACTTGTGTTTTGTTCTCAGAAACTCGTAAAGGTCTGAGTGACCTCGGAAAGTGGGAAACAATATAAATTTATCCGCCCAATATATAGCGTGGTTGTAAGGCGTTATTATTTCCACTTTTTACTGCTTTTACTAGAGAATATATATGTCTATTTTGTAACTTACATCTTTCGATCCTGCTTATCGATACAGCCTAAACATTAATTTTGAACAATCTTAGCAAGATAATCTGTTATATAATATGTATACATTATTGTAATATAATAACGGTTTTTGTTTGTCTTCTGTCTTGAATTTAAATTGAACTCTTATCAATGATGTATTACCACATTCAGGCTGTATTTTCTGCTCCACGCCCAAATTCAATTAGAATTGTTTAGTGAATATATTCTCACAATTAAACAGTCCTTGAAACACAACTGGTCTTTGGAGTTCTAGAGAACATATATGTAGTCTTATGACGAGTCTAAAAGCCGAAATCTACACAAAAGAAGTATCAAACAGTGGTTGGGTTCTACAAGAGGTTGAGAGCTACCAAAGGACTGGAAAAAGTGTTAACTGCTTACCAAGAGCAGAGATTTGCCAGAGGCTGGTAGCCCTCAAAATTCGCCTAATGACAGAAAATAGGAACTCCCAAATATCAAGTGATTAAGGCCAGTCTTCTGATAAGATAGGTATTGAGGGTTGTAGTAACTCATAAACGTATAAACATCATAAGAATGTGTAATAATTTTAAAATTGGTTTTCTGTGATAAACAATACAACTCTAAACTCTGAAAGAGAAAATAATAAAGTTTTATAGGTATGTTTGGACCCCTTTTGGTTGATTAGGTGTGGCTGGGGCAGACTGTGTAAATTAGCTTATAATATAATTTTCTTAAAGGTGATTTGCCAAATGCACAACAAACGTATGATCGCAACTCTATGGTTACAAGTATTTCTCAATTATTAGGATTTCTCCAATGCTGTAGTAAATTTGTATGAGACATGTTTATAATTATAAGTACACATGAATAATTTATAAGTACACATGAATTCAGGCAATCTCTCTTTCGTATAGAAATTTACTATTAATACATATTTGATACATTCCTGAAACGGTTTGTAAGTCATCAAACAACGTAAAATATACAAAACTTTAGTAGTTTTCCACATGAAGCCTTAATATCTAACCAGTAGTGATTTTTGGACCTACCCAGAATTTCGGATCATGCCTTTCTTACCAGCATATATTAGGAGCTCCATAAAAACTATATGGAAAGCTTTCAGATATTCCGATTGATAACGCATACAATGTTCAGGCAAGTTATTCATATTAGGATCCTTGGGTCGATGTCTCGAATGTGTTTTGTAGATGGATATTTTATAGTAAACATTACTGTTGAAAGGGATGGCTTCGGACATCTCTTATTCCACGTAACGTAGGTCAATAATATCCTTTCCAAGTTCAAGATGCAGAGATTTTCTCAATGAGCAATACCTATGATAGGAAAACCCATGTTAGTACTGTAAAATACACTGATGGCATATGTTTTGTAGTTCTTGATGCACAGATTATTTCAATGATCACCATAAATGCTAAGAGATTTTCTGATGTGCTGTTGCAAATGACTGTTAAAATTTGTAAGCGGCATGTTTAAATTACTACACTAGACAATACACAATTATTGTGAAGTAGACCAATTTAAAATTGATAAGAAGAAAATAACGTACAAATAATAAAAACTTTTCGTCTTAAAAAACTTCCTAATAGGCACAAGTTTTGCAGTAAAGCGACATCTGGAGATGGTACTAGCTTTTAAACTGTTCAAGTTGTAGTAATTAACTGTGTAATGGCGTCCAGACCATCCTATCACTCGTACAAACATGAGAGTTTTTATAATGTTCTAGTTTACTTACTAGTTATATCTTTTAAAATAAAAATGATTCCATTCCCATACTAATTTTATCTAAAAGACGTTAAATAACTACTTCCTATTAATCAAGTATCATTCTGGCGATTTCAAGGTGAAAACATATATTCTATTACTATGACTTAATTAATTATTTATGATTTCAAACATTCTATATTTCCAATTTACTTTTATTTATTAAAATATTAGTACAGTTTCATTTAAAGTGTAATAATTTCAAAGTGTCCATTAGTAGTTAAATAAATACCATATTTTATATCGGTAATTTTCATCTCGAAGACTAAAATCAATGTCACAGTAGAATTATATTCCAAGGAGGAAATACTAGAGATTGTATAACTGCAGGAATATTGGTATATTACACCATATTAATTCATTAATTCCACTAGTTTTTACTGTGAAACTTTTTATATTTGTTAAACAATTATAATGATTTATTAGAATATGCTAATACCATTATACTAGCTATGTAATAGATACGGAAATGTTTAAATGGCTTATTTCACAAAAGTAAATATGTAATGTTTGTTGGTATACCCATTACCAGACCGGACACATGATGCGGGATAGTTTAAACAACCAGTAAATGCAATAATTTCATCAGCAATGGTTATAATATAATATCATAAGATATAACAATGTATCACACTGAAAAACATATTTACCTGACCAATGAACTTGTTTACATGGTTTGTAACAACTACACATTAGCTTTGTAGGTTCCGGAAAGTCTCGATAAAGTATGTAAGATATCGAGCTACCTCTGTTCAGAATCACCTCGTTTCTGAAAATGAGGCAATCATCAAAGAGAATTTCACAAATGTGAACATAACAATTAGAAACATTGTCAACTATGGGGAATTGTTTTTATTTTTGTTTTTTATTTTTTATTGGAACACATACGGTCTATTTAACTCCCTGATAACCTAACACTCCGATTTTAACCAATACCGAATTCAGATTTATTCCTTAAACACGAGTAGGGGTCTGACACAAGTAGTTATAAACTTTGACTCATAGGTATAACGTTAAATTATAGTGAATATAAGTTAAAATTTAAAACTTTTATCCCAACAATACAAGGAGATATCGTGCCAGTATTCTTATGCAATGAGGTTCGTAATGTTTAGGTTTGTTAGTTTTTAAACACCAATGTATTATATGCTTTTAAATGCATTGTAAACAATAGAGCATGTTAGACTATTTAATTGTTAGCTGAATGAAAAGAAAATATTATACCCTCTAGAGATAGGTTTTAAATTTGATTTTTTAATGACAAATCTTTTAAACTGTATTTTTTCCTGGTCCACTACTGTTTTTTTGATCAAGGTCAGGAACCTTGAAAGGTTAAGTTCTCCAGGAAATATGTATGTTGACTAAATAAATATATTGCAGTAAATAATTTTCTGATACCACATATCAAGAATATCCGTATTTTTTAGTTATGGAGTCCCAGGCCTTAAAACGTATGCAAATGTAACGTCAGGAATTTTAAACAAAGAGGTGTTTTCGACAACATTTGGACTGCCTAGCATTATAAAAGTTTGGCCAAGTCATAATTACAGGACATTTGTAAGCAGTAGCGACAATATCTACTACTGTAGCCTTTCAATTTACTAAGCTAGACAAATATTAGAGTTTGTATTGAGCTACCCTGATTTTCAACCCCTTGAATACATGGTCTTCAGGCTGACAAAGGTTAGCTTGCCTTTATTTTGTTGTAATAATTTGTACTTGAATGTTTTTACTAATATTATGAATTTTGTACCAATTATCGTATTTATAATTATTAATATCTTATGACTCGTCAATCTAAAAATACACAATTTCCCCGTATACGAGGATAAATATTCACACTATTATTCCTTGATAATAGTATTTAGCATTAAATTAACTGACAATAGACTCTTTCTGTAGTTATACTATGAGCTAATATTACAATGGTTAGTTGTTATGGTTTTTATTATATGTCTTTTATTATTTTGGTTTATTTTTATTGTTATTGCATGGTTATTGTTATTGTATCACATTGTTATTGTTATAGTATTGTTATTGTTTTCGTATTGATATTACTTCTTGAATTGGTATAGATTGTTAATAAGCTGGATTTTGGTTGGACGTGGATGTATTTGTGCACGGCTGCTATGCATGATTAATACTGTTGATTATTATAGAATGTTCCACTATCTCTTTTTTCTTATTTTTTTATTACACATATATGTGTGTATTTACATATATTTACAATATCTTATTATGATTATTGTTATTTATATTACTTATAGTACTGTTATTGGTTGTATACGTTGTTTTTTTTTTACTTGGATATCTCTCATGCACGATGGACTCTTGTTTGATTAATGTTGTTGAATATGGCAGATGGAAGATCTTAACAATAACAGGCTTTTGATGTTTTAACTAGTATTTTATCTACATTATAATCTAAACTTAATATTTAAAAGAATATATGCAGATACATTTGCAATATGTCGTGATTTTGGACAATGTGGATAGTAATCATTTTGAAACCTTTCATTGGTTGAGAAACTAGACATGATGAATAAAATAAAAAATATCTCGGAAACTCCGTTAAACTGATAATTTTAGTAAAAGTTGCAATAACAGTTTTTAGTGTTTTATATCATGGTCGCCCTCTTAATCGACCATTTGCGGGACCGACACTTGGTCGGTTAAGTAAAATGTGTGTTAGTATGAGAATTATCTTTATACAATACCTAGCCAATAAAGCATTATATGGAGTCTTATGCTCTATATTACCATTATTTTTACGTTGATTCCACTGTTTTCATTTACAAATGTTTTATGTATCGTTCCGATAATTGTGTAACTTAGTTATACAGAATAAAATACGTGACATTCACAAAAAAGTTTCAAAACACACTATGAGCACTACAAACATTAAGTTATTGTATATAATTACATCAGAAAAGGAATAAAATAAAAGTAAGACAGTAAAAACATCGAGTAACAATGACTTGTTCATTATTCCTAAAATGAGTGCAGGTGAACAATATGTAACATTCACTTCCTGAAATGGTAACGAATAAACCGATGGACGGTTGATCGGAGGCCGGATAAGAGAGCGTCAACTGTACTACAGTTACTGAATATAATTGTGAATCTTTATATGATTGTGAATTTAGAATACACATTCATTTCAAGGTAAAACGGTTGTACTGTTATTTACTAGCTCTATTATGGCATATAAAAACTGCCATATTTTCCAATAATACTTATAGTTTGCCTTAAACTCAACGGTAGTATTCAGTACGTATCGTGATTTATAATTTAGAAAGTAATGTTAAATACGTCACTTTCGGTGAAATGGTTATGTCTATCTTCTTAATATTAATTCATAAACGTAATTATTAATTACAACTATTACGCCTGGTATAAGAATATTTGTAACAAAATTTATGTTTCTGCAGATTTATAAAATACTCAATACAAATTATTGTACTACTTGTAAGAGTAACAAGAGTGTAGCGGACCAAAATATACACTACCTGACTCATAAAGTTTCGCAAGCAATACATTTTCGAGAAACAGAGAATTGCTGAACTATGTTGGTAAATTCAGCTATAAAAACTATAAGTGTATGTTCAGCTACATTCACGTCTCGTATGAAATCAATATTTCAATTGTCTAAAATTATATTACAAAAATATGTATTTTGCCATTCCTTTACAATTATTAAACTTTACCTGTATTCACTCTTTATCTATTTATAATTATTCAACGATGGTTTTCATAAGAAAACGAGTAGTTTTTAATAGTAATTTAATTTATACTTTTTTAACTTTAACTTCTGTTATTAATATTCCTCCAAATGATGTAACAATGAAAAGAAGAAATTATGTTATTAGAAGTAAGTATAAATATTTGTGAATGAAAGGAACAATACATAAGATTACGCAAAATACTGATAAAACAATAAAAGCTTTAGTGTATGTGTCTTATGTCACACACTCGGGGTATGAGAGGATAATGCAGGACCGAGCTCTCTTTACTATGTATGGAAATGTGTAGGGTGTTACCAATATCAGCTTCTCAGTCGGTCTTCTTGTTTTGCATAAAACCGTGTCAGGTTTGTATAATGTTTTAGACATATAATTTATCTTATTGCTCTGCTTACATTTCACATAATATTATATCTTAACATAATACTATTTGCATAAAATTGTATCTTTACCACCGCGCCAGTTGTTTGCAATTCCCTACCATGGAGAATAGGTTAGTTTTGTCACAAAGAGCTATTGCTCACAGTGGCGACAAAAACTCAGTATTGAGTGAATGTGAAAGGATACCTAGTTTTTGCGCTTTTTAATACCTTAGGATAGGATGTGGTTGTAAACAATTACATTACGTCTGCCGAAATACAGCCTTTTGCATATCTCAGGCTTTGTCTTTATACTTTGCCGTTTAGGTTTTGTTTTGTCTTTTTACTTTGACTTTGAGACCAATTTACTATTAATAAGGCCTTATTTTTTATAGGTATGAATTTAGCTCTTAATTAATTTATAATATACCAAAAGAGAGCTAATGCTATTTATGAATTCAATGATCGAATACTCATTTTAAAGATCACGGTTCCAAGAATCAAGCGAGAGTAATAAGCCGAAATTCCATTAGCACGTTTTGCTGGGTCTTGCTTGTTGCAAAAAAAAATTATTTACTATCCTTACATGCATTATGAGATTTAGCGGTCCGAATCAAAGAGTAGGTATTGAAATTTGAATACTTATCAAGATAACTTGATGTTATATTTTATATGAGGGTGATCAGATTTGTTTGTTTCTTTTATGATCTTCTAGAAGCTTGGATTCTCGTCTTTGACAGGTGTCTCGGAATTTCAGAAAATTTTCTGTAAATTAATATTTCTTTTGCACCAATATTGTATAAAAAATTTTGATATCCAATTTCATTTCTTGAAAGAATACCATTTAAATTGTTACTTTTTATATAAAACAAATCTGTTATAACATTAAACGTATATTTAGAAACTGTTGTAATATTCAATAATTTCTGGCACGAGAATTTGTATATAAAGCTAATATGCTAATTGTATGGTGACCGTAGCTATAAGAGTCTTGTAGAGAATAATAATTTTTGTTGTATTTGTTACTTTCTATGTTATGTGTATGGTTCATAACAATATTTTGTTTTATTTACAGTATTCTACATTGTCTAGTATTGTGTTATCTGAGAATATGTAAATTTATGGAAAGTTCCGTTAGCCAAAGTCGCAACTCAGGAATAAAATAGCTGCAAACTAAACCTCAAATTGTATATTATGTACCATAGCCACGGAATGTTTCTGTGAACTTTACTTTGTTACAAGTTTTGGCACAAGTAACAACCGCTCTAATAACATAGAAGTTAACATTTCCTCTGAATAACACCTTTGTCGTAACCACATGCCGCAGACTTGTTACAAACTGCATTAAACACTGAGTTAATCAAGTCGGCTGTAAACTTGGCAGCCCCAGTAACAACTTGGCCAGTTCACCTCAAGTTAGCGCTCGTCTATTCCTACTTACTCAAACTCCACCGGAGCTGTTGGAACTGATAGTCCTTATCCTGGCTGTCATTTTAGACATCTTACATAAAATTACGTCTTTAAATTATAAATTATTTATATATTTTTTAATGTTTTTAATTTGTTATTTCACTATAAAGTCTGCAGAACTGTTGGATATTGTAAACAGTACAATTAATCAGTGGACTAATATTTTTAAATCAACGTCAGTATTTATAAATTACATGTTTTTCTTGTGTTTATTGAAATTCGTGTAAAGTTGTTGTTAAAATAATTTCATAGGTGGATGGAACAAAAGCTGTAGACAATTTTTAGCGACAATTTTGTAATTTAAGCAATTGATGAACACATTAAAAAACACCAATGTCGCTTGATTCTGTAGAGACAAGCGATATTTTCTGAATTGCAGTTCACTGAAGGATAGTCGCAGTTCCTGTGAGGGTTTCCAGTCAGCTCACGTGGGGTTCGGTTCATTAGTTCCAGATGTTCAACAATGCAATTATCGAGTTCACAGTTGGAATATTGAACTATCCTATATTTCGTGATCTACCAACATTACATTAAGGCACAAATGACATATCACTAATCCTTAATATGTAATACAATTTTGTTCTTTGTTCAGATAATAACGTACTTGCAATGATGCAATTAAAGCTGTTGATTTAGTACAAGTATGTTACATCTGGCTATAATTTACTCCTATATTTTATTTTTTACTGTTATTATAATTAAAAATGTAATAAAATGACGCAAACCGTCATTGCGTTAACTTATCTTCACATCTCATGTATTATGTGATTTTATATTATAAATTACAGTCAACCTACTCGTATGTGTTTAATATATCGTGCAAAACACGTTGCTTATGCATTGCATGCTTTCCATTCAGAGAGTCATATTTTTTGTGAGGACAAGACGGAGTTTACTACAGGGTTTATTATGTTGATTATAGTGATTCTTGCCTGTCTGGTGTGATCGGTAGCGAAAAAAATTGGATCCATTACACTTGATTACGTTTTAAAAGGTTGGTATGAGAGATTGGTCGTTCCAGAGGTAATTGGTTTTGTAGCTAGAAATCAATATAGTAGTTTTATTATTTTTACTTTTTTGAATTTATACCAAAAAAATCTTTTTATTGATTGCAAGTTGATTAACATTGGATATTAGAAATTTTGAATTGAGTGGAGCTGGAAGTTTTGTGACATTGGCCTTCGGACTACCTCAGTTTTTTGCCTCTTTTATTGATGTTGAATTGGATTGGATCATAGATTTGTTTAAACAAATTTATTTTATTTTGATCTTATGACGAAGATTGTTTTGAAATTTTCCGAGAGCTCATATCCATAGTATAGAGCCCAATCTAGTTTTTTCGTAAAATATATACAGGAATTTCCCTAGGGATGAAACTGATCAACCGCGCTAGTTTTGGTAACGAACAAAATGGGAACAAGATTCATGTTCTATAGCCCTGAAACTGTGTCAATGACTAAAACATTTTAGTTATCATACCTTCCATTACTTCATAGCTACAAATATATCATCTCAGATGTAAATAGTCAAACTACGTTTAGAATCATTGAAAATTTGTATGCAGTTGTGTAGTCATAAAATCTTACTATTTACTGCTAAATCTGTTACTGAAAAATTCTATAGTTAGAAATGCAGCTGAAGGCCTTTAACGAATAGTAAATAAATCAATTAGTAGATAATTGATTTTGTCGGAAAGAAGTAAATTTTACGTGGATTGTTATAAATCCAGTGAGAGATATGGTGTAACTCGTAGAATTCGCATAGTAAGTAGAATGCGAATTCTACGTTCTAGTTAAACGTGCCGAAATCTAAGATTTGAAGAAAACAATGAACGAAAATTGGTTATTAATAACTTTTTCAATAAGTATGGCCCACTAGTATGTAAAGATTTAAGAAAATTAAATGTCTTCGACCTAATAGAATCTCCTAATATATATTAAAAAGTGGTAAATAGGACATGCCCTAACCCCTGTGCAGTAAAAAGTGGAAAGTGGAGTACCTTACTACCCATTTATGAAGATACGTGTGCATAGTAGTAGAAATTTCAGGTACATAGAGAGGAATTACCAGATATAGTACATATAACTAATTGTAATGTTTTGTTACACAATAAGTATTTTAGATATTAAATACAGAATTGGTTTAAACTTGCACTTGCAGTTTTAAAGATCAGTAGTACTAAATTTGGATGAAAAGTAGCCTCTGCACCACGCTAGAAACGAGAAACAATTTAACAGATATTGAGCCAATATATCGTGTGGGAAACGTTATTGTTTCTGCTCTCGAAAGGGTCAGTAATATCTTACCGGATCATTTTCACAGTGTCGGGAGGAACTACAAAGTCTTATTGGTTATGTCTTCTCTGGCAGTTTACAAGGTCTATAAAATATTTTGATTGCACCTGTGAAACTAAGTTATAGCCGATTTTCCCAAATGTCACGTTATTGCTTATGTGAGATCCGCCGGTATTATTATATTCATTATCTTTACACGTTGTAGAGAACTGTACCACTAGTAAAATAGCGAAACTGTGAGAGCGTTTACAATATCGGGTTCAGTTTTGAAACTCGTTTAAACTTGGAATTACTCTACCGTTCCCTCCCACTAAATTAAGTTAATTTACACCTAATAGCGAAACTGGAATTAGAAAATATTGAGAACGTGTACAATAGCTAGTGTGATATATACAATTAACCTTTAGCATTTCACGTCATCCTGGTGTTTACACTTCTGACTAAAGTGAAATTAAGCGGACTCTTTACGTTACATGAACACTAGACACTTAGTTTCACATTCTGTCTGTTACTGTTGAAGGTTTAATATAATAACTTATCAGTTTTAAAATAATAAAAAGCTATCAAGGTATAATTACATGTTTTGAGTGGAGTATTAAATCAAGAGTGCTTCGAGTTTCTTCTTAGAAACCTTGCGATTAAAAAAGAGGTTTTAGAAATACTTATTAATATAACAGAGGGCTTGTATGGAGTCAAAACAATGATCCGGGACATATAATTCGTATAAGTTATCATGACGTCCGTGTATTTTGATTTCATCTGAGATGGCAAGGGTTTAAATTTAAGGGTAATGCCTTTATCCCGCTTAGATACAGTTCTGCTGTGACGATTCTCGTTCTGGATAAATCTTTACCTCCTGTCAACATATAGGATATAGTCCAAGTTCTCCCGTGCTCTGTGGAGTGACAGAGGTGGGCGTTTCTCTCATGACTTTCAATAATTAATACCATTTTAAAATGCCTGAGCTTGCTGGTCTGGAGCAGATAAACAATATGGATTGAGATGCCTATCATTATTAATTTAAATCACTAGCTATAATGAATGATTTAGAATTTTACCGTAAAAGACAAATCTTTACACCAGTATGTCTAATGGACGTCTCAAAATTGTACTAAACATTCCTCGAAATATGATTTGATTAGGCAGAAATATCTTTTCTAAATTCATATAATTAATTTTCAAGAAATTTATTAGTATATCTTACCATTTTATTGTATTTTTTCAATATAACCTTTACCTAAAACCCTTTTTATGGTCCCAAGGACTCGGATCCGATATAATGAAACTAAAGAATCATGATGATGGTAATTTCTAATAACGATTACTAGAGATGTATGGAATTTCTTGCGATATACGATGAAACGATAACTGATATTCATCACTGATTGGTTGGTTGTATCGGGTAAAATTTCATATTTCCTGTTTAGTGAAGGCTTTGAAATGTATCTTGCTATTCAAGTGACCAAGAATTGGTATATATTCAAATTATCTCCATTAATCTGTAAATTGTGATAACTATTGTTGTGCTTGTTGTAATACCTCGAATTTCTTGTTTTATAAAATAGTCCATGTATGTATCTATTCATATTCTAAACACTTTTTTTGTAGTTGTTTATTAATAAAATCACTGTCTTGTTGAATATTAGGTTTGAAGTTATTTATTTATGATAGATAACATTGAAAGACTATTAGTAATACGGTACGAGAACATATTTGACGTGTTTAACGCTATATTTCATATTAACTTATTTCATAATTAACCGCGTATTTTTAACGTTTAGATCTGAGAAATATAGTAGACACCGGGTCTCGAAACGTTTTATAGCCCTGGGTAACATTTATTATTGAATAAAATGTGAATAGGCTATGGTTTTACCTAGAAGTGTGAAAGAACGTTGAAGCCTATACAATTGTTTTAATTTCTAAAAATATTTTAAAGTATGCTTTCTAATTGCTCATTAAGATGCTTCTAGTCACTCGCCGCCTTTGTGTTTGAAAACGGTGCTATGTTACCTGTGAGCTTCTGAGAACGTTTTTGACTATATTGTCTTTTCCTGTAAACAAAAATGGAACTAACCTTTAACAAATGCAAGAATAAGAAATTATACAACAAATGATACTGTAAGAGAGTATAAGTGAATATCCAGATAATAACTAACGTACATATTTTAAGCATATTTATTGATTAAAGATAATTCCATTATAGTATGCTCGTTGGTTCTGTATACCATTTAAATAAACAATAAAAAAAAACCACCATTGAAAGACAAAGGAATAAAGGAAATAACTCTAAAATAAATCACAGCAACTTTGGTGTTTTCCAAGAAGTTTCTGAAGTGGAAATCATTGATTTTCTCTGCAAACATCTTTAGAGTTTGTAACAACAACAGTTTCCGACAAGGAAAGAAAGTAATTAAACGACTGCTTTATCTTCATTTACTTTAGTGCAATAATAATAAACTGTGACGTAACTATTATAAACTGTCTTCTCTGCTCCAATTGTATTATTTTCTTTTTTTTTAGTAGTTTATCAACTGAGGCCAACTTGTTATGTGAATTGCAAGAAAGTCAGTACTAGTATACAATATAAATGATTTTATTTTTACAGGCATTAGAGCTTAAAGTATGTAAAAATTGCATACATTTATATAGTTTTATTCCGAGAGAGTATCAGTATCAAATAGATATTCCCAGGTCACGCGATAGAAGCAAACCAAGCATAGTATTTACAACAACTTTGCACGTAACTATTATCAAAGGTGTAACACAGTTCTAGGCAGTCCTTGTTCAGTAGAACATGTAATTTCGTTTAGACAACGAGTTCCTAATAACTAAATGGCCATCATAAGTAGCGTGTGGGTTGGAGCCGTGATTTCTGAGAATGAAAAGATCCTTAACGAATTCGCTGTTACACTAACTGTTGTGTACAGTAGAAAATCATATGTAATTAATTAGTTGTAGCACTGAATCTACATTATACTGATTTAAGAATAGCAAGACAAAAACTGAATACACACAATTTTAATCAAACAAATTTTAATTTCGTTTATTTTTATCAACCGTTATGATACACGAAATTGGTAAAAATTCAGTCTTTTAGTGGAGTCATCCATTAAAATTTAATACGCACATAAACCTTCCCCAATCTTACATATGTATAAACAGACCAAAATTTTTAACTAACAGGAACATCACATTTTTAAGAAAGATTAAAACATATCTGGGCATACTCCGTGTTCAGTCCGTAGGTAGCACCAGCCACTGTCAGCACACTGTAGTATAGAGTACAGGTAGTGTGAAAGTCGCAGAGTTTACGCGGATTATAGATATCAATATTACTTTCAATCCGTTAATAATTTACTATGTGAGAATGAATTTAGTTTTTGTATAATGCATAACTGACATGGAAAATAATCATTCTGGTGTTTAGATTATATGTTATCAACTGCAGTTGACCAAAATTGATGTAATTTTACTTTAAACTTAGTTACTGACATTTCTTGTTTGTGAACCAGTGTGGAAATCTTACAATTAGATATATTAGTATCATCATCCCTTCTGTATAGTTTAAATTCAAAATAGGCTTCATGTTATGCTATGTAATCCCATCAAGTAGGTAGATGTTGACTAAAGTAGACATTGCTATTTAAACGGTATAATTATTTCTAACATGAATAAACTTCTACTTAGAAAAGTAATCATATTTTTGAATAAAAGATTACGAAGAAAGGCTTAAATATGTCTCGTGATGAAATATCCAAGCTACCACTGAAGCTGCCAACTTTACTGCAGACCTGATTAACTTGGCAGAGCAGTTCATAACAAGTCTTCGGGAAATGGTTGAAGTAAAATATACTTTAAGTGCTGTAAAAATTAAACCTTTGAACAAAATAATTTATGATATACTTTATTTTCTATATAAAAGTTATTTTACAACTTTAATGGATATGACGTGCAAAGCATGACTTGAAACGTTACATACACAATGTATAATAAAAGTAAGTAGTTTTAAAACCTAGAATACAACTAACTTTCAAAATAGAAATAATTGTAATTGCAATAATATTATAAAATCAATCGAAAGTGTATTTGGTTGTTTGTCTTGCTTTCATGCATGAACTACTCAACCGATTGTACTGAAAGTGTACATGGACATTCTTACAGTCGCTAAGATAAATATAAACCTATTCTTATTTCAATAATCCCTCCGGGCTACGCCCAATGGTCTTTGAAGTAGCGAAATATCCCATCTTGGTCTGTAAAGTTATGAAATATTAATTACTTTTATTAATATTAAAAGCAATATAGGTCCTTAGAAAGCCTAATATAATGAAATGTTCTAAATTAAAATTTGTTTTATTATTTTACATTTGTTTACATTCGTTGAGAGTAAATTTCAAAAAGAAAAGAAATATTTTAACGCAGTTTTATATTTTAGTGAATAGGTAACTACTTATTACTTATATCTTACTCACTCGAACCAATAGAGGTCGTACAGATGAAAAAGTTACGAAAATTCGTGCAAAGTCACGGGTAACTGCTATTAATATTATAAAGGTGACAAGGAATTCGTTTGTTACGCTTTCATGCGTAAAGTATTCAATCGATTGTAATCACATTTTTAATGAACTTTCATAGTGTCTTTGGTTATATAATAAGCTTATTCTTATTTCAAAAACCTCCAACCTACGCCCCTCGAGTCTCTAAAGTTACGGAAAATCCCATCGTGGTCTCTAAAAATTCATTACAGCAAACAAATATTATTAGTTTAAACGCCTGTTAAATTAACCAACTATTCCATGTAAACATTGTTTTATAACAGCATATCCACGTGTTTAATTAATTTAACCACTAATATCAATTTGTTTGCTTTTATAGTCGAAAGCTTTTATTAAGCTTAATATTAACAAATATTCTTATTTCAACTATACTTAAAACCGCTGCTGATCAATGAATTAGAAAATATCCAGATAATAAAACTAATAATTTTAGTAACAATATACTTATTACTGTAAGTTTTAGTAAATTTAAGTATGCCGTTCTTGGTAAGTCCTGTAATGCATCGAAGATAAATTTACTTTTTAACATACATACATACTTTACTATACGTTTATAGACTATTATAAAACCTATATTATTTGTCTAATGGCAGAAGAAGGCTTCTTAAATCTGCATATGTATATACCTTCTTGATTAAAGTAACAAGCTAAACTCAATTGTGATCAAAGAAATACCTTGGACTGGAAGTAAACTAAAATGGATGAAAGTAGACGTTTTATGACATTCATTTATTATGATATTTTCTTGATCGTTGCAACAAGGCTAACTCAATATTGGATAGAGAAATATAATACACACTAACCAGAAGTGCTCATATCCATGCAAAGCATACTAAATTGTGTGCGAAGTCCTAAGTACCTCTACATAACATAATTAGCTTTAGAGACTAAAAAATTTGTTCTGATGCCCATTTAAAAAATATTATGGATATAGAATTTACTATTAAACTTGCTTTTCACCTAACTAAACATTAGACGCATGTAGTTTCATAGCTTCTTCATTTTATTAGTCATCCATTTTTGTTCTGAATATTATTTATTGTGAGTAATAGTACTTTTAATTAGCAACTGTTAGAAAAACGTGAAAACAGGAGATAAAAAATAAAAATTATGATTTTATGTGTGTTGACTTTTTAAAATATGTCACACCCTATCAACTTGACTTGAAGGTTCATGAAATAAAATTACGTATTTTAAAACACTCATTTGAATATTTTTAATTTTTGTTTCTAGTAAAAACCTGCAAAGTATACAAAGAAATAAATTGCAATGGTAATAAAATAAAAATTATGGTATTCTTCTAGATAAAAATAGAACACAAATTTACTTATTATCTACGGATATTAAGCATACGAGATATTATATACTCTTTACATCCTTATTTTGCTTAAGTACTTTCAATTAGTTATTTATTCCAATACAATATTAAGATGAGTTACTTCAAAACTTAAGGATATATTACCAAACTTTTTTTATGTAAAAATGTATTTTTATGAAATAAATTACATTACCTTAAATAAATTTTATTTAATAGTTTTAACGAGTAGACATCAGATATAAAATAATAATGGGACACACATTCACTCGCCCACAATAATACATATTGTTTAGTGATACATTTATTGGTTTATATTTAATTCATATAAAGCTGTGGAATGTGAACATTTATAAAATATTTGTATCTACAAAAAAATATTGTTTAAAGAAGTATATTGTCTTAGAAACTTTTATAAATATACAATTATTTAAATCTTGTGAATATTCAAGATATTTGAGCTTTAAAATAGGTAATGATATTAAACTAACAATATGTCAATTAAAGGGTCACAAGATAAACGGCATGAAGTAGCCTTGCAACTTGTTTCTTGAGATTTACGACTTATCTTTGTCACAATAAAGTATGGAATATTCTGTTTATTTTTACCTAGATTGTATTTAAGAATTATTTAGTTGGCTAGTAGAGGTATAGACCAGATTTTACAGCTATACAATTCGTGTCACTGAGTTTTTATCCATGCAAATTGGTAAATATCATTAAAAAATCCGGTTTTTCTCATAAATCGTCAAAAACAAACTTAAAGAAAACAAAGATAACCATAAAGTTTATAGTCCCTTTCAAAAGTAAACTGCTTAATTAATATTAAATGCATAAAATGTTATGTAAAATGCGTCTGAAACAATCCTAAAACTTGAAGGACATTTACATGATAAATTAGGAATGTTAAGAATAAAATCTTCTGTTTTGTCAAAAGAGAGACAACAAATTAAGTAATTGAGGAGTCGTAAACAAGATCCTCCGCGCTAATAGGACTTCTAGTTTCCAGAGATTATAATACCACCCTCTTTCCTGATCTTAATACGTTATCTCTCCAACAAAGCAAATTGTTCTATTTCTACATTTTGCCATATATTCGGTGTTTTATTACATAAAAAATCGCAATATTTCAGATAGTGAAATTAAATATTATAACCAGAATACAATTAGTTGTAAAAAAGGGCTAAGCAAATACTTCAAACTTGTAAAGGTATATCATACATCCGCTCACTTTATGATTCCTATATAAATTCTCATTGTTACTGTTTCCTAAATTCATATCGCAGGAGATCCAATACAGTTTTCTGGGCTTAGTTATCTGATTGTACTGTGAAATTCTTGTCACAGTCTATTTTGCCTTCCTATATGTACTGAATGTTAACATACGAGTATTTGGTTATCGAACCTACCTACCTGTTGATTAAGGGGGCCCTTTCGTTTGAATGACTCAAATACGTTTATGATCTAGTCTTCGCTTGAAGACAACTCCAAGTGCAGAAGGGTATATTTTCCCTGAATCACTAAATATATAACAAATGTTCGATGTACGATACTTTAGAGAAAGCTTGCAGGTTGTAACTAAAGTTAGAATATATGCAATTTACACCCATAGCACTCGTATATAGTAGTCAATGTAAATATTTAACTGTGCAATGAATATAGACATTGTATAACAATACTTCAAAATAAATAAATTCCTTGATGTATTTATTGATTTTAGGTTGCTATTATACATTATGTGTAATTAATTCCTTATTTAATTGACTTCTGTATATTATGTATGGAGGCTACTTGTTTGATTGCAGCCTGTGGCGAGGGAAATTTCAGCTGATGTACATCCCTGCTTTATAGTGATCAGTAAATACAGTTTACATGTTAACAAACAGAATTGATACGCGTACATACTGAATTCATCTTAATATTGTATTCTGTTCACGCAACAACATGCATCATTATGTAGCTCTATAGGCTTTATGCAGATGGTAAGACGTATATTGTTAGTGTAAGATTTATTGTTTCACTTGGCTGGATCTGTGTAAAATGCCAACCATTAAATATCCACATAAATAATTTAGCATACTGATGAGTATAAATATCATTATAATTAGCTGCCCGTGTTATTTCCTGAAACAACTCTCTTCATATTTCCTTATATAACGTACTGTGAAACTGAATATTGGCTGTTTCTATTAGGCATAGTTAATTACAATTGTGTTTTATAATTTCATTTTATATTTGAACTATTTCTGATTTAATTTTAAATTACGTATTTCAATAAACCTTTTTATTAGACTGATGTTTTAATCTATATTTTATCTTGCGAAGTTAATAAATTTGAAGTAACGTTATTTCAAGTAATATTTATACATTTATGCAGTATCTTTTAATTCAATACTTTTAATAATTTATTATAATTGGATACTCTGGAAGCATAATAAATTTTACAAGGCGTATATAAAATATAGACATATATTACGTATCGTTCTGCGACACTGAGCATATTATAACAAATCTTTCAATACCGCTGTCGTAAAAATTATTTTGTAAGTATGTAACCTGTATTACTTGAAAATAAGTTTAAACTAAAGAAAAATGTTATACATCAGTTAACGAATAAGATTTGCTCCCATGCTTTATTTTATTTTTCTAGTTACACTATAGTTAATTTTTTATTAAATGTAATATAAATATTCTATGTAACTCTGTACTGCGTATATTTCAATTATTATTAAAGCAAAAGTATACAAAACTAAAATATTCCCTTATTTTCTTAATCACCAATTGTTTAAACATGAGAAATTCAGTACAACAACCTGACTGTCACTTCAGGGTTGGTAAGTTGAATCGAAACTCCAGAAAGTATTCGAAATGACCTGACATACTGAATGTTAGTCGTCAGAGACACATAAAAAACCGTAATCCCTTTCGAATCAGGAATGGACTTAGTTCCTCCACCACTCGTCATTTTTTTTTGTCTAAACATATTACTCCATTCAAGAGCTCTAAAAAGGCCAAAAGTCAGATCTTCTAAGGATTATTTATGGACTAAAAAACGAAGTAGAGAACCGGTCAGAAATTATTTTTGTGGAGGAGGGCATTTTAGTTAAAATTTACCAGAAGATTAAGAAACGTTACAACATTACTCTATTACAATGTTAAAACATTAAAGGCTTTGTTCGGTTAAACATGCAGGACTTAAAAGTGAGTGAAGTAATAATTTCCTTTAAAACCCTTTAAGGGGGTTCGGTATGCCCTATCCTTCCCATGTTAATTTGGCCAATTTTATGTACCTTTTTCTCAGAAACCTTTAAAGGTATCATCATCAAACTTTAGGACACTACTATTTAGACCTTTGTTAACATTTAGAGTGGAAGACATTATAAAAATCTATTTTAAATTTTTATTAAAAAAAATTATAATTATAAATTATTTTACAAAAAATTAATAAATTTTTTATTTACAACAAATTAAATAAAAACTTCTTTTTTTAAACTTTTTTTCCGCTCTAAATGTGAACAAAGGTCTAAATAGTAGTGTCCTAAAGTTTGATGATGATAGCATTAAAGGATTCTGAGAAAAAGGTACATAAAATTGGCCAAATTAACATGGGAAGGATAGGGCATACCGAACCCCCTTTTAAGTATTCAATTATAAGAAATTGTAATTCTTTTAATTTTGTGTATTTCCTAGATTTACCTTATAATTGCTTAAGGAGCGTACAAAAATCGACCGACTTATTTGGTAAAACACATACCCTAGTAACTTTTGAATAAAAAGTTTCTGTTCCAACAATAAAACAAATATGTCTATGATCTATGTTCAAGTGAGCATTATTATTAAACTTTGTTACTAAATGGTGGAGGGAAAGGAAACCCATATTTACGCTATATGAGTATTTAAAAACTAATAAACATTCTTTTCCCGGTTGAAGCAAGGAAGCAAATTAAGTTCAGTACCGCTGGCAAATTGTGTTTTCTTTATTTGATTGACTTCTCCAAACTACCACAGTAAATGTTCATTATTTAGAATCTGACTTAAAATATGTTTCTTATGTATTATGATGTGTTTGTTTATCTTATTTGCTACTTTAAATTATTTATAAAGAGAAAATGTGTAAGGATTATGTTCGTAACTTTATTTTTATAAAGTTAGAATATATAATCGTTACCGAGTATAACCTTTTATAGTTTGAAGTATGTGATGAAAGAACCAAAGAAGTATCAATAAAGTACAAACAAATTAACAGATTCACTAACAGAGCTCGCATGTGCCATATGTGTCGGTAATTTTACTAACACTGACCCCTTGGGGGCCAAAGTGTTAAAATAATCTATATGTCGCAAGGTCTGCCCCTGCCAATGGATATGTCACCACGTAATTTCCACTCTAGCTTGCGCGGCAGTAGAATTGTTTGTTATCTCCTAACTTTCTTCTTCAACATATACTCTCACCGTCCATGGTTTTATTCTATTAAGGCCGAAAGGTCCCTCAAAACCACTATCCCGGATCACTACAAAGGTAATCCATTTTTTTTAAATTAAGAAATTAAATGTCTGAATGAACTTACTCTTAGCCATGGGGATAGGAAAAACATTAATGGTAGTGTGCTCTTCATGGTTTCTAGTAGTGTGCTCTATATTGTGTATATAAAATTACTGACAAACACTTCTACTAGGCGAAAGTAGACACTCTGTCTTAAGTAGACTTCTTAGAGCAACATAATATATATTTTATTGATCAGAGCAATGATGCAAACGTTATTAGGGCACCGGGAATAACTTAAACCGGGAGACGATTAGGCTTTTATCGCGAAAACATCACTATTATGGCCTGTGTATAATACAATTAATTCCAACGAAATATTCTTCTTCCCACGCAAAACCTGAAATAAAATCCATTGAAAATTTTGTTAATCTTCGTATCACTTAGCAATAAATACTAAAATACTACGCTATATAAATATGTCTACTTCCATTTCCAATTATTAAAATGTTTTATCATGCTATAACATATGTGATTCCATTAAGATTACAACAAAATTAGTATTTCACCATTCTGCTGTTAAATATATCAAGCTGAAACTTTTTGAGGTATTCATTAAAATACTATGGAATGCTGTTTGAAACTGTTTCACCCTTCGACTTCAGGATTTAGAAAACTTTGGTATTTAAAACTTAAATCTTTTATATAGAAACTGTTTTTTAAGTGACTGTCAATTATTATCAGACGTTTTTATTATTCCATTATATAGCATATGAATATAACGGACCATTTATTTGTTACAAAATGGCGCTTAAAGTCAGGGGTAACTGATAGTTTTCAGTAAATCTGTTTATAGTTCCAAAAAGCCATTTTCCGTCTTTAGTTATTTTCTGAGATAGGTAAATAGAAACATAACCCAAGTACAATATAATGTATATTCGGAATATACTGTCAGGAACTACAACACAAGGAGAGCACAACTTCCTGCCTGCATCATTCGTAATTAGCTTAATACTCTAAATTGGCCGTTTCAGAAATAATTCTATACCGATACTCAATTGTGGTTAAGACTTTAGAAAGGCACTTATGGATTATTTTTTATTTAGAAAATTTTAATTACAAAGAAGTGTTGACAAAATATTTAAGGAATACAATTTAAAAACATTATGTTATACAAACAATATAACTAACTTACACGCAATAAAAACTTTGTGTTTAATGGCTAATAGTTTCATATTATTACAGTAAATTAATTAGAACATTGGAATCATATATGAATATATAAGGTTTTAAATTCAGTACACAAAAAGATAAACAACCCCGTCAAGTGACGTGATCATGATGGAACTTGATGTTGCTTATGTAAAAGTAAAGGTTTAATAAAGTTTAATTCCTACATATCAGTTTGATCTTGAGACGCACGAATAGACAGTCAGAGACACAGACAGACAAACTGAAGAGAGACATAAATAACATTTCTTATCCACCAGAGTGTTAGATTTCTTTAACGCCCAGCCAAAGAAAGCCGTTAGCATGAATATGATAAATTTCCAAAAGGTATAAAATTGACTCAGTGATTGTCAAAATAAAACGAATAGAAACTGACCCTTACGATAAATGTTCGGTCCTTACCCCTCTTTAACATGTGTCATGCTCCCCTATCTCTTAGCTGTATAGTTACTCAACTTCAGTTTTGTTTTGGTATATAACACCTTTATCATAGATTCAAGAGAAGAAAGCATACAAGGGAAAGTTAAAACTTCAAAACATTTAAAAGTATTTGATATTTAACTATTTATGGAAGAAAACACTAAAGTGATGACATATATGTACATAATGTACATGCATTTACATATATTCTTAATTTACTTCATGGTTGTTTAATTAATGGTGATTTAATACTTAATTAACTAAATTAATAATATTCATATTTCTAATAAACTACAAAAAAATTCGATTTTCATTCTCCAATAAAACAGTCAAGAAAGATATACAGAGAAATTGATAGATTCACAGTCACATAGCAAGGGGTATTAAGACCTTTATCTTCTTATATGACTTACTAATAACTATTCACTTATACACTAAACGAACTATATTAAGAAATAAAATAATTTTGGAAATATAAATAGCTTAAAACTTCTAATCTTATATTAAAATATTTATATTATCCTAATCCTATCTGTTATTTTATTACATTACAAAAATGCTTCCCTCTTTTTATAATAGCCAAACTTTGTTGCGAAATCTGGAAACATTTATTTCGATGGCAGTTGTTTCAACAAAGCTATTCCATTCTTTGCACTCAGTTACAAAAATGACATACTATTCATAATTTTATCGGTCGAGATATAAGATTGTGATGCGAGTGATGATCCAGCGCGTGTGCTGTCAAAGAAGAGGGAGAGAAAGAGAGATAATGTGAGATTGTTAGTCGGAATCCCACGTGCCCACAGCATCATTTTTACTCTAGGGGCTTTTCCCTCCAATGAGAATTCGTACTACACGCTCACCAACTACACAGATTTCACCTTCAGGCTATTCCTCACAGTCCTCATCCTTTACTTTCTTAACAGTGTCATATTTTTATCCCAAGTTGTTTGACGTAAAGCCAAAGATATGTCCTTCTAAGAACTTCGATTCACACCTTTACTTCCCTTTTCTGTTTCCCTCAGGTGCGTCTTCAGGAGGTCACTCTCAGAAGCTATCATCTCTCTCATATTTTTTCACCTTCAATTCTTTAGTAATGCACCCTACAGCAAGACTCATATATTTAGTTACTATGTATATGATACCTGATAAATAAATAGATAGATTCTGATAATTGTATTAGTACCTATGTATCAATCAGGATGTTGAATTTGAAAGTTTAAAGAAACTAGAAGTCACTAAGTTAGTAAATTCGATTCAACGAAACTCAGTTCTTTGCCTCTTTCAAGATTTTTGTTACGACTAGTAGATATAAAAATATATACGACAGCTGCTCTGTTATAATTAGGTTATCAACTACTCGGTAAACGTGAAACGTGTTTGTGACTGCAAAGGTAATTCAATACTTTAAAAATAGTATGGAGTTATTCTTTATCTCATATATAAATGTGGCAATAGTAAGTTTAAATGGACAAAAGAGACTGATCTGGCATATATTTGTTATAATATTAATTTTTGCCGGATGTATAGGTATATGGTAATTTATATATGAGAATCGAATAAGGTGTTATAAACTACATCCTGTTACTTTGGAAATAATGATAAGGTGATCCTGCAAAACTACAACACGTCCTATCATTATCCACCACAACCTAAGTACAAAGTTTCATGAACCGGTATCTATAAAACCGGTGTGTTGTATTTCAGGTGAAAAATTTGCATCTGATGTGTTTGACATTGATCTAGGGTGTAATTAATTGAATAGTCATGATTTTGAGATTGTACAATCGTAATAAATCCCTTCATGGACATGTTCATTATTTATATTTTCCAGTATGTTTAAAGTAATAATTGCGTTACTATTTCTTATAACTATACGTAGAAATTTCGACATTTACAAATATACCTTAATGTATTGTTTTTCATAAAACGTTATTGTGTTTTTAATCAATTATATATTCTATAGCGGGATCTAGTATTTCATTATATGACAGATATAAAAGATTTTATATCTATGGTTCTTAATGATATTGCGTTAAATCAACCTAAAACCTTATGTATCGAATTTTAAAAGCTAACATATTTGGTGTAAAAGATATTTTCTTACACCTAAAAACAGTGAATTACTCAAAAAATAAATGTCTTCATTAAAAATTACAAGATGTTTCGACGAGAATCACATTTTATTATTTAAGAAAACGTAAAAACAGATCGGATGAAACTACACATTTACTTTAAAATCCTATCAAATAAACAAAGGCATTTTAAAATGTGTAAAGCTACTTATATATATATATATATATATATATATATATATATATATATATATATATATATATATATATATAAGTAGATAGTAATATGGGGTTCCTGGCGCACTTTCGGAGCCAACCGAAAAGCAATGTAAAATACTGTTCAATGTACCATAAAGGAAGCTGAGAAATAACACAGCAAATCTCAATGAAAAATTAACCGAATCTACAGTCGTTCGTCTCCAAAAGCGATCGGTACATTACTATCTACTCTGTGGAATGAAAAATTAACCGAATCTGAGCTTCTACTTTCTTAAGCTGTGCTTTGTAAAATGTTGTCAAATCTGCTACGAATAAAGGATTTATCTTAATAAAATTTAATCAATTTAAAACATTTTTACTAAAAACATACTGTACTTTAATAAAAAACTTTTCTACTAAATAAACAACATGAACTCACCAAGCTCTCTTCAGTTTCTAGCATTTCAAAAACTTACAAAGAAAGACAATTTTAACGAGTTCAACGAATTACCAAAACATTTTAAAGAACAGTTGATACTTTCCTTAAATGATACAGAATTCAAAGAACTTGTAAAGTCTTTTGCAGAAAAAACGTCTAATGGAGTGTTTTACTATCGGCAAAAAACTAAAAAAGTAAGGGATTACATATTTAATATAATTACGAAAGATATTGAAAAGAAAGTAAAAAATAAACAAACAGAGAGTTTTCATCGTTTTTTTATGACATTTTTCCCATATTATACGTCCTTTCAAGATAATCAAGACTTAATTGATGAATTTCTTAGGAATTTTTGTGAGTATCAAGATTTATCAACACAATTGATTAAAGAGCATTATAGAATTTTTCTTATAGAATATAGCCACATTTTGTGTGAAACAAAAGGTATTACTGTAGATAATATTCCATGTGATTCCTATGAAGAAAGACACCAACTATGGTTATCAAAACAGTACTATGACGTGGGGAGGGACTGCAAGTTTTAGAGTTAAGACTTTATTCTACAAAGTTAATTGTTATAATTTCTTTATCTTTTATAGTCTTCTTTCCAGTAACAATCAAGTGTAATTTTTCATTTTTGTTTAATTCTTTAATCTTTTTCTCATCCAAAACAGTCAAAAATCTGTTCGGCAAGTGTACTTTACAATCTTCCAACTCGGCAATTATTGTAAACCCGAATTTATCTTTCATTTTCTCCAAATTCAAGATTCTATGTTTCTTCCTTTCTTCCAATTCATTTAACTTCTTATACTCTTTAAACTTACATTCTCCAATATCATTTAACTCTTTCAAGAACTCCATTTAAATAGAAAAAATTTAAAGACGGAAAAAATGAAATTTGCTAACAATCACTCGAGAAGTCGGGGAGAATGTGAGTAAAACCGCATTCTTTTCACGAGGTTCTTCGTTTAATTTCTCCAAATGTACTATAAAATCATCAAAGATTTCAGGCTTAAAATCGTAATCAAATTCAATATCCAAATAGTGAAAGATTATAGGTAAAATCTTTTCATAATAAACGTGTGTATCGATACCTACAAACCTAATGTATTCTTTGAAAAGGAAAATAATTTTGTCAATGGTTCCAAGAGATAAGTAAAAATTTTTATTCTGTTTTCTAAATTCTGTAACAAATTTTGTTTGCTTCTTGTCTCCGTATTGTAATTTCATAAGCAGATTATTCAAATGTGTTAGTTTATTTCGAAATTTCTTAGGTTTAGGTCTTTCGTACAAAATTAAATTACAACCTCTACAAACTAAATATCTTTTATCGATAATTTCTCCTCTATTAGAACACTTGTAACAGTTGGCATTATACTCTTCCATTTAAACAGAAAGATTTTTTGTTTAAATGGAGATTATGGAACTAAGTCTGCCGAGATATAAATTTTTCAACGCAAATGTTTGTGTTTACATTTCTACAACAGAGATAAATAGAAATAATTTCATTCTATTGTACAACTATTTAGGATATTATGTGTACGATTATAAAGATTATTACGGGAGAAATCGGGATTTTTCAGTGGCGAAAGAGTATATTTTTGAAATATTAGAAGGAATGAAAGAGAATAATATGAACATCATTAACTACTGAATTTCTCTAATATCGTTCTTAATCACATCATAGGCTAAAAATTTCTCAGAGACAACAACAACATAACAAATCGCGTTTGTAACAGCTTTTTGAAAATCCATATTGATAATTATATCGTTCTTTGAACCAGAAATATTTGTCAAACTCTTTGTTGTATCAATGACATAAATAGGTCTATTCGCTAAAAATTCTTTAGGATTGTAATACATTTCCTTATTATTACAGTAAACTTTCTTAAAATCTTGATACATCTGATACATGATTCTGAAAAGACCTCCGGAAATGTTTAAATTTTGTAATTCATCTGGATAATAAGAACCGTTCAATTTTACTCTGATATTTTTTACATCCAAACTATCAAACTTTGAAGGATTTTTTTCTTGATTATTCTGTCTATCTGTTTGAAAACCTATGATAACGAACTTGGGATTGAAGATATTTCTATAAATATTTGTGATATCGAACGAATAAGTTGTTCCGGAAATACCTTTTTGTTCAATACATTGCCAATCTAGAAAATTAAACATAATGTTTTGACTTTTTGTAATTTCATCAATCAACCTAATTTTACTCGTGGTTTTATAATCAATCATTGGAACTCTAATAAAAAAATCTGTAATTGTTATTTTTCCATCAACAGGCATAACATTTCCAGTTGCAGTCTTCAGAATCACATCATCGTCTTCTGCTCTTATAAAACTTAGATAAAATCCTCCTTTATAGATCGGAATAGTAACATTTTCAAAAAATCCTAATCCAAAATGAGATAAATTTCCAGCTGCTTCAAAAACACCAAATTTAAAATCTGATTCAAAGCCATTAGAAGTTTGAGAAATAACATCACTTTTTGAATACGAAATAGTTCCTTTAATTGTGCTTAATTGGCCACAGTTTTCGACTTCTTCTATCAATTTATTGTGTTTTCTTACTTCAATCTTAGAAAATAAAAACGGTATAAAATTATCGATTAATCTAACATTATCAGTTCCAAGATATGCTTGACCATCTTGTTTTGTTAAAGTTCCAGAAATATAAAACTGGAAGTTAGACGAGCAAAAGTTATCTCCAAAATCAATATTAAACTCAGTTCTTTTATTCGGTTCATTCAAATGTTGTTTACTAATTGGATAGAAATTTTTAAACTCCGCCCTTTCAATATCACTAGCATATTTTCTGTAGTCCGCCATTTAATAAGAGAAAATTTAGAAATTTTAAACATCGTGTATCATTTTTTCATCGATCTAATGTACGTTTTTATAAGAAAAGATATAAATTTTAGTAAAATAATTAAAAAGATTAGAGTCATTTTTAATGATCTACTTCGTCATATTCAGGATTCTCTTCCTTAAATTTTGCGATCTCGGTCACATATTTCAATAAAATCTGCACAGGATAGTAACCGCTATCTATAATATTGTTCCAATCAACTGTATCTTTATTTTCATCCAAAAACTTTATACTCAAGTGTTGATAGAGACAAAGAACAGACATATGATCTTTTAATTGATAATGTATATTTTCTTGAATGAACTCTGATGATAAAGTTTGATATTTAGCAATGTTATACCAATTCAATTTGTTTACGTATAATCTCATCATATCTTCGGATAATTCATATTTTTGAGAAATGTCATCCCAATGTTCTTTTTTCAAATCTCTTTCGTGTTGCATGATAAAAAGATCGAAAGCACTGTAATGTCCCGCCATCTCTATTTATTAGGAAAAAATTTCAAAATCAAGTTTTTATAAATTGGCTCTTTTTTGCGTTACATTCAGCACATTTTCCAGAAATTCTCTTAACTCCATTGATGTTTGCATAGTATTTTATATCATTTGTTGCAGTTTTTTCTTTACATCTCACACAATATATGAGCGCCATTTATTTAGGGAAAATTTATCGTGCATAAAACCCTACGCGAATACCTATTTCAGTAAGATCTTCCTCCATATTATTAAGTTTTTCTTCTAATTTTTGAAATTTGACAGCACAAGAATCATTGTATTCAACAAATTTATGACCAATATTCTCAAAAGTTTTCGTAGCATCTAAACTAAACTTATCAAAAGACTCTTTAAAATTAGTAAGTTTTTCATTAATTTCACCAACATCGTCTACTGATCTTCTATTTCTGGCTTCTAACTTGTCATAGACTTCTGTTGTAAAATCTTTAACATGCTGTTTATGATTCTCATAATTTTGTTTTAGTTCATTAAACATTTTAATATGATCTTCGAATTGATCTTTTACGATAACATCAAACGGATAAATTCCTTTACTAACGCTGCTAAGTCTTTTTCCTTTAAAATCTAAGGCATTTTTAACATTCGGATCTTGTAAATCAACAATATTGATGTTTTCTGATAATTTTAGAGGTTTCAAAATTTGCTCTTTAACAACAACATCATGTTTGTCAATACCAGGTCGAACACCGACAATTCTTTTCTTATTAGCCAAACTAACATAATTCTTTTCAACTTTGATCGCTTCAGTAATTTTATCAGCTTTTTCGATATGAGACATTAAATTGGTAAATAATTTTGTTGCACCATCTTGAAATTCTTTTTTCAATGTTTTTATTTTATCAGCAACTTCATTTGAACTCATGAAATTTGCAAGTTTGTTATCATATTCTGCTTTAAAATCTTCAATCTCGACAGCAAACATATCTGAATCTGGAAGGGTTTGTAATAAATTTTCTAACTTGTTATCAAACTCATTTCTCAAACTATCAAAATTGAAACTATTATCTACATTTTGAATAATTTGTGTACCAAATACGTCAAAAATATTTTGTGAATCCATATTTATTAAGCAATAATTTGTTAACAACTTCTTTAAAATCTTTACCATTACTCAGTTCATTCAAAACAAAAACACATAAATGGCCACAAATTGGGGGATCTTTATAGTCTTGAATCTGAGAATCATTGTAGTAGACGCTTGATTTTTTTAAATATTGGATCAATTCTCTCGGTGGTTTGTCCTCAATTCTTCCATACGAATCAAAATAACATGCATTCTTATCATTTTTATAATAACAAATCCAATGTGTTCCACTTCCCATAATCGAGTCTAAATTCACAATTCCACATTCAAATTTCTTAACTTTTTCAGGTAATGTATCTCTCATGAAGATTCCTCTAAAATGTTTAATATTTTTGCAGATTTCTTCCAATTCCCCGAATGTTAAAGGTTTAAATTTTTTTTTCAATGTTTGATTTCACGTAATTCAAAGTTTTCTCATCTAATCCAGATCCCGTAACATCTTCCAACTCTTTATCTAACCAATTTAAAATGTTTCGAACAATAGGAATCACATCTTTTTTAACGATTGGAGCAGCTTTACGAACATAAGGAACAACATTTTTAACAACTGGAATATTTTCTCCAAAATCTAATAAATCTTTCAAAAGTCCACCATTTTTGAGTTCTTTCAACTGATTATAAGAAAATTCTATTCTGGTTCCTTTATTGTTTTTCTTATGTTTTTCGAGTTTATTGTATTGTCTATTTGTTAAAAATATCTTATCTTCGCCATTTTTTAGTTGATCTATTTTAAATTGAATACTAACGGGTATTTTCTTCTTAAAAGCGGATTTTATTTTTTCTTTCTGATTTTTGCTGAAATTTACGTTCACCTCCATTTATATAGTTAAAATTTCAAGTTCTCTTCGATTCCCATTCCTAGTTTTCTCTTCAAAAACATTGCTCCAGCTGTTGGAAGCGCAACAAATCTTTCACCTAAACTAGCATCTTTTGATAAAAATCTATCCATTGCCTTATCTTGCAAAACTTTATCTGCGATATGTCTGGAATTTGTGTCTCTATGTTTTGCATAAAAAATATCGTGTTCCATAGCAGCTTGATCTAATTTATTTATACCAGGATCTCCTCTTTTTAGTCTTTTTTCGAGTTTTGTGCCAGGCCCCAGATACTGATAAGTTGGTACGTGTAATTCAAAAGGTAAATTGTTGATAAAATCATTCAAAAGTCCACTACCCTCAATCATAGATGAACTTATTGCCGGCAAAACTCGTTTTAAATATTTAATTCCATCAGGTTTTTCAATCATTTCATCAAGTTTGTTCGAAATAAAATCCTTAATCGCTTTCTTTTCGTTCAAAAAATTGTTGTTTCCAGCCTTTTCTTGAGCATAAATATAATTAATAATTCCATCGAGTTTTGTCAAATCGTCGATATATCTGTATTCAATCTTATTATCACTGTATTTTCTTACACCTGATCCTTCGATTCGTTTTTCCCAAATTGGTTTAATCAAATTGAGATATTTTTTACCTTTACTTGACTTTGGTTTCTTAGTTGATGGATCATTATTTTTGTAAATTGAATCAGATTTCCATAAAATTTCAGTATACTTTTTCAAGTCTTCTTCAGAATATAAACCGTCTTTTGGAACATCAGTGCCTGTTAATAATCTCCATAAACCTTGAGTTCCTTTATATGTTTTATCTTCAATAATTATATCATTATGTTCAAAATTAACGGGTAAATTTCCAATCATAAAACTTTTCTTTTTTTTATCCCAATACAAACCAAATTTATCATCCTTTGCTCTAGGAAGAAATTTTTTACCAATTTCACCAATTATTATATCCGTTGTTCCAGGACTTATTGGTTCAACTATTGTAGATTCTTCAATGATTCGAGGTCTAAATGGTGTTGAAGATGGTAATTTTGGCAATTCAAACTCTTCTACTTCAGATTCTGGAATCGAAATATCAGCAAATTGTCGTACAACTGGAACCAAATTCATTAAATTTTGATTATCGCTTAAAACATTTTCAATTTTGCCCTCAACATTTTTTATTGCAGAAGTTACAGGTTGATTAATTTTTTGAATAAGTTCTTGTTCTTCTTCATCCATTCGAATCTGTTCTTTAAATTCTTTGATTAATTTCTTTTCGATTTGATCAAGTTTTTTCGCTTCTTCAGAAGTTACGTTCGCCATTTATTTAGGAAAATTTTGAAACGTGGAACGTAAAAACGTGAACGTGGAACGTAAAAACGTGAACGTGGAACGTAAAACGTGAACGTGGAACGTGAAACACGAACGTGAAACACGAACGTGAAACGTAAACACGAACGTAAAACATGAACGTGAAACGTAAACACGAACGTGAAACACGAACGTGAAACATGAACGTGAAACATGAACGTGAAACATGAACGTGAAACATGAACGTGAACGTGGAACGTGAACGTGGAACGTGAACGTGGAACGTGAACAGATTTACCGTTTTTCTGTTATTTTCATAATGTAAATAAAAAGTAAAGATAATATAAAAATAATTGTAACAAATATTTTATCGAGACCACTGAGCAGCATTTATATTAGAAAATTTATTCAGATATTTACCACTTTTAGGCTTCAAAGTTAGATTAATAGTTAAAAATCCGTAGTCTTCCTTCCAAATTTTATCACATAACTCAATAAAGTGGTTAAAACTCATATCAGATCCCACATAATTGTTATAAATCTTTCTCGAATAGTGATCATCTTGCTTAAAAATACACAACATATTCAGGTTATTTCTTATAACTTGTTTATCAACCTTTGAAAAGCATTGGGAAAGATAGATACAAGATATGTTTTTGTGACGAGACATTACGAAATATTCCTTAATAACGTCTTGATTTTCTAAAATACAATCATCAAAAACGATTAACGAATTGGGTTTACATTCGCTTAACGGAACTATGTCCTCAGAAGCATTATAAAAATGTGATATTTTTTTGTTTAAGTTTTTCTCAATATTTTCAAATCTTTCTTGTAATTTTTTATAGGCGTCTTGTTCTAAAGATTTACTAAAGACGTACAAATTGGAATAAGGAATCAACCTATTGTAGATGAAATTCAATAATAAAGTTGTTTTTCCACATCCACTTGAAACCAACAATTAACAATCTGATTGGTTGATCTTTCTTATTTTCTTCAAACGTTTGAAGTTTTATCTGATCTTTTTGCTTTAAAAATTTCTCCATTTAAATAGAAGATTTTCATCTTGAAGCAACGCTTGCGAAAATGAAGCTGTTCAAGTTGACTTCAGAAAGCTCTAAATTAGTTTTAAACTTGGAACATCCTATACACTTAGAGGAAGAATCAAATTATTTTATCGGTTTAAGCGGCTTTTATTCTGACAATTTTGTAATAAATATTAGTGAAAGTTCTCCTTATTGCATAGGATTTAGTGAGAAGAACATAACAAAATACTATGGTTTAAACAAAGGATATTATACTTTCGATCAAATAAAAAATTCCCTTAAAAATTATCTGAAAACATTCAAACAATCAGATAAATCTTTAAACTTTGACGAAAACAAGTTTGAAATGCAAAAAAATTATCTCTCTAATAAAATTCAAATAAAATCACCAGTAAGAATAATGTTTTCAGCAATTATTGTAGAATTGTTAGGGTTTGTTCAAGAAACTATTGAGCCAAATCAGGTATATTTAGGAAATAAAACGCCAAAATTTAGACCGTTTGATGTAATTGAAGTACATTGTAATCTCGTTGAACCTAGTTTTGAAAATCATACCGAACATTTACACAAAGAATCTGAAATTTTGTACACTTTTTTCCCAAATGTTGCTTATGGATCAAAAATCAGTGAAAAACCGAATGAAATCGATTATATTCCAATTAGAAAAAATATTAAAAGAATTCAAAAAATCGTTCTAACTATACAAGACTCTGAGGGAAATTTATTAAATAATGAGAGTAAAACAACAATATATTTAAGATTGTCGAAAGAATGATGAATCAAGGGGGGGGAACGAATCGTTCTTACCTTCAAATTTTCAAGAAAACAACTTTTGAATGTATAAATTACAGGAGTCTATCCCATAGACCCCTTAACAATCTTCATCCTGACCCTGTTTTTATCAATGAATCTAGACTTTATACTGAAATAAAAATTACTAGTTAAATTTCTTATCTATCTAAATGGAGTCAGTTGTAGACCTACTCAACAATCAACTTACATTCAATAATAAAGACATTTGCACGATTGTTGACGAAAATAATGAAATTTGGTTTAAGGCTAAAGATGTTGCATAAATTTTACAATATGAAAATACTAGACAAGCTATCATAAATAATATTGATAATGACGAGAAAATAGCCTTTAAATATATAAATTACAAGAGTCTATGCCATAGACCCTTTCAAAATCTTCATCCTGACACTATTTTCATTAATGAATCTGGATTTTATTCTCGAAATACAAATTACTAGTTAAATTTCTTTTCTATCTAAATGGAGTCAGTTGTGAATCTACTCAAATTCAATAATAAAGAAATTTTAACATTTGTTGACGAAAATAATGAATTTTGGTTTAAGGCGAAAGATGTTGCAAAAATTCTAGAATATGAAAATACTATGCAAACGATCAGAATAAACGTTGACGAAGATGATAAAAACTTCTATTTTAATCTAAATATAAGGGGGGCTATAAATAGCTTACCTTCAAACTTCCAAAATAACACTGTTTTCGTTAATGAATCTGGACTTTATTCTTTAATTTTGAGATCGCATAAACCAGAAGCGAAATTGTTTAAAAATTGGGTTACGAAAGAAGTATTACCTTCCATTAGAAAATATGGTGAGTACAAACTCAAAAACGAAAATAAGCAGTTAAAAGATGAAATAAAACAGTTACAAATTTCAGGTCAAATGAAATCCTTGAAAATAGAGAATCAAGAATTGCGAATGGAATTAATGAAGAGAGATATGGTATGTAAAGATTTTGATAAGAAAAACCACCATGTTTTTGTATTAATTAAGAAGAATCACATGTGGGAATGGCCTTATTATGTTATCAGAGCTCAGAAACGAGAAATACCAAACCGATTAAAACATCTAAAAATAAATTATCCTGAATTAGAGATTTTGTTCATTGATGACGAACCAAATTCTATCAATCTGTATAACCAAATGAAAGAATCTTTGAATATTTTATACAACGGAAATCATTTTACTACAAATATGGCAGAATCTCGACTGATTTATAGAATATCTAAATTACACGATGAAAATGTTTCTAAATTTTACTAAAAACTCTCGATTTATTATATTTTGTTTGTAAATGTTTAGCATAACTAGGTAACCATTGTAAAATCTTTTTTTCATATTCACAAGGCATTTCGTTTTTATAACTTTCGCTGAAAATTTTTTTAGCACAATCTTTGCAAAAAGCATCTTTTCTATCTTTACTATACTGCCAGTTATTAAATTCAGAAATATTTTTAATTTCTTTACAAAAGTAACAATTTTTTTCTTCTAAAGTTAATTTGTCCATTTTAACGTATAATTCCTTACAATAACAGTCTTTTCTATTCTCTTCTTGACACTTTGTACATTTCTTTTGAGACTCCATTTATATAGAAAAAATTATTACACGATGAAAATGTTAAACTCTCGACTTATGATATTTGGTTTGTAAATGTTTTTGATAATTATTTAACCATTTTATAGTTCTTCCACATTCACATTGAGTATCTTCATAATATAATCTATGGTGATTCTTCTTTACACAATCTTTACAATATGAGTCTTTCTTATCTCTACTATAGTGATCACTATTAAACTCTGAAATTTTTTTAGTTTCTTTACATTTAAGACATTCTTTATCTTCCAAAGTTAATTTTTCTATTTTATCATATAATTCTTTATGATATTCCCTTTCACAATCTTTGCAATTATAATGCATTCCATCTTTCCTATTTTTATCTTTATAAAATTCATTTAAATCTTTAAATTCTTTGCACTTTGTACATTTCTTTTGATGCGCCATTTATATATAGAAAATTTATATTACAGTTTTGACTTCTTCAATTCATATTCATAAAACTTTCCGGTTATTTCTTCATTATTTAAATCTTTTATACTATAAGTTACAGGATCTGTGTTATTAATTTGATAAATCACAAAGATTTCTCTTGACCAATTGTTCTTATATTTGTTCGAAAATGTTTGTTTTTTACTAACAATTCTTACATGATCATTGACTTTAAATTTAGTTTTCGTGTGAATTTCAGGTGGAACATACTTGAAAACGGTCTCTAATAACTCCTTTTCTGCATCCTTATCTACGTCTTTCGGTTTCATTTTGATTGTGCTGTGAACTGTATCGTTATAATTGTTTACGATTTCTTGAAGAATATCGATCCATTTAAAGTTTTTATTAATCTCAAAAATTACTTTCATTTCTCTCATTTTGAGTTCTGTTATATCTCTCTACAATACTTGATTTCTCTTCGTTTTCAGTATGATAAATCTTAATGTTGTATTTCCTCAAAACATCGTTAAATTCTTTATTTTTAAACTCTAAACCCTTATCTGTATGAAGTAGGTTAGGAGGTTTGTGATTGATCCTTATGGCATCTTTTACTATATCTTCGAAAGCTTTTGAAATATCCTTGCCGTTTTTTCTTTTGATAGCTCTTGACCAAGCATATTTTGAGAAAGTATCAATAACATTTAACATATACTTAAATCCATCATTTTGATCTGAATAGTTAGACATTATAACTAAATCTGCTGCCCATAAATCGTCAATTCCTAATGTTATAATTTTTCTCTTTTTAAACTTTTTTCGTACTGGTGCATGAATTTCTCGAGCTTCAATCTCTATCTCATCTTTAGTCTTCAATTCTTGCTTAACAGGTTTTGGATTTGGATTCTTTATAAACTTACTCTTGTTTGTCTTACATTTTGAACATTTTGCTGCAATTCTATACAATCCGTTTTGAGTTTGAACAATTTTAGAATCTATATTTTTCGTTTTCTTTTTACACTTGTGACAGTGAATTAAATCATCTTCCATTTACATATCAAAGTTTCCAAGTTTATTTAATTCGTCTAATATATCTGTTTTATAGCCATACGGTACTGTATCGATCTTATTTTCTAGGACAATTCTCTTATCATCTTTAGCGTTCAGTGCCAGCTTGTTTATGGTAACAGTGTACAACTCATGTTTATAACTTTTGATGACTGTCATCTCCCTAAATTCTTCTTTATCTTCGAACAAACATCTCTTCAAGTTTTCGATATTTATTGTTTTATTTACAACGCTTCTCTTAATTCCTTTACACCTAACTGGGTTTTTATCTAGATATTTGTACGAGTACATCTTAGACCTTAAACCACAAAATTCTTCTAAAACTTCGCTATTTAACTCATCTTTGAATTTCCCTATTACCTTCTTATTTTTAGTAGTGAAACATTCATGATCTTTTGGATAATCACTTGTATCAAAGTCATCTATATTTTTCTTTAATAATTTTAAAAGGATCTCGTTTCAATTCTAGAAAATAACTGTCTGTATCCATGTAACACAGATTCAAATCTGGATCAAACTTCTTTAATTTGTTGTAATAAAACTCGTACATTAGCAATTTTGAGAGGTCGAGAACTGAAAATCCTATGTAAATCGGTTTGTTAAATTTAACCTTTTGTTTGTACATGTGACTCGCTATACAGTTGTCGTCAAAGATGTTAAAGCATTTGAAATTTGTTTTCTTAGCTTGTTTCATTGAAAATTCTTCATTTCCAAGCTTAATAGCACATCTGTTTCTCACATTTTCCATAGATTTTCCAAAAACTGAGTTGTTTATTAACTTGTAAAAGTCCTTTTCAAAGTCGCTTGTAGCTTTGGTTCTCATGTTTGTGTTAAAATCAATGTATTCTTTCATAAAAGGCTTCTGATCGAATGTTATAACTCTATTCACATGTTTCAAAATCATACCTTGTTCCAAATAGAACTTCAAATTTCTCGAATGAACAACGTATTCAGTTTTATCCAGTAGAGTTGTGCAAAGTTTGTTTTTAAAATGTTCTGGAGCAAGAGGTAAATCCTTGTGATGTTCGTGTAAATTTGTTGGATATCCAAGATCGACTTCGAGAATATAGCCATAATCTTCGTCGCCAGTGAGTTCTAAAATTGTTTCTTGCCACTCTTCTTTTGTATACGTTTTAGGATCCATCCACTTGATATCACTAAACGGCAGTTTTTGCATAAGACCATACCCATAAAGGTTGTTTGCATCGAGATAGAGTAAATAGTTTTCGGGCTTTGTCTTATCAAAATCTTTTAAATATTTGTTATTTGCTTTCACATATCGTTTAATACACTGAGAAATGCCTCCGCGAATACCTTTTTCGATCATCAAATACATATTATAATCACTAATTAATTGTAATTCTATCTTCGTTAATTTTAACATAGCGTCCCATGCGAGACTTGGAGCTGTTAGATAATGTGCCGGATCGAGTTTATAACAATTAAGGCAAATGTTTCTGAAATTTTCGAATATATCAGCAAGCAATAAAACATCTTGGATATTGTACAAATCAGAGTAATTTCCAAGATTTTTCTCTTTTAATTTGTTCCAAACATTTAAGTAGTGTTGAAAATCTTTCTCAGATATGCTCTCATCTGTCAAAAGTGAATAGAAATCTTGAATTCTCAATTCTTCTGTGTAATCAAGTTTTTCAATACTGTCGATAAATTCATAGGGAAATATTCCTTTTCCAGATAGAATTTTAAAAATCTCGTCGTCGTCATTTGGCTGTCTTTCTATTATCTCATTCAGTCCATCTTGTATAAAATGATTTGTATGTTTGAAGTCTTCTCTCTTTAGATTTTTAGCTAACTTTTCTATAGACGAGGCCATGAATCTGAACGTGTCTACAAACGAAAACTTGATGAATTTTCTTGGCTTATCACCTTCGAATTCATAGCCATATCCAGAATTTACAGAATAATTTATATATTTTTCATCGGTGTTTGCAATCAAATCAACATTTCCATATTGTTTAGCCAATTCTTTTATGTACAAATGAGTATCGTAATTTGACATATTGTGGCAGAAAACGGGAATATTCTGAGGAAATTTCAAATTTAGATTGCAACATGCATGAGCTGCGCCTCGAAACTTGCCGGTTAAATGACAATGATCTCTCACTTTATTATAACTCTTATCTTTCCAACTATCAGGAGTAAAACCATACTGAATTGACCCAACATCATAAGCAGACCATTCACAGATATGACAAACGTTTGCATTTTGGTATGAAATTTCTTCTTCTTCAGTCAATTTCATAGGTTTTCATGTTCTTAGAATTATACTTTTTAGCTATGTATTTCGATAATTTATTAAGTTCTTCAAACAATTTTGCAGGAACATTTTCAAATCGTCTTCATTTTTTGCTCTATAACATATAGGTTTGTACATGCGATTGGTCACATTCGACACTAAATATAGAGTAAAACCATAAGGAATATGCCTCTGAACCTTGGTTGTAGTCGATCTTTGTGGATTGTTTTTGCATGTGGGAATCTTTTCTAATATGCTTTCAAAATCCATATAAATAACGTAAGGATGGTTAAATTTCTTTTGATAATTAGTAAATTTAGTTGTTTGACCTGGAAATGGCATAATTGGCTTACAAACTTCATGATTTTTACAAATTTCTAAGTGATCTGTTAAATCTCCAGATTTGTAAAAATGGCTTAAACATCTTCTACACAAAAATTTTCTTTCTTTATGTTTAGACAACTGCGAAGAAACAAGCTTATTTAAATCGGTTATCAAAACATAATGAGATTTATCATCTTGTTTAACATACAATAAATCAATGTTTGTTTCAGCGTCATATTTTTCAGAAATTTGTAACGGAACAATGTTAATATTTTCATCAAAACTGTAGACATTGATAGACATTGTTGGATACTTATACTTGGAATTGTAGCTTCGTTTTTCAAATATTTGTATATCTTTCAGAGACATTGGATACTCAAAACCTGAAAATATTTCGTCATTCACAAATTTTTCGTATTGCTTTACACGTTCACAGTCTCTTTCTGGTTTTTCAATAGCACATCTTATTGAGTAAATAAAGCAAAAATCATCTCTATTTTTTATATTTATACAAGCTTTTTTATCTTTGATATTCTTTGGTAAATCGATGTATGATCCTGCATTCATCATTTCGTGTTTGTTAAGGCTCAAAACTAGTTGTTTACAACTTTTAAATGTCCATCCGGAACCTTTATTTGGATTATTCGTTTGTTCTCGATGTGTTAATTTATTAAATTGCTTAGTAATAAAGTCGTTTACGTCAAAGATTTCGTCTGCTTTGATAGTAAAATACATTAGACATGTTTGCGGTTCACCATTCACTAAAGTTCGTTCGTATTCACATTCCAAAGAGAGATAGCCCTTCATATTTTTAACATTTTCTTGAAATTTCTCGATTAAACTTTTAATTTCTGACCGCATAATTGAAAGATATTTGTAAATTGACATGGAATTGTCGTTCAAGTTTGTTAAAATGTATTGCTTGAAAAGACCGTGTATTGAGGATAAAACTTCTACATCAATGATATTTTCGGATTTTACTTTAAGAGTTTTATCAATTTCTTCGATCATTTCAGACTTGGTTTTATCGTTAGTACCGATAGCCAACTTTTCAGCTATTGAATGAAGTTTTTCATCATTAAATAGGTCGAGATTTTTCTTTTCAACTTTGAAATGTCTCTTTAATTCACGTAATTTCTCAATATTAAACATGTTTTCGTGATCGGCAATTTTATTTTCTCTAGCCCATTGTCTTAAATAATTTAGTTCATTATCGTAAATTTGCTTGTTTTTTTCGTGACTTTTAGAATTATAATGGCGATCATAGTTTTTTCTTAAAATTTCTTTTTTGCAGAACGGACATGATATTTTTTCGCGCTCCATTTAGATAGAAAAATTTATTTAACTAAATGGTGCTTGTAAACCAACGATTGCGCCTCTCACGGCGTGATATCACTACGGATATGACGCAGGCGAAGCGATTATCGTGATGGTCGGTCTGTAGTAGCACACCTCGACTGTCATTGATACACACAGCGCAATCTTTCGGAACTAAAATGTCGGTAATGCAGATTTGCTTTTAAGAATAAAAATTGTGTTCCCGTTTACTATTATAACATTTTCTTTTTCAAAATGTTAGATAATTTTACCTATTTTAAATATGCGTACATTTTGTTACTTGTAATTTTCAAATTATATTTTAAATTAATTTCTTAAATTTTTACTTCTCGATGGGCTGTTGTATTGTGTTGCTGAGTATATATGTCTGCGAATTCGGTTTGGTCGGTTAGGAAGTTTACTTCTGAACTGTTTCAATGCGAGTGGCCATAGCGGAGAAACACCAAGTTCAGAAGTATTCAGATCGTATTCCGGAACCATTTCTCTATCCGTATCTCGCTCTTCTCTCTCTCTCTAGCCTGAATATAGATCCTAGCCTATAAACGGCAGAAGTGATCGTGTCATAGGCATAAAAAGAGAGGGAGAGAGAAAGAGACAGAGGGAGGAGAAAAGGTCGACCGAGAAATGGTTTTGCACTTTTTGACTTTGAATCTTTTCTATTTAAATGGAGTTCTTGAAGGAGTTAAATGATATTGGAGAATGTAAGTTTAAAAAGTATAAGAAGTTAAATGAATTGGAAGAAAGGAAGAAACATAGAATCTTGAATTTGGAGAAAATGAAAGATAAATTCGGGTTTACAATAATTGCCGAGTTGGAAGATTGTAAAGTACACTTGCCGAACAGATTTTTGACTGTTTTGGATGAGAAAAAAGATTAAAGAATTAAACAAAAATGAAAAATTACACTTGATTGTTACTGGAAAGAAGACTATAAAAGATAAAGAAATTATAACAATTAACTTTGTAGAATAAAGTCTTAACTCTAAAACTTGCAGTCCCTCCCCACGTCATAGTACTGTTTTGATAACCATAGTTGGTGTCTTTCTTCATAGGAATCACATGGAATATTATCTACAGTAATACCTTTTGTTTCACACAAAATGTGGCTATATTCTATAAGAAAAATTCTATAATGCTCTTTAATCAATTGTGTTGATAAATCTTGATACTCACAAAAATTCCTAAGAAATTCATCAATTAAGTCTTGATTATCTTGAAAGAACGTATAATATGGGAAAAATGTCATAAAAAAACGATGAAAACTCTCTGTTTGTTTATTTTTTACTTTCTTTTCAATATCTTTCGTAATTATATTAAATATGTAATCCCTTACTTTTTTAGTTTTTTGCCGATAGTAAAACACTCCATTAGACGTTTTTTCTGCAAAAGACTTTACAAGTTCTTTGAATTCTGTATCATTTAAGGAAAGTATCAACTGTTCTTTAAAATGTTTTGGTAATTCGTTGAATTCATCTTTGTTGCACTGTTTTAATGCTAGAAATTGTAGAGACTTTGGTGAGTTCATGTTGTTTATTTAGTAGAAAAGTTTTTTATTAAAGTACAGTATGTTTTTAGTAAAAATGTTTTAAATTGATTAAATTTTATTAAGATAAATCCGTTATTCGTAGCAGATTTGACAACATTTTACAAAGCACAGCTTAAGAAAGTAGAAGCTCAGATTCGGTTAATTTTTCATTCCACAGAGTAGATAGTAATGTACCGATCGCTTTTGGAGACGAACGACTGTAGATTCGGTTAATTTTTCATTGAGATTTGCTGTGTTATTTCTCAGCTTCCTTTATGGTACATTGAACAGTACATTGCTTTTACATTGCTTTTCGGTTGGCTCCGAAAGTGCGCCAGGAACCCCATATTACTATCTACTTATATATATATATATATATATATATATATATATATATATATATATATATATATAAGTAGCTTTACACATTTTAAAATGCCTTTGTTTATTTGATAGGATTTTAAAGTAAATGTGTAGTTTCATCCGATCTGTTTTTACGTTTTCTTAAATAATAAAATGTGATTCTCGTCGAAACATCTTGTAATTTTTAATGAAGACATTTATTTTTTGAGTAATTCACTGTTTTTAGGTGTAAGAAAATATCTTTTACACCAAATATGTTAGCTTTTAAAATTCGATACATAAGGTTTTAGGTTGATTTAACGCAATATCATTAAGAACCATAGATATAAAATCTTTTATATCTGTCATATAATGAAATACTAGATCCCGCTATAGAATATATAATTGATTAAAAACTACACTTCGGATGAAACTACACATTTACTTTAAAATCCTATCAAATAAACAAAGGCATTTTAAAATGTGTAAAGCTACTTATATATATATATATATATATATATATATATATATATATATATATATATATGTATATATAGTTAAGTATATAGCTACTTTGTGTAATTATTTGTTAAAGCGATTTTGAAGAATGTTTAACAAAACCTTCTAAAAGTAGTCATTTTACCACGTAGAATCCTAAAACAGTTTATTAAACATACGAATGATATGTAACATAAGAATATTGTAAGGTCAGGTTGCATTTCTGAGCTAAATATTCTTCTTTAGTAAACTGCCTGCATATTCGAATCTCATCAAATTAACAGTTGAAAGGGTTGTCGAAGCAGACCGCGTTGTGCCCAAGGGTGTATTTGTCACCAACATGGAGGAGGTGGTGGGGTGACAATAGTTCCCTCAGGGCTTCTCTATCTGTTGAAGTGCCAACTTTATATGAATATACTCCCCTAACTGCATGTTATCTGTACATTATCGAATAATAAGTTATCTTAAATAAAGAATTTGGACCGAAAAATTACTAATTATTAACTATGTTTTCAACGGTAGGTAAACACTATTATTTGAAAAACAAACAAATCAAACATACGAGTATATACTATTTTTTTATAGTAGAATTCATTTATTCACGAATTATACATGAATTTGGCCCTAAGTTAGAAATTGTCAGCGGGATCCTCTAATACTAGTTTTTTATATGAAAGTGGAAAAATACATAAAATTATTACTATACAACTTAGGTGCTAGAATAGTAAAATATATGCAGTCTACTAGTGGCACAAGTTGGCAAATCCATGACAGCGATAAAAAATTGGCTACTCATGTAAACATCTTTACAGGTGTCACCATTACAACTACTCTAACACCACCTGCAAGTCATAGCGGTGTTATATTGCAGTTCTAAAATAATTGTTACAGCTTACATTAATTATACTTATAATGATTTTATATAAGAATCATGTGAGGATATACCGTATGCAGTGTGCACGGAACGGGATAAATTTCTAACATACTCATAATCTTTCTAATATATTTAAAACAATTACAAATATGTGCAAACAACGTGATTCGTTTCAGGTTCTATTCTCTCAGATTTAGAAGCAGAGTTGATGCCAAAAATTTCAGAAAATTATCTGAGTAATTTAATATTTTAACAATAGCAAACAAATGACACGTCAGCCTTTTAGAGGAAACGTGAAAAATCCCCATGACTCAGAGGGTGAGCGCAACTTTAAATCAATTCGGAAGTTTCATTGAATCTGAAGCCGGTAACGGCAAGAACGCGAACATAACTCCCTTTCTTCTAGTCACGATACTAAATATGTAGCTTTTGTTTCATATTTTATATATTTCGTCTTTCGGTAAAAAAATTAAGCAGCAAAATAAGGTGTAGTACGTAGTGCTTCTTAACTGGAATCGGAATCGACTTTATGCGTATTACTTGTACAGTAAAATGTGTAAATTGAATTATACCCAATAAAGCATCAAATAGAAGAAAGTATTACTTTTTCATCCTAATATTTTAAGTGTCAAGTGAAATTATTTTTATTATTTAGTTCTTAAACCCGAAAGAAGAAGCACGTAACTCAGAAACCAACATTTTAAATGGTAATGTTTTCCATAGAATTGTGTTACCAGCCAACCTGCAAATCGTTTGGCTCCACACCAACACTCGGTGGTTTACATATAGATTAGTTGTAAGTAGATCTTTACCGACTGTCTAAACCAAACAAAATGTTTTTGTTTAAACCTAATCTCACTACTGTAAAATTATTCTATATAAAATAGTATTCACAATTATAGCCTTTCGAAATTGCGTTATGTACATTGAAATTAGTTATATTGATAGCATTGTAAATTCATGTCTATAAGTACCCACTAAGTAACATAGAAATAGAGTAATACAACCTCTCAAACCAGATTTATTAAATTACACTAAAAATAGGTTAATTATAAGTCTTCAATGCACAAACTAAAGAAACTGTTCATTAAATAAAACTAACCATTTAAAAGTATTTTTTTACTCCAAACTTAAATGAAAGTATTGTCCTAATCTAGACAATAAGTATGTGGATAGATACTAACCAAAACTTATGGAGAGTTTTTATTAAACAAAAGCCAACAAAATATAGGTCATAACTGGTTTTGGAGCGAAGGAGGTGGAGCACCCAGGCCAAAACAGTTTTCTACCTAGTTGTACTAAATATAGACAACGGGTTCTAATTATTATAGACGCCTTGTATTTGTATGGGCTACAACCAATATTTGCATGAAAGTTTAAAAAGTAAACGGTGTTTCTCTTAATTTTTTATGAGCAACAATTGAATTTAACCATAACCATATTACACACCTACTATAAACGCCTAGTTGTTGGATGAATTTTAAATTTAAATTAGCAAGAATATTATATGATTAATATTAATAAAATATGCAGTAGGTTTCGGCGGCTTTTAACACAAGGGCAGAGTCCTAGGATCAAAACAGTTACACATATAATTAACCTACATTACATTTAATTCAATATATTTTCACCTAAACTGGCAAATAAACTCTTATAGATCATGTAATAAAGTAAACAATATCGTAAGAGTCTTCGGAGCCAACATGGCAGAGTCCTAAAACCAACTAATAAGAACACCTTGAAGTAGTATTAATTTTAATCGTAATTGATTGAAACTATATGTGTTGTTACTGACCAAGTTTGATTAATTAAACCCCCTTTAGACAAGATCGCAAACCTGTAGACACCAATCAAAATTATTTTATAAAGGAATATCTATCCTTGATGTTAAATAGATTGTATCACAAATTGGTGTACACGTTTATTACATGAATGTGAACCTAAAACCTTCCACTTCAAATTTTAAGCCAAGTGAGCGGAGGTTGAGGGCGAAAAAATGTATTACCGGGAGCATCCAGAAAAAGCGATGACCTACTCGAATGGATTAAAAGGTAAGAGTGAGGCAAAATGGTTAGAAAAACATCACCCATGGCACTTTATTCCAACAGTTTGTTCGTTCAATGTGGATCCTGCCAACAAATGTTGATCAAATTGAGGTCTAAACTTTATTAGACTAACATTCCGAGAATGGGAAAACAAGAATAAACGTATTTACAACAGAGTTAGTTTAAATTAAAATTCAGATGTAATCATATCATGCAAGCAAATCAGGGTTAATTTGTAGTTTGAGTTAACAATAAAGTAATTTCCTAGGAGAAATCGTTATAAATATGACGTGATGATACGGAATAACAATTAGTTATAACAAGTAAATATCATTACCCTATATGTGGAAATACGCTTAACGTACACGACTGGCTCCCTCGTCGATGTGTCAGTATGCAAATGGAGGCGCGACGGCTTGAATAATTACATATCTTCTGAAGATATGACACTGAAATGACACTACCTGTCGTCACCTTTCCGTCCTTTACTGCTGTTTTATAATGCAGGGTTTATTATGAAAGTAATGCACATGTTCTAAGAAAAATATATTTATCCATCCGATTTGTAAAAATGGTTAAATTATGTTCCTCGTGCATCAATACACCTGCAAAAACGACTCTGCCACGCCTGGAAAGGACCCTGACACTCCTCAACTGTAAAGTCTCTCATAAACTTTGTAACGTGAGTATGTATGTGCTTCACCGACTCTCTGTGCTTTATATTCAGCTCTCTCAACATTCGGGGGGGGGGGGAATGTCACACAGAACCAAGTCAGGGGGGAGGCATTTAATAAGTTTCTGTTGCATTCTTCAAAAGCCGAAAAAAAACTTCATGTTCCAGCGATCGCTCCATCACGCCTTTACACAATCGAAAAACAGACTTCGAGCAAAGAGAGAGAGAACTGAGACTTGCCGAGTTTGGAAGAACAGAACTGCCCCCCCCACTTTATCCGATCGGTGATATAAATAGTCACGTCACATTAAAATCATATTTATTTATCATATTTATAATGCACTCTGTACATTTCACCGACAATGGTTTTTATTGCTGGATATTACAGTTTTGTAATAGATCCTAATAAAAAGGCCTAATGGTACTGTATGGTCTATAAATCGTAGATTATATGTAAACGTCTCAGATATAAAGAGGGGCAGATTGACATGAATAAATGTTCAATGGTTTTTCTATATTAATGTTCAGCGTAGCTTTTTTATTTTTACGTTATTTGATATATACAGTAAATACAATTTATAGATTACCCTATATGTCTACGTAGTGGTAATTTTATATTAGGAAGCTTATTTTCATAGTTATAAATTGTGACTGTACGTATACAACTAAGCTTAGTTTAATGCAAGTTTGCACACAGTTGAAGGTTTAAATAGTGGTAGCACGCTGGTTAAATGACGTACATAAAATTAATAGCTTATACCGAAATACATACTATGTCATATTAATAAGGCGTGCTAATAGCCGAGGAATCTAAACGTCTGACTTTGTATCTGAGTTAGTTATATCGCAGGTTCAAATCCTGTACAGATACAAAAGCAATGTTAGATGGAACATGAAGAAGCCATAAACTAGGGAAGTCTCGGCCACGCCTGCTCAATAATAAACAGTTTACTCATATAAAGCCACTGCCAATACCCACAGGCCACCCTGAGACACATGGCGCTCTCTATATTGCCTTCATATCTGCTTTAATACTTACTGTCTACACTTCTGATCACTTTCTTCGTGCTCTTTCAAGACGTGACTAAATTTTTTATTTAGAAAACATATAAAAATGGAACTATATTGGAGAAATGACTAAATGCTGATATTGGTAAAAAAATTATTAAAGATTAATATTTGGTTATAGTATAGCATTTACCCACGGGTAACTGTCACGACTTTGTCCGCTATTTTTGAGTGAATAACAGGCACGTCATAGGCATATCCTTTTTAAATAGCACAGTAACCACTCCTGAAAACAAGTTATGATTAATGAAAAATACTCCAATCTGATGAATCATTTCATAATAGTTGGACATCTATAATATTTGAATGAATAGTTCGAACAGTTCAAAGAAATCGACAATTTAATATTAATTCCAGTCTGTACGTAGTATAAAGGTTTGCTAAGTTTAGATTTACATCTGCATAACAGAAAACTTGAGACCTAACTTAGTATAAAAGCTACAAATTTAAAAGTTTTAAATTTAAATATTGTGACAGAACAAAGGGCATTGACTAGTTTAACAATATTAACAGTTTTAGCTTAAGGTATAGAATAAATATAAGATGGGCTGTACCCTAGAACCAACACCTGGTTCTTTTTGTTTTAATTTGTTGTATTAATCAACAAAATTGAGAGAATAACTTTAAATCTACTTAAAGTACATTTTTACATCACAACTCACTCAAATATATTTTAGGCTAATTTATAAATTACACCTTCTGCGTGAACAAAGTGGTTCCATATCTCGAAGGCTTACAGACAAGAACAACCATAGTAGATTGGTGTTCTCTTATTCAATTTTTGATCTCTGGTAATTTTCCTATGCCGTAAGAGTGTATTATAGATAACAAATATATGTCTTAATTAAACGAGAGCTGTTTAAATAGTTCACGTAAATGTTACCCAAAAATTAAGTTACCATAACGTTTGTGCGAGATGTGTATCAAAAATCTTACCATAAACATAATGTAGGGAACATTATGACAATGGTTTTTTTTGGGACAGGATAGGATTTTTTCTTTTTTAATTTCTTAAAACGTGGCACAGCAATACATTCTACGAGGTATTGTAAAATATTGCAACAGTTAAGAAGAACGAAAAAAAAGCGCAGGGAAAAGTTCAAAATTTTGTTTTTGCACGACAACGTCCGATTGCACACAGCAAATCTGACTCGAGAATTCTTGAATGCTTTTAATTGGGAGGTATTTCCACATCCGCCTTACAGTTCGGGCGTTGCAACCAGTAACTACCACCTGTTCACAGCAATGAAAACCTTACTTGTGACGCAGCGATTTGATGACAACGCGGAACTGCTGAAGGGCATTCGGTTAACCCAAATCTCTGCAGTTAGCCGTTTTAACACTAGACATTTCAGACAGTTGGTCTGAACCACCTTAGCCAATGGCGCAGTGTAGCGGGTACAGCGGTTATCGCAAGATAACCAGATCAAGCAACGTCGAGCGTGGCTGCTGCTTTGATAGGTGACCGTTGAGCGATCCTGTTCTAGCAAGCAGCCCGCCTGCCCGGCCATTGGTGGTGGTTCGGAAGTCACCTTTAAGCCGTTAATCCCCAGGTTAAGTGTTAGAGAGGGCTTCTTAGCCCTAACTTCGCCTGGTAAAATAAGACCTTCTTTACTTTTTTTTACTTTTTGTTAGGCAGGTTAAATGTAATAGCTAAATAAATATAACTCTAAATTATCACGCATAATTTGCTTTAAATTATACTCGTAATGACACTTAAAAACTAACCTTCGTTGTTATTCAACGTTTTACCCATCTGCAAAGTGCACAAATTACTTATATATTCCATTTACTAATTAAATCTCATTTGTTACTTTTTAAAACCGTATAAGACCAAGTATTCCACAGCCATAAATATGATTTAATAAGTTGAATGTCAGCTGTTGTTAACACAGATTGACTTTTAATCATAATAATAACCCTGTAGACAATTCTGATCGGTATGTCTCAATAACATTTCACCCGTTACATACATGCACTTAACTTTAGGTAAAATCCACTCTTGTTCTTGCGTTTCCGTCTTACGATTAGCGTCGTCAAATTCGCCTGCGTAGTAGAATTTGCAATTTTGCAACAAGGTTCAGGCGCGAAAATATTCAGTTACACTATTTTAAAAGGACTTCAATTGTGAGGCATGCAATGTCACAATCTACTCCCTGGGACGCTATCGTATATGAATTCAGCCAGTTTGCCTCAAACCATTTTCGTTACCAGTTTCTTTGCAATATGAATACCACCTCTAAAAGAATGTTTGTATATAGAGTACGCCAATAATTTCGTATTGTATTATTGCGTATATAAAGTGATGATAATGACAACTATGACGTTAAAATAAATATTTTAAAGTATGTTTAAAATGCTTTTTTTTAATAGAGTACTATGTAAATCTCCTATACTGTGAAGATGCTATAACACCGAAACACATTTCGTGCAAAATCGAAACCAAGGATCATTTTTCCTGTTCATAATAATAGTTTCTTAATATGCTGTATCATTACTCTCAATTGCCGCTGGGAGTTGTTAAGCTTGATCCAAGTCCAATATTTATACTAGTTTCCACGTAAGAATGAAACCATATACCAATTCTCGGACATCCGTGGTTTTATATTAGTATTTGAAATAACGGCAATGAAGATGAAGAAATATAAAGCAAGAAAAACGTTGTTTTTAATTTAGAAAAAACAGAATTGGGACACAATATTTATCTGTACAACGAAGCTATAACTAAATTACAACTGCAATAGCTTGGTTAAGTATACGTTATACTGTACAACTAGATTTAATCAATATATTTTAACCTGTGGTTGTTAAATATACGAGAATCAGCTATTACATTTCAAAGACCTAAACAAATGATGAGGGCAAAGCCAAACATGTTAATTGAATACTTATTAAAAATTTCTCGCAAACAATGGAAAATATATACCCCGGATGCTCTACATTCATATCCCTGAAGCAAAGTACTCCTACTTTCTAGATACCTCGCTCTTAAAACTTATTTATAGGGTTATGAAACAATGGCCGGAGCCAGGCTAAGCGACCATGTAGGGTTGGAATACAGCCAAACTCAATGCCTTACTAACGATCATAAGCGGTACTACTTAGGAAAAAATACCGCAAAACAACGCAATTTAACGTGTTAAATCTATTACTATGTATTACGTTTACGGCTATGTGTTGGCAAAGCATGTAAAATAGATGGTCTACAAAATGTATTAGGCTCTCTTACCTCCTACACCTATAATACTCCGATTTATAGGAGGAGGGAACATGAGGGCCCAAGGGAAAGGGGGTCTATACCCCATATTTCAAAAGGATAGGGATAATTTAAAAAGCTCATAGTTATAGACTAAAGTAAAATTTTCTTTGGAACGCTTAACAAGACTAAATATCGCGTGTATACTTTTTTCTGTGATATATGAAACCCAAAAATGATCTACTTTAACTATAACTGTCATTATAATATTTCATTTCCTATAGTTTTAAGAAGAAATGTTACTATTCATCAGGTGTTTGTTTAAATAACTTAATTTAATTCAGTCAAGAATTGAACATAAGTTAAAAATATTGAATGGTTAAACGTAAGCTTACGCACAGGTACCCAAGTACAATTAAAATATTTATCTCGTTTACTTTAATCTGTATAAGAATTTTGAATTTTTTGGTACTGCACCGTATATTTATTTTATTTTACTACTACATGGCTAAAAATAACTCAGAAATCTAGTCCTTTTCTAATAGAAGCCATTTATAGTCTTGTGTAAAGCTTATTTTAAAATTTGTGTTAGTTGTTCTGGTACCTTGAGCTTTGATATGTTGGTTTCAAACAATTCTTATTCGCATTAAAAATGTCAGGAATTCGTATAGGCCAGTCGGTTATAATTTAACATTTTTTAGAAAACCCTTTAAAATTCTGTTCTAAAATTTGGTATAATTCAATAATGCCTCAAAATGCATAATTTAAGAAACATAAGTTTGTACATAATTTCAAATTGTGTTATAGAAATAAATTAAATTACGCCGAATATACACACTATGAAATAATTAGGCCGCGTAATCCTAAAAAATAATATTAGATAATAATGTTGACTTAACACTTACCAGTATGCCTCTTTGTAATTAATACCGACTCCAATTGCCGTATTGCCTCATAAAATGAAGGGCTCAGGGGAAGAAGGGGGCAAGTCAATTTTTTTTTTTTTTAGTTTGCTATACCAGCGGATAGGTCAGATAAGTAGCTACCTCGTGTTAAAATTATACAGGAGAAGAAAGAGGCTAGTTAGTTTAAAATCGTATTTAAAAAATATCCATACAGGTTATAAAGGAGGTAAGTCTGAGCGCTTCAGGCTAAGAAGGGGGCAAGTCAGCTGGCGAAGTAAACAGGAAATCGTCCTGCAGGCTTTTCGTATCTGTAATATTGATTGTTCTCCAGTATTGATCCGTCAGTGTGTAGTTGTTTTTGAGGTTATGTTTTAATGTTCTGCTGTTTGTAATAGTGTTTCTTTGCAGTTTTAAAATCTTTTGTGGTGAATAATGGAGAGTGAAAAGTGAGTATGAAGAGCATAGTGCAGTGAATGAAGTGAAAAATACGAAGAAGAGAGAAAACAAATTTGGACGTTTTAAGTGATGCGAATAAGAAGTTGAACCTTCAGAGCCATACTCCAGGGCCTGATTGCCAATGTAAACATCTCAAATGCTTTGAAAATGTCCCACAACATTGCCGGAAAAGTATTTTGTTGAATTTTAATTTAATGAATTCTGTTGACGAACAAAATACTTATCTTTGTGGGCTTATTTCTGTGCAACAAATACAAAACATTCGCCCTCGTTTAGCTGAAGATGAAGCTAATTTTCGTGATGCAACCTATTCTTACAGAGTCAGATTTTTGTGTGATGAAACAGTAAAGGGAAGTACAGGTTTGCCAGCAAGCATTTTTTTCAATTCACGGAATTGGAAAGAAAAAACTACAAATCCTCCAAAGACGGTCTTAAAAAAGAAGGTAAGGGACCCCGAGACGGTCCGAGGTAAGCACAATGTAAGGCCTAATAAAATTTCAGAGAAGCCAAAACAGCTATAGTAGAACATATAGGGTCTTTCAAGGGCAGAAAAGGCCACTACAACCTGTCACAGTCCAACAAAATATATTTACCAGAAGAATTAAACATAAAAAAAAATGTTTGATATGTTCTGTATTAAGCATGAAAATATAAAAGTGTCCTATGAAACATACCGTACAATTTTCTCCACAGAATTTAATATATCATTTGGCTATCCCCGCATGGACAACTTGTGGCACATGCGATGAGTACATTGCAAAATCAAAAATCTTAGAAGCAGAAAAATTACATTTAAATGTAAATACAGACACCGATCAAATAGAGCAAAAGGATACTGAAACTAAAACGCTTGCGTATTTAGAACACAGTTTCATAACAAAAAAGCTGAAAGGTCTATGAACGAAAAAGGATTGCAAAGCTCATTAGCAGAAAAAATGAAGACCTTGAGGCAATTTGCTTTGATTTCCAGAAAAATCTGCCAGTCCCCAAATTGTCGACAAATGATGTGTACTATAGACGCCAGCTGTCAGTTTATACCTTTAACATTCACATTTTATCCACTGGAACCAGCGATTTTTTATACGTATCCACAGACTGTTGGTAGCAAAGGCAGTGACGAGGTTTGCTCCATGATTCACGATTTTGTATATAACTTTCTAGATCCCAATGTTAGACGACTGCGCATTTTTTGCGATTCATGTGGAGGGCAAAACAAGAACTGGAATGTTTTTAGATTCCTTCACCAACTGGTACATGAGCAACACAGATTTGATGAAATCATTGTTTGTTTTCCCCATAAGAGGTCACTCCTACATGGAGACAGATAAGAATATGGGAGTTATTAAGCAAAAGACTAGAGTCGAGCTACCAAGCCAATGGGCAGATGTGTTCAGGCAAAGCCAGGGTTAAGCCTCGACCCTTTGACGTTGTAGAAGTAAAGCAATCAATGTTTCGGAACTGGTCTTGGACTTCTCAATAGCATGTATGTTAACAAGTGCCCCTTCAAATCCAGGCCAATAAGAGAACTTAAGATAACTGGAACTCATCCTCGTTTCATCTTTCATCGAAAGCTACCTACAGTGGGCATTTTGATTCTGCAGTGGTTTGTAACCGACAAGTGAAAAAACGAAGGAACTTGGCAGACAACGAAATTCATTCTTCCAGATTATCTATATGAAGGTAGGTCTTATAACGTTATTAATTTAAGAAGCTTAGTATTAGAATAAGTGTTTGAGTGAAGGCTCTAATGTTATCGTGCTTTAATCAACAAAACGACAATAATATTCTATTTAACACAGTATTATTTTTATTTTTTTTATGAACTGTATTTTTCTATGTTCTTGTAATAAGAAATTATAAAGAGTAGGATATGGAGAGAGGGGAGGGATAATTTAGAAAACATTCTGAACCACTCATTTGATTTTTCATGTAAATGGTTAGTGTAAATTAAAATTGTATAAAATAAAAATAATGTAATTAATTGTATTCATTTATATAAATTGAATTGTAATTAATTTACATCTCTACATTACAGTTTTTGTTACATTTATAGATTTGATACCGATACCCAAGGCAAAAGTATGAAGATGTGAAGCACTTGTCCAGGTTCTGCGAAAGAGAAGCTAGAGAGTACTTAGAAAACTTGCCATACAAGTAGAGAAGCTGAGAAAGTTGCAGAAATGTCATGAATATTTAGTTTGTAATAGTTTTTTAAACAATTAAAACAGGTGTTAACAAAAAATAACTTTGTGTAGTAGATGACTTAACTCTTTTTTTTTCCCTGGACATCCATTTATTTTCTATGACTTACCCCTTTATAACGTGTAAATATGGAGTTTTATAAACAAACAATTTATGTTATTTTTAAAAAAATCAAGGGAAGGTAAGACAATCTAACCTATAAAATTTTGTTAGATTTAAGATAAAACTGTATAAAGAATCTAAAAAAAATTAAGAAAACTCAAATTTTATATAGAGATTTCGATCTTAAAACTTAAAAATCAGTTTCCTGTAAAATCTACAAAAACTGACTTGCCCCCTTCTTCCCCTGAGCCCTTCAAATGTCAGTCTCTGTGGCAATATTTAGGGGAGATTATACCTGGTTGCATGCATTAAATACCAGACTTTTAACGATTTGAATTATTAATATTATTTGTTTTATGGTTTGCAAAATGTATACAAAGTGTTGTTCGGTACACATATTCCTCTCTTGTAAGAAAGTAATATTGAATAAAGATGGTTAGCAGTGAACAGGAAATTGTTTATCGGTTTTACAAAGACTGAATTTTCAGTAAATTTCATCCAATATTAAGTCGTTTTGCAAAGTCTAAGTGATAATATCATACAATGATGTTATAAATAATATACGTTTTTAAAATAAATAGATGTTTGTATACGAGTGAGTAAGTAATGTGTTAAAAGAGTGAAGGAATCTTTTAGACGTAAGAACAAGAAAACTTTTTGATTAATTGTTGTATCCAATTTTTGTATCGTATCTAAGGGGAGATATAGAAGGAGATTCTTGAAAATGCGTTCGTATTGTTACAAAATATATATCACACAGGCTATGTTTAGTATGCTAAATATGATAATGTTTTGGTCAAGGATAAATTAACCTTAGCAGACTACGGGGAATTCCTGTGAAAATTAAATAAATCTCACTATTCAGGCAGTGACAGAGATAGCTTTCTTTGAGCAGCAAAGATATGAGACTCACTGCAATTTATTGTAGTATATAACAGCGATGGTATGAACATTTTTATGAAATGTGCACTTAAGGGGGCCATTTACCCATAAAAATGATTTTTTTTTCAAAAATTTTTTTTTTTCTGTTTTTATTTCTTAAACATTCTGGAAGACATGTTTTGACATTTAAATAAGTTTTTATTGACTAAATCATGGTTTTTTGTGTGGTTTTGTACATGCATACCACTGCCTGACTCCCATTTTTTTGCCTGCATGCAGAAACCTTCATTATGCTACACCCAAATACAACTATCCAACAAAATTATTTATTATTATACAATTATTATATAATTATTATATAATTATACAATATAACAGTGGTTGTTTCTCAGAGTTTTTGATTTGTTAGGTTGGCAATACCAGCCAGAAACAATCTGATTTTTTGTACTGGCAAGCAGAAAGAGCCAGCTGTTTGTGTTTTGTTTACTTCTCTAGCCTTGTTTTGTTGTGGTCAGTAAACACAGTGTGTTAATTTTTGAAGTTTGCTTTTATTTTCAGTAGAAAATGCACAAACTATAAATAGTGAATTGATATTAGTTTTATATGTTAGTGGGAAGTGTTTGAAGGACGGTTGCTGTCTTCTTTGATTTGTTTTGAAGGTAGACAGATTTGTTTTGAAGAATTTTGGTGGTGAGCTTATGAATTTTTGTTATTGTTAGTGAAAATGGCACCGATAAAACATTCTACTATTCATAAAAGTGCTAGAACTAAGAGTAACAAAAAACTAAAAAAGCTGCTTTAGCAGCCAGTAAAAGATGGGGGCAAGTGGAAAAAAACTTATAGGCCTACCACATCCTGTGATGATTCTAACCCTGTTCCAGTACTTCTAAAAACATCTGAGAATAAGAGTGATTTTAATTAGGTCTACAAAATCATTAGGCCTACCTACTATTACAGTAAATGATATAAACACAGCTTTTACTAGGCGTAAATCGGAAGTTAGCTGCGAGGATAACACAAAGCCTTCACGGCAGTACGCATAACACACCGGAGTACGCAGTGGTTGACATTAGGTGTTTGAAGCTCTTGTTACTAGCCTAGCTTGCCCTCTATGCTTTCAACAAAATTTAGTTTTGAAGACATCAGACCAACGTGGGTTTGCAATTAAAACTTACGATTTCATGTAGTACTTGCGAAGAATTAAAAGCTTCTTCTTTTACTTTCTGATACAATTGATGAATCTAACAACTTTGATGTAAACCGTAGAGTTTGTGAAAAGTTTTACAGCATTAGGAAAAGGTTATGCTGCTGTAGAGCAGTTTTGTATGATTATGAAACATGCCTATTTTGAGTAGCAAAACATTTCACAAGCATGCTTCAGTTGTAGCAAATACTGCCATTGATGTCAGTCAAAGTAATCTTTGAAAATGGCTCGAAAAAGAGTGCGTGAAGTATACAAAGAAATGGATTGTACTGTAACTGACGATTCTGTCATTGATCTCGGTGTAAGCTACGATGGATCGTGGCACAAGAGAGGCCATACATCCAATTATGGCATTGGATGTGTGATAGAGCTACAAATGGCCTAGTCGTAGACTATTGCGTTACTGTCAAAGTATTGTCAGGTGTGTGAAATTACTACGACAGAGTTAGGTGAAGATTCTCCAGAATATAATATTTGGTTTAGTGGACATAAAGACTTGTGCTACAAAAACTATGATGGGTCATCCCCAGCAATGGAAACAAAAGCTGCGGAAATCCTTTGGCAGAGATCTTTGACCTATAACTTTCGTTATGTCACTATTTTGTCGGACGGTGATTCTTCTGTATTTGGTCACCTCCAGAGCCTTCATATTTATGGAAATGAGTTAGTCCTAACAAAAAGAAGAATGTGTTAACCACGTTGCCAAACGCCTTGGGACTGGGCTTCGCAATATTATTAAGACATGTCGTGCTAAAAGGTATAACCCTTGGTGGCAAAGGCTACGGAATGCTCAAGGAAACAACAATTATAAAACTGACAAAATATTACAAGAATAGCATCCTTAGGAATAAAGATGACATTTCTAAAATGAAAAGTGACATACTTGCCACTTTACATCATTGTACATCACAGATGAAGCGCCTCGCCACTCAAAAATGTCCTGATGGAGAAAAGAGCTGGTGTTTTTTACAAAAGGGCGCAAGCTACAAACGTTACACCTGGTCCGCATAAGGACAACTTGGGTACTGCCATCACGCCACAGGTTCTCAGACACATCTTTCCTGTTTTACCAAAGGTTAGTGGCAAAGGATTGTTGGAAAGATGTGTAAAAGGAAGGACCCAAAATGCAAATGAGAGTTTGCATGGTACCATATGGAAAAAGTGTCCTAAAACAAGAAACGTTTAGAAAAAGGCTCTTGAGGGGCGCAGTAGCTGAGGCTGTTTCACAGTTTAATTTTGGAAAACTCTGTATTTTCATTGAGCATGAGTGCTGCTGGAGTCTCTCCTGGAAGGTTCAGTGGTTAGAATAATAAATTATCAGAGACAAAAAAGAGAGTTACTAGCACTGTGCGCAAGAACATCTGCATTACAAGAGATATCGAAGGAATTTGAAGCTGAAGAAGCAGAGACTAGAAGACAAGAAGAAGAAGAAAGAAGGGCCTACTTATGGAGCAGGGAACTTCTAGGAACTTATATCCTTATTAAGTAAGTGTTTAAACTAAATAAAATGTAAGAATTGTGTCAAGCTTTTGTTTTTTGGACTTTTCCGAAAGTTTTAAATTTTTTGTGTTTTGCGTCGCAGGAAAACACTCTTAACTTTTTTATTTGTTAATATATCAACTTGAAATTTTTTATGTACTCTCCTAGATACTTTATCTACACACTGTTGCATGGAAATTACAAAAATACTACAAATAACCCCACAAAAAAAAATCTTTTTGAAAATTTTTTTTTTAAAAAACCTGACTTTTTTGAGGAAAGAAATTTTTTATGGTAATAAATAACTGAATTTATTTAAAAACCCATGCTACAGTGTGTAGGTATTTGCTTACCCTACAATTTAAAAAAAAGAAATACTTAATTATCTATAATACTAATAAAACTAGAGTGTTTCCCGTGAAAACAAAAAAAACTGCTCTCCCCCCTTAAGGCAATGGGTGGGGGGGGGAAAGAAAGTTTTTTCATTGAAATTTTTTTTACAAACTAACCAGTTATAATAAAATAGTCAAATTAAAAAAAAATTATAATTAAAAAACTTTTGGTTTTGGGTAAATGGCCCCTTAAAAATTCAAGTAAATTGTGGGTAATCAAATAATCAATGTAATTATTTGACTACTAACAACTTTATTGGCCTAATTAAATAGATTGCAAGTTTGTTCCCTAACATATACTGGATCGATGTATTTCCCTTTTTAATATTAAATTGAATTTTCAACATGTAATAAGAAATTTAAGCGAAATAAACTCTATGCAACTGTTAGAATGTATAGTGTCAAAGCAAATGACGTAAGGACTTCGAACACAAACGTTTCTTAGTGTGACAATCGTTAATTAATTGATTAATGAAGAATAAATTTTAATTTTAATTAATACAAGTTAAGAGAATTAACTACGCGGTTACCCAAACTGACGTGCCAGACATAGAGTATATTTTTCCTGCATATGAATAACAGAGGTAAAATATTTTAACGATGAACACAGCGTGTGTATAGGTGAGTTGGTAAAAATTCAACCATCGCATGTAGTAGTGTGTTACGTTAGCAACATATGCTACACTACAACCTCCTGCCGCAGTGAATTATTTATCTGAACAGTGCAACAATACCTGTTAGCAATCACTATACCGATATTTATGGTTTATCACACATCAAACACATAATAATTTTTACTTATGGATAGTTATCATTATATCACCTATAATTTTAAAATGACCCACAAAATTATGGTCTATACGAGTCTCGTATATGAATTCATATTTACATGTTATAATTCATTTTATGTGATTTATTTTCAGATGCCTCCCCGTTGACCTTTTAAGATACATTAAAAAAGGTAAATAATTTGTAAGTTCCAGTAGCCGAGTAGTATAAGACGTCGGACCTCGTAAGTGAGTTAAATATAGCGCGCGTTCAGGATCATGAACAAAGCTGAGAATATATACGGAACTCGAATACAGACCGTGAACGGCTTATGAATCCTACGCATTGACGTATACTTTCTTCAGCGGGTAACAAGCCTAACTCAACTAGGGCACTGGAAATACCTTATACATACAGCAGATTACAAAAAGCGGAAATAGTCGGACTATATTACCAAAAACTATACACGGTCATAGTATTTTTATCAGGACCATAAGGTAAACTCAACTGTTGCACCGTAAGTGATTTTATACGGTCTGAAGTAGATACCTTTTATTTGAAGCAGGCTTTTCAGACCTATGTATACACGTATTCTTTCTTCGTCAGGACAACAAGGCACACTCTAATATGGCACTAGAACTATCTAGAGAGCGAAAATCATATAAAAAGGGGAAATCATATTAAAGGCTCTTTGACAGAAATAGGTTTCCAAGATTTCTCTATTTGTATTTTTAATCGGGGCAACAAGGCAGGCTCATCTGTGTCGTTGGAAGTATAGTTAAATCGATCCAAAAATGCTCCTAAAAACATGATACACGAGTCAGGTTTAGCCCTGATAAGCTGATATGTACATGATCTATACTTACTAACGTTTGAAAAATGTCATTGAAATCCATCATAATACATTATGTATGCTTTTACTAATTACTAAATATTTTGCATTTAGGAAATTGCGTGTCGAGCTACTGGTAAGATCTCGTAATTTATAAAAATATAGGAAACATTTAAAAGCGTTTGAACGTAAAAGGTATGTAAAAGGTTGTTGACATATTAAAGTGAGCCACCTTGTAAAAGTGCATGAGGTATATCATTTTTCGTATAGATCTACACTCAAGATGACCGCATGTACAGTCGGCTCTTAAAAACAGATTGTTGAAATATTCCAAAGATTGTCTTATGAATTGCTCGGTGAAATGTATAGGGCATAAATTTAAATGTGTGGATTCAAACCGCCAATTGTGTGATAGTCACGTGTAGAATATATTTTAGCAATTTATTTACTTATTTAGTATACTATGTCACTATTCTGTATCCTAATAATGCAAGTTTTGAGTACATTACCCAGCAGAGATCACTTATGGCTGGTGTATACCTTACAGTTGAGCCTACCTTGGGCACAGCAAAAACCGATGTGTCACCTAATCTGGGCAACCTCTTATTTGTCCAGGAGCGGCACATCACTAACCGCAAATGTCGAGATTCTGGGGATCAAGGGCAATTCGATAGGTTTGGTCTATTGTGGGAGATGACTTTTGGAATTGGTGGAGTTTGTTCCCTAACGTCAGAGGTTCTTGCTAGCTTCAACAGGGGTGTGCCACCCCCTGCCTACTCTGACTGGAGAGGGTGGTTCAAAGGCTGGCCTCCCTTTCTTCCGGGAAGACATGCCTTTGATATGTAATGCCCTAATTTTAGTAGTTTGCCTTACTGACGTTTAAAATTCAATTGGGTTATGTGTACACTCAAAAATATCTGGGTATATCAATAACTATTATTTGGTTGGATGGTAGAGAAGCCTATAACTTATAAATTTTAATTATGACCTATAAAATTGAAATTGTGCACGAAGCATCATTTCTATATATAGCTGACATTTCTAAATAATATAGGTCACTCAATGTGATGTGGCTGAGCGTTAGTGAAAATTATTACATTGGTCTTATGAGTAACGATGACGGCAAAAAGAAAATATTAAAAATAAATAAATTAGTAAACAAATTCAACTGACCTATAACAGAATCAAACATGTGACATATTATTACTTGTAACCTAACTATTCGAGAAGTTCATTATTTAAAAACTTATGTGAAAACCCTACTTATAAACAAAAATATAATTGCATCATGTGGCAAAATTTGTCAGAAAGGTTTTATATCTAGACTAATATTTGTTTGAAAAAAGGAGAATTTACATTATGCGCCATTTTCGTGTCAAATTCATTCCTTTTTTGTATGATTCTCTGCTTGCTTATCTGTCCGTAGGACATCTTGAGAATGAAGCGATTGGAAATAATGCATGTTATCTCAGTGAAAACCTGTTATGACACGTGGTGTATTATATTTATACCTAGTCCTAAAAATTGCAACACGAGAGTAGAATATTATTAAATCCAGTTTAAAGGAATTGTAAGCTGTAATAATTTGATTTGTGCCTTGAAGTAATGTACAATTCTCAACGGCTGTGTGTGGAGGTACAGCTGAATGTAGTATACAATCCCAATGGACTGTACTTAAAGCAGATGGTGCAGAGCTAGGTGGCATGTAGACTGACCGCACATATATCTGGCTGCCTGACCACAGTGCTGTGGCTTATTAATAACCGCAATTAGTAGCGGAGTTTATCGGGTAAAACACTAACTGATCAGCTCGTACTGTTACACTGTATACATCTGAATCACATGGTTGACTTTATTGTATCTCAATTTACTGCATAAACATTTGCACGCAATTTAAATTATAAAATAGTGCAAGTTTATCTTTCATTACATGAGTGTGCCTAAAATGTTGATTATATTTAATTATGACATTATGAACGCAAGTGTCATTGTACTCCTTATTGTGATTTATATCGGCAGATTGAGTTTAGTAAATGATCCATTATATAAAACAAATAAGTATTCTGGCGCCAATAATATTTTAATTACATAATTTTGGGCTTGTGTAGTTGCATATATTTAAGATGACCTCACTTATAAACAAAGATAATCAAAATGAAATGTTGCCATTCTGCTGTATGATATCATAGTCCAAGAAACGAGGGACCATTTCTTTTGAACTGCAAAATCTATTTTATCACTAAATCTAAGAGCAATTTTCCCATAGAAGAGGAATCAGTCAACCCCGATAGTTTAGATGAGAGTTGAAATTGAAGGGTACAAAAAGAGTTAGAATTTGAACACTCATAAACATTGTAACGTACTCGATGCTACAAAAGCATGTTGCGATTACCAACGAGTAGCTATATTAAAAATAAATGAGTTAAATATAGAATAAGATGTTATATTGTTATCTATAAATTATATTTAAATTTCCACTTGTTGTAAAAGGCGTATGTAAAAAAGATCAATAATGTTGAAACTGATAACATATTTATAAAAATTAAACTATAACCTGATTTGAAAAGACCCTAATTTAACAACCTATTGTGTCGTATGTTACTAAAAATTAAAACTGGGGTGCCGTCTTGATTATTAAATATTACATACAAGATGATCAAATACGATTTAGTCACCTTAAATCCAGAATAGTATAGTATATACAAGTATAGTGTTACCAATGCAAATGAAAATAACTTTTTACACAAGTGGGCAAAGTTAACTAAGAAAAAGACATCTTCGTTGAATTTTGTTACTTATATTAGTTAAACTAATATGAACTTAAAAATAGAATATGATATAATATGAATATGATCATAAAGTATGATTAATAGGAGCGCTATTTTTCGTTTTATTATCTTCGTATCATATAAAAGAAGAAGCCCGAATAGGTATCTATAATGCACAGTAGTCCCTTTGCATTCCCCTTGCATTCTTCAACAAATGGGCTTCAAGAGATTGCAGCCTTCATGATGATACGAGTACGGCGTGTCTGAAACACCAATTATATATCGCCAGGTCTACCTAATCCTTGACCTCACAAGTTCTGCCACTTACTAAATTCTTACCTCCTCTCTTAACGCGTTCCTTACTCTTTCAAAACAATTCTGAACGATATAACGTTGTCTCGTGCGTTCATTCTTCCTGTCTTCATTTTAATCTTTGCGTTCAATATAAAGTACCTCTATTCTTGTTCACATACGTCGAATTACCTATACATTCCTCCCAAACACCTCTTCTTAGACTTTCTTGTCCGCCAACTCTGATTACATCGTTAAACGTTTACACACGCATTCTTCCTCACTCTCTTTCAGACCAACTTATTTTATCAGTGCTTTATTTCTCTTAATCTTCTGGAATGTCTTATATCTTAACCTACCTTACTGATTCATTAAAAAAATCTAAGTAAATTTTGCACTATTTTTTGATAATTTGTTTATGCACGTATTTTCAATGACAGTAATTTATGTAATTCTTTTGTTTTAAAACTAAAGATTCCTTCTATTACCAGTAGTGTATTTTTTTTAATTATTTATGTTACAATTTTAGATGTTTCAACATACACCATATTTTAAACACCATATTATAAAATGTAAAGAAAAGAACGTATTATTTTAGCAAGCGAAGTTAGGGCTAAGAAGCCCTCTGTAATACAACCTAAGGCCAATAGGCCAAAGGCTATTGCACTTGGCTAACAGCCTGAGTACAGGCTACAGGCGTTATAACAGCCTATCTATTAACTACTATAGTCTATAATGTTGTCCTATTTATTATATAAATGCCACTAATTCATAACTTTCTTTAATTCTTACTTGCATGTTATAACTAATTAGTCAATGCCCTTTACCTTTTGTCTGGCATCATAATATACTCAATACAGCAATAAAAGAAATTGTACAGTTAAAAAATTCAGTTCAAGTTATCAAAATACAGTAATACTCATACATGAAATTTAGAATGTGCGGAAGAAATTAGTGGTAATAAAATATTTCTGAATATAGGAAAACAATATAATAGTTTCTGTAGATATATTACTACAACTAAGTGTATGGAAAGATTTTCTACTACAAGTCTTCACTTAATTGACGATATGTAGGTCAGGAAATCGATGGTGTCAAATATCGGTTCGTTTACCTGTGAGCAAAAAGTAAACTAACTGCTGAGGCCGATAAACAACGAGGCTCTTACTCGTTGTGTTGTTTTACTTTAATTTGTTAAGGATATGGCTTGAGTATGAAAGGAATCACATGATGTAACTGACCGTTTTTATTTTCACAAGTTTTAAATCTTATCAATTTAATAGTCAAGACCTGACTACTGTTCCAATATACTAAAGCCAATTTTCATTATATATAATAGCTGGACAATGTTATAAATAGAGTATTTACAAATAACTTTGGTCAACATCACTAGCTATTATATGTAATAACTGAAACATTATATATATTTTATATAATATGCACACACGTATATTCATAGGTTATCTTATTTATTTTTTGAGTCAAATGTTTCATATAATCACTCGTCGTGTTCTGAGTGTGGGTTTTGTAAACATGTACACTGACTTTCCTTAAAACTTGTATTACATTTTAATTTCATTGCAGTTAAATATATAAATGTACACATATTGCCTGGTACCCGTAGCTTGCACACATATTTCAATCAATGTCCTTATACTACTTAGTAAAAGAACTTATCAATATTAATTAAATTACAAAAGTCTTCCAGTTTAGGTTAAAATTTTATGCCCAGTCCCATGTTACTGCTTTGACACTGCCATAAAACTGCATAACAATAAATTACGCATCTTCGAGAACCAGCTAAACTAGTTTCTTCTTCCAAGAGATCATTGGGTTTGTCATCCTTTCAAGTTACTTGAGGAAGATTGTTTTAAAAATCTCGCCCCAGGCGTATGATGGCTTAACGTTTCATACAGAGTCAGCGAAGAGCAGGAAGGTTATAGTTTAACCCATTTCTGGTTTCAATTGGTGACTTGCTCCAATTTGCGTTTCAAAGTTTTGGTAGAGAGCAAGAACAATGGATTCGACTATGTAGAGACTAATAAACCGTTAACAGATTATGTGCTCTGAATACTTCTCTACAGCTATCACGCCATCCCACACCAAACATGATCTTCCATAGCTTTCTTCTGTATTATCAATACTCGCCCCAGATGAGTGTGGCAGCACAGACCCCCAAACTGCAACTCCATATCTCAGATGACTTTCAAATAGGGCCGTGATAAGCCACCAGTACAGCGTCTTGGAGTGCTAGTAGACCTTGACTCTTCTCAATGCAAAAAAGAGAACTGCTAAGCTTTCGACAGAGATGGTCTAAATGGTTCTTGCCAGAGAGACGATCATCCAGCACAACTCCAAGATGTTTTGTGTTATTCACAGCAAGCAGATCTGGGTAGTGGAGCAATTTCATCCCCTTATGCTTCCAAAGGTAAGCTGCTTAGTTTTTGACTCATTAAAAATTAAGTCGTTGCTGCTGCAGTAATCTTCCGCGTAACCAAGCGCCACCAATGAATCGATCTCAAGAGATACTGCTGAGTTCCAGATGTCAAAGAGAACAGAGTCGTCTGCGTACATGACTGTGTAGCAATGGTTGTTGAGAATCCTGGAAGGTCGTTAGTAAAGAGGATGAAAAGAACGGTCCAAGGACCGATCCCTGGGGCAACACCCCGTGACATCGGGAGAAGACCGGATCTGATTTTCGACTTGCAAATATTCCGCACATCGTCAGCTCCAACTGCTCTCTACCTTGAAGATACGAGTAGTTGGAAATCCATCTCAGCGCAGTGTTTTCTTGAAGCCGAATAAACTAAGCTTCTCCAGAAACAGATCATGGCCAAGGCAAGTCGAATGCCTTGGTCGATGTCATGAAAGATGCCAGTGACCGTATCCCTTTCTTCAATTCTATCGATGATATGCTCAACCATGTCCGTCAGTGCAGTTAAAGTCGACCTCCTCCTTAAAAATCAATGTTTTTTCGATCGGTTTGAAGGTGATTTCGAGACATGTGATCAAACATTCGCCTGAGGACTATCTTCTCAATAACTTTTGAGAAAGTTGAGATTAGGGATATAAGCCTGAAATTGCCGACATCTTCTTTAGGACCCTTTTAATGTAGAGGAACCACTCTGGAAACTTTCAACTTGCTTGGAAATTCACCGAGCTTGAAGGATAAGTTTGTGATATGGACTAACGGAGCTACTAGCTCGTCACTGCAGTTTTTTCATTTGTGAGGAGATCTCATCAAGCCCAGCAGATCTTTTTTGGTTTTTAGCTGTCGAATAATCTCACTCATCTCTTTTTCATTAGTTGGGGATAAAACGGTCAGTGGAAACTCTACATCAGGGGGTTGTACATGCACTTTGTATAGATGTCCTTGTTTGCTTTTCATTCAATGTTTTGTCAGCTAATAGTAGAAAAATACTCATTGAAATGATTTGCAAGCGCTTCGGATTCTGTAACAACTGTACCATCAATTCTGAGCCTTTGTGTTTTGTGTCCTGAATCTTTCTGGGTCCTTTCTAAATTTATAGATTTCCAAATCGTTGACTCCCCTAGCGAATGAATCTACCCCAAGTACTAGTAGGCCTAAACCTAAACAGTGATTCTAGTTCTAAAAAACTATCTGAGTCAAAATTGCCCTATAATTTGCAATATGATGAAAGTATTTAAACCATTATTATCAATCTAGAACTCTTGGCTGGAATAGTAAAATCTTTTAACAAAATGCAAGTTCTGTAACAATGAAAATTGTGTTTACTATGGATTGGATAAAGGTTACAATAAATGGTCTTGTTCACAAAATTATAAATTAAATGTACAATCTGTAAGGAATTTTATACTGGATTGACCTCTGACTTTATATGAAATCTTTCCGAAATTAATACTAGGTTCATTAGCCTTCGGTCGATTGGTTTGTATATCTGCAGGTAAAATGTTCACAGCAATCATGAATCTTGCACCCCAAATACAAAAGTACTGACCTATACAAAAAGAATAATGAATGTAACTGTAGAAGTAAGTGAGGCATCCATGCGTAATGCTGCGCTGATGAGCTATAAAAGAAAATGGTGATAAAGTTGAAATCACAGCTGCGTTTGATTGCACGTGGAAGAAGCGCGGCCATACCTCTTTGAATGGTGTTGTCACAGTTACATCACTGATACAGGTAAAGTGTTAGATTATGACTGTTTGTCAAAATTTTTGTATAGGCTGTGTAAATAGGGTAAATTTAAACAAACCCGGAGAAGATTAACTCACATAAAATCAAGTGTAATGCAAACTATCAAGGAGCTTGTGGTGGAATGGAGGTGGTGGGTGCAAAAAACCCTTTTTGCACGGTCATATAACAATTGGGAGTAAAATATACAAAATACCTTGAGATGGTGACTCCAAAGTTTTTGAGTCAGTTTTAGAAAGTCAACCTTATGGTAAAGATGTAATATTAAGCTGGCCATGTGTCGAGGCATGTTAATAAAAAAGGCTCGGCACACGGCTTCGAAAGCTAAAGAAATAAAAAAGGAAAAGCTGATTGATGGAAAAGGTCTAGGGGGCAAAGGCAGGTTGACTGATGACAAAATTGACAACTTGCAGAGATATTATGGCTTAGCTATTCGTAATAATGCTACCAGTGTTGAGACGATATGCGAAGGGCAAATTTGGGCTAGCTATTTTCCATACGTTTATTGACGGATGATAAACCACAACAATCACTCTGTCCACAAGGAAAGGGAAACTCCTGGTGTGGTTTATAATAAAGCCCAGGAATTAAAAACTACTTACAAACAGGGAATTCTTTACCAGAGGCTATTATGTTGGCCATAAAGCCTATTTACAAAGACCTGACTAAAGATGAATTGTTGAAACGTTGTTTGAAATTTGTTGAAACGAATTGTCTTCACGGTAAGACTCACAATCCTAACGAGAGCATCAATAGCTGTATATGGCAAAGAATAAAAAAAACCTGGATTTGTGTAGGTCTACAAAACACTTAGGCTAGGAGTCTCAGGGCCCAGTTGTTGCTTTTTAATGAGGATCATCGCCAAAGCAAATGTTTTGGAAAGGATTGGAATTAAACCTGGATGTAACACAATTCAAACTTTGAAATCTAATGACCAAGTACGGATTATGAAGGCTCATAAAGAGGCTGAAGAAGGGAACAAGAAGAGAGTTAGGAGAAGGCTGTTTGAAGAGGAAATTGAAGATAACGATGAAGGCAAGAGTACTGCTCCAGGAGGGTTTTGATACCATCAAGGTTAAGTTTTCTTTATATGTGTTTTCGAAAAGTTTAGTTTTTTGCGCTTAGGTACCATTATCTCCTAAAATAATCAAGATAAAGACTTGAAACTTTCAGTGATTATTATCTACATGTAGGGCTACAAAAAGCACTAAAAAATGTATAAATATATTGTTTATAATTTTTTTTAATTAATTTATAATTTTAAAAAATTGTGAAAAATTGGTTTTATTTAATTATTCTTTTTCTTTTAAGTTTTTTTCTTCTTATAATAATTTTATTAGTGGTTTATTACTCTTAAACCATTAGATGACTTGGTGAAAATTCGGTGATATTTACTCAAAATAGTTTTTTGAGAAAAGTGTACCTAACAAACATGAAACGCTCCATTTAAATAGGCATTGCATCCAGGTAGGGTGGCATTCTCCCTTAATTATTTATTACAAGATTTTGCATAGCCAAGTACAATGTTTGAAAATCGCTGCAAATAAAGGACGTTATTATTATTATTATATTAGAAAAATTAAAAAAATACACGTGAAAATAAAACTATTCCCAATATACAAAATGGTTCTTGAATGATAGAGTGTATTGAACCGTAAAGCCGGAAAATGGAAAATCCCACACCCATGTGACTTAATGTTAGGGTAGGATCAGCGTATATCCGGGCAAAGCTAAAAGTATTGCATACATTCAGACTGCCGACACGTTTTTACAACCGTCTGACAACCCTTTATATATACAACCCTTTACATTCAATTGGTTTTGTTACTCTTGTAGAGACCAGGGAAAAAAACTTTGAATAGACAGTTTTAAATAAAATGAAACGTGCATAAAATTCTTAATATTGTAATATAAAAAAAATTAGCATCGAAGTTTAAGGAATTTAGCATGCTAGAAACTAGCTATTTATACAGGCGAAGTGTTTAAAGCTTATACATCAATAGGGGCATTTTCCACTTAAGTATTAACTATATTAAACATATTAAAATTGTACTTGGCTATGGCAAAATCTTGTAATAAATAATTAAGGGGAGAATGCCACCTACCTGATGCAATGCTATTTAAATGGAGCATTTCATGTTAGTTAGGTACACTTTTCTCAAAAACTATTTGAGGTAAATATCACCAAATTTTCACCAAGTCATCTAGATGGTTTAAGAGTAATAAACCACTAATAAAATTATATAAGAAGAAAAAACTTAAAAAGAAAAAAATAATTAAATAAAACCAATTTTTCACAAATTTTTTAAAATTATAAAAACTTAATTAAAAAAAATTATAAACAATATATTTATACATTTTTAGTGCTTTGTGTAGCCCTACATGTAGATAATAATCACTGAAAGTTTCAAGTCCTTTATCTTGATTATTTTAGGAGATAATGGGTACCTAAGCGCAAAAAAACTAAACTTTCGGAAAACACAATATAAAGAAAACTAACCCTTGATGGTATCAGAACCCTCCTGGACAGTTACTCTTGCTCATCGTTATCCTCCAATTTCCTCTTCAACACCTTCCTCTAACTCTCTTTTTTTTCCTTTCTTCAGCCTCTTATTAGCCTTCATAATCCGTAACATGGTCAATAGATTTCAAAGTTTGAATTGTGCTACATGCCAGGTTTAATTCCAATCCTTTCCCAAACATTGCTATGGCGATTGATCCTCATTAAAAGCAACAACTGCATCTGAGACCTCCCTAGCCTAAGTGTTTTGTAGACCTACAAATCCATTTTTTTATTTCTTTGCCATATACAGCTATTGAAGCTCTCGTTAGGATTGTGAGTCCTTACCGTGAAGACAATTCGTTTCAACAATTTCAACAACGTTTTCAACAATTCATCTTTGTCCAGGGTCTTTTGTAAATAGGCTTTATGGCCAACATAATAAGCCTCTGGTAAAGAATTCCCTGTTTGTAAGTAGTGTTTTTAATTCCTGGGGCTTTATTATAACCACACAACCAGGAGTCCTTTCCTTGTGACAGAGTGAATGTTGTGGTTTATCATCCGTCAATAACGTATGAAAATAGCTAGCCCAAATTGCCTTCGCATATCGTCTACACTGGTAGCATTATTACGAATAGCTAAGCCATAATATCTCTGCAAGTTGTCAATTTTGTCATCAGTCAACCTGCCTTTGCCCCCTAGACCTTTTCCATCACTCAGCTTTTCCTTTTTATTTTTCTTTAGCTTTCGAAGCCGTGTGCCGAGCCTTTTTACATGCCCGACACATGCCAGCTTAATATCTACATCTTTACCATAAGGTTACTTCTAAAACTGCCTCAAAACCTTTGGAGTCACCATCTCCAAGGTATTTTGTATATTTTACTCCCAATTTTGTATAAATTACCGTGCAAAAAGGTTTTTTGCACCCACCACCTCCATTCCACCACAAGCTCCTTGATAGTTTGCATTACACTTGATTTTATGTGAGTTAATCTTCTCCGGGTTGTTTAAATTTACCCTATTTTACACAGCCTATACAAAATTTTGACAAACAGTCATAATCTAACACTTTTTACTGTATCAAGTGATGTAAACTGTGACAACACCATTCAAAGAGGTATGGCCCCGCTTCTTCCACGTGCAATCAAACGCAGCTGTGATTTCAACTTTATCACCATTTTCTTTTATAGCCTTCAAGCGCAGGCATTACGCATGGATGCCTCACTTACTTCCTACATTACATTCATTATTCTTTTTGTATAGGTCAGTACTTTTGTATTTGGGGGTGCAAGATTCATGATTTGCTGTGAACATTTTACCTGCAGAATATACCACAACCAATCGACCGAAGGCTAATGACCTAGTATTAATTTCGGAAAGGATTTCATATAAAGTCAGAGGTCAATCCAGTTAAAATTCCTTACAGATTGTACATTTAATTATAATTTTTGTGAACAAGACCATTTTTTGTAACTTTATCCACATCCATAGTAACACAATTTTCATTGTTACAGAACTTGCATTTTGTAAAAGAAATTACTATTCCAGCCAAGAGTTCTAGATTGATAATAATGTTTAAATTACTTTCATCATATTGCAAATTATAGGGCAATTTTGACTCAGATAGTTTTTTAGAACTAGAATACTGTTTAGTTTGGCCCTACTAGTACTAGGGTAGATTCTTCGCTAGGGGAGTCAAGCGATTTGGAAATCTATAAATTTTAGAAAAGGACCCAGAAAGATTCAGGACACAAAACACAAAGGCTCAGAATGATGGTACAGTTGTTACAGAATCCGAAGCGCTTGCAAATCATTTCAATGAGTAATTTTTCTACAATAGCTGACAAAACATTGAATGAAAAGCAAACAGGACATCTATACAAAGTGCATGTACAAACCCCCTGATGTAGAGTTTCCACTGACCGTTTTATCCCCAACTAATGTAAAAGAGATGAGTGGGGATTATTCGACAGCTAAAACAAAAAGATCTGCTGGGCTTGATGAGATCTCTCACAAATATTGAAAAACTGCAGTGGACGAGCTAGTAGCTCCGTTTGTCCATATCACAAACTTATCCTTCAAGCTCGGTGAATTTCCCAAAGCAAGTTGAAAGGTTTCCAGAGTGGTTCCTCTACATAAAAAGGTCCTAAAGAAGATGTCGGCAATTTCAGGCTTATATCCCTAATCTCAACCTTTCTCAAAAGTATGGAGAAGATAACCCCTCAGCGAATGTTTGATCACATGTCTCGAAATCACCTTCAAACCGATCGAAAACATTGATTTTTTGTAAGGAGAGGTCGACTTTAACTGCACTGACGGACATGGTTGAGCATAATCATCGATAGAATTGAAGAAAGGGATACGGGTCACTGGCATCTTTCTTGACATGACCAAGGCATTCGACTGCCTTGGCCATGATCTGATTCTGGAGAAGCTTAGTTATTCGGGCTTCAAGAACACTGCGCTGAGATGGATTTCCCAACTACTCGTATCTTCAAGGTAGAGAGCAGTTGTGGAGCTGGACGATGTGCGGAATAATTGCAAGTCGAAAATCAGATCCGGTCTTCTCCCGATGTCACGGGGTGTGCCCCAGGGATCGGTCCTTGGACCGGTTTCTTTTCAATCCTCTTTACTAACGACCTTCCAGGATTTCTCTCAACAACCATTGCCTACACAGTCATGTACGCAGACGACTGTTTCCTCTTGACATCTGGAAGCTCAGGCAGAATCTCTTGAGATCGATTCATTGGTGGCGCTAGGTTACGCGGAAGATTACTGCAGCAGCAACGACTTAATTTTTAATGAGTCAAAAACTAAGCAGCTTACCTTTGGAAGCATAAAGGATGAAATTGGCTCCACTACCAGATCTGCTTGCTGTGAATAACACAAAACATCTTGGAAGTTGTGCTGGATGATCGTCTCTCCTGGCAAGACCATTTAGACCATTCTCTGTCGAAAGCTTAGCAGTTCTCTTTTTGCATTGAGAAGAGTCAAGTCTACTAGCACTCAAGACGCTGTACTGGTGGCTTATCACGCCCTATTTGAAAGTCCATCTGAGATATGGAGTTGCTGTTTGGGGGTCTGCTGCCCACACTCATCTGGAGCGAGTATTGATAATACAGAAGAAAGCTATGAAGATCATGTTTGGTGTGGGATGTTGATAGCTGTAGAGAAGTATTCAGAGCACATAATCTGTTAAACGGTTATTAGTCTCTACATAGTCGAATCCATTGTTCTGGCCTCTACCAAAACTTTTGAAACGCAATGAGCCCAAGTCCACCAATATGAAAACCAGAAATGGGTTAAACTATAACCTTCCTGCTCATCGCCTGACTCTGTATGAACGTAAGCCATCATACGCCGGGGCGAGATTTTTCAACAATCTTCCTCAAGAACTGAAGGATGACAACCCCAATGACTCTGAAGAAGAAACTAGTTAGCTGGTTCTCGAAGATGCCGTTTTATAGTGTCAAAGAGTACATGGACTGGCAAAATTTTAACCTAAACTGAAGACTTTGTAATTTAATTATATTGACACCATTCCGATCTCCAAGACTGTGAATAAAAATATTTCTGTATTCTGTATTCATTATTTGTAGAACTAGGCCTATGTAGGCTAGCTGCAATAATTTGATTTGTAGGTTTAATTTCTGACGTAGGCCTAACCTTAGCATACCTGTTGCCAAAGAATTTGTGACACTTGTTGAACTTCTTTATTCTGGGAATTATTATAAGATATGATCTAAAAAGTTTGTACTAACCCATTCCAAGAAACTTCTAAAACACCAAAAATCTGAAAAATCACGATTTGTATTTGTTTAATCACTGAACTAAAGTTTAGGAAAATAAAACAAAAACACATAAAACAAATCAAAATCAACACAACTGACTGTTGACTTCAAGAACAGTCAATGAGTAGAACCAGTGACCTATTGTCAACACAACAAAAATGAAAGTCTTTAAAATCATGAAAACATGTATATGGAAAAAAACTTCCGCACTATTCACTTTTCCACAATGACATAACCTCTCGATTTTATTTTTTATTAACCCAGTAATATAATAGATAGATATAATAAACTATACATTTTCTTAATCAGGAAAACATGAAGAATTTTTAGGTGCAATCAAAAAAATCTATTTTTAGAAGATTTAAGTGGCAGTCTCCCCTTAAAAAAAGTTCTTTCACAACTAAAACTATATCTTTGGAACATTTACACATTTATCACTGTATCTTACAGGAATAAAGTTTCTAAATATTAATAAAAAGAGGTTTTTGGTTTTTGAAACATTAAAATATATTTTATTGATTTGTAGTTTATTCCGGTTCATGTTCGTGATAAAAACAACTCTAAAATTCCCAAGAAAAATTAAATATACTGACTATATTCGGCCAAAAAATGAAATGAATGAGGTACAATGGTCTAATAATAAAAAATAAAAACGATTCCATGAAACATATACAGACATATATTCAAATTCTGTTAATGTCATTTTGTGCTCCGTTTACTGTTCCGTAGTAGGGTATAACGGATGCTGTTCAACCTTTAATTCTCTCTCAAAAAAAAAAAAAAAAAAAAAAAAAAAAAAAAAAAAAAAAAAAATTACAAAACATCACGTATTTGTCGGAGTACACCCAGATTCTAAAATTGACTCATTGACATTAAATACACGAGTATATTATAAAGAAGTATGGTTTCTTGATACTATTGAGCCAGACCTACTATATACCAACCTGACCTTGATGCAATATTGCACGAATGTGATTAGCGTAGCGAGAGGAGCGCAATCTTGCTGGAACCCTACTCAAAAGGGTGCTCAATTGAAAAAAGAAATTAAATATTTAAAAAGGTTTTAATATATAGAACAAGGTCTTATGTTCTCAATGCAAATAGATTTTTCAATTATTATCAAGTTCATTGAGTCTCATTGTAGCAATTTAATTCAGGCAAGTTAGTTTTCTAATGTAGACTAATAGAATAGACCAATAAAAACAGAATTGATCCCATAAGTAGTTATGGGTTCAATTCTGTTTCTCACGAATTCAATATCCAAAGGGACAAAAATTCGCATTGAAAAGTTGAGTATTCAAATAAAAACATATTTTATTGAACATTACAATATTTAAACGTAGTAAATAACGACTATAATGACGCGATACAATACAGAATGCAATCGTAACTGTCTCAGATCCTCTGTATAACTGCCTAAGTTAGTCAGTAACACAGACTTGATTAACCCATTGTGTTACTCAAGGGGCTTATCATTGATATTGAACTTGCAGTAGTGCTATTCTCCAGGTGGTAAACTGTAATAGCTTTACTTCTAGATTAACTTGCAGATCTGCTATGAATAGAGTAACGTGTTACGTTTAATAATGCACGTTATATTTTGAAATACGTTTAAAATAGAGAATTTCTAATTAGTTTAATTTTGTCCACGGTGCAGAAGTTAGTCATGTTTATTCTATGATATTAAATGTTAAAATTAAATATATTATTTTTAATTATGACGAAAAATCAAAAATGAAATGCAATTTGAAATTCAAATCAAGTTTTTGCTGTGACCGTAAATCACAAAATTATTCGTAGAACTGTCTTAACAAAGTAGGCTGTGGTGCAAATAGTGCAAAAAATAAAATTCAACCATATTTTGGAAATTTAAGAAATTTATCATAATAGTATTCATAAAATATACTTAAATTATTAACGTTTGTTTTACTGTAATTTTCTTTATTGTTCCAAAAAAGTTATTTTGATTAGCGGGCATTAAAGCACTGCATTTTCTGCAGAATTTTTAACCCACCACTTCCAATTTTTCCCACTAGCGTGCAGTTGAGAATATAATTATTACTACGACGACCCTATATTAGCTGCAGATTGTTATTAGCAAATATATTTGAGATTCCGAGTTTATAGATGTATGTTTAAATGGTATGATTGTATTGTTATGTATTTTTAAACATATTTTCTGATTTTCTGAAAGAAAGAAACTCTTTCTAAATATTTTTAATTGTATGTAAACATGATTTACTGAACATATAAATTCTGCTATAATTTATATAATAGTAGGCACGGACTACCTATACGAACTATTATCAGTGTACACATCACTTGTAGACACATCACTTAAGCATATGTTTATAACCCCAAGGAGTAGTGACTATTTTTCAAAAATGACTAAAAATTTACCCTATGCATAACGGTTAATTTAATAGGCTCACCCTGCATTGTGACTCAAAATTTCAGGTCATTAACTGAATTTGGTATAAGAGCTTAACATGTACTATGTGTATTAAACAATGATATAAGAATCTTCTAGTAAAATTAAAAAATAAATAAATAATTGATTGAATGCTATTTGATTAATCTAGCTATCTCTGGCCTAGAGTTAATTGACCTAAATTTTATACCCATTATATCTATTTCTTCATTATTGGAAAAAATGCAGAAAATATTGTAATTATTATTTTAAGGGTAGTATTTAGGAATACCATTTTTCAAAGTACGTAAGACTGTAATTTGCTTTTAAAATAAAGATCCAACTTTACTATGAACGCTAGAAGTTAAACCTTATTTATAGTTAATACACTTTGAATAATCTTAGGTTATTACCAGTTTTAAAATAAACATTTTCTTTTACTTTGTTGGGATTTCAAATTAAATTACCAAAAACAAAACGCAGAACCAAGCAGCAGCATTAAGATATAGTAGTGGTGAGCAGACAACTTTTGGCCGGGAACTTCCAGTAAATACTGAATAAGGTCATTAGCAAGTTTTCTTCCAACTTCCCACTTACATGGTTCAAAAGGTTTCTCCATTGTATTTACCATAAAGTGGTTTAAAAATGTATCCTGCTTCCTCCTTATTTACCCTTGATTGTTAACAGTAGAACATTTTTAGATTACTATTCAAATTGTAACTCTAGTTCAATCGCGTCTAGATTTCTTATTTGAAAAATAAATTATGTGTTTGTTCTAAAGCAATTGATATTAGTTGGGATAGTAATAAGAATCATGTTATGTAGGCGCTGACTTGTGGTATGAACGTGATTAATATGGCATCCCTATTTTGGAACGAAAGCTACCAGTATTTTAGTTATTATTGGTTAACGAAGGCTATATCTGTAGGGACTAAAAACTAATTTCTCTCTGTTTGTTCACCTCGACATCGAACTGACTTTAAAATTTGCTTTAAGGTTCATTTATGTATAGGCAACACTGAGGGTGATTTTGCAGATATAATATGTAATATAATATATTATCGTTAGCCGCATATATTATAACGGAAATTCCCCGAATGTTAAAATCACTTAATATCCAGCTACCCCGGTTTGTGGCATTATTAAAACTGTATTTCATGGACCGGATAATCGCGGCTGGTGCGCCCTACGTCTCGGGTCTTGCTGGAGTGAGCTCGGAATCAAGCGATTGTGAGGTGAATGGTTTATTCTTAATTTTCTGTTTAATTACAATAAGTGATGTGTAAACTGTAAAGGAATTTAAATTTATTGTAATATTTACTACTGTATTTTGCTTGAATTTAGTCTTAAAAAATATATTATTGTCCTTTATTTATTTAATTGCTTTATTATTTAGTGTTTTTACTGATAGGGGGGAAGAAAAGGGCATTAGGCTTTAACTTGCCTTTTTTGTATAATAATATTGTCCATTTGCAAATAAAAGACATTTCTAATACAGTTCCTATATACGTTAGACGTAACTATATGATGTCAATGAGAAAATAGCATAATATATCATGTAATATCGTATAATAAGTATCACGCGTCCACTTTCTCGATATGGTCAATAAAGAGAAAATGAAATTTTTCACCCTCTACATTGAGATGGGTATGCTTGTGTTTGGTAGTTTAGATACTGTGAAAATCGAGAAAAGAAGCCGAACTTTTGCTTTAAAAGTTCAACCAAACTAATATCCTAATATTTTTACTTGGAATGAGATATAATGGTCTGTTGCTTCCAGCACAGAAGGTACCATTAATTTAGTTGTTTAAATCGATCCTTCTGAGGTAAACCATTATCAGCGGAGTAATCTGTTATTACCTAAATAATAATATCTAAAGAAAGTAACTCTGACGCAGATCTATAGTGTGATGCAGTATCAGTTGTCATGCAAGAACAATTACAAACTACAATTAACACTCCGTCTACACTCAATAATGAGGTAATGTATCGATCTATTAAATCTTTGAATGTCCCAGGTACCACATCATTGTTTAGTTCCCTTCTATTTGCAACGGTGTTGAGTTGTGTTCTTTCATTGTACAAAGGATGAAGTAGTAATACACATACAAGTACATTGTTTTATTTAGTGGTAATTGAAACTAGATAGATCTGCACAATCTATAAACTATATTGTTCACAACATGAAACTTAAACTCAATTAAGTTAATGAAACCTAATTAATTTTGATTATATTCATCCGAACATTACCAAAATTTTATTTGTAAAAACGTATAAACTTGTTATTAATTAATTGTTTAGAAGAAGATAGGGGTTATTCCGTACATCTGGTATTTTATTCTTTTTCGTATTAATCTTGATAACAAGCTTATTTCCAACTGAACTATGTATTCAAAATAGGTGTAAAAATTCATTTCTTTTAACCGATTTCCATATTTACAGAAATTTTTGTTAATCCATAGCTAACAATCTAACAAATTATTTATATAACAAATGTTCAAAGAGACAACGATGGCTTAGTAATCAGCTAATTATTAATACGCAGTTGGACAACGTTTATAATTAGATTTGTGTATTTTACGTGAGGATAACACTCAGTAATACCATTAATAGTTCGTTAACGTAGCAAAATAACTTTGTATCATACATTTTATTTTCCTTTTTTTATTTTTTACTAAATTCTTATTTCACTTATGTGAAACCTGATATGTTTTTCAGAAAGTTTCTTTTTACTAGGTTTTTAATCAGACAACAATTGAGTTTAGCATGCTAAGTTAGCACGTTATGCCTTTATTCAGTTTATGTAATCAATTAAACTTTAATTTTTTAAATTCTGTAAATTTTCCCCCTAAAAATTGACAAACGGTAAACTAAGTAATATTAAACGATGCTTTATATGACATTCTTGACCTAAAATCAAATAGTAAAGTTGAATAATTTATGGACATTCTGCATATACTATACTGCATATATTGGTGCACTACGTTCACTAAAAGTTGAAAGTAAAACTGTCAGTGCACAGATTTATGTGGATGTGGACTTGTCTTCAAAAGTGTTGATAGATTACATCGTATCATCTACGATCCTTTTTTATCATGGGTCATGCCAGTAATTTGATGTTACTCACTCATACCCATATCTTTTTATTTTTTTTTTTTTTTTTTTTTTTACAATCAAAACTTTCACTGGTGACGAAAAAGAGTCAGCTTGATAAAAAACTTTTAGGCCTGATCTCTTAGTAATGTTGACAACTAAATTTACAACCTTATTTTATTCTCCTCGTAAACATTTATTCTCCATGCAGTATATTTTTGTCATAGAAGATGTTACCCAGAGAGTTCACAATTAAATTGTAATATGCAATGAAGATTCATTTCTAAATAATCAGTCTTCAAAAAACCGCTTCAAAAGAAGCAAGACGAGCTGCTGTCTCATTTATTGTATTGCGGTATACTGAAAATTAAATTCACAAACGGGAAATGAGACATAGCTAAAAGGTAACACAATGTTACCTGTCTTGGCCGAGCAACCCTAACAAAAGAACTTCTTTTTCTGTATTTTATTTTACTAAGGTGTCTGCATTTTAATGACTTCTAATGTATTTGGCATGTCTAAAAGGTTGACTCTACATTATTTTTTCTACCTTCCAGATATGTCTTCTTCGTTACACTGTTCTACTTATTTTTTATTGTACGTTTTACAGTTTTATCACTTACAAAAGACATAATTTAAGAAGTTTATTTTTAAGGTATTTGAATGATAATATTAGAATTACATGAAGCATATTTTTGCCTAAAAATAGGAAATTCAGTGACGTAATTTCAATTAAATTTAGTAAGGGTGATAGTTATCTTATAGTTAGATGTCGTTAATAATTACTTCACTTACTAACATAATCGCAATAAGTATAAAAAATTGGAGCCAACATTACATTTCCTTAATTATAAAAAATACAATTATAAGTAAACTTTCGACGGAGCCCTGTATCACTCAGCTAGTAACAGAAGAGAATGTGAAGAATTTTAAATGGTACGTGCTACAAACAATTTATCTTTGAAATAAATCGCTCTTTCCAGAAGACAACAAATGTATATTATAGCTAGAACAAGGGCGGTGTAATAAATTAACTTTTACGGACTATTAAGTCTTTATCATCCATCTTTGTTCAACGAATTTCTATTTGTTAAGACAATATGTCCACATAAATAATGTGGAAAGACTTTGTAGTGCCCATAAACTTTATTCATTTTGTTTGTTGTGTTAAAACTTATTTTATAGATTACTAGATTATTTTATCAAATTAAACGTTTCATTATTTGTACGCATTTTGATACTAAACACGAAATAGGAGAATGCCATATTATCGAATGTCAAGTTACAGCCTCTGAAGTTCAAGCATACATGTGTCATAGTATATTATAAACTAGAGAAATTTTGTTACATAATTGGGTATATTTTAAGTATCAGCCCTACTGATAGTTGTAGCAACGGTATTTTGTAATTTTAGTTGAAATAAATACTATGGTATAATTATAATTATTGTCAATAACTATGTCAAAGGCATAATTCTTAGGTAAACGCGGTAATAAAAATATTTTTGTTCCTAAAATGTCTTAGGATATGTTCAATATAATAAACTTTTGTCGATAAATGTCAATGTTTTATTGGGAAATCCGAGTACTTACTATATATATTCAATTTGTATCAGAGTGGAACACTTTTGAGAACCATTGAGAATACAGGTCACACATGAATATAAATATATAAAGGTATGTAGTGTTGTCGGCACGTCCCTTTGGGGCGTCCACACTTTTACAATATTGTCAATGCAATGCATATACATAGACTACATATAGTTTTTCTTAGCATACAGTAAAGTATGCTTTATTTAAATTAACTATATACATATGTAACACTTTCTTTGACTGGAACTAAATCTATTAATTTTGTTTTGCCATAGAGTCATATCGTTGTTATAATGAGTAGTTTACAGAGACCTGTAGAAAGTGACGTGTGACCTTTACAATAAACAGTTTTAAATTTCTGATGGTGAATAATCAGGATTATTAAACTGTTATGATGATTTGGCTAATTAAGTGTGTTTTTAGCGGACATGATTAATTTCTGAAAATTGACAGATCAACTTACATGAAAAACGAATTTTTAGAGTGTCAGCTTTAGGTAATTCTCAATTTCATTTAGTTTCTGCAATATTTAAGTAGCTGTTCATAGATGAGAACATAGCTATATTTTTTTATTTTTGTTGGATAGCAATACAATAGATAATTTCTTCTCCCAATATGTTTGAATGTGAGACAGAAAAAAAAGAATATTGATTATATATTTAACTTTTTAATACACAACCTTGCTTGTCATCAGTACACACGTACTATCCATAGTTCTTATAGAACTGGAAAACTGAAGTTAGGACTTCTTTTGGACAACATTTTACCTGAAAAAGGAATAGACTGAAATGTGATAGAAAATGAAATTTCAATTTTATTATTGTCTTTGTTCATTCCTGAACTACATTCATATATTTCATGCGAAAAATGATTATTTATAGAACGATTTTATTTATTTATTTTTTTTTATGTTGGAAGTTCATCTATTTAGTTTACTGTCTCAGGGAAATGATTTGAGTTCGTCTTACTTTGTTGCAAACCACTTATAGGTTGCATTAGTAGCTACACACAATTTTTCTTGATATAACTGTAACAATAGGTACGTTTTTGCTTTGAGGCTTAAACATTTATTGCCTCTGATGCCAATCATTTGCTTTGAAAGTAAATATACTTCAGTCAAAACTCATAAATAATTCTCTTGTAAATATAGAGGACATATACAAAGGTATGAGCTTCTCGTTCTTCTTTAACTGTAGAATTAGTACTCGTGATATATCATGTCTTATGTTATAAATGTTATTGCTGTCATATTTTTTGTAAATATGAACGATAGTATATGGTTTATTTTTCAAATCGTCAATCTAGAAATACAAATTTAGATGTGTTATGTTAAAAAAAAAACTTAGAGAGACCGTGAAAGTAATCTGTGTTGATATTAGGTTTAAAAAGTCAATTGACAACAAACTTTACTGTAGTTTACAATCAACTGAATTAAAACAAGGTGTTTAAGTCAGGCTGCCTGAGGTCCGAGTAGGGCTGATAACAGAAGCTGGGCTTAGGAACAAAGCCGCAGAGACTAGGTTGCTCCTTTGTAACGTAGAGTATAAAGTTGTTATAGTTTTACTCTTTGGAGAACTTTTTCAGTAACATTTACGACGTTGCAAACTTCAGTATGCACTACTAAAGCACTTATTCCACAAAAACGGTAAGAAGATGAGCAAACACATTTCATACAGTTAAATATTCATCCCCGCAGAGTCTAAAGGTTATTAGACTTAATCTTCAAGATTGAATAAAACATTATAAATTGAATTATATATTCTGGCACTGATATGAATATGCAATAACACTAAATAATACCTTACTTTCTCTTATTTTACAATTCAGAGGTAGCTGAAGAACATATTTTATTATATACTTATAAGGCTAATAGATTATTGTTATTTGGCGAAGCGTTAGAGAAAAAACCTTTAACTTCAGTAGCTGTAAAATATCTTGTCAGTCCGCTATGTATCAATTTTAGAGAAACCAATTAAGCTAAATTGTTTATTTGCTAGTGATGAAGATCTATACAGAGGAATATGAACTTTTTCCATTTGTATGAGACTTTTGCATCTTTGGATGAATGGGATATAGTCATAATGTATACATGTACATACATGTAAAGACCGTGTATTGAGGATAAAACTTCTACATCAATGATATTTTCGGATTTTACTTTAAGAGTTTTATCAATTTCTTCGATCATTTCAGACTTGGTTTTATCGTTAGTACCGATAGCCAACTTTTCAGCTATTGAATGAAGTTTTTCATCATTAAATAGGTCGAGATTTTTCTTTTCAACTTTGAAATGTCTCTTTAATTCACGTAATTTCTCAATATTAAACATGTTTTCGTGATCGGCAATTTTATTTTCTCTAGCCCATTGTCTTAAATAATTTAGTTCATTATCGTAAATTTGCTTGTTTTTTTCGTGACTTTTAGAATTATAATGGCGATCATAGTTTTTTCTTAAAATTTCTTTTTTGCAGAACGGACATGATATTTTTTCGCGCTCCATTTAGATAGAAAAATTTATTTAACTAAATGGTGCTTGTAAACCAACGATTGCGCCTCTCACGGCGTGATATCACTACGGATATGACGCAGGCGAAGCGATTATCGTGATGGTCGGTCTGTAGTAGCACACCTCGACTGTCATTGATACACACAGCGCAATCTTTCGGAACTAAAATGTCGGTAATGCAGATTTGCTTTTAAGAATAAAAATTGTGTTCCCGTTTACTATTATAACATTTTCTTTTTCAAAATGTTAGATAATTTTACCTATTTTAAATATGCGTACATTTTGTTACTTGTAATTTTCAAATTATATTTTAAATTAATTTCTTAAATTTTTACTTCTCGATGGGCTGTTGTATTGTGTTGCTGAGTATATATGTCCGCGAATTCGGTTTGGTCGGTTAGGAAGTTTACTTCTGAACTGTTTCAATGCGAGTGGCCATAGCGGAGAAACACCAAGTTCAGAAGTATTCAGATCGTATTCCGGAACCATTTCTCTATCCGTATCTCGCTCTTCTCTCTCTCTCTAGCCTGAATATAGATCCTAGCCTATAAACGGCAGAAGTGATCGTGTCATAGGCATAAAAAGAGAGGGAGAGAGAAAGAGACAGAGGGAGGAGAAAAGGTCGACCGAGAAATGGTTTTGCACTTTTTGACTTTGAATTTTTTCTATTTAAATGGAGTTCTTGAAGGAGTTAAATGATATTGGAGAATGTAAGTTTAAAGAGTATAAGAAGTTAAATGAATTGGAAGAAAGGAAGAAACATAGAATCTTGAATTTGGAGAAAATGAAAGATAAATTCGGGTTTACAATAATTGCCGAGTTGGAAGATTGTAAAGTTACACTTGCCGAACAGATTTTTGACTGTTTTGGATGAGAAAAAGATTAAAGAATTAAACAAAAATGAAAAATTACACTTGATTGTTACTGGAAAGAAGACTATAAAAGATAAAGAAATTATAACAATTAACTTTGTAGAATAAAGTCTTAACTCTAAAACTTGCAGTCCCTCCCCACGTCATAGTACTGTTTTGATAACCATAGTTGGTGTCTTTCTTCATAGGAATCACATGGAATATTATCTACAGTAATACCTTTTGTTTTCACACAAAATGTGGCTATATTCTATAAGAAAAATTCTATAATGCTCTTTAATCAATTGTGTTGATAAATCTTGATACTCACAAAAAATTCCTAAGAAATTCATCAATTAAGTCTTGATTATCTTGAAAGAACGTATAATATGGGAAAAATGTCATAAAAAAACGATGAAAACTCTCTGTTTGTTTATTTTTTACTTTTTTTTCAATATCTTTCGTAATTATATTAAATATGTAATCCCTTACTTTTTTAGTTTTTTGCCGATAGTAAAACACTCCATTAGACGTTTTTTCTGCAAAAGACTTTACAAGTTCTTTGAATTCTGTATCATTTAAGGAAAGTATCAACTGTTCTTTAAAATGTTTTGGTAATTCGTTGAATTCATCTTTGTTGCACTGTTTTAATGCTAGAAATTGTAGAGACTTTGGTGAGTTCATGTTGTTTATTTAGTAGAAAAGTTTTTTTATTAAAGTACAGTATGTTTTTAGTAAAAATGTTTTAAATTGATTAAATTTTATTAAGATAAATCCTTTATTCGTAGCAGATTTGACAACATTTTACAAAGCACAGCTTAAGAAAGTAGAAGCTCAGATTCGGTTAATTTTTCATTCCACAGAGTAGATAGTAATGTACCGATCGCTTTTGGAGACGAACGACTGTAGATTCGGTTAATTTTTCATTGAGATTTGCTGTGTTATTTCTCAGCTTCCTTTATGGTACATTGAACAGTACATTGCTTTTACATTGCTTTTCGGTTGGCTCCGAAAGTGCGCCAGGAACCCCATATTACTATCTACTTATATATATATATATATATATATATATATATATATATATATATATATAAGTAGCTTTACACATTTTAAAATGCCTTTGTTTATTTGATAGGATTTTAAAGTAAATGTGTAGTTTCATCCGATCTGTTTTTACGTTTTCTTAAATAATAAAATGTGATTCTCGTCGAAACATCTTGTAATTTTTAATGAAGACATTTATTTTTTGAGTAATTCACTGTTTTTAGGTGTAAGAAAATATCTTTTACACCAAATATGTTAGCTTTTAAAATTCGATACATAAGGTTTTAGGTTGATTTAACGCAATATCATTAAGAACCATAGATATAAAATCTTTTATATCTGTCATATAATGAAATACTAGATCCCGCTATAGAATATATAATTGATTAAAAACTACACTTCGGATGAAACTACATATTTACTTTAAAATCCTATCAAATAAACAAAGGCATTTTAAAATGTGTAAAGCTACTTATATATATGTATATATAGTTAAGTATATAGCTACTTTGTGTAATTATTTGTTAAAGCGATTTTGAAGAATGTTTAACAAAACCTTCTAAAAGTAGTCATTTTACCACGTAGAATCCTAAAACAGTTTATTAAACATACGAATGATATGTAACATAAGAATATTGTAAGGTCAGGTTGCATTTCTGAGCTAAATATTCTTCTTTAGTAAACTGCCTGCATATTCGAATCTCATCAAATTAACAGTTGAAAGGGTTGTCGAAGCAGACCGCGTTGTGCCCAAGGGTGTATTTGTCACCAACATGGAGGAGGTGGTGGGGTGACAATAGTTCCCTCAGGGCTTCTCTATCTGTTGAAGTGCCAACTTTATATGAATATACTCCCCTAACTGCATGTTATCTGTACATTATCGAATAATAAGTTATCTTAAATAAAGAATTTGGACCGAAAAATTACTAATTATTAACTATGTTTTCAACGGTAGGTAAACACTATTATTTGAAAAAACAAACAAATCAAACGTACGAGTATATACTATTTTTTTATAGTAGAATTCATTTATTCACGAATTATACATGAATTTGGCCCTAAGTTAGAAATTGTCAGCGGGATCCTCTAATACTAGTTTTTTATATGAAAGTGGAAAAATACATAAAATTATTACTATACAACTTAGGTGCTAGAATAGTAAAATATATGCAGTCTACTAGTGGCACAAGTTGGCAAATCCATGACAGCGATAAAAAATTGGCTACTCATGTAAACATCTTTACAGGTGTCACCATTACAACTACTCTAACACCACCTGCAAGTCATAGCGGTGTTATATTGCAGTTCTAAATAATTGTTACAGCTTACATTAATTATACTTATAATGATTTTATATAAGAATCATGTGAGGATATACCGTATGCAGTGTGCACGGAACGGGATAAATTTCTAACATACTCATAATCTTTCTAATATATTTAAAACAATTACAAATATGTGCAAACAACGTGATTCGTTTCAGGTTCTATTCTCTCAGATTTAGAAGCAGAGTTGATGCCAAAAATTTCAGAAAAATTATCTGAGTAATTTAATATTTTAACAATAGCAAACAAATGACACGTCAGCCTTTTAGAGGAAACGTGAAAAATCCCCATGACTCAGAGGGTGAGCGCAACTTTAAATCAATTCGGAAGTTTCATTGAATCTGAAGCCGGTAACGGCAAGAACGCGAACATAACTCCCTTTCTTCTAGTCACGATACTAAATATGTAGCTTTTGTTTCATATTTTATATATTTCGTCTTTCGGTAAAAAATTAAGCAGCAAAATAAGGTGTAGTACGTAGTGCTTCTTAACTGGAATCGGAATCGACTTTATGCGTATTACTTGTACAGTAAAATGTGTAAATTGAATTATACCCAATAAAGCATCAAATAGAAGAAAGTATTACTTTTTCATCCTAATATTTTAAGTGTCAAGTGAAATTATTTTTATTATTTAGTTCTTAAACCCGAAAGAAGAAGCACGTAACTCAGAAACCAACATTTTAAATGGTAATGTTTTCCATAGAATTGTGTTACCAGCCAACCTGCAAATCGTTTGGCTCCACACCAACACTCGGTGGTTTACATATAGATTAGTTGTAAGTAGATCTTTACCGACTGTCTAAACCAAACAAAATGTTTTTGTTTAAACCTAATCTCACTACTGTAAAATTATTCTATATAAAATAGTATTCACAATTATAGCCTTTCGAAATTGCGTTATGTACATTGAAATTAGTTATATTGATAGCATTGTAAATTCATGTCTATAAGTACCCACTAAGTAACATAGAAATAGAGTAATACAACCTCTCAAACCAGATTTATTAAATTACACTAAAAATAGGTTAATTATAAGTCTTCAATGCACAAACTAAAGAAACTGTTCATTAAATAAAACTAACCATTTAAAAGTATTTTTTTACTCCAAACTTAAATGAAAGTATTGTCCTAATCTAGACAATAAGTATGTGGATAGATACTAACCAAAACTTATGGAGAGTTTTTATTAAACAAAAGCCAACAAAATATAGGTCATAACTGGTTTTGGAGCGAAGGAGGTGGAGCACCCAGGCCAAAACAGTTTTCTACCTAGTTGTACTAAATATAGACAACGGGTTCTAATTATTATAGACGCCTTGTATTTGTATGGGCTACAACCAATATTTGCATGAAAGTTTAAAAAGTAAACGGTGTTTCTCTTAATTTTTTTATGAGCAACAATTGAATTTAACCATAACCATATTACACACCTACTATAAACGCCTAGTTGTTGGATGAATTTTAAATTTAAATTAGCAAGAATATTATATGATTAATATTAATAAAATATGCAGTAGGTTTCGGCGGCTTTTAACACAAGGGCAGAGTCCTAGGATCAAAACAGTTACACATATAATTAACCTACATTACATTTAATTCAATATATTTTCACCTAAACTGGCAAATAAACTCTTATAGATCATGTAATAAAGTAAACAATATCGTAAGAGTCTTCGGAGCCAACATGGCAGAGTCCTAAAACCAACTAATAAGAACACCTTGAAGTAGTATTAATTTTAATCGTAATTGATTGAAACTATATGTGTTGTTACTGACCAAGTTTGATTAATTAAACCCCCTTTAGACAAGATCGCAAACCTGTAGACACCAATCAAAATTATTTTATAAAGGAATATCTATCCTTGATGTTAAATAGATTGTATCACAAATTGGTGTACACGTTTATTACATGAATGTGAACCTAAAACCTTCCACTTCAAATTTTAAGCCAAGTGAGCGGAGGTTGAGGGCGAAAAAATGTATTACCGGGAGCATCCAGAAAAAGCGATGACCTACTCGAATGGATTAAAAGGTAAGAGTGAGGCAAAATGGTTAGAAAAACATCACCCATGGCACTTTATTCCAACAGTTTGTTCGTTCAATGTGGATCCTGCCAACAAATGTTGATCAAATTGAGGTCTAAACTTTATTAGACTAACATTCCGAGAATGGGAAAACAAGAATAAACGTATTTACAACAGAGTTAGTTTAAATTAAAATTCAGATGTAATCATATCATGCAAGCAAATCAGGGTTAATTTGTAGTTTGAGTTAACAATAAAGTAATTTCCTAGGAGAAATCGTTATAAATATGACGTGATGATACGGAATAACAATTAGTTATAACAAGTAAATATCATTACCCTATATGTGGAAATACGCTTAACGTACACGACTGGCTCCCTCGTCGATGTGTCAGTATGCAAATGGAGGCGCGACGGCTTGAATAATTACATATCTTCTGAAGATATGACACTGAAATGACACTACCTGTCGTCACCTTTCCGTCCTTTACTGCTGTTTTATAATGCAGGCTTTATTATGAAAGTAATGCACATGTTCTAAGAAAAATATATTTATCCATCCGATTTGTAAAAATGGTTAAATTATGTTCCTCGTGCATCAATACACCTGCAAAAACGACTCTGCCACGCCTGGAAAGGACCCTGACACTCCTCAACTGTAAAGTCTCTCATAAACTTTGTAACGTGAGTATGTATGTGCTTCACCGACTCTCTGTGCTTTATATTCAGCTCTCTCAACATTCGGGGGGGGGGGGGAATGTCACACAGAACCAAGTCAGGGGGGAGGCATTTAATAAGTTTCTGTTGCATTCTTCAAAAGCCGAAAAAAAACTTCATGTTCCAGCGATCGCTCCATCACGCCTTTACACAATCGAAAACAGACTTCGAGCAAAGAGAGAGAGAACTGAGACTTGCCGAGTTTGGAAGAACAGAACTGCCCCCCCACTTTCTCCGATCGGTGATATAAATAGTCACGTCACATTAAAATCATATTTATTTATCATATTTATAATGCACTCTGTACATTTCACCGACAATGGTTTTTATTGCTGGATATTACAGTTTTGTAATAGATCCTAATAAAAAGGCCTAATGGTACTGTATGGTCTATAAATCGTAGATTATATGTAAACGTCTCAGATATAAAGAGGGGCAGATTGACATGAATAAATGTTCAATGGTTTTTCTATATTAATGTTCAGCGTAGCTTTTTTATTTTTACGTTATTTGATATATACAGTAAATACAATTTATAGATTACCCTATATGTCTACGTAGTGGTAATTTTATATTAGGAAGCTTATTTTCATAGTTATAAATTGTGACTGTACGTATACAACTAAGCTTAGTTTAATGCAAGTTTGCACACAGTTGAAGGTTTAAATAGTGGTAGCACGCTGGTTAAATGACGTACATAAAATTAATAGCTTATACCGAAATACATACTATGTCATATTAATAAGGCGTGCTAATAGCCGAGGAATCTAAACGTCTGACTTTGTATCTGAGTTAGTTATATCGCAGGTTCAAATCCTGTACAGATACAAAAGCAATGTTAGATGGAACATGAAGAAGCCATAAACTAGGGAAGTCTCGGCCACGCCTGCTCAATAATAAACAGTTTACTCATATAAAGCCACTGCCAATACCCACAGGCCACCCTGAGACACATGGCGCTCTCTATATTGCCTTCATATCTGCTTTAATACTTACTGTCTACACTTCTGATCACTTTCTTCGTGCTCTTTCAAGACGTGACTAAATTTTTTATTTAGAAAACATATAAAAATGGAACTATATTGGAGAAATGACTAAATGCTGATATTGGTAAAAAAATTATTAAAGATTAATATTTGGTTATAGTATAGCATTTACCCACGGGTAACTGTCACGACTTTGTCCGCTATTTTTGAGTGAATAACAGGCACGTCATAGGCATATCCTTTTTAAATAGCACAGTAACCACTCCTGAAAACAAGTTATGATTAATGAAAAATACTCCAATCTGATGAATCATTTCATAATAGTTGGACATCTATAATATTTGAATGAATAGTTCGAACAGTTCAAAGAAATCGACAATTTAATATTAATTCCAGTCTGTACGTAGTATAAAGGTTTGCTAAGTTTAGATTTACATCTGCATAACAGAAAACTTGAGACCTAACTTAGTATAAAAGCTACAAATTTAAAAGTTTTAAATTTAAATATTGTGACAGAACAAAGGGCATTGACTAGTTTAACAATATTAACAGTTTTAGCTTAAGGTATAGAATAAATATAAGATGGGCTGTACCCTAGAACCAACACCTGGTTCTTTTTGTTTTAATTTGTTGTATTAATCAACAAAATTGAGAGAATAACTTTAAATCTACTTAAAGTACATTTTTACATCACAACTCACTCAAATATATTTTAGGCTAATTTATAAATTACACCTTCTGCGTGAACAAAGTGGTTCCATATCTCGAAGGCTTACAGACAAGAACAACCATAGTAGATTGGTGTTCTCTTATTCAATTTTTGATCTCTGGTAATTTTCCTATGCCGTAAGAGTGTATTATAGATAACAAATATATGTCTTAATTAAACGAGAGCTGTTTAAATAGTTCATGTAAATGTTACCCAAAAATTAAGTTACCATAACGTTTGTGCGAGATGTGTATCAAAAATCTTACCATAAACATAATGTAGGGAACATTATGACAATGGTTTTTTTTGGGACAGGATAGGATTTTTTCTTTTTAATTTCTTAAAACGTGGCACAGCAATACATTCTACGAGGTATTGTAAAATATTGCAACAGTTAAGAAGAACGAAAAAAAGCGCAGGGAAAAGTTCAAAATTTTGTTTTTGCACGACAACGTCCGATTGCACACAGCAAATCTGACTCGAGAATTCTTGAATGCTTTTAATTGGGAGGTATTTCCACATCCGCCTTACAGTTCGGGCGTTGCAACCAGTAACTACCACCTGTTCACAGCAATGAAAACCTTACTTGTGACGCAGCGATTTGATGACAACGCGGAACTGCTGAAGGGCATTCGGTTAACCCAAATCTCTGCAGTTAGCCGTTTTAACACTAGACATTTCAGACAGTTGGTCTGAACCACCTTAGCCAATGGCGCAGTGTAGCGGGTACAGCGGTTATCGCAAGATAACCAGATCAAGCAACGTCGAGCGTGGCTGCTGCTTTGATAGGTGACCGTTGAGCGATCCTGTTCTAGCAAGCAGCCCGCCTGCCCGGCCATTGGTGGTGGTTCGGAAGTCACCTTTAAGCCGTTAATCCCCAGGTTAAGTGTTAGAGAGGGCTTCTTAGCCCTAACTTCGCCTGGTAAAATAAGACCTTCTTTACTTTTTTTTACTTTTTGTTAGGCAGGTTAAATGTGATAGCTAAATAAATATAACTCTAAATTATCACGCATAATTTGCTTTAAATTATACTCGTAATGACACTTAAAACTAACCTTCGTTGTTATTCAACGTTTTACCCATCTGCAAAGTGCACAAATTACTTATATATTCCATTTACTAATTAAATCTCATTTGTTACTTTTTAAACCCGTATAAGACCAAGTATTCCACAGCCATAAATATGATTTAATAAGTTGAATGTCAGCTGTTGTTAACACAGATTGACTTTTAATCATAATAATAACCCTGTAGACAATTCTGATCGGTATGTCTCAATAACATTTCACCCGTTACATACATGCACTTAACTTTAGGTAAAATCCACTCTTGTTCTTGCGTTTCCGTCTTACGATTAGCGTCGTCAAATTCGCCTGCGTAGTAGAATTTGCAAATTTGCAACAAGGTTCAGGCGAAAATATTCAGTTACACTATTTTAAAAGGACTTCAATTGTGAGGCATGCAATGTCACAATCTACTCCCTGGGACGCTATCGTATATGAATTCAGCCAGTTTGCCTCAAACCATTTTCGTTACCAGTTTCTTTGCAATATGAATACCACCTCTAAAAGAATGTTTGTATATAGAGTACGCCAATAATTTCGTATTGTATTATTGCGTATATAAAGTGATGATAATGACAACTATGACGTTAAAATAAATATTTTAAAGTATGTTTAAAATGCTTTTTTTTAATAGAGTACTATGTAAATCTCCTATACTGTGAAGATGCTATAACACCGAAACACATTTCGTGCAAAATCGAAACCAAGGATCATTTTTTCCTGTTCATAATAATAGTTTCTTAATATGCTGTATCATTACTCTCAATTGCCGCTGGGAGTTGTTAAGCTTGATCCAAGTCCAATATTTATACTAGTTTCCACGTAAGAATGAAACCATATACCAATTCTCGGACATCCGTGGTTTTATATTAGTATTTGAAATAACGGCAATGAAGATGAAGAAATATAAAGCAAGAAAACGTTGTTTTTAATTTAGAAAAAACAGAATTGGGACACAATTTTTATCTGTACAAACGAAGCTATAACTAAATTACAACTGCAATAGCTTGGTTAAGTATACGTTATACTGTGCAACTAGATTTAATCAATATATTTTAACCTGTGGTTGTTAAATATACGAGAATCAGCTATTACATTTCAAAGACCAAACAAATGATGAGGGCAAAGCCAAACATGTTAACTGAATACTTATTAAAAATTTCTCGCAAACAATGGAAAATATATACCCCGGATGCTCTACATTCATATCCCTGAAGCAAAGTACTCCTACTTTCTAGATACCTCGCACTTAAAACTTATTTATAGGGTTATGAAACAATGGCCGGAGCCAGGCTAAGCGACCATGTAGGGTTGGAATACAGCCAAACTCAATGCCTTACTAACGATCATAAGCGGTACTACTTAGGAAAAATACAGCAAAACAACGCAATTTAACGTGTTAAATCTATTACTATGTATTACGTTTACGGCTATGTGTTGGCAAAGCATGTAAAATAGATGGTCTACAAAATGTATTAGGCTCTCTTACCTCCTACACCTATAATACTCCGATTTATAGGAGGAGGAACATGAGGGCCCAAGGGAAAGGGGGTCTATACCCAATATTTCAAAAGGATGGGGATAATTTAAAAAGCTCATAGTTATAGACTAAAGTAAAATTTTCTTTGGAATGCTTAACAAGACTAAATATCGCGTGTATACTTTTTTCTGTGATATATGAAACCCAAAAATAATCTACTTTAACTATAACTGTCATTATAATATTTCATTTCCTATAGTTTTAAGAAGAAATGTTACTATACATCAGGTGTTTGTTTAAAGGACTTAATATAATTCAGTCAAGAATTGAACATTAGTTAAAAATATTGAATGGTTAAACGTAAGCTTGAGCACAGGTACCCAAGTACAATTAAAATATTTATCTCGTTGACTTTAATCTGTATAAGTATTTTTTGGTACTGCACCGTATATTTATTTTATTTTACTAATACATGGCTAAAAATAACTCAGAAATCTAGTCCTTTTCTAATAGAAGCCATTTATAGTCTTGTGTAAAGCTTATTTTAAAATTTGTCTTAGTTGTTCTGGTACCTTGAGCTTTGATATGTTGGTTACAACAATTTTTATTCGCATTAAAAATGTCAGGAATTCGTATAGGCCAGTCGGTTATAATTTAACATTTTTTAGAAAACACTTTAAAATTCTGTTCTAAAATTTGGTCTAATTCAATAATGCCTCAAAATTCATAATTTGAGAAACCTAAGTGTGTACATAATTTCAAATTATGTTAAAGAAATAAATTAAATTACGCCGAATATACACACTATGAAATAATTAGGCCGCGTAATCCTAAAAAATAATATTAGATAATAATGTTGACTAAACACTTACCAGTATGCCTTTTTGTAATTAATACTGACTCCAATTGCCGTATTGCCTCATAAAATTTCAGTCTCTGTGGCAATATTTAGGGGAGATTATACCTGGTTGTATACATTGAATACCAGGCTTTTAACGATTTGAATTATTAATATTATTTGTTTTATCGTTTTCAAAATGTATACGAAGTGTTGTTCGGTACACATATTCCTCTCTTGTAAGAAAGTAATATTGAATAAAGATGGTTAGCAGTGAACAGGAAAATATTTATCGGTTTACAAATACTGAATTTTCAATAAAGTTCATCCAATATTAAGTCCTTTTGCAAAGTCTAAGTGATAATATCATACAATGATGTTATAAATAATATACGTTTTTAAAGGAAAGAGATTTTATATACGAGTGAGTAAGTAATGTGTTAAACGAGTGAAGGAATCTTTTAGACGTAAGAACAAGAAAACTTTTTGATTAATTGTTGTATACAATTTTGTATCGTATCTAAGGGGAGATATAGAAGGAGAGTCTTGAAAATGCGTTCGTATTGTTGCAAAATATATATCACACAGGCTATGTTTAGTATGCTAAATATGATAATGTTTTGGTCAAGGATAAATTGACCTTAGCAGACTCCGGGGAATCCCTGTAAAGATTAAATAAATCTCACTATTCAGACGGTGACAGAGATAGCTTTCTTTGAGCAGCAAAGAGATGGGACTCACTGCAATTTATTGTAGTATATAACAGCGATGTTATGAAAATGTTTATGAAATGTTTACTTAAAAACTTCAAGTAAATTGTAGGTAATCAAATAATCAATGTAATTAATTGATTATTAACAAATTTATTGACCTAATAATAGATTGCAAGTTTGTTCCCTAACATTTACTGGGTCGATGTATTGCCCTTTTTAATATTAAATTGAATTTTCAACATGTAATAAGAAATTTAAGCGAAATAAACTCTATGAGTTAGAATGTATAGTGTCAAAACACATAACGTAAGGACTTCGAACACAAACGTTTCTTAGTGTGACAATCGTTAATTAATTGATTAATGAAGAATAAATTTTAATTTCAATGAATACAAGTTAAAAGAATTAACTACACGGTTACCCAAACTGACGTGCCAGACATAGAGTATATTTTTCCTGCATATGAATAACAGAGGTAAAATATTTTAACGATGAACACAGCGTGTATAGGTGAGTTGTTAAAATTCAACCATCGCATGTAGTAGTATGTTAAACATATGCTGCACTACAAGCTCCTGCCGCAGTAAATTATTTGTCTGAACAGTGCAACAATACCTGTTAGCAATCACTATACCGATATTTATGGTTTATCACATATCAACACACAATTATTTTTACTTATGGATAGTTATTATTATATCACCTATAATTTTAAAATGACCCACAAAATTATGGTCTATATATGAATTCATATGTACATGTTATAATTCATTTTATGTGATTTATTTTCAGATGCCTTCCTGTTGACCTTTTAAGATACATTAAAAAAGGTACATAATTTGTAAGTGCCTGTAGCCGAGTGGTATAAGACGTCGGACCTGGCAAGTGAGTTAGATATAGCGCGCGTTCGGGATCATGAACAGAGCTGAGAATGTTTTAATATATGGTACTCGAATACAGACCGTGAATGGCTTATGAATCCTACGCATTGACGTATAATTTCTTCAGCGGGAAACAAGCCTAACTCAACTAGGGCACTGGAAATACCTTATACATGAAGAAGATTACAAAAAGCGGAAATAGTCGGACTATATTACCGAAAACTATACACGTTCATAGTATTTTATCGGGACAATAAGCTAAACTCAACTGTTGCACCGTAAGTGATTTTATAAGGTCTGAAGTAGATACCTTTTATTTGAAGCAGGCTTTTCAGACCTATGTATACACGTATTCTTTCTTCGTCAGGACAACAAGGCACACTCTAATATGGCACTAGAACTATCTAGAGAGTGAAATCACATAAAAGGGCTATAATTAAAGGCTCTTTGACCGGAATAGGTTTCCAAGATTTCCAAAATTATTTGTATTATTAATCGGGGCAAAAAGGCTGGCTTATCTGTGTCGTTGGAAGTATAGTTAAATCGATCCAAAAATGCTCCTAAAAGATGATACACGAGTCAGGTTTAGCTCTGATAATCTGATATGTACATGATTTATACTTACTAACATTTGAAAAATGTCATTGAAATCCATCATAATACATTATGTATGCTTTTACTAATTACTAAATATTTCCATTTTGGAAATTGCGTGTCGAGCTACTGGTAAACTCTCCTAATTTATAAAAATATAGGAAACATTTAAAAGCGTTTGAACGTAAAAGGTATGTAAAAGGTTGTTTGACATATTAAAGTGAACCACCTTGTAAAAGTGCATGATGTGTATCATTGTTCGTATAGATCTACACTCAAGTTGACCGCATGTACAGTCGGCTCTTAAAAACAGATTGTTGAAATATTCCAAAGACTGTGCTATGAATTGCTCGGTGAAATGTATAGGGCATACATTTAAATGTGTGGATTCAAACCGCCAATTGTGTGATAGTCACGTGTAGAATATATTTTAGCTATTTATTTACTTATTTAGTATACTATGTCACTATTCTGTATCCTAATAATGCAAGTTTTGAGTACATTACCCAGCAGAGATCACTTATGGCTCGTGTATACCTTCCAGTTGAGCCTACCTCTGGGCACAGCAAAAACCGATGTGTCACCTAATCTGGGCAACCTCTTATTTGTCCAGGAGCGGCACATCACTAACCGCAAATGTCGAGATTCTGGGGATCAAGGGCAATTCGATAGGTCTGGTCTATTGTGGGAGATGACTTTTGGAGTTGGTGGAGTTTGTTCCCTAACGTCAGAGGTTCTTGCTAGCTTCAACAGGGGTGTGCCACCCCCTGCCTACTCTGACTGGAGAGGGTGGTTCAAAGCTGGCCTCCCTTTCTTCCGGGAAGACATGCCTTTGAGATGTAATGCCCTAATTTTAGTAGTTTGCCTTACTGACGTTTAAAATTCAATTGGGTTATTTTTACACTCAAAAATATCTGGAATATCAATAACCATTATTTGGTTGGATGTTAGAGAAGCCTATAACTTATAAATTTTAATTATGACCTATAAAATTGAAATTGTGCACGAAGCATCATTTCTATATGTAGCTGACATTTCTAAATAATATAGGTCACTCAATGGGATGTGGCTGAGCGTTAGTGAAAATTATTACATTGGTCTTATGAGTAACGATGACGGCAAAAAGAAAATATTAAAATAAATAAATTAGTAAACAAATTCAACTGACCTATAACGATTCAAACATGTGACATATTATTACTTGTAACCTAACTATTCGAGAAGTTCATTATTTAAAAACTTATGTGAAAACCCTACTTATGAACAAAAATATAATTGCATCATGTGGCAAAATTTGTCAGAAAGGTTTTATATCTAGACTAATATTTGTTTGAAAAAAGGAGAATTTACATTATGCGCCATTTTCGTGTCAAATTCATTCCTTTTTTGTATGATTCTCTGCTTGCTTATCTGTCCGTAGGACATCTTGAGAATGAAGCGATTGGAAATAATGCATGTTATCTCAGTGAAACCTGTTATGACACGTGGTGTATTATATTTATACCTAGTCCTAAAAATTGCAACACGAGAGTAGAATATTATTAAATCCAGTTTAAAGGAATTGTAAGCTGTAATAATTTGATTTGTGCCTTGAAGTAATGTACAATTCTCAACGGCTGTGTGTGGAGGTACAGCTGAATGTAGTATACAATCCCAATGGACTGTACTTAAAGCAGATGGTGCAGAGCTAGGTGGCATGTAGACTGACCGCACATATATCTGGCTGCCTGACCACAGTGCTGTGGCTTATTAATAACCGCAATTAGTAGCGGAGTTTATCGGGTAAAACACTAACTGATCAGCTCGTACTGTTACACTGTATACATCTGAATCACATGGTTGACTTTATTGTATCTCAATTTACTGCATAAACATTTGCACGCAATTTAAATTATAAAATAGTGCAAGTTTATCTTTCATTACATGAGTGTGCCTAAAATGTTGATTATATTTAATTATGACATTATGAACGCAAGTGTCATTGTACTCCTTATTGTGATTTATATCGGCAGATTGAGTTTAGTAAATGATCCATTATATAAAACAAATAAGTATTCTGGCGCCAATAATATTTTAATTACATAATTTTGGGCTTGTGTAGTTGCATATATTTAAGATGACCTCACTTATAAACAAAGATAATCAAAATGAAATGTTGCCATTCTGCTTATGATATCATAGTCCAAGAAACGAGGGACCATTTCTTTTGAACTGCAAAATCTATTTTATCACTAAATCTAAGAGCAATTTCCCATAGAAGAGGAATCAGTCAACCCCGATAGTTTAGATGAGAGTTGAAATTGAAGGGTACAAAAAGAGTTTAGAATTTGACACTCATAAACATTGTAACGTACTCGATGCTACAAAAGCATGTTGCGATTACCAACGAGTAGCTATATTAAAAATAAATGAGTTAAATATAGAATAAGATGTTATATTGTTATCTATAAATTATATTTAAATTTCCACTTGTTGTAAAAGGCGTATGTAAAAAAGATCAATAATGTTGAAACTGATAACATATTTATAAAAATTAACTATAACCTGATTTGAAAAGACCCTAATTTAACAACCTATTGTGTCGTATGTTACTAAAAATTAAAACTGGGGTGCCGTCTTGATTATTAAATATTACATACAAGATGATCAAATACGATTTAGTCACCTTAAATCCAGAATAGTATAGTATATACAAGTATAGTGTTACCAATGCAAATGAAATAACTTTTTACACAAGTGGGCAAAGTTAACTAAGAAAAAGACATCTTCGTTGAATTTTGTTACTTATATTAGTTAAACTAATATGAACTAAAATAGAATATGATATAATATGAATATGATCATAAAGTATGATTAATAGGAGCGCTATTTTTCGTTTTATTATCTTCGTATCATATAAAAGAAGAAGCCCGAATAGGTATCTATAATGCACAGTAGTCCCTTTGCATTCCCCTTGCATTCTTCAACAAATGGGCTTCAAGAGATTGCAGCCTTCATGATGATACGAGTACGGCGTGTCTGAAACACCAATTATATATCGCCAGGTCTACCTAATCCTTGACCTCACAAGTTCTGCCACTTACTAAATTCTTACCTCCTCTCTTAACGCGTTCCTTACTCTTTCAAAACAATTCTGAACGATATAACGTTGTCTCGTGCGTTCATTCTTCCTGTCTTCATTTTAATCTTTGCGTTCAATATAAAGTACCTCTATTCTTGTTCACATACGTCGATTACCTATACATTCCTCCCAAACACCTCTTCTTAGACTTTCTTGTCCGCCAACTCTGATTACATCGTAAACGTTTACACACGCATTCTTCCTCACTCTCTTTCAGACCAACTTATTTTATCAGTGCTTTATTTCTCTTAATCTTCTGAATGTCTTATATCTTAACCTACCTTACTGATTCATTAAAAAAATCTAAGTAAATTTTGCACTATTTTTGATAATTTGTTTATGCACGTATTTTCAATGACAGTAATTTATGTAATTCTTTTGTTTTAAAACTAAAGATTCCTTCTATTACCAGTAGTGTATTTTTTTTAATTATTTATGTTACAATTTTAGATGTTTCAACATACACCATATTTTAAACACCATATTATAAAATGTAAAGAAAAGAACGTATTATTTTAGCAAGCGAAGTTAGGGCTAAGAAGCCCTCTGTAATACAACCTAAGGCCAATAGGCCAAAGGCTATTGCACTTGGCTAACAGCCTGAGTACAGGCTACAGGCGTTATAACAGCCTATCTATTAACTACTATAGTCTATAATGTTGTCCTATTTATTATATAAATGCCACTAATTCATAACTTTCTTTAATTCTTACTTGCATGTTATAACTAATTAGTCAATGCCCTTTACCTTTTGTCTGGCATCATAATATACTCAATACAGCAATAAAAGAAATTGTACAGTTAAAAAATTCAGTTCAAGTTATCAAAATACAGTAATACTCATACATGAAATTTAGAATGTGCGGAAGAAATTAGTGGTAATAAAATATTTCTGAATATAGGAAACAATATAATAGTTTCTGTAGATATATTACTACAACTAAGTGTATGGAAAGATTTTCTACTACAAGTCTTCACTTAATTGACGATATGTAGGTCAGGAAATCGATGGTGTCAAATATCGGTTCGTTACCTGTGAGCAAAAAGTAAACTAACTGCTGAGGCCGATAAACAACGAGGCTCTTACTCGTTGTGTTGTTTACTTTAATTTGTTAAGGATATGGCTTGAGTATGAAAGGAATCACATGATGTAACTGACCGTTTTATTTTCACAAGTTTTAAATCTTATCAATTTAATAGTCAAGACCTGACTACTGTTCCAATATACTAAAGCCAATTTTCATTATATATAATAGCTGGACAATGTTATAAATAGAGTATTACAAATAACTTTGGTCAACATCACTAGCTATTATATGTAATAACTGAACATTATATATATTTTATATAATATGCACACACGTATATTCATAGGTTATCTTATTTATTTTTTGAGTCAAATGTTTCATATAATCACTCGTGTTCTGAGTGTGGGTTTTGTAAACATGTACACTGACTTTCCTTAAAACTTGTATTACATTTTAATTTCATTGCAGTTAAATATATAAATGTACACATATTGCCTGGTACCCGTAGCTTGCACACATATTTCAATCAATGTCCTTATACTACTTAGTAAAAGAACTTATGATCGACTTTGATAGAATCCTATACAATATTTCGAAGGTAAGTTGCCATACATCAGTTAGATATTATTTAAGTGTCCTTATATGGTGTTTTGCAGGCCCCGACCATATCTGGCTGGTACTTAAATTTGCAACGTCACGGCGGAGTCTGCCTTGTTACACCGACTAATTAAATACAAATACACAGGGCTTGCAAACCTGAAACAGTTTACTTCTACCCATTGTCTACCCCTTCCGGTCTAAGATATTTCGAGTACCATAGTTGAGTTTTCCTTATTTTACTGATAAGAAAAAGTATATACATAAGTATTACTGATAAGCCTACTTAGTTTAGTCTTCTAATATATATACAGCCGCATGTGTAACTCACTCACGTATACAAATTCTAAGGTACTTCTAGAAGTGCTGGAAACACGAAATTTGGCACGTAGTTGGCTTTTGCCGTGAAACCACCGGGAAAAGTCTGAAAACCGGAATTTTTTTGTTTTAAACCCCTCAAAATAAGTCGAAAACACGTTAAAATTGACTAATAGTTAGGGACAGAGATGGTAGTAAGGGATGGAGCACGGAGCTATGTACGGTACTCAACAGAGCAAAATATGCAGACTATGAAAAGTAAAAGTTTTATATTATTTCACCTGTCTTTGATTCTTTTCATTTCTTGGTGGTTATTCTATCCTACGTTGATAATTATCGCGATTGGTCTTTTATTCTACCTTGAACGGTTTAGTCGCAGTCAGCAAAATCTGTCAGCAACAGCAGATTGGCAGATAGGGACATAGTGAACATCGCCTTTGGTTTAAATTGTCTAATTACTGGTTTCAGATTCAATCTCTTCTTAGTTGACAGTTAATCTCCTGGTCTCCTATTCATATACGATTTTTCTTTCCTTTCCGATTTCTTTTCTCACTTTTTACAAACACTACAGATCCTCTTCATTTTTGTCTTACTAGTTTAAGTTTATTTTAGAGTAGCGAGCTCTGTACGGTACGTAACAAGGCAAGATAGGCAGGCTCTGGTTAGGAAAACCTTTATATTATTTCATATGTTTTGATTCGTTTATTTATTGGTGGTTATTCTATACTAAGTTGATAGTAATCACGAGTAGTTTTATCCTACCTTGAACGGTTCAGTTGCAAAAGGTGGGTGACAGCAACATTAGTAGATAGGGAAAGAGTGAACATCGTCTTTTGTTTAAATTTTCTCACTTTCTTATTGGTTTCAGATTGAATCTCTTTTCACTTGACAGTTAACCTCTTGGTTTACCTATTCATATGCGATATTTGCTCTCCTTTCCGTTTTCTTTTCTGGCGTTTTACAAACACTACAGTTCCTCTTATCTTATATCTTATTATTACAGTTTATTTAACATAACAATGTCTTTCTTTTGTGTTGTGAACGGCTCCTTCCATCAGGGAAATGAAGTTATTTCCTACGAGCAAAAACGCTCGGTGCACTGCGAATTCTTCTAGTGCCCTTGTATGGAAGGCTCTTGGTTTTGAGTTCCAGGGCCAAACCGTAGCCGTTGAAGAAAATGTATTTGTGCACGATGCCTTATATCCTATGACAGAGGAGGATGTAAGCGAAAGTTTTATCTCTCTGTCCAATGTTTTAGAATCTCTGATAGCCGTGGAATTTCAAAATATTGGAATTTGGTTTACTGGACAAACAGTGACAGTTGCTTTTTGCCGCTCTCAGGAACAACTGTACCTATTTGATCTAGATCCAGTAAAAGAAAATCGAACACATGATTTGGCAAATGATATCAACAACCTGGCACGGCTCTTTCAGTGTGATACTTTTCCTGCTTTGGCCTCGTTGTTGTTGTCCAACGCTGCTCTTGATGGATCTGTAAGACAGTACTCTATTACTAGGCTCACATTTAGATCATCAACATTCAGTGAAAATATACAAAACCTCACAATGCACGAAACCGCTAACAATTCCGCAATCAAACCTAAATATTTTGGAAGACCCAAGAAAATAAAACCTGGACGCCCGCAAATACTGAAAACTACTAGAGATGAGTATCTGAGAGAGGCGTAAAAGCGATACTCTCAGCAAAATTCTGAAACCAATCGTGACGCTGTTCGTCGTTATACCGAAAAACATCCCGAGGTTAACAGAGCTGCAGTTCGTCACTACGAAGATCGACATCCCGGCGCAGGTCAGGATAGGGTTCAGGTATTTCGTCTGATGAAACCAAAGATCAGAGAATTTCGACATTTACCTAACTCACTTGCTCGTAATATTGTTGCACAAGGGCTTATGGCACACTGGAGCAGTAAGTTGATATGTGACATAGGTGTGTAGAACGTAACACGTTTGGCCTCTCTCAGTCCACCATTTTATTCAGATGGACATTTCCTCAACAGAGCGCGCGCCTACAACGACCTATTTTCTTTTTGCGCCCTCGAAATTTCTGGTGGTTATCGGCAACCTAGTGGACTTTCTTTCTTCAAGATCGAAGGAAGAATGTACCATCAGGTGTACAGTTTGGACGATCCCGGCCAACGGTTTGCTACTAAGGTGTGAAACGTCCAATTTGTTAACCGGTGCCGCCTATACATTGATGTCGGCGAAGAGAGCAGGAACATTGCCATGGGTTGATCACTTGATATTGGAACTATTGACACCATTGCCAATTACTTGGATTCGATCCTTTCATCGGTGTTTTCCGGCGATTAGGTAATGAGCCAACGGTAAACGCTCATTTGGAATTCCAGGTCGAGCTACTCATGGTAATGTTCTTGGCGACAGGAATAGGGGTGTTGAGGTGCACGCTGTGCTCAGCACTGACGAAGCATTGACTGAACCACGACGACTCGCCGTCTGGAAAGTGAAAGCTGGAAGGCCGTCAATGATTGATTTGTTCAGTCCTCTGATGGAGGGAGCCCTTCCAGTACCCACTGCTCTATCCACATGGCACTTTGGGTTGGCAAATTGGCCTTCTTGATAGCAACGGGAAAAAAGCTTTCGCAGTACAACCACACGCGTTTTCTCTTGTTGTCCAGTCCTCGCTTTTCATATCTCGGCCGTCTCTCGCAGGCCTGGCAAGTCGAGATGTTTGCGAGGTATGAAGAAGAGCGACTGCGGTTAATTAAATTCTCACAGTCAAGGTCGTCAGTCCAAAATGCCATGCGAATAGGCCAACTAAACGAGATTCTTGATGCTCAACGTAATGCTCCGGCAGGAATACAGGTTAGGGAAGACATAACACGTACAAGGCGAGGGTGGCGCAAAGCCTGGCAAAATTTACCTCCCAAGTTCGTTTACCGGTGGGCTCTGATACATGAAGATTCATTACGAGAATGCAATGGCTCTCGTAACACGTCTGGGCTCACCGATGTATTTTCTCATATTCACTTACATACAGCGTGATGACTGGTCACAAGAGCCAAGGTCAGACAATCGATCTTGTCGGAGTCGTCCTTCGCACTGACTGTTTTACCTACGGCCAGTTGTACCTCCTGTTAAGTAGAGTTCGCCGCCCAGAACACATCGTTGTCCTTGTCCGTCCTAATAGAGTATGCGATGAACTTCATCGAAAATTTCCACTTTTAATAACAAATATCTAGGTGTTATCAGCCTTTTTTATTACCAATTTGTTAAAAAATCTCTTTCTGAGCATAAAATAAACCTTCCTAGCAAGGTTCTACGGGGTTGATTTATTTGTCTCCGTCTATTGTCAACGGTGGTAAAGTTTGACGTTTTGGGCTTTAGTATTTGAACAAATTTATCTCTTCTCACACGTCATATTGTACAAGTGTTTGCACATTTAACAGAAGGAAAGCACGTTTTACTTTATTTAGAGTAAATCATTTCTTAATTCCGTGTTTCACAATTTGCATTAAGCAATGACAATTGAGTATCGCCTATACCCTTCAAAAGGCTCCAATTTCCAGTAAGAATTTATTTAACACTAACGATAAACAAATCCCAGGGCCAACCATTCAAATTAGTTGGAATTGATTTACGAAAATAATTTTATACGCATGGGTAACTTTACGTTGCCCTATCACGGGTCGGGGCTCCCGACCATCAGTATATTTTGTTAGTCTACCTGAAAATAATTATCGTCAAATGTTGTTTTCAGAGAAGCTCTACAATAATCGCTTTAGTTATCTATCCCAAAACAACGGGTTGCACTCCGGGACTGCCGACAGAAGTGAAAACTTTGTATTAATTACATTTAAATATTTTCATCATTAACAACTTTAACATCCACAGAAAGACAATATGTGCAGGTTGCGGATAATGACTGCGATGTTAGTGTCGGTGTCTGTGAATTGACCTGGGAATCATTTTGCTGACCGAGTCTTTCCTGGATAGGCTTAATTGCAGCTGTAACCGACATCCACGCGGGCGGAGCAGCGGGCGACCGCTATTTATAATAATATAATCGTATTCTTTTAGCGATATCGGTAATCATTTTTCGTGTTTTGTTTATCTTAATCTTATGTCTATCCCGGCTGTGAGCGTACTCGTAATTGTCCTTGCAATTTGCAAAAGGTTACGACCTGCTTTCCATTAATTTTGAGCTTAGAAGGCATGGAACTATATGAGGCCGGGAATGAAACTCTTTCATCAAGTGAGCTTCAGTTGTGTGACTACTCTTATAGATGAAATAAATTACAACCGAAACTTCCATGTAATCTCCAACTATAGGGGGTATTTGGGAAAGACTGCTTCTGATACTTTTTCTGAATCTTCACAATTCATCTTGTTTTTTCTTCATCTTTTTTCTTTTATTTTCCTGTTCCCTCCTCTTTCTTCGCTTCTGAATATTTATGCATATTTACTGGAATTGCTATCTAAAAAGGCTTATGAAATTGTAGATAGTACAAAGTTATAATGCGTATACAAATGAGAAAATGAACTAAACAACGCAAAAGTTTTTACATTTTACTAATTATGTGTTTAACTATCAGGGTCGGAAAATAGTGTCACCACCAAAAGAGTGACACCACCTTATATATATACAGACTTTAACGAGGAAAATAAATCCCCAAAGATTGTACTTCCACAATGAATATTTACTGCGATATTGACTGTAAATAAAAAGACGTAAAAGCGAATTTAACGATAACTGGAGAGTTAGATACTAGTTTATACATTAGTATTTGATAAGAGAAAATATAACTTTTTAGTAATTTTCCTCCCTCGACCGTTTTACAGAACACAGTGACTGAACTGTGACAAAATGTGTTGGGCAGTTTCTGGTATTACTTACACTATAGCACGAAATCACTGTTTTCTGCCACAGAACCCCCTATTTCGGAAATTACTCCGCCAAAGGCGTGTGATATGCTTTAGGCTCTCCGGATATACCAACCAAACCAAACTCCCCGTCGTAATTGACATTGGCAGTAGGCTAGGGGGCCTGCCAAACCAAACCTCCCCGTTGTGATTGACTCTGGCAGTAGGCTAGGGCACCTGCCTAAACAAAACTCACTGTCGTAATTGATATTGGCAGTAGGCTAGGGAACCTGCCAAAACAAAACTCCCCGTCGTGTTTGACTAGGTAGTAGGCAAGGGGATCTGCCAACCCATTCTGATTCGTAAGGCAGTAGGCTAGAGGGTCTGCCAAAACAAAACTCCTCGTCGATGTAAATAAGTTTCCTGTAAATATATGGTCTCCATGTCTCCCCGTGGCGGGACTGGATATGTCATGCTTACATTTAAGGCATTGACAAACTAACGAGCAAACAACAGTTTCAACAACAATAAGTTATTACCACAATGATATGTAATATAATAACATTGTACCATAGTTCTAATTATTTATGCTGAATCGCGGTAGGAAGTAGGCTCTTGTTAACTAGACGCGGTGCGTGGACATTGTTTGTTCAGTTAGACCGGTCAATCAGCTGATCGAGCTACGGTGATACGTTCCGACCCGGCTCGCTGGAGAGAGGGAGGGAGTCAGTCGAGTCTTGGAGTTTCCATGAGAAGGTGTACCGGTCCAGTTAAGAAGCTGAAGTTCTTTCTCTAACCCTATAGTTGGGATTTAGAGTAATTATTTTATCGCGTGTAAATTCAATTTCAAGTATTTAATTTCTTTAGTGCGTTTTAGTTTCCGATCTGCCTCCGTAATCTTCAAAGTAGTAAGTCCCGTACCAGCGTATAGTTAATATCTTTTATTTTTATAATACTGTAATTAAAATTTCTAAAGTTTCCCATATTTCAGAGTCTGAAAATTTAATTCAATTTTTTGAAGTATTGTGAATTAAATTTTGGTGATAAAGTAAATATCAAGTTTTGTGTTATATTAATTTTGAGTATTTTGAGAAGAGAATGTTTTATTTTGTTTTGTTAATTTAAACCATTTTTGGAGAAGTATATATTTCTGGTTTAATTTTAATTTTAATTCCTTTTTATCAGACTCTTAATTAGATTTGTTCGATTGAGTGACATTTTGAAGAAAATCTAATCACAAGTTTGTAAACTTTGTTAACTTTTTGGTGAACTTAAATTTCGGAATAAATCAAGTATTTCCGAAAAGTTGTTCTAATTTATAATTTATTAGCTCCATACAAATTCAATATATGTACTATAATAACGGTACAACATTTATATTACAAATAGTAATAAGTAATAACAAACCAGTTATTACCAATATAATAAATGGTTTGTTATTACCAAACTATTTGTCACAAGTATATACACAACTGAATATACAAATTTGTACACGATATAAGTGAACATCATTAATCAACGATACCTGTAATTCTGTTAATAGTATATGGTCTCCGTGTTTACCGGCCTCCCCGTGGCGAGACTGGATACGTTAAGCTTGCATTTCAAGCATTGACAAACTAACGGGCAAAAACAGTTTTATCGACTATAAGTTGCTAGCAAATAATTTGACACAAGTGTATGTACCGCTAAATCTTTATGCGAGAACAATATTAGTTAATGTGCTAATAATATATGGTCTCAATGAGACTGAATAAACCACGCAAAAATTGAAAACATTGGAGGACTAACACAATCAAAGGTATAATAACATTTAATACCAATCAATACACAATTACGGACCAGTAAATATTTCTAATTGCAAACGAAATTGTTCCACTAAGAGGTATCAACTTTAATCACAGAATTTTCTAAATATTTTGAAGTATTATCCGGACTCTCTGTATTGAGACCAGCTATACACTATTGTAAGAAGCATTGGACAACCACGGTGCAAAAACAAAAGTTTTGCCTCAAATTGCTGTTGATCTGATTCTTTATTCCAAAGGCCTATATATTTCTCGATATGTATACCTATATGTAACTCCCCATATTTTTAACTTGAGACATGATAAACCATCTATTATTTCCAGCTTTCTCAGCATTGCCTTACTTATAATTTACTTATTATATTATTTTATATTTGCCTGCTTATCTGTGAAGATAACAGATAGAGGATACTAAATAAAGACGTGTTTTTCACCAACGCTCAAATAGAATAATTTTAATCACAAATTCCTAATAGGCTGCCAACCTCGTGTGACATTAAATACATCATCCGCTAACCAACGTACGAATAAGTTTTATCACCTACAGTTATTAAGGATGAACCTTATTACAACCACAAACATGGTATTCAATAATTAGATATATGTGTATCTCTAGGAAAGTTTCAGTAACGTGTGTATACGATGTCGAACTATATATGCTCATACTTACGTAGTTTTTGAATCTGCAATAGCCTTACAAGACAATTTCTCTTATATTAATTAACCTATATTAACCAAACATATTTTTTTATACACGTTAATGAATCTGCGATATATTTTTTGCCTCAATTTAGAACACAGTAATAAACATCTGGCCAAGTTAACCCCTGCTGTGCAAATGACACTTTATCTTACTTTTTTGCTTTACAATTCTTTGGTAAGTTTTTCTCAACTTTATTTTCTTTTTCAAAAAACTACAACAAAGAGAGCAAAATCTTCTCCCTTTATTACCTTAATCGGTGTTAACCCTTGAAACTAAGGGCCAGCACGATATCTCGAGAACTGATTGACCTGTGGAAATGACATTTTTACACGTTACTTATTCCCAAGATAACCAGACATAATCGTACCAAAAATAATTAAGTTATTATTTCTTTTATAAGCTCGCCCAGATTCCTCATCGAATGCTCGGACTTAACATGTTCCCAAAATACCCTTATCCTCGAATTTGCCAACATCCCACTTAGGGGCCTGGGGGCGTAGCCCCCAGCGAGCCGAAGGCGAGTTTGCTTTATAAGCCCCGATCAATTTTTTTGTGATAAATATGTTTGTAGCTCTCGTTCAAAAATCGACTACTTCCGCCTCTTGTAATATACTTTCGGTATGAAAGATTTGCAGTTTTATACTTTAGTTTACCCGATGAAGATAGTTTTCACACGTACGTAGGAATGAAAAGTCTATTAAATTTACGGCCTAGGGAAAATCCTTATTAAGTCCATAAAACATTCCAAGGCAATCGTCTATAACGTTTTGCGTTATAGAAATTTTATTCTTTTTTGGACAATAGTCTGTGAAAGAATGGTTCGTTTAGGCATGTTAGTGTTAATTTCTCTGTTTTCGATAAGTTGCTGTTACGTTGACAAATAAAAATATCAAGGAAGCCACCTTATGAGAAAGCACTCACTGCTTTATTCATTAAGATTGGTTTTGTGACACTGTTTAATTATTATTTTCAATGAATTCGATTTTTTAAATTCGTTATTTTTGCAATCTTCATTAAAATCTGATGTGGACTTTTTATTTGCTATCTGCATTACACTAATGGTCAAACAATGTATACTTAATATCTTATAAAAGTAAAATGTAAACAGATGTTTCAGCCAATATGTCGAACTATAGGTGAAAGTGTCAATAGCTGTTTAATATTGGTTACATTAGGATTATAAAATACAAATACTCTAATTCTCGTGAGTTTCAAAATATTCTAGGAAATCTTCTAATCATTTTTCGTATAACTCGGATTTGAATGCATATTTTTCGAAAAGAATTAGCCGAATTCGTTCAGCTGTATTCTTAAGATTAACGCTTACAAACTTAGTTTGTAATTTTTATTTATAAGATTAATTAATAGATTTTATTCAGGGCATTGTTATTAGGCTGTATCAAATTCATCAGCTTTGAAATATACTTGAAAACGCAGTGGTATATTTTAACAGGTTTGATCGGTAAAAATTTAAATCCAAAAGAGTATAGGGCAGGATTGTCTAAGGCAACTGATTCAATATTCCAATACACAGGCTGTACAGTAGGGTTTGCAGGAGGAGCCCCTCCATCCCTACACTTTCACTGCAAGCCCATAGTCAGTCCAGTACAGCGCATCCTGAGTAGCTTATGAGCTAAATGCAGTTTCCTTCTGAAAGAACGGGTAAACTCGCTCTAGACACGGAGGTAAGATTACATAGCGCTCATCTTGCCATGTGGCAAATTTCTGTGGAAGGAGACAACTTCACATCATAGCTGTTTACTTAGATCGCGCTATTCTGTTATATCATAAGTATTCCAATCTATATGGAATATATATTTCGGGCTGATAATATTTATTTGTTAATTGGAACAAAATCGCACATAAATGTATGTTAGAGTGAATTTAACTAATCTTGTAGAGTATTTCTTTTTTTTTCAAATATCTTTGGACATTGAATTGAGACCCAAATAGATAACGCATAACAATGATAAAGGAAGAACACTATACGTATATTAAATGAACATCAAAAAGTTTTCTAACCTGTTTGTACAGGCAAGGACAGGAATTCCATTCGCGTCATTTCAAGTGCAAAGTAAAACGTCAACTTTACCATTGGATGCAAGAGTTCAGGGTAATACTCTTAGTTAGATATTAATCCGAATCACTAGTATAAAAAAGCTTTTTTTTTGGAGGTTGCATAATTAATTCGGCTATATGTAAAGCATAGTATTCTTCTGCCATAGCTTATTATATATATATATATATATATATATATATATATATATATATATATATTTCTATAGAGCTGTCTTCCACATCAAATAATATCAGTGATGTCCTCTAGTATGTAAATATTTGTACTCGTATAGTGTTATATGTTAACGATAGGGAACCATAAATATCTAGTAGCCGTAGAATACCCCCATTTCGCTCTTGGACGGGTTTATTCCTGAGTATTTATCTGAATATTATGTCGTTTTTAACGTATTGAAGTGGTAGTCACCAAACCGTCTGGGATTTTTCCGTTCAGAATCATGTGGCTATGATTAACATATAGACTGAGCTTTGTAGCAACAGTCTGTAGTATATTCTGAGCCTCGATTTGTTTTCTGCATAATTTAATATTGTTGATACCGAGTCCAACCTAATCGACTCCTGGAACGATTCCAGCTTTGAACTCATGTAGCCAAGGGGTCAAACCAGTTTAGTGCACGTAGGAGAAAACACATTACATTGTACTACATCGAATAAGCCGCTGGGTATTGTATATTCCGATGTTGCCTGCTGGTGTTAACCGCATCGTGTTTGAGTACGTGATTCTGCAGTATGAACTAGTCTCCTCATTTACATTCAATATAGACATAATATTCAGATAAATACTCAGGAATAAACCCGTCCAAGAGCGAAATGGGGGAGCTTGTTTCATAAATTTCCAAAATATGGTTGAATTTTATTTTTTGCACTATTTGCACCACAGCCTACTTTGTTAAGACAGTTCTACGAATAATTTTGTGATTTACGGTCACAGCAAAAACTTGATTTGAATTTCAAATTGCATTTCATTTTTGATTTTTCGTCATAATTAAAAATAATATATTTAATTTAACATTTAATATCATAGAATAACATGACTACTTCTGCACCGTGGACAAAATTAAACTAATTAGAAATTCTCTATTTTAACGTATTTCAAAATATAACGTGCATTATTAAACGTAACACGTTACTCTATTCATAGCAGATCTGCAAGTTAATCTAGAAGTAAAGCTATTACAGTTTACACCTGGAGAATAGCACTACTGCAAGTTCAATATCAATGATAAGCCCCTTGAGTAACACAATGGGTTAATCAAGTCTGTGTTACGGACTAACTTAGGCAGTTATACAGAGGATCTGAGACAGTTACGATTGCATTCTGTATTGTATCGCGTCATTATAGTCGTTATTTACTACGTTTAAATATTGTAATGTTCAATAAAATATGTTTTTATTTGAATACTCAACTTTTCAATGCGAATTTTTGTCCCTTTGGATATTGAATTCGTGAGAAACAGAATTGAACCCATAACTACTTATGGGATCAATTCTGTTTTTATTGGTCTATTCTATTAGTCTACATTAGAAAACTAACTTGCCTGAATTAAATTGCTACAATGAGACTCAATGAACTTGATAATAATTGAAAAATCTATTTGCATTGAGAACATAAGACCTTGTTCTATATATTAAAACCTTTTTAAATATTTAATTTCTTTTTTCAATTGAGCACCTTTTGAGTAGGGTTCCAGCAAGATTGCGCTCCTCTCGCTACGCTAATCACATTCGTGCAATATTGCATCAAGTCAGGTTGGTATATAGTAGGTCTGGCTCAATAGTATCAAGAAACCATACTTCTTTATAATATACTCGTGTATTTAATGTCAATGGGTCAATTTTAGAATCTGGGTGTACTCCGACAAATACGTGATGTTTGTAATTTTTTTTTTTTTTTTTTTTTTTTTTTTTTTTTTTTTTTTGAGAGAGAGAATTAAAGGTTGAACAGCATCCGTTATACCCTACTACGGAACAGTAAACGGAGCACAAAATGACATTAACAGAATTTGAATATATGTCTGTATATGTTTCATGGAATCGTTTTTATTTTTTATTATTAGACCATTGTACCTCATTCATTTCATTTTTTGGCCGAATATAGTCAGTATATTTAATTTTTCTTGGGAATTTTAGAGTTGTTTTTATCACGAACATGAACCGGAATAAACTACAAATCAATAAAATATATTTTATGTTTCAAAAACCAAAAACCTCTTTTATTAATATTTAGAAACTTTATTCCTGTAAGATACAGTGTAAATGTTCCAAAGATATAGTTTTAGTTGTGAAAGAACTTTTTAAGGGGAGACTGCCACTTAAATCTTCTAAAAATAGATTTTTTTGATTGCACCTAAAAATTCTTCATGTTTTCCTGATTAAGAAAATGTATAGTTTATTATATCTATCTATTATATTACTGGGTATAAAAAATAAAATCGAGAGTTATGTCATTGTGGAAAGTGAATAGTGCGGAAGTTTTTTCCATATACATGTTTTCATGATTTATAAGACTTTCATTTTTGTTGTGTTGACAATAGTCACTGGTTCTACTCATTGACTGTTCTTGAAGTCAACAGTCAGTTGTGTTGATTTTGATTTGTTTATGTGTTTTTGTTTATTTTCCTAAACTTTAGTTCAGTGATTAAACAAATACAAATCGTGATTTTTCAGATTTTTGGTGTTTTAGAAGTTTCTTGGAATGGGTTAGTACAAACTTTTTAGATCATATCTTATAATAATTCCCAGAATAAAGAAGTTCAACAAGTGTCACAAATTCTTTGGCAACAGGTATGCTAAGGTTAGGCCTACGTCAGAAATTAAACCTACAAATCAAATTATTGCAGCTAGCCTACATAGGCCTAGTTCTACAAATAATGAATACAGAATACAGAAATATTTATTCACAGTCTTGGAGATCGGAATGGTGTCAATACAATTAAATTACAAAGTCTTCAGTTTAGGTTAAAATTTTGCCAGTCCATGTACTCTTTGACACTATAAAACGGCATCTTCGAGAACCAGCTAACTAGTTTCTTCTTCAGAGTCATTGGGTTGTCATCCTTCAGTTCTTGAGGAAGATTGTTGAAAAATCTCGCCCCGGCGTATGATGGCTTACGTTCATACAGAGTCAGGCGATGAGCAGGAAGGTTATAGTTTAACCCATTTCTGGTTTCATATTGGTGGACTTGCTCATTGCGTTTCAAAGTTTTGGTAGAGGCCAGAACAATGGATTCGACTATGTAGAGACTAATAACCGTTAACAGATTATGTGCTCTGAATACTTCTCTACAGCTATCACGCCATCCCACACCAAACATGATCTTCATAGCTTTCTTCTGTATTATCAATACTCGCTCCAGATGAGTGTGGGCAGCAGACCCCCAAACAGCAACTCCATATCTCAGATGACTTTCAAATAGGGCGTGATAAGCCACCAGTACAGCGTCTTGAGTGCTAGTAGACTTGACTCTTCTCAATGCAAAAAGAGAACTGCTAAGCTTTCGACAGAGATGGTCTAAATGGTCTTGCCAGGAGAGACGATCATCCAGCACAACTCCAAGATGTTTTGTGTTATTCACAGCAAGCAGATCTGGTAGTGGAGCAATTTCATCCTTTATGCTTCCAAAGGTAAGCTGCTTAGTTTTTGACTCATTAAAAATTAAGTCGTTGCTGCTGCAGTAATCTTCCGCGTAACCTAGCGCCACCAATGAATCGATCTCAAGAGATTCTGCTGAGCTTCCAGATGTCAAGAGAACAGAGTCGTCTGCGTACATGACTGTGTAGCAATGGTTGTTGAGAAATCCTGGAAGGTCGTTAGTAAAGAGGATGAAAAGAACCGGTCCAAGGACCGATCCCTGGGGCACACCCCGTGACATCGGGAGAAGACCGGATCTGATTTTCGACTTGCAATTATTCCGCACATCGTCCAGCTCCACCAACTGCTCTCTACCTTGAAGATACGAGTAGTTGGAAATCCATCTCAGCGCAGTGTTCTTGAAGCCGAATAAACTAAGCTTCTCCAGAATCAGATCATGGCCAAGGCAGTCGAATGCCTTGGTCATGTCAAGAAAGATGCCAGTGACCGTATCCCTTTCTTCAATTCTATCGATGATATGCTCAACCATGTCCGTCAGTGCAGTTAAAGTCGACCTCCTCCTTAAAAATCAATGTTTTCGATCGGTTTGAAGGTGATTTCGAGACATGTGATCAAACATTCGCCTGAGGACTATCTTCTCAATAACTTTTGAGAAAGTTGAGATTAGGGATATAAGCCTGAAATTGCCGACATCTTCTTTAGGACCCTTTTTATGTAGAGGAACCACTCTGGAAACTTTCAACTTGCTTGGAAATTCACCGAGCTTGAAGGATAAGTTTGTGATATGGACTAACGGAGCTACTAGCTCGTCACTGCAGTTTTTCAATATTTGTGAGGAGATCTCATCAAGCCCAGCAGATCTTTTTGGTTTTAGCTGTCGAATAATCTCACTCATCTCTTTTACATTAGTTGGGGATAAAACGGTCAGTGGAAACTCTACATCAGGGGGTTGTACATGCACTTTGTATAGATGTCCTGTTTGCTTTTCATTCAATGTTTTGTCAGCTATTGTAGAAAAATACTCATTGAAATGATTTGCAAGCGCTTCGGATTCTGTAACAACTGTACCATCAATTCTGAGCCTTTGTGTTTTGTGTCCTGAATCTTTCTGGGTCCTTTCTAAATTTATAGATTTCCAAATCGCTTGACTCCCCTAGCGAATGAATCTACCCCTAGTACTAGTAGGCCTAAACCTAAACAGTATTCTAGTTCTAAAAAACTATCTGAGTCAAAATTGCCCTATAATTTGCAATATGATGAAAGTAATTTAAACATTATTATCAATCTAGAACTCTTGGCTGGAATAGTAAAATCTTTTACAAAATGCAAGTTCTGTAACAATGAAAATTGTGTTACTATGGATGTGGATAAAGGTTACAAAAATGGTCTTGTTCACAAAATTATAATTAAATGTACAATCTGTAAGGAATTTTATACTGGATTGACCTCTGACTTTATATGAAATCTTTCCGAAATTAATACTAGGTTCATTAGCCTTCGGTCGATTGGTTGTGGTATATCTGCAGGTAAAATGTTCACAGCAATCATGAATCTTGCACCCCCAAATACAAAAGTACTGACCTATACAAAAAGAATAATGAATGTAACTGTAGAAGTAAGTGAGGCATCCATGCGTAATGCTGCGCTTGAGGCTATAAAAGAAAATGGTGATAAAGTTGAAATCACAGCTGCGTTTGATTGCACGTGGAAGAAGCGCGGCCATACCTCTTTGAATGGTGTTGTCACAGTTACATCACTTGATACAGGTAAAGTGTTAGATTATGACTGTTTGTCAAAATTTTGTATAGGCTGTGTAAATAGGGTAAATTTAAACAACCCGGAGAAGATTAACTCACATAAAATCAAGTGTAATGCAAACTATCAAGGAGCTTGTGGTGGAATGGAGGTGGTGGGTGCAAAAAACCTTTTTGCACGGTCATATAACAAATTGGGAGTAAAATATACAAAATACCTTGGAGATGGTGACTCCAAAGGTTTTGAGGCAGTTTTAGAAAGTCAACCTTATGGTAAAGATGTAGATATTAAGCTGGCATGTGTCGGGCATGTTAAAAAAAGGCTCGGCACACGGCTTCGAAAGCTAAAGAAAATAAAAAAGGAAAAGCTGAGTGATGGAAAAGGTCTAGGGGGCAAAGGCAGGTTGACTGATGACAAAATTGACAACTTGCAGAGATATTATGGCTTAGCTATTCGTAATAATGCTACCAGTGTAGACGATATGCGAAGGGCAATTTGGGCTAGCTATTTTCATACGTTATTGACGGATGATAAACCACAACATTCACTCTGTCCACAAGGAAAGGACTCCTGGTGTGGTTATAATAAAGCCCAGGAATTAAAAACTACTTACAAACAGGGAATTCTTTACCAGAGGCTATTATGTTGGCCATAAAGCCTATTTACAAAGACCTGACTAAAGATGAATTGTTGAAACGTTGTTGAAATTGTTGAAACGAATTGTCTTCACGGTAAGACTCACAATCCTAACGAGAGCTTCAATAGCTGTATATGGCAAAGAATAAAAAAAACTGGATTTGTAGGTCTACAAACACTTAGGCTAGGAGTCTCAGATGCAGTTGTTGCTTTTAATGAGGGATCAATCGCCAAAGCAAATGTTTTGGAAAGGATTGGAATTAAACCTGGCATGTACACAATTCAAACTTTGAAATCTATTGACCATGTACGGATTATGAAGGCTAATAAAGAGGCTGAAGAAGGGAACAAGAAGAGAGTTAGGAGAAGGCTGTTGAAGAGGAAATTGGAAGATAACGATGAGCAAGAGTACTGTCCAGGAGGGTTCTGATACCATCAAGGGTTAGTTTTCTTTATATTGTGTTTTCCGAAAGTTTAGTTTTTTTGCGCTTAGGTACCATTATCTCCTAAAATAATCAAGATAAAGACTTGAAACTTTCAGTGATTATTATCTACATGTAGGGCTACAAAAAGCACTAAAAAATGTATAAATATATTGTTTATAATTTTTTTTAATTAATTTATAATTTTAAAAAATTGTGAAAAATTGGTTTTATTTAATTATTTTTTTCTTTTTAAGTTTTTTCTTCTTATAATAATTTTATTAGTGGTTTATTACTCTTAAACCATCTAGATGACTTGGTGAAAATTTGGTGATATTTACTCAAATAGTTTTTGAGAAAAGTGTACCTAACCTAACATGAAACGCTCCATTTAAATAGCATTGCATCAGGTAGGTGGCATTCTCCCCTTAATTATTTATTACAAGATTTTGCATAGCCAAGTACAATGTTGAAAATCGCTGCAAATAAAGACGTTATTATTATTATTATATAGAAAAATTAAAAAATACACGTGAAAATAAAACTATTCCCAATATACAAAATGGTTCTTGAATGATAGAGTGTATTGAACCGTAAAGCCGAAATGGGAAATCCCACACCCATGTGACTTAATGTTAGGGTAGGATCAGCGTATATCCGGGCAAAGCTTAAAGTATTGCCAAACATTCAGACTGCCGACACGTTTTTACAACCGTCTGACATCCCTTTATATATACAACCCTTTACATCAATGGTTTGTTACTCTTGTAGAGACCAGGGAAAAAAAACTTGAATAGACAGTTTAAATAAAATGAAACGTGCATTAAAATTCTTAATATTGTAATATAAAAAAAATTAGCATCGAAGTTTAAGGAATTTAGCATGCTAGAAACTAGCTATTTATACAGGCGAAGTGTTTAAGCTTATACATCAATAGGGCATTTTCCATAAGTATTAACAATATTAAACATATTAAAATTGTACTTGGCTATGCAAAATCTTGTAATAAATAATTAAGGGGAGAATGCCACCTACCTGATGCAATGCTATTTAAATGGAGCATTTCATGTTAGGTTAGGTACACTTTTCTCAAAAACTATTTGAGTAAATATCACCAAATTTTCACCAAGTCATCTAGATGGTTTAAGAGTAATAAACCACTAATAAAATTATTATAAGAAGAAAAAACTTAAAAAGAAAAAAAATAATTAAATAAAACCAATTTTTCACAATTTTTTAAAATTATAAATTAATTAAAAAAAATTATAAACAATATATTTATACATTTTTTAGTGCTTTGTGTAGCCCTACATGTAGATAATAATCACTGAAAGTTTCAAGTCTTTATCTTGATTATTTTAGGAGATAATGGTACCTAAGCGCAAAAAAACTAAACTTTCGGAAAACACAATATAAAGAAAACTAACCCTTGATGGTATCAGAACCCTCCTGGACAGTACTCTTGCTCATCGTTATCCTCCAATTTCCTCTTCAACAGCCTTCTCCTAACTCTCTTTTTTTTCCTTTCTTCAGCCTCTTTATTAGCCTTCATAATCCGTACATGGTCAATAGATTTCAAAGTTTGAATTGTGTACATGCCAGGTTTAATTCCAATCCTTTCCAAAACATTTGCTTTGGCGATTGATCCCTCATTAAAAGCAACAACTGCATCTGAGACTCCTAGCCTAAGTGTTTGTAGACCTACAAATCCAGTTTTTTTTATTCTTTGCCATATACAGCTATTGAAGCTCTCGTTAGGATTGTGAGTCTTACCGTGAAGACAATTCGTTTCAACAATTTCAACAACGTTTCAACAATTCATCTTTAGTCAGGTCTTTGTAAATAGGCTTTATGGCCAACATAATAGCCTCTGGTAAAGAATTCCCTGTTTGTAAGTAGTTTTTAATTCCTGGGCTTTATTATAACCACACCAGGAGTCCTTTCCTTGTGGACAGAGTGAATGTTGTGGTTTATCATCCGTCAATAACGTATGAAAATAGCTAGCCCAAATTGCCCTTCGCATATCGTCTACACTGGTAGCATTATTACGAATAGCTAAGCCATAATATCTCTGCAAGTTGTCAATTTTGTCATCAGTCAACCTGCCTTTGCCCCCTAGACCTTTTCCATCACTCAGCTTTTCCTTTTTTATTTTCTTTAGCTTTCGAAGCCGTGTGCCGAGCCTTTTTTTAACATGCCCGACACATGCCAGCTTAATATCTACATCTTTACCATAAGGTTGACTTTCTAAAACTGCCTCAAAACCTTTGGAGTCACCATCTCCAAGGTATTTTGTATATTTTACTCCCAATTTGTTATATGACCGTGCAAAAAGGTTTTTTGCACCCACCACCTCCATTCCACCACAAGCTCCTTGATAGTTTGCATTACACTTGATTTTATGTGAGTTAATCTTCTCCGGGTTGTTTAAATTTACCCTATTTACACAGCCTATACAAAATTTTGACAAACAGTCATAATCTAACACTTTACCTGTATCAAGTGATGTAACTGTGACAACACCATTCAAAGAGGTATGGCCGCGCTTCTTCCACGTGCAATCAAACGCAGCTGTGATTTCAACTTTATCACCATTTTCTTTTATAGCCTCAAGCGCAGCATTACGCATGGATGCCTCACTTACTTCTACAGTTACATTCATTATTCTTTTTGTATAGGTCAGTACTTTTGTATTTGGGGGTGCAAGATTCATGATTGCTGTGAACATTTTACCTGCAGATATACCACAACCAATCGACCGAAGGCTAATGAACCTAGTATTAATTTCGGAAAGATTTCATATAAAGTCAGAGGTCAATCCAGTATAAAATTCCTTACAGATTGTACATTTAATTATAATTTTGTGAACAAGACCATTTTTGTAACCTTTATCCACATCCATAGTAACACAATTTTCATTGTTACAGAACTTGCATTTTGTAAAAGATTTTACTATTCCAGCCAAGAGTTCTAGATTGATAATAATGTTTAAATTACTTTCATCATATTGCAAATTATAGGGCAATTTTGACTCAGATAGTTTTTTAGAACTAGAATACTGTTTAGGTTTAGGCCTACTAGTACTAGGGGTAGATTCATTCGCTAGGGGAGTCAAGCGATTTGGAAATCTATAAATTTAGAAAGGACCCAGAAAGATTCAGGACACAAAACACAAAGGCTCAGAATTGATGGTACAGTTGTTACAGAATCCGAAGCGCTTGCAAATCATTTCAATGAGTATTTTTCTACAATAGCTGACAAAACATTGAATGAAAAGCAAACAGGACATCTATACAAAGTGCATGTACAACCCCCTGATGTAGAGTTTCCACTGACCGTTTTATCCCCAACTAATGTAAAAGAGATGAGTGAGATTATTCGACAGCTAAAACCAAAAAGATCTGCTGGGCTTGATGAGATCTCCTCACAAATATTGAAAAACTGCAGTGACGAGCTAGTAGCTCCGTTAGTCCATATCACAAACTTATCCTTCAAGCTCGGTGAATTTCCAAGCAAGTTGAAAGTTTCCAGAGTGGTTCCTCTACATAAAAAGGGTCCTAAAGAAGATGTCGGCAATTTCAGGCTTATATCCCTAATCTCAACTTTCTCAAAAGTTATTGAGAAGATAGTCCTCAGGCGAATGTTTGATCACATGTCTCGAAATCACCTTCAAACCGATCGAAAACATTGATTTTTAAGGAGGAGGTCGACTTTAACTGCACTGACGGACATGGTTGAGCATGTCATCGATAGAATTGAAGAAAGGGATACGGTCACTGGCATCTTTCTTGACATGACCAAGGCATTCGACTGCCTTGGCCATGATCTGATTCTGGAGAAGCTTAGTTTATTCGGCTTCAAGAACACTGCGCTGAGATGGATTTCCAACTACTCGTATCTTCAAGGTAGAGAGCAGTTGGTGGAGCTGGACGATGTGCGGAATAATTGCAAGTCGAAAATCAGATCCGGTCTTCTCCCGATGTCACGGGGTGTGCCCCAGGGATCGGTCCTTGGACCGGTTCTTTTCATCCTCTTTACTAACGACCTTCCAGGATTTCTCAACAACCATTGCTACACAGTCATGTACGCAGACGACTCTGTTCTCTTGACATCTGGAAGCTCAGCAGAATCTCTTGAGATCGATTCATTGGTGGCGCTAGGTTACGCGGAAGATTACTGCAGCAGCAACGACTTAATTTTTAATGAGTCAAAAACTAAGCAGCTTACCTTTGGAAGCATAAAGGATGAAATTGCTCCACTACCAGATCTGCTTGCTGTGAATAACACAAAACATCTTGGAGTTGTGCTGGATGATCGTCTCTCCTGGCAAGACCATTTAGACCATCTCTGTCGAAAGCTTAGCAGTTCTCTTTTTGCATTGAGAAGAGTCAAGTCTACTAGCACTCAAGACGCTGTACTGGTGGCTTATCACGCCCTATTTGAAAGTCATCTGAGATATGGAGTTGCTGTTTGGGGGTCTGCTGCCCACACTCATCTGGAGCGAGTATTGATAATACAGAAGAAAGCTATGAAGATCATGTTTGGTGTGGGATGGCGTGATAGCTGTAGAGAAGTATTCAGAGCACATAATCTGTTAACGGTTATTAGTCTCTACATAGTCGAATCCATTGTTCTGGCCTCTACCAAAACTTTGAAACGCAATGAGCAAGTCCACCAATATGAAACCAGAAATGGGTTAAACTATAACCTTCCTGCTCATCGCCTGACTCTGTATGAACGTAAGCCATCATACGCCGGGGCGAGATTTTTCAACAATCTTCCTCAAGAACTGAAGGATGACAACCCAATGACTCTGAAGAAGAAACTAGTTAGCTGGTTCTCGAAGATGCCGTTTTATAGTGTCAAAGAGTACATGGACTGGCAAAATTTTAACCTAAACTGAAGACTTTGTAATTTAATTGTATTGACACCATTCCGATCTCCAAGACTGTGAATAAATATTTCTGTATTCTGTATTCATTATTTGTAGAACTAGGCCTATGTAGGCTAGCTGCAATAATTTGATTTGTAGGTTTAATTTCTGACGTAGGCCTAACCTTAGCATACCTGTTGCCAAAGAATTTGTGACACTTGTTGAACTTCTTTATTCTGGGAATTATTATAAGATATGATCTAAAAAGTTTGTACTAACCCATTCCAAGAAACTTCTAAAACACCAAAAATCTGAAAAATCACGATTTGTATTTGTTTAATCACTGAACTAAAGTTTAGGAAAATAAACAAAAACACATAAACAAATCAAAATCAACACAACTGACTGTTGACTTCAAGAACAGTCAATGAGTAGAACCAGTGACTATTGTCAACACAACAAAAATGAAAGTCTTATAAATCATGAAAACATGTATATGGAAAAAACTTCCGCACTATTCACTTTCCACAATGACATAACTCTCGATTTTATTTTTTATACCCAGTAATATAATAGATAGATATAATAAACTATACATTTTCTTAATCAGGAAAACATGAAGAATTTTTAGGTGCAATCAAAAAAATCTATTTTTAGAAGATTTAAGTGGCAGTCTCCCCTTAAAAAGTTCTTTCACAACTAAAACTATATCTTTGGAACATTTACACTGTATCTTACAGGAATAAAGTTTCTAAATATTAATAAAAGAGGTTTTTGGTTTTTGAAACATAAAATATATTTTATTGATTTGTAGTTTATTCCGGTTCATGTTCGTGATAAAAACAACTCTAAAATTCCCAAGAAAAATTAAATATACTGACTATATTCGGCCAAAAAATGAAATGAATGAGGTACAATGGTCTAATAATAAAAAATAAAAACGATTCCATGAAACATATACAGACATATATTCAAATTCTGTTAATGTCATTTTGTGCTCCGTTTACTGTTCCGTAGTAGGGTATAACGGATGCTGTTCAACCTTTAATTCTCTCTCTCTCAAAAAAAAAAAAAAAAAAAAAAAAAAAAAAAAAAAAAAAAAAAAAAAAAAATTACAAACATCACGTATTTGTCGGAGTACACCCAGATTCTAAAATTGACCCATTGACATTAAATACACGAGTATATTATAAAGAAGTATGGTTTCTTGATACTATTGAGCCAGACCTACTATATACCAACCTGACTTGATGCAATATTGCACGAATGTGATTAGCGTAGCGAGAGGAGCGCAATCTTGCTGGAACCCTACTCAAAAGGTGCTCAATTGAAAAAAGAAATTAAATATTTAAAAAGGTTTTAATATATAGAACAAGGTCTTATGTTCTCAATGCAAATAGATTTTTCAATTATTATCAAGTTCATTGAGTCTCATTGTAGCAATTTAATTCAGGCAAGTTAGTTTTCTAATGTAGACTAATAGAATAGACCAATAAAAACAGAATTGATCCCATAAGTAGTTATGGGTTCAATTCTGTTTCTCACGAATTCAATATCCAAAGGGACAAAAATTCGCATTGAAAAGTTGAGTATTCAAATAAAAACATATTTTATTGAACATTACAATATTTAAACGTAGTAAATAACGACTATAATGACGCGATACAATACAGAATGCAATCGTAACTGTCTCAGATCCTCTGTATAACTGCCTAAGTTAGTCCGTAACACAGACTTGATTAACCCATTGTGTTACTCAAGGGGCTTATCATTGATATTGAACTTGCAGTAGTGCTATTCTCCAGGTGTAAACTGTAATAGCTTTACTTCTAGATTAACTTGCAGATCTGCTATGAATAGAGTAACGTGTTACGTTTAATAATGCACGTTATATTTTGAAATACGTTAAAATAGAGAATTTCTAATTAGTTTAATTTTGTCCACGGTGCAGAAGTAGTCATGTTATTCTATGATATTAAATGTTAAATTAAATATATTATTTTTAATTATGACGAAAAATCAAAAATGAAATGCAATTTGAAATTCAAATCAAGTTTTTGCTGTGACCGTAAATCACAAAATTATTCGTAGAACTGTCTTAACAAAGTAGGCTGTGGTGCAAATAGTGCAAAAAATAAAATTCAACCATATTTTGGAAATTTAAGAAATTTATCATAATAGTATTCATAAAATATACTTAAATTATTAACGTTTGTTTTACTGTAATTTTTTTTATTGTTCCAAAAAAGTTATTTGATTAGCGGGCATTAAAGCACTGCATTTTCTGCAGAATTTTTAACCCACCACTTCCAATTTCCCACTAGCGTGCAGTTGAGAATATAATTATTACTACGACGACCCTATATTAGCTGCAGATTGTTATTAGCAAATATATTTGAGATTCCGAGTTTATAGATGTATGTTTAAATGGTATGATTGTATTGTTATGTATTTTTAAACATATTTTCTGATTTTCTGAAAGAAAGAAACTCTTTCTAAATATTTTTAATTGTATGTAAACATGATTTACTGAACATATAAATTCTGCTATAATTTATATAATAGTAGGCACGGACTACCTATACGAACTATTATCAGTGTACACATCACTTGTAGACACATCACTTAAGCATATGTTTATAACCCCAAGAGTAGTGACTATTTTTCAAAAATGACTAAAAATTTACCCTATGCATAACGGTTAATTTAATAGGCTCACCCTGCATTGTGACTCAAAATTCAGGTCATTAACTGAATTTGGTATAAGAGCTTAACATGTACTATGTGTATTAAACAATGATATAAGAATCTTCTAGTAAAATTAAAAAATAAATAAATAATTGATTGAATGCTATTTGATTAATCTAGCTATCTCTGGCCTAGAGTTAATTGACCTAATTTTATACCCATTATATCTATTTCTTCATTATTGGAAAAAATGCAGAAAATATTGTAATTATTATTTTAAGGGTAGTATTTAGGAATACCATTTTTCAAAGTACGTAAGACTGTAATTTGCTTTAAATTAAAGATCCAACTTTACTATGAACGCTAGAAGTTAAACCTTATTTATAGTTAATACACTTTGAATAATCTAGGTATACCAGTTTAAAATAAACATTTTCTTTTACTTTGTTGGGATTTCAAATTAAATTACCAAAACAAACGCAGAACCAAGCAGCAGCATTAAGATATAGTAGTGGTGAGCAGACAACTTTTGGCCGGGAACTTCCAGTAAATACTGAATAAGGTCATTAGCAAGTTTTCTTCCAACTTCCCACTTACATGGTTCAAAAGGTTTTCTCCATTGTATTACCATAAAGTGGTTAAAAATGTATCCTGCTTCCTCCTTATTTACCCTTGATTGTTAACAGTAGAACATTTTTAGATACTATTCAAATTGTAACTCTAGTTCAATCGCGTCTAGATTTCTTATTTGAAAAATAAATTATGTGTTTGTTCTAAAGCAATTGATATTAGTTGGGATAGTAATAAGAATCATGTTATGTAGGCGCTGACTTGTGGTATGAACGTGATTAATATGGCATCCCTATTTTGGAACGAAAGCTACCAGTATTTTAGTTATTATTGGTTAACGAAGGCTATATCTGTAGGGACTAAAAACTAATTTCTCTCTGTTTGTTCACCTCGACATCGAACTGACTTTAAAATTTGCTTTAAGGTTCATTTATGTATAGGCAACACTGAGGGTGATTTTGCAGATATAATATGTAATATAATATATTATCGTTAGCCGCATATATTATAACGGAATTCCCCGAATGTTAAAATCACTTAATATCCAGCTACCCCGGTTTGTGGCATTATTAAAACTGTATTTCATGGACCGGATAATCGCGGCTGGTGCGCCCTACGTCTCGGGTCTTGCTGGAGTGAGCTCGGAATCAAGCGATTGTGAGGTGAATGGTTTATTCTTAATTTTCTGTTTAATTACAATAAGTGATGTGTAAACTGTAAAGGAATTTAAATTTATTGTAATATTTACTACTGTATTTTGCTTGAATTTAGTCTTAAAAATATATTATTGTCCTTTATTTATTTAATTGCTTTATTATTTAGTGTTTTACTGATAGGGGGGAAGAAAAGGGCATTAGGCTTTAACTTGCCTTTTTTGTATAATAATATTGTCCATTTGCAAATAAAAGACATTTCTAATACAGTCTATATACGTTAGACGTAACTATATGATGTCAATGAGAAAATAGCATAATATATCATGTAATATCGTATAATAAGTATCACGCGTCCACTTTCTCGATATGGTCAATAAAGAGAAAATGAAATTTTCACCCTCTACATTGAGATGGGTATGCTTGTGTTTGGTAGTTTAGATACTGTGAAAATCGAGAAAAGAAGCCGAACTTTTGCTTTAAAAGTTCAACCAAACTAATATCCTAATATTTTTACTTGGAATGAGATATAATGGTCTGTTGCTTCCAGCACAGAAGGTACCATTAATTTAGTTGTTTAAATCGATCCTTCTGAGGTAAACCATTATCAGCGGAGTAATCTGTTATTACCTAAATAATAATATCTAAAGAAAGTAACTCTGACGCAGATCTATAGTGTGATGCAGTATCAGTTGTCATGCAAGAACAATTACAAACTACAATTAACACTCCGTCTACACTCAATAATGAGGTAATGTATCGATCTATTGAATCTTTGAATGTCCCAGGTACCACATCATTGTTTAGTTCCCTTCTATTTGCAACGGTGTTGAGTTGTGTTCTTTCATTGTACAAAGGATGAAGTAGTAATACACATACAAGTACATTGTTTATTAGTGGTAATTGAAACTAGATAGATCTGCACAATCTATAAACTATATTGTTCACAACATGAAACTTAAACTCAATTAAGTTAATGAAACCTAATTAATTTTGATTATATTCATCCGAACATTACCAAAATTTTATTTGTAAAAACGTATAAACTTGTTATTAATAATTGTTAGAAGAAGATAGGGGTTATTCCGTACATCTGGTATTTTATTCTTTTTCGTATTAATCTTGATAACAAGCTTATTTCCAACTGAACTATGTATTCAAAATAGGTGTAAAAATTCATTTCTTTTAACCGATTTCCATATTTACAGAAATTTTTGTTAATCCATAGCTAACAATCTAACAAATTATTTATATAACAAATGTTCAAAGAGACAACGATGGCTTAGTAATCAGCTAATTATTAATACGCAGTTGGACAACGTTTATAATTAGATTTGTGTATTTTACGTGAGGATAACACTCAGTAATACCATTAATAGTTCGTTAACGTAGCAAAATAAACTTTGTATCATACATTTTATTTTCCTTTTTTTATTTTTTACTAAATTCTTATTTCACTTATGTGAAACCTGATATGTTTTTCAGAAAGTTTCTTTTTACTAGGTTTTAATCAGACAACAATTGAGTTAGCATGCTAAGTTAGCACGTTATGCCTTTATTCAGTTTATGTAATCAATTAAACTTTAATTTTTAAATTCTGTAAATTTTCCCCTAAAAATTGACAAACGGTAAACTAAGTAATATTAAACGATGCTTTATATGACATTCTTGACCTAAAATCAAATAGTAAAGTTGAATAATTTATGGACATTCTGCATATACTATACTGCATATATTGGTGCACTACGTTCACTAAAAGTTGAAAGTAAAACTGTCAGTGCACAGATTTATGTGGATGTGGACTTGTCTTCAAAAGTGTTGATAGATTACATCGTATCATCTACGATCCTTTTTTATCATGGGTCATGCCAGTAATTTGATGTTACTCACTCTACCCATATCTTTTTATTACAATCAAAACTTTCACTGGTGACGAAAAGAGTCAGCTTGATAAAAACTTTTAGGCCTGATCTCTTAGTAATGTTGACAACTAAATTTACAACCTTATTTTATTCTCCTCGTAAACATTTATTCTCCATGCAGTATATTTTGTCATAGAAGATGTTACCCAGAGAGTTCACAATTAAATTGTAATATGCAATGAAGATTCATTTCTAAATAATCAGTCTTCAAAAAACCGCTTCAAAAGAAGCAAGACGAGCTGCTGTCTCATTTATTGTATTGCGGTATACTGAAAATTAAATTCACAAACGGGAAATGAGACATAGCTAAAAGGTAACACAATGTTACCTGTCTTGGCCGAGCAACCTAACAAAAGAACTTCTTTTTCTGTATTTTATTTTACTAAGGTGTCTGCATTTTAATGACTTCTAATGTATTTGGCATGTCTAAAAGGTTGCCTCTACATTATTTTTTCTACCTTCCAGATATGTCTTCTTCGTTACACTGTTCTACTTATTTTTTATTGTACGTTTTACAGTTTTATCACTTACAAAAGACATAATTTAAGAAGTTATTTTTAAGGTATTTGAATGATAATATTAGAATTACATGAAGCATATTTTTGCCTAAAAATAGGAAATTCAGTGACGTAATTTCAATTAAATTTAGTAAGGGTGATAGTTATCTTATAGTTAGATGTCGTTAATAATTACTTCACTTACTAACATAATCGCAATAAGTATAAAAAATTGGAGCCAACATTACATTTCCTTAATTATAAAAAATACAATTATAAGTAAACTTTCGACGGAGCCCTGTATCACTCAGCTAGTAACAGAAGAGAATGTGAAGAATTTTAAATGGTACGTGCTACAAACAATTTATCTTTGAAATAAATCGCTCTTTCCAGAAGACAACAAATGTATATTATAGCTAGAACAAGGGCGGTGTAATAAATTAACTTTTACGGACTATTAAGTCTTTATCATCCATCTTTGTTCAACGAATTTCTATTTGTTAAGACAATATGTCCACATAAATAATGTGGAAAGACTTTGTAGTGCCCATAAACTTTATTCATTTTGTTTGTTGTGTTAAAACTTATTTTATAGATTACTAGATTATTTTATCAAATTAAACGTTTCATTATTTGTACGCATTTTGATACTAAACACGAAATAGGAGAATGCCATATTATCGAATGTCAAGTTACAGCCTCTGAAGTTCAAGCATACATGTGTCATAGTATATTATAACTAGAGAAATTTTGTTACATAATTGGGTATATTTTAAGTATCAGCCCTACTGATAGTTGTAGCAACGGTATTTTGTAATTTAGTTGAAATAAATACTATGGTATAATTATAATTATTGTCAATAACTATGTCAAAGGCATAATTCTTAGGTAAACGCGGTAATAAAAATATTTTTGTTCCTAAAATGTCTTAGGATATGTTCAATATAATAAACTTTTGTCGATAAATGTCAATGTTTTATTGGGAAATCCGAGTACTTACTATATATATTCAATTTGTATCAGAGTGGAACACTTTTGAGAACCATTGAGAATACAGGTCACACATGAATATAAATATATAAAGGTATGTAGTGTTGTCGGCACGTCCCTTTGGGGCGTCCACACTTTTACAATATTGTCAATGCAATGCATATACATAGACTACATATAGTTTTTCTTAGCATACAGTAAAGTATGCTTTATTTAAATTAACTATATACATATGTAACACTTTCTTTGACTGGAACTAAATCTATTAATTTTGTTTTGCCATAGAGTCATATCGTTGTTATAATGAGTAGTTTACAGAGACCTGTAGAAAGTGACGTGTGACCTTTACAATAAACAGTTTTAAATTTCTGATGGTGAATAATCAGGATTATTAAACTGTTATGATGATTTGGCTAATTAAGTGTGTTTTAGCGGACATGATTAATTTCTGAAAATTGACAGATCAACTTACATGAAAAAACGAATTTTTAGAGTGTCAGCTTTAGGTAATTCTCAATTTCATTTAGTTCTGCAATATTTAAGTAGCTGTTCATAGATGAGAACATAGCTATATTTTTTTATTTTTGTTGGATAGCAATACAATAGATAATTTCTTCTCCCAATATGTTTGAATGTGAGACAGAAAAAAAAGAATATTGATTATATATTTAACTTTTTAATACACAACCTTGCTTGTCATCAGTACACACGTACTATCCATAGTTCTTATAGAACTGGAAACTGAAGTTAGGACTTCTTTTGGACAACATTTTACCTGAAAAAGGAATAGACTGAAATGTGATAGAAAATGAAATTTCAATTTTATTATTGTCTTTGTTCATTCCTGAACTACATTCATATATTTCATGCGAAAAATGATTATTTATAGAACGATTTTATTTATTTATTTTTTTTATGTTGGAAGTTCATCTATTTAGTTTACTGTCTCAGGGAAATGATTGAGTTCGTCTTACTTTGTTGCAAACCACTTATAGGTTGCATTAGTAGCTACACACAATTTTTCTTGATATAACTGTAACAATAGGTACGTTTTTGCTTTGAGGCTTAAACATTTATTGCCTCTGATGCCAATCATTTGCTTTGAAAGTAAATATACTTCAGTCAAAACTCATAAATAATTCTCTTGTAAATATAGAGGACATATACAAAGGTATGAGCTTCTCGTTCTTCTTTAACTGTAGAATTAGTACTCGTGATATATCATGTCTTATGTTATAAATGTTATTGCTGTCATATTTTTTGTAAATATGAACGATAGTATATGGTTTATTTTTCAAATCGTCAATCTAGAAATACAAATTTAGATGTGTTATGTTAAAAAAAAACTTAGAGAGACCGTGAAAGTAATCTGTGTTGATATTAGGTTTAAAAAGTCAATTGACAACAAACTTTACTGTAGTTTACAATCAACTGAATTAAAACAAGGTGTTAAGTCAGGCTGCCTGAGGTCCGAGTAGGGCTGATAACAGAAGCTGGGCTTAGGAACAAAGCCGCAGAGACTAGGTTGCTCCTTTGTAACGTAGAGTATAAAGTTGTTATAGTTTTACTCTTTGGAGAACTTTTTCAGTAACATTTACGACGTTGCAAACTTCAGTATGCACTACTAAAGCACTTATTCCACAAAAACGGTAAGAAGATGAGCAAACACATTTCATACAGTTAAATATTCATCCCCGCAGAGTCTAAAGGTTATTAGACTTAATCTTCAAGATTGAATAAAACATTATAAATTGAATTATATATTCTGGCACTGATATGAATATGCAATAACACTAAATAATACCTTACTTTCTCTTATTTTACAATTCAGAGGTAGCTGAAGAACATATTTTATTATATACTTATAAGGCTAATAGATTATTGTTATTGGCGAAGCGTTAGAAAAACCTTTAACTTCAGTAGCTGTAAAATATCTTGTCAGTCTGCTATGTATCAATTTTAGAGAAACCAATTAAGGGGAGGCGGTACCCTATCTTTGTAATGTTAACATAGGTACCATTATCTCAGAAACTAATGGACCAATCAACCTAAATTTTTTTATACAACATATATAGGTATTTAAGCAACTACTGAGTTTTTTATGGTGCTTGTATCTTAAAAAATAAATTTTTTATGATTTTTTTTTTCAAACCCATATTGAAATATCAAACTTGGAATTTAGAATATTTTTTTTTAGGTACCTAATTATAATAGGAGGCATCTCAAAAAAAACTCAGTAGGTGCCAAAATACCTATATAAATGTGTGTAAAAGTTTCAAGTTGATTGTCCAAGTAGTTTCTGAGAAACGTGTACCTTTGTGTGCAAAAACTGTAAAAAAGTAAATTTGCGGGAAATCGCAAAAAACGAATATAATGACCTATTTAGCTATGTTATATAATATTTTTACCTATATATGATATGTAATTGGTTTTTATAATTAAATGTGATCTTTATATTATAATAGATAGGCTATATATGCTTTTAATATTTAGAATAATCTATATTGGAAAATTTGTATATCAAAAGTAACGCGATGCGGGTTAGGCCTATAGTCATAACGGAGTGAAAGATAATACAAAAAAAATTAATTAGGCTATATTTTTTTTTTTTTTTTTTTAAATTTCAAAACATTTTTGAGTTTAGAATACATTTATAAGAGAAATAACAGAGAAAATTATGAAATAGAACTTATACCCAGCCACAAATAGAGTAAACAATAACAAAATTATAGAAAAAAACATGCAATTTATTTACCGTAGCATTAGTGCATTCCTGGATCATATGCAGGCTCCTCTTCAAAAATCCTCCTCAATCCTTCTTTTTAAATTCCTGGTTTTGTCTCCTTGCTTGTCTTTGAAAAGTCACTTATCGCACAATTTGCTCGTCGCACTCGCTCGTAGTCAAAACTTTTCATTGCGTCAATTGTCCTCTTGCAAGTTTCAATGCCTACTGCTCTAAGCATTTTGCATTTTTGCTATGTTGCCATCATTAAAAGTAGAAATAGCATCATAAGCACCAAACTCAAGTGTGTTCAATGTCACAAAATCTTTTTTTGGCACTCTAGACCAGATGACATTATTGATGCTTTCATTGACATTCTGCGTCTTACCGTGTAAACATTTTCGAAGAAGGTCAGGATTTGCTAAAGCCTGAAGATTGGTTTCAAGGCTAACATTATAGCTGAAGGAATGCTGTTCTTATGAGAATATGGCTCTTGTTAGTGTGCTTTGCCTTGTTGTATTTACACCATGTATTTTCTCTCTGACGGGCAAAGGCCATGCTGAGGATTGTCGTCCGTCGAAAGTTTATGAAAAATATGGCCCAAACCGCTGCCTTCATGTTCTGTAGGTTATCAGTATTTTTCCTAATTGCATTTCCCATAATAGGTTTGCAATTGATCAATTATGCCATCTGTTAGTCTATTCTTTTCCACCTAGTTTGCCGCCATCAGAAAGTGTTACGCCCTTTTGAGTCTCTTTTTAGTTTCCTTAGCCTAGACCCCATTCTCTTTTGAATATGGCCTATACACTCCAGTTTCTGTATTTCCACTTCACCATAAGGTTTACTGTCTGCAATAGTTTTGAAACTATTTGTATCTCCATCACCTAAATACTCTAAGTACCTAACATTATAACTTATTTACTGATCGGTGAAAAATAGCTAAGGCTCCAGCTGACTCCATACCTCCGCTCGAGCCTTGATAATTTGCCGAAACAAATATGCCTCATGTTGTTGTTTGTCCAAAACAATTACAAAATTTAGATAACACTTCTATGTCCATAACTTTTCCTGTGTCAACACTTGTACAAGTAACAATTCCGTTTAGAGAGCTAAAGCCACGCCGTTGCCAAGTGCCATCAATACCTACTTTTTAAGTCGCGTTCGTTCTTACCTAAGGTTTTATTTTTCCCTCAACAGCCTCATCCACAGCAGTTTTTCATGGATTCATCCATTACCTGTTTTAGCCTTGTCTTTTTAAAAATTTTATTATATCGAAACGGTTTTGTTGGAGGTTGCGGAAGATTCATTACGCCACATTAACATTTTGCCTGCAGCCATACCTTTCCCGATAGACCTCAGTCCATACACTAGTCTAATATTTACATCAAATAGAGTCTTTTTTTCTAAATTAATATTCCTAGAACTATTAAATTTATGTACATTATTTACAATGGCAACAATAAATCTCCCATCTCAAAAGCCAGGCCAAAATGTTGAGCAGCACGCACTTGTAAACCACTTTTCTTGCAATTTTTACAAAGTGATGAACTAAAAAGTTGATCTGATAAAATTTGCATGTTAATAATTTCATTGTCATAGTTTTCATCACAATTAAAACATCTCATACTTATCTATGTTTTATTTTCTTTGAAGAGCTTGACTGAGATTGTGTTGACATTTCAGGCCTAGCGGGTAGACTCATCTTTTGACATCTCATTAGGGTTAGGACTGGCTGGTTTTCTTTTCCTACCACCAACTCCTTTACGGGGTTTAGCATAACTACTTTTAACACGAGGCATATTTATACATAAACAATCTTGTTAGCAATAATAAATATAAATTACTAACTAACACTCACTATATCACTTCACAAAGCACCATAACACTAAGCAAAACAATAAACAAACAGTATAAAGTCAGAAGCAGAACTCAAAGCTGATGAAATAGAAGTTAGTTCAGGCCTGCCAACACAACAAAAGCAAATTATATAGCACACAAAAATAAAAAGGTCATATGTATAATAGTACATGTGTGAATAAACGCAAGCGCTGTCACAAATTTCTTCCTGAAACATGATGTAAGCATATTTTAAAACTTTTTTTCTGTAGGTTTACAATTTTCAAATATACATGTATTATATATCATTGTGTGCAGAAAAAGCCGCTTAACATTTTTAAAAAAAATAAAAAAAAAAATGTGAAAAAAATATTTTTCTGGGGTACCGCCTCCCCCATTGTTTATTTGCTAGTGATGAAGATCTATACAGAGGAATATGAACTTTTTCCATTTGTATGAGACTTTTGCATCTTTGGATGAATGGGATATAGTCATAATGTATACATGTATAATTGGTATTTGGCTAACGTAATACTTACAATTGCCTATAAATAAAGGTTCAAGATATTTGTAATTATTCCTTATAAACTTAATAAATCACAATTAATTTCGTTTTTATTTTCGCTACCGCTGACAAAGTTTTTAACGTAATGCTGTTTTTACTGCCCTCTTAATGGAATTATAGTTATTATAAAACTGGTAAATGCATTATATTTTTGTTTTCATTTTAGAGAAATTCATTCAGTTTTGTTCTAATAAGATGACAAATTGTATACTATATAGATTTCATGGCATCATTACAAGGTATATGGAGGAAGTTCTTTAGAGTTGCTGGACGAAAGAGCGCATTCATACTAATTTTATGATTAGAAGCGAGCAATGATAGTTTTAACATTTCAAATTCATTCCATATTTTTGAATTTTAGTAACAGAAATTGGCTTTTCTTACTAGAAACGAAGGAAAAAAGTTGTTATTTCGTAAATAATTCCTTTTAAAATATGATTGTGATGAATAAATATTCATGTTTGTTGCCTCTCAAGAGGTGTATACAAGGTGTCCATATTTTACTCTATTAACCTTCAATATATCATTAAGTAATAAATGTAATATAAGATAAAGTCTTATCTGATTCTGTTTACCGCCAGTCTGATAGATCTATCCTTTAGCATTTTAAACCTAAAATTAAAATAATTTTCATAAAAATAACATTTTAGGTTAAAATTGGCGGCTAAACCCTAAAATGTACATGCTTTAAGATTTTTGCCTTCCAAACATATAATATTTTCATAATAAACACAAACATACATTGAAACAGTATACTAAAAAAAGGTAAATGGGCTCTTTATATCGCATTTCTTACTTATTCTTACATATCTGAAAAGTAATATGATTAAGTTTGATAGAGAAAATATTCCGACGAGAGATTCACGAAGCCAAACGTAAGAAACATACAATAGACGACATAATTGGATGAGAAATACAGATTCAAATCAAATAATAAAGCAGTCTTTTCCTACTTGCTCGGAACAATAACAGGAAAAGTTAACAACCAGAAAACTGATATAACCATACATTGTGAGACTGGAACCATTAGAGGGAAGAAACAATAACGTCTCCAGGACGATATATGGGCTCAATAACTGTTAAATTGTTTGTCACTTAGAAGAACGATGCAGAGGTTGCTACTTTCTTGATAAGTGCTTTTTTACTTGTTCTCGTGGTATCAGTGCAATATTTTACTTCGCCTCTCTCGAAGTAAGACATTTCTTGTCATTATACTTTCATATAAGTTTAAGGCGTGGCAAAGTCTTTTATGGTTATTCATAAGATTATAGAAGGACATAAATATTAGAGAAAATAACTGAATTTAGAGGCAAGTGTAAACATTTGCATTATATGGTAGGTTATTTTTTACACTAATTATATTTTGTAAACTTTATTAAGAGTTGAACATCGTAACTCGTATGTTTAGTGAACTTTAATATTTTACTCAAAACTGCGTAATTTAGTGTGATCACATTATTAAAACACTCTCAATACTTATTTTTTATTTTATGTGAACTTGTATCTTAGTTAGCCAGCAATCATTGTTTATGGTATTACTACCATATAGCGATTGATCTGTAATAAACAATCAAGCAAATTTAAACAATTGCGATTTTATAAATATCTTAGTCATCACGTAATGAGGAAATGTTTATATAGAGATGTTGACTATCACATGTTAATATCATATGTAATTTAAAAGTTTTAACGCTGAGTCTTTGTTTAACGTAAAACATTGAAAGCTTACAGATTTTATTAGGAGTTTGTGTCTTCCTATACTTGTAACGTTAAACTTAGCATCTTTATGTACCTTTCCTCAAAATCTATTATGTTATTATAATGAAATTTGTTTGAGTTATTTTTGACATATATCCTAACACTTTAACGTGGGGCTCTTAGAAATTAAATTTGTAATGAAATTGATTTTAAAGATTAGAACAACACAACTTAGACAGCAATAAATATGATTTTTTTCTAGGCCTGTAATGAAAAAATGTAAAATGGAAGTGTTTACTGTACATTCTATAGTATACTTAACGTTAGTTAAACAATAACTGGTAAACTTTGGGAATCTCTATTCTACATAGTTCAATGTTTAAATTATGGGAGTTGTTATTAATACGTAAATATAATACGCTATGCATTAATGTAATGTTTTTGCTTCCAAATCCATGTTTACAATATCATACTTTTCTTTGGTCCAGTCTAAGAATTATATCAGAATTTATATACCTAATCAGTATCGTACACCTCATCAGTAAGAAATAGATGCGATGTCCCCTCGACGATTGCCTGTCATAAAAATTGTATTTAGTGTCTCGTTTATAGCTTTGCGTTTTCACTTACTTGCCTGTGACTAGAATCAAGGAGTCACTAAACTCGTTTATTTCTAAAATTGTAAAAACATAGCGAATGGTTTTATGAATCAAGCTGATGCCCTGTAGCTCCGGCTTTCTTCCTTCAGCTACTGTAAATATACCGTTTCACAATCTCTAAGGCAACCAAATTCTATGCCTTACATGGACACATATCTAGTTTAGATTATTATGTTACATAAAGAATACATGAATTAGTTAGATTTGTTGCAGATAAGAAGTGTTGCTAATTTTGCTATACTTTATTTCTATAAAAATGTAAACATATTTGAAATAATTGTTAAATTAATAAACATATGGTTGTGCTGTGATAACACAATATTTACACAGAACTATTAACTTTATCAGACTCTTCCAATTTATTTTTAGACACCAAGATGGTATTTTTTGCTGGTAAGGGGCGATATTCAAAGTCTTTATTCATACCAGGGATCCTAACAATGTCCAAGTATAATTTTACTAAATCGGTTGAATAGTTAATACGTAAAATAAAAACAAAGGCACTTTCGCATTTATAATATTGTAAGGAAATATTCTTAATTTTGTTTAGTTATTTTGTTAAAAAGATGTTAATTTTTAATTTAAATCAGTATAACATACTTTTTGACGTATAAATCTATTCTAGCTAGAATAACCTATCATATTTTTTAAAGCAATAGATGCAAATGGACCAGTAAATCTGATACTGGGGTACCCGAAATCACTACTTACTTATTCTTTCTATCTACTTTCACTAGAAATGATTATCGATAATTTAAAAGAGGGCGATTAGGAAACACTAACGTATTTAGACGTACACAACTAGCCCTATGAGTTATAATTATCTATTAGGGAAACCCCTACTTGGCTCGCTAACCCAGTCTCGCTGCACCAACCCCAGATACTGATTGATTTTAAGAGAGGTGCGGTAGTGATTGAATTTGTCACAGCCAACTATAACGAGACGCTAAGACAAAGTTATTTATAATTATTAACTGGGCAGGAGCTCGTGGTGAAAAAAGTATATTTAGTGCAACAATAACAACATTTCTGAATTACCAAATTATTTATGTATAAAATTAGCTAAATCATTTATAAAAAAGTGTATTCAATAAGAAGATTACATGTACTCCGCTTATAATAAACATAACTATTTTGCAAATTGTTGACAGTCGGAGACGGGCGCTTTTATCCACACTGTAATTTTATTGACTAACTACTGCCTATTGCAACATACTTCTATAGATATTTTACTTTACAAGAGGAATAGATGTCATTTCCTTTAATTAAACTGTTAATGAGTTTAAGAATGCATTGGAAATATTTAAATTAATATAAATTCTAAAATAATAAACGAAACTGCATTTAGATCGACATAATCTTTACTCCACAAAATGATTTTTATGGGTTATTTTTCGTTTGAGAGAAGGATATTGAAACAGACCCGTAACATATAAGTTATTTATAAGGTGTTTGAATTGTAAATTTATTTAATTGAGACAATGGTCGTGTACATGTTCAACATTAATGTACTGAGCTTGTGTGTTGTTTTTGTACTACTGTTATACTGTATTAGATACATGTTAGCTAATTCAAAATCATACCAAAACTGCATATAATACCAAATGTAATGAACGTAACAGTATTAATTTGATTTGAGTTAAAGTAACACACACTAGATTGCTATTAGTTGGTTTATAATTATTAAACTGTGACTCGTTAACATAAAGATATCGGATAAGCATAGATAAGCATAAAGAACGCAACGTCGCTGTGGTGTTAAATAATGTCGGTAAACACTTCACTGTTGTCGCAGCGTTACATAATTAGTGGAAAATGATCTGTGTAAATATTACAAAACTGCTACAAAAACGATATTCCCTTTATTATGGGACTAAGATTACTTTTACGAGCAAACCGTATCCGTCCTACAAGTTTCATATAAAAAAGCGTACAGTATATGATTACATGTTTATGTAGTATTATAATTGTACAATAAGTACATATTAAATATAACCAAACATGTAATCGGCATAAGAAAATAAATATTATTATCACTCGCACTCAACAGACGTACGGACTCAATTATACTAAACTTAGATACCTTTATTTCGTTTCTCTTTCTAACCAAAGTTCGATTCCCTAACTTAACCAAGTAGCTGGTTTATTTTTTTATATTTATATGTTTACAACACATAACAACAATAGTAAAAATTCAAACTGTATTCATAATTCAAAATGAACGATTATTGTATTTTATGAGTAGTATTTGTTTGGATGCTAACATTGCAAATTTGACTATTTTCTACAATTATACAGCTTTATTCAAATAAAATACATGAGATAACTAGATAAATAGCTTTCCTCTCGGATTTATTTATCTTACCAGTTAACTAAACATATAGAACATTTTTACAATTCAAGAACATTAAGATATTAAAATAAAGTTAAATAGTGTTGCTCTTACAACATTTATGTTTAGTTGTTACATAATAATTGCTAAGAATAGATCCATACAAAATCGTGTTTCATTTAAACCAATTTATATGTAACACTTCCAACTAAGTCTTCAGTATTCAAATCTTTAAAACTCAACGAGAAGTTTTTCTCCTGCCTTTACTATTTATATAAACATTTAACAGTTTTTTAGTATCTCACTAACATTTTTGTTCTGTAGTAATAATTCAGTAATGCTCAAGTTGCCATAAAACTATGTATCTAATTGTAATTTTAATACACTGTAATAATTTAATTCTATGCCTAAATAATAAGCAATAATAGAAAGGATTTTATTTATTCGTAAAAACAGAAATCTGTTCTTAAGTTTCGGTTGAACAATATTCCATTTGCTGACAATGTAAAACCATCTAAAACCAAATATTTTAGTAGCCTATTGCTCCAAGAAGCAGTTATTTAGTGCAATGAAATTTCACACTTTAGAGATTCATACAATGGTTGCGTGGAAACTCAAATTTGCAGTATCTTCATTCCTCCACGTTCCTCTAAAAGTCCCTTAACGATAGGAACAGATAATAGCACATTAATTCAAATGCTTGAAAACAAATCGCATTTGGATACAAACCACACTTGGATACAAACCACACTTGGATACAAACCACATTTGGATACAAACCACACTTGGATACAAACCACACAGGAGTGCCTGACCCGAAATCAGATTAATGCCTATTGAAATTTTGCTCCGGTTATGTTTGTTCGTACTCCATGAATAATAATATCATTAATAGCAATCTGAAATAATCCATATTTATTTTTTCGTGCCTCAGGAAACGAAAAAATTTAATTTATTTAATATAAAAACTCAAGATTTATACATTGCTTTTCTAATTTAAATTTAGGAGATAAAAATAGTGTATAGCATGTATTCTTGAAAAAACTTTGTCGTGGTAATCATTTCTGCATAAAGCGGGTGAAATCATAAATATAACAGAAGATAAAGAAATTTAAAATTAAAGGCAAATTAAAATATTGGACATTTAACCAGAGCTTAATTGATTGAGGTGATTAATTTATTTAATTTGATCTAACGTTAAGAAGAAATCAATCGGAAATCCTCTCATTAATAAAATCACAACCACTACTAAGCTCTGATTATTTGAAATTGAATGTAAATATACTCTCCGGATAATTTTCTGATATTGCTTTCCATTTTGTAAAATTAAATCTCACTCATGCATCTTCTTCCATCTCCGAGTCGCACATTTATTTGTAATTAATGTAATTTCACGGTATGAATACTGGACGAGCAAACTTCAACAATAACGAACAAAACTGTAGTAAAATATCTCCCCAATTGGTTTTGGAATGTCTCTCTTAGTTTAAAGCATTATTTAATACTAAAACGCAATAAAATACCATGGTAAATACAAAACAAATATATGAATTTCTTTTTACAGCAATTTGGAACTTGTAGGTTTGGGAGGGTTGACAAAACCTTATGGTATTACGGCGTTCGGATTATGAGGGAAATTAATAAAAACTGTATAAATTATTGACTAAAAAATAGAAACGGTATCTACATAAATGTATATATGTACATAAAGTACTCAGGCTTATTTTAGTGTAATTGGTGTACAGTAATTGTAATATTTGTTTGGACATCTTTCCTTAAAAAATACATATAGCCTAGAAGTGCCATAAAGAATATTAAACGGAAAAAAACGTCCGAAATTTACATTGAGTGTAATGAAACTTTCTGCACGTCTGAACCTTATCCAGTCTCTATTTGTGCTGATAAATCTGGAGTTCGTGACTCATATTAGGGAGTTTAACAAGTAATCATAATAGTAATATTGTATTGTACATCTCCGCTCAACACAGGATGAATATGATAGCTGCGTCTTAACAAGGTGTAAATAAATACATTTAAAGTAGAATTTTCCATTTCCTGTTTACACTAAAAGAATTAAAACAATCTCATACAAAATGCGCTTATTTATAACCTAAATATTATTTTGGACACGTGTGAAAACCTTTAAGTGTAGTCCTTCAGCTTCAACTGTATTCTTGGATGACAGAAAGTCTTCTAAATTTCAGTCCGCTGCTAATCCGTTTGATGACTTCTTTTATTTAGTGTTTATTGGAGACATGGATGTAGCCGGTGAGATTTACGTTTCTGGTGGAACACACATACTCACACTCTGTAAAAATAGACATAGATGATTTTAGACTCATTCTACTCTAACTTGGATGCCTCCAAGTTTCAATGCCCTGAATCCATCCCGCCTTTAGTTCAAAGTATATAATCAATCTCTGGCAGCTATAAATTTCCCTGACATACTGGAGAGGAGCTTTATTGAACCTGTTTATAAGATAGACCATAGTAGTGATGCCTGGGACTACCAGTCTATCACCATTTTTCCCAGATATTTCACAACTTCTTTGAAAGTGCTGGACTTGAAAATATCAACTGGTCTGTTCCCTATAAAATTATAACTAAAAAGTAATTTGGATTTTATTTCTCCTGGTAATAACTTAATGTGGTTTCCAAAAGGATATTTTAAAATATTTTAATAGTACAAGCAGGTTTATACCACAGGGCTTTATTTTGATTCTACCAAGTTTGTTTCAGACTTCTATTGGTAGGGCTTGAATATTTTGGTGTTGTTAGAATCGTCCTTCAATTGTTCTCCTGCCTTAAGTCCATATCAACGGTGTCTTGAAGTTCGTTTCAATAAGAATACCCCTGGAATTTATTGTACATTTAGGAGTGACCCATAGGTCCCTTTTTGGCTTTGTTCTTATTATCGACGACATCGACCACAATGTCCATTGTAACTACATGTTGTATGCAAATGAATTTAAGATCTACCAAGAAGTTTCTTCTGAGAGGGACCAGGACCTTCTTCAGAATAAATAAATACGCAACGCTTTAAAAGTTTAAAATATCACAGCCTTATGGTTATCAATTCTATAAAACCAGAATGTGTGTTTTACTTAAAAACAAATAATATACGCAAATATTTGGAGAAGCATCCACATTCCTATAATTTAACAGTGAATATTCAGCATAATATGTAGTACTAAGTTAGTTTTCAACTACTATGGACAAAATATAATATTCACACCTCATGTTGCGTGATAAGGCTTCACTGAGTTCTTATGTAAAATTTTAAGTTTATACCTATATGCGTTACTATGTCACTTGTTAAAATACCATATGATTACACTCAGTTTGATTAAAAAACTAATTTAATCAGCGACTTTATTTTTAATATATTGTACACCCTTAAGACAAATAAAAAACTATTCAATTATGGCTCAGTCAAATCCAATGGAGTGACACACATTATCGTCGAAGTTGATGTTGCCTACATAGGAATTAAGTTTCATGAAAAATTTCAAATCGATAGGTCAGTTCGTTTTTGACTTATATTGTGCGAGAAACCGACATATAAATATTTTCAAGCCCATCGAGTGGTACATGCATACATTTCAGTAATGCAAACATGAAAAAGAAAGTATAAATACCCTCCCTTACTATAAATAGAAAAGGAGCTATGGAGAAATCATTTACTGGTGCCCAAGGTATGTTGTGACATTAAAGTGTGGGTTTGAGGCAGAGTACTTTTCAATCTACTTAATATTTCATACTGAAATAGCATATATAATAATATAGTAATTGGAAAAGGAGCTTAACCTACGCTCTACCTTAAAAGTCAAATTCACTTGAAGCTATTTTTATAGGATCTTGCTACATTTATCCATTGAAAAATTGTCTTGGTGATCACCAACGAATGGAATTTTACATAACCCTTAATATTAACCACAATTTGACTGCAGTTAATTATAATAATTATTTCTTAAATATGTAACAGGAAAATATAGTTTTACATAAAGGGTTTTATGAGTTGGATAAGCTGTTAGAACTGGACCAATACGTAATTTGTTGAATATTATATTTCCTACTGCAAGTTGCATGTGAAGCATTTACGTGCTTTTAAAATATTAGATTTGCATGTTAGTACATAGTAACAAATTACCAAGAAAATGCACAAGCTAATTTAATTTAGCAGAGAGTAGCATTAAGTGAGGTTGCCATTCTGAGTTGCAGCTCGATTGAATCATTTTCAAAGGAATAGAAGACCAAATAATTTGTTATTATAAACGACCTTTCACATTAATTTACTCGGTTATAAAATTAATGATACAAATATCGTGCTGCAGAATGATTATACATTCGTACATGCATAAAACAACAAAAAGTAAAACCTTCTTAATAGAAACTATCTATCGTATATCAGGATTTAAATGTTTGTTTAGTGTTTAAGAGTGTTTAAAGTTAAAAGTTCAATACTACATTATTAATTTGAACTCTCAAGGAACATTTAACAGTCCAAGAATAAGTATCAGGTAAGGGAATGAATAGGTACTCTTAAATTAGAACTCTTAAATATAGTGTAACCCCTACCTATATAGAAAGTTTAACCCCTATCTATATAGAAAGTTTTACACAGTAAGTAACAAAATTATTTTATGCTATGTGTTGTACATTTAAAAGAGTCACAGGTCTAGGGTAAAGCTTGTTTCAGGGCTCACCTTTATTAACAGTGGTTTAATTTGCATTTTTTAGAAATAAAATAACAAACACATGATTGCATTATTATACGTTTTTGCAAGGAATATATTATTAAATTATCATCTTAATAACAATGTTGGGAGTTATTAAAAACACAAATTATACCGTATTAACGCCAAACCAATTGTTTTACAAAAAATTGTCAACATTTAAGAGGTTAATGGTAATTGTTGCCAGAACGACTGAAATATCGACAATTACTGACACCAATGACTAGTTAAACTGCTGATAAATATGCACGACAGCTCATTACCGCTGCAGTTCCATAAATAAGTGTTACTGATCAGCACACTGTCACATTCAGTTTACAATCCAATTACTACTTACTAGTTGCTGCCAAATTTACTGCAATATTAACAATTACTGACACCAGTGACGGGATAAACTAGTAATAAATATCCACGACAGCTCATTACATTACACGATCAGCACACTGTCACATTCAGTTTACAATCCAGTTACTACTTACTAGTTGCTGCCAAAGTTACTACAATATTAACAATTACTGACACCAGTGATTGGTTAAACTAGTCATAAATATCCACGACAGCTCATTACATTACACGATCAGCGCACTGTCACATTCAGTTTACAAGCCAATTACTTCTTACTAGTTGCTGCCAAAGTTACTGCAATATTAACAATTACTGACACCAGTGACGGGATAAACTAGTAATAAATATCCACGACAGCTCATTACATTACACGATTAGCACACTGTCACATTCAATTTACAATCCAATTACTACTTACTAGTTGCTGCCAAAGTTACTACAATATTAACAATTACTGACACCAGTGACGGGATAAACTAGTAATAAATATCCACGACAGCTCATTACATTACACGATCAGCACACTGTCACATTCAGTTTACAATCCAGTTACTACTTACTAGTTGCTGCCAAAGTTACTACAATATTAACAATTACTGACACCAGTGATTGGTTAAACTAGTCATAAATATCCACGACAGCTCATTACATTACACGATCAGCGCACTGTCACATTCAGTTTACAAGCCAATTACTACTTACTAGTTGCTGCCAAATTTACTGCAATATTAACAATTACTGACACCAGTGACGGGGTAAACGAGTAAGAAACATTACTTTTGCATTTCAATAAATATTTGGTACTAACCAGCACTCCGTCACGTTGGGCGTATAAGCTAGTTACCACATAGTAGTAGATAATAGTATACAAATTAACAACAACAATAAAAGCGTAACTGGCAGACCGCTAGCGATGCCTATCAGTCAATGTCTGGAATAAACATTATTATTGTTTGTCTGTCTGCCCTTATGTTCTTAGGGATGAATTGATTGCACTTTTGCTTAAAGCTTCATTTATATATAAGTATCATCAAGTTCCATGATGATTCATACCATTTAACAGGTTCTATTAATTAATGTATGCGTCAACAGTTAATTCTAAGCCCTTATTATTGAAGCATATGGTTGCTGAGGGGTATGTTTCCCCATTTAATTTGGTTCAAATTCTGATTCAGGTATTCCGAATAAACAATTCTAGACTGAAGTTTCTGGTCTTTCTTACAATAAACCCTCTTATTATTCAATGTATTCTGTTTTCTACAAAGAATTAGCCTACATGCATTGGACAAGTCATTAAACACGTCTTTTACCTGGCTGTAGTTGTAGTCTAAAGTAAAATTGGTACTTTAAGTTTGCGTTAATGTTAATCTCTTCTGAGCTCGGAGTGTTGAAGAAGATTAGAAGGTTGTATAAAAAGTATAATATTTCAAATGGGTTTCAAAGACTAATGGATTTTAAAATTGAGTTTTTAACTAGTAAGAATATAGTTTAAAAGTAATAAATAATCACACTAACAAGCCACCGTGCTAAAAAATGAGCACAATGCAACACTAGTTAAAAGGTCAGTGCATCGATATTAGGAGAACTAAATCCAAGTCCATAAGGTCTAAGGATTCAGACATTTTGAGTGTGAGTTCGAGATAGTGCGGATAGTTAAATCCTGCCCTGGCCGATTAATTCTAATCATTACTGTCTACTGTGTGTTGTATCTAATCTCCTAAGTTTTTTTCTTAAGTTCCTCTCACAGGACTACCCTTTGGAGAATAAGCAGAGTGAAGAAGCCCTTTTCTATGTAAAAATATATCATACATGGAAATTAATGTTAAAGCTAAAATAATAATAAATACGAATAAAACTTTTATATCACAAAAAAGCTAAGGAAATCTAATATAAGTTCAAAAGAATAAAAAATAACAAGTTTTAACAACATTCAATAACTGGAAACCGTAAGAAATGTCGGAAAAATTAGATAAATGAAAGTAGTTTTTTTTAACACGTAGGAATTTTGGGTCTGTTTTGGGAAACAGCTGAATTAAAAGATTAGCACAAATGCGAATTGTCACCATCTAGGTACGTTTTATTAGTAGGCATTAGATAACAAAGTCATTCAAGCTATATAAAAATGCTGACTCTGTACGTAATTCAGTACGGTTTCAGTAAAATTTCGGCAGTTACCGTGTTTAATCTGCAAAAGCTCATCCGTGCTGCGTAATCTTGTAAAAGCTCATCCCTCCCCCTTCTCAATCGCCCACCCTACACACGCACAAACACATTCCGATTATGGTTATTTTGAATTTTGGAACCCATGATCTGAAATAAATGCCACAAATATCTCGGAAAATCAAGGGTTATTTTAATTGACAGATTTGTATGTAATGTATCAAAACTATTTAAAAGCTTTAAACTAAACGTTTTTACTGGTAAAACTTTGAAATCAATAACAAATGCAAATTAAAAGCTCAGCAAAATCTCACTTAGTGGAATGAAGTAAAAGGTTTTAGTTAGTCACTACTTTCAATAGAACAAATTGTGATCAATAATTATTTAAAATTAATATTTTGCTTTATATTTTTTGTATTAATCATAATAAATACAAAGTTAGTAAGCAAAGCAAGTTCGAATAATTGTATTTAATAAATCACTTTCTTATAAACCTTTTTGCGTTTCTTATCAATACGAGCCCAGAAATTCAATTGGTTATTTCTGGTATCTCTATTCCACTCTGCTTCCAGGACTGTTAAAACATTACAATTTTACACACATTTTCATCCTCAAGAAAGTGATATTCATAAAGTAGTACAAAAGTAAGACCGTATGTGAAGAATACAATTTGTATTGGATAATTTATTTGTAATCTCTTTATATATTTCGATACAAATTTTACACACAAGTTGTATTTTATTAGTGTTAAATGGGGAATGAATTCGTCTTTTGTTTTCAGTTTATAGCCATAATTAATATAATACACATTATACCAAGATGTAGTGTTTAAAGTTAATATTGTTCATTATTCTACAACAATATAAGTTTAAAAACAAAACTTAAAAATGATTAAGTGATATAAAACAAGTACCTTGCGAGGCATTTACGAATCATAAATGTGTTCATATAAATAACAATACGTTGCCACCTAGCAAGATATTCTGATGCCATTAAACATTGGCGTTAGTGTGTAAATGATGCCTTCGATGAGGGTTTTATGACCAGGCTGAACCATTATTGAGGTACTTGAATGTCAAAGTTTAACATAAACGCAACGTTATCTTTTCCACAGAACCTTCACTTGACGTGGTATATTGTGATAAGCTACCTTATATATATATAGGTAGCTTATCACCTTATATATATTGTATATACAATATACAATAAAGCAATAAAGCTTATAGAGGTTTGCCACTATAGTTTGTACTTTTTATGAATACCTAACAAATGAGAGATCAACTGAATGGTGCTTAACAGTGACAGTTTTCTTTTATCAGGGGCTTGAAAATGACAGGTCACTTGATGGGGCTTTACGTTTAAAATTTTTGAGCTGCCCCCAAAATCCCCCATTTTGGGTTTGTGAATGAAGCAGTAATTATGCCCAAAAAGTACCTCATAATATAACATAAATGTGTGGCGAGTTTAGTTTTTCTCGTGTGAGCCGTTTTATATATATATATATATATATATATATATATACATATATGTGTGTGTGTGTGTATTCTCAATATTTTGATGGTTATTTAAGACAATTATTTTATTTGAATTATAATCTTAATACGAGTATTTTATATGCTATTTAAAGTGAATCAACAAATTTAAATTGAACAAACTTAGTTTTCTCAACTTAACTTAAAACTATAATTACTCTAATTATTTTTCCTACAACTACAACTACTCTTAAATGAACTGTGTTCAAATTTTCCTTACAATTTTTTCAGGACTCGCTACTTTTACAAATTTTTCTCCAAGCGATTGTTCTGGCACCTGATCTCTAACGAGTTACCTTTTAAGAATATCTCTGTACTTTCCTGTCATTAACTCCTACTCTAAAAAAGTAAGAGTCGTGACTTGCCTTACTACTATTTTCTTTCCGGCAATTTTACAGGCACCCTATTTTTAAAACTTCGTTTGACAAATAATTTCTTCCCGCCGACACCTTCCTGATAAAGTAAACTTTATACTCAGTCGATATTATTTCTAAAAAATAAATTATTACGTTTTCTCGACCCAAATTCTGTCGAATGATTATCATTAATTTTTTTGCTAACCTTAAACGTACTGTTAAAAGTTTTGTTCTATTTAAAATTTAATCAATTTTTTACAGTTTAGATTTTTTTAAAGTTATTCTCCATATTTTCCTCCTTTGTACATTTCAGGGCTCGTGATTCTTCTTTGTTCACGGCTAACGTCACGACACCTTTACCTGAATATACTTCTTCAAAAATATTTACTTCATGATAGTTCTGTTTATTTTAGGTAGATCGTGAAGATACGGTGCAAAGTTTTGTGGATTGATTGTGCAAAATGTTATTGGACTTGACGTGATAAAGTAAGCCCAAAATTTTTTGGAAGTATTGCTTTCTTCCGCAGGGCTTTCTAACTCGACTTCTAATATATTGAGTTGAATATTTGTATACCCATAGAGACTTGGTATTCATGGTAATTTAGCTTAGTAGCTTTAAGTGCCTGGTTTGAACCATTTATCATTTTCTTAGCATTCTCATAGTGGATTAAACCTGCCTGTTGCGTATTAAGTGATTAATTTGCCTTTTTTCCAAAAATATTTGCTTATCATAACACTCTTAAAGACCTATTATATTTTGGAGTCATACATTTGTCTGCGTATTAAATACAGTTTCCTCTAATTTAAAAAATCGATTTTCCAGCTTTAGTATCTTTAAAAACTTTTTTATTAAGTTAACGATTTTCAGTTTTCTTTATGAATGTAGTAGTATTTGTACTGTGATACTAGTTCATTGATAATATTCAATGTCTAAGACTGCATATTAACTACTGATCTTTTTCAAATTTTTTGGAGTAGAAGTGATGAATTAATCCCAATATTTTAGTATCGGTTTCTTCCTCGGGGCTATCTGATTCGACTCCTAACAATAATTAACAGTTGAACTAAATTCTCGAACCCTGGAAATTCTACCCAGTTTGACTAGCTATCTGGCAAGTTGCGAATATTTTCGCTTGCCCTGAAAATATTATCACAAGACCTTCACAATATTTTAAAAACAACCAAACAAAAAATGAAATGATAATTCTATACCATTGCTATAAAAACACCATTATGTTTTATAACTAAAAGGTAGCCCTTATACTGTGTGCTAATAACAAACGTGTATTTCCAAGCACAATTTAATTACAGTACTGTAATGGAAGTTGTTAACATTAATTACAAATGGTTTTTATCTCTAACCAAATATTTGTAGTAAGAGATGATAATGCAAATTTAGTAACTTTATTTCAGATCCATTATTGAAGTTATAATTAACTGCTATATTTATCAGACTTTTAATTTTTATATCACTGTTACTTTGGTTTTAACTCGAATTAATGAGTATCAGGATATTTAAACTCATCAATTTCTTGAAATCTTGAGCAATTAACAGGCACTTTCATTGTTTAGTGGTTAGAAGTATCATTTCCTTGAGAGTTGCTATTTTAATTTATATCTGACAACTATATACTGAATGTAATGTATAAATTATTTGCATACATTGAATCCATTACATGCCGACTCTAAAATATAAATGTATTCGTGTTTAATATTCTGTATATCACTAATGGAAGAGCTTGGTATCAGCTCACTATTCAATAATTGAGTTATTGTTTTATGTAAAAGTCTATGTGTTACGCTGTATCCAACAATCCAGTATTGCATTTTTTGTGAATTATTTATGGAGGTAATCAACACTTTGGCGTCTTGAACATAAAACATAATATTTATTGATTTAAAACCTATTGAATTAATTGCATAAAATACTTTCCTAACATTTTCCATATTTAAATGAAATGAAGATATATATATATATATATATATATATATATATATATATATATATATATATATATATATATCTGCATTACGTACACAGACGTTAATTTATGCACTTGCATACTTGAGGCAGTTTACGTAATATAATGTTTGATAAATTTTAATATTGATATTTTATATGTAATGGTTACTATGAGTTAATCTTTAATCGTGTATTTTTCTACTTATCATATTTTTTCCTTTTGTACTAAAAAAATACTCAATACTTTAAAAAAAATCATTACTGTAAGAGTTTAATCACAAAACTATAATAAAATTTAAATTTTTTTGGATCTTCATTATTGTATTTCTAAACTTAAGTTTTTAATTGATATGCTAATTCAAATATGCAGTTTTGACCACTTTTTTAATTGTAAAAACACGAAAAAGAAACGGTAAAACACACAAGAATTTAATGCTAGAGTCCTTGGCTTTGGCTCCTGTGAGTGAGGAGGAGGTAGCACGTGTCATACAGAGACTGAAATCAAAAATGACCAGTGACGCCAATGAGATGTCAGTGTGGCTACTCAAACGATTCGTCAAGCATATTTTGAGTCCTCTAACAAAATTGATCAATTTTTCATGGGAGATGTTTTTTTTCATCTCTTTTTAAGACGGCCAAGATCACCCTTTTTTAAAAAAGGACGATCCTTGCCTTACAAGCAATTATCGTACAATCTCAATTCTCTCAGTTTTCATTAAAGTATTTGAAAATTTTTCTACGACAGGCTTGAAAGCTTTCTTGAAAAATTCGAGATTCGGAATCCAGAGCAATTTGGATTTAGATAAAGCGGATCCACAATTGACGCTGTGAACAACCTTTTGGACTATGTTATCGATGGTTTAAGTATGGCGAGAACATGTGCTTAGCATATTTCTCGATCTGTCCAAAGCCTTTGACTGCGTGCACCATGAGACACTGTTGCACCGGTTGGAGAAATGTGGCATTTGGGATCTCCCGCACTTATGGATCGGTTCTTACCTTAAGGATCGACATCGGTGCGTGGAGATTTCGAACGTCATGTCAAACAAAATTAAAATAGCCCACAGTGTTCCTCAGGGTTCCTTCCTGGGGCCTCTCCTGTTTTTAATTTATTTGTTTGAATCAGTTATCCAGCATGGAAAACTGGTTCAATATGCCGATGACATGCCTCTTTGTTTTAAAACTAATTCAATACACGAACTGGAAATTACCTCTTTCATGGAACTGAACACTTGCATTCAGTATTTCACTGAAATGAATCTGAAAACAAATCAGTAAAAAACAATTGTAGTAAATTTCGGCCTTCGTCAGCCGAAGATGATCGAGTGGTGTGTCCGGCCGTACGTATTTATAGATGACGACCTTCTCGAAGAAAATAAATCCACAATGTTTTTGGGAATGATTCTAGACAAAGGACTGACCTAGAGCGATCATTTTGACAGGGTCTGTGCTAGTTACCTCTAGTATCTATGCCCTGCGCAATATAGCAAAATTTTGTTACGCGTGTTTAGACTCCAGAAAAAGGCTGTCAGAATTATTACAAATTTTAATTACAGAGAGTCGTGTAGGGAATCTTTCAGGGAGTTGAGATTGCTACTTTGCCTTGCCTCTATATTTTTTAGGTGATCATGTACTGCAGATCAAGGTGCACCTTGATTCGTGGAAGGAACGTTCATCAACATGAAACTAGAGGCAGGGACAACTTTCGAACTCATTAACACAGATTGACATTAGCGCAAGATTTACCGCAAGAAGTTGTTGTCAGATTAATCAACAGGCTCCCTGAGGAAATCAAAATTTCCAACAATCAAAATCAATTTAAAACGCGACTCAAACTCCTTTTGGAGTCCATGGCTTTCTATTCTGTTGATGAATTCCTGTCAAGCCGCTGGGATATTTGAGATTGCTGGATCTGAGGTCAATGCGATTGTGACCTGAATGATTGTAAGAATTGTGACTTTGAGGTTGTGTGAATGTGTAGATGAAATCGTGTAAATTGACTTAAACTATTGACGACTGCGATACGATGTAAAAATTGTTTAAAGAATGTAAGAAAGAGATTATTATTAAGTGCAGTCATCTTTAACCAATATGTGGTGTACAGTGCGCATGTTCTGTAGAGTCACGTGATTTGTACTTGCGCTATTTACTCTGAATCTTTAGGTCTATGACATACGATTTGTTCTGTTTTTCTATGAAATGAACTAGTTCTTCACTTCATATTTATTCTTTTGCGCTTATACATAATCTAGTATGTACAGTGTTTGGAACATTTGAAACTTAGTATTCTATTACAATATTATCGACGTCCGAAAAACGTTTTATTCTTTCAAATACGCCATCGTCAATAACAAAATTTAAACAAAGAATTTATTTTAACAATTTAGATAAAAGTATAAAAGCAGTTTAAAATTTATGATTTCTTTTTGTTATTCTTTACGTATGTATAAAGGCGTAGACATTGGTGAGACAAAGAATTTAACTGCGGATTGCTTTTTTTATATGAATTTGCCGATGAATATAATATCAAGGTTGGTTTATAAATAGCTTACTTATAGAAATGAGTACACAATATTTTATTAGGAACAAGATCGGAATAAGCTGCACCAAGTATCACGTAAAAGGTTTCACTGATGTTGGATGTAAAATGTCAAGCCACCTTATTCTTATGAGGTGTCCTGGAAACAGACAGACAGGCGTACAGAAAACGTATTTTTACAACCATTTCACAAAAAAAAGAGAGATATTTCAATCCTACTAAGAGGTAGCCTTTAATAACGCGTAGTAAAATCTAATTAGTATGTATAAATATAGTTTAAAGCAAAATTTTTAGTTTACAAATGGGGTTATATTATATATACTGTATTAATTCTTGTTTACTATGGTATGTGTGCTCTGTTTATTTATAAACTTTACTAATTGTATTTTGAATCGTAAGACTAAGAAGACGTAGCTATGTTAGGAGGGATTGATCCAATTTGAATGTTGAGTTTAGCTTCAGTTCGTCTTCATTTTTTACAGCGTCTGGTATCTGACACTGTGTCACAATCTCCTGGAATCTGGAGTCATGTTCGTCTGAAGAGATGCAAAAAAAGTAGCTCAAAACGAACCTTTACGTCGTTATGACATAAATATTCCAGTATTAGAAAATTTATTTAGAATTTATTAGAATTTAGTAGAATTTGAATTTATTAGAAAATTGTGCGTGAAACCACGGGTAACAACTGGTATATTATATAGATAAAGATTTCCTGCTTTATATTTTAATATAATATGTGTGTATCTCTGTGTGACAGTTTGTATGTGCATAATTATGTATTAATTTCTATCCATACATAATAATAGTACATAATGTGTCAACCGTTCATTAATAATTAAATTAATTACGTTTAGTGTTCTGTAGAACGTGTTCTGATAGGTCTATAAATTTCCAATTGCTAAAGCCATTCGGTTAAGGGATTTACTGGACCTCAGCTGAAACAGAATATCTGAGCTCGGCTTAGAAGGGTTAGAGGAAACTTTACATGGTTTGCCTCCAACCTCGTTTAACAGTTGAAAACTAACAGATCACTAGTACATACTATTTGTGCCTATTCATTAACTATTCCGTTAATGTAATAATGGTAACTCACTCTCATAATGCGCCATCTAACCAGTTAATTGATTCAAAGAACTGTAACGACTGTTAAATTAATATTTTCAGGTTACTTTGCAAATTCCGAGGAATATATTCCATATTTTGAAGGACAGCCTATTCTAGATTTAACAATTCCTAAAAAAATTGTCAGGTTTTAAGGATTCCTTAGAAATTAATTATTTATTGCTGAATTAAATATTTAGTTATAGTAAATGGAGAATCTTCTTATGGAAACAATTGTTGTACGTTCTTTTAATACATTACAAATTCTCGATATCTATGTTTGACACATTTTGGCAGCACAAACATTTACCCCTGACATGTGGCATTGTACAAGATCTGTGATAGAGTGAACAGCTAGGCTATTGAGGGACTGGTAGGACACAATGCAATGTTGTTAAATGTTGTTAAGGTAGGATATTGATCGGGGAGTTCTATTAACACTGTCAACAATAGATGGTCCGTTTACCCAACGGCTATATTCGCCCTAATTTACCAAACTACATTGCCTACGAATATTAAGTAATACCTGCCATAAACATATTTTGAGAAATGTTCGTTTCTGAGTATAGCAATAATACAGCATGAAATTGTAACTTTAGCAAAGTTTAGATTTATATTGATAAATTTCTACAAATTGACTTCTACATAATATCATAATATACTATCTAAGTTTATATTTTTAATAACACATTTATACAACTTAAATTCTACATAATATCATAATATACTAACTGAGTTTTTAGATTAATAGCTTACGACATTATAGTTTCCATTTATAAAAATTTTACATAATAAGCAAAACATTTTCACCTTATTACATTATAGAAGTTAATTTTAAAATCCTTGTTATTTAAAAAACAATATAGGCAAATACCAAAACAATGCTGGTTCCTGCAGTTTCGTAATTCATCTAAACGTTTATTTTTGAATTTGTATTTCAAATACTCTACATACTTTCACTTACATTATTCTACAGCAATTTGTATTAGTCGGTATATTTTATCTAACTTATTGCCAAAACATTAGTATTTTAAATCAAATGTTAATGGTGACTGTTTTAAAATATTTCCCGAATATAATAAAACTAATATTTTGATATTGTAATTTAAAAATACAATGTAACTTTTTAAGTAAAAATCAGCTAGTTTATTTTTTATCAGAACATTTTATTTGTTAAGAACAGAAAAATCGCTTAGAAAGTCCGGTTTGAACTTTATTCACACTGTAATATTTCGTTCATTAAAATAATATAAGTGCATAGAATGTTGCGTTTAACTGTAAGCCCACCGGCAATAGACTGCGTAATAATAACTACAAATATGGGTTGCGAGTCTTAGGTCATAACAAGGGTTATATAAATATCTACTTCGGTCAATTATAGAGTTTATGCATACATTTAAATGGATATTTTGTGAAACCAGCTCGTTGGTAAGCATTCCATACCACATATATTGACACACATTGGTGTTTTCCTTGTAACCCCGATGTATCCCAGGAATCACTGTATTTTGATGTCTAGTTTTATGACTGATTTGTTTAAAAATTTTGAGTTAAAAAATTACACGTATTCTAACAAGCGTTTAGCTGAGCTTATGATACTTGTTTGTAATTTAGTCAACAAACAAGTCATCAAATCTTGAACCTAAAACTCCGTTTCAGATATTTAGAATACTTCAAAAATATTTTATATTAATTTTGTAGTATGAAACGTTATTCCTATTTCCAAAAAGGAGGGGAAAGCGTCAACAGCGAGGAGGAGCTGTCGCGGGTAGTGGGTTTCCTGTGTTTTTGTTGAAACTCCTAATTTTAAATTAATTAATTGTTCGCTTATTAACATGTTTCCCACAGTACAAAGTTACTTTGTATTTTAGACACTGTATTTAGTTGTTGAAGCAACGTTACGTCATAGAACAGGAGGTGTGAAACAAACAGCAGGCGGTCTTTGTATCTGGAAACAGCTGATAGCACAGGCTGACTTTGACACTAAACCTGATAATCAACCCTACTCTGTTACCTTCGTTATATGCGTACAGTCCATAAATAATTAACAGTCTAGATTAGAAATTTTATCATTTTGAAATTAAAAGACCGCAACAAAAGCGTAGTTTAATCCGTTTAAATTATACGATTAGTATTTATCAACAACTAAATCGAGTAATAAATTTTGATTTTGCTGGATTTGAATTGTAATAATAGGAAACTTTCTTTCTTAAGACCTATTATTGTCTTTGAGATACCATTCCCCAATACCTCATTTATCTACTAATAGAACACTACAAGACTAAGTTACAGGGGAAGTCCGCATAACGAGCTGATGGTAATTTTTTAAATTTAAATGATTGCCTGATTAACTAGGTAAATATACAAATCTGTTATTTTAAAACTAGATTATCTAATATACGAGCTACATTACATTAATATCTTTTATCTCCGGTAACGATCAAATCATAATCGTAAATGAAAAAGCAACAAAGGGCCTTTAAGTTTAATAATAACTTGTATTTAAACTGCTGAACATAATATTTGTGATCGCAACTGTGAACTATTCATCCATTCCCTGCAGACAGAGAAGAAGACAACTAAAATAAACATATACATTTTAAAACGATGAAGATTTTGTTTCAACCGCATATATCATTTACAAAAGTTAACATGTTTCTAAAGAATAAAAGTTTAAAATTCAAATTTCAAGGTTTGCTGAAAACACCTCATAGGTTATCTAATAACGACTATATTTGTTATGCGTTTGAAGAAACCGTCATATTTATTGTCAGTTTCGTTGCCCATTCAAGTTATTTATTTTATTAACGCCTTAGAAGTACAAGTTTTCAGTTTCAAAATAAATCAGATAAATATAATAGTGTAATGAATAAGGTACTATCTAACAAACTGCTAATATTAAGAAACAATTATTCTTCCGTAATCATGAAGCACGTATTTGAATATTTCTAATAATAGCAATATACTATGTAAGCGCAAATGTACCAAATAGTACAGATTCAATTTAAATATGTACTAATATATGACTACAGTAAAAATACTACTTCTAAAAGGCTGTATAATGAATATTATGAGATGTTAAATCTACTTGTACACAGTCTTGTAAGAATTTATACGATAATCCATGTCAATTTTCTTGAAATTCTACAAGTATATTTATTATTATAATCACTAATAATAAATTAAGTACTATTACAGATACTTATTAATATAAAGCTTCTAAGCACCAGTTTATTCGAGGAATCATTATAATACACCACTCATAAAAATCCATTTCACTTATGTAGATCCCATGAATAGAGTCAAATACGTGTGTATTGATGAATATATTTTTATAATTTTGTATAGTTTCACATTTATATGCAGGATATAGGAAACAGTAGTAAAATATGCCTCGTTACAATAACTAGTAATTCTAATTATAATATCCCCTATCATAACACACTCTCAATCTTAATATATGCATATACACTTGTTTACCTTTTTACACACCTATCCAGTCAAACGAGGTAAATTTATATGAAATGACCCTATATACAGCCTATATAGTTATACATATAAGTAATAAACACAGTATTACTTTATAGTACTTTCAATACGACTTCTACTGTTAAACTTTCTTAATGAACATTTTTGCATTGAATTGTAAAAATATTAAGTGGTTATAAATTTATAAAGTAATTATAAAATTAACAAAAATCTGAGTGAATAAATTATTTAAATAAAGTAGTGATTTTATTGGAATTAAATGTATTATTATTTTTCTAACAAGACTTATAAGTATTATATTACCTAACGCTACAAACAAAAACTAAGTATTCAGCCTATAACAATTAATTGAGATGTTGATGATGTTGATATAAATGTAACTTATACCAACATATGATATACGATATAATTGAGTTTCATCAACCACAATTTTGTATAAGTTACATTTATATCAACATAAAAAATACTTACTGATTAAAAATTTACTATGCATTGTTTATCACAGTCTTTTTGTATAATATAAGGGCTGGGTTATACAGCATGGTATATCTTCCAAGTGTTCGGCTTTGTTTCTATTAGATCTAAACGGCTAGCTCTCGTGATGACTGGACAGTGATCGAGACAGAGTGATTTGCCAAGGGCATCTTACAATTCAGATCAAGGACTTGGTGTCTTAGAAATGAAAAGCATTTAAAATCCCGGAAATATATATATATATATATATATATGAATAGTTTTTAAATTTACATATATATATATATATATATATATATATATATGATAAATATGTAAATTTAAACACTATGCTTCATTTACTTTAACATAGCTAAATCTAAATAACAGTAACATTTATATTAGCAATTGATTTAAAACATTTTTACAGTTAGTAGGCCTATGAAAGTAGCACATCTTGTCATTGGTTATATAAAAAACATCTACATATAGTTAATGCTTCATTTAGACAGATATTTATCTATAAAACGTAATTGTTGAATAAGAGTGCAGGAAGAACAAAAAAGATATACGCACTACGCAATCAATGTATACATTCTCACACAGATCCTGAAATCTGTACGGGTATTGTATAGTATGATCGTTGGCCGCATATCGAGTTCACTTGTCAATATTTAATAAACTTGTAATAAACCACACGGCCTGCAGGTGAGGAGATCGGTTCGACGTGGGTTGTGCAGGAATTTTTGAAATCAGTGTATTGGTATATAAAATAATGAAACTTTAATTGGTTAAAACTGTTTAAAATTAAGGTACATCTAAGCTTACAATTAAATAAAACTATACAAAGCACTACAAAATATTTCAATAAAAAATCCTTGTGAATGTTTGACTTTTACTGTCTGGTTTCTCATAAGTTTCAAATTATTGTTTCTACAATTGTTCCAAAGATTATAAATGGTATATAAAAAGATGCTTGATTCTTATATGTATATCTAAGAAAATTATCTTATAAACTAAAGATCAGTATTCATTATTCCATATATCGAAAACTTAAATTATTATCAGTTTTACAATAAAATAACGATAGCGACATCAGAACTCCTCAAACTGCATGTTTATTATTTTAATTAATACCAAATATTTGGCTGAAAATTATTAATTGAAGAATGTTTAGTTGGACGGTGAACTAAGTATTATGTGGCTGATGAATTTAAAAATGGCACTGAGATAACTGTGTCAAGCTAACAGTATTCATATTTTACACCTTCTCGATTCCTGACAATATTCTATTTTACACACTAAAACTCATGCGCCAGGGTCTTTTCTAAGCAAAATGTATTTTTCAACAAAAAGAAATATATTGCGCGTGCTAATGCAATACAACTGGCTCTCGGTTCCTAGACCAAAAGGTGGTAACTCGTTATCAGGTGAGTTTGTTTCAAATACAATTCTACTACTGAAACTCCTACTTGTTACTACAAATTCGTACGTAAATACAGGATCTTATTAATATCTGATTCGAATGTGATTATGATATTATAATAATGCATATATTGAGACTTGTTTTTAGAAACTATGATTATTCATTAATTTATTTTAAAGTACATTGTATTAAATTTTAATTAATTATAATGAACATAATACTTTTAAAATTTTAATTTATCCGTAACTTTTTAGCTTTTTCTTATACAATTTTAAACCTAATGAACTGCGAGATATTGAATCGCATCTATGTTAAGGTTATTTGTTCGTCTGTTAATAATATAGACCTGAATACATTGCAATATTTCAAACCTATGCGTAGGTTCGTATCTTAGGTCCTAAATTGCTCGAGTGTTATTATAGACGAAATTTCAAAGATTAATATGACATATAACTTGATCAAAGACCCAATTTAGTATGCAAAACATCGCCAATCTGCTCTGGTACGTATAACACGTTATATAACCAATTTCGCCGAGCATCAAAGCTGAACAAAGCAGGTTCACAACGAGTCTTTGATGTCAAGGCCAGGCTGCGTTATATTCATCCTCTCGACAGTTACTTGTGCTCACTCGCTGCCTGTCCAAATAAAAATAGGATTAGTTTTCCATACGTTTGCATTTAGAATTCATGTCATCAAGGTATACACATCAAGTTCTTGACAAACTTTAGTTAACATTCGTAATAAAGTGTTGTAATTAAGAGGTTACTGAATATTGGCACGTCGAGAGAAATGATTTGGAACCGACAACAAATAATATAGTTCAAGCGAAAGGCCACAAACTCTACTATTTCATACATTCACCAAGAAATATACATACATACGTGAGAAGCCTATTACGGCCTAGAGAAAATCCTACCTACTTCCTCACTGCTTCAGATATAATTAAGAAATTCATATTAAATTCATGCAACATTCAAAAATAATCGTTTGTAAGGTTTTTCGTTGGTTTTTAGGATTTAAAGAGTAGACCTTTGAGGGCTGATACCGTTTTCTTTTTCTGTTTTTTTATAATCCACTTTTAAAATGTCACAGTGTTAAGGAAGCCCACCAGTTTGGAGTAACTTCTGGGAAAACAGCCACAGCTATAATAATTAAGGTTAGTTTATAAGAATGTTTAAACAGCATTTATAAGATAAAAATATAACGCATGAGTTTCGAAGGTCTAATTTCAGTGAATTATTCAGTAGTACTAAATAGGTAAAAAAAATGAAAATGTCAAGCTTCTACTTTTCATGTTTCATTATAGTTTCTGTAAAAAATAAAAACGAGGTTTCAATGTTTCCAAAGAATTGTTGAATCAATGTAATAAATCAATTAAAGGACATTGATTTATCTCGTTGGAAAAAAATTGTTTTGTAGTTATAGACGAATTAAATATGTATGGGAATTCAACCTAATCATACTAGCGATACTGAGATTTGTTACCAGTTAATTTATTCTTAGCATACTGTAATATAATATGTCACCTCTGGTAGAACGCTACAGTATCACACACCTCAGTATCGCTTCACATGATACGAGCCGAATTCTATGTGGCAAATCATAATGTTACATTTTATAATATAATATAGTATTATAACTTTTTTGATGAAATTTATTTAATAATTTTCATAAATTTAATAATTAATAAATTTTTATATAATATGAAATGCATACACATTTTTTAACTATATTATTTATGAATCCTGAATCAGGTGAAGTATGACTGACAGTATTTAGTACTTTTATTATAAAGTTACACTGGATGCTATTATAAGTATTAAAAAACAGCAAATTGTTTAAATAGTTTGTGAACAAAATTCATATTAATAATATTGGTTGTTTTAATATAGTAATCTTTATCACTATGCAACCATTCATATGCAATTCATATATGCCAAAGCTATAAAAAACCTCACTCTATTTGGATGTGAGGATCTATTGGATCTAATGTGAGGATGTCTGTTAACTGTCAACAGTACATTAGTTTGCGTCAAAGACAACCTTAAAATCTGAAGGTAAAATATTTTATGCTCATATTTATGTAATAGAACGTTTATACCAATTTGCGATAGTATGTATTAAAGAACAAGGAGTGTACGATAATCCTTTATAAAATGGTTTTGATTCTATAGGTTTTCCATCTTATCTTATAGGGGTTTTATAAACCACACTTGGTCACTCCAATTTTGATTAAAATCAATCCAAATTCAAGGTGATCATATTAGTTGTGATGGAAATGTGTAATACTAGTGTTGGTGCAAATAGCTGAAATTTAAAGAAATTTAGATTGATTGCATACAGTTTCATTGTAATAAATTGTAATGGTTTTGATCTTGGGACTCTGCCCATTGTGTTAAAGGCAGTAAAACCCTATATTTAATTAATACTTAATATACAGAAGATTCTAGCCAATTTAAATTTAAACTGATCAAACAACAGAGCGTTTATATAAGTTGTGCTATATGGTTATGGTTGGATCCAACTGGTGCTAACAAAAACAATGGAGCATGCCGTTTACTTTATGAAAGTTCCTGCAAATATTGCTTGTACTCTATACAAAATACAAGGCGTATGCACTAATTAGAACCTGATATCGCCAGTGAACCTGATATGAACTACAACCGTGTAGAAAACTGTTTGGCTTGGGTGCTTTACCTCCTTGGTTCCAAAACCGGTTATGACCTATATTTTGTCGGCTTTTGATTAATAGAAAAGTTTTGGTTAGTATCTATCCATATACATAGCGTTTAGCGTAATTGTTTGTGAAATATTTTAATATAAGTAAGAAGTAAAAAAACACACTTTTAAATTATTAGTTTTGTGTAATATGCCGCTTCTTTAGTTCGTGCATTAAAGACTTATAATTAACCTATTTTTTAGTGTAATAATAAATCTGGTTCGAAACCAGCGTTAAAAATCTTTAAATTAAATTTACTGAAGTGTGTTGTTCTAATTGTTTTTAAAACTAAAACCCGGTGTGGTAATTTTTAATTAGGAGTAGTTTTTTCACTTTATATGGTAGATAGCATACTCATAAAATTACCAAATAAAAGTATATGTTACTGGGCTATTGGATTTGGTAAATATGGATTGTGTTTTCGCATTAACTCTACATAACAATACCAAACGTGACAGTGAGCTGGTTTATATGGTTATTTCAAGTTTCAGACATTCATTAATATTGGATATTAGGATTTATTGCATTCTTTAGTATTTAAAACTGACTGTATTGTTTGTTTACAGCCTTGTATTATTCTCTTTCTATGTTAGGTATTGGGCACATATAGATGTTCATTCACATTGCTATCAATAAAAGTGTATAAAACGCACTTTCCCTATGCTATTATTGTGAATAATATTATATATAGATTAATTTTACAGTGGTGAGATTTGGTTTAAACAAAAACATTTTGTTTGGTTTAGACAGTCGGTAAAGATCTACGTACAACTAATCTATATGTAAACCACCGAATGTTGGTGTGGAGACAAACAATTTGCAGGTTGGCTGGTAACACAATTCTATGAAAAACATTGCCATTTACAAATGTTGGTTTCTGTGTTACGTGCTTCTTCTTTCGGTGTTAAGAAATAAATAATAAAAATAATTTCACTTGACACTTATAATATTAGGATGAAAAAGTAATACTCTCTTCTATTTGATGCTTTATTGGGTATCATTAAATTTATACATTTTACTGTACAAGTAATACGCATAAAGTCGATTCCGATTCCAGTTAAGAAGCATTACGTACTAAACCTTAATTGTCACCTAATCATTTTATCTAGAAACGAAATATACAAAAGATGAAACAAAAGCTACATATTTAGTATCGTGACTAGAAGAAAGGGAGTTATGTTAGCGTTCGTGTCGTTACCGGTTTCAGCTTCAATGAAACTTCCGAATTGATTTAAAGTTGCGCTCACCCTCTGAGTCATGAAGCTTTTTCACTTTTGTTTTAAAAGGCTGACGTTTCATTCGTTTGCTAATTTTTGAATATTAAACTACTCAAATAATTTTCTGAAATTTTTGGAGCAATTCTGCTTCTAAATCTGAGAGAATAAAACTAGAAACCGATCACGTTGTTAGCACATATTTGTAATTGTTATAAATATATTATTAGAAAGATTATGAGGACTCCTAACGTCCCCTTCATCCCCTTCCGTGCACACTGCATACGGTATATCCTCACATGATTCTTATATCGAATCATTATAAGTATAATTAATGTAAGCTATATCAATTATTTAGAACTTAAATATAACACCGCTATGATTTGCAGGTGATGTTAGAGTAGTTTCAATTGTGACAGCAGTAAAGATGTTTACATGAGTAGCCACTTTTGTGATTGTTGTCATGGATTTGCGTACTTGTGCCACTAGTAGACTGCATATATTGTACTTTTCTAGCACTTATGTTTTATTGTAATAATTTTATGTATTTTCCACTAGCATGTAATAAAACTAGTATTAGTGGATCCCGCTGAGAAGTTCTAACTCAGCGGGGTCAAATGCACGTATGATTGGTGAATAATTGAATTATATTATAAAAAAAGTATATACGTTTGATTTGTTGGTTTATTAAATAATAATTTTTACCTACCGTTGAAAACATAGTTAATAATTTGTTATTTTCTATACAAATTCTTTATTTAAGATAATTTACTATTCGGTAATGTACAGATAAAGTGCAGTTAGGGAAGTGTATTCATATAAAGTTGGCACTTCAACAGATAGAGAAGCCCTGAGGGAACTATTGTCACCCCACCACCTCCTCCATGTTGGTGACAAATACACCCTTGGGGAGTACGTGGTCGGCTTCGACAACCCTCTCAACTGTTAATTTGATGAGATTCGAATATGCAGGTAGTTCACTAAAGGAGAATATTTCACTCGAAATCACTACCTGAGACCATAATATTCTTATGTTAAATATCATTCGTATGTTTAATCAACTGTTTATAGTTTCTACTTTGTAAAATGAATAGTTTTAGAAGATTTTGTGAAAAATTCTTTAATTATCACTTTTATTTAGAATTATATAAAGTTAATTACATGCATTCGTAACTATATCCTCAAAGTATACACTAGCTTTATATATTTAAAAATTCCTTTGTTTATTTGATTGGATTTTAAAAATAATGTGTAGTTTCAAACGATTTGTTTGAACGTTTTCCCAAATAACGAAATGTGATTCAAATTACATTATTGGTAATTTTTAATGTACACTTTCATTGTTTGAGTATTTTACTGTTTTCAAGTGTCTGAAAACATCTCGTACAATTGGGTATGTTAACTTTTACGATTCGATACTTAGGTTTTAGTTTGATTTAACGCAATAACATTTTAAGAGCAATAGATATAAACCATTTTATATATGTAATGTAATTAAAGCCAAGATACTCATATGAATCCATATTTGATTAAAAATATAATAATTGTTTCGTAAACAATACATTAAGGTATATTTATAAATGTTTACTGGCAAAGTATTACAGTTAAATCTCTGGGAAAGACGATCTAGGGATAAGTGTAAAGTCGTCATGTAATAACAATGGTTATATAGTAAAGATATAAGATATACGAAATAGTCACGGAATTATTACTTTGAATATTACGGAAAATTTAATGTAGTGCTCATGTCCATGAAAGAATTTACTAAGACTATACAATTTCGAAATCATTAACTTACAATTAATTAATTAAATTTAAAACTAAATTTCATATGCAAACTGTGCACCTGAAAACAACCTTGTACTTGGGTTGTGGTGAATAGTGATAGAACAAGGAGTACTATTTCAGAGATCACCGTATTAATTACAAAGTAACAGTCTGTGATTTATAACACGTTATTCAGTCCTCTTATATATTTTACCATACGCTTATACATCCTGCAAAAAGTCATATTATTACAAATACATGCCAGATCAGTCTCTCTAGACCCGTTAAACTGACTCTTACCAAATTTATATATGAGTTAATGAAAAATGTCATATTCGCTTTAAAGTATCGAATTACCTTTGGAGTCAAACACATTTCACGTTTACCGAGTAATTGATAACTTAATTATGATTGGGCAGCTGTCTTATATATTTTTATATCTACTGCTTTTATGTAGAATTTAGATCTGGTCGTATAATCAGCGTGGTATTTTGCTGTGATAAAGTGCAATTTAATTTTGAAACAGACAACAAAGAGGTGAATTTCCTTGAATCGAATTTACCTACTTAGTGATTTCTAGTTTATTTAAACTTTTAAATTCAACACCCTGATGGATACATAGGTACTAAATCAAACATAAGAATCTATCGATTTATGTATCAGGTATTATATATAGTGATTAAATACATGAGCCCTGCTTTGGGGTACATTACTAAAGAAATGAAGATGAACAATATGAGAGAGATGATAGCTTCTGAGAGTAACCTCCTTGAGAGACACCTGGGGGAAGGCATGTAAGGAAAGCAAAGGTATGAATTGAATCCAGAGTTCTTAGAAGTACATATCTTTGGCTTTACGTCAAAAAACTTGAGAGAAAAGTATGGCACTATAAGAAAATAAAGGATCAGGACTGTGAGGAATAGCCTAAAGGTGAAGTCTGAGTAGTTGGTGAATGTGTAGTACGAATTCTCTTTGGAGTAAAGCCCCTAGAGTAAAAATGATGCTGTGGGCACGTGGGATTCCGACTAACAATCTCACATTCTCTCTCTTTTACTCCCTCCTCTTTGATACACTCGCGCTGGATCATCACTCGCATCACAATCTTATATCTCGGCCCATAAAATCATTAATATTATGTCATTTTTGTAAATGTGTGCATGGAATGGAATAGCCCTGTTGAAACTATTGCAGTTTAAAAAAATATTTATAGATATCGTAACAAAGTGTACAGTGGTGCAAAATCGGGATAGTAGAAGTATTTTAATATAAGATTAGGAGCTTTAAGCTATTTATATTAAATTTTGAAAATTAGTGTATTTCTTAATACTAATTTATTTAACTTAATACTATATTGCTCACATATTGTATTAGGTAAAAAGTTAGTTATTAATCATACGAAAAGATACAGCTCTCAATACCCCTTGTTATGTGACTGTAAATCTATTAACGTCTTTTTATCTCTCTCTTTACTATTTCATTACAGAATTAAAATCCAGTGTTTTTTATTTTTCATTTTATAGAAATATAAAATTTATTAATTTGTTTAATTGATTATTCAATCATCATTTAGAAAACACACACTAAATACAGAATACATTTGTATATGCATGTACATTCTGTGTATATATCACCATACTGTTTTATTCTATAAATATTTAAATACCAAATACTTAAGAGACAACTTAAAATGTATAAAAGTTTCAATGTTACCTTGTCTGCTTTCTTCTCCATAATCGCTAGCTATCCATGAGAAGGATGTTATTAACCAAAACAAATTTAAATTTGAGTAACTATACAGCTAAGGGGATGGCAAATGATAAAGAGAGGTCAGTTTATCAAAGGGTCAGTATTTTGACAATCACTGAGTTAATTTTATCCCTTTTGAAACTTCAGAATAAGATAATTACGGCGTGCTCACGTAATTATCTATAACTCTTTACTTATTAGATTCATTCTAACAGCTTTCATTTGGCTGAGCATTAGAAAAGTCTAATGCTCTGGTGGGTGGATAAATGTTATTTATGTCTCTATTTCAGTTTGTCTATCTGTGTGTCTGATTGTCTTTTCTTGAAATGTATCAAATCAAACTAATATATAGGAATAACACTTTAATAAAACTTCACTTCTACATAAGCAACATCAAGTTCCTTAATAATGCATGTCACTTGACGGGGTTGTTTATGTTTGTGTGTATGAAATTTTAAAATAAATACCTAAAAAGTAATTATTTTAACGTTTCAACATTGTAAATGTGGATTAAAACTTCCAAAACTACTTGCTGAAGAAAATCTACATAAGGGTTTAGCTGCTTTAAAGAAATTGTTTTTTTTAAGTATTTATTCCATTGCATGAAATTAAATTGAATTATTTTGTATCTATTTCTAATAACAAGGTATATCAATAACCTGGTATACGTCGATTACTGCATTTTCCAACTAAAATTCCTAGCACATTGTTGTCATTTTAAAATTTACTGTGGTATTTAATTGAAAGTATTGCATGTTGTTTTCTAGAAACATATTTAAATTTTGTTTAATTTGTCCATGTTTATAAACTCGTGAGTATTTAAATATAATATGCAAATTAAATGTTACTATTAGTAAAATAATCCCACGAACAACGTTCTACAGATTAATCTTGAAAACTATTAATTTATCATTATTATAAATGTATAATTTCAAGTAAACAGTCATATATAAAATCTATTTCCCTAGCGATTGTATATAAAGAAATACACCACACGAAGTGTCGCGTTAAAAGACCTCACTGCAGTTGGTTTAAGTTAATTGTTAGTTAGGGTAATTTTACTACATTAGGACATGGTAAAATCTTATATGATTAGATTCAGTATTTTTAAAAATTTATTTTATCTGCAACTTTTGCATTGCTATCATGGTTATCATAAGTCTAAAGTAAAAAAATTCAATAACACTCCTTTACATGGAGATATATGTATTATCATCGAAATCGATTTTATGTAATTAAAAATGAGGCCTACTGAAAAGTTTTATATCCGCACAGTTAATATAGTTGCAGGGTATTTATTAATATCATTATTATTTAATAACATTACGTCTATTTGTTTTCAAGATATCAAGTGGACAAACTCATAGACATGAAATTGTTCTCGGGTTATACACTGCGCTACGCTCAGCTTATAATTGGATTAATAATTCTATGATATACGCATGATGAACACACACGACTAATCTGTCAATTCAAGAGTCTTGTATTATACAGTTTTAAAAGTCTGCCTGCTTAGTTTGGATGGGTTTATGTGTATGAAAAATTTAGTTTTTGTTCATTTCTTGTAAATTTAAAATACTATTAAGTAACTAATCAAACCCTAATATTTTTACCGTATGCTACTTTTTAACATTTAAATATTTACAAAATAAAAATTAGTTCATTTTAATGTAACATAAATAAAAGAGGGTTAGTATCATTAAAGTACATATTAAAATGAAAAATAAAGGTATCAAAAATTAATGTTCTTATGTTGTCCTTGTTTATCATAAATTTACGATCATCTTAAAAGCATTAGAGATTTTTGAAAGCTTGTCATGTTATTAGACCACTTTAACTGCTTATCCAATCATGGAACTAACTACAACTTTTACTTCAGATATCTGGGTAGACCGAGATTATGCACTAATATATTGCCTGTAGAGTAACGCAACGTGGGAGTAATCCAGATCCCACTACCTCTCGGACCATTCTTCGTGTTACAAGAGAAGGATGCTCAGTACGTCTTAGGAATGAATCCTTAAACGTAAAAATATTCATCATTCTTGGGAACTACGTTGTTTGTAATGTAATAAAAACTGTTGACTGTAATAATTTGTTGTTGAATCCTTCATGTAACAGAGTTATTCATGATTTTACTCGGCAAAAACTTTGATCAAAGTAATTGTATTCCAATAGTTTAAAATTATATATAAAAACAATACCATTGTATAATAAAAACAGCAAATATTGTTTAATAAAAACTTACACAAATGTTTATATTGTACGCCAGTTCAAATTCCAATATTAGATTTTAATACAAGTTTATACTATATTTTGATAAAACACAGACACATTCACACATATATACGTATGAGAGACGTATATTTACTTCACTCAATTAGTGCCAGGGATTCTGATGCCCGTACCTTCTAAAACAATAAAGTTTATTCCTAGGATTTATTTTTGCATTGAGAGAGGTCTGCATTGAGGGTGACATTGAATATGTTCTGCTCGTTCAAAAGTATCAGGCCTCGCCTCCGTAGTGATTTCTTCTCTAGATAGGTCAGTAAAGGTATTGATGATCTGAGAGTTGTAGCTATTGTTAAAGAAATGTTTGTTTCCTTAAAGTTAAATTCTGCTGTTTATGAAACACGTTGAACTTTAAATGGATTCATATTACATCCGTCGGATGTTTGTCCGGTTTCTTAATCCAATTATCATAGCTCCTACGAATGACACGTTTTGAACTATATTTTAATATGCTTTCTTGTTACATGCATTTTTTTTTAATATCTAAGTTTGCAAGATACTACTGAGGGTTATTATATTCTACTTCCGGTGCCGTGCTAGCTTTTTCATTGTTTTTCCAATAAACAAAATATACAGGGTGTCCTGTAACTCTCTGTACAAAGGTGTATCACATTATTTCTCATGTTAAGACAAACACATTTCACCATATGAACTTCGATGGTTAGTTTCCATCTGTCTGTTGTTACATGTATACATATGTAAACAATGTATACATGTTGCTTGTATACATATAAATAATGTCGTAAAAACTAATATATGAAATGCTGCCATATTTCGATCTAACTTTAATTAGTGGTTGTTGTTCAATAATAGCTAGATACATGCAAAATAGCTCGGCACATAGAACATCAAATTGCACATAATCCCAGAAAAATAGGTGTAGGCCATTTAGGCATTACCAGTTGGAATACAACTTTATACTCGTATACACTATCTAGAACACATTATTAGAAACCATGAAGAGCACACAACCATTAATATTATCAAATATCCGTTCCCTATGGCTAAGAGTAAGACAATTCATTTCTTAATTTTAAAAAATTGATTACCTTTGCAGTGATCCGGGATAGTGGTTTTGAGAGACTTTCAGCCTTAATAGAATAAAACCATGGACGGTGAGAGTATATGTTAAAGAAAAAAGTTAGAAGATGACAATTCTTTTGCCGCGCAAGCGAGAGTGAAAATTACGTGTTGACATATCCATTGGCAGGTGCAAACCTTGCGACATATTAACAGATAGATTATATTAACACTTTGGCTCCCAAGCGGTTAGTGTTAGTAAAATGACCTACACATATGGCACATGTGAGCTCTGTTAAAATTTTCTTTCTTTATTGATACTTTTTTGGTTGATTCATAACATACTTCAATCTATTAAAGGTTATACGCAGTAAAGATTATATAAAAATAAAGTTACGAACAAAATCCCCACACATTTTCTCTTTATAAATAATTTACAGTAGCAAATCGGATAAATAAACACATCATAATACATAAGAAACACATTTTCAGTCAGATTCTGAATAATAAACATTCTCTGTGGTAGTCTGGAGAAGTCAATCAAATAAAGAAAACACAATTTGCCAGCGGTACTGAACTCAATTTGTTTCCTTGCTTCAACCGGGAAAAGAATGTTTATTAGTTTTTAAATACTCATATAGCCTAAATATGGGTTTCCTTTCCCTACACCATTTAGTAATAAAGATTAACAATAATGCTCACTTGAACATAGATCATACAATAGATATGTTTGTTTTATTGTTGGAACAGAAACTTTTTATTCAAAAGTTCAGTCAAATGATACTAGGGTACATGTTTTATTCAATAAGTCGGTAGATTTCTGTACGCTCTTTAATCAATAACACGGTTAATGTAGGAGAGTAATTCACAAAGTTTATTTAAGAATTAAACTTTCTTATGATTGAATACTCAAAGGCTTTTTATTTACGGTAGTAGAAAAGGAAAAGATAAAAATCAAAAGAAGTTCTAACGATAAAATTAAAATATATAAACTTAAATTAAGAAAAACATATTTAAGCCCTAAAATATATCATAATACGTAAAGCTTAACATGAACACAAAACTAATAATATTTCTTTAGTAAGTAAACGGAAATACAGTTATTTTCAACAAAATTAGATTGAAAATAAGGAAAGTTTTACTTAACTCACTTTTAAGGTTTCCATGTTTAACGGAATAAAGCCTTTAATTTTTTAACATTGTAACAGAGTAATGTTGTAACGTTTCTTGATCTTCTTGAAAATTGTTGTTACTAAAATGCCCTCCTCTAAAATGAACTAAGTCCATTCCTGATTTGAAGGGGATTAAGGTTTTTTTATGATTTTCTTACGACCAACATACAGCATGTTAGGTTATGTCGAATACTGTTTGGAGTTTCGTTTCAACCCTGAAGTGAAAGTTAGGTTTTTTACTGAATTTCTCATGTTTAAGCAAATTGGTGATTAAGAAAATAAGAGAATATTTTTATCTAGTCTACTTTTGCTCCAATAATAATTGCAATATACGCAGTACGTAGTTACGTACAATATTTATATTACATTCAATAAAAAAGAAACTATAGTGTAATTAGAAAAATAAGATAAAGGGAGGGAGCAAACCTTATTCTTTAAGTGATATACAATATTTCTCTTTAGTTTAAACTTATTTTCTCGTAATATAGGGAACATACTTGCAAAATAATTTTTACGACAGCGGTATTGAGAAATTTGTTATAATAGGCTCACTGTCTCGGAACGATATATAATATCAGTGTATATTTTGTTATACCTTGTTAAATGTATTATGCTTCCAAGAGAATCCAATTATAATAAATTATTAAAATTATTGATTTAAAATATACTGTATTAATGTTACTTGAAATAACGTTACTTTAAATTTCTTAACTGCGCAAGAAAAAAAATTGATTAAAACATAAGTCTATAAATAGGTTGATAGAAATACGTATTTAAAAAATATATGAGCAATATTTCTAAATCTAAAATACAATTATAAAACATAATTGTAATTAACTACGTCTAATAGAAACAGCCAATATCCAGTGTCACAATGCATTATATGAGGAAATATGAAGACATTGGTTTCAGGAAATAACACAGGCAGCTAATTATAACGATATTTATACCCATCTTGTTGCAAAATTATTTATATGGATAAATATACATATTTATGGATGGGAATTCACGCAGAACAAGCCAAGTAAAACAATAAATCTTACACTAACAATATACGTCTTACCATCAGAATAAAGACTATAGCTACATAATTATGTATGTAGTTGCGTGAACAGAATACGACGAATACAGTATGCATCAATTCTGTTTGTTAACATGTAAACTGTATTTAATGGTCACTGTAAAGCAGGGATGTACATCAGCTGAATTTTCCCTCGCCACATGCTACAGCCAAACAAGTACCCTCCATACATAATATATACAGAACTCAAATAAAATAAGGAATTAATGTACAATAAAGTATAATAGCAACATAAATTCAATAAATATATCAATTACTTTATTTATTTTTAATTATTGTTATACAATTTACATATTCAATTCACAGTTAAAGATTGACATTGACTGTTATATACGAGCGCTATGAGTATAAATTGCATATATTCTAACTTTAGTTACGTACCGCAAGCTTTCTCTAAAATATCGTAAATCGAACATTTGTTATATATTTTGTGATTCAGGGAAAATATACTCTTCTGTACTCCAAACCTTTAAGCGAAGCCGAGATCATAAACGTATTTTAGCCATTCAAATGAAAGGGCTCCCTTAATCAACAGGTAGGTAGGTTCAAATACTCGTATGTTAATATTCAGTACATATTCAAAAATAGGAATACAAAATAAAGAGACTGTGACAAGAGGTTCACAGTATATTCAGATAACAAATCCCAGGAAACTGTATTTGATCTCTTGCGATATGAATTTAGGAAACAGTAATAATGAGAATTTATATGGGAATCTTAAAGTGACTTATGCTATACTTTTAAAAGAGTAAAGTCTTTGGTTAGCCCTTTCTCAACTAATTGCACACTGGTTAGAATATTTAATTGTATTATTTGAAATATTGCGATGATTTATTCAATAAAACACCGATTATATGGCAAAATATAGAAATAGAACATTTAACTTCGTTAGAGAGATAACGTCTTAAGAGCAGGAAAGAGGGGGGTTTTATAATCCCTGGAAACTAGGAGTTCTATTAGCGCGGAGGATCTTGTTTACGACTCGTCATTTGCTTAATTTGTTGTCTCTCTTTTGACATAATATAAGATTTTATTCTTAATATCCCTAATTTATCAACTAAATGTGCTTCAAGTTTTAGGAATGTTTCAGACGCATTTTACATCTTATGCATTTAATATTAATTAAGCAGTTTACTTGTGGAAGGGACTATACACTTTATGTTTATCTTTGTTTTCTTAAATTTGTTTATGACGATCTATGAGAAAAACCGGAAATTTTATTATATTTACCAATGTTTATGGATCTTGTATATACCTTTAGTGGCCAACTAATATAATTCGTAAACACAATCTAGGTAAAAATAAATAGAATATTCCATACTTAGTTGTGACAGAGATAAGTCGTAAAATCTCAAGAAACAAGTTTCAAGTCTACTTCATGCCGTTTATCTTCTGACCCTTTAATTGCCGTATTGTTAATTAAAATCATTACCTATTTTAAAGCTCAAATATCTTGAATATTCACAAGGTTTAAATAATTGTATGTTTATAAAAGTTTCTAAGACAATATACTTCTTTAAACAATATTTTTGTAAAAACATATCTTATACGTGTACGAATTCCACAACTTTATATGATTAAATATAAACCAAAAAAATGTATCACTAAATAATATGGATTATCGTGGGCAGGCGAATTGTGTGTCCCGTAATTATTTTATATCGTTGATGTTTACTCGTTAAAGAGTATTAAATAAAATGTTTTGAAGGTGTAAGATATGCGGGTCGTCACTGTACACCATATGGGTCGGGATAGATAATAAAACGTTAAATTTTAGAGTACCATTGCTCTAAGACCGCTCATAAAGGAACGGACGGGACACGGAGGTTTACATGACGGTGCCTGGTGGTGGACTCTGCTAGCTAGCTTGGACAGTTGGTTTTAGGGTAGTAGCGTGATGTGACGTCACAGGAGAACAGCCTATGAGCATTCTTTATTCGTATGGATTAAATCAGACTACATCGTATGATACATCGCCTGACAATACATACTGCCAACATAACTGGTGCAGACATTAAATATTGCTATGGGTACATTACCAACTTAGTATTTATCACACTAAAATACACTACAGAAGGTGATGTAGTTTATTTCATAAAAAATACAGTTTTACATAAGAACGTTTTGGTATATCCTTAAGTTAACTCATCTTAGTATTGTATTGGAATAAATAACATATTGAGAGTACTTAAACAAAATAAGTATGTAAAGAGTATATACGCGTAATATCAGTAGGGCATACGTAAATATTTGTTCTATTTCTTAAAGTATCTAGTAGAATACCATTTATTTTATTACCACTCCAATTTATTTCTTTGTATACTTTGCAAGCTTTTACTAGTAACAAAAATTAAACGTGTTCAAATGAGTGTTTTAAAATACGTAATTTCATTTCATGAAGTTAAGTCCTTTAAAACACACATAAAATCTTACTTTTTAGTTTTTATTTCCTGTTTTCACGTTTTTCTAAACAGTTTCTAATTAAAAGGATTATTACTCACAATAAATAATATTCTGCTCAAAAGTTGATGACTAATAAATTAAGCTATGCCCCTACATGCGTCTAACATTTAATTAGTTGAAAAGTAAATTTAAAGGTTCCATATCCATAATATTTTGTAAATAGCCATCAGAACAAATTTTTCAGTCTTCAAACCTATGTATTATGTTATATAGAGGTACTTAGGACTTCGCACACAATTTAGTAGGCTTTCCATGGATATGAGCGCTTGTGGTTACAGTTTATTATATTTTTGTATGCAATATTAAGTTAGCCTTGCTGCAAAGATCAAGAAAATATCATAATAAATTAATGTCATAAAACGTCTACTTTCATTCATTTTAGTTTACTTCCAGTCTAAGATATTTCTTTTATCACCATTGAGTTTAATTTGTTACTCTAATCAAGAAGCCTACTTTTGCCATAAGACAAATAATATAGATTTTATAATAGTCTATAAATGTATAGTCAAGAATGTATGTAAGTATGTAGAAAGTAAATTTGTCTTCGATGCATTACAGGACTTACCAAGAAAGGCATACCTACATTTACTAAAACTTACAGTGAAAAGTATATTATTACTAAAACTAGTAGTTTTATTACCTGGATATTTTCTAATTCTTTGCTCAGAAGCGGTTTTAAGTATAGTTGAAATAAGAATTGTTGTTACTATTAAGCTTAATCACCGCCCGACTATAAAAGGAAACAGATTGATATTAGTGGGTACATTAATTAAACACGTGGGTGTGCTGTTATAAAACAATGTGTACATGGAGCAGTTGGTTAATTTAACAGGCTCTTTAAACTAATAATATTTGGTTGCTGTAATAAATCTTTAGAGACCACGATGGGATTTTCCGTAACTTTAGAGACCAAAGGGGCGTAGGCTGGAGGTTTTTGGAAAGAAAAATAAGCTCATTTTATGACTAAGGAACACTAAGAATGCTCATTACAAATTTGAGTACAAATCGGATGAATATTTTCCGCATGAAAGCGTAACAAACGAAGTCCTTATCGCCTTTATAATATTAATATAGCAGTTACCCGTGCCGGCACGAATTTTCGTAACTTTTACCACCTGAACGACCTCTATTGGTTCGAGTGAATAAGATATGTTTATAAATAGTTACCTAGTCACTAAATATAAAACTGCGTTCAAATATATCTTTTTCTTTTTTAAATTTACTCATAATAAATGTAAAAAAAATTTAAAATAATAAAACAGATTTTAATTTAGAAAATTTCATTTATATTAGGCTTTCTAAGGACCAGTATTTGCTTTTAATATTAATAAAAGTAATTAATATTTCATAACTTTGCAGACCAAGATGGGATATTTCGCTACTTCAAAGGCCATTGGTAGTAGCCAGGAGTGATTATTGAAATAATAATAGGTCTACAGGGTGAGTCCCTGACCACCCCTGCAGTATTTAAAACTGTCTTAATAACTGACTTCCCACACTTTTTCTACTTTAATGCTGTAAATTATACTTTAGTGGCTGTAAAAACTAAACCTTTTAACAACATAATTTAAAGACATACTTTATTTTCTAAAAACAAGTTATTTTACAACTTTAATGGATGAGACATGTATAAATCATGACATGAAAGGTTAGATACACAATGTATAAAAATAGTAAGTAGTTTTAACTTTCAAAATATAAATAACCGTAAATCGTAATAATATTATAAAATCAATCGAAAGTGCATTTGGTTGTTATTCTTGCTTCCATGCATGAACTACTCAACCGATTGTTCAGAAAGTTTACATGGACATTCTAAGATAAATATACAATCCCAAAGATAAATATACAGGGTGAGTCTGACCACCCGTGCAGTATATACAGCTGTCTTAATAACTGACTTCCCACACTTTTTCTATCTATTTTCTCCATAATTTGGCCTCTCCGAATCCGTTAAAATTATTTTCAATTTTGAAAAATGCCCCTAAAGAGCCCAATTTGGAGGGTAGGTGTGCTTTTTGGGGAATTTTCAAATGTAAACATGGGTCGTGTGATACATCAATTTAAAGGTCTAATTATACCGAAGATTTTTGCCGCCAACAAAAGTTAATTATCTTTAACCGTAAGTACAGGGTGTACCAAAACGTTTTGAAATAGGACTTTAAAATAAAGTACCGTGTTACCCTACCTACAATACGGAACAGCTCCAGATTTTTTTCCTAGCTTGCTATTGACCTATTTTTCAATGAAATATATGTGGTAAGGGCATTTTTCACTGGATTTTATAAATTTCAAAAATATTCAAAATGTAAGAATACAAAAAATCCTAACACTAAAAATTCTTAAATAGCAACATATAATAAATTGTATATCAAATAAAATGTCTTTTTAAAACAAACATTTTTTCTATTTGACTGGTTCTTCCTATCTTTTGTTGTTTCAAAATGGCAGCCGAAAAACTGAATTACGTATGTCTGTAACAAATTATTTTTAAATGATATGAAATAAAAAATATGTCCTATATTTTTTAATTTGCTTAATAGCTCTGAATGACCTCTGAACTAGCCATAATCTTACCTTTCATTTGATTTTGTTTAGTACAGGTGCTCGAATTGTAGTCCGTCATTTGCCAAACACAATTCGTGCTGATTGAATTTATAGCATTCCCGGATTCGCTGCATCAATCTTCGGGTTTTGGCGGTGGTAAAACATAAACTAAGTTTTTTTTTACATTTTGTAAACTGACATACGTAATTCAGTTTTTCGGCTGCCATTTTGAAACAGCAAAAGATAGGAAGAACAGTCAAATAGAAAAAATGTTTGTTTTAAAAAGACCTTTTATTCGATATACAATTTATTATATGTTGCTATTTAAGAATTTTTAGTGTTAGGATTTTTTTGTATTCTTACATTTTGAATATTTTTTGAAATTTAGAAAATCCAGTGAAAAATGCCCGTACCACATATTTCATTGAAAAATAGGTCAATAGCAAGTTAGGAAAAAAATCTGGAGCTGTTCCGTATTGTAGGTAGGGTAACACGGTACTTTATTTTAAAGCCCTATTTCAAAACGTTTTGGTACACCCCTGTACTTACGGTTAAAGATAATTAACTTTTGTTTGCGGCAAAATCTTTTGTGTAATTAGACCTTTAAATTGATGTATCACACGACCCATGTTTACATTTGAAAATTCCCCAAAAAGCACACCTACCCCCCAAATTGGGCTCTTTAGGGGCATTTTTCAAAATTGAAAATAATTTTAACGGATTCGGAGAGGCCAAATTATGGAGAAAATAGATAAAAAAAAGTGTGGAAGTCAGTTATTAAGACAGCATGTAAATACTGCAACCGGGGTGGTCAGACTCATCCCTGTATATTTATCTTTGGGATTGTATATTTATCTTAGAATGTCCATGTAAACTTTCTGAACAATCGGTTGAGTAGTTCATGCATGGAAGCAAGAATAACAACCATATGCACTTTCGATTGATTTTATAATATTATTACGATTACGATTATTTATTTTTTGAAAGTTAAAACTATTTACTAATTTTATACATTGTGTATCTAAACCTTTCATTTCATGATTTATACACGCCTCATCCATTAAAGTTGTAAAATAACTTGTTTTTAGAAAATAAAGTATGTCTTAAATTATGTTGTTAAAAGGTTTAGTTTTTACAGCACTAAAGAATAATTTACTTCAACCATTTCTCGCAGACTTGTTATGAACTGCTCTGCCAAGTTAATCAGGTCTGCAGTAAAGTTGGCAGCTTCAGTGGTAGCTTGGATATTTCATCACGAGACATATTTAAGCCTTTCTTCGTAATCTTTTATTCAAAAATATGATTACTTTTCTTAGTAGAAGTTTATTCATGTTACAAATACTCATACTATTTGAATAGCAATGGCTTACATTAATCAACATCTGCTTACTTTATGGGATTATATAGCCATAACATGAAGCCTATTGTGAATATGATCTATACAGCAGGGATGTTGATACTTATTCTATATAATTGTAGGCTTTCCACACGAGTTCATAGACAAGAAGTGTCAGTAACTCAGGTTAAAGTAAAATTACATAAATTTGGGTCAAGTATAGTTAATAACATACAACCTAAAACCAGAATGATTACTTTAAATGTCAGTTATGCAATGGTGTAAAAACTACGCTCATTCTCGCACGGTAAATTATTTACGGATTTAAAGTAATATTGCTATCAATAGCGCATAAACCGTGTTATTTTTACTCTGTACAACAGTGTGTTGACAGTGTCTTGTGCTACTTACGTACTGACCAGATAGGTGTTAATGTTTCTCAGACATTTGATGTTCCTTGCGGTTAAAAATTGGTCTTATGTACATCTTTAAGATCGGTAAAGGTTTATGTGCGCAATTGTAATGGATTACTGCACGAATAGACTGGCTTTTTACCAACTTCATGTATCATAACGGTTGATAAAAATAAACGAAATTTAAATTTGTTTGATTAAAATTGTGTGTATTCAGTTTTTGCCCTGCTATTCTTAAATCAGTTTAATGTAGATTCAGTGCTACTACTAATTAATTACAAATGATTTTCTACTGTACACAACAGTTTGTGTAACAGCGAATTCGTTAAGGATCTTTTCATTCTCAGAAATCACGGCTCCAACCCACACGCTAATTATAATAGCCATGTAGTTATTTGGAACTCGTTTTCGAAATAAAATTACATGTTCTACCGAAGAAGGATTGCCTACGATTGTGTTACACCTATGATACTAGTACTAGTATCATGTACTAGTACTATGTACTAGTTACGTGCGAAGTTGTTGTAAATACTATGCTTGGTATGCTTCTGTCGCGCGAGCTGGGAAAAAATTATTATATCTATTCGACACTAATACTCTCTCGGAATAAAACTATATAAGTGTATGCAATTTTTACATACTTGAAGCTCTAACGCCTGTAAAAATAAAATCACTTATATTATTATATATTATTATATACTAGTACTGGCTTTCTTGCAATTCACATAACGAGTTGGTCACAGTTGATAAATTAGTGAAAGAAAACAGAAAATAATACAATTGGGGCAGACAAGACAGTTTATAATAGTCAACAGTTTATTATTAATGCACCAAAGTAAATGAAGATAAAGCAGTCGTTTAATTACTTTCTTTCCTTGTCGGAAACTGTTGTTTTTACAAACTCTAAAGATGTTTGCACAGAAAATCAATGATTTCCACTTCAGGAACTTCTTGGAAAACACCAAAGTTACTGTGATTTATTTTAGAGTTATTTCATTTATTCCTTTGTCTTTCAATGGTGGTTTTTTTTTAATGTTTATTTAAATGGTATACAGAACCAGCGATCATATTATACAGGAATTATCTTGAATGAATAAATATGCTTAAAATATGTACATTAGTTATTATCTGGATATTCACTTATACTCTCTTACAGCATCATTTCTTGTATAATTTCTTATTCTTGCATTTGTTAAAGGTTAGTTCCATTTTTGTTTACGGGAAAAGACAATATAATCAAAAACGTTCTCAGAAGCTCACAGGTAACATAGCACCGTTTTCAAACACAAAGGCGGCGAGCGACTAGAAGCATCTTAATAGCAATTAAAAAGTATGCTTTAACATATTTTTAGAAATTAAAACAGTTGTATAGGCTTCAACGTTCTTTCACACTTCTAGGTAAAACCATAGCCTATTCAAATTTTATCCAATCATAAATGTTACCCAGGGCTATAAAACGTATCGAGACCCAGTTTCTACTATATTTCTCAGATGTAAACGATAAAAATACGCGATAATTATGCAATAAGTTAATATGGCATATAGCGGTAAAAACGTAAAATATGTTCTTTCACCATATTCCTATTAGTCTTTTAATGTAATCTATCATAAATAAATAACTTCAAACCTAATATTCAACAAGACAGTGATTTTATTAATAAACAACTACAAAAATATTGTTTAGAATATGGATAGATACATACATGGACTATTTTATAAAACAAGAAATTCGAGGTAAGCACAAAAACAGTTATCACAATATACAGATTTATGGAGATAATTGGAATATATACCAATTCTTGGCCAAGAATAGCAAGATAAATTTTAAAGTCCTCACCAAACGCGAAATATGTAATTTTACCCGACATAACCATTCAATCAGTGATGACTATCAGTTGTCGTTTCATCGTATATCGTAAGAAATTCCATACATCTCTTGTAATCATTGTTAGAAATTCCCATCATCATGATTCTTTAGTTTCATTATATCAGATCCGAGTCCCTGGGACCATTAAAAGGGTTTTAGGTAAAGCTTATATTGAAAACATACAATAAAATGGTGAGATATACTAATTAATTTCTTGGAAATTAATTTAAAAAAAGATATTACCGCCAAACCAAATCATATTTCGAGGAAAGTTTACTACAATTTTGAGACGTCCATGAGACATACTGGTTTAAAGATTTGTCTTTTACGGTAAAATTCTAAACCATTCATTATAACTAGTGATTGAAATTAATAATGATAGGCATCTCAATCTAAATTGTTTATCTGCTCCAGACCAGCAAGCTCAGGCTGGTCATTTTAAAATGGTAATAATTATTGAAAGTCATGAGAGAAACCCCCACCTACGTCACTCCACAGAGCACGGGAGAACTTGGACTATATCCTAAATATTGACAGGAGGTAAAGATTTATCCAGAACGAGAATCGTCACAGCAGAACTGTATCTAAGCGGGATAAAGGCCTTACCCTTAAATTCAAACCCTTGCCATCTCAGATGAAATCAAAATACACGGACGTCATGATAACTCATAGGAATTATTTCTCCCGGATCATTGTTTTAGCTCCATACAAGCCGTCTGTTACATTAATAAGTATTTCTAAAACCTTTTTTTTAATTGCAAGGTTTCTAAGACGAAACCCGAAGCACTCTTGATTTAGTACTCCACTCAAAACATGTAATTATAGCTTGATAACATTTTATTATTTTAAAACTGATAAGTTATTATATTATAATCTTCAACAGTAACAGACAGAATTTGAAACTAAGTATCTAGTGTTCATATAACGTAAAGATTCCGCGTAAGCTACACTTTAGTCACAAGTGTAAAACACCAGGATGACGTGAAATGCAAAAGGTTAATTTGTATATATCACACTAGCTATTGTAAACGGTCTCAACATTTTCTAATCTCATTTTCGCTCTTAAGTGTAAATCAACTATCTCTGAAAGTTTAGTGGGAGGGAACGGTAGAGTAATTTCAAGTTTTAAAACAATTCAAAACTGAACCCGATATTGTAAACGCTCTCACAGTTTCGCTATTTTACTAGTGATACATTTCTATAAAAAGTGTAAATAAAGTAAATATAACAATTCCTGTGAACCTCATATAAGCAAGAACATAACATATGGGAAAATCGGCTATAACTTAGTGTCACAGGTACAATCCAAATATTTTATAAACCTTGTAAACTGCCAAAAAAGATATAACCAATAAGATTTTTTAGTTCCTCCCGACACTGTGAAAATGATCTGGTAAGATATTACTGACCCTTTCGAGAGCAGAAACACTAACGTTTCCCACACGATATATTGACTCAATATCTGTTAAATTGTTTCTTGTTTCTAGCGTGGTGCAGAGGCTACTTCTTATCCAAATATAGTACTAATGATCTTTAAAACTGCAAGTACAAGTTTAAACCAACTCTGTATTTAATATCTAAAATACTTATTGTGTAACAAAACATTACAATTAGTTATATGTACTATATCTGGTAATTCCTCTCTATTTACCTGAAATTTCTACTACTATGCACACGTATCCTCATAAATGGGTAGTAAGGACAATCCCTTTCCACTTTTTACTGCACAGGGGTTAGGGCATGTCCTATTTACCACTTTTTAATATATATTAGGAGATCCTATTAAGTTGAAGACATTTAACTTTCTTAAATCTTTACATACTAGTGTACCATACTTATTAAAAAAGTTATTAATAACAAATTTTCGTTCATTTTTTTCTTTAAATCTTAGATTTCGGCACGTTTAACTCATTATACTTACTATGCGCATTCTACGAGTTACACCATATCTCTCACTGGATTTATAACAATCCACGTAAAATTTACTTCTTTCCGACAAAATCAATTATCTACTAATTGATTCATTTACTATTCGTTAAAGGCCTTCAGCTGCATTCCTAACTGTAGAATTTATCAGTAAAAGATTTAGCAATAAATAGTAAGATTTCACGACTACACAACTGCATACATTTTCAATGATTCTAAACGTAGTTTGACTACTTACATCTGAGATTATATATATTTGTAGCTATGAAGTAATGGAAGGTATTATAACTATTTTTTTTAGTTATTGACACAGTTTCAGGGCTATAGACCATGAATCTTGCTCCCATTTTGTTCGTTACCAAAACTAGCGCGGTTGATCAGTTTCATCCTTAGGGAAATTCCTGTATATAATTTACGAAAAAACTAGATTGTGCTTATACTATGGATATGGGCTCTAGTACCCTAGACTACAGAGCAAGAACAGTTCAAAAAATCTTCGTCAAAGATCAGAATAAATAAATGTTGAACAAATCTATGATCCAATCCAAGTCAACAACAATAAAAGAGGCATAAAACTGAAGTAGTCCGAAGGCCAATTTCACAAGACTTCCAGCTCCACCTATTTCAAAATTTCTAATACCCAATGTTAATCAACTTGAAATCAATATAAGATTTGTTGGTATAAATTCATCAAAAGTAAAAATAATAAAATTACTATATTGGTTTCTACCTACAAAACCTATTACCTCTGGAACGACCAATCTCTCATACCAACCTTTAAAGCGTAATCAGTGTAAATGGATCCAATTGTTTTCGCTACCGATCACACCAGTCAGACAAGAATCACTATATAATCGACATGATAAACCTTGTAATAAACCTCCGTCTTGTCCTCACAAAAAATATGACTCTATGAATGGAAAGCATGCAATGCATAAGCAACGTGTTATATTAAACACGATATATTAAACACATACGAGTAGGTTGACTGTAATATATATTATAAAATCACATAATACATGAGATGTGAAGATAAGTTAACGCAATGACGGTTTTCGTCATTTTATTACATTTTTAATTATAATAACAGTAAAAAAAATGAAATATAGGAGTAAACTATAGCCAGATGTAACATACTTATACTAAATCAACGACTTTAATTGCATCATTCCAAGTACGTTAGTTGAACAAAGAACAGGATTGTTATACGTATAAAGGATTTAGTGATAGGTCATTTGTGCGTTAATGTAATGTTGGTAGATCACGAAATATAGGATAGTTCAATATTCCAGCTGTGAACTCGATAATTGCATTGTTGAACATCTGGAACTAATGAACCAAACCCCACGTGAGCTGACTGGAAACCCTCACAGGAACTGCGACTATCCTTCAGTGAACTGCAATTCAGAAATATCGCTTGTCTCTACAGAATCAAGCGACATTGGTGTTTTAGTGTGTTGATCAATCGCTTAAATCACAAATTGTCGTTAAACTTTCTACAGTTTTTATTTCATCCACTCATGAACTGATGATTATTTTAACTATAAACTTACATGAACTTCAATACCAACAGAAAAAGATTTATTTTTAATAAATGTAGAAGTTGATTTATAAATCTTAGTCTGATTTATAGTTTTACGATATCTAACAATTCTGTAGACTTTACAGTGAAATAAGACATTAAAAACCATGTTTCTAATTAAAATACGTAATTTTATGTAAGATTTCTAAAATGACAGCCAGGATAAGGACTATCAGTTGCAACAGTTCCGGTGGAGTTTGAGTAAGTAGGAATAGACGAGCGTTAACTTGAGGTGAACTGGCCAAGTTGTTACTGGGCCTGCCAAGTTTACAGCTGACTTGATTAACTCAGTGGTTAATGCAGTTTGTAACAAGTCTGCGGCATGTGGTTACGACAAAGGTGTTATTTAGTGGAAGTGTTAACTTCTATGTTATTAGAGCGGTTGTTACTTGTACCAAAACTTGTAACAAAAAGAAAAGTGCACAGAAAAATTCCGTGGCCATGGTACATAATATACAATTTGAGGTTTAGTTTGTAGCCATGAAATTTGAGATGAAATCAAAATTATTTTTTATGACCCATAAAATAGAATTAACGAAAATACCTGTTCTATCCAAGACTCTTACAGCTACATTAACCGTACACTTTACCATATTATCTTTATATACTAAATGTCATACGAGAAATTATCAAATATTACAAAAGTTTCAATATATACATTTCATGTTACACCAGAGTTGTTTTAGATAAAAGTAACACTTAAATGGTATTCTTACAGGAAATGCAATTAGATATTCACTTTTTTTAAATACTCGTACACTTGAAATATTAATTTTTAGTTTATCAAGCACTTTTGTGAATTTCCGAGATACCCGTCAAAGATGAAACGTTAAACCTGCCAGAAGAACATAAAAGCAACAAACAAATCTGATCATTAGCAGGTTTAACCAGTTGCTGTCTTATCATTCAGACGACTTTCATTGAATTTGTCTTCAAACTTCATGAAAAATAACATCAAGTTATTTTAATAAGTATTAAAATTTTCAATAACTAGTCTTTGATTCTGACCACTAAATATCATAATGCATGTAACGATAGTAGTAATAATTATTTTACAACAAGCAGGACCCAGCAAACATGCAAATGGAAATTCGGCTTATTATACCGCTGGATTCTTGGATCCGTGAGCTTTAAAAAGATGATTTTATATACTATAGCTATATAAATATAGCTATACTTCGTAAATAGCTATAGCTGTTTTTATTTTTGTAAAGTATGAATAATCAAGAGCTAAGAATAATTCATAGATATAAACAATTATGGCCTTATTGATAATACATTGGTCTCAAAGCGACAAAGTAAAAAGACAAAACCTAAAAGGCAACGTATAAAGATAAAACCTAAAAGGCAAAGTATAAAGACAAAGTCTGAGATTTTCAAAATGCTTTGGCAAAAGTAATTGAAACGAACGAAGTTGTATACGAACCACATCCTATCATAAGGTGTGTGTGTGTGTGTGTGTGTGTGTGTGTGTGCGCGTGCGTGCGTGCGTGCGTGCGTGCGTGTGTGTGTGTGTGTGTCATTTTGCAAACAGTGACCGGAGCGATAAGATAAAATATATGTCTAAAACACAATACAAACCTGACACGGTTTTATACAAAACAAGAAGGCAGACTGAGAAGCTGATATTGGTAACACCCTACACATTTCCATACATAGTAGAGAGAGCTCGGTCCCGCATTATCCTCTCATGCCCCAAGTGTGTTGCTTAAGACATACACTAAAGCTCTTATTGTTTTATCAGTATTTTGTGTAATCTTATATTTTGTTCCTTTCATTCAAAAACAGTCATACTTACATCTAATGACAGAATTTCTTCTTTTCATTGTTACACCATTTGGAGGAATATTAATAACAGAAGTTAAAGTTAAAAAAAAGTTTAATTTAAACGATAGTTAACTACTAATCTTCTTATGAAAAACATATTTGAATAAATATAAATAGATAAAGGGATAACATAGTTTAATAATTATAAAAGAATGGCAAAATACATGTTTTTGTAATATAATTTTAGACCATTGAAATATTGATTTCGTAAGAAACATGAATCTAGCTGAACATAACAACTTTCAACTCATCAATTCTCTGTTTTCGAAAATGTATTGCTTGAGAAACTTTATGAGACAGGTAGTGTATGTTATGGTCCGCTATTCTCTTGTTACTCTTAAAAGTAGTAAAATAATTTGTATTGAGTATTTTATAAATCTGCAGAAACATACACGAGTATTTTGTTACAACTAAAATACTCCACCAAAAATACACGATATATAAACACATACGAGTATAGGTTGACTGACTACACACAACACACCTTGTGGTTCCTTAAGGTCATAACAGAGTTGTAATTAATAATTACGTTTAAGAAGTAATATTAAGAAAAGAGACATAATAACCATTTCGCCGAAAGTAACGTATTTAACATTACTTCCTAAATTATAAGTCACGATACGTATTGAATACTATCGTTCAGTTTAAGGCAAGCTATATTTTTGGAAAATGTGGCGGTTTTTATATGCCATAATGGAGCTAGTAAATAACAGTACAACCGCTTTACTTTGAAATAAATGTGTATTAAAAATTCACAATCGTATAACGATTCACAATTATATTCAGTTGACGGTCTCTTATCCGGCATCCGATCATCGGTTTATTCGTTACCGTTTCAGGAAGTGAATGTTACATATTTTTCAGCTGCACTCATTTCAGGAATAATGAACAAGTCATTGTTATTTGATGTTTCTACTGTCTTAGTTTTATTTCATTCCATGTCTGATCTAATTATATACTTAATGTTTGTAGTGCTCATAGTGTGTTTTGAAACTTTTTTGTGAATGTCACGTATTTTATTCTGTACAACTAAGTTACACAATTATCGGAACGATACATAAAACATTTGTAAAGGAAAACAGTGGAATCAACGTAAAAATAATGGTAATATAAAGCATAAGACTTCATATAATGCTTTATTGGCTAGGTATTGTATAAAGATAATTCTCGTACTAACATACATTCTACTTAACCGACCAAGCGTCGGTCCCGCAGATGGTCGATTAAGAGGGCGCGTACTGTATGAAACTCCAAAAACTGTTATTGCCACTTTTATAACCCGTTTAACGGAGTTTCCGGGATATTTTTTGATTTTATTCATCATGTCTAGTCTCTCAACCAATGAAAGATTTCAAAATTATTACTATCTAAATTGTCCAAATCACGACATATTGCTTATTTATTAGCATATATTCTTTAAAATATTAAGTTTAGATTAGAATGTAGGTAAAATACTAGTTAAAAACATAAAAGCCTATTATTGTTTAAAATTTCCATTTGTTAAATTCAATGATCAACTTGAAACAAATAATGTATACACTTATTTTAATCTTTGTACGTTTTAAGATAAATAAGGTGAGTTTCTTCTCGATATATCATGCGGCCAGAAAGACATAACTGAAATTTTTCAGCTCCTGAAATGTCTTTGCAAAGTTTCCCACGAGTGTTTCAGCATGCCTATAAACTGAGCCTCTTATATGCTGGAATGTGGATATATTAGTTTAGGCGTTAAACAAATTTAAATTATCTACTGCAACGTATCTCTTTGCTTAAAACCCTATTCTTCTCGTCTGTCACTTTAATTGGCGTTGTACTCAATTCAAATATTCTTGTCAGGTACATTCCTAAACGTTGCTTTTTGTAATGACATTTATTGTTAAATAAGAATGTTACGAATACGTTTTGAAGTAAATAATTACAATAATGGAAAGCTGAAAACATAAATTAATATAGATCTGAATTAATTACAAACATATAATTTCACCTATAGTTGTTTTATACTAGCATACAAACATTGGAACTCTGGCAAGCAATTAATAGTCCATGTAAGTGGTTATTGGGTGCAATGTTAGTATTAATATATCTGCCAATCACAATCACACTCATGATACTGTATCCCACATGCTACCAACACTAGTATAATATTTCTTTCCATGAAACAACATGTCTCCATTAGATCTGTATTTATTCATATCTGCAATTTTTAATGGATTGTCAAAGGAAGATGGTCATGAAATCGATCACAACGGAAGATGATATTCTTAAAAATAAACGTTACGTGTCATATGAGTTGACTAGTTGTTTATTAAAATTAAAAAAAAATATTAGTGAGGAATCGACTCAGTTGAAAAATAATTTTAATCAATGAAATATAATGCACGTTCCTATAGATTTTAAAATGTCAGTTGTGGGGTACAGTAACTTCCAGAAAGAGTATGTATTTTCAATATAATATTAATAACTGTTGAATAATAATGTTAAAGTATTGTTGATTGTGCAATTAATATGACATATATAATCTAGAGATTAAGGTATTGCAACTTTATACTGAACATTACAAAGGAGTAAACTAGTCTCTGCGGCTTTGTTGTCAAGCCCATCTTCTGTTATCAGCTGTATTCAGACCACCCGCAGTCTCGCTTAACACCTAGAGTTCCATTGTAATATTAGCTCATGGTATAACTATAGAAAGAGTCTATTGTCAGTTAATTTAATGCTATTGTCAATCAATAGTGATAGTGTGAATTTTATATCGTATATGGGGAAAATGTTTATTTTTAGATTGACGAGTCATAAGATATAATTAATTATAAATCGAATTTTTGTTTAATAAAATACGATAGTTGGTACAAAATTCATAATATTAGTAAAAATTTTCGAGTACAAGCTATTGCAATAAAATAAAGGCACGCTAACCTTTGTCAGTCTGGAAACCATGTATTGAACGGGTTGAAAATCAGGGTGGTTCAATACAAACACTAATATTTATGTACCGTAGTAAATTTAAAGGCCAGAGTAGTATTTACGACCAGTAATTATTACTTACCTTAAAGTGTATAATGTTTTATAAAATACCTTTTTGTTAGAAATTCCCAACGTTACATTTCCAAACGCCTTAAGGCCTCAACTACGTAACTAAAAAAATATATATTCTTCATGTATGGTAACAGCAGGTTATTTACTGCAGTATATTTATTTAGTCAGCATACATAAACACACATTCTGGAAAACTTGACCTTTCAAGGTTCCCGATCCTGACCCCAAGAACAGTCTTGAACCAGGACAAAATGCAATTTAAAACGTTATTCATTAAAAAACCAATGTAAAACCTATCTCTAGTGGGTATAATATTTTCTTTTCATTCAGCTAACAATTAAATATTCCAATATTCTTTATTGTTTACAATACATTTAAAAGCATGGAATACATTAGTGTTTCAATACATACTAATAAACCTAATATTGAGAACCTGATTAAATAAGAACATTAAATAGGACATTGTATCTCCTAGCATCACTGGGATAAATGTTTTTAATTTTAACATATATTCACTTTAACTTAATGTCATACCTATATTTCAAAGTTTATAATACCTACTCGCCCCAGGCCCCTACTCGAGTGTTGGGTACATTCGAGAATAAATCTGTATTCGTCATTGATTAAAATCAGAGCGTTGGTTTGTCAGGGAGTGAAATGGACCGTAATGTTTTTTTAATTAGGATATTTAAAAAAAACTATTTCCCTTTATGTGAGGATTTTTTTCAGGTTATGTTCATAGTTATGGTGAAATTTCTTTGAAGATTGCTTTATTTCCAGAAACGAGGTGAGTTTGAACTAAGATAGCTCGACGTATTATATAATTTATTGGGATTTTCCTAAAGATACAATGATAATATGCAATTATTTAAAAACATGTGGATAAGTTTATTGTAAGTAAGTTTAGTGGTAATAACTGCAGTTTTTTGTTCAATGTGATAACAGTGTTACAATTTATGATATTTGAGTACAACACTGTTGATGATGAAACTATTGCATTTGCCGGTAGGTTTACCTTCCCGCACCATGTATCCAGTCTTGCCAGGTGTAGGTTAGCAAACTTAACAATATATATTGACATGTTTGAGATAAACAATTTAGGTTTTTTTGTATTTATTAGATAGGTATTATAATGATATTGGTGTATTACAAAAAATCATTGCAATTGATTAAGAAATTTATATTTTCTATTCAGTTAAACAAAATTTCATAGTTGTACTATTGAAATTAATGGAATTAATATGGATACAGGTGTAATATACAAATATTTATGCAGTTATCCTCTCCCTAGATTTTATCCCTGGAATTACAATTTTTATTTTTAGTAGTAGCATTTAGTCGATAAATAATATAATTATATTGCGATTTTTTTATTCTTTGAGATATAAATTATACTGATGTAAAATTTATTTCTTCAACTACTAATGGATACTTTGAAATTATCAGACTTTAAAAAAACTACATTATTATTATAATAAATAAAAATAAATGGAAGTTATAAATTGTTTGAAATCAAGTAAATTATGAGTATTACTCTAATTTAGTTATAGTGATGGAATATATGTTTTCACCATGAAATCTTCAGAATGAAACTTAAAGCTTCATAAATGGAAAGTATTTATTTAACGGGTTTTCCTTAGGTTTAATTTGAGATTAGAATCATTTTTATTCAAGAAGAGATAACTACTAAGTAAACTAGAACATTATAAAAACCCGAAACTTTGTAGGAGTGATAGGATGGTCTGGACGCCATTAAACAGTTAATTACTACAACTTGAACAGTTTAAAAGCTAGTTACATCTGCAGATGTCGCTTTATTGCAAAACTTGTGACTATTAGGAAGTTGTTTAAGACGAAAAGGTTTTATTTTTTGTTCGTTATTTTCTTCTTATCAATTATAAAATGGTCTAATTTACAATTGTGTAGTATAGTAATTTAACATTTCACTTTAAAATTTCAACAGTCATTTGTAAGTTGGCAGCAGGAAATCTCTTAGCATTTATGGTGATCGTTGAAAGAATCTGTGTATCGGGAACTTCAAAAGATATGTCATCAGTATCTTTTACTCTGCTATCATGAGTTTTCCTATCACAGGTAGTGCTCATTGAGAAAATCTCTGTACCTTGAACTTGGGAAGGATATTATTGAACTACGTTACATGGAATAAGAGAAGTCTGAAGTCATCCCTTACAACAGTAATTGGTACTATAATATATCCATCCACAAAAAACATTCGAGACATCGACCTAGGCATCCTTATATGAATAACTGGCCTAAAATGGTATGCGTTATCAACTGGAATATTTGAAAACTTTCCCATATCATTATTTGGAGCTCCTATATATGGGTTGCTAAGAAAGGCATAACCCGAAACCGTGCAAAAATCATTACTGATTAGATACTAAGGTTTCTTGTGGACAATTAGTAACATTCTGTATATTTTACGTAGTTTTATGACTTCAAAAGCGTTTCAGGAATGTATTAAATATGTATTAATAGGAAATTTTGATACTCAAGACAGATTGCCTGAATTTGTGTGTACTTATGAAACATGGCTCATACAAATTTACTACATCATTGGAGAAATCCAAATGATTAAGAAATATTCGTAACCATAGTTCGTAACGTACTATCATACGTTTCTTGTCCATTTCGCAGATGACAAACAAACTTATAAACTTATTTAACAAACTTTTAAAGCATTACACATTGTTATGATGTTTAAAAGTTTAAGAGTAACTACAACCCTCAAGTCTTAGCAGAATACTAGCCCTTATCACTCAATATTAGGGAGTTCCTGTTCTCGTGCAACTGGCGGGTTTGGAGGGTTACCAGACGCTGGCAACTCTTTGCACTTCGTATCTGGTCAAAAGGGTTTCCCGTCCTTTGGTAAGCTGTCAACCTCTTAGAGATCTCAACACTGGTTGGTACTTCCTTTGGGTAGCTCTCGGCCTTTAGACTCATCAGAAACTACATATATGTTCTCCGAAGTTTCAAAGAGCAGATTCGTTATAAAAAGTGTATAATTGTCAGATTTAATATTCATCGTACAGTTATAATAAGATTGCAACTCCTTTAAATTGAATTTGGGCGAAAGGCAGAAAATATAGCCTGAATATGATAATACATTACTGATAAAGTTCATTTTAAATTCAAGGCAGAAGACAAATATATCAAGAAAGTAAATATATTAGAGTAATATATACATATTATATAACAAATTAGCTTGTTAAAATCATTCAAAATTAATTTTTACGCTGAATCGATTAGCAGTATCGAAATATACGAGCGATATAGTCGAAGATGTAAGTTACAAAGTAGACATAAATATTCTCCAGTAAAAACAGTAAAGAGTGGAAACAACGCCTTCCCACCACGCTATGTATTGGCCGGATAAACTTATATTGTTTTCCAATTTCCTAGGACACTCAGACCTTTACGAGTTTGTCAGAACAAAGGACAGGTATATGTGTTCCAATGTTTAATGCCAATTGGCAATGTGAATCGTTAGAATAAGATTACACCCATTATTTTCGTTTGAAGATTGAGAATTTATTGATTATAATCATGCTTAAACAATTATTCCTAAGTTTGTTAAATTATAATAAGTTATGTTAAGCATTATATCATGCAAAAACAATTTCCAGTAAAATAAAAAGCTAAGTGTTCCTGTTTATTTTAAACTTAGTCTCATATTCATCGCAACCGTAACAACATTGCACTAACAAGGACAATAGTGGATCAAAAATGAATCCTTTTTTAATGGGTAAAACTATTTATAAATATGAGCAATGGAGCACATCGTACTGAAAGGATGATAAAAAGCTATTGTTTTCAACGACTACAGAACAGCACATAGTCAGTAAACATACTTTTAGGAACGCAATACAAGAATATTTGGATTATGTACAGATATTCACAGATAGATTATAAGACTCGAAAGATACTGATTCCACGTGATCTGTTTTAGGAAATTAATGTGACTTTATTTTTATCAGGAAGATGTATAAACTCACAGCAGAGTTATATATGCTTTATAGTCATTTTATATATTAATCTTTTACATAGTTTACTGACAATTTTGAGGTGACTAATTACTTATTCTTACAGTTGGTAATAAGATAACTTCTTAGTTACAAATATAGTACCATTTTAGGCAATATAAAGTTTAAAAGGTGAATGTTTTTTAGCAAAAGTGTAGAAGAGTTGCAAATCTGTTCAAGGCTGTGAAGAAGGCAATGTGATTAAAATTGTGGTTTTATTTATAGTCCCATGCTAATTTGAATGAAAATAGAAAAAAGAAAAAAATACTTGTGTATCGATTATTACGATTACTTACTATAACCTGTATTGTAGTTATGTGTTTGGTTAATTCTTCACTAGAGGAAGAGATTTGATTGCAGATTTGGAAATTTAGTGTTACTGATTTCCTTATATTACTAATCGATTGTAAGGTTCATAAAAGAATTACGAATCTTCTCTCGTCAACAACCCGCTTTAAATATTGGATAACCGATGAGTTGCACTTATATATTTGGTATTCCAAAGTAAGTGATCTGGTCACATTTTAACATAAAATATAGAAACGTTTTTGTACAGTATAATGCATCTAAAATTAAACCAAAACCTCTACTGGATATATACCCAGATGACTAATTTAGGGATGTAAAAAGGAAAATCTCTTATCTCAAGGGAAAGACAGTAAACTAACAAATGACGAGACGTAAACAAGATCCGCCACGCTAATAAGAATTCTAGTTGTCCAGATATTATAAAACCACCCTTTACTAAAATATTATAAAACCATCCTTCTCTTTATTGTCATCTCTGTAACAAACTAAAGTGATCTATTCCTATATTTTCCAACATCACAGAGATTCCATCTCTTCTATAAATGTCACCTTTTAACTGAGTAAAATTTTCTATTTAATCATATCGTACAATATCTGGTATTATACGAGTATTTTTACCAAAACGAAAACACCTTAACATTTTAAATTTTTAAACTTTTCAAATGTAAAAAAAAACATCGTTTCTAACTTATTAACTGCAGCAAAAGCACATTCATACTATTATGCGTGTCATAAAGTTGATACATGGTAATTAAGGTGTTAAAATAGTCTTTACTTAGACTGACAGGTAGAACATTTAATTCGAATACTCTAAATTAGTGGATCACACGGTAAAAATGTAAGTACAAAAACACGATTTTCTTTGAGTTACTGGGAACAAACTAAAATGTATATTATAAAAGAAATGGATTCAAACCTCTCAATTGTTACACTTTTCACGCTTTAACGCAATTACATTACTAAGAAATAACTCATATTACTATTTACATTATTAAAGACCTTATGCAAGCCAGTCCTACAAACTTCCGATACCTTCACGTATATTCTTACGATTTTCAAACCATTATCCTCTCCAACACAACTTATTACAGTGGCGTTTATAGCCACTTAAGCTAAACATTAACCAGAAAACCGGAAGGGCAAACTACTATGGAACACTAGTACCTATGTACATGTACTAGTACCTCATATGTTGATGTGGTATGTAACTCATATATCGAAATAACAAAATATAAAATACAATAATTCACCATTGTTCAGAGTACCAGTCTTTTACCGTCAAGTCGGAAGGGACGTGGATTAGGCTAACATTTGGTATGTTAGGATACCTTCCCGTTTATTTTATAGAAAGAGTATTGACGGTATAAATTGTATTCATGAATAATTTAAACATTTGAAATAAAATGAAATAATTATACGAAAATCCTGTAAAAATACATAGTTTACTTCATTGTGTAACGTAGACTACTCAACCTTATACGTAGAAATAATACAGCAAAGCAAACAATAAGGATTTCTCGCTTGATTCAACATGATTTCGACCAACCAGCAATTTGTCTGAGTTGAGCTTTGGTCGTTGTTTGTTCTTTACGCAATATATCTAGATCTTTATTGTCAGCCCAAGACACTCACAATTATTGGGTGCTTTGTTTAAACAACAATACACATCTTTACATTTGGGTGAATACTTAGTTAATTGTTTTGAAAAGTGTATGACGCCTACATATCGAAATGATATAATTACTCATCAGTGATTCAGTTTCTTAAAATGAGAATTAGAAACAATTATAGCCTAATACGTGAATTGATAATTATTCATGCATCCAGTAGAGGAGTGGTAAAAAAATTAATGTTAGGAATTTGATAGATAATTCAACACTTTTCTATGTCTGATTTGTTAATTGTGATTTAAAATCATCTTTAAAAGTTTAAAATATATCCATGGAAAATATTAAATAGAGCAGCCAACGCAATATGTGAAAATTATATTCAATTGTACGTTTTAATAAATTCTATAAAATGTACACTAAAAAATTAAATTGTTCATGTTTACCAAAACACTGTGTATCACTAAAGCAGGTCCCCAAATTAACTTTTAGTTAGTGCACCAACCTGAGAGAATAACTCTCTGGAAGTAAAATGGTTTATCATCGCATGGATACCTTTTTTGTATTTTTAGATTTGTTACCAATACTACTAAGTAGGTTTGAAATACCATTTAAAGTATATTTTCTTGTTAACATATACATTTTACAAGCTTAAAATATGAATGTACTTGTAAAATGACGGTGGGTTTTAAATTTTTACAATAAAACAAACTGACAGGAGATATTCTTAACGCTCAAATATTGGACTATTACATGATTAATTTACAAGTTTAATGTCATTAATAAGGAAATCCTTTCATCAGAAATTTTCTAAACTTTTGATGTAAGTTTTCTTATCACACACTTCTCCAATAAATTTTAAATCTTTAAGATTCCGGTTGTTTGAAGTAGACAGTAAATATGCCTTTTATATAATTCACTAACCTTTAAATTGTATACCTTAAAGTTTTAAATGTATAACATTATCTCATATTGATTTATCTTCTTTAACCTCTAAGTTACACTCCACACTGCAACCTGATTGTTTTATTTTATAGTATAAATTCTAATTTATAAACATTACATACCATTTGTTTAGTAAAATTAAAATATCTGTTACTTATTTTTAGACGGATTTTCATGTACAGTAAAGACTTTTTAATGTTACAATTATGTAAATGTATCTAAGAGAAACAAAGTCATCGGTTGATTTCAAATGTATTCATTCATCACGTGCAACCAATTACTAGTAAATACTAATTAAGTTTACTTGATGTGTTTACAACAAGGGGTGCATTAGGTAAATGTATTTTTCATGTTGTAATAGTTTGAATGAAATAAACAATATAATATCCAAGTCCAATTATAACACGTTTCTGTACTGGGATGGGTTTTGTTGAAAGAAAACAATAAAATGTGTAACTACCTCAGATGAAGAAACTTAACTGAAAGTATTGGAAACGAAATATTTCTGTAGCAGTTTTTTTGGACATGTAACGTCACAGGAGGAAATATTTAACACATGTTCTCTGCTATTGTACATCTGAAATACTTCTGATTAAGATCAATAAAACAACTTCTTCAACTGTACCACTTGTGGATTCAAAAACAACTATTACAGATATTACCAGTTAACATCCTAATTTAAATTAGACAGAAAAAATTATGTACATGTATGTCTGATTTTCATATTTCTCAGTTTCTACTTTAATTAATATATATACTATACGAAAGCTGTCATAACTTGTTATTCTTTTAGGTAAAATATTTATATTACTACAGAACTTAAAAATGTTAATTTGATACTCCTAAATTATAACAGTATATCATTTAAACATAAAACTAAAACTAATTAACTCCTTAAACAGGCTATTGTATGGTAGAGTTTATGATAAAGGTAAATACTCTTTAAAATCAAATATTAAACTTTTAAAAACAGAACTACACCTGTAATATTTTGTAGACAACTGATATGTACCCAAAAAGATTAAAATAATCTGCAAAAAAATAAAAGTTTCTGTCCTGGTTATAGACTTTTTAATCAGGTATAAAGTCAGCGTAATATATTATTGTTGCCCTGTTTGAACGAAATTTTCGATATATATATATATAAGGGTGTATATTATGTCTGGAAACACCCAAATATATCCTTTAATAATTTAATATATAAATTTGAAACCTCTTACAATCGTGATAGAGATTGGGCATCTACTTTTTGGAAACAATGTTTTGTTATGTCACACCAACGGGGGACGTCCTGCCGAGGGTATCGTGAATATTCTTAATGGAAGCCTATACCTTGTGATACATAATTTTAAAGGTAATAGCTTACTGAATTGAATGCCACAAACCGCATCTCAAAGGAATTATTCTATCAGAAAAATAGAGCATTTTTTTAGTATTGAAAATTTACTGATGTTCGACAATGTAATTTTAACATGGTTCTTGCCACAAAAATGTGTTACACTAATTTTTTAGCATTTTTAAAATGTTCAATTAAAATAAAATAAACAATTTATTTTTAAGCTGGTTTCATTAGTACAAATTTACCAGTTTTTATTACAATGAATAAAACTTATGAGTCACTTTCTCTGATTACTTATGAATCTATACTTGGTGTTTTCCAGTCAGCAGGAAGGTTTAAAGAGACAAAGGTCACTAGCCTATGAGAAACATTATTGTGTTATTAATCATTGGTCTACACGGTTTCAGTTTTTTTGAGCATGGAGCTTTCACTAGACAGGTCTAAGCTTGGGAATTACAAATGGACAAAGGTCATATCATTCCTGTCGAGTTAATCAGTGTCTCTGAAGCATTGCTGTCAACAAGTTATCTAATTTACAGTAGTTCAGTTTTTATTTGGCATTTTAATGGAATTGTCTGAAAGAGAACGAATTACTCTGTTGATGATGCGAGGATATGGCGATCGTCAAAGATCTTATCGGGAAGTTTGTAATTTGTTGTAATGACACTTTCCCAGAAAGGAATCCCATAAGTGTTTCAACAATATCAAAAACTATTGAGCGTTTTGAAATGACAGGGAGTGTACGTAATCGGCCAAAGTCGGGTAGGATACAATCTGCAACAGATGAAGAACATGCACTAGATGTTTTGCAAACATTTATTGAAGACCCACATACATCGCTCAGAAAAGCTGCACAGCAAACATGATATGCACCCTATGTCTGTGAGTAAGATTTTGAAAATTAATAAATACAAACCATTTAAAGTTCATTTAGTCCAAACAGTTAAGTGAGGATGATTACGACAGAAGAGTTGAGTTTTGTGAACTTGTGATGCGCAAATGTGATGACAATAGAGATTTTCTGACCAACATACTATTTTCTGATGAGGCAACTTTTTCCTAAATGGCAATGTTAACAGGCACAATTGCCGTTACTGGGCTAGTGAAAACCCACATTGGATTACTGAGTCCATTCACAGCAACCACAAAAAACTGAACGTATGGTGTGGAATTTTTAGGGTAACAAAATTGTTGGACCATTTTTCATCAATGGAAATTTAAATGCGAACTTTACTACAATATGCTCCAAAATGAAAATAATCCCAGCTATTCAAATTGCATCAGGAGAATACTTTGATAATGTATGGTTTCAGCAGGATGGTTGCTCCACCCCATTATGGGAGACAGGTAAGAGAGTATTTGGATTTAAGGTTTCCTCATAAATGGATTGGCCGAAGAGGAGGAGAAATCGAATGGCCTCCAAGATCTCCGGATTTGTCACCAATCGATTATTTCCTATGGGGTCATTTAAAATCCAATGTTTATAGAAGAAAGCCTCATAATTTGGAAGACCTAAGAAACAGGATTATAGAGGAGATTGCTTTGATAACTGAAGAAATGTTAGGCAACTCTGTCGAATCATTTTACACAAGATTGGCTCATTGTCAAAACCGTAGAAGGAACACAGTTCGAACAATTGCTTTGACACCAAATGCAGGTAAAACGTTTGTTGTAAGACTTTTCTAACAGCATACATTATTTTTTATTTGTAATAAGAAATCAATAACATAAGTATTTCCATAATTGTACTGTAATAAAAAACTGGCAAATTTGTGCTAATAGAACCAGCTTTAAAATGACATTTTTGTTTTATTTAATTGAAACATTTAAAAAAATGCTAAAAAATTAGTGTAACACATTTTTGTGGCAAGAACCATGTTAAAATTACATTGTTGAACATCAGTAAATTTTCAATACTAAAAATGCTCTATTTTCTGATAGAATAATTCCCTTGAGATGCGGTTTGTGGCATTCAATTCAGTAAGCTATTTACCTTTAAAATTATGTATCACAAGGTATAGGCTTCCATTAAGAATATTCACGATACCCTCGGCAGGACGTCCCCCGTTGGTGTGACATAACAAAACATTGTTCCAAAAAGTAGATGCCCAATCTCTATCACGATTGTAAGAGGTTTCAAATTTATATTTAAATTATTAAAAGGATATATTTGGGTGTTTCCAGACATAATATACACCCTGTATATATATATATATATATATATATATATATATATATATATATAAAATATATTTATATAAAGATATATATATAATATAAATATAAAATTATATATATTTACTATCACCAAGAACAGGCGAAATAATATCTGAAACTAGTTCAATACAACAATGTATCTTATAAATGTACCACCCATAGGCGAAGGCCAGCTTCGCAAGCAATTTTGTTGTAAATGAAAAAATGGCAGATATTAATATTTAAAAAGCACACGGCAGTTATTTTATAACCTAGATAACAAGAAAAAGGTGTTCAGGAAACAGTTATATTTCCTAACTAACAATGTGTATTTTTACTTTTATCTCAGGTGGTTTTCGAGTGATCAATTTCATTTCAGCTATCGTAAAATATAAATACTTTTTTCGAAAGAGCCGGAAGGACTGTTTAAAACAAATTGAATTATCCCTTTGTAATATACATATAATTATAAGTGATGTATTTCTAGAAACCCCTACCACATAATGGAGAACCATTGAGGGAATTGTACCTCTCTTATGTTTACCTTACTGTGTTGGCTCTCATTTGTTTTCTTACCACACAATGTTTGGCAAGCTTTCTTGTCAAAACATTACAAAAAACCTCTACTAAAAAAATAACTTTAGTTTTTCCTTGTTAAATTATTCAATCAAACTTTTTATTCACACACTTTAATATTCTCGTGCTATTTCTGTATGTTATTTATTATGTAATTATTGTTTTTAATATTGTATTATACCCAAGAATTTGTCTAAACTAAATTTGTTATTGTAGGTTTTAGGTGTTATTAAATTAAAACCGCACTTTAAAATGTGCATTTACCTCATTTATTCTTGAAATAATTTCACTCAGAAAAGCTTATTTTAATAGTAATGGGTGGCTCCGATAGAACCGAATCGGCCAACGATAAATTCTACTATTTGTCCGTCAACATCGAAGAGTTTCTACATCAGTCCGTGAGCTACTAATGTATTCGGCTCTGTAGGAATCTTTAATTTTCGACACTAAAAGACACATGAGTCCGCCAGGACTGAATAATGAGACAAATCGCCGACTCCGAATCCTCCTAGATTCCGTTAGTACCGAAATTTAGAGCCTCAAATGTTAAAAAGCCTTAGTCCGACACCTCCGAATAATTTGCACTCTTGTCCGTGAATGTTGAATTATTCGGAGCTATAGGAATGTATCGTTTTCGGACTTGGCGGACGACTTCAATATCCGGCCCGGGCGGATTTGGTGCCAGCGGACTCGACCATTAATATGAGTAATCAAACAAGACCAAAAGAACGCCATGAGCCATCAAGGAAGACTGCGTTCACCCCACAACGGCCTGCATCCTGCCTTGGAGAACGACTCCTAGTAAACCGATATTTACCAGTTTCAATACCGATTTATAGATAGAATTTCGTATCGAATTACAATTCTCCACGTCAACAGTTACCGTGCATATAAAAAGGCAGAAATAAGAAAAAACTGTTAGTCTCTTTGTAAAAGTTTTTTTCAGAAGTTAGCGAATTTTATTACAAAAGATTGTATTGGTAGAACTGCAATTATTTAGTACATATCATAGATAAAATTTCATAATGCTCATAACGAATCATTTGTTTTAATTGCTGTTAATACAGATTTCGTTATAGATAAGAACGACGTCAATATGACTTTTCATTCATTGTAATACCAAATCGTATTTATGGCTGATATATCCTGGATATGTAGGTCTTTGAGAAGGCTAAGCTTAGTGGAAAAGAAATATTCCGTCATGTCGCATTCAATGTTTTAATTTTAGTTTCATTAAATTTTAACACTTATTTCAACCTATTATTAAGTCCCATACGTACTTTTATACAAAATATATTTCATAACTTGTCTTCAATGAGGAAAACATATTGATGTTCTAAGCCGAATATTTTGCAGAGTTTCTGAGGATAAATCATGTAGAAGCGCCTTGAGGTAATATAATATACTTGATAAACTTAAAAAAATATGATTTGGTGTTTTCCTTCGCATTGTAAATTAAGAAAATATTACTTTCTATATGGAATACTCTGGATTTGCCAATGCATCATTGAACAAGACGGCTATTAAAACCAAATTGTGTTTGGCAATACAAAAATCATTTAAAAAGTAACAAATAATTTATAGATAAAATAAATAAACACAGAGAATTTTGTTTAAACGTTAAATGTTGAGTTAAAGGATTATTTCACTTCTATTTTAGAGTACGTTTACAACAACATAGAAGACGATAAAGATTTAATTAGGAAATAAATTTACTTTTTCAATAAAAAGTGAAGTGTTACTAAATTAATATGTTTTGTCATAATATTCTTACACAACAGATTGTGGATCGTGACAGCTATTGTGGATGGTTTGAAATTCAGACAAATGTCAAGAAGAGTTGACTACTTAATTATGATTATTAAAAATTAATTGAAAATAATGATTTGAGCCGAATTTAAGATTAACCCATGGGAAAATTATTATGGATTTTAGGACCTTAACAATTTTTCAAAATATATTTTATTACATGATTATAAAGCATGAATGAATGCTTATAATTTATGGAAATCATTGACTACAACAGGTAGTAATATATTATTTACATTATACCTATATCGATATTATAGCAGTTTTTCATAACCTAAAATATAAATAGTCTATGTAGTAACGATATAAAAAGAAATCACGTTTACCGTATATTTCTTAAGAGATAAAAAATATAAATTGTGTTATGGTATTGCTCAGCAGTCGGTGTTATAAGTATAATGTATATATTCCTGTTCCCACTGCGTTTTTCTGGAATATTTTGACGTTGTTGTGAAAATCCACCTTCAGTTAAGAAATATTAGAACAAATAATATTATTACCTATTAGCAGTAGCTGAAAATAATGCAGTGTCAACAATACTATTGACGCCATTGATTGGTTAACTGGTGATATTCACTGCTGCAGTTCTATAAATATATGATAATATGAATGTTGAATTTAGCCTTCCACTTCCACGTTCCTCCTGATGCAGCGTCTGGAATCTGATGGTGTTACAGGCTTGACTCCTAGAACCATGTTCCTCTTAGGGGTCGAATAAAGTCGACGACGAAGAAGCTCAAACTAAACAGTTACACTTAGTCTACAAAATATAATATTTAGTGTAATATAAGTAAATAGACATTCTCATTTTCTTATCATGTGCACAATCAAGTGCACTACGATATTACTAACACGATCATAGTTTAAGCATGGAGGAGCAACCGAGTTTTCAACACAATGTAGCCATGTCCAATGTGATCATCTTTCTCTAAATAAATGAGCTTATATACTTTGAGTCGTGCTAAACATGTCTTCCACCTAATCAGTTTATAGATAGGGATATCAATTGGCTCTTAAAATTTCTAACAAACTCGGCGTTATAATAAAAAACAAATGTAATTCAACTAACCTCAATCAAAATTTAGCAACAGTGGAGTGTACAAATTAAATTGAAATGATTGTCAAAACCACTATATTAGATAAACCGGCCGATCCTTCAAAATTAGATTTGATAAACATATAAAAGCACTAAAGATATCATCAAATTCAAAAGTTTCTGACTATTTAAAAGACATAGGCCATATATTGAAACGAATTATTTAAATATTACAAAAGTTCCAAAATTAATCGGAATGTATTATTAAATTACAAAGATGATATAAAAAAAACTTTATCATATTGTAGACATTTAAACGATATAAATTGATTACATATAAAATTAAATACCAAATTTAACCACCAAGATAGTTAAAAACATATGAAAATTTGGTTTAAATTATTTATTTAATACATTTCTCTTTACCTACAAGTACCTAAAGATGAATTAATCGAATTCGAAATGTTCATTATACACAATAAAATTGATCAAAAAGTGTTAAAAGATTTATTATTGTATATTATATATAAAACACTTTTCAAGGCTACATCTCTAACATAACCGTAGTGTTTTGAAGTCAGTAGCGTCAAAGAACCATAAAGCATATATTAACACAAAACAAAATCTTGCAAAAGATTTCTGATGTTACGTGGATATAAAGAATACTTTGCTTATTACATACAATTAGATAACGGTTAATATTTTATTACTGACTTTCCATGTTTAATGTTTACATGGATAATGTAGACAAACATCTGTAGGGTAGCTTTCGTCATACAGTAACATATAATTATAAGGTAATAATAATGAAATTAACAAACTTTAAAACAGTTTAAAGTTACTTCATTATGAGTAAGAATAAGTATTAAGTTCATTCAAGCGAGTAAAGTTGAAATGGTTAGAAGAAGGTGAGACGAGTGATGCGTAGAGCTTACTTTGTTGTCCACTAAAAGAATCTCTCACTGTTTGTCTTCATTTGTCTGACTGACGGTCCGCCTCTGCTTTTTGACTTTCTTAAAACTGGCGTTAACTTTTGCCGTTTGTGTAATGTTTTCTCATTGCTTACACTAAATTTGCTACAATTAAATGTTCTTGTTTTTATATTATGCTCATCTTTAGCGAGAATGTTTACAAAGTTGTGTAGCGTAATTTCAAAATTATTCTAATACACACTTTTTTAATTTTGAAATTTTTGACTTGGATACACTCTTTGAAAAGTAAAATCATACAAAACCAAGATAAGTTACGAAGTTTAAGATAGATTAAGAAGTGTGTTTTTATTGTAAAATCTGAATGTATTAAGTTTCTTAAATAGTGCATTTGTGCTAATCCAATATGCAATCCCATTTCTTTTCCTCACACAAATATAAACGATACATATATCGTTTGAATAAGGATTTCAACTGTAAAGCACAAGACTTTTCAACTGTGTTAGCAATTTGTCTACGTTGTGTTAACAGGAAAACTTAAGAAAAGCATCTATTTTTTTTAAGTTAAGTGTAAGGAAGGACCATACCAGTTTTACCTGACTGAATAAAGAATTCATTCAATCATTGCTGGTATCATACTTTTGTAACTACTCTCCATACAGGTGTCTGTAAGCTTACTCTCCCGTACACAATGATCCTCGTACCTGTACTTTCCTCGTACGCCTATTAAAAGATATGAAGTCTTAGATAATGTTTTTTTTTATGTTTACTAAACGATTGGTTCCTCATCTTAAAAATAATTGCAGTAAGTACATCGGTAGGATAAAGATAAGATAATATAGATCTATAATTATTGTGAATAAACCCAATTCAATATAAAACACATAGCTCTAATCCTTCTACATAATAAAGTCAAATAAATAATTTTACATGAGCATGGTAAATAAACACATCAATTCACAAAGTTAGCGTGGAACTAAATGGCTAGAATCATCTAGTAGTTGGAAGTAGTTCCAGCTTGTTCGAGTTCAAGTCGGTTAAAAGTTGTGACAAACACTCCCCGAGCAGTTGTTGGACGACTTGTGTGTACACCACTAAGTGGTTCTCTTCGGACATAGCTTGCTAGATCTTCTTTCGTTGGCTGTGATGGTCAATTAGACCTATACCGATTGTATTTTTAATACATCTCTACCATCCAAACTAATGTTGCATCGTTAATCTGACATTTGGAGATGTCGGCCAAAAAAACTCAATCCTATTTTCTTCTTACTAAGCTGGAAGGGCTTTTTTGAAACCTTAGCACTGAGTCATATAAAAAAAGCTGATATGAAAACCAATTGTAACGTGCCAAGTATATACTAGTATGAGTGCGATGTAGAGTCAAATGCAACGGGATGTTGTATACATTTATATTATAACACAACGAGTTTGTTATGATTCCTGGCTTAGGTTTATCATAACGTACGGGTGTGATTTATTTACTTTAATTTCATATTAATAATGTGTTAGTATAATTTTCTACGTGAGGAAGAGATGGTATTATAGATCTAGGAAAGTAGTGTCACTGATTTCTTGTTTCACTGAACGATGCCACAATTAATTTATAAAATCATGTTTCCTCTACTGCCGTAATAATTTCCTTATTCCAAGAATGTAAAATTTATCTTTCATGTGGTTTTTACAATTTCGTAAGCTCCTTTGTTTGAAAGTTGCTTTAAACGATGAAAGGATTGTGAAGGAGAGAGGATTTTACCGGACATTTGCCATCGTTCAGTGAACAAAATCCTTTTAAAACTACGTATCAAGATCTGAAATCTTGTCGCTTCTTCAGGTAAATAATTAGCCAACAATTAATTACAAACTAGGTTAAAATAAACTAATTATACCAGAGCGTAGTGACACGCGCAAGTCAGAAATCACAACCACCATAATGTGTGTCAACTTCACTAGATTTAAAAATAACTTAATACTTAATAAAATCAAAACACAACACAAATATTAAAACATCTGCAGAATACAGATCACAATAGATCTCCATTCGCCGACCTAGACTTTAGACTAGCTTACGTTATTTTTTGATCTGGTCGAAACACTGTGCACTTTATGAGATCCTAAATTTACTATCTAAATTATTTAATAAGGACTTCAAGTGGCTCCTAAAAGTGGTCTCGAGTGATTTCAACAATAATTAAGAATATATTACTGGTTCACAAACCAAATATGTTATTAATGGAAATATTGCTTGACTTAGAGTGGACTAAACATGTTGAAAAAGCAATCACTTTCGACAAATACCTCAGATTATAAACCAAAAGAGAACCGATTACTTTTCACTAATTAAAACGCGATTCACGATAAAACGTGATTTCACTAATTATATCACGGATAAATTTTTCTGAATATCATAAGAGATAATGGAGGCTATAAGATTTATCAGAGTAAAGTTTAAACAATCATTTCCATTGTATCCATTGTTCTGTAAATGCACGTAGAAAATGTACATATCATTGAAACGGAACTAGTATTAGAATATTTCTGGATCCTTAAGAGCCCTAAGAGTTTGGTGCAAGGGCAATTCATGGGGGCTCTTGAAATATTGAACAATCGATAAGGCAAAATGACGGATACAGTATCTAAAGGAAAGGAGCCCAAAGAATGTAAAGGATACAGATTTTGTATTAAGGTTAATGGCAACGCAATGACAAAGTGCTTGATTTATAAGGCCATGAGATTTGAGGAACCACAGTATCTGTACGAGAGGCTGCTATACCGTGATGATGTTTCTCATTGCAGCACCCTGAATGACAAACCGCTTCATTTCCGCAGAGTAAGGTCGGACGTGGGTAGGAGAGTTTCTCAAACCATGGACTATTTGGATAACATGTAATATTCTTCCCAAATTATTCGAGTCATCCAACAGTTTTCCTTAGTGCTGCCATGTATTTACAACAGGTTAGCACTATCTATCTAGGTTATCGAGACCTTTAGCTGAATAGTGTCCGACTCTGGTCCTGTTGATGTCATATTTCGGCTTAGTTTACATTCATAGTAGCATATACGTGCTTTTGGAAGCATGTGGAAACACCGAATTTATGAGAGTTCTCAGATTCCAGGAACAAGCTGTTAGAAGTTTCGCAAAATTTAAACGTAGAGAGTCGCGTAAAGAGGCTTTTAGATCTCTAAAATTTTAGAGGCTTCCTATTCTATATATTTTTGTGAAACAACAATGTACTGTATGTCTAAATGTGTCTACGATAGACCGACAGATACACAATTATGATACTAGAAGCAGCGTGAAATACCAAACTGGGGAACACAGAACGGTGGTTAAGAACACTGCTTACCTCAAAAGTGGGTGTTTACTTTTTAACAGATGTCCAGGATCAATAAAAAATGCCCGGACTTAAGAACTCATCTAAAACGCTGTTTAGTGTTACATGTATTGTATAATGTCGGCGAGTCGTTGGAATTTGACTGGGAGACCGCCCGTTTGACCGCTATCTAACTTTGAAACTTGGTCTGGGGATAGTACACAAATAAATAAATACTGATTAGTGAATGTACATTTTTGTGTGTTGTAGTATCTCATACATATTTTTGGTATGTTTTGTAGTATCTCTACATTTTGTAATGCCATAGATATTATTGTCCACTAAAATAAACATATTTAAACTTAAATACTGTTTTAAAATTTCGTAACTCAATTTAATGTTATATAAATTTAAAAAATACTCACAAAATATTTTTATCTTAAGCATGAGTTGTAAATGACGAAGTAGAACAAATTGTTACCCACTCTATTCTAAAAGAGTGGGGCAATCTCTTGAAACATGTAAGAAGGAAGTTCCAAGAAAACTTGTTAATGTGCTTATTCTGTGTTTACTAGAAGTTCACGGATAAAACCTGTCCGCCAAGCCCTACTACGAGGTTATAACTGCTTTTTAGTTCTCCAGGCGGTGTGCATTTATTTCAACAATTTTTTATGGATATCTAAGTCTACAGTAGAAATTAAACTTACTTACTTCATAAGTACTTCCAACATAGCTATCTTATTATATATTTATAAACCGTACACAAGGTATAATATCTTGCTTTTATATTAAATATGGTCCATATAGTGAAAATTAAGATTTCACTAGGAGTACACACTATATAATTTGTAAATTGTGTTATCACCACGGTCATAATGGTGAATACGTAAACATAAATAACCAAGGTAGCACCAATTTTATGGCATGATTTAAGTATATGGTACTTCGTATGGTACGTATATTCTCAAACTATCTTTGGTTTTTTTGGCTCACTCTAACTTTGTTTCTACGTCCGGTGTCTAGGTCCTGTCACCTTAACGCACATGATCGTTCTTAGGGTCCCTGTTTAATACGTAGACCAATTCATTTTTCGGTTAAAGATGAAAAAACTGCATTTACGGTTGTAACATAGTATACCCCAATTACTTTTCTGCCACTTAAAACACGACCCATACTTGCGATCTATACTCATCACGACTTATCCTGTATAATCATTTTAAAGGTTCTGAAATCCTCTGAGATGTGTATAAATTTCCTATAAGGATATTTTTAAAGATTATTAACGATTACTCATAACTGTAAGAGATTTTTGAAGTGAAAACTTCTTTAGGCGCGTTGAGCGTTTTGGTAGAGGGTAAAATCCTCGGTTCGCGTCACCGACATGCTAAAGTGGTTTCCATGGAAACGTTAATAAGCTTTGGAAAATTTGTTTATTCTATTTTAGTCACTTTGTGCTATTTATGATATATTAAATGCCTAATACTAAATCTACGCAATGTAATATGCTAATGATAATAGTATATCTATAGCTATGGAGAGCCAGACTAGCGCACGCGCAGTAGCCTGTGTACACGTATACACTAATACATCGACTATTTCTGACTGTATTATGTGCGCGTTGGACGCTTTTTGGATAAGTATAATTTTGTGAGTCACGTCAACAATACGTTATAGTAGCAGTACATCTGTAATTGTAAATGTGACGCGTTGTACATTAAGTATTAGAGTGTAGAATACATAAGTAAAGTTAAATTGACCACGTGGGAAGTTCAACTTGTGTACTGGATTTTGTTTATTTAAGTGAATTTTTAATTTGACTATTATTGTAATTATTTAATTAAAGGATTACTGTTTATTTATTGAATTTAAATTCATTGACTTCAGTATAAAAGTGAGTATGAAACATATTAATATTTTTATACAGATAAATGAATAATGAAAACAACGAATATATTTTTAAACATTGATATTAAGCGGAGACTTTAATATTAACTTCGCAGATGACAAAAATGTATCATTAATTGAATTTTTGAATGAAACATTAGGTTTCTAATGATCGAAAAGTCAGTACAACAAAGTATAAAACGACTATCGATGCTGTTTTTATACGATATTTAGATAAAATTCAATCAAACATTTTTATTTCTTATTTCAGTTACCATAAACCTATTGTATCTTTTTTAGAATACAATGAAATGATTGAACGAACAGATAATCTAAGTATTGTCGAAATTAATGATGACAATGATGTAAATAATGAAAATAATGTTCAAACTTGAATTCATTGAAATTCGTGTAAATATAAATACTATGTATAATTAAGATAATTGTATATTAATTATTTTTTCAATCACTTCGTATTTATATTTTGTTCATGATTTGTTTAACCCATCATATGTAACTAATAAATAAAACATAAAAAATTTCATATAATTTTTGCATATAGTTTTTATTACTCTCAACTTAATAGTTCCGTTTTCACTTCTATCGGCAGTCCCACGACTGCTGTCCTTTTTTTAAATAATCCTTTTCATGGTTAGGTCGTAACTACACTTTACAGTACGCTTAGATTGTTTGTAAAATACGTCCTTATAATAACGTTACAAGCTTAATGACAAACATAGGCCAACAATACTTTTTTTATTTAAAAAACTTGTCTTCCTCATAGGCAACAAACTCGAGATTCTCAGTAGCACGTTGAGAGATAATGTTACCTATCCTTAGAGTATATAACACACAAATAAAATGCACACAAATAGCAAATACATGGCAAAAGCAAAAGAAACATTTGTCTCAGTGTCTCGTGTAGAGACATGCTATCTCAGTCACTTTTAGTTAACTGTAATACATGAGCGTAAACTGTCGAACCTCCAAAAGAGTATTTATACAATAACTATTCTGTCATTGATTTGTCACAACTTTAAGAGAAACAAGTAATTTATTTAAATTATTACTCGATTTAGTAACACGATATAATTAGTTCAGTAAAACAATAAATACATATTGTGGGGCGTGTCCCGGAGCTGTACCATATCTTAGCCGACTTAGACGAAGAAAGATGTGAACATTTCCAATTCTGCTGCTGTCCCCGATGACGTATGCAGCAGTTTTCACTGACATATCGAGCGTCATCTACATAACAACAGCTCGTGTTTCTCTTTTCCAAGACTTGTGTCAAATTTGCATGTTTTACAAAAGAACTATACACACGAATATCTTCACAAATTGATACCTTAATGATAACTATAATACGTTTTGTTAAGGGTTTCACCTTTATAACCTTTTTACTATTGCTCAACTTATTTCAAACGCTTACAATATTCTCTTACAATATACTGGATAAAATACTGATATGATCTCGAGTGTTGTGTCTCTCTTTTCATCTTCCAGTACTAAAATGATCACAAATAATCTTTATAACAGAGTACTTTAGTAATAAAATATTTTAAATTTAAAAATAAAGAAAAGTCTAAACTTCTACTAAGGCAGTGTGTAAGTTGCACGTATAGAGAGAATAATACACAGGATACACGTCTGTCGTAAATGTGTGCTGAAAATCAAGTTTGTGAGTCACATAACTGAGTTGTAAACTTACTCCGCTTCTGACAAGTTTACTCGGGAACATCATACAATTTAATTTAAACATTCCGTACAGTATATTCTTTTTGTTGTCTCCTTCTGTTTTTATTATAATGAGTATTTTAAACTATTATATAGATTTCATTAGAAACATTTTGAACAATTATGATTAATTTCCAAAATATCAAGTTTTTACTGAGATTTAAATTTATTGTATATGTAATCGCTAAGGCATTCGACAGGGTCAGCCGTAGCCATCTGATAGCTAAATTGAGGGCGTACGGAATTATTGGGCCTCTTCTTCAGTGGATGCAAAGCTATCTCAGTGGCAGAACCCTTCAAGTCAAATTTGCGTCATCACTCTCCAAGAATGTTGTGAGCGTAACATCGGGTGTGCCTCAAGGGTCCCTCCTCGGTCCTTTTTTATTTGGCCTGTTCATAAACGATATCGGGGAGTCGCTAGCCGGTAACTTTCTTCTATTTGCCGATGATGTTAAAATCTACAAGGAGGTGACTTCAATCCATCAACAACATGAGCTCCAGGAGGATCTGCTTAGGATGGAACAGTGGTGTGACAGGAATGCTATGTAACTGAATGCTCATAAATGTCAAGTAATGTCATTTGGAAGATCAAAAACTTTGCTGCACTTTGACTTCTCTTTGTATGGCTTGCTACTGGATAGAGTGACAGTTATAAAGGACTTGGGGTTGTACAAGACACCATCCTTGGATCCAGGTATACATATCACCAAGACTTGTGCTTAGCAAGACTTAGACAGTTCTAGCAAAACATAAAACGGTATTAAGGAAAATAAGATGGACATTTTATAAATTATTGTGATTGGACAAAAGAAGCGCTGCGCGCACATCATTGCATACTTATTATTCTACCTTTACATGAGAATAGTTCTATGATAAAACTCTATATGTGCTTTTTGATAAGTTCCCCATATTAGCCATTTTTTTTTACAAAACTTCTTAGTTAAAAGACAATAATTTCCATTCTTAAATATTCTCGATATGAAAATTTTACTCCACTAACAAGGATTTATTCATGCGTTCAAACTATATGTACCATCTTTCGATCCTTGAAGGATTCCATACTAATTTTGTTCTTTCAAAATAATAATTGATGCTATAAGATCCAAGGGTCTTAACTTGGGACCCTGAAATAATATGCTTACGTAATATAAGGTTACTTATATGCTTAATATATAATATATATATATATATATATATATATATATATATAAAACTTCCTTATTTCCTTTATATATGTATTTTTATTACATAGCAATTTAAATTCATAGCAAATTCTAGAGAACTGCATATATTTAATTATTTTCGTTCAGTATTGAATTAAAACTATCTCTGACTTTCTGACTTTTTATAAACTTATCTGAGAAATTTTATAAATTAATTTATATAGTTTTATGAATCATTAGGTTTTTATGTGCCAACCAAAAGGTTCCCTACCACTATTTCAGGTATAATGTTCCAAATTAAACCCTTTATGAAGTACAATAATCAACAAATTAAAAAACCATATTTTTTTAGATTTGTTTATATTCTATAAGATTTACAGATTGCTCCCACTCAAAAGAAAAACAATCATCATTTAGTTTGAAGCACTGGGAAAACAGAGAAATGTCGCTATTTGAATTTATGCAATGAATATTGTATAAATAGCTCTTAGACCAAGTTTGTACAACGTCTCAGCATGAAATTTATAAAAGTAATCTACTTTTTTAAAGAAATAAGTTATATTTAAATAGTAACTTTACCTTGCAATAAAAACTGTTATTAACATATAAATACAGATGTTCTTAAACACCTACTGTAATATGAATTTTTGAATTGTGAGTAAATTGGCAACTGGTAGAGTCCAGTTACTTTGGCAGCCATATTATTCAACTCTGCTCTTATTTGCACACCGTCATGTTCCCTGTATTATCTTCGTCTGATCCCAGGCTTTGTGTCCAACGGGCGCTTGTTAAGTCTATTTACGTTGGGGAGGCCAGATTATTCAACAACTTTCTCTAGAATTTGCTATGAATTTCAATTGCTATGTAATAAAAATACATATATACAGGAAATAAGGAAGTTATTATATATATATATATATATATATATATATATAACTATAAGTAAGGATATTATTTCAGGGTCACTCAGAAGTTCAACAGAACACCACATCAAGTGCTGCTACTACACAAGCTTCGCGGATAAAGGTCACAACAGAAGTACCCAGTACGGCACTGCTAAGAGACAGATCTCACATATTGTGAGTAGTTTATTTTCGATAAACTACTCACAATATGATAGTATTATGGTTGATAATTAAGTTAAAACTTAGTAGTTTGAACGGAGTTGTTATCTTGTGGTTTGCATTCTTACTTAGTAAATATCTAAGTTAAGACCCTTGGATCTTATAGCATCAATTATTATTTTGAAAGAAACAAAATTAGTATGGAATCCTTCAAGGATCGAAAGATGGTACATATAGTTTGAACGCATGAATAAATCCTTGTTAGTGAATCCTTGTTAGAATCTTGTTACCATGTTTTCAATTTGTCTTTGATGCACAAGTTGCGTATACTTAGCATGTACGTTATTATGTAATCATCTTGTTGACCATTGTTATCTCTTTTTGTATCTTGTCTTTGATGTTCTACTTTATTCACTTTAAATGTATACCATGTTCAATTGTTCTGTAACCATGGCTAGTCCAGTAGTACTAATATCGCATGTAAGTGGCTATGCATGAAAAGTGTATTATCAATATTTCGAACACTATGTTGTAAACATTTTTGTAAAATGGCGATTGCCGTATGTATTAATAAATAAATAAACAATATAATATAAACGAACCCAACTCCAGTTCTAGGAAATAACAACGCGCGGTGTTCTGTATCTATTGTGCACAATTTGCATATCCTCCCACAAGTGATACAGCAGAGCTATGCTGACCTAATCTCTTTACTGTACAAAGTGAGAGATTCCCTTGATCTCACTGAACACAATGGGATACTAAAATGTGCCTCAGGTATCTTGCCTTTGTCGAACAGAATATGTAATACTTGGTTAGGTGAGATTAGATACATGTTGTACAGTCCGCATTCAATTTGGTGCCTCAGTAACTAAAAACTATATTAGGAAGAAAAAATATGTAATTTTATGTACACGCATAATATCGTGAGTTAATTATCAATATTAAGGGGAAAATTTAAATACTCAAGAGGATAGATAGATAATTTTCAATCTGTATGCCCGCGCGATACCATAAGAGCTAAGTGACTTAGAGACTTGTAATATTGCATGAAGTTTGATTTCTAAATACAGTAAGCATCATTTAGTTTGATGTAGGTGCATGTCATTCCATAAGATTTGGTTGAGCTTTAAAAATATTTCGAGATTGGTGTAATATAATATATAAGCCATGCGAGTAAATTACTTAATAAATAATCTTGTTTAACTAACTGAGGACAATTAAATTAAATGTTAATATATGACGTAGTTACACGTATTGTGCCATACGTGTATGGTAATAACTATAGTTAGTTTATGCATATTCTCACCTTGATACTCAGTATCAAATACTCGTATATGTTTGTGTTACTGATATATTGTATTTTAGTGCCAAAATTTACCTTTTCTTATTCTTTCTTACGTTTAAAACTTTAATAATTGTACACCTGAATAAGAAAGCAGATACCAGTTTACAAAACGTTATTTGTGTTGGAAACATCCTGTCATCTATTAAATATAGCCAGGTATCTAAATAACGTTTATTAAGTTGGCTGTAAAATAATTACATTTATACTGTCTAATCCAGAAGAGTTTGCTTTTCCCCTTACTGGAAAGTTTATGGTTTATAATATAGAAACTGTTTTTCTTGTATCTCTGATAAAGCCAAGTTTTACTTTCTAGTGCATTACGGTAAATAAATCTTCAGGAACCAATACAGAACATTCCACTAGTTGTTCTGAGTGACGTGAACTTTGGAACATGATGGATTGTGGCCCGCTGTTTACATTACCGTAGTCGGAAAAGCTCTCTCCCGATACATTTTCTATACTATATGTACCATCTTTCGATCCTTGAAGGATTCCATACTAATTTTGTTTCTTTCAAAATAATAATTGATGCTATAAGATCCAAGGGTCTTAACTTAGATATTTACTAAGTAAGAATTCAAACCACAAGATAACAACTCCGTTCAAACTACTAAGTTTTAACTTAATTATCAACCATAATACTATCATATTGTGAGTAGTTTATCGAAAAATTAACTACTCACAATATGTGAGATCTGTCTCTTAGCAGTGCCGTACTGGGTACTTCTGTTGTGACCTTTATCCGTGAAGCTTGTGTAGTAGCAGCACTTGATGTGGTGTTTTGTTCAACTTCTGAATGACCCTGAAATAATATGCTTACTTATATATATATATATATATATATATATATATATATATATATATATATATATATATATATAAAACTTCCTTATTTACTTTATATATGTATTTGTATTACATAGCAATTTAAATTCATAGCAAATTCTGGAGAACTGCATATATTTAATTATTTTCGTACAGTATTGAATTAAAACTATCTCTGTTATAGTTGTATACATTTCAAAAAAAAAAAAAAAAAAAAAAAAAAAAAAAAAAAAAAAAAAAAAAAAAAAAAAAAAACACTCTTCTCATTGAAATATTGGATACTGGAGAAATTTTATAAATTAATGTATATAGTTTTATGAATCATTAGGTTTTTATGTGCCAACCAAAAGGTTCCCTACCACTATTTCAGTTATAATTTTCCAAATTAAACCCTTTATGAAGTACAATAATCAACAAATTAAAAAACCATATTTTTTTAGATTTGTTTATATTCTATAAGATTTACAGATTGCTCCCACTCAAAAGAAAAACAATCATCATTTAGTTTGAAGCACTGGGAAAACAGAGAAATGTCGCTATTTGAATTTATGCAATGAATATTGTATAAATAGCTCTTAGACCAAGTTTGTACAACGTCTCAGCATGAAATTTATAAAAGTAATCTACTTTTTTAAAGAAATAAGTTATATTTAAATAGTAACTTTACCTTGCAATAAAAACTGTTATTAACATATAAATACAGATGTTCTTAAACACCTACTGTAATATGAATTTTTGAATTGTGAGTAAATTGGCAACTGGTAGAGTCCAGTTACTTTGGCAGCCATATTATTCAACTCTGCTCTTATTTGCACACCGTCATGTTCCCTGTATTATCTTCGTCTGATCCCAGGCTTTGTGTCCAACGGGCGCTTGTTGAGTCTATTTACGTTGGGGAGGCCAGATTATTCAACAACTTTCTCTAGAATTTGCTATGAATTTCAATTGCTATGTAATAAAAATACATATATACAGGAAATAAGGAAGTTATTATATATATATATATATATATATATATATATATATATATATATATATATATAACTATAAGTAAGGATATTATTTCAGGGTCACTCAGAAGTTTAACAGAACACCACATCAAGTGCTGCTACTACACAAGCTTCACGGATAAAGGTCACAACAGAAGTACCCAGTACGGCACTGCTAAGAGACAGATCTCACATATTGTGAGTAGTTTATTTTCGATAAACTACTCACAATATGATAGTATTATGGTTGATAATTAAGTTAAAACTTAGTAGTTTGAACGGAGTTGTTATCTTGTGGTTTGCATTCTTACTTAGTAAATATCTAAGTTAAGACCCTTGGATCTTATATCATCAATTATTATTTTGAAAGAAACAAAATTAGTATGGAATCCTTCAAGGATCGAAAGATGGTACATATAGTTTGAACGCATGAATAAATCCTTGTTAGTGAATCCTTGTTAAAATCTTGTTACCTTGTTTTCAATTTGTCTTTGATGCACAAGTTGCGTATATTTAGCATGTACGTTATTATGTAATCATCTTGTTGACCATTGTTATCTCTTTTTGTATCTTGTCTTTGATGTTCTACTTTATTCACTTTAAATGTATACCATGTTCAATTGTTCTGTAACCATGGCTAGTCCAGTAGTACTAATATCGCATGTAAGTGGCTATGCATGAAAAGTGTATTATCAATATTTCGAACACTATGTTGTAAACATTTTTGTAAAATGGCGATTGCCGTATGTATTAATAAATAAATAAACAATATAATATAAACGAACCCAACTCCAGTTCTAGGAAATAACAACGCGCGGTGTTCTGTATCTATTGTGCACAATTTGCATATCCTCCCACAAGTGATACAGCAGAGCTATGCTGACCTAATCTCTTTACTGTACAAAGTGAGAGATTCCCTTGATCTCACTGAACACAATGGGATACTAAAATGTGCCTCAGGTATCTTGCCTTTGTCGAACAGAATATGTAATACTTGGTTAGGTGAGATTAGATACATGTTGTACAGTCCGCATTCAATTTGGTGCCTCAGTAACTAAAAACTATATTAGGAAGAAAAAATATATAATTTTATGTACACGCATAATATCGTGAGTTAATTATCAATATTAAGGGGAAAATTTAAATACTCAAGAGGATAGATAGATAATTTTCAATCTGTATGCCCGCGCGATACCATAAGAGCTAAGTGACTTAGAGACTTGTAATATTGCATGAAGTTTGATTTCTAAATACAGTAAGCATCATTTAGTTTGATGTAGGTGCATGTCATTCCATAAGATTTGGTTGAGCTTTAAAAATATTTCGAGATTGGTGTAATATAATATATAAGCCATGCGAGTAAATTACTTAATAAATAATCTTGTTTAACTAACTGAGGACAATTAAATTAAATGCTAATATATGACGTAGTTACACGTATTGTGCCATACGTGTATGGTAATAACTATAGTTAGTTTATGCATATTCTCACCTTGATACTCAGTATCAAATACTCGTATATGTTTGTGTTACTGATATATTGTATTTTAGTGCCAAAATTTACCTTTTCTTATTCTTTCTTACGTTTAAAACTTTAATAATTGTACACCTGAATAAGAAAGCAGATACCAGTTTACAAAACGTTATTTGTGTTGGAAACATCCTGTCATCTATTAAATATAGCCAGGTATCTAAATAACGTTTATTAAGTTGGCTGTAAAATAATTACATTTATACTGTCTAATCCAGAAGAGTTTGCTTTTCCCCTTACTGGAAAGTTTATGGTTTATAATATAGAAACTGTTTTTCTTGTATCTCTGATAAAGCCAAGTTTTACTTTCTAGTGCATTACGGTAAATAAATCTTCAGGAACCAATACAGAACATTCCACTAGTTGTTCTGAGTGACGTGAACTTTGGAACATGATGGATTGTGGCCCGCTGTTTACATTACCGTAGTCGGAAAAGCTCTCTCCCGATACATTTTTCTATACTATATGTACCATCTTTCGATCCTTGAAGGATTCCATACTAATTTTGTTTCTTTCAAAATAATAATTGATGCTATAAGATCCAAGGGTCTTAACTTAGATATTTACTAAGTAAGAATTCAAACCACAAGATAACAACTCCGTTCAAACTACTAAGTTTTAACTTAATTATCAACCATAATACTATCATATTGTGAGTAGTTTATCGAAAAATTAACTACTCACAATATGTGAGATCTGTCTCTTAGCAGTGCCGTACTGGGTACTTCTGTTGTGACCTTTATCCGTGAAGCTTGTGTAGTAGCAGCACTTGATGTGGTGTTTTGTTCAACTTCTGAATGACCCTGAAATAATATGCTTACTTATATATATATATATATATATATATATATATATATATATATATAAAACTTCCTTATTTACTTTATATATGTATTTTGTATTACATAGCAATTTAAATTCATAGCAAATTCTGGAGAACTGCATATATTTAATTATTTTCGTACAGTATTGAATTAAAACTATCTCTGTTATAGTTGTATACATTTCAAAAAAAAAAACACTCTTCTCATTGAAATATTGGATACTGGAGAAATTTTATAAATTAATGTATATAGTTTTATGAATCATTAGGTTTTTATGTGCCAACCAAAAGGTTCCCTACCACTATTTCAGTTATAATTTTCCAAATTAAACCCTTTATGAAGTACAATAATCAACAAATTAAAAAACCATATTTTTTTAGATTTGTTTATATTCTATAAGATTTACAGATTGCTCCCACTCAAAAGAAAAACAATCATCATTTAGTTTGAAGCACTGGGAAAACAGAGAAATGTCGCTATTTGAATTTATGCAATGAATATTGTATAAATAGCTCTTAGACCAAGTTTGTACAACGTCTCAGCATGAAATTTATAAAAGTAATCTACTTTTTTAAAGAAATAAGTTATATTTAAATAGTAACTTTACCTTGCAATAAAAACTGTTATTAACATATAAATACAGATGTTCTTAAACACCTACTGTAATATGAATTTTTGAATTGTGAGTAAATTGGCAACTGGTAGAGTCCAGTTACTTTGGCAGCCATATTATTCAACTCTGCTCTTATTTGCACACCGTCATGTTCCCTGTATTATCTTCGTCTGATCCCAGGCTTTGTGTCCAACGGGCGCTTGTTGAGTCTATTTACGTTGGGGAGGCCAGATTATTCAACAACTTTCTCTAGAATTTGCTATGAATTTCAATTGCTATGTAATAAAAATACATATATACAGGAAATAAGGAAGTTATTATATATATATATATATATATATATATATATATATAACTATAAGTAAGGATATTATTTCAGGGTCACTCAGAAGTTTAACAGAACACCACATCAAGTGCTGCTACTACACAAGCTTCACGGATAAAGGTCACAACAGAAGTACCCAGTACGGCACTGCTAAGAGACAGATCTCACATATTGTGAGTAGTTTATTTTCGATAAACTACTCACAATATGATAGTATTATGGTTGATAATTAAGTTAAAACTTAGTAGTTTGAACGGAGTTGTTATCTTGTGGTTTGCATTCTTACTTAGTAAATATCTAAGTTAAGACCCTTGGATCTTATATCATCAATTATTATTTTGAAAGAAACAAAATTAGTATGGAATCCTTCAAGGATCGAAAGATGGTACATATAGTTTGAACGCATGAATAAATCCTTGTTAGTGAATCCTTGTTAAAATCTTGTTACCTTGTTTTCAATTTGTCTTTGATGCACAAGTTGCGTATATTTAGCATGTACGTTATTATGTAATCATCTTGTTGACCATTGTTATCTCTTTTTGTATCTTGTCTTTGATGTTCTACTTTATTCACTTTAAATGTATACCATGTTCAATTGTTCTGTAACCATGGCTAGTCCAGTAGTACTAATATCGCATGTAAGTGGCTATGCATGAAAAGTGTATTATCAATATTTCGAACACTATGTTGTAAACATTTTTGTAAAATGGCGATTGCCGTATGTATTAATAAATAAATAAACAATATAATATAAACGAACCCAACTCCAGTTCTAGGAAATAACAACGCGCGGTGTTCTGTATCTATTGTGCACAATTTGCATATCCTCCCACAAGTGATACAGCAGAGCTATGCTGACCTAATCTCTTTACTGTACAAAGTGAGAGATTCCCTTGATCTCACTGAACACAATGGGATACTAAAATGTGCCTCAGGTATCTTGCCTTTGTCGAACAGAATATGTAATACTTGGTTAGGTGAGATTAGATACATGTTGTACAGTCCGCATTCAATTTGGTGCCTCAGTAACTAAAAACTATATTAGGAAGAAAAAATATATAATTTTATGTACACGCATAATATCGTGAGTTAATTATCAATATTAAGGGGAAAATTTAAATACTCAAGAGGATAGATAGATAATTTTCAATCTGTATGCCCGCGCGATACCATAAGAGCTAAGTGACTTAGAGACTTGTAATATTGCATGAAGTTTGATTTCTAAATACAGTAAGCATCATTTAGTTTGATGTAGGTGCATGTCATTCCATAAGATTTGGTTGAGCTTTAAAAATATTTCGAGATTGGTGTAATATAATATATAAGCCATGCGAGTAAATTACTTAATAAATAATCTTGTTTAACTAACTGAGGACAATTAAATTAAATGTTAATATATGACGTAGTTACACGTATTGTGCCATACGTGTATGGTAATAACTATAGTTAGTTTATGCATATTCTCACCTTGATACTCAGTATCAAATACTCGTATATGTTTTGTGTTACTGATATATTGTATTTTAGTGCCAAAATTTACCTTTTCTTATTCTTTCTTACGTTTAAAACTTTAATAATTGTACACCTGAATAAGAAAGCAGATACCAGTTTACAAAACGTTATTTGTGTTGGAAACATCCTGTCATCTATTAAATATAGCCAGGTATCTAAATAACGTTTATTAAGTTGGCTGTAAAATAATTACATTTATACTGTCTAATCCAGAAGAGTTTGCTTTTCCCCTTACTGGAAAGTTTATGGTTTATAATATAGAAACTGTTTTTCTTGTATCTCTGATAAAGCCAAGTTTTACTTTCTAGTGCATTACGGTAAATAAATCTTCAGGAACCAATACAGAACATTCCACTAGTTGTTCTGAGTGACGTGAACTTTGGAACATGATGGATTGTGGCCCGCTGTTTACATTACCGTAGTCGGAAAAGCTCTCTCCCGATACATTTTCTATACTATATGTACCATCTTTCGATCCTTGAAGGATTCCATACTAATTTTGTTTCTTTCAAAATAATAATTGATGCTATAAGATCCAAGGGTCTTAACTTAGATATTTACTAAGTAAGAATTCAAACCACAAGATAACAACTCCGTTCAAACTACTAAGTTTTAACTTAATTATCAACCATAATACTATCATATTGTGAGTAGTTTATCGAAAAATTAACTACTCACAATATGTGAGATCTGTCTCTTAGCAGTGCCGTACTGGGTACTTCTGTTGTGACCTTTATCCGTGAAGCTTGTGTAGTAGCAGCACTTGATGTGGTGTTTTGTTCAACTTCTGAATGACCCTGAAATAATATGCTTACTTATATATATATATATATATATATATATATATATATATATATATATATATATATATAAAACTTCCTTATTTACTTTATATATGTATTTTTATTACATAGCAATTTAAATTCATAGCAAATTCTGGAGAACTGCATATATTTAATTATTTTCGTACAGTATTGAATTAAAACTATCTCTGTTATAGTTGTATACATTTAAAAAAAAAAAAAAAAAAACACTCTTCTCATTGAAATATTGGATACTGGAGAAATTTTATAAATTAATGTATATAGTTTTATGAATCATTAGGTTTTTATGTGCCAACCAAAAGGTTCCCTACCACTATTTCAGTTATAATTTTCCAAATTAAACCCTTTATGAAGTACAATAATCAACAAATTAAAAAACCATATTTTTTTAGATTTGTTTATATTCTATAAGATTTACAGATTGCTCCCACTCAAAAGAAAAACAATCATCATTTAGTTTGAAGCACTGGGAAAACAGAGAAATGTCGCTATTTGAATTTATGCAATGAATATTGTATAAATAGCTCTTAGACCAAGTTTGTACAACGTCTCAGCATGAAATTTATAAAAGTAATCTACTTTTTTAAAGAAATAAGTTATATTTAAATAGTAACTTTACCTTGCAATAAAAACTGTTATTAACATATAAATACAGATGTTCTTAAACACCTACTGTAATATGAATTTTTGAATTGTGAGTAAATTGGCAACTGGTAGAGTCCAGTTACTTTGGCAGCCATATTATTCAACTCTGCTCTTATTTGCACACCGTCATGTTCCCTGTATTATCTTCGTCTGATCCCAGGCTTTGTGTCCAACGGGCGCTTGTTGAGTCTATTTACGTTGGGGAGGCCAGATTATTCAACAACTTTCTCTAGAATTTGCTATGAATTTCAATTGCTATGTAATAAAAATACATATATACAGGAAATAAGGAAGTTATTATATATATATATATATATATATATATATATATATATATATATATATATATATAACTATAAGTAAGGATATTATTTCAGGGTCACTCAGAAGTTTAACAGAACACCACATCAAGTGCTGCTACTACACAAGCTTCACGGATAAAGGTCACAACAGAAGTACCCAGTACGGCACTGCTAAGAGACAGATCTCACATATTGTGAGTAGTTTATTTTCGATAAACTACTCACAATATGATAGTATTATGGTTGATAATTAAGTTAAAACTTAGTAGTTTGAACGGAGTTGTTATCTTGTGGTTTGCATTCTTACTTAGTAAATATCTAAGTTAAGACCCTTGGATCTTATATCATCAATTATTATTTTGAAAGAAACAAAATTAGTATGGAATCCTTCAAGGATCGAAAGATGGTACATATAGTTTGAACGCATGAATAAATCCTTGTTAGTGAATCCTTGTTAAAATCTTGTTACCTTGTTTTCAATTTGTCTTTGATGCACAAGTTGCGTATATTTAGCATGTACGTTATTATGTAATCATCTTGTTGACCATTGTTATCTCTTTTTGTATCTTGTCTTTGATGTTCTACTTTATTCACTTTAAATGTATACCATGTTCAATTGTTCTGTAACCATGGCTAGTCCAGTAGTACTAATATCGCATGTAAGTGGCTATGCATGAAAAGTGTATTATCAATATTTCGAACACTATGTTGTAAACATTTTTGTAAAATGGCGATTGCCGTATGTATTAATAAATAAATAAACAATATAATATAAACGAACCCAACTCCAGTTCTAGGAAATAACAACGCGCGGTGTTCTGTATCTATTGTGCACAATTTGCATATCCTCCCACAAGTGATACAGCAGAGCTATGCTGACCTAATCTCTTTACTGTACAAAGTGAGAGATTCCCTTGATCTCACTGAACACAATGGGATACTAAAATGTGCCTCAGGTATCTTGCCTTTGTCGAACAGAATATGTAATACTTGGTTAGGTGAGATTAGATACATGTTGTACAGTCCGCATTCAATTTGGTGCCTCAGTAACTAAAAACTATATTAGGAAGAAAAAATATATAATGTTATGTACACGCATAATATCGTGAGTTAATTATCAATATTAAGGGGAAAATTTAAATACTCAAGAGGATAGATAGATAATTTTCAATCTGTATGCCCGCGCGATACCATAAGAGCTAAGTGACTTAGAGACTTGTAATATTGCATGAAGTTTGATTTCTAAATACAGTAAGCATCATTTAGTTTGATGTAGGTGCATGTCATTCCATAAGATTTGGTTGAGCTTTAAAAATATTTCGAGATTGGTGTAATATAATATATAAGCCATGCGAGTAAATTACTTAATAAATAATCTTGTTTAACTAACTGAGGACAATTAAATTAAATGCTAATATATGACGTAGTTACACGTATTGTGCCATACGTGTATGGTAATAACTATAGTTAGTTTATGCATATTCTCACCTTGATACTCAGTATCAAATACTCGTATATGTTTGTGTTACTGATTATATTGTATTTTAGTGCCAAAATTTACCTTTTCTTATTCTTTCTTACGTTTAAAACTTTAATAATTGTACACCTGAATAAGAAAGCAGATACCAGTTTACAAAACGTTATTTGTGTTGGAAACATCCTGTCATCTATTAAATATAGCCAGGTATCTAAATAACGTTTATTAAGTTGGCTGTAAAATAATTACATTTATACTGTCTAATCCAGAAGAGTTTGCTTTTCCCCTTACTGGAAAGTTTATGGTTTATAATATAGAAACTGTTTTTCTTGTATCTCTGATAAAGCCAAGTTTTACTTTCTAGTGCATTACGGTAAATAAATCTTCAGGAACCAATACAGAACATTCCACTAGTTGTTCTGAGTGACGTGAACTTTGGAACATGATGGATTGTGGCCCGCTGTTTACATTACCGTAGTCGGAAAAGCTCTCTCCCGATACATTTTCTATACTATATGTACCATCTTTCGATCCTTGAAGGATTCCATACTAATTTTGTTTCTTTCAAAATAATAATTGATGCTATAAGATCCAAGGGTCTTAACTTAGATATTTACTAAGTAAGAATTCAAACCACAAGATAACAACTCCGTTCAAACTACTAAGTTTTAACTTAATTATCAACCATAATACTATCATATTGTGAGTAGTTTATCGAAAAATTAACTACTCACAATATGTGAGATCTGTCTCTTAGCAGTGCCGTACTGGGTACTTCTGTTGTGACCTTTATCCGTGAAGCTTGTGTAGTAGCAGCACTTGATGTGGTGTTTTGTTCAACTTCTGAATGACCCTGAAATAATATGCTTACTTATATATATATATATATATATATATATATATATATATATATATAAAACTTCCTTATTTACTTTATATATGTATTTGTATTACATAGCAATTTAAATTCATAGCAAATTCTGGAGAACTGCATATATTTAATTATTTTCGTACAGTATTGAATTAAAACTATCTCTGTTATAGTTGTATACATTTAAAAAAAAAAAAAAAAAAAAACACTCTTCTCATTGAAATATTGGATACTGGAGAAATTTTATAAATTAATGTATATAGTTTTATGAATCATTAGGTTTTTATGTGCCAACCAAAAGGTTCCCTACCACTATTTCAGTTATAATTTTCCAAATTAAACCCTTTATGAAGTACAATAATCAACAAATTAAAAAAACCATATTTTTTTAGATTTGTTTATATTCTATAAGATTTACAGATTGCTCCCACTCAAAAGAAAAACAATCATCATTTAGTTTGAAGCACTGGGAAAACAGAGAAATGTCGCTATTTGAATTTATGCAATGAATATTGTATAAATAGCTCTTAGACCAAGTTTGTACAACGTCTCAGCATGAAATTTATAAAAGTAATCTACTTTTTTAAAGAAATAAGTTATATTTAAATAGTAACTTTACCTTGCAATAAAAACTGTTATTAACATATAAATACAGATGTTCTTAAACACCTACTGTAATATGAATTTTTGAATTGTGAGTAAATTGGCAACTGGTAGAGTCCAGTTACTTTGGCAGCCATATTATTCAACTCTGCTCTTATTTGCACACCGTCATGTTCCCTGTATTATCTTCGTCTGATCCCAGGCTTTGTGTCCAACGGGCGCTTGTTGAGTCTATTTACGTTGGGGAGGCCAGATTATTCAACAACTTTCTCTAGAATTTGCTATGAATTTCAATTGCTATGTAATAAAAATACATATATACAGGAAATAAGGAAGTTATTATATATATATATATATATATATATATATATATATATATATATAACTATAAGTAAGGATATTATTTCAGGGTCACTCAGAAGTTTAACAGAACACCACATCAAGTGCTGCTACTACACAAGCTTCACGGATAAAGGTCACAACAGAAGTACCCAGTACGGCACTGCTAAGAGACAGATCTCACATATTGTGAGTAGTTTATTTTCGATAAACTACTCACAATATGATAGTATTATGGTTGATAATTAAGTTAAAACTTAGTAGTTTGAACGGAGTTGTTATCTTGTGGTTTGCATTCTTACTTAGTAAATATCTAAGTTAAGACCCTTGGATCTTATATCATCAATTATTATTTTGAAAGAAACAAAATTAGTATGGAATCCTTCAAGGATCGAAAGATGGTACATATAGTTTGAACGCATGAATAAATCCTTGTTAGTGAATCCTTGTTAAAATCTTGTTACCTTGTTTTCAATTTGTCTTTGATGCACAAGTTGCGTATATTTAGCATGTACGTTATTATGTAATCATCTTGTTGACCATTGTTATCTCTTTTTGTATCTTGTCTTTGATGTTCTACTTTATTAACTTTAAATGTATACCATGTTCAATTGTTCTGTAACCATGGCTAGTCCAGTAGTACTAATATCGCATGTAAGTGGCTATGCATGAAAAGTGTATTATCAATATTTCGAACACTATGTTGTAAACATTTTTGTAAAATGGCGATTGCCGTATGTATTAATAAATAAATAAACAATATAATATAAACGAACCCAACTCCAGTTCTAGGAAATAACAACGCGCGGTGTTCTGTATCTATTGTGCACAATTTGCATATCCTCCCACAAGTGATACAGCAGAGCTATGCTGACCTAATCTCTTTACTGTACAAAGTGAGAGATTCCCTTGATCTCACTGAACACAATGGGATACTAAAATGTGCCTCAGGTATCTTGCCTTTGTCGAACAGAATATGTAATACTTGGTTAGGTGAGATTAGATACATGTTGTACAGTCCGCATTCAATTTGGTGCCTCAGTAACTAAAAACTATATTAGGAAGAAAAAATATATAATGTTATGTACACGCATAATATCGTGAGTTAATTATCAATATTAAGGGGAAAATTTAAATACTCAAGAGGATAGATAGATAATTTTCAATCTGTATGCCCGCGCGATACCATAAGAGCTAAGTGACTTAGAGACTTGTAATATTGCATGAAGTTTGATTTCTAAATACAGTAAGCATCATTTAGTTTGATGTAGGTGCATGTCATTCCATAAGATTTGGTTGAGCTTTAAAAATATTTCGAGATTGGTGTAATATAATATATAAGCCATGCGAGTAAATTACTTAATAAATAATCTTGTTTAACTAACTGAGGACAATTAAATTAAATGTTAATATATGACGTAGTTACACGTATTGTGCCATACGTGTATGGTAATAACTATAGTTAGTTTATGCATATTCTCACCTTGATACTCAGTATCAAATACTCGTATATGTTTGTGTTACTGATATATTGTATTTTAGTGCCAAAATTTACCTTTTCTTATTCTTTCTTACGTTTAAAACTTTAATAATTGTACACCTGAATAAGAAAGCAGATACCAGTTTACAAAACGTTATTTGTGTTGGAAACATCCTGTCATCTATTAAATATAGCCAGGTATCTAAATAACGTTTATTAAGTTGGCTGTAAAATAATTACATTTATACTGTCTAATCCAGAAGAGTTTGCTTTTCCCCTTACTGGAAAGTTTATGGTTTATAATATAGAAACTGTTTTTCTTGTATCTCTGATAAAGCCAAGTTTTACTTTCTAGTGCATTACGGTAAATAAATCTTCAGGAACCAATACAGAACATTCCACTAGTTGTTCTGAGTGACGTGAACTTTGGAACATGATGGATTGTGGCCCGCTGTTTACATTACCGTAGTCGGAAAAGCTCTCTCCCGATACATTTTCTATACTATATGTACCATCTTTCGATCCTTGAAGGATTCCATACTAATTTTGTTTCTTTCAAAATAATAATTGATGCTATAAGATCCAAGGGTCTTAACTTAGATATTTACTAAGTAAGAATTCAAACCACAAGATAACAACTCCGTTCAAACTACTAAGTTTTTAACTTAATTATCAACCATAATACTATCATATTGTGAGTAGTTTATCGAAAAATTAACTACTCACAATATGAGAGATCTGTCTCTTAGCAGTGCCGTACTGGGTACTTCTGTTGTGACCTTTATCCGTTGAAGCTTGTGTAGTAGCAGCACTTGATGTGGTGTTTTGTTCAACTTCTGAATGACCCTGAAATAATATGCTTACTTATATATATATATATATATATATATATATATATATATATATATATATATATATAAAACTTCCTTATTTACTTTATATATGTATTTGTATTACATAGCAATTTAAATTCATAGCAAATTCTGGAGAACTGCATATATTTAATTATTTTCGTACAGTATTGAATTAAAACTATCTCTGTTATAGTTGTATACATTTAAAAAAAAAAAAAAAAAAAAAAAAAAAAAAAACACTCTTCTCATTGAAATATTGGATAATGGAGAAATTTTATAAATTAATTTATATAGTTTTATGAATCATTAGGTTTTTATGTGCCAACCAAAAGGTTCCCTACCACTATTTCAGTTATAATTTTCCAAATTAAACCCTTTATGAAGTACAATAATCAACAAATTAAAAAAACCATATTTTTTTAGATTTGTTTATATTCTATAAGATTTACAGATTGCTCCCACTCAAAAGAAAAACAATCATCATTTAGTTTGAAGCACTGGGAAAACAGAGAAATGTCGCTATTTGAATTTATGCAATGAATATTGTATAAATAGCTCTTAGACCAAGTTTGTACAACGTCTCAGCATGAAATTTATAAAAGTAATCTACTTTTTTAAAGAAATAAGTTATATTTAAATAGTAACTTTACCTTGCAATAAAAACTGTTATTAACATATAAATACAGATGTTCTTAAACACCTACTGTAATATGAATTTTTGAATTGTGAGTAAATTGGCAACTGGTAGAGTCCAGTTACTTTGGCAGCCATATTATTCAACTCTGCTCTTATTTGCACACCGTCATGTTCCCTGTATTATCTTCGTCTGATCCCAGGCTTTGTGTCCAACGGGCGCTTGTTGAGTCTATTTACGTTGGGGAGGCCAGATTATTCAACAACTTTCTCTAGAATTTGCTATGAATTTCAATTGCTATGTAATAAAAATACATATATACAGGAAATAAGGAAGTTATTATATATATATATATATATATATATATATATATATATATATATATATATATATATATATATAACTATAAGTAAGGATATTATTTCAGGGTCACTCAGAAGTTTAACAGAACACCACATCAAGTGCTGCTACTACACAAGCTTCACGGATAAAGGTCACAACAGAAGTACCCAGTACGGCACTGCTAAGAGACAGATCTCACATATTGTGAGTAGTTTATTTTCGATAAACTACTCACAATATGATAGTATTATGGTTGATAATTAAGTTAAAACTTAGTAGTTTGAACGGAGTTGTTATCTTGTGGTTTGCATTCTTACTTAGTAAATATCTAAGTTAAGACCCTTGGATCTTATATCATCAATTATTATTTTGAAAGAAACAAAATTAGTATGGAATCCTTCAAGGATCGAAAGATGGTACATATAGTTTGAACGCATGAATAAATCCTTGTTAGTGAATCCTTGTTAAAATCTTGTTACCTTGTTTTCAATTTGTCTTTGATGCACAAGTTGCGTATATTTAGCATGTACGTTATTATGTAATCATCTTGTTGACCATTGTTATCTCTTTTTGTATCTTGTCTTTGATGTTCTACTTTATTAACTTTAAATGTATACCATGTTCAATTGTTCTGTAACCATGGCTAGTCCAGTAGTACTAATATCGCATGTAAGTGGCTATGCATGAAAAGTGTATTATCAATATTTCGAACACTATGTTGTAAACATTTTTGTAAAATGGCGATTGCCGTATGTATTAATAAATAAAATAAACAATATAATATAAACGAACCCAACTCCAGTTCTAGGAAATAACAACGCGCGGTGTTCTGTATCTATTGTGCACAATTTGCATATCCTCCCACAAGTGATACAGCAGAGCTATGCTGACCTAATCTCTTTACTGTACAAAGTGAGAGATTCCCTTGATCTCACTGAACACAATGGGATACTAAAATGTGCCTCAGGTATCTTGCCTTTGTCGAACAGAATATGTAATACTTGGTTAGGTGAGATTAGATACATGTTGTACAGTCCGCATTCAATTTGGTGCCTCAGTAACTAAAAACTATATTAGGAAGAAAAAATATATAATTTTATGTACACGCATAATATCGTGAGTTAATTATCAATATTAAGGGGAAAATTTAAATACTCAAGAGGATAGATAGATAATTTTCAATCTGTATGCCCGCGCGATACCATAAGAGCTAAGTGACTTAGAGACTTGTAATATTGCATGAAGTTTGATTTCTAAATACAGTAAGCATCATTTAGTTTGATGTAGGTGCATGTCATTCCATAAGATTTGGTTGAGCTTTAAAAATATTTCGAGATTGGTGTAATATAATATATAAGCCATGCGAGTAAATTACTTAATAAATAATCTTGTTTAACTAACTGAGGACAATTAAATTAAATGTTAATATATGACGTAGTTACACGTATTGTGCCATACGTGTATGGTAATAACTATAGTTAGTTTATGCATATTCTCACCTTGATACTCAGTATCAAATACTCGTATATGTTTGTGTTACTGATATATTGTATTTTAGTGCCAAAATTTACCTTTTCTTATTCTTTCTTACGTTTAAAACTTTAATAATTGTACACCTGAATAAGAAAGCAGATACCAGTTTACAAAACGTTATTTGTGTTGGAAACATCCTGTCATCTATTAAATATAGCCAGGTATCTAAATAACGTTTATTAAGTTGGCTGTAAAATAATTACATTTATACTGTCTAATCCAGAAGAGTTTCATAATTCATAATCTCTTTATTGCGTATTTGACAATATGTAACATTGTATTGCAATAGTCAAATGCATCATAAAATATATCCTAACTACACATTCACTCACAGTCATACTTACATCTCAGCATTCTCACGACACAATCACACAGACTTCGGATCCATGATTTTCAATCATCCCAACGGCTCGTCATGAATTCATCAATCGAGTAAAACGCTTTAGACACCAACAGGCGTCTGAGACGAGTTTTGAATTGATTGAGGTTGTTGGAGTTTTTTATATCCTCAGGGAGCTTGTTGATTAGTCTGACATCCACCTGCTGAGGGAGGTGTTGCGATAATGTCAGTCTGCGTTGATGAGTTCGCAAGTTGTCCCTGCCTCTAGTTTCATATTGGTGAACGTCCCTGTCACTTATCAAGGCACATCTCGATCTGCAGTACATGATCACCTCAAAAACGTAAAGGCAGGGCAATGTCATCAATCCCAGCTCCCCGAAAGATGCCCTGCACGACTCTCTATAATTCAGTTTTAAAATTATCCTGACTGCTTTTTTTTAGAGCCTGAAAACCCGCTCCATTTTGTTTTTGGCACATCCTCCCCAGAGTCTTAATCCATACACAAGATGTGGATGGATTAGGCCGTAATAGGCCGTTTTTAGAACCTCTAGGGTACAGAACTTTGATAGGTGCCGTAGGGCAAATATGCCTGTGGTAACTCTAGCACAGATGCTATCAACATGATCATTCCAGGTCAGTCCTCTGTCAAGGAACATCCCAGAAACTTTGTGGAATCTGTATCCTCTAAAAGGGCATCATCCGCAAAAACAGAAGGTCGCATCGCATGATCATGCTGACGAAGACAAAAATTGATGACACTTGATTTTGACTGGTTTGTTGTCAAGTTCAATTCTGTGAAATATTGAATGCATGCGTTCAATCCCTCAAAAGATTTTATTTCCAGGTCTTGTTTTGAATTGCTTTTGAAACAGAGAGTCGTGTCGTCAGCATATTGAACCAGTGCCCCAAGTTGGATCACTGAGTTCAATCTACAGACATAAATCAGGAAAAGGAGAGGTCCAAGGATAGATCCCTGAGGGACACCGTGTTCATTTTTATTTTGCTGGAAACGACGCTCGAGATCATCACAAGCTTTTCTTTTCAAGGCGTCAAACATAGAAAGGTATTAAGGAAAATAAGATGGACATTTTATAAATTATTTGTGATTGGACAAAAGAAGGGCTGCGCGCACATCATTGCATACTTATTATTCTACCCTTACATGAGAATAGTTCTATGATAAAACTCTATATGTGCTTTTTGATAAGTTCCCCATATTAGCCATTTTTTTTTACAAAACTTCTTAGTTAAAAGACAATAATTTCCATTCTTAAATATTCTCGATAAGAAAATTTTACTTCACTAACAAGGATTTATTCATGCGTTACAAACTATATGTACCATCTTTCGATCCTTGAAGGATTCCATACTAATTTTGTTTCTTTCAAAATAATAATTGATGCTATAAGATCCAAGGGTCTTAACTTAGATATTTACTAAGTAAGAATTCAAACCACAAGATAACAACTCCGTTCAAACTACTAAGTTTTAACTTAATTATCAACCATAATACTATCATATTGTGAGTAGTTTATCGAAAAATTAACTACTCACAATATGTGAGATCTGTCTCTTAGCAGTGCCGTACTGGGTACTTCTGTTGTGACCTTTATCCGTGAAGCTTGTGTAGTAGCAGCACTTGATGTGGTGTTTTGTTCAACTTCTGAATGACCCTGAAATAATATGCTTACTTATATATATATATATATATATATATATATATATATATATATATATATATAAAACTTCCTTATTTACTTTATATATGTATTTGTATTACATAGCAATTTAAATTCATAGCAAATTCTGGAGAACTGCATATATTTAATTATTTTCGTACAGTATTGAATTAAAACTATCTCTGTTATAGTTGTATACATTTCAAAAAAAAAAACACTCTTCTCATTGAAATATTGGATACTGGAGAAATTTTATAAATTAATTTATATAGTTTTATGAATCATTAGGTTTTTATGTGCCAACCAAAAGGTTCCCTACCACTATTTCAGTTATAATTTTCCAAATTAAACCCTTTATGAAGTACAATAATCAACAAATTAAAAAACCATATTTTTTTAGATTTGTTTATATTCTATAAGATTTACAGATTGCTCCCACTCAAAAGAAAAACAATCATCATTTAGTTTGAAGCACTGGGAAAACAGAGAAATGTCGCTATTTGAATTTATGCAATGAATATTGTATAAATAGCTCTTAGACCAAGTTTGTACAACGTCTCAGCATGAAATTTATAAAAGTAATCTACTTTTTTAAAGAAATAAGTTATATTTAAATAGTAACTTTACCTTGCAATAAAAACTGTTATTAACATATAAATACAGATGTTCTTAAACACCTACTGTAATATGAATTTTTGAATTGTGAGTAAATTGGCAACTGGTAGAGTCCAGTTACTTTGGCAGCCATATTATTCAACTCTGCTCTTATTTGCACACCGTCATGTTCCCTGTATTATCTTCGTCTGATCCCAGGCTTTGTGTCCAACGGGCGCTTGTTGAGTCTATTTACGTTGGGGAGGCCAGATTATTCAACAACTTTCTCTAGAATTTGCTATGAATTTCAATTGCTATGTAATAAAAATACATATATACAGGAAATAAGGAAGTTATTATATATATATATATATATATATATATATATATAACTATAAGTAACTATAAGTAAGGATATTATTTCAGGGTCACTCAGAAGTTTAACAGAACACCACATCAAGTGCTGCTACTACACAAGCTTCACGGATAAAGGTCACAACAGAAGTACCCAGTACGGCACTGCTAAGAGACAGATCTCACATATTGTGAGTAGTTTATTTTCGATAAACTACTCACAATATGATAGTATTATGGTTGATAATTAAGTTAAAACTTAGTAGTTTGAACGGAGTTGTTATCTTGTGGTTTGCATTCTTACTTAGTAAATATCTAAGTTAAGACCCTTGGATCTTATATCATCAATTATTATTTTGAAAGAAACAAAATTAGTATGGAATCCTTCAAGGATCGAAAGATGGTACATATAGTTTGAACGCATGAATAAATCCTTGTTAGTGAATCCTTGTTAAAATCTTGTTACCTTGTTTTCAATTTGTCTTTGATGCACAAGTTGCGTATATTTAGCATGTACGTTATTATGTAATCATCTTGTTGACCATTGTTATCTCTTTTTGTATCTTGTCTTTGATGTTCTACTTTATTCACTTTAAATGTATACCATGTTCAATTGTTCTGTAACCATGGCTAGTCCAGTAGTACTAATATCGCATGTAAGTGGCTATGCATGAAAAGTGTATTATCAATATTTCGAACACTATGTTGTAAACATTTTTGTAAAATGGCGATTGCCGTATGTATTAATAAATAAATAAACAATATAATATAAACGAACCCAACTCCAGTTCTAGGAAATAACAACGCGCGGTGTTCTGTATCTATTGTGCACAATTTGCATATCCTCCCACAAGTGATACAGCAGAGCTATGCTGACCTAATCTCTTTACTGTACAAAGTGAGAGATTCCCTTGATCTCACTGAACACAATGGGATACTAAAATGTGCCTCAGGTATCTTGCCTTTGTCGAACAGAATATGTAATACTTGGTTAGGTGAGATTAGATACATGTTGTACAGTCCGCATTCAATTTGGTGCCTCAGTAACTAAAAACTATATTAGGAAGAAAAAATATATAATGTTATGTACACGCATAATATCGTGAGTTAATTATCAATATTAAGGGGAAAATTTAAATACTCAAGAGGATAGATAGATAATTTTCAATCTGTATGCCCGCGCGATACCATAAGAGCTAAGTGACTTAGAGACTTGTAATATTGCATGAAGTTTGATTTCTAAATACAGTAAGCATCATTTAGTTTGATGTAGGTGCATGTCATTCCATAAGATTTGGTTGAGCTTTAAAAATATTTCGAGATTGGTGTAATATAATATATAAGCCATGCGAGTAAATTACTTAATAAATAATCTTGTTTAACTAACTGAGGACAATTAAATTAAATGTTAATATATGACGTAGTTACACGTATTGTGCCATACGTGTATGGTAATAACTATAGTTAGTTTATGCATATTCTCACCTTGATACTCAGTATCAAATACTCGTATATGTTTGTGTTACTGATATATTGTATTTTAGTGCCAAAATTTACCTTTTCTTATTCTTTCTTACGTTTAAAACTTTAATAATTGTACACCTGAATAAGAAAGCAGATACCAGTTTACAAAACGTTATTTGTGTTGGAAACATCCTGTCATCTATTAAATATAGCCAGGTATCTAAATAACGTTTATTAAGTTGGCTGTAAAATAATTACATTTATACTGTCTAATCCAGAAGAGTTTGCTTTTCCCCTTACTGGAAAGTTTATGGTTTATAATATAGAAACTGTTTTTCTTGTATCTCTGATAAAGCCAAGTTTTACTTTCTAGTGCATTACGGTAAATAAATCTTCAGGAACCAATACAGAACATTCCACTAGTTGTTCTGAGTGACGTGAACTTTGGAACATGATGGATTGTGGCCCGCTGTTTACATTACCGTAGTCGGAAAAGCTCTCTCCCGATACATTTTCTATACTATATGTACCATCTTTCGATCCTTGAAGGATTCCATACTAATTTTGTTTCTTTCAAAATAATAATTGATGCTATAAGATCCAAGGGTCTTAACTTAGATATTTACTAAGTAAGAATTCAAACCACAAGATAACAACTCCGTTCAAACTACTAAGTTTTAACTTAATTATCAACCATAATACTATCATATTGTGAGTAGTTTATCGAAAAATTAACTACTCACAATATGTGAGATCTGTCTCTTAGCAGTGCCGTACTGGGTACTTCTGTTGTGACCTTTATCCGTGAAGCTTGTGTAGTAGCAGCACTTGATGTGGCGTTTTGTTCAACTTCTGAATGACCCTGAAATAATATGCTTACTTATATATATATATATATATATATATTATATATATATATATATATATATAAAACTTCCTTATTTACTTTATATATGTATTTTTATTACATAGCAATTTAAATTCATAGCAAATTCTGGAGAACTGCATATATTTAATTATTTTCGTACAGTATTGAATTAAAACTATCTCTGTTATAGTTGTATACATTTCCAAAAAAAAAACACTCTTCTCATTGAAATATTGGATACTGGAGAAATTTTATAAATTAATGTATATAGTTTTATGAATCATTAGGTTTTTATGTGCCAACCAAAAGGTTCCCTACCACTATTTCAGTTATAATTTTCCAAATTAAACCCTTTATGAAGTACAATAATCAACAAATTAAAAAACCATATTTTTTTAGATTTGTTTATATTCTATAAGATTTACAGATTGCTCCCACTCAAAAGAAAAACAATCATCATTTAGTTTGAAGCACTGGGAAAACAGAGAAATGTCGCTATTTGAATTTATGCAATGAATATTGTATAAATAGCTCTTAGACCAAGTTTGTACAACGTCTCAGCATGAAATTTATAAAAGTAATCTACTTTTTTAAAGAAATAAGTTATATTTAAATAGTAACTTTACCTTGCAATAAAAACTGTTATTAACATATAAATACAGATGTTCTTAAACACCTACTGTAATATGAATTTTTGAATTGTGAGTAAATTGGCAACTGGTAGAGTCCAGTTACTTTGGCAGCCATATTATTCAACTCTGCTCTTATTTGCACACCGTCATGTTCCCTGTATTATCTTCGTCTGATCCCAGGCTTTGTGTCCAACGGGCGCTTGTTGAGTCTATTTACGTTGGGGAGGCCAGATTATTCAACAACTTTCTCTAGAATTTGCTATGAATTTCAATTGCTATGTAATAAAAATACATATATACAGGAAATAAGGAAGTTATTATATATATATATATATATATATATATATATATATATATATATATATAACTATAAGTAAGGATATTATTTCAGGGTCACTCAGAAGTTTAACAGAACACCACATCAAGTGCTGCTACTACACAAGCTTCACGGATAAAGGTCACAACAGAAGTACCCAGTACGGCACTGCTAAGAGACAGATCTCACATATTGTGAGTAGTTTATTTTCGATAAACTACTCACAATATGATAGTATTATGGTTGATAATTAAGTTAAAACTTAGTAGTTTGAACGGAGTTGTTATCTTGTGGTTTGCATTCTTACTTAGTAAATATCTAAGTTAAGACCCTTGGATCTTATATCATCAATTATTATTTTGAAAGAAACAAAATTAGTATGGAATCCTTCAAGGATCGAAAGATGGTACATATAGTTTGAACGCATGAATAAATCCTTGTTAGTGAATCCTTGTTAAAATCTTGTTACCTTGTTTTCAATTTGTCTTTGATGCACAAGTTGCGTATATTTAGCATGTACGTTATTATGTAATCATCTTGTTGACCATTGTTATCTCTTTTTGTATCTTGTCTTTGATGTTCTACTTTATTCACTTTAAATGTATACCATGTTCAATTGTTCTGTAACCATGGCTAGTCCAGTAGTACTAATATCGCATGTAAGTGGCTATGCATGAAAAGTGTATTATCAATATTTCGAACACTATGTTGTAAACATTTTTGTAAAATGGCGATTGCCGTATGTATTAATAAATAAATAAACAATATAATATAAACGAACCCAACTCCAGTTCTAGGAAATAACAACGCGCGGTGTTCTGTATCTATTGTGCACAATTTGCATATCCTCCCACAAGTGATACAGCAGAGCTATGCTGACCTAATCTCTTTACTGTACAAAGTGAGAGATTCCCTTGATCTCACTGAACACAATGGGATACTAAAATGTGCCTCAGGTATCTTGCCTTTGTCGAACAGAATATGTAATACTTGGTTAGGTGAGATTAGATACATGTTGTACAGTCCGCATTCAATTTGGTGCCTCAGTAACTAAAAACTATATTAGGAAGAAAAAATATATAATGTTATGTACACGCATAATATCGTGAGTTAATTATCAATATTAAGGGGAAAATTTAAATACTCAAGAGGATAGATAGATAATTTTCAATCTGTATGCCCGCGCGATACCATAAGAGCTAAGTGACTTAGAGACTTGTAATATTGCATGAAGTTTGATTTCTAAATACAGTAAGCATCATTTAGTTTGATGTAGGTGCATGTCATTCCATAAGATTTGGTTGAGCTTTAAAAATATTTCGAGATTGGTGTAATATAATATATAAGCCATGCGAGTAAATTACTTAATAAATAATCTTGTTTAACTAACTGAGGACAATTAAATTAAATGTTAATATATGACGTAGTTACACGTATTGTGCCATACGTGTATGGTAATAACTATAGTTAGTTTATGCATATTCTCACCTTGATACTCAGTATCAAATACTCGTATATGTTTGTGTTACTGATATATTGTATTTTAGTGCCAAAATTTACCTTTTCTTATTCTTTCTTACGTTTAAAACTTTAATAATTGTACACCTGAATAAGAAAGCAGATACCAGTTTACAAAACGTTATTTGTGTTGGAAACATCCTGTCATCTATTAAATATAGCCAGGTATCTAAATAACGTTTATTAAGTTGGCTGTAAAATAATTACATTTATACTGTCTAATCCAGAAGAGTTTGCTTTTCCCCTTACTGGAAAGTTTATGGTTTATAATATAGAAACTGTTTTTCTTGTATCTCTGATAAAGCCAAGTTTTACTTTCTAGTGCATTACGGTAAATAAATCTTCAGGAACCAATACAGAACATTCCACTAGTTGTTCTGAGTGACGTGAACTTTGGAACATGATGGATTGTGGCCCGCTGTTTACATTACCGTAGTCGGAAAAGCTCTCTCCCGATACATTTTCTATACTATATGTACCATCTTTCGATCCTTGAAGGATTCCATACTAATTTTGTTTCTTTCAAAATAATAATTGATGCTATAAGATCCAAGGGTCTTAACTTAGATATTTACTAAGTAAGAATTCAAACCACAAGATAACAACTCCGTTCAAACTACTAAGTTTTAAATTAATTATCAACCATAATACTATCATATTGTGAGTAGTTTATCGAAAAATTAACTACTCACAATATGTGAGATCTGTCTCTTAGCAGTGCCGTACTGGGTACTTCTGTTGTGACCTTTATCCGTGAAGCTTGTGTAGTAGCAGCACTTGATGTGGTGTTTTGTTCAACTTCTGAATGACCCTGAAATAATATGCTTACTTATATATATATATATATATATATATATATATATATAAAAACTTCCTTATTTACTTTATATATGTATTTTTATTACATAGCAATTTAAATTCATAGCAAATTCTGGAGAACTGCATATATTTAATTATTTTCGTACAGTATTGAATTAAAACTATCTCTGTTATAGTTGTATACATTTCAAAAAAAAAACACTCTTCTCATTGAAATATTGGATACTGGAGAAATTTTATAAATTAATGTATATAGTTTTATGAATCATTAGGTTTTTATGTGCCAACCAAAAGGTTCCCTACCACTATTTCAGTTATAATTTTCCAAATTAAACCCTTTATGAAGTACAATAATCAACAAATTAAAAAACCATATTTTTTTAGATTTGTTTATATTCTATAAGATTTACAGATTGCTCCCACTCAAAAGAAAAACAATCATCATTTAGTTTGAAGCACTGGGAAAACAGAGAAATGTCGCTATTTGAATTTATGCAATGAATATTGTATAAATAGCTCTTAGACCAAGTTTGTACAACGTCTCAGCATGAAATTTATAAAAGTAATCTACTTTTTTAAAGAAATAAGTTATATTTAAATAGTAACTTTACCTTGCAATAAAAACTGTTATTAACATATAAATACAGATGTTCTTAAACACCTACTGTAATATGAATTTTTGAATTGTGAGTAAATTGGCAACTGGTAGAGTCCAGTTACTTTGGCAGCCATATTATTCAACTCTGCTCTTATTTGCACACCGTCATGTTCCCTGTATTATCTTCGTCTGATCCCAGGCTTTGTGTCCAACGGGCGCTTGTTGAGTCTATTTACGTTGGGGAGGCCAGATTATTCAACAACTTTCTCTAGAATTTGCTATGAATTTCAATTGCTATGTAATAAAAATACATATATACAGGAAATAAGGAAGTTATTATATATATATATATATATATATATATATATATAACTATAAGTAAGGATATTATTTCAGGGTCACTCAGAAGTTTAACAGAACACCACATCAAGTGCTGCTACTACACAAGCTTCACGGATAAAGGTCACAACAGAAGTACCCAGTACGGCACTGCTAAGAGACAGATCTCACATATTGTGAGTAGTTTATTTTCGATAAACTACTCACAATATGATAGTATTATGGTTGATAATTAAGTTAAAACTTAGTAGTTTGAACGGAGTTGTTATCTTGTGGTTTGCATTCTTACTTAGTAAATATCTAAGTTAAGACCCTTGGATCTTATATCATCAATTATTATTTTGAAAGAAACAAAATTAGTATGGAATCCTTCAAGGATCGAAAGATGGTACATATAGTTTGAACGCATGAATAAATCCTTGTTAGTGAATCCTTGTTAAAATCTTGTTACCTTGTTTTCAATTTGTCTTTGATGCACAAGTTGCGTATATTTAGCATGTACGTTATTATGTAATCATCTTGTTGACCATTGTTATCTCTTTTTGTATCTTGTCTTTGATGTTCTACTTTATTCACTTTAAATGTATACCATGTTCAATTGTTCTGTAACCATGGCTAGTCCAGTAGTACTAATATCGCATGTAAGTGGCTATGCATGAAAAGTGTATTATCAATATTTCGAACACTATGTTGTAAACATTTTTGTAAAATGGCGATTGCCGTATGTATTAATAAATAAATAAACAATATAATATAAACGAACCCAACTCCAGTTCTAGGAAATAACAACGCGCGGTGTTCTGTATCTATTGTGCACAATTTGCATATCCTCCCACAAGTGATACAGCAGAGCTATGCTGACCTAATCTCTTTACTGTACAAAGTGAGAGATTCCCTTGATCTCACTGAACACAATGGGATACTAAAATGTGCCTCAGGTATCTTGCCTTTGTCGAACAGAATATGTAATACTTGGTTAGGTGAGATTAGATACATGTTGTACAGTCCGCATTCAATCTGGTGCCTCAGTAACTAAAAACTATATTAGGAAGAAAAAATATATAATTTTATGTACACGCATAATATCGTGAGTTAATTATCAATATTAAGGGGAAAATTTAAATACTCAAGAGGATAGATAGATAATTTTCAATCTGTATGCCCGCGCGATACCATAAGAGCAAAGTGACTTAGAGACTTGTAATATTGCATGAAGTTTGATTTCTAAATACAGTAAGCATCATTTAGTTTGATGTAGGTGCATGTCATTCCATAAGATTTGGTTGAGCTTTAAAAATATTTCGAGATTGGTGTAATATAATATATAAGCCATGCGAGTAAATTACTTAATAAATAATCTTGTTTAACTAACTGAGGACAATTAAATTAAATGTTAATATATGACGTAGTTACACGTATTGTGCCATACGTGTATGGTAATAACTATAGTTAGTTTATGCATATTCTCACCTTGATACTCAGTATCAAATACTCGTATATGTTTGTGTTACTGATATATTGTATTTTAGTGCCAAAATTTACCTTTTCTTATTCTTTCTTACGTTTAAAACTTTAATAATTGTACACCTGAATAAGAAAGCAGATACCAGTTTACAAAACGTTATTTGTGTTGGAAACATCCTGTCATCTATTAAATATAGCCAGGTATCTAAATAACGTTTATTAAGTTGGCTGTAAAATAATTACATTTATACTGTCTAATCCAGAAGAGTTTGCTTTTCCCCTTACTGGAAAGTTTATGGTTTATAATATAGAAACTGTTTTTCTTGTATCTCTGATAAAGCCAAGTTTTACTTTCTAGTGCATTACGGTAAATAAATCTTCAGGAACCAATACAGAACATTCCACTAGTTGTTCTGAGTGACGTGAACTTTGGAACATGATGGATTGTGGCCCGCTGTTTACATTACCGTAGTCGGAAAAGCTCTCTCCCGATACATTTTCTATACTATATGTACCATCTTTCGATCCTTGAAGGATTCCATACTAATTTTGTTTCTTTCAAAATAATAATTGATGCTATAAGATCCAAGGGTCTTAACTTAGATATTTACTAAGTAAGAATTCAAACCACAAGATAACAACTCCGTTCAAACTACTAAGTTTTAACTTAATTATCAACCATAATACTATCATATTGTGAGTAGTTTATCGAAAAATTAACTACTCACAATATGTGAGATCTGTCTCTTAGCAGTGCCGTACTGGGTACTTCTGTTGTGACCTTTATCCGTGAAGCTTGTGTAGTAGCAGCACTTGATGTGGCGTTTTGTTCAACTTCTGAATGACCCTGAAATAATATGCTTACTTATATATATATATAAGTAGATAGTAATATGGGGTTCCTGGTGCACTTTCGGAGCCAACCGAAAAGCAATGTAAAATACTGTTCAATGTACCATAAAGGAAGCTGAGAAATAACACAGCAAATCTCAATGAAAAATTAACCGAAATCTACGTCTCCAAAAGCGATCGGTACATTACTATCTACTCTGTGGAATGAAAAATTAACCAAATCTGAGCTTCTACTTTCTTAAGCTGTGCTTTGTAAAATGTTGTCAAATCTGCTACGAATAAAGGATTTATCTTAATAAAATTTAATCAATTTAAAACATTTTTACTAAAAACATACTGTACTTTAATAAAAAACTTTTCTAAATAAACAACATGAACTCACCAAGCTCTCTTCAGTTTCTAGCATTTCAAAAACTTACAAAGAAAGACAATTTTAACGAGTTCAACGAATTACCAAAACATTTTTAAAGAACAGTTGATACTTTCCTTAAAATGATACAGAATTCAAAGAACTTGTAAAGTCTTTTGCAGAAAAAACGTCTAATGGAGTGTTTTACTATCGGCAAAAAACTAAAAAAGTAAGGGATTACATATTTAAATATAATTACGAAAGATATTGAAAAGAAAGTAAAAAATAAACAAACAGAGAGTTTTCATCGTTTTTTTATGACATTTTTCCATATTATACGTTCTTTCAAGATAAATCAACACTTAATTGATGAATTTCTTAGGAATTTTTTAGTGAGTATCAAGATTTATCAACACAATTCATTAAAGAGCATTATAGAATTTTTCTTATAGAATATAGCCACATTTTGTGTGAAACAAAAGGTATTACTGTAGATAATATTCCATGTGATTCCTATGAAGAAAGACACCAACTATGGTTATCAAAACAGTACTATGACGTGGGGAGGGACTGCAAGTTTTAGAGTTTTATTCTACAAAGTTAATTGTTATAATTTCTTTATCTTTTATAGTCTTCTTTCCAGTAACAATCAAGTGTAATTTTTTCATTTTTTGTTTAATTCTTTAATCTTTTTTTCATCCAAAACAGTCAAAAATCTGTTCGGCAAGTGTACTTTACAATCTTCCAACTCGGCAATTATTGTAAACCCGAATTTATCTTTCATTTTCTCCAAAATTCAAGATTCTATGTTTCTTCCTTTCTTCCAATTCATTTAACTTCTTATACTCTTTAAACTTACATTCTCCAATATCATTTAACTCTTTCAAGAACTCCATTTAAATAGAAAAAAAATTCAAAAGTCAAAAAGTGCAAAAAAACCATTCTCGGTCGGGGAGAATGTGAGTTCTCCTCCCTCTGTCTCTTTCTCTCTCCCTCTCTTTTTATGCCTATGACACGATCGAGACTTCTGCCGTTTATAGGCTAGGATCTAAATTCAGGCTAGAGAGAGAGAGAATAGGTAAGAGCGAGATACGGATAGAGAAATGGTTCCGGATACGATCTGAATACTTCTGAACTTGGTGTTTCTCCGCTATGGCCACTCGCATTGAAACAGTTCAGAAGTAAACTTCCTAACCGACCAAACCGATATTCGCGGACATATATACTCAGCAAACACAATACAACAGCCCATCGAGAAGTAAAAATTTAAGAAATTATTTAAAATATAATTCTAAAATTACAAGTAACAAAATGTACGCATATTCTAAAATATAAAATTATCTAACATTTTGAAAAAGAAAATGTTATAATAGTAAACGGGAACACAATTTTTATTCTTAAAAGCAAATCTGCATTACCGACATTATTTAGGTTTCCGAAAGATTGCGCTGTTATCAATTACAAGTCGAGGTGTGCTACTAACAGACCGACCATCACGATAATCGCTTCGCATGCGTCATATCCTAGTGATATCACGCCGTGAGAGGCGCAATCGTTGGTTTACAAGCACCATTTAGTTAAATAAATTTTTCTATCTAAATGGAGCGCGATTATAAATATCATGTCCGTTCTGCAAAATAGAAATTTTAAGAAAAAAAACTATGATCGCCATTAATTCTAAAAGTCACGAAAAAAAACAAGCAAATTTACGATAATGAACTAAATTATTTAAACAATGGGCTAGAGAAAAAAAAATTGCCGATCACGAAAACATGTTTAATATTGAGAAATTACGTGAATTAAAGAGAAATTTCAAAGTTGAAAAGAAGACAAATCTCGACCTATTTAATGATGAAAAACTTCATTCAATAGCTGAAAAGTTGGCTATCGGTACTAACGATAAAACCAAGTCTGAAATGATCGAAGAAATTGATAAAACTCTTAAAGTAAAATCCGAAAAAATATCATTGATGTAGAAGTTTATCCTCCAATACACGGTCTTTTCAAGCAATACATTTTAACAAACTTGAACGACAATTACATGTCAATTTACAAAATATCTTTCAATTATGCGGTCAGAAATTAAAAGTTTAATCGAGAAATTTCAAGAAAATGTTAAAAATATGAAGGGCTATCTCTCTTTGGAATGTGAATACGAACGAACTTTAGTGAATGGTGAACCGCAAACATGTCTAATGTATTTTACTATCAAAGCAGACACGAAATCTTTGACGTTAAACGACTTTATTACTAAGCAATTTAATAAATTAACACATCGAGAACAAAACGAATAATCCAAATAAAGGTTCCGGATGGACATTTAAAAGTTGTAAACAACTAGTTTTGAGCCTTAACAAACACGAAATGATGAATGCAGGATCATACATCGATTTACCAAAGATATCAAAGATAAAAAGCTTGTATAAATATAAAAAATAGAGATGATTTTTGCTTTATTTACTCAATAAGATGTGCTATTGAAAAACCAGAAAGAGACTGTGAACGTGTAAAGCAATACGAAAAAATTTGTGAATGACGAAATATTTTCAGGTTTTGAGTATCCAATGTCTCTGAAAGATATACAAATATTTGAAAAAACGAAGCTACAATTCCAAGTATAAGTATCCAACAATGTCTATCAATGTCTACAGTTTTGATGAAAATATTAACATTGTTCCGTTACAAATTTCTGAAAAATATGACGCTGAAACAAACATTGATTTTATTGTATGTTAAACAAGATGATAAATCTCATTATGTTTTGATAACCGATTTAAATAAGCTTGTTTCTTCGCAGTTGTCTAAACATAAAGAAAGAAAATTTTTGTGTAGAAGATGTATTAAAGCCATTTTTACAAATCTGGAGATTTAACAGATCACTTAGAAATTTGTAAAAATCATGAAGTTTGTAAGCCAATTATGCCATTTCCAGGTCAAACAACTAAATTTACTAATTATCAAAAGAAATTTAACCATCCGTACGTAATTTATATGGACTTTGAGAGCATATTAGAAAAAATTCCGACATGCAAGAACAATCCACAAAGATCGACTACAACCAAGATTCAGAAGCAATATTCCTTATGGTTTACTCTATATTTAGTTTCGAATGTGACCAATCGCATGTACAAACCGATATGTTATCGTGCCAAAAATGAAGAAGATTTGAAAAACGTTCCCGACAAAATTGTTTGAAGAACTCAATAAATTATCGAAATACATAGCGAAAAAATATAATTCTAAGAAACATGAAACCTATGAAATTGACAGAAGAAGAAGAAATTTCGTATCAAAATTCAAACGTTTGTCATATCTGTGAATGGTCTGCTTATGATGTTGGGTCAATTCAGTATGGTTTTTACTCCTGATAGTTGGAAAGATAAGAGTTATAATAAAGTGAGAGATCATTGTCATTTAACCGGCAAGTTTCGAGGCGCAGCTCATGCATGTTGCAAATCTAAATTTGAAATTTCCTCAGAATATTCCCGTTTTCTGCCACAATATGTCAAATTACGATACTCATTTTGTACATAAAAGAATTGGCTAAACAATATGGAAATGTTGATTTGATTGCAAACACCGATGAAAAATATATAAATTATTCTGTAAATTCTGGATATGGCTATGAATTCGAAGGTGATAAGCCAAGAAAATTCATCAAGTTTTCGTTTGTAGACACGTTCAGATTCATGGCCTCGTCTATAGAAAAAGTTAGCTAAAAATCTAAAGAGAGAAGACTTCAAACATACAAATCATTTTATACAAGATGGGACTGAATGAGATAATAGAAAGACAAGCCAAATGACGACGACGAGATTTTTAAAATTCTATCTGAGAAAAGGAATATTTCCCTATGAATTTATCGACAGTATTGAAAAACTTGATTACACAGAAGAATTGAGAATTCAAGATTTCTATTCACTTTTGACAGATGAGAGCATATCTGAGAAAGATTTTCAACACTACTTAAATGTTGGAACAAATTAAAAGAGAAAAATCTTGGAAATTACTCTGATTTGTACAATATCCAAGATGTTTTATTGCTTGCTGATATATTCGAAAAATTTCAGAAACATTTGCCCTTAATTGTTATAAACTCGATCCGGCACACTATCTAACAGCTCCCAGTCTCGCATGGGACGCAATGTTAAAATTAACGAACGAAATTGAGCTTCAGCTAATTAACGATTATAATATGTATTTGATGATTGAAAAAGGCATTCGCGGGGGCATTTTCTCAGTGTATTAAACGATATGTGAAAGCAAATAACAAATATTTGAAAGATTTCGATAAGACAAAGCCCGAAAACTATTTGTTATACGTTGATGCTAATAACCTTTATGGGTATGGCCTAATGCAAAAACTGCCGTTTAGTGATATCAAGTGGATGGATCCAAAAACTTACACAACTGAAGAATGGAAAGAAACAATTTTGGAACTCACTGGCGACGAAGATTATGGCTATATTCTCGAAGTTGATCTTGGATATCCAACGAATTTACACGAACATCACAAGGATTTACCTCTTGCTCCAGAACATTTTAAAAACAAACTTTGCACAACTCTACTGGATAAAACTGAATACGTTGTTCATTCGAGAAATTTGAAGTTCTATTTGGAACAAGGTATGATTTTGAAACATGTGAATAGAGTTATTGCATTCGATCAGAAGCCTTTTATGAAAGAGTACATTGATTTTAATACTAATATGAGGACCAAAGCTACAAGTGACTTTGAGAAGGATTTTTATAAGCTGATGAACAACTCAGTTTTTGGAAAAAAAAGTATGGAAAATGTGCGAAATAGATGCGATATTAGACTAGGAAATGAAGAATTTTCAATGAAACAGGCCAAGAAAAACGAACTTCATAAAGCTTCACTATCTTTGACGACAACTGTATAGCGAGTCACATGTATAAACAAAAGGTTAAATTTAACAAACCGATCTACATAGGATTTTCAGTTCTTGACCTATCAAAATTGCTAATGTACGAGTTTTATTACGATAAATTAAAGAGGTTTGATCCAGATTTGAATCTGTGTTACATGGATACAGACAGTTATTTTCTAGAATTGAAACGTGATCCTTTTAAAATTATTAAAGAAAATATAGATGACTTTGATTACAAGTGATTATCCAAAAGATCATGAATGTTTCACTACTAAAAATAAGAAGGTAATAGGGAAATTCAAAGATGAGTTAAATAGCGAAGTTTTAGAAGAATTTTGTGGTTTAAGGTCTAAGATGTACTCGTACAAATATCTAGATAAAAAAACCCAGTTAGGTGTAAAGGAATTAAGAGAAGCGTTGTAAATAACACAATAAATATCGAAAACTTGAAGAGATGTTTGTTCGAAGATAAAGAAGAATTTAGGGAGATGACAGTCATCAAAAGTTATAAACATGAGTTGTACACTGTTACCATAAACAAGCTGGCACTGAACGCTAAAGATGATAAGAGAATTGTCCTAGAAAATAAGATCGATACAGTACCGTATGGCTATACAAATGAAGCAAAATCTGATATATTAGACGAATTAAATAAACTTGGAAACTTTGATTATGTAAATGGAAGATGATTTAATTCACTGTCACAAGTGTAAAAAGAAAAACGAAAAATATAGATTCAAAAATCGTTCAAACTCAAAATGGATTGTATAGAATTGCTGCAAAATGTTCAAAATGTAAGACAAACAAGAGTAAGTTTTATAAAGAATCCAAATCCAAAACCTGTTAAGCAAAGAATTGAAGACTAAAGATGAGATAGAGACTGAAGCTCGAGAAATTCATGCACCAGTACGAAAAAAGTTTAAAAAGAGAAAAATTATAACATTAGGAATTGACGATTTATGGGCAGCAGATTTAGTTATAATGTCTAACTATTCAGATCAAAATGATGGATTTAAGTATATGTTAAATGTTATTGATACTTTCTCAAAATATGCTTGGTCAAGAGCTATCAAAAGAAAAAACGGTAAAGATGTTTCAAAAGCCTTCGAAGATATAGTAAAAGACGCGATAAAGATCAATCACAAACCGCCAAAATCTACTTCATACAGATAAGGGTTTAGAGTTTAAAAATAAAGAATTTTAACGAAGTTTTGAGAAAATACAACATTAAGATTTATCATACTGAAAACGAAGAGAAATCAAGTATTGTAGAGAGATATAACAGAACTCAAAATGAAAAGAATGAAGGTTCTTTTTGAGATTAATAAAAACTTTAAAATGGATCGATATTCTTCAAGAAATCGTAAAGAAATTATAACGATACTGTTCATAGCACAATCAAAATGAAGCCTAAAGACGTAGATAAAGATGCAGAAAAAGAGTTATTAGAGTCGGTTTTCAAGTATGTTCCACCTGAAATTCACACGAAAACTAAATTTAAAGTCAATGATCATGTAAGAATTGTTAGTAAAAAACAAACATTTTCGAACAAATATAAGAACAATTGGTCAAGAGAAATCTTTGTGATTTATCAAATTAATAACACAGATCCTGTAACTTATAGTATAAAAGATTTAAATAATGAAGAAATAACCCGGAAATTTCTATGAATATGAATTGAGAAAGTCAAAGCTGTAATTTTTTCTATATAAAATGGAAGTCTCAAAAGAAATGTACAAAGTGCAAAGAATTTAAAGATTTAAATGAATTTTATAAAGATAAAAATAGGAAAGATGGAATGCATTATAATTGCAAAGATTGTGAAAGGGAATATCATAAAGAATTATATGATAAAATAGAAAAATTAACTTTGGAAGATAAAGAATGTCTTAAGGGGAGCAGGTCGATGAAAATTAAAAAAAAATTTAGAAACATTTTTTATTGCATTTTTTAATTATTTTAAGTGTGTATTTTAAATAATATGTAAGTAATTATGCTCAAATAAATTTATAAATTGTGTACCAAAAAAAATTCACCAAACAAAAGATGTTCACTAGTTTTTTTCAGCAGTTTCGTAAGATGTTGGCTGACACAATCATATGTATCATGTGTGTTAGTTATAAGTATGTTATGGCTTTGCTCTGTTGGTCAACCTGGTACTGACAACTGGGAAACAGATTTACAAAAAAGAATATTGCTTTATTTGTTTGATATGCTTAGGAGGTTATGTTATATGTGTTTGTGTCGGATAAATTGTGTTTTACTAAAAGTGTTGCACTTTATTCATAGTTAGTGGTAGATTAGGAGTGTGTATTGTTTCTTGAAGTGTTTTAACAAATTCTTATAAACATGCCAAGAGCAAAGGTTAGTTACAAAACTAAATCTAAACGTGGAGTTTAGAGGAAATAAGTACCGTAAGTTGGACTCTAAATCTAGGCCTACCCTATGTCCAAAGGGGCCGGAAGTCGTGGTGCGGTTTATAATAAAGCCGAAGCCCTACATCAGGACTTTCAGCCATTAAGTCACACAATTTGCCATATGAAGTGATGGTACAGATCAAACAAATTTATAGCGATTTAGCCAATCCGGATCTTCTAAAAAAAATGCCTTGACCAAAAGACTCAAAACCAGAACGAAGTTTCAACAATGCCGTCTGGTCTAAGGTGCCTAAAAATGTTTTTTGTAAGGCTAAACACTCTAAAACTTGGCATATATGATGCAGTTTTAACTTTTAATAATGGATTCACCAGCAAATTGGATGTGTAATAGATATTCTATAGGAATCAAACTGAGCGAGAAGTCTGTTGCCCGCCATTGCGAAATTTTGATACAATACGATTGAAAAAGGCAGAAAAATCTGCTTTAGGACATGACAAGGAGGCTAGAGTTGCTAGGAGGAAAAGAAAACTTGCATTAGAAAGGAAAATGAAGACCCAGATGACCCTGAGTACGGAGCTGGGATGTTTTAGCAGCAAAAGGGTTAGTTTAGCAGTCATTTTTGCCTTTACCGGACATTTCGGAATCTTGGTTTTTTTTTTCATATAAAGGTACATGTATCTCAAAAACAATAAAATGCTAGAGAATTGAAATTTGGTATGCATATAGAACAGTGCAATTCCAATGGTGTTGCATCTTTTTCAATTTCTATCTAAAAAAAACAAATGAGAAAAAAAAATTTTTTTGGTATAAAAAAAATAATTTTTTTTACACACAATTATTTAAAAATTCCCTAAAAAATTATTTTTAGATTTTTTTACTAAAGTTTTGCAAGAGATGTTTATAAAGGAGTCCTCTTTGCCTACAAAAAAATTTGAAGGTTGTAACTTACTTATTTTTGACAATACATGTACCTAAAGTTTGTAAATTTAACCTGCGCGGGAATAGGAACGACCCGCTCCCCTTAAATGTAAAGAAACTAAAAAAATTTTCATGAGTTTAATAGTGATCACTATAGTAGAGATAAGAGACTCATATTGTAAAGATTGTGTAAAGAAAATCACCATAGATTATATTATGAAGATACTCAATCATGTGAATGTGGAAGAACTATAAAATGGTTAAATAATTATCAAAAACATTTACAAACAAAATATCATAATTCAAGAGATTAACATTTTCATCGTGTAATAATGTCTTTTATATAAATGGAGTCTCAAAAGGAAATGTACAAAAAAAGTGTCATTTAGAAGAGAATAGAAAAGACTGTTATTGTAAGGAATTTTATACGATAAAATGAAAAAATTAACTTTAGAAGAGAAAAAAGTGTTACTTTTGTAAAGAAATTAAAAATATTTCTGAATTTAATAACTGGCAGTATAGTAAAGATAGAAAAGATGCTTTTTGCAAAGATTGTGCTAAAAAAATTTTCAGCGAAAGTTATAAAAACGAAATGCCTTGTGAATATGAAAAAGAATTCTACAATGGTTACCTAGTTATGCTAAACATTTACAAACAAAATATAATAAACTCGAGAGTCTTAGTAAAATTTAGAAACATTTTTCATCGTGTAATTTAGATATTTTTTCTATAAATCAGTCAAGATTCTGCCATATTTGTAGTAAAAATGATTTTCCGTTTGTATAAAAATATTCAAAGATTCTTTCATTTGGTTGTAGAGATTTATACTATTTGGATCTCCTTGTCTTAATAAAATTTCCATTTCTGGGTAATCAATTTCAAGTTCTTTCAATCTTTTCGGTTATTTCTCTCTTTTGAGCTCTGATAACGTAATAAGGATATTCCCACATGTGATTCTTCTTAATTAATACAAAAACATGGTGTTTTTTTCTTAGCAATAATCTTTACAAACAAGGTCTGGTTTTCATTAAGTCAATTTTTTTACACTTTGTTTTGCGATTATTTCCGTTTTTATTTCATCTTTAATTTGCAAGTGTTTAAACTTCGTCCTCTAAATATTTAATCTTGTTTTCAAGTTTGTACTCACCAAATTTACGAATACTGGCATAAACTTCTTTTGTAAACCCAATATTTTGAAGATTTTTGCTTCTTTTTTATGTGATCTCAACAATTAAAGAATAAAGTCCAGATTCATTGATAACAAACAGTGTCAGGAATAAAAAGGGGCCATTCGAATAGCCCCTTGTTTTTTTAAGTAAATAATATTGAATTTTGTCATCATCTTCAACATTTAATTTAATTGCGTTTTTTGTTTTTTCATAACCTAAATTTCACAAACATCTTTAGCCTTTTAAACCAGATTACATTGATTTCGTCTACAATCGTTACAAATGTCTTTATTATTGAATATAAGTTGATTATTTATTGGATCTAACAACTGTCTCCCATTTAGATAGAAAAGAAATTAACTAGTAATTTTTAATTTTGAGAATAAAGCCCAGATTCATTAATGAAAACAGTGTTTTTTTGAAAGTTTGAAGTGCGGGGGCGAATCACCCCTACCTTCAGAATGTATGTTTTCGAAGCTTTTTTATATTTGGGGTCCATTTTAATCCTTTTTTCAATCTTAAATAATTGTTGTTTTTACTCTCATTATTTAATAAATTTCCCTCAGAAAGTCTTGTATAGTTAGAACGATTTTTTGAATTCTTTTAATATTTTTTCTAATTGGAATATAATCGATCAGTTTCATTCGGTTTTTCACTGATTTTTTTGATCCATAAGCAACAATTTGGGAAAAATGTGTACAAAATTTCAGATTCTTTGTGTAAAATGTTCGGTATGATTTTCAAAACTAGGTTCAACGAGATTGCAGTGCACTTCAATTACATCGAACGGTCTAAATTTTGGCGTTTTATTTCCTAAATATACCTGATTTGGCTCAATAGTTTCTTGAACAAACCCTAACAAATCTACAATAATTGCTGGGAAAACATTATTCTTACTGGTGATTTTATTTGAATTTTATTAGAGAGATAATTTTTTTGCATTTCAAACTTGTTTTTCGTCAAAGTTTAAAGATTTATCTGATTGTTTGAATGTTTTCAGATAATTTTTAAGGGAATTTTTTATTTGATCGAAGGTACAATATCCTTTGTTTTAACCATAATATTTTGTTATGTTCTTTCACTAAATCCTAATACAATAAGGAGAACTTTCACTAATATTTTATTTACAAAATTGTCAGAATAAAAACCGCTTAAACCGATAAAATAATCTGATTCTTCCCTCTAAGTGTATAGGATGTTTCCAAGTTTTAAAACTAATTTAGAGCTTTCTGAAGTCAACTTGAACAGCTTCATTTTCGCAAGCGTTGCTTCAAGATGAAAATCTTCTATTTAAATGGAAAATTTTTAAAGCAAAAAGATCAGATAAAAACGTCAAACGTTTGAAGAGAAAATAAGAAAGATCAACCAATCAGATTGTTAATTGTTGGTTCAAGTGGATGTGGGAAAAACAACTTTATTATTGAATTTTATCTACAATAGGTTGATTCCTTATTCCAATTTGTATGTTTTTTAGTAAATCCTTTAGAACAAGACGCCTATAAAAAATTACAAGAAAGATTTGAAAATATTGAGAAAAACTTAAACAAAAAAATATCACATTTTTATAATGCTTCTGAGGACATAGTTCCGTTAAGCGAATGTAAACCCAATTCGTTAATCGTTTTTTGATGATTGTATTTTTAGAAAATCAAGGACGTTATTAAGGAATATTTCGTAAGTCTCGTCACAAAAATATCTCTTGTATCTATCTTTCCCAATGCTTTCAAAGGTTGATAAACAAGTTATAAGAAATAACCTGAATATGTTGTGTGTTTTTAAGCAAGACGATCACTATTCGAAGATGAAGATTTACAACAATTATGTGGGATCTGATATGGAGTTTTTAACCACTTTATTTGAGTTATGTGATAAAATTTGGAAGGAGGAAGACTACGGATTTTTAACTATTAATTTCTAACTTTGAAGCCTAAAAAAATGGTAAATATCTGAATAAATTTTCTAATATAAATGCTGCTCAGTGGTCTGGCAAATCTACTTGATAAAATATTTGTTACAATTATTTTTATATTATCTTTAATTTTTATTTACATTAGAAAATAACAGAAAAAAAAAACGGTAAAATCTGTTCACGTTCCACGTTCACGTTCATGTTTCACGTTCATGTTTCACGTTCGTGTTTACGTTTCACGTCAGTTTTACGTTCGTGTTTACGTTTCACGTTCGTGTTTCACGTTCCGTGTTCACGTTTTACGTTCCACGTTTCCGTGTTCACGTTTTCGTGTTCACGTTTCACGTTCCACGTTTACGTTTCAAAAATTTTCCTAAATAAATGGCGAACGTAACTCAGAAGAAGCAAAAAACTTGATTCAAATAGAATAGAAATTATCAAAGAATTTAAAAACAGATTCGAAATTGATGAAAAAGAACAAGAATTTATTCAAAAAATTAAATCAACCTGTAACATTCTGCAATAAAAAATGTTGAGGGCAAAATTGAAAATGTTTTAAGCGATAATCAAAATTTGATGAATTTGGTTCCAGTTGTACGACAATTTGCTGATATTTGATACCAGAATCTGAGTTTTGAATTGCCAAAATTACCATCTTCAACACCATTTTAGACCTCGAATCATTGAAGACTCTACCATAGTTGAACCAATTAAGTCCTGGAACAAACGGATATAATAATTGGTGAAATTGGTAAATAAATTTCTTCCTAGAGCAAAGGATGATAAATTTGGTTTTGTATTGGGACAGAAAAAAGACAAAGTTTTATGATTGGAAATTTTGCCCCGTGAATTTTGAGCATAATGATATCATTATTAATGAAAAAACATATGAAGGAACTCAAGGTTTATGGAGATTATTAACAGGCACTGGATGTTCCAAAAGACGGTTTATATTCTGAAGAAGACTTGAAAATTTTAAGTATACTGAAAATTTTAATGGAATCTGATTCAATTTACAAAAATAATGATCCATCAACAAAGAAACCAAAGTCAAGTAAAGGTAAAAAATATCTCAATTTGATTAAACAATTTGGGAAAAAAGAATCGAAGGATCAGGTGTGAGAAAATACAGTGATAATAAGATTGAATACAGATATATCGACGATTTGACAAAACTCGATGGAATTATTAATTATATTTATGCTCAAGAAAAGGCTGGAAACAACAATTTTTTGAACGAAAAGAAAGCGATTTAAAGATTTTATTTCGAACAAACTTGACGAAATGATTGAAAAACCTGATGGAATGAAATATTTAAAACGAGTTTTGCCGGCAATAAGTTCATCTATGATTGAGGGTAGTGGACTTTTGAATGATTTTATCAACAATTTACCTTTTGAATTACACGTACCAACTTAACAGTATCTGGGGCCTGGCACAAACTCGAAAAAAGACTAAAAAGAGGAGATCCTGGTATAAATAAATTAGATCAAGCTGCTATGGAACACGATATTTTTTATGCAAAACATAGAGACACAAATTCCAGACATATAGCAGATAAATTTTTGCAAGATAAGGCAATGGATAGATTTTATCAAAAGATGCTAGTTTAGGTGAAAGATTTGTTGCGCTTCCAACAGCTGGAGCAATGTTTTTTGAAGAGAAAACTAGGAATGTGGAATCGAAGAGAACTTGAAATTTTAACTATATAAATGGAGGTGAATGTAAATTTCAGCAAAAAATCAGAAAGAAAAAATAAAATCCGCTTTTAAGAAGAAAATACCCGTTAGTATTCAATTTAAAATAGATCAACTAAAAAAATGGCGAAGATAAGATTATTTTTAACAAATAGACAATACAATAAACTCGAATAAACATAAGAAAAACAATAAAGGAACCAGAATAGATTTTCATTATAATCAGTTGAAAGAACTTAAAAATGGTGTGGACTTTTGAAAGATTTATTAGGATTTTGGAGAAAATATTCCAGTTGTTAAAAATGTTGTTTCCCTTATGTTCGTAAAGCTGCTCCAATCGTTTAAAAAGGATGTGATTCCTATTGTTCGAAACATTTTAAATTGGTTAGATAAAGCAGTTGAAGATGTTACAGGATCTGGATTAGATAAAAAACTTTGGAATTACGTGAAATCAAACATTTGAAAAAAAAATTTAAACCTTTAACATTCGGGGAATTGGAAGAAATCTGCCAAAAAATATTAAAAATTTTAGAGGAATCTTCATGAGAGATACATTACCTGAAAAAGTTAAGAAATTTGAATGTGGAATTGATGAATTTAGACTCGATTATGGGAAGTGGAACGCATTGGATTTGTTATTATAAAAATGATAAGAATGTATGTTATTTTGATTCGTATGGAAGAATTGAGGACAAGACCACCTATGAAAAATTGATTAAATATTTGAAAAAATCAAGCGTCTACTACAATGATTCTCAGATTCAAGACTATAAAGATCCCCAATTTGTGGTCATTATGTGTTTTTGTTTTGAATGAACTGAGTACTGGTAAAGATTTTAAAGAAGTTGTTAACAAATTATTGCTTAATAAATAGGATTCACAAAATATTTTTGACGTATTTGAACACAAATTATTCAAAATGTAGATAATAGTTTGAATTTTGATGGTTTGAGAAATGAGTTTGATAACAAGTTAGAAAATGTATTACAAAACCTTCCAGATTCAGATATGTTTGCTGTCGAGATTGAAGATTTTAAAGCAGAATATGATAACAAACTTGCAAATTTCATGAGTTCAAATGAAGTTGCTGATAAAATAAAAACATTGGAAAAAGTAGTTGATGATGGTGTAAAAAAATTATTTACCAATTTAATGTCTCATATCGAAAAAGTGATGAAAATTACTGAAGCGATCAAAGTTGAAAAAGAATTATGTTATTAGTTTGGCTAATAAGAAAAGAATTGTCGTGTTCGACCTGGTATTGACAAACATGATGTTGTTGTTAAAGAACAAATTTTAAAAACCTCTAAAATTATCAGAAAACATCGATATTGTTTGATTTTACATGATCCGAATGTTAAAAATGCCTTAGATTTTAAAGGAAAAAGAATTAGCGGTGTTAGTAAAGGAATTAATCCATTTGATGTTTTGTAATGATTCAATTAGAAGATCCTATTAAAATGTTTAATGAACTAAAACAAAATTATGAGAATCATTAAACAGCATGTTAAAGATTTTACAACAGAAGTCTATGAAAAACTTGAAGCGAGAAGTAAAAGATCTATAGAAAATTGTGATGAAAAAATTTACAATTTTGAGGAAAATTGTCAATCTATATAAAGCGATCTTTATGGAAAAATAACAAACTTTTTGAAACATTTCGCTAAATTTCAAGAGGGTTTTTAATGAAACGATAGAAAAAATGAGTGAAGTTTTTAAAAAGAGTAGTTAACTAATCATCTTTACTTCATGAAAAATTAATTAAACTAGAAGAAAACTTTGGCGAAATTAATGAAAAAGTTATAAAAAATAAGCAGTCTTTTGATAAGTTTAGTTTAGATGCCACAAAAACTTTTGAGAATATTGATCATAAACTCGTTGAATACAACGATTTATATCTCGATAAAGTAAATAAACTAGAAGAAAACTTTAAAAATAAATTTAAAGAAGATGTTAATAATCTTTGAAAACATTGATAACAGATTTAATGGATTAGGGCGGCTATGATGACTAATTTTCCTTATATAAATGGCGCTCATATACTGTGTGAGGTGCAAAGAGGAAAACTGCCACAAACGATATAAAATACTATGCAAACATTAACGGAGTTAAGAGAATTTCTGGAAAATGTGCTGAATGTAACGCAAAAAAAGAGCCAATTTATAAAAAAAACTTGATTTTGAAATTTTTTCTTAATAAATAGAGATGGCGGGACATTACAGTGCTTTCGATCTTTTTATCATGCAACAATTAAGAGATTTGAAAAAAGAACATTGGGATGACATTTCTCAAAATATGAATTATCCGAAGATATGATGAGATTATACGTAAAACACAAATTGAATTGGTATAACATTGCTAAATATCAAACTTTATCATCAGAGTTCATTCAAGAAATATACATTATCAATTAAAAGATCATATGTCTGTTCTTTGTCTCTATCAACACTTGAGTATAAAGTTTTTGGATGAAAATAAAGATACAGTTGATTGGAATAATATTATAGATAGCGGTTACTATCCTGTGCAGATTTTTATTGAAATATGTGACGAGATCGCAAAATTTAAGGAAGAATCCTGAATATGACGAAGTAGATCATTAAAAATGACTCTAGATCTTTTTAATTATTTTACTAAAATTTATTATCTTTTCTTATAAAAAACGTACATTAGATCGATGAAAAAATGATACACGATGTTTAAAATTTCTAAATTTTTCTCTTATTAAATGGCGGGACTACAGAAAATATGCTAGTGATATTGAAAGGGCGGAGTTTAAAAATTTCTATCCAATTAGTAAAACAACATTTGAATGAACCGGATAAAAGGAACTGAGTTTAATATTGATTTTGGAGATAACTTTTGCTCGTCTAACTTCCAGTTTTATATTTCTGGAACTTTAACAAAACAAGATGGTCAAGCATATCTTGGAACTGATAATGTTAGATTAAATCGATAATTTTATACCGTTTTTATTTTCTAAGATTGAAGTAAGAAAACACAATAAACTGATAGAAGAAGTCGAAAACTGTGGCCAATTAAGCACAATTAAAGGAACTATTTCGTATTCAAAAAGTGATGTTATATTTCTCAAACTTCTAATGGCTTTGAATCAGATTTTAAATTTGGTGTTTTTGAAGCAGCTGGAAATTTATCTCATTTTGGATTAGGATTTTTGAAAATGTTACTATTCGATCTATAAAGGAGGATTTTATCTAAGTTTTATAAGAGCAGAAGACGATGATGTGATTCTGAAGACTGCAACTGGAAATGTTATGCCTGTTGATGGAAAAATAACAATTACAGATTTTTATTAGAGTTCCAATGATTGATTATAAAACCACGAGTAAAATTAGGTTGATTGATGAAATTAACAAAAAGTCAAAACATTATGTTTAATTTTCTAGATTGGCAATGTATTGAACAAAAAGGTATTTCCCCGAACAACTTATTCGTTCGATATCACAAATATTTATAGAAATATCTTCAATCCCAAGTTCGTTATCATTAGGTTTTCAAACAGATAGACAGAATAATCAAGAAAAAAATCCTTCAAAGTTTGGATAGTTTGGATGTAAAAAATATCAGAGTAAAATTGAACGGTTCTTATTATCCAGATGAATTACAAAATTTAAACATTTCCGGAGGTCTTTTCAGAATCATGTATCAGATGTATCAAGATTTTTAAGAAAGTTTACTGTAATAATAAGGAAATGTATTACAATCCTAAAGAATATTTTAGCGAATAGACCTATTTATGTCATTGATACAACAAAGAGTTTGACAAATATTTCTGGTTCAAAGAACGATATAATTATCAATATGGATTTTCAAAAAGCTGTTACAAACGCGATTTGTTATGTTGTTGTTGTCTCTGAGAAATTTTTAGCCTATGATGTGATTAAGAACGATATTAGAGAAATTCAGTAGTTAATGATGTTCATTTATTCTCTTTCATTCCTTCTAATATTTCAAAAAATTATACTCTTTCGCTGATGAAAATCTCGATTTCTTCCGGAATAATCTTTATAATCGTACACATAATATCCTAAATAGTTGTACAATAGAATGAAATTATTTCTATTTATCTCTGGTTGTAGAAATGTAAACACAAACATTTGCGCTGAAAAATTTATATCTCGGCAGACTTAGTTCCATAATCTCCATTTATAAAAAAATCTTTTTGTTTAAATGGAAGGTATAATGCCAACTGTTACAAGTGTTTATAATAGAGGAGAAATATTGATAAAAAATATTTATTTTGTAGAGATTGTAATTTAATTTTGTACGAAAGACCTAAACCTAAAGAAATTTCGAAAATAAACTAACACATTTGAATAATCTGCTTACAAAATTGCAATACGGAGACAAGAAGCAAACAAAATTTGTTACAGAATTTAGAAAAACAGAATAAAAATTTTTACTTATCTCTTGGAACCATTGACAAAATTATTTTCCTTTTCAAAGAATACATTAGGTTTGTAGGTATCGAATTACACACGTTTATTATGAAAAGATATTACCTGTATTTTTTCATTATCTGGATGTTGAATTTGTCTACGATTTTAAGCCTGAAATCTTGATGATTTTATAGTACATTTGGAGAAATTAAACGAAGAACCTCGTGAAAAGAATGCGGTTTTACTCACATTCTCCCCGACTTCTCGAGTGATTGTTAGCAAATTTCATTTTTTCCGTCTTTAAATTTTTTCTATTTAAATGGAGTTCTTGAAAGAGTTAAATGATATTGGAGAATGTAAGTTTAAAGAGTATAAGAAGTTAAATGAATTGGAAGAAAGGAAGAAACATAGAATCTTGAATTTGGAGAAAATGAAAGATAAATTCGGGTTTACAATAATTGCCGAGTTGGAAGATTGTAAAGTACACTTGCCGAACAGATTTTTGACTGTTTTGGATGAAAAAAAGATTAAAGAATTAAACAAAAATGAAAAATTACACTTGATTGTTACTGGAAAAAAGACTATTAAAGATAAAGACTGTGTTGACAATTAACTTTGTAGAATAAAACTCTAAAACTTGCAGTCCCTCCCCACGTCATAGTACTGTTTTGATAACCATAGTTGGTGTCTTTCTTCATAGGAATCACATGGAATATTATCTACAGTAATACCTTTTGTTTCACACAAAATGTGGCTATATTCTATAAGAAAAATTCTATAATGCTCTTTAATGAATTGTGTTGATAAATCTTGATACTCACAAAAATTCCTAAGAAATTCATCAATTAAGTCTTGATTATCTTGAAAGAACGTATAATATGGAAAAATGTCATAAAAAAACGATGAAAACTCTCTGTTTATTTTTTACTTTCTTTTCAATATCTTTCGTAATTATATTAAATATGTAATCCCTTACTTTTTTAGTTTTTTGCCGATAGTAAAACACTCCATTAGACGTTTTTTCTGCAAAAAGACTTTACAAGTTCTTTGAATTCTGTATCATTTAAGGAAAGTATCAACTGTTCTTTAAAATGTTTTGGTAATTTCGTTGAACTCGTTAAAATTGTCTTTCTTTGTAAGTTTTTGAAATGCTAGAAACTGAAGAGAGCTTGGTGAGTTCATGTTGTTTATTTAGTAGAAAAGTTTTTTATTAAAGTACAGTATGTTTTTAGTAAAAATGTTTTTAAATTGATTAAAATTTTATTAAGATTTTTCCTTTATTCGTAGCAGATTTGACAACATTTTACAAAGCACAGCTTAAGAAAGTAGATGCTCAGATTTCGGTTAATTTTTTCATTCCACAGAGTAGATAGTAATGTACCGATCGCTTTTGGAGACGAACGACTGTAGATTCGGTTAATTTTTCATTGAGATTTGCTGTGTTATTTATCAGCTTCCTTTATGGTACATTGAACAGTATTTTACATTGCTTTTCGGTTGGCTCCGAAAGTGCGCCAGGAACCCCATATTACTATCTACTTATATATATATATATATATATATATATATATATATATATATATATATATATATAAAACTTCCTTATTTACTTTATATATGTATTTTTATTACATAGCAATTTAAATTCATAGCAAATTCTGGAGAACTGCATATATTTAATTATTTTCGTACAGTATTGAATTAAAACTATCTCTGTTATAGTTGTATACATTTCCAAAAAAAAAAACACTCTTCTCATTGAAATATTGGATACTGGAGAAATTTTTTAAATTAATGTATATAGTTTTATGAATCATTAGGTTTTTATGTGCCAACCAAAAGGTTCCCTACCACTATTTCAGTTATAATTTTCCAAATTAAACCCTTTATGAAGTACAATAATCAACAAATTAAAAAACCATATTTTTTTAGATTTGTTTATATTCTATAAGATTTACAGATTGCTCCCACTCAAAAGAAAAACAATCATCATTTAGTTTGAAGCACTGGGAAAACAGAGAAATGTCGCTATTTGAATTTATGCAATGAATATTGTATAAATAGCTCTTAGACCAAGTTTGTACAACGTCTCAGCATGAAATTTATAAAAGTAATCTACTTTTTTAAAGAAATAAGTTATATTTAAATAGTAACTTTACCTTGCAATAAAAACTGTTATTAACATATAAATACAGATGTTCTTAAACACCTACTGTAATATGAATTTTTGAATTGTGAGTAAATTGGCAACTGGTAGAGTCCAGTTACTTTGGCAGCCATATTATTCAACTCTGCTCTTATTTGCACACCGTCATGTTCCCTGTATTATCTTCGTCTGATCCCAGGCTTTGTGTCCAACGGGCGCTTGTTGAGTCTATTTACGTTGGGGAGGCCAGATTATTCAACAACTTTCTCTAGAATTTGCTATGAATTTCAATTGCTATGTAATAAAAATACATATATACAGGAAATAAGGAAGTTATTATATATATATATATATATATATATATATATATATATATATATATATATATATATATAACTATAAGTAAGGATATTATTTCAGGGTCACTCAGAAGTTTAACAGAACACCACATCAAGTGCTGCTACTACACAAGCTTCACGGATAAAGGTCACAACAGAAGTACCCAGTACGGCACTGCTAAGAGACAGATCTCACATATTGTGAGTAGTTTATTTTCGATAAACTACTCACAATATGATAGTATTATGGTTGATAATTAAGTTAAAACTTAGTAGTTTGAACGGAGTTGTTATCTTGTGGTTTGCATTCTTACTTAGTAAATATCTAAGTTAAGACCCTTGGATCTTATATCATCAATTATTATTTTGAAAGAAACAAAATTAGTATGGAATCCTTCAAGGATCGAAAGATGGTACATATAGTTTGAACGCAAGAATAAATCCTTGTTAGTGAATCCTTGTTAAAATCTTGTTACCTTGTTTTCAATTTGTCTTTGATGCACAAGTTGCGTATATTTAGCATGTACGTTATTATGTAATCATCTTGTTGACCATTGTTATCTCTTTTTTGTATCTTGTCTTTGATGTTCTACTTTATTCACTTTAAATGTATACCATGTTCAATTGTTCTGTAACCATGGCTAGTCCAGTAGTACTAATATCGCATGTAAGTGGCTATGCATGAAAAGTGTATTATCAATATTTCGAACACTATGTTGTAAACATTTTTGTAAAATGGCGATTGCCGTATGTATTAATAAATAAATAAACAATATAATATAAACGAACCCAACTCCAGTTCTAGGAAATAACAACGCGCGGTGTTCTGTATCTATTGTGCACAATTTGCATATCCTCCCACAAGTGATACAGCAGAGCTATGCTGACCTAATCTCTTTACTGTACAAAGTGAGAGATTCCCTTGATCTCACTGAACACAATGGGATACTAAAATGTGCCTCAGGTATCTTGCCTTTGTCGAACAGAATATGTAATACTTGGTTAGGTGAGATTAGATACATGTTGTACAGTCCGCATTCAATCTGGTGCCTCAGTAACTAAAAACTATATTAGGAAGAAAAAATATATAATGTTATGTACACGCATAATATCGTGAGTTAATTATCAATATTAAGGGGAAAATTTAAATACTCAAGAGGATAGATAGATAATTTTCAATCTGTATGCCCGCGCGATACCATAAGAGCTAAGTGACTTAGAGACTTGTAATATTGCATGAAGTTTGATTTCTAAATACAGTAAGCATCATTTAGTTTGATGTAGGTGCATGTCATTCCATAAGATTTGGTTGAGCTTTAAAAATATTTCGAGATTGGTGTAATATAATATATAAGCCATGCGAGTAAATTACTTAATAAATAATCTTGTTTAACTAACTGAGGACAATTAAATTAAATGTTAATATATGACGTAGTTACACGTATTGTGCCATACGTGTATGGTAATAACTATAGTTAGTTTATGCATATTCTCACCTTGATACTCAGTATCAAATACTCGTATATGTTTGTGTTACTGATATATTGTATTTTAGTGCCAAAATTTACCTTTTCTTATTCTTTCTTACGTTTAAAACTTTAATAATTGTACACCTGAATAAGAAAGCAGATACCAGTTTACAAAACGTTATTTGTGTTGGAAACATCCTGTCATCTATTAAATATAGCCAGGTATCTAAATAACGTTTATTAAGTTGGCTGTAAAATAATTACATTTATACTGTCTAATCCAGAAGAGTTTGCTTTTCCCCTTACTGGAAAGTTTATGGTTTATAATATAGAAACTGTTTTTCTTGTATCTCTGATAAAGCCAAGTTTTACTTTCTAGTGCATTACGGTAAATAAATCTTCAGGAACCAATACAGAACATTCCACTAGTTGTTCTGAGTGACGTGAACTTTGGAACATGATGGATTGTGGCCCGCTGTTTACATTACCGTAGTCGGAAAAGCTCTCTCCCGATACATTTTCTATACTATATGTACCATCTTTCGATCCTTGAAGGATTCCATACTAATTTTGTTTCTTTCAAAATAATAATTGATGCTATAAGATCCAAGGGTCTTAACTTAGATATTTACTAAGTAAGAATTCAAACCACAAGATAACAACTCCGTTCAAACTACTAAGTTTTAACTTAATTATCAACCATAATACTATCATATTGTGAGTAGTTTATCGAAAAATTAACTACTCACAATATGTGAGATCTGTCTCTTAGCAGTGCCGTACTGGGTACTTCTGTTGTGACCTTTATCCGTGAAGCTTGTGTAGTAGCAGCACTTGATGTGGCGTTTTGTTCAACTTCTGAATGACCCTGAAATAATATGCTTACTTATATATATATATATATATATATATATATATATATATATATATATATATATATATATATATATATAAAACTTCCTTATTTACTTTATATATGTATTTTTATTACATAGCAATTTAAATTCATAGCAAATTCTGGAGAACTGCATATATTTAATTATTTTCGTACAGTATTGAATTAAAACTATCTCTGTTATAGTTGTATACATTTCCAAAAAAAAAAACACTCTTCTCATTGAAATATTGGATACTGGAGAAATTTTATAAATTAATGTATATAGTTTTATGAATCATTAGGTTTTTATGTGCCAACCAAAAGGTTCCCTACCACTATTTCAGTTATAATTTTCCAAATTAAACCCTTTATGAAGTACAATAATCAACAAATTAAAAAACCATATTTTTTTAGATTTGTTTATATTCTATAAGATTTACAGATTGCTCCCACTCAAAAGAAAAACAATCATCATTTAGTTTGAAGCACTGGGAAAACAGAGAAATGTCGCTATTTGAATTTATGCAATGAATATTGTATAAATAGCTCTTAGACCAAGTTTGTACAACGTCTCAGCATGAAATTTATAAAAGTAATCTACTTTTTTAAAGAAATAAGTTATATTTAAATAGTAACTTTACCTTGCAATAAAAACTGTTATTAACATATAAATACAGATGTTCTTAAACACCTACTGTAATATGAATTTTTGAATTGTGAGTAAATTGGCAACTGGTAGAGTCCAGTTACTTTGGCAGCCATATTATTCAACTCTGCTCTTATTTGCACACCGTCATGTTCCCTGTATTATCTTCGTCTGATCCCAGGCTTTGTGTCCAACGGGCGCTTGTTGAGTCTATTTACGTTGGGGAGGCCAGATTATTCAACAACTTTCTCTAGAATTTGCTATGAATTTCAATTGCTATGTAATAAAAATACATATATACAGGAAATAAGGAAGTTATTATATATATATATATATATATATATATATATATATATATATATATATATATATATATAACTATAAGTAAGGATATTATTTCAGGGTCACTCAGAAGTTTAACAGAACACCACATCAAGTGCTGCTACTACACAAGCTTCACGGATAAAGGTCACAACAGAAGTACCCAGTACGGCACTGCTAAGAGACAGATCTCACATATTGTGAGTAGTTTATTTTCGATAAACTACTCACAATATGATAGTATTATGGTTGATAATTAAGTTAAAACTTAGTAGTTTGAACGGAGTTGTTATCTTGTGGTTTGCATTCTTACTTAGTAAATATCTAAGTTAAGACCCTTGGATCTTATATCATCAATTATTATTTTGAAAGAAACAAAATTAGTATGGAATCCTTCAAGGATCGAAAGATGGTACATATAGTTTGAACGCAAGAATAAATCCTTGTTAGTGAATCCTTGTTAAAATCTTGTTACCTTGTTTTCAATTTGTCTTTGATGCACAAGTTGCGTATATTTAGCATGTACGTTATTATGTAATCATCTTGTTGACCATTGTTATCTCTTTTTGTATCTTGTCTTTGATGTTCTACTTTATTCACTTTAAATGTATACCATGTTCAATTGTTCTGTAACCATGGCTAGTCCAGTAGTACTAATATCGCATGTAAGTGGCTATGCATGAAAAGTGTATTATCAATATTTCGAACACTATGTTGTAAACATTTTTGTAAAATGGCGATTGCCGTATGTATTATTAAAT